>NW_026892699.1:0-1270653 GCF_033815535.1 Pezoporus flaviventris
TAAACCATCCCTTTGGGGACCCTCCCATGACCTGGGGAGCAGCCCCTGTATGACACCCCATTTCCATGGGCCTCCCAGAAACGCACTGCAGCTCCGGCCCCAGGGGATGCTGCAGGCACCAGGTTAGCGTGAGGTGTCCGTGCCCATAGCAGGAGGTTTGGAACTGGATGATCTTAAGGTCCTTTCCAACCCAAACTGTTCTGTGATTCTAGGATTCTCTGTTCCCCCCCATCCTGGCTTTTTAGCTCCTGCCTCCCAGGGCCACGCTGGCAGCCCCAGCGCCTTCCCAGGGAGCCCTGCCAGCTCATAAACTGCTTTTCATCTCTAAAAGAAGGTCCTTTGTGCAGCCTCTTGTCAGCAGGGCCTGTCCCATTGCTAGAGCTACGGCCCTTTTGCTGCTGGACACACCTATTTGTTTTACCAGCTCCTTTCTGGTGCTGTCAGATTTCTCTGCCACCTAAAAGAAAATCCAGAGAAAAACTCGGCCCTGGTCCTGTGCCCTCGTCACCCTTCTTGATTCAGGAAAACCCTCCCTCCCCTGGACTGATTTTCTGCAGGCAATGGCCTCAAACCAGCCTGCTCAGCTACAGCTCCTTGGCACAGCTTTGCTTTCTGGCTTTTACCCTTAAAACGGTTGTGCCCGTGGTGGCAGGGCTGGGGACGGCGTGGTTTGCATCGAGGTCCCTGGGAAGGGCTGGGGACAATGATGTCCCTATAGAGCATCAGCAGGAATGACGCAGATACGCCGAGGGGGTTTCACACGGAATGCTTTCCCTCCATGCATAAAACCTCCCCAAATTAGTGGGTTTGGGATATTGACCTCATGTGCCCATCAGGCAGCAGGAACTGGCCCAGCTCCTAGGATTAGCACAGGGGCTGCAGTGCAGCATGAAGGACGGCTTTTCTTCTACAGGATCCTGGCCCTGCGCTTTCCCTGCTGCCAGGAGCCTTCCCAGGGGATTGCATTGCTTGTTAGGGACATTTAGAAAAGGGAAATATGCGGCCTTCCTGTGTGTCTCCTGGGGCTTCATGCTCGGTGCTGCAGGGATGGGTGGTTAAAGATAGGCTCTGCTGCAGAATGTTGATAATAGAAACAGACAAGTGGGAGAAAAGAAGAGGAGAGGATACACTCTTAGGTGAGAAAAGAATAAGGATGTCCTCCTTGGATACCTTCCTGCCACCCAAAAGCAGGTTGATACTTGTTAGGAATAGGAAGGACCTAGGCAAAGAGATAGGGTTCAAATCTCTTGCCTTAGTGAAGCAGTTAAACTGAGAATGGATTTCAGGCTTTTAACTGAAGTTCTGCCCAAAGTTCTTGAGCCTTTAGTAAAGGAGTGAATTTAATACTGAATGGTTCTCAGTGTGATTTGAAGCATCACGTGGCACATTGGTGATGAGTTGCTGCAGCATTTTCAAAGGAAGTTCAGGAATAAAAGATAACAATTTTTGTGCTATTTCTCTCTGCAGTAAGCAGCAAGAAACCTCCTCTTTGTCCACTGCTCTGAGGAGCAGGTTTTATCCTTTCTAGAGCGGTTCTCATTGAGATGATCTTTGTGTGAAATTTTCTACCTGTCTCTTTCTCTGTGTCCCCTTGCGGCCGATGTGAGCTGTGCTTCCAAATGTGCTGCAGGCGGGGAGCAGCAGCAGGAGTCCTGCAACGGGGGAGCAGTGATTGGTGGGGTTTGAGGAGCAGTCATGTCCCAAGCAGAAGAGGTGCGTGTTGAAAACGGGTAAGGGCAAAGGACCGTGAAAAGCTGAGGCTGGTGACCAAGGATGGTGAGGCCACGATGTTCTCCAGGGCTACTGTGTCAGCTCCTGACGTTTCAGGCAGGTCCCAGTGCCTAAAGGAAAAGTTTCTCTGGGACTTGACTGAGTGGCCACTCCTCAGACAGCTGCAGCAGCTGATAGAGGTGGATTACAAACTGCTCGTCCCAGTACATGAGCAATTTTGGGTTAGGGTTAGCATTAGGGTTAGGAGTTAAGTTTAGGGTTAGTGTTAGAGTTAAGGTTAGGGGGTTTAGAGTTAGGTTTAGGCTTAGGGTTTGGGTTAGGGGGTAGGCCTATGGTTAGGGGTAGCTTTAGCGTTAGGCTTAGGGGTCACGTTTAGTGTTCGGGTTAAGGGCAGGGATTGGGTTAGTGTTAGGTTTAGACTTGGGGGTTAGGGTTATATTTAGTGTTCTGGTTAGGATTAAGTTTAAGAGCTAGGGATAGGTTTAGGGGTTTGGGTTAAGGTTATACTTAGGGATTAGGTTTTCAGTTAGGTTGAGTTTTAGGCTTAGATGTAGAGTTAGGTTTAGGATTACAGGTTTGGGTTAGGTTTAGCAGTGAGGTTTAAAAGTTTGGCTGCTCCTTCGCACCCAGTTTTCACCCCCATGGTGGCACTGGGTGGTGGGGCAGCCAACCTGGCCCTGGCTGTTCGCTGTCATCTGATCTCAGAGGTGTCCTCAGAGCATCCCCAGGGGTTCCCTGCTGCCTGGCCCTGGGCTGGGCTGGCCTGGAGACTCCTCACGGCAAACACTGACTCCACACAAAGCCCAGTGTGTCCATGTGACAGCCACCGGAAGGGCTCCAGCTCTCAAGCTCAGGTCCTGCACTTGGAAGCCAAAACATGAATCAGCTCTCAAACTCCATCAACTCAGCTTGGTTATCGGATGGGTCATTGCTCCTCCTCGAGGTTTTGCTCTCAAAGTAAGCTTCTTGATACCTAGTAAGTGTGGCACAGCTGGTGGAAACACCAAGCAGTGCATCGCACCCACTCACAGGTTGGTGTCACTGAACTAACCCGGCACTGGCAGCAGGATCTACAAGCTCTGTTTCATTTCTCACATCCATAGATGGGGAATGGAGAAGCAGGAAGAACCATGCCAGTTAAGCGGTTTCCAGCAAGGCACTTCTGTAAAGCAGTTTTAATACAGTACAATTGTGATCATGGAATTCACCTCCGTGACCAAAGTGTTTGGTGGTTGTACGTAAGAAGCAGCTACTTGGCCACAGACAGAGCAGAATCCAGTACCATGCTTTTAGTATTACTGTAGGGATGACCCAGAGCAGAGTTTCTGTCTCTCCGCTGTCCTTTCCAGCACGTTTTTGCAGTCCTGCACTGAAATTGCCACTGCTCAAAGCAGAAGCAAAGTGGAGGAAAACCAGTGACATAATAATAATAAAGAGCAATAATAATAATAATAACTGTTGTTCGACCACACAGCTGTGTTTGAACAGGGGAAGCCAGTACCCACAAGCAGAGGATGCTGGAAAACAGGAAAAGAACATTCCTGTCCTCCAGGGAGCCAAGGCGGGAAGGTCCCTAAGGCATAGGAGCGTGGGGGCTGACTGTCCTCTGCGGGACTGTACCAGCTCGAGGCACCTTCCCATTGCCCAGCGACATCTCCTATTCTTACCTCTGCGTGCAGGGTCCTGCATTCGTGGCATTCCCACGTGGTGGCGAGACACCAGGAGAGGATGAGGAGAGCCCAGAGCACAAGCTGAGGCTTTGCCCTTCGCAGTACTCATATGTGCAAAGGTGAGTGTGGACCAGCTTCAAGACAGACCCGGGCCAGCTGGGGGCTGATAGCCCAGCTGGGGGTGGGGGAAGCAAATCCCAGAGCCATGGGCCTGGACAAGGATAGCATCCTTTCCTTTCTCATGTCCCGGCTCAATCCCCGCTGCCTGGTGCCTCTCTGCAGCCTCAGGCACAGTCAGCACTGTGGGGTTGAGTGGGACCATAGGGTGGGCATGACTGGGAGAGGGGAGAGGCAGGAAGGTCTCGGTCAAGATGTGGGACTTTCTCCTCGTTGTGGTAGGAGACTTTCCCCAGGGACCCAGTGGGCTTTGCGAGGAGCAGCGACCCGCCTCCTCAGGAAAGTAGCGGAACAGCCCATTTCTGGGGTGGTGAGGAGGAGTCCCTCGTGTAAGGATCTCCAAACATAGCCCTTGCCCAGCACTGCCCTTTCTTGCTTTGACTTCCTCCAACCCCTGGGCCAAGGGGGGCTTCTCCTGACAGCTCTCATGGTGTGGAGCGCTGCAGGCTGGGGTCGCATCCCAGGCACCATGGATCTGATCTCTCCAGCCAGAAGCAGATCTCACCACGTGTGTCCCGAGCAGGCCTGTAGTGTTGCTCTGCACCTCTCTCTGCACGCAGGGCTACAGAGCTTTCTATTCAGTTCCTCAGCTCTGGGGAGCAGATCCGGTACCCAACGGCGGGATCCAGGAAAGCCTTTGAGGCACAGAGGCTCCTAAGATCGATGTCCAGCAAAAGCCTCCTCCAGGAGCACAGGCAGCAGCAGCGCCGGCCAGCCAGGCTGTTACCGGCTGTGCTTCCGTCTGATCAGCAAAGAGCTCTATGCAAAGCGCTCTGTCTGACACCGGGGGTCTTTCCGTGTTGGCTGTGAAATACGCACCCAGCAGGGGGTGAGCTTTGGTGGGGCAGGGCAAGGCCACTGCAGGACAGAGGAGTTTCAGTCCTACTGAAGGGCAGCCCTCTCCCAAGGCTTTGCTATGGCAGCTCGGCTGCAGCCCTGCTATCTGTGGTCCCTGCACCCTCTGGTCTCTGGCAGTGTGCCCTGCCATGGCTGCACAGCTCTGCTGGGGAGGGTGGAGAGGAGAGGAGGGAAGAGGAGAAGGAAGCACAGTGCTGGGCGCCCAGGGCAACAGAGCTGCCAGGGCAGCACCCGGGGGCCTGTAGAGCCAGGGCCCTGGACTTGGAGTCCAGCTCTGTCAGAGGTGCACCAAACAGTGCCCCGGGGACAATGACAGCCTAGGCAGGAAGCGTGCCTGGGCAGAGGGAAGCTATGGGGGGCAGCTTTTTGGTTGGGTAGCTTGGCTCTGCCAAAGCTCTGATCAGGTTCCTGAGCCTTTGCTTCGACACTTGCTGGTTAGAACGGCAGCGGGGAGCTGGGGGGACATGGGGACAAGTTCCTCCCTTAAAGGACACAGAAGTTGTTTCAGCTGCTATGTCTCGAACTGAGGCACCAACAGAGGCACCTTCCAAGGGAAGGCCCTGTGTTGGAGCACCCTCAGGAAGGATGAAGTGAGTGTGTAGGGGGGGCTGTAGGGTAGGAGGATGCTTCATCCTCAGCTGGAAACTTGGACAGCAACGCCAGACGCTTTCTGGGATGTTCAAGTGTTTAATAAGAGGAAGGTTTGCGGGTGAAAAATGGAGCCCCCTGATCACGCAGGGACAGCGAGTGGCCCTGCTGCTGGCCCGGCTCCTTCGGCCACTGCTGGTGTCACCTTCGAGCATCACTGGCGGGGCAGCTTCTTGGTGGGTGCAGCAGAGTCTTGAGAGCTGCTGGTCTTCCTCTTGCGAGCGCGGTGGGGCCTGCGCTTGGAGCGGGCCCTGCCCCGGAGGGGAGCAGAGGCCCCGGGCACAGCCTGCCCCGGCTCTTGCTGCGCATCTTCCTGCTGCGCTGGGGTGGGAGCAGGGACGCAGGCAGGACCCCCCTGTACGGCAGCGGTCGAGGTGCTCGGGAGCACGTCTGCGTCCGCGCTGCTGGAGGGGGCTGCTCCGGGCACAGGGGTCCCCAGCGTGCAGGCAGCGGGGCTGGGCTCGGGCTCGGGGCTCTGCTCCCAGCCCACGGGGCGGTCAGAGCGGTCACTCTGGTCGTGCTGATGCACTCGCCCCTGTGCTGGCTGCCAGAGGAGCTGGTTCTCACCACGAGCTTGCCCTTGCATCGCTCCTGGCAGGCCGTCCAGCTGGTGCTGGCCACAGGGCCGCCCTCCTGCCACCAGCTGAACTCAGACCAGCAGTCACTGGCTCTGTGCCCCTTCTCCCCGCGGATCATGAGTTTCAGTGCTTCGTCCACACACTCCTGCTCTGTGGCCTCAAAGAGCCTTTGCACGAACCTGGACGTGTGGCTCCGCAGCTCGGGGCCCAGCACCACAACCAGGATGCCTTCGTCCAGGCCGTAGATGGGCAGCGCCTCCAGGATCATGCGTGTCAGCATGAACGCCTTAAAGCTCTGCACACCAAAGAACCGCTTCATCTCCCGAGACACCCAGGCCTTCAGCAAGAACAGCAGCTGAGGGTGCTTCAGGAAAATGGACGCCCAGGCAGAGGCCGGGAAGCCCCCCACATACTGTGGATCCATAGCACAGGGCTGGTGCACCCCGGGTGCTGCTGGCACTGGCAGTCCAGAAAGACCTTCCTCTCGGGCGCTGAGTGATGCTGCTGCACGGGCTCCTCTGAGACCTCCTCAGAGTCGTCTCCCACAGCAAGTGCCCTGTGGAAGTCACTGGGTGGAATAGAAGCAGTGCCAGCAGCAACGTCACAGGGCGTGGCTGGGGGCCGTCACAGGGCGTGGCTGGGGGCCGTCACAGGGCGTGGCTGGGGACTGTCACCATGGGCTCTGCACCGTATTTGCCGCTGCTTCGTCCTCACCTGGAAACTTGGACAACAACGCCAGAAGCTTCCTGGGATGTTCAAGTGTTTAATAAGAGCTAGAGGAAGGTTTCTGGGTGATAAGTGGAGCCTTCTGATCCAGCAGGGTCAGCGAGTGGCACTGCTGCTGGCCCGGCTCTTTTGGCCACTGGGGGTGTTACAGCTCCCAGATGACCTCTGGCTCTGGCAGCCTCTGCCCCTCTCCCACTGAACGGCCCCAGGGGACACAGCAGCGCAGCTCCTGGGAGTTGGTAAACCCCAAATGGGTGGGGATGGGCCACAGATGGAAAACAATTTGGATTTGGGGAGGATCCCCATCCCCTCTGGACTCCCCAGCCGGCTCCAGAGCACCCAAACATGGGGAGGGGCACCAGCAGAGAGGGGAAGAGAAGGGAGCGGAGGGAGTGCCAGGGCTGGAACAAAGGTTTGAACCTTAGGAAAAACGGCAAAATAAAGCCAGGAAGGAAAGGCTGCAGAGATGCAGAGACGTCCATCCAGCCTTGGGGGGGAACTCTTCCAGTAGGAAGAGTTTGGTTCACCCCATGCCACCCTGGGCGCTGCCACCCAGCAGGGTTTCTGCCTCTGAGGAGGGAAGAGGAGAAGGAAGCACAGTGCTGGGCGCCCAGGGCAACAGAGCTGCCAGGGCAGCACCCGGGGGCCTGTAGAGCCAGGGCCCTGGACTTGGAGTCCAGCTCTGTCAGAGGTGCGCCAAGCAGTGCCCCGGGGACAATGAAAGCCTAGGCAGGAAGCGTGCCTGGGAGAGGGAAGCTATGGGGGGCAGCTTTTTGGTTGGGTAGCTTGGCTCTGCCAAAGCTCTGCTCAGGTTCCTGAGCCATTGCTTCAACACTTGCTGGTTAGAACGGCAGCGGGGAGCTGGGGGGACATGGGGACATGTCTGAAAGTCCTCTCCAGATACGGGGAAGGGGGAGGGGGGGGAAACAATGCCTGCCACTGGGGGCCTGAGAGCGGGCTGTGCAGGAGGAGGGAAGGAAGCCCGAAACTGCTGGCTCTTGGGCACCCACACCCTGCCCAGGCTCTGTGCGCTGGTGGCAGCGATGCTTCCCAAGCCCAGGCAGGTTGAACAGCAGCACCTGACATCGGGACAGTCTGTTAATCCTCTGTGTGCCATTTGTTCCCCAAAAGCCCTGATCCTGTGGGGCTCTGACTTGGCCTACATAGAAGATACTCTACTGGCATGGCTTCCTTGAGGACAGTGTCCAGACAGAGCTCTCCCCTTCTGCAAACTGCAGAGAAACAGCATCACAGCACTGCTACAAGTCCTTGGGACAGGCAGAAGTGATTAAATCAACTCCAGGTGGTGAAAGTCATAGAGAAAGGAAAAACCTTCCTGGGGCAGGACTGCAACTGCACAAGACACAGCTTCGTCTCCCCTGTGAGAGGAGCAGCTTCATTTCATTTTCTTTCTTTTTTCCTCTCTTAAAGGACACAGAAGTTGTTCCAGCTGCTATGTCTCGAACTGGGGCACCAACAGAGGCACCTTCCAAGGGAAGGCCCTGTGTTGAAGCACCCTCAGGAAGGATGAAGTGTGTGTGAAGGGGAGGGTGTAGGGTAGGAGGATGCTTCATCCTCAGCTGGAAACTTGGGCAACAACACCAGACGCTTTCTGGGATGTTCAAGTGTTTAGTAAGAGATAGAGGAAGGTTTCTGGGTGATAAGTGGAGCCTTCTGATCCCGCAGGGTCAGCGAGTGGCCTGCTGCTGGCCCGGCTCTTTTGGCCACTGCTGGTGTCGCTTTCGAGCATCACTGACAGAGCAGCTTCTTGGCGGGCGCAGAGGAGTTCTTGGATCTGATGGGCTTCCTCTTGTGAGGGAACTGGGTTTGGTATATTCAACCCAGTATACCATTTCACTTCTTGGTAGCAAGGGCATATTGCCATCTTCCTTTCAATTTTGTGTCCACCAGGACCCGCACATCCTATTCTGCAAAGCTGCTTTCCAAACAGTTATTACCCAACATTTCCTGGTTCGTGAAGCTTTTCATTCGCAGGTTAGGCTCCTTGCACTTGCTCTTGTTGAACCTTTGCAGTTCTTGTCAGCCTGTTTCTCCAGCCTGTCGAGAAGGAGATGCAAGAGAAGGGAAGCAGGAGTATTAAGAAAGAAGCAGGAGTTACCCATTTCTTTTGTCTCCGCTTTGCTCTTTAGAGTTGGGGAAAAAAATATCTTTGCTGGAAAGACAGAGAGCAGCCTGCGTGCTGGTGACTGGCCCAGAGGCTCCAGCTCTGGTGAAGGATAACGCATGCTAGTGGAGCCCGAGGGCAGGCTAACCACGGGTGCAAGCATTGTCAGTGGCAATTCCAGCTTGAAGGATGGAGGAAAATGCCCAGGGCTTGCAGTCGACTGTTCCATCGTCACTCAGATCAAGCACCTCTTATCTCAGAAGGGAGTTATGAGGGGTGACGGATGCAGGAGCCAGCCCTTGGCATGTGCATTTAACACTATTTTGGGAATCTTATTGCGACCCCTTGAGCTCACCTGCAGCCGCACACTCTGTGCCCCTTGGGTTGCTCCCAAGAGAGGAACTGTGAATCTAAGGAGACAGAATTCAGGGTTAACCGTCCTAAATGGAGAGGGTAATGCCACAGAAGGAGGTGTGAATCTCTTCTGTCAACAGCTCTCACCTTCATAAAGCATCCCAAGGTTATGTGCAGCTGCCCCACGTGTGGCTCCAGCATCCTCCCTGGCTCTGGGACATTAATGAATGAAAGGCGACAGTGCCATTGCCGTTGCCATTCTGCTCCTGTGCTTCGTCCCACCGCATCCCCACCGTTCATGAATCCCCATGCACAGGGGAGAGTCAGGAAGGGGGCATTTCTGTCATAGTAGCTTAGATATTTGCTTTTCCCGTGCAGAAAAAAATAAAAATACTCCGTGAAATAACATTTTGAGGTTCTTCTAAATGTTACACGCCGGGCGACCTTTCAGAGCCAGGCCTAGGGGTTTATTGTTAATCCCCTAGGCCAGGACTCCCAGCAGCTGCAGGCCAATCCTGCTCCCCAAGGGCTGGATCCAAAAAGCACTGAAACATCAATCTTCAGCTCTGCAACAGTCAGGGACGGAGCTCCAGGTTTTCCACCCTTGCTGCAACGATGCAGAATTCTGAGGAAGGCAGAGGTTATGGCTAGGGGATACAAAGAGGAGTGGTCCATACAGACAAGGCTTTTCTGTTGGGAGGCGATGGAGGCACAGGGCATTTGCCCTGTTTCCCAGCTCTGCTCCCACTACAGATGGCTATGAGGAATAGGATTCCCAGTGTCAGGCAGTAGTTACAGTGGCAGCTATAAAGCCCGTGTGACGAGATTGCCTTTCCTTCCATGGCTCTGTCTATAATTAAGCTGGGAATGGGGTTTCCTAAATGCGGTGCCTCAACTAGGGAATTTCTGGAGTGATTGCCGGCTGGATTTGAGCAAGAATTCCATGACATTTCCACACTCCCTGGCATCCTTCCCCCAGCCAGCAGCAGCACACTTAGGAGCCTCTGTTTATGAATCCAGACCTATACTGGGCAATTACTAATTTTGTTAAAGCTATATTCCAATCCCTTTCAAAGGCAGGACAAGACGTTAATATCCATTGAAGGGGGAACACCGTGACACCCGCTCTGACATTCCAATGGGTTTTTCCCTGATAGAAAATACCTCCTGGAAAACATCCTGCCTTTGTGGCATGTCACTCCTGGGGTTTTTGCTGGAGTTCGGGAGACAGTGAAAGCAAATAACACAAGCAGAGGCTCCAAGGCAGTGCTGAGCAAGCTGGGAGGCCTGCACATACCTGGGGCTGGGCTGATGTTCGAGGTGGTTACTTCAGCCCTCTCACTACGGGCAAAATTTCACTCCACACTTCCCTCCACAAACCAACAATGGAAAAATGTCTGGTTCCAACTAGGCAGAATGTGCCATTCCAGCTCTCCATAGAGATGCACTGGTCACCACGGGAAGGGCAGGGGCTGAACCAGCAGCACTGGGGTTTTGCCTCTTTCCTTCACACCTGCTTCGCCTTTTCTTTCTCTTCCCAAACAGGAATCACACAAAATCACAGGGCCAGGAACTGCTCCCCTCCAACCAATTCACCAAAGCTGGGTTTTTACAGTGTGATTTCTTTTTAAGGCTGATTCCCAGGTCTGGGGGGAGGGTGGGAAATGGGGAAAACAAGGGGGGTTGTAATTGCACCGAGTCCTTCCCATGGGTTCCTAGGAGATTGGCTGCCTGTGCTGAGTGATGACAAACGCAGGACTGGCTCCGGGCCCCCACCCTGCGCCATCTCCCCCTGCAGGCCACCAAGGCCATGCTGCTGAGCCCTTGCCCTTGTCTCAGACAGCAGCTGAGCTTCGTAAGGAAAACTAAATGAATAAATAAACGATATGAGAATTTAAAATAAACAATGAAAATGAAAAGCTTTGTGGGCACCAGGTGCCGTGCACCAGGTGAGAGATGCCCTCCTCCCAGTGAAGGAAGGAAATGGGACATGGCATCTTCAGCTCTTCAGCTGTACCAATCCCACCATGGCCATCACACCCCGAGGAGAGGACTGTGGACATGGTTCACTAGGATGGGAAATTAAACCCCTTGCGCAGCCTGCAGCTGCGCTTTACAGGGCAGTGAGCATCCCGCCTTCCTCCGGACTCTGCTGCCCCCAAACCATCAGAAATGGTTCCAAGGGAAGGCCCTGTGTTGAAGCACCCTCAGGAAGGATGAAGTATGTGTGTGTGGGGGGGGTGTAGGGTAGGAGGATGCTTCATCCTCAGCTGGAAACTTGGACAGCAACGCCAGACGCTTTCTGGGATGTTCAAGTGTTTAATAAGAGCTAGAGGAAGGTTTGCGGGTGAAAAATGGAGCCCCCTGGTCGCGCAGGGTCAGTGAGTGGCCCTGCTGCTGGCCCGGCTCCTTCGGCCACTGCTGGTGTCGCCTTTGAGCATCACTGGCGGGCCAGCTTCTTGGCAGGTGCAGCGGAGTCTTGAGAGCTGCGGGTCTTCCTCTTGCGAGCGCGGTGGGGCCTGCGCTTGGAGCGGGCCCTGCCCCGGAGGGGAGCAGAGGCCCCGGGCACAGCCTGCCCCGGCTCCTGCTGCGCATCTTCCTGCTGCGCTGGGGGGGGAGCGGGGACGCAGGCAGGACCCCCCTGTACGGCAGCGGTCGAGGTGCTCGGGAGTGCATCTGTGTCCGCGCTGCTGGAGGGGGCTGCTCCGGGCACAGGGGTCCCCAGCGTGCAGGCAGCGGGGCTGGGCTCGGGGCTCTGCTCCCAGCCCACGGGGCGGTCAGAGGGGGTCACTCTGGTTGTCCTGATCCACTCGCCTCTGTGCTGGCTGCCAGAGGAGCTGGTTCTCACCACGAGCTTGCCCTTGCATCGCTCCTGGCAGGCCGTCCAGCTGGTGCTGGCCACAGGGCCGCCCTCCTGCCACCAGCTGAACTCAGACCAGCAGTCGCTGGCCCCGTGCCCCTTCTCCCCGCGGATCATGCGTTTCATCGCTTCATCCACGCACTCCTGCTCTGTGGCCTCAAAGAGCCTTTGCACGAACCTGGACGTGTGGCTCCGCAGCTCGGGGCGCAGCACCGCAACCAGGATGCCTTCGTCCAGGCCGTAGACGGGCAGCACCTCCAGGATCATGCGTGTCAGCATGAACCCCTTAAAGCTCTGCACACCAAAGAACTGCTGCATCTCCCGAGACACCCAGGCCTTCAGCAAGAACAGCAGCTGAGGGTGCTTCTGGAAAATGGACGCCCAGGCAGAGGCCGGGAAGCCCCCCACATACTGTGGATCCATAGCACAGGGCTGGTGCACCCCGGGTGCTGCTGGCACTGGCAGTCCAGAAAGACCTTCCTCTCGGGCGCTGAGTGATGCTGCTGCACGGGCTCCTCTGAGACCTCCTCAGAGTCGTCTCCCACAGCAAGTGCCCTGTGGAAGTCACTGGGTGGAATAGAAGCAGTGCCATCAGCAACGTCACAGGGCGTGGCTGGGGGCCGTCACAGGGCGTGGCTGGGGGCCGTCACAGGGCGTGGCTGGGGACTGTCACCATGGGCTCTGCACCGTATTTGCCGCTGCTTCGTCCTCACCTGGAAACTTGGACAACAACGCCAGAAGCTTCCTGGGATGTTCAAGTGTTTAATGAGATCTAGAGGAAGGTTTCTGGGTGATAAGTGGAGCCTTCTGATCCAGCAGGGTCAGCGAGTGGCCCTGCTGCTGGCCTGCCTCCTTTGGCCACTGCTGGTGTCACCTTCGAGCATCACAGCCAGTGATGTTTTGCCGCTGATGGCCCAAAAAGCCACTTGGCGTCGGCGTGGTCCTCCTCCTTGGAGAAGAACAAAAACCAAACAGGACAGGTTTAGTCACATTTACATGCATCACAATTTAGGAGCAGGGAGCTGCTGTAAGAGCTCAGATAGAAAACCAAAGTGGTATTCCATTAAAGAGCATATTAATGTTTGTGGGGTTTCTGTAATTTAGACTCCACCAGACACACACACTCACACAGCTCAGTGAGTAAAGGAGCCAGCAGCAAAGCCCTCCTGCGGGTGGTGGGGACACTGCGGGCGGGGAGGAGCAGATCCCTGATGACCCCTGGCTCTGGCAGCCTCTGCCCCTCTCCCACTGAACGGCCCCAGGGGACACAGCAGCGCAGCTCCTGGGAGTTGGTAAACCCCAAATGGGTGGGGATGGACCAAAGATGGAAAACAATCTGGATTTGGGGAGGATCCCCATCCTCTCTGGACTCCCCAGCCGGCTCCAGAGCACCCAAACATGGGGAGGGGCACCAGCAGAGAGGGGAAGAGAAGGGAGCGGAGGGAGTGCCAGGGCTGGAACAAAGGTTTGAACCTTAGGAAAAACAGCAAAATAAAGCCAGGAAGGTGAGGCTGCAGAGATGCAGAGATGTCCATCCAGCCTTGGGGGTGGAACTCTTCCAGTAGGAAGAGTTTGGTTCACCCCATGCCACCCTGGGTGCTGCCACCCAGCACGGTTTCTTGCTGCCAGCAGAGAAGGGGCCTGACCCCATCACTCTGGTCCTGCCTCGGGCCTGCTCTGGACCAGAGCCCCGCAGGTGGGGGGGCCAGCAGCACTGGCCGTTACTTATCATGGGAAAGATGGATGTGTGCCTTTAGCCGCTTGTGCGTTCCTTGGGTCCTGGATCTTGCCTGCGTTGAAGAGGCAGGGGTGGATGAACCTGGAAGCACAAAGTTTTGCTCAGGTCTCTGCAGCCGCACTCTCAGCTGGCACCGGGGCTACCACAATCCCTATCCCAGGGGGAATGGAAGGTTTTATATCCCCAGAGCCAGGCAGCCACCACCCGAGCCGGCTGCTACAGCACAGCCTGGCCCTTCCGCCATCCCCCAGCCCAAGGGGACAACACGACAGCTCTTCGAGGCTGAAGCACCAACTCCCTCACTACCAACGCCTTCTCCAAGGCCTGAGGGGCGCTGGCCAAAGAAGGGTGCAGGAGTTCCTGGAAAGAAACACGCCACTGTGAGCCGGGCTCAGCAAAGGAGGAAGAGCCTGGCTTTAGGGAGCTGGAGGCACTCGCAGGAGCCGATGCATCCACTGCATCCAGAGGGGGCAAGGAGCAACATTTCAGATTCCCCTCCAACCCCAGGGACTGGGGACTGGGGCAGCGAGTGAGGGAAGCAACTTGCCTTCGCATGGCAAGGCTCTGCACAGTCCCAGCACCAGCCCCTCAGGGCTGCCGAGCCCAGGCAGCACAGCCAGGTCTGGCAGGAAAGCAGCTGCCTAAATCTAACCCTGCCCTTCACCCCCGCAGAAGCCCCGTCCGCCCCGACTCACCTCCCAGCACGGGCGCGCTGCCACTTCTGGGCTGGCTGGTGTCAGTGAGACAGCTGGTGCTGGAATTGGCAGGCCCAGAAACCACCGATGTTGTGGTCGCGGACGCTGCCCCTGTGCGGCTGGTGCCCGAGGAGCCCTGGGCGTTGGCTGTGCCCAGGGACATACCTTCCCCACTGGTGCTGGGGACCTCATCTGCTGGGAGGGAGGAGGAAATCAGGACCCACAACTTGCTGTATGGGACTACCCCTCAGCAGAGCCTCCCAACAGGAACAGCTCACAGATCTGGCCCTGGGGATCCTTGCCCATCACCCTGGCGACTGTGGGGCACGAGCTCTCCCACCAGAGTCTTCACCAGGCTCTAGGAGTTTCAGACCCGAGGACCAGGCAGCACTGGCCCAGGAGGTTCCTTAGCCTGCCCTGCATGGACACCCCACTGCCCTGCCAGCCCGCGCCATGGCCGTCTCCTCCTTGCCGTGCCTTCACATTCCCACTCTGCCCTTACCCGCCTTATGCAACCGCTGCTGCGCTGCCTTCCTCTTCGCCTCTTATGATCTCTGCCATGATGGGGTAGCCGGAATCAGGCCCAGGAGGCTGCCAAGAGAGCAGTAGCTTAGTTCCTTCTCAGGGAAGCCGGCAGAGCCACTCTGAAGGAGGTGTGGAAGCAGGCTGGTGCCAGAGGCGGGAAGCCGCACCTGCTCTGGCAGCGGGCAGCACAGTCACGCACAGCCCACCACACACTGGGGCAGGGGAGAGCATCACTTCCCACTCAGCCGAGGATGAGACCTCCTGCCCCAAGGCAGGCAGGTCAGCCTGCCCCCAGCCCTGCACAAATTGCACTGGGCACATTCCGTCCCCAGACGACGGCAAAAGAGGCTGCGAGACAGCGACGTACCAGCACCAGTGGTTCATTACCCCAGGGCACCAGCAGGCAGATGCTCCTCCTGTGTGGCCTTCCGTTTCCCTGCGATGGTGGTGGGCTCGGGGTCTGGTGCCGCTTCTCCTCAGCCCTCTCGACAGCTACAGGAGGAGACAAGTCAGGAGCAGATCCCAGCAGGGGCGTTTGGCCTATACCAAGGGGGTTGTCCCTTCTCACTACTCTCTGGATCCCCTTCTTGGAGGGCAGAACCAGGGACACGGATTTCAGCCGCGGACAAGGCTGCGATGCCCTGGGGCAGCAGCTGGCCACCAGAGATCCACGGGGAAGCTGTCACAAGAGCCTGCTGGGGCTCCACGGGCCAGCGGCCCCATCCCACCTCCACAGACACTCCTTGCCCGCTGCCCACCCGAACCACAGACCACACAAACTGCCAGACGTGGCCACATCTTGCACTGTGCCACAGGACCCTAGCCACAATGGGCACACGGGAGAAAACGCCACTGCCTCAGCACCAGCACGTTCCTAGTTTCCAGGGACACCTCAAGCTCATCCCACCTGCAGACCTGAGCTACCTCGTGTCCCACAGCTGGCCTGCACCAGTGGCCCACCCAACCCTGGCACAGAGCTGGGCCCCACCTGCACTCATCTTCCTCCATCTGCACGGCCCTGGTCGCTGTCACTGGCTCACGGCTCCATCGTCGCACCTCCCGTTCCCTGTGCAAGCAGGAGAGAGCCAGTTAGGGTCGGCCCCCTGCCCTGGGAGCAGGACGAGACCCAAAACGCCAAGGACTCCCACAAGCATCCCTGCTGTGTTTCTTTGCCGTCTTTGCCAAACAGCAGAGCTCAGGGCAACAGCCTTGAGTCACCGCAGCAGCCTGAGCGTGGCTCCAGGTAGAGGAGCTGCACTGCTCCCCTCCCCTCCCCAGGGCCCGGGCTCGGGCAGCTCAGGGCAGCAGCCGGGGATCCCGGGTGGGAGCCGCTGCTCCTCACAGGGACCCACCCTGTCCTGCTGTTCCACAGCACCGCAGGGGAACAAGGCTGCACCCTGCGCTCTGGCCCAGGAACCAAACACGGGGAAGGCAGATGTGAACACAGACTGTTTATTTGACGTGGGGGACATAAAAAGTGGGAAGGTGAGCGAGGGAAGACTGCACCTTCGCAGCAAAGCGATACTAAAATGGTAGTAAAATCCCAAGATGACAACTGCAGTAGAAGAGAGCAGCAACAAGACAGCAACAACAGCCTAACAAGAAGAGAACAGCAGAACAACACTACCAAAACCAGAGCGTACCGAGGGCAGAGATGCACAACCATTCATCCAGCCTTGCCTGTGCAACTGTTCCAGGAGGAACAATTGGATACCCCCCGTTCCATCTCGGGCGCTGCCTCCCAGCAGGGTTTCTTGCCCCCATCAGTCCGGGCCCGCCTCCCACCGTCTCCCCGCACCTCGGGCCTTGCCTCGGCTCCACAACCGCTCCCACACGGCGCTGCCTCCGGCACAGCCACGTCTTCACACCGGATCCCCCACGGGCCTCCGAGCACAGATCGGAGCCGCACCCGGCCCTGACAGCGCCAGCTGTCACTCAGTCACTCAGTCAGTCAGTCACTCCCTCCCTCCCTCCCTCCCTCCCTCCCTCCCTCCCTCCCTCCCTCCCTCCCTCCCTCCCTCCCTCCCGCTGCGCCTCCCCAGGACTTGGCTGCGCCTTGAGAGCGGCGATCTCGAAGCGCTTCCCGCCGCGCCGCGCTCGCACCACGGCCCCCTCAGGGAGGGGGATCCCGGCCGTGCGGGCTAAAATGGCCGCGGTCGCGGCTGCCACACAAGTGGGCGGGTGGGCGGGCAGCTGCGCTCCGAGCCGCCCCGCGCTGTTTGTCCATTGGCCCGGAGCGCTGAGCGCTGTGCTGTCATTGGCTGACTCCTCCGTGTCCGTCCCTGCGCATTGCCCGCCTCCCGTTCGCTTGGCAAAGTCCCTCCGGAGGGAAAGAGCGCGCTGTGGCCGGGGCCGGCGTCCCCTGGGCCGAGCGAGGCGGGAGCTCTCCGGCGGTGCGGGCCGCGGGAGCGGGTGTTGCGCTGTGGCCGGAGCGGAGGGGGGCGGGTGTCGGGTGTCGGGTGTCGGGTGTCGGGTGTCGGGTGTCGGGTGTCGGGTGTCGGGTGTCGGGTGTCGGTGCGAGGGAGCGGGGCCGTGTCCGTGCGGGAACGGCGGAGCCGGGGTTGGCCGGGCAGGAGCTCGGGCGTGTATGGAAGGTAAGTGCAGCGGGGAGGATGTCGTGGGGGGTGCTGGCCGGGTGCGGGGTCAGAGGCGTGAGGTGGTTTCGGGGCAAGGGGACGAGAGGTTTGTGTGAGGATGTGCCGTGGTTCCGTGGGTCGGGCGATCTCGGAGCAGGAGTCAATGGTGCGTGCGGAGGGGCAGGGGTAGGGCAGGCCCAGGGGTGAGGGGCGGGGGGGCGGCTGCATGGGCGGTGAGGCCCGGGGGAGGTGGGGGTGTTCCATGGGGAATTGCAGGGGTTGCCCGGGGAGGGGGGGCGGAGCGGGGTTCCCGGGGTGCTGCAGGTTCCCGGAGCGCCCCTGGAGGGGTTCGCTGGGGCTGCCGCAGAGCCGCAGCGCTCCCAGCTCTGCTCTTTGGGAGGTTCAGTGTTGCTGGTGAGGGGCTTCCCGTCAAGGTTGTGACCTGAATCGAGGTTTCGGTGTGGCCTTGAAACTGGATCAGAGCTCTCGTAAGCAGAGTGGCAGCTCATGCGTACGAGCAAGGGTTGTGCTCAGCAGCAAGCCCTTGGAGGTGATTTGGCCCTTGCCACGGAGCTTTGTAGCTCGAGAGATTTGCGCGTGTTGGATCTGTGCAAAAGTAAGGAACTTCTACCTTCTGTCCAATCTCAACTTCCCCTGTTTAAGTTTTAAGCCGTTACCCCTTGTCCTATCACTCCAGTCCCTAGTGAAGAGTCCCCCTCCAGCATCCTTGTAGGCCCCCTGGAGACTGGAGGCTCCCTTGTAGACTGGAAAGACAGCTCAATCTAGACTTGTTTCCAGGGAATGAAATGGCTTTATTAACCTTTGTATTTCTAAACTGCAGGCATGAGTACTAGTGATGGTAATACCCTAGTTTTCTGTTGCTGGGCTGGGAAGCAACCAAATGGTCGTATTCTCTGGACACAGTTTTGAGGTTAATGTTCTTGGTTTCCCAAAGGAAAATGTAATGATGCTGAGAGTCACTTTTGCAATGTAAAGAAAAAGGGGTGTGTGTGTGTGAGAGAGACAGAGAGCAAGACTGAGATGGGGTTTACAGGAAACAATACATGGTCAAGAAGTTTGTTTCCTTCTGTGTGCATTTGCCAGGGGGGATGTTTCCTCATCCCCTTTGGCACTCTCCCCTGAAAGGGAGTTCAATGGCCCTGGGAGTGCCCATCACCTCCTTTGTGAGCATGTGAGGGCTGTGGAAGACCAAACAATGCTGACACTGGATGAAGAAACTTCTGGTGAAGTCCTATTTGAAATGAGGCACTGAGTGTTAAGATACAAGGTGCTGAAGGTATAAGGCTTACAGAAAAAGGGTTGTCTGCAATTTTGAGTTGCAGGCAGAAACTTGTTGGAGTGCCCAAGAATTGTTAGCTGTATTTTAAGCTACCTGCATGAGGCTGGGGTACTTAACGGTCAGATTTAAAATCAACTAAAATTGATACAGGGGTTTAGAGCTCTCCAAAAACTTCCTGGAACTTTTTAAGGTGTGGAAGATTCCCGTAGGAGCACTGTGCTTTCATCTGCAGCAGCTCATTTGGCTGGGCTGGGCTGGGCTTTGACCTCTGCTGCTATGGTTCAGAAAAAAAACTTCCTTAAATATGGATTTGTCAGAGGGACACTTGTCCCTTTCCTTCAAATCTTTCTTCTCTAAATCTTGTCCATTGAAAAGGATTATAATTCATAAATAACATTACAAGAGCTCTTGAGGCTTGCCTTTTCTGGGTAGGACTTGGGAGTCCCTGCTAAATAAGGGCAGAAGAAAGCAAAGTTAGTTTAAAGGTAAGCTCAGGCTGGACCTTGTGTTTGGCTGCACTGGTGTTCTGTGGGACAAGCCCCGCAGGCTGGGCCTGCAGCTGCAGCAGCTCTCCAGGTTCTTGCTTGCAGTGGTCAGTGCAGTTCAGACTCACCTTGTCCAGTGTCCCCCTGCTCTGTGTGAAGAGCAGCTTTGGAGAGTGGGAGCTGCTTTTTCTTTCCTGTTACAAGGTGAGCCACAGTTTTGCTTCCTTTGCTGATACTTGTGTTGCCAAAGCAGGCCCAGTCTTCACCTGTCCTTGTTTGTGTGTCAGAGGTGCTCTTCTGACATCCCTCTCTTGCTGTTGGGTTGCAGAGGCTTGGCATGGGATGGGGACTGCATTTTGGCAGGTGCTGTGGATGTGCAGGTGAGATGCAATCTTTCCAAAAAGCTCTCTCAACAGAAGAGAGTGGCACTAAGAGAGCAGAAGGTGAGGTTCTGCGAAGAGCAGATGGTGGCCCAGGCTTTGAAGTCTTAGTGGTGGACGTTTAGCAGGCCAAGTGACAGACAGTGTTCTTTGTTAGAGGTACTGCTGCGGACCCTCAGTCATGGCAGGCTCTGAGCAGGGGCAGGAGAGGGCTTAGGCAGGGGCCATTGGTACCAGATCATTTCAGGGAGGAACCTGCAGCTGGGTAATACACCCGAGTGTGATGCACTCTGAGTGTGGTGAGTGTATCAGAGTTCAAAGGGTTTAATGTAGCTGCTAAGCAGCTTGGGAGAGAAGATGATAGTCCCACATGCCTTTAGCTCCTTTAGGGTGTGTGTTCCTCTAAGACTACTTAAAGATCAGCTTTGCCCCTGCTTTTACTTCTGTTTCAGACTCTGATTTTGTTACTGAAACTTTATTTGCAGAGAAGAAGGTAGTTCAAATGAACTTTACGAATCCACTGCTGATCAGATGAGTGGCCTTCCAACAAGCTGTAGAGAACTTAATGGCCTTTTCAAAACAAAGGAGGGCAAGCTTGAGTAGAGCTGGATTGAGGGCCCTGCAGTTCAGAAGCCTCAGTTCCGAGTGGCAGAGCCAGGAGAAGGGTGATGGGGGCTTCTGTTCAGTTGGAGACAGAAGGCAGTTTAGTTTAATTTCTTTTATTTCTTAGGATGAGAATGTGTTGAATTTTTCTTGCTTGCTAAATCAATAGAATCTCTCCTGATACTGCTGAGACCACAGTTCTGCTATTGCGCTGGAGGCAGCTTGCTTCAGAGCTGGGCTCTGATTTTCTAACTGTGTCCTGTGTGAGTCCAGCAGCTGTGGGATCCCAACACCTTTGCTTCCCTAGATTGGTCTGAGCTTTTGTCAGTGACTGGTGATGTGTTTGCCCACAGTCATTGGTTTTTTTTGCACTGGCATTAGTACAGCTATAAAATAAAGAGCCATTCATTACATTCGTAGTGCGAAGGAGCAAAGTGAAGGCTTGGCAAGGAGTGGCAGTGACTTTGGTCTCCTCTTTGTGTGCATCGTGGTGCTGCTGGGACCAGTGGAGAGATTATAGGGGGCTTGTTCAAAACATCTTTTCAGCTTCAACTCTGAAGGCTGCAATGTGGCAGGGACCCTGCAGTGTGCTGCAGAGCAGCCGCAGCACTGTTACAACCTTAGATTTCTTGTTTATTCATTTATTTAGTTACTAGTGTCTGTGTTTGATCCAGAAGTCTCATTGTTCTGCCTGCCTGCAGGCAGTTGAGGGGACTGGTGGTTCTGGCAGGCGTGGAGTAGGCTGCTGGAGACAGGGCTGTCTAGAAGTGGGCAGTGGGGAGGGAAGTGTTCTTGTCTGCAGCAAGTCCCCTGCTGCTTAGGTTGGAGGGGCTGCTGCCCCTATGGAAGGGTGCACCAAGTCCCCCCAGGCAGCTCAGGTGTTGCTTTGCCACAGAGGGGCCTGAGATGGGCTGGTGAGGCTGCCCTGGCTGTTCTGTGGTGCAGGGTCTGTGCTGGCTCTGCGTTGTGCCATGGCAGTCACAGGGGTGTTTCACACTGGTTCACTTTCTGACCGCATCTGTATTGGTTTGGTTTTGGGCGGTGAATGAAACTGTGCTTTTCTTATGGTCTTATTACTTATGGTAATAATTACTTATGGTTTATTACTTTTTCAAGTTCCCTTAGCTGTTTTCATCAGCAAATGTCATCTTTTGTCATGTGGACACCAGATTTAATTGCTGAAAGGCCAAGTCTCCATTGTGCTTGTATTATTTAGTATTTTCCTTGCGTTAATCTGATGATACATTCTGAAATTGAGTTTCCCCTTTTCCCTCCCTCCCCCCCAATATTTGTCATCCTCTCTGTGTAGTTAGTTGGCCTTAACTCAGGAGTAAGAAGGAGGCAGGGTTGGAATTGTTTTGAAAGCTATAGATGAGTTTTTGTCTGCCCTGTGGAAGGGCATCACCTGCTTAGTGCTGTAGTGCAGTACTGGTTAATTTCAATCAATGGAGCTACAGCATTTTGCAAAGTGATGGATACAGGTATTTTCAAGTCCTCATTTCAGGAGGCCACTTAGTTTTACCAAAGTCATTTGGACATATTCATAGATGTGAGGTTTTCTCTACTTCACCAATTCAGAATGAAATTAATTGTGCTGAAACACTGGACTGAATTTAAATTTTAGAGTAATTCTTGTGCCTCTTCCTTCATTGATGCATCTGTTAAAACTGTATGGTTTTGTTCTCTTGAATTTGTTTGGGGTTCTGTGTTGGGTTTTTTCCCTCCCAGAAAGAGGCATAAGGTCACGGTTACTCACTATTTCATTAGAATTAGCTTTTTTCAGGGACTGTGACCTTACCTTGTTGAAGCCACTTTGGCAGCTTTTTACCCGTACGGAAAACAACTTGTGTCATGACATGGCCAAGCCTGGGATTCTTCTTCCTCTTTGTCGTGCACTTGCAGAACTCTTCCTTATTACAGAAAACAGAGTTAGTGTAAGCAGTTCCTGTACTTGCATCCCTCCTCTCCCCAGTGCCCAGAATGATACATAGTTCAGTGTTAAATTAAAAGCAGTTTTCCTTTACCTTGGCAAAGTTCATCAGAGCTTTAGAACCATTAAATGCTTCAGAAACATTACAAACTTTCTCTTGCGGAGTCTGGCAGCAAATTCTACTAGAGGGGCCATGCTGTTGCCATATCCATTGTGGAGCCTTATATAATAGTCATGACTCCTCCTTATGCACTTCAGGCAGCAAGCCCTAAAGCCACTCTTTATTCTGAGAGGAATGCTGCTTTAATAATTAATTTAAAGGTATTTAAATGTGCTTTTCCTTGAGTTGGTTTTGCACACTACGTAGGAATAGTCTGTAAGGAACTGATTTCTGTGTTCACAAACTGTGTTCTAGTCAGGGAGAGTCTTCTGTGTAGTTCAGATACCTTTGGTTCATGGGGACTACTGTAATGATCAGCATTTTAATGATAATTAGTTGGATGATATCTTTACTTGAAGTGCTGGTGTTCACTGAAGGCTTTGTTGCAGGAGCTTGGATCTCTACAAGAGTATTTGCTTGCCTTGAATACTGAAGATCAACTTCATGCTGCACAGCACAGGTCATAAGATTGCACAACCTCAGTGATGTGTGGTTTTGCAATATCTTTCTGACAGGCAGAGATAATGAATGGTTTCTGAGTGCCCAGTGGAGTTGTATAAAGTAGAGATAAATGTACTTTGACTTCCCAGTACGCTGAAAGGCTTCCAAAATACGTGAATGAACTACGCGCAAATGTTCTCCTTTGATAGTCAGCTGATGTGCCACAAAGTGGCTGTTGGGTGTCATCTGGTTTACCAAAGTGACCTCTCAAGTGCCAAAAGGTGGGAATGGGGATGGGGGCTGGTCTTTCAGTAGCTGGAAATGCAGTTGCCTTGCTGGAACTGCCTGGGTACATGACAATTGTTGCACTACTAACTTAGGTTGGAGGGGCTGCTGCCCCTATGGAAGGGTGCACCAAGTCCCCCCGGGCAGCTCAGGTGTTGCTTTGCCTGGGAATCGAAGGAGCTGGGAATCGAATTTTCTGTTGTTTTTTCCTGTTATTCTACTGTCTGCTAAAATAACTCCTGCCTCCTGAGGTACACAGCAGGAGCAGAACACCACACAGAGGAGTGGGAAGGTTTCATCAGCACTGTGAGGTCCCTGAAAGAAAGATACTGCATTCTGTCATTCCAGTGGAATGGGCAGACGAGGGCATTTGAACGTGTTGTTGTGGGACTGTGAGCACAGTCTAGTGGGGATTGGATGGAGCAGCCCTGAGGAGAAGGACTTGGGGTTTTGGGTGACGAGAATCTCCCCGTGACCTGGCTTGAGTCTGCGCTTGAGCCCAGAACCCCCCTGTGTGCTGGGCTGCATCCCCCCCCAGGGCGTGAGGAGCAGGTCAAGGGAGATCTCAGGCACAAGTTCTTCCCTGTGAGGGTGGTAAGGCCTTCAGCATTGGTGTTCAATAAACTGTGGCAATCAGCACCTCGTGAAGATGCCAGCACATCGCTAATTTTTGTGGTGTGGCAGGGATGAGTTCCTTGTCTCTTGGCTTTGCTGCATGATTAACTTTGGTTTTGAACAGTTCTGTGAAGGGCAATCCCCAAAGAGAGTGGCTGCAGCAAGGCTTTCCTAGTGAAATGCCTGGCGTCAAGGAACTGGTTCATCATGAGCAGTTTTGCGAGAATATCATAGAATCATAGAGTGGTTTGGGTTGGAAGGGCCCTTAAGGCTCATACAGCTGCAACCCCCTGCTATGGGCAGGGACACCTTCCAGTAGAGCAGGTTGCTCCGAGCCCTGTCCAACCTGCCCTTGGTCTCCTCGAATTTGTGAATCTCCTGAAGTCTCTGTTGTTTGAGGAATGGGTGGAATAACCAGCATTTCCCATTTTAATTTTCCAGCTGTATAGCAAGGCTGTGCATATGCCGGGGGTCACCTGCGTGTTCTTTCCCCACTGCTCAGTGGAAACTTCCTTTTGGATGGCCAGGACGCCTCAGGTGGAGGAGGAAGGTAGATTGAAAGGTACCATTGTCACATGGTGGCAGGGGGTTTGAACTGGATGAGCTTTAGGGTCCCTTTCAACCCAAAGCAGTCTTTGATTCCATGATCTGTGTGCTGTGGATTTCTTACATCAGATGTCCCTGGGGAGCAGATTTAAACCTCTGCACTCAGCTTAATGTTCTTGGAATTTGTTTGTGTCTTTCTCTGCTGTTAGTTGATGCTCTGAGGCTGAGGAGGCTGCTACAAGCACACAGTTCATGGAATTGAGAGCCATTGCTGCATGGAGGCCACAGCAAGCCTGGCCTGTGCCAGCAAATGTGTCTTTTGCTGAGGTCAACTCTGATGCAGTTCTACTGTGGGACAGGGGCTCTGTTCCACTCTGTCCCTGTGCTGTTCCTGAAGCCTGGGGCAGTGTTACTTGTGTGCCCCTTTAATTTGCAAGTCGGTGGAGGATGGGTTTGAAAGGGAGCAGGTTGCTCCCCCTTCCTGCCTGGACTCCTCCTCTTCCAAGAGCTGCTGGAGCCCATGGGTGTGGGATGGTCGGATGTGAGCTGGGTGGGTGGGCTCTACATCTGGGAGACTGAGGAGGTGCCACCTTCCCTAGAGCTGAGTCCTGTGTCAGACTGGCTGGGAAGCAGTGGAAGGAGGAACTGGGGAGGCAGGAGACACACACCTCTCTGTGTACTGCTCTGCAATTCCCACTTGGTAGAGGTTTGGTTCCCCCTGGAGATCACTGTCTGAGGTTGCGTGTGGCTCCTGGTGCTCTAGAGAACGTGGGCTGGCCCATCTTGTGCAAAGCCACCAAGGTGCAAAGCCAAATGAGTATCTTTGGTTTGAAATTGGACTGTTTTTCTTACTCCAGGTACCTTCATCGCCACCAATTCAGTTGCAATCTCAGTGAGTGAAAAGTGATGACTTGGTAACTGTTGCCTTCCTAAAGCAGTCTCTAATAGATGACTTTCCATTCTAGTCAGTAAAGTGACCCCTCTTCTTAGGGGGACAACTTTCTTATTTCTCTAAAGGCAATGAGCTCTGCCTGGATGGGAGTGGTGAGCAGCTCCAGCGGTGCTTACTGGGCTGCCAAGGGAGGGTTTTGCCAGGCTGGGAGAGCGCAGGATGGGGTTGGTGAGAGACACTCAGCAAAACCAAAAGCAGCGACGTGAAAGTGCGCTGTGAGTGGGAGAACGTGGAGGTTATTCTTTGAGCTCTTTTGTCTTGCCAGCTAATTCATACGATGGGGCTTGCGCTTCCTCTCGTATTCACGCCTTCCCCAGGGACCTGGTTGCCAGAAATACCCCTTCCATCCCGAAGCCTGAGTGTGCATGCAAACCCAGCCAAATTCCTCCTTGTCCTGGGTTCAGCAGTAGCAGTCATGTTTCTTCTTCTTGGTAGCTGGTGCAGTGCAGTGTTTTGACTTTCGGCCTGGGAACAGAGCTGATAGCGATGTTTTGGTTTGGCCAAGGACTTTGTGAGCCTCATGCTCTGCCAGGGAGGAAGGGAAGCCAGGAGGAAGCAGAGACAGGACACCTGACCCAAACTGACCAAAGAGGTATTCCATACCACAGCCCGTCATGCCCAGGATGTAACTGGGAGTTAGCTGGAAGGGCTGGGAGACTGCAGGGTTGGAAGAGGGTCGGTGCTTGGTCGGGCTTGGGGGGCGAGTTATCGGTTGGCTGGTGGTGAGGTGGTGTATTCTCTTCCCTTGTTATTTCCTGTATCATTATTATCATTGGTGGTAGCAGTAGTGATCTGTGTTATACCTTAGTTACTAAACTGTTCTTATCTCAGCCCATGGGAGTTGTGTTCTTTTTGATTCTCCTCTCCATCCCTCTGGGAGTAGGGGGAGGGAAAGAAGGGGGGGAGTGAGTGAACGAGTTACCTGACTGGGTTTAAACCACGACACTCCTGAATCCCACTTTTCCTATTTCATAGTCTTCAAGTTTTAACAATGGAAATACTTCATGAGGATATTGAAATGGCAGCATTAGTGCAGAAGGACAGCAGAATTTTGGAGAAGCTGTGTCCCATGTTGGTGTTAGATGTAAGCATTAGACACTGGTCATCCTGTGAAGTTTGCATTCTGAAATGTTAACCGGGGCTCTTGATGGGCTTTCATCACATCCTGGCTTGAACGAACACAGCAAATAGCAGGTTTAGTGTGTAAGTTTTTGCTGCTTTTCTTCAGAGCAATTTAATGGCTGGGAAGGAAAATGTACTGCTTGTGTCTTTTGTCTTCCTTTTTTTTTTTCATGTATCAGGTAGCAGTGGTGCATTTACTTCTGCAGTGGTGGCTGGACTGGTAGGGAGAGGCTTGCCGTGCATTTTGTCCCTCTGTCCCTACACAGCAGGTACATCATAAACAGCAAATAGAAAGCGATAGCGTTGTCGGAGCGTGGAATTTTGCTCCTGATATTGCACTGCAGACCATTTAACACTGCTCCCCTTCAAAATGACCACTCGGTACTTCTTAGCAGTAGCAGCAGCCTGTCTCTGGAGTAGGGGGCTGAGCACGGTCCAAGTCTTAAAATGTTCATAGAAAATGCTGATTGCAGATACACTAATAATATCTACAGCTGTCACAGCATATGCTGCCTTTTTTTCTATCTAGGTTTTGTCAATAATGCTGTATTCCTCTAAGAGAGAGATCAGTTCCCTGGCTGAATGTGAGCATACTGAACTGGAAGAAAGGGAACAAGATCAAGATGTGGAGCCACCCATTGTTGGTTCTGTAGATCTAGAGCAGAACAAACTTGATCCTCTGGAGGGTTTGGATGAAGCCACCAAAATATGCTTCTTGGTACTTAATTTTACCTCCTTTGACATTTCTTTGAATTTGCTGGTTGCATAAAATATTTGGTAGTCTCTATGGCTGTTTTTCTTGTAAGTTCACAAAGTATGGGTCTATGATTTCAGTGTATTGTTATGTGAAGGTAATAAATTATATCTGCAGTCATGGACACTACAAGATTGTTGATGCAGGAGTCACGGAGAACACAGAGACGATCAATGTGATCAGGCAATTGCCAAATTTATTACAAAGCCTTAACTCCTTATATACTATTTCTTGCAGGCACTTACAGTGATTTGGCATATTATGATATGATACCCGTCTTGAAGACCTTTAGTGACTAACATATAATTGGTTAAGCACAGGTGTGAGAACTTGACCTCGAAAGCTTGCCAGCAGTCCACAGTTCTCAGTAACTCAGTGAATTCCAGCTTCTTATCTTGCTTGCTTAATCTTCTTCGGGCCTCTCATGGCCTTGCTGTATCTTTCAGGATTATTCAGAGTTTATGTACGAATTATGCATTCTCCCATGAGAACACTGCCTCCACATCTCCCCCTTTTTGTTTTATATATATTTTGGGTGACCCTACTTGAGCAGGGGATTTGGGCTAGATCATATCTCCAATATATGCTGACTACAGGCTGCTGGGCCTGCCCCTTTTTTCTGCTGTATGGCTCTCTGATAACAGGGGAGGCCATCCTTCACATCAAGGTCTGGCATGGCATATGTCCCCACTGCTCCACGCCTGCCAGGTTGCAGCCAACAGCGGAGCTAAAGGTTCTTCTTGGTGGCAAACACAGAGGCCATCCCAGTCTTGCTCTTGACTGTGGTAGCAGGCATTTGGTCAGCCTCAATCCTTGCACCTTGTTGTCAATGCAGAGTTTCACCTCCTTCATTGTCGTGGTTTAAACCCAGTCAGGTAATTCGTTCACTCACCTCCCCCCCCTTTCTTGCCCTCCCCCTGCTCTCGGAGGGACGGAGAGGAGAATCAAAAGAATGCAACTCCCACGGGTTGAGATAAGAACAGTTTAGTAACTAAGGTATAACACAAATCACTACTGCTACCACCAATGATAATAATGATAAAGGAAATAACAAGGGAAGAGAATACAACACCTCAGCACCAGCCGACCGATAACTTGCCCCCCCAGCCCCGACCAAGCACCGACCGATACCTCCTCCAACCCTGCAGTCTCCCAGCCCTTCCGGCTAACTCCCAGTTACCTCCTGGGCATGACGTGCTGTGGTATGGAATACCTCTTTGGTCAGTTTGGGTCAGGTGTCCTGTCTCTGCTTCCTCCTGCCTTCCCCTCCTCCCTGGCAGAGCATGAGGCTCACAAAGTCCTTGGCCAAACGAAAACATCGCTATCAGTTCTGTTCCCGAGCTGAAAGGCAAAACACTGCACTACACCAGCTACCAAGAAGGAGAAAAATGACTGCTACTGCTGAACCCAGGACATTCATCCAGTACCAAGTCGCTACTACAGCAAGGCACACACAAATTTACATTAACAGAGTAACTATTACAGAGTGCAGCAGCAGTTGAAGATGCTGATGGCAGCGAGGGACTAGCCAAAGAAATTTCTCACCAGTGGAATTCCCCCACCCTCTTAATTTATTCCATCACCTGCTTTATAACACTACCAGTGTGTTAGAATCTTTCTAGCTTTTGCCTTAGCATTTTCTAGCAGCTACTGCAAATTTGCATACTTTAACATCTCTTTTACAAGTGACAAATCTATATAATACAAGGTGTGGTTTCTTATTAGAGACTGGCTAGTAAATACAGGTGGTTTTATACACAAAATCACAGCCTCTAATAATAGCTACTCTATAAGCACACACACATATTCAAGCAGTTACTTTTCATTAGCCCCCAAATGATGTTTTGCAATCATTAGATTTTCTCTTCCTCTATCTCATTCTGCTTGGGGTATTCATGGTCAGCTCCTGTAGCTGATGCATCAGGTTTTTCCATTTGTCTGTCCAGCTCATGGCAAGGCTTGACAAACTTTGCAGGCAGTTGTCATGGACCTGTAGGCAGGAAAACACAAATATACCCCCTCCCCCAGGTTTTCCGTTCTTGAGAAGCAGACAGGTTAGACTGCACGTTGTTAACCGGCGAGGAGTTTGCTGCATCATTGCCTTTGGTTTTGTTTTTGTTTTTTTGATCCAAAGTTGCTCACCCTACAAACACCGACCTGCTCGGCAGCAGTTACAGCTGCCTGCCTGCTTCAGCAGCAACCATAAATACCTGCTGGCAACCGCGCTTTTGCATTAACCCTTTCATGCCCGAAATGTTAAACTGCTCCCCGTTAAAAACTTTTACATGAACCAAACACCAAAAAAACACACAGAACACGGTCTGCCCTTAACATACGCACACACACACTTGTGGGATCCCACAAGCACACTCCACACAACTACAATATTGGAAGCACAAAATCCAGCCAATCATTACTCCCACTACAGTCCCACGTGCAGAACGTGGCACAAGGACCCTGTGGAGACTAACAGGAAACCAGCTCCGAGAAGCATCATTGCAGTGCGAGGTGGCAGGCTCAACCTTAGCGGGCGTCCCTGCAGAGGCTCTGCGTCCCCCACATCGCATGAGGCTTGGGCTTTTATACTGACCAAAATGCACACTCATTCCGATACAGGTGGCCAGCCTGTGCTGGAAGAAGTGGCCAGCAGTATCTACAAAGGTCTCCAAGGGTCGACAGAAACCTGGACATACTTTTATTTACCAACTTCTAGTGCATGAGTATCACAGAGAGAGTGTATTAAATGAGTCACAGTATGCCCAATACCCCTGATAAGAACATATGAAAGACCTTCCCACCACCGAAAACGCATACAATATACCTGTATCCCGTGTTTGTCTCGCTGTAGGTTCGGGGGGGTGGGGGTGGTGGTGGTGGTGGTGGTGGTGGTGGTGGATGGTGGTTGTTTTTTGTTTGGTTTTTTTTGTTTGTTCGTTTGTTTTGGTTTTGTTTTTTCTTCTTTAACGTAAAAAAGATTGCTCTCTTCACTTTAAGAAGGGCTGAAACATCCATAAAACGGAAGTCCTAAGCTGAAATTTCAATTCATTCAATCACTGACAAGGGGGGTGTCCTGGGGCGGTGCTGACTCTTTCCAGGCTCTCACCCATCGAGCTGGGACCCACCGCAAACCGTAATCTATAATTATACACATATAACCTCAACCAGTTAGTTTTACTTCTGTGTTGCAGAATGGCTCCAAGAGCAAGGCCATGGATCCTTAGAGGCCTTGTGCGAGCAAAGCAAGGTGTGGACCTCACAGGTAACCGGATACCGGATGTGGGAGGAGAATGTGAAGGAAGCTGTGTAGAACTAACCAATACTGTTCTGACTCGTAGGCGTGGCTACACACCACGCGGATATAAGCGAAGTGCGCCACAAATAAAGTAGAAGTTTGCTTATCACCCATATTGGGTTGGCGTGTCTTGCTTCTCCTAACCGCTTACAAATGGTGCCCAAACAGGGACCATGGACTACAGGGCCCCGGCTACCGGGGACCCGGATTACAGGGCCCTGGTTAACGGGGACCCGGAATACAGGACCCCGGTTAGCGGGGACCTGGAATACAGGGCTCCGGTTAACAGGGATCCGGAATACAGGGCCCCGGTTAGCGAGGACCCGGAATACAGGGCCCCGGTTAGTGGGGACCCGGAATACAAGGCCCCGAGTATCAAGGACCTGGAACGGCAAGTGAGCGGTGCTGGCGGCAGCGGCCGGGCAGCGCGGGCAATGCTGTGGCAGTGCCTTGACGGACCCGGGTGCTTGGACTAACCGAAAGGAGTCCACCGCTGGGGTGAACCATACACTGCTGCGTCGGGAGGCCAATCCAGAGACCGAGGTTACAGGACGATCATTACTGGTGAATTTTCTGCAATGGGCATCTCTGCATATCCGGTGTTTACTACACAGCAGGGGGCTAAAGAGTGGGAAGCTCTTGATCTCAAAATAGTTAAGGAGGCCTGACAAGCAGTGACCACGTATGGGTTAAAATCCTCTTATACTCAAGCTGTATATGTTATGATTTTTCTTGCAATTGACAGGGGGAGCCCATACAGTTTCTCTGTGATAGTCATGTACTAGAAGTTGGTAAATATAAGTATGTCCAGGTTTCTATCAACCCTTGGAGACCTTTGTAGATACTGCTGGCCACTTCTTCCAGCACAGGCTGGCCACCTGTGTCGGAATGAGTGTGCATTTTGGTCAGTATAAAAGCCCAAGCCTCATACGATGTGGGGGAGGCAGAGCCTCTGCGGGGACGCCCACCAAGGTTGAGCCTGCCACCTCGCACTGCAATGATGCTTCTCGGAGCTGGTTTCTGTTAGTCTCCACAGGGTTCTTGTGCCACATTCTGTACGTGGAACTGTAGTGGGAGTAATGATTGTCTGGATTTTGTGCTTCAAATATTGTAGTTGTGTGGCGTGTGCTTGTGGGATCCCATAAGCGTGTGTGTGTGCGCGTTTGTTGAGGGTAGACGGTGTTCTGTGTATTTTTCTTGTTGTTGGGTTCATGTAAAAGCTTTCAACGGGTAGCTGTTTAACATTTTGGGCATGAAAGGGTTAATGCAAAAGTGCGGTTGCCGGTGGGTATTTATGGTTGCTGCTGAAGCAGGCAGGCCGCTATAGTTGCTGCCCAGCAGGACGGCTTTCGCAAAAAAAAAAAAAAAGGGGGGGGGGGGGAGCAGAGAGTAATGATGCTGCATTTAACCTGTCTAACCTGTCTACTTCTGAAGAACTGATAACCTGGGGGAGGGGGTATATTTGTGTCCTCCTGCCTGCAAAGTTTGTCAAGCCTTGCCATGAGCTGGACAGACGAATGGAAAAACCTGATGCCTCAGCTAAAGGAGCTGACCGTGAATACCCCAAGCAGAATGAGATAGAGGAAGAGAAAGAACGAATAACTGCAAAACATCACTTGGGGGCAAATGAAAAGTAACATCCTGCCTATGTGTGCTTGTAAAGTAGCTATTATTAGAGGTTGTTATTTTGTGTATAAAACCACCTGTATTTACTAGCCAGTCGCTAATAAGAAACTGCATTTTGTATTGTATAGATTTGTCACTTGTAAAAGAGATATTAGAGTATGCAAATTTGCAGTAGCTGCTAGAAAAATGCTAAGGCAAAAGCTAGAAAGATTCTAATACAATGGTACTGTTATAAAGCAGGTAATGGAACAAATTAAGAGGGTGGGAGAATTCCAGTGGTAAGAAATTTCTTTGGCTAGTCCCTCGCTACCATCAGCATCTTCAAAATGCTGCTGCACCCTGTAATAGTTACTCTGCTAATGTAAATGCGTGTGTGCCTTGCTGTAGTAGCAACTTGTTACTGGATAAAACAAAAGTGGGGAGATGTGGAGGCAGTGTTCTCACGGGGGAATGCATAATTGGTACATAAACTCTGAATAATCCTGAAAGATACAGCAAGGCCATGAGAGGCCCGAAGAAGCTTAAGCAAGCAAGATAAGAGGCGGGAATTCACCAAGTTAATGAGAACTGTGGACTGTTGGCAAGCTTCCAAGGTTGAGTTCTCACACCTGTGTTTAACCAATTACATGCTAGTCACTAAGGGTCTTCAAGGCACATATCCAGTCATAATATGCCAAATCACTGTAAGTGCTTCAGCCGGGGCCTTGGCTCAGCTAAACAGACTGAGTTGCTGAGTTGCTAAGCAGACAAATACTACATCGAAGGCAATTCCTGATTTGTTGTTTAATGTTGACTCTCTAAGACATGCAACACTACAGAACCTTTTGTTGTTGGAACAGGGACATGGATGTGAAGAGTTTGATGGAATGTGTTGTATGAATCTTTCTGGTCATTCTAATTCGATACATGCACAGCTGAAAACCCTGGCTCAGCTTACCCAGCAACTGCAAGTGAGCAATGACTTAGGGATAACTAAATGGTTGTCCTCATGGGGCATTACAGGTTGGCTTAAAACACTGCTATTTGAAGGACTGCGCTTATGTATCATTGCTATTTTAATCACTGTAGTTGTTAGACTTGCTTATAGTTGCGTGATGAAACAGGTGAACAGAACAACCCACACTGTTTTGCTTGCACAAAGAAAAAGTGGGGAATTGTTGCAGAATGGCTGCAAGAGCAAGGCCATGGATCCTTAGAGGCCTTGTGTGAGCAAGGCAAGGTGTAGGCCTCACAGGTAAGCGGATACCGGATGTGGGAGGAGAATGTGAAGGAAGCTGTGTAGAACTAACGAATACTGTTCTGACTAGTAGGCGTGGCTAAACACCATGTGGATATAAGCGAAGTGCACCACAAATAAAGTAGAAGTTTGCTTATCACCCATATTGGGTTGGCGTGTCTTGCTTCTCCTCGCCACTTACACTTCTGCAAGACCTTTCCAAATGCCGGTTTCCAAATCCTTATACTGGACCAGAACACCCAGAGTTTTAGTCATATAACCTGAACCTAATGCCTGACCATGTATTATGGCCGGGGGATCATTAAAGTCTCCTGTCAATCGCAAAAAATTCATAACATATACAGCTTTCTGTATCCTTGCTACCGGTGTAAGTCCTTCCCCCGTTTTTTGTTATTCCAACAGTTGTTTCAAAGTTTGATGTGTTCGTTCAATAATAGCTTGTCCTGTAGGAGAATAGTGTCAATAGTAACATGGGCATATTTCAATTTCCCGAAAGAGGGTACATGAGTCACATCCATTTGCCAAAGCTGAAGAGGCTGGAGGCCTCGAGGGTTGACTCCAAGGCCTATACCTGATGCTTGGCCTTGGCAATCGGGACAAGATTAGTGATTTTTGTCATGATGTGATCTAAGGCCTCATACTGAGCTTTTGATAGAACTCTTTTGTTCTGCCTTTGACTCACCCTTTAAAAGCGGCATGAGATCAGTCAGATCATCATTTGAGATTTGAGCTATTTTCGAATTTTCAGGGATGTTGACCGGAGGAGCATGCGTTTGCACCATGATCCCAATATTTCCAGTATAGTCAGCATCAATTACACTGGGTAATACAAAGATTCCTTTCCTTGATGTTGATGATTGTCCCAGTAGCAAAGCACATAACCCATGACCAAGGGGCCCATTTAATTTAGATGGAATACAATGAACAGAAGTATCAGTTATGGTAAAATCTATTGCTGTTGCCACGTCCACTCCGGCACTCCCTGTGGTGGCGGAGGGGATGCAGTCCAGACACCCTGATTTTGTGTTGTCGTGCGGGGTGGCATCGCACTCACATTCAAGTTTCCCAACAGGGTTCTGTCTTTTTTAAACTTTGAACAACATTCAATTGTCTTGTGGCCAAATTTGTCACATTTAATACATTTGTCTGCAAGACCAGTAACACCACCCTGAGGGGGTCGGGTTGCTGAACTAATTTTCTTTACAGTACACTGCTTTTTAAAATGTCCCATCCGTCCACAACTGTAACATCTCGTACCTTTAGGATCCCCACGATCACCCTGACCTTGTTGTGGCAGGGGTTTAACAGCAGCGGCAGTAGCCATGTATCCAGCCTTTTCCTCTGCTGTGCCCACTTCAGAACATGCATCCATCATTTCTTGAAGACCAGCAGATTTTGGCAAAACCTGCAAAATATGCTTACAAGCTGGGTTAGCATTTTCCATAGCCAGAGACATAAGCATCGATTCTTTAGCATTAGATGCCAGATCAATATTCTTTTCGATAGCCTCTGTCAATCTGTCAATAAATTGCATATGGGGCTCAGGAGGTCCCTGCTTTACTGATGTATATGAAGGATTAGGCTTTCCTGCTTCCGGCACAGCTTTCAGAGCAGCTAAAGCCAATTGCTGTGCTTGCTGTAAAACTTCAATTTTCATACAAGCTTGTACTCCATCAGGGTGAAATTGTCCCTTTCCCAATAACATTTCAGATGAAACACCGTGCAAAGGGCGATGAGGATTACACTCTGAATTCTCATCTGCAGCCCTTGCAGCAAGCTCCTCAAACCCACTTTTAAAATGCAGGAGCTGTGAAGGAGTTAATAAAATTGCAGCCACTCTGAGACAATCATTTGGAGTTAGAACATTACTAGAAAAGAAAGCAGACATCATTTGCTGGGTATATGAGGAAGACAACCCATACTAATTGCTCCCTTAATTTCTTTCACAGCTTTCCAGTCCATAGGAGTCCAGACAGACTGTCCCTGAGGATTTATAATAACAGGGAATGCAGTGGGAACATCTATCGGTAAAATAGTACCATCTATAATTGCATCCTGAATGCAGCCTCGCCATCTCATGGCACTCGGATTGGCTTTATTAGATGTAGGAGTCGGTGGTAACGGCACATCACACGGACTGATTTTATCTGGGTTTTCCGGTTTTTCTGTTTTTTCCGTTTTTTCTGGGGCTTGCTCCCTCTCCTCCCCCAACTTGTCCAGACGATCCCGCAAGTCCTGCAATTGCTTATCTAAGGATTTCGTCCATTGTCGCCAGTTCCACTCATTTTGCAGCTCCAGTGGGAGCGATGCAAGCGGTGGTTTATGTGGTGGAGGTGGGTATTTATTCGGAGTTACACTCTCCTCCTTAGGAGACTCCCACCCCAGCAAAAATTCTTGGGGACTAAGTTCAGGGGCAGTAGCAGCACGAAAAGGGTTAACATCAGTTTGTTTCATTTCTTCACTAGCCCCTACAGGCTCCCGAGTATCAACTGGAGCTACCGCCGATAAAGGCGTTGTCGACACAGGATAGGGGAAAGGCGCAGGGTCCTCAAACATTCGTACCTTACTGCGTGCTGGTTTTTGACCAGAATGTTTTATGCCTAAACAGACGACACTACCATGGCTGTAGCACCGGGTGCTGAATCTAATGTAGGTGCTGAGCCCTGTTGTTGTGAAGGCGAGTCAGAGAGAGCTGTAAAAACAGATTTTGCCGCCTGTTTGCGGCTAGAGTCCCTTTTAGTAGTAACCAGGGGGCAGCAAGAGACTTCGCCTCCTTAAACCCATAAGTAACTTGATCCCACAGTGAACGTATACATATACATGAACGTATTTTAGTTTGCCAAATTCAGGGATATGTGTGACATCTGTTTGCCATATTTGAAGTGATTGAATACTTCTGGGGTTAACCGACAACGTAGGACCCTTAGTGAGTTGTTGACAATCAGGACAGGCTTGTATGATAGCTTTTGCCTCTGCCATCGACAAGTGAAACCACCGTTTTAGGACCTTTGCTGATTGGTGGAAAAATTCACGAGAAATTCGAGCTTGTTGCCATACGTTGGGCACAGGTGACACACTGACAGGTTGAGTTAAATGGTCTGCTCTATCATTTCCTTCTGCATAGAATCCTGGCAAGTTTGTCTGACTGCGATGGTGACATATATAGTGCACTTCTGTTCTTTGTTTTAACAACAACCATAACTGTTTCATATAGCTAAACAAGGTTTCAACTGCAACCTGTTTCAAGTAAGCTTTTTCTAATGGTTGCGCAACTCCTACTACATACGCTGAGTCTGAAATCATATTGATTGGACATGTGTTCCATCGTTTAAACACCTCAGTCACTGCCTTCAGTTCTACAATCTGGGGTGATCCCTCAGAAAAAACTATATGTGATTTCCACTGGCCCTGTTCCTGCCATGTAGTAGCTGCTTTGCCTGATTTTCCACTCCCATCTGTAAAGACTGTGATACCATTCACAGCTTTGAGATTGTACTTGGGTTTTTCCTCTATACATTCCTGCTGAATAAAAGTCAATATTCGATGGCTAGGATGATGGACCTTGATTGCTCCATCAAATCCTGCTAGAGCTATCTGCAGTGCTACACTATTCTGCATACACCATTGCAAATACTGTTCTGTCATAGGAATAATTATGGTTTGGCGTTCTTTACCAGACAGGTCTATGATACGATCCCTTCGTTTCATATTTAACTTACTTAGCAAATGTTTCAGCTCTGGTCACGATGTTTTTTGATGGTTGATGTGACAAAAATTGGCACTGAAGAATTTTCAGTTTCTCCTTATCAGATTCAACCCATTGCATGGTTAATCCTACTGGCTGGAAATCATTACTGACAATCAAAAATTCAGTAGGAACTCCATTCATCACACGATGTGCCTGTCTCTCAATGCGGCTTCAACCATCACTATTGCTTGCTTTGCTGCTGGTGTTAATTGTCTGGGTGCATTGAAGTCTGTGTCACCCTTCAACAATGCAAGCAATGGTTCTAAACTTTTGTTGTCAATTCCCAATAATGCTCGAATCCAATTGATATTCCCTAACAAGACTTGCACATCGTTAAGTGTATGGATATTGACCTTGATGGCTAATTTCCTGAGGTTCAGTGGTGTGATCTAAGATTTTCCAACCCAAATATTTCCATGGTGTGGTATCCTGAACCTTTTCAGGGGCAATTTGCAATTTATGTTGTTGCAACACTGAACACAATTCTTGTTTAACAGCTTCTAGGTTATTTTCTCAGCCACCAGTATACCATCCATATAACGATACACTAATAATTGGGGGTGTCTTTCCCAAAATGGACGCAGTTGCTACATCAACACAACCTTGACATATTGTTGGTGAATTTTTCATGCCTTGTGGCAATACCACCCATTGATATCTCTGCATGGGTCCTTGTTTGTTTATTACAACGTGCTTCCAACTCTTTGAGTACCAAAGACGAACGAGACAATTTCTTCAGACGTATTGACACGAACTGGAGACACGTGGCTGACTTTAAACTTCATCACTGATTGTGAATTATCTACATAATTTTAAACTTTCCTTATTTGACAGACTTCAAAAGTATTTTGAGTCATAAAAATTCAAGCGTGGTTTTCACTGTAGGTCAATTTTTTATTTCTTTCATTTTGAAAATTCTGGCAGTAGCTGTTCAGAAACATTCCAAACCACAATGAGCAGTGCTGGAGGTCAGGACTGCGGTGCGTTTGCAGAGCTGTGTGTGAAGAGGAGCATCCTGACTGTGCTGTGCGTGGCCATGCGCACCAAACAGGCCGGCTACCGTGAGCCGCAGTACCTGGCATGCTCTCTGCTGGCACTGGGCACTTGGGTAAGTTCATTTGGGAAACTGTATCTGCACTGTAATGCCGATGTTTCGGGATCTTACTTCCTAGCTTTGATTACCCATACCAGTACCACCTAGTTCTCTGGGTTTTCTGCAGAATCAGAGAAGAGAAGGCTGCGTGGAGACCTCATAGCAGCCTTCCAGTATCTGAAGGGAGCCTACAGGGATGCTGAAGAGGGACTCTTCATTAGGGACTGTAGTGATAGGACAAGGGGTAACGGGTTAAAACTGAAACAGGGGAAGTTTAGATTGGATATAAGGAGAAAATTCTTTCCTGTTAGGGTGCTGAGGCACTGGAATGGGTTGCCCAGGGGGGTTGTGAATGCTCCATCCCTGGCGGTGTTCAAGACCAGGTTGAATGAGGCCTTGGGTGATAGGGTTTAGTGTAAGGTGTCCCTGCCCAAGGCAGGGGGGTTGGAAAGAGATGATCTTAAGGTCCTTTCCAACCCTAACTATTCTATGATTCTAAAACAAGCCCCAAAACACCCCAAAACTAACTTGTCCTGCTTCTCCGAGGGGATACAGGATCACAGCCAGAAAACAGGCCAAAAACAGGACAAAATTGCCCCAAAACCAACTTGTCCTGCTTCTCCTGTGGGATACAGAAACAGAGACCCAAACCAGACCCAAAACAGGACAAAAACAGCCCAAACCCACCCCAAAACCACCTTGTCCTGCTTCTCCTATGGGATACAGGGTCAGAGCCCCAAAACAGACCCAAAACAGGACAAAACCACCCAAAACCAGCCCCAAAACACTCCCAAAACACCTGAAAACCACCTTGTCCTGCTTCTCCTGTGGGATACAGGGTCAGAGCCCCCAAAAAGAGGCAAAACAGGCCAAAACCAACCCAAAGCACGCCAAAACCCAGCCCAAAACCACCTTGTCCAGCTTCTCCTGTGGGATACAGAGCCGCAAAACAGGCCAAAACCAAGTGAAAACCAGGACAAAAGATACAAACCAACCCCCAAAACCAGCCAAAATCACACATAAATCACCTTGTCATGCTTCTGCTATGGGATACAGGGTCAGAGCACCAAAACAGACCCAAAACAAAACAAAAACAAAGCAAAACACCCCCAAAACCACCCCAAGATCACATTGATCTGCTTCTCCTGTGGGGTACAGGGTCACAGCCCCAAAACAGAGCAAAAACAACCCAAAACACCCCAAAACCCATCCCAAAACCACCTTGTTCTGCTTCTCCTATGGGATACAAGCTCAGAGCCCCCAAACAGCCCCCAAACCAGTCAAAACCCACCAAAACAGCCCCCCAAAATCCCAAAACCACCTTGTCCTGCTTCTGCTATGGGATACAGGGTCAGAGCCCCCCAAAAGAGGAAAAACAGGCCAAAACCAACCCAAAACACCCCAAAACCCAGCCCAAAACTACCTTGTCCTGCTTCTCCTGTGGGATACAGCGTCAGAGCCCAAAAAGCAGACCCAAAACAGGCCAAAAAAAAAGACAAAACACCCCAAAACCCAGCCCAAAACCACCTTGTCCTGCTTCTCCTATGGGATACAGGTTCAGAGCCCCAAAACAGACCCAAAATAGGCTAAAACCAGTCAAAACCCACCAAAAAAGCCTCAAAACACCCCAAAACCACCTTGTCCTGCTTCTGCTATGGGATACAGGGCCAGAGCCTCCAAACAGCTCCAAAACAGGCCAAAACCAACCCAAAACATCCCAGAAACCCAGACCAAAATCACCTTGTCCTGCTTGTCCTATGGGATACAGGGTCAGAGCCCCAAAAAGCCCCAAAACAGGCTAAAAGCAGTCAAAACCCACCAAAACAGCTCAAAAATAACCCAAAACCAACTTGTCCTCCTTCTCCTATGGGATACAGGGTCAGAGGTCCAAAACAGCCTCAAAACACAACCAAAAACCACCCCAAGGCCACCTTCTCCTACTTCTCCTATGGGACACAGGGCCAGAGCCTCCAAACAGACTCAAAACAGGCCAAAAACCAGCCCAAAACCACCTTGTCCTGCTTCTCCTGTGGGATACAGGGTCAGAGCCCCAAATCAGGCCAAAAAAACCATAAAACAGCCCCAAAACCCAGCCCAAAACCACCTTGTCCTGCTTTTGCTATGGGATACATGGTCAGAGCCCCAAAACAGCCCAAAACCAGGACAAAAACAGTCATAAACCCCCAAAAGAGCCCCAAAACACCCAAAACCACCTTGTCCTGCTTCTGCTTTGGGATACAGGGTCAGAGCCCCAAAACAGACCCAAAACAGCCTCAAACCACCCCAAAAACCACCCCAAGGCCACCTTCTCCTGCTTCTCCTGTGGGACACAGGGCAGAACCGTAGAACAGGACAAAACCAGCCCCAAAACACCCCCTAAACCAGCCCAAAACCACCCTGAACTGCTTCTGCTATGGGATGCAGGGCCAGAGCCTCCAAACAGACCCAAAACAGGCCAAAAACAACTCAAAACACCACAGAAACCCAGACCAAAATCACCTTGTCCTGCTTGTCCTATGGGATACAGGGTCAGAGCCCCCTAAAAGCCCCAAAACAGGCTAAACCCAGTCAAAACCCACCAAAACAGCCCCAAAACCTGGCCCAAAACCACCTTGTCCTGCTTCTCCTACGGGATACAGAGTCAGAGCCCCAAAACAGGGGTAAAAGAACCCAAAACACCCCAACGCCCAGCCCAAAACAACCTTGTCCTGCCTTTGCTATGGGATACAGGGTCAGAGCCCCCAGACAGCCCCAAAACAGGACAAAAACAGTCAAAACCCCCCAAAACAGGCCCAAAACACTGCAAAACCCTAATGTAGGAAAAGGGCAAAGCCTTTATGATAAAACAATAATATAGAATAGTAGAAATGATTATGTTTGAGAAATTTATAAATCAATAGGGGGGTTTTGTATATTAGAAAATGTTGTAACTTTGCAATTTTGTGTCACGGCTGTTCTGTAACCAGTGTTGCAATGATAGTCTTAGTAGCAAAAACCTATGTCTATGGGTGGATTTAGAAAGGCATGTACTGGAGACTATACCCAAGTAGAACCTATGTGTATGGGTGCATTAGAAACGCATATACTGGAGACTATACCCAAGTAGAACCTATGCATAAGGTAGCCAGAAGAGCATACCAGAAGCTGTAAGAAAATGCTAGCGTCCACACAAGGGTTGGGATATATCCAAGTAAGGAAAAGGTAAAAGAGGACAACCTGAGGAAGACTTCTTACTTCATCTGAGGAAGACTCCTTCATCGGAACGACCACCAGGCGACTGTGCAAGCGTAGAAGAGGCTGATGTCGTAACAATCCTGATGTGGCAGTCCTTAATGCATATGCATTAGCTAATGTTGTAATCCGTGTTAAACGTGTATAAATTGCGAACGCGATGTGATGAGGTTGAAACGAGATTTGGGTGCGTACCCCTGGTTTCCCAGCACTGCAATAAATCACCTCATATAACCATTCCGGTGGTTATGTGTTTGTTCCCACACTAACATTTTGGTGACCCAGATGGGACCTCGCGGGCATTGCTGAGGTGGATCGCGTCTCGATCCTGCTCCAGCCGGCACCGAGAGATTCTCGGGGAGCCATCGACCGCAACCGACCTCCGCTGCTCTCGACGGACCTCTGACACGGTAAGAAAGGTGCTTTTGATTTGGGTTATGGTACCGATTTCTAGTAAATGTATGGTATTGACCTTTGGTAAAGGTCTGGTAAAAGCCTGCCTGTTATATGCAGCGAAAAAGCTGCGTTTGGCTGGGCTAGTAGTAAAGCCTGCCTGTTAGACACGGCGAAAGCTGCGCTTGGTTGGGGCTAGAGAGCTCTCAGGGTAAAAGCCTAGGCGCCGTCCGTTAGACGGTAGCGAAAGCTCTGCAGGTTCGGCAGACGTGGTTTGGTATTGGTATTGGTATTTGTGCTGCAGGATCAGCATCTGTCTGTATAAATTGTGTAACACTGGGGGGTGTGTGCGTGTTGTGAGAGAAACTTGTTTTAGAGATCTCTGTATTTACAAAATGCCGTCGATTCCTAAGTCGTCTACATTAGGTTGTATCTTAAACCATTGGAAGGAGGGTGGATTCGGGCAAAGTATGCGGAAAAGTAAACTGATTATTGTAATGTCTGGTGGACGCAATATGAACTAGAAGATCAGGAAAAATGGCCTGAGAATGGAACTTTACAGTATAATACTATCTTGCAGTTGATGTTGTATTGTAAAAGGGAAGGAAAATGGGATGAAGTACCATATGTGGATCTTTTCTTTACCTTAAGAAACAATGATAAGTGGCAGAAATCTTGCAGAATAATGGTTGTTAAGGCAAGCAATGCTGGAGAGTGTAAGGGTTGTGCTGGAGAAAAGGAATGTGTGAAATGCCTTGCCTTAGGGAATAGTCGACATCAAAAGGATGAGGAAGATTTCGGTTTGTTAGTAGCTCCGCTATTGACAAATGAAGAAAGGGGGGAGCAGGAGGAAAGTGATAGTGATCTTGAGAGTGAGGAAGGGTGTGAAAATAGGGGAGGTCAAGAAATAAATCCCCCTGTCACCCCAGTCTCACACAGAACTCGCCGGAGGGGAGGGCGAGAAGGAAAAGCACAGCCTCAAGCAGCTAGTGCGGTGCTTGCTCCTTTAAGGCAAGGAGTCGGAACTGGGGGACCAGTGTACGTTAAAGTACCTTTCTCTCCCAGGGATTTGGTTATATGGAAACAATCAGCAGGAACATATAGAGAAAATCCTGATAAAGTAGCTCGAGTAATGAAAATGGTTATGAAAACTCAAAACCTGGACTGGGATGATATACAAGTGCTTTTAGATACCCTTATGGACTCGACAGAAAAAGAGATGGTGCTGCAAAGTGCTTGGGAGAGGGTCTGGGAAGATATAGGACAGGGATTAGTTACGGGAAATATAGATGAAAACTTCCTGATGGAAGACCCGATGTGGGATTATAACACACAAGGAGGAATGAGAAATTTACGGAGATTTCAAGACTGGGTAGTTTTCGGAGTACAACATGCTATGCCCAAAATGATAATTTGGTCAAAATTGTATAATGTTAGACAAGAGAAGGCAGAATCACCATCTGCCTTTCTAGAGAGACTTAAAGAGACAGCAAAGAAATATAGAGATTTAGATGTGGAAACGGAACAGGCTAAAGCACAATTAGCCTTGATTTTCCTGGGGCAGTCTCAAGATGATATCAGAAAGAAACTGCAAAAACTAGAAGGGGCAGATAACCTGGACAGACTGTTAGAGGTGGCTTGGAAGGTGTATAATAATCGGGGAAAAAGAGAGCTCCTGGAGACAACAACAGAGTTTACTGGCAGTGATACAGGGAACAGAACAAGGTTTCCCTAACCCTAGGGGAAGAGGATGAGGAAATATGCGAGGACGGGGACGAGGCAGAGGATTTTATAATCCAAGGATGGGAATGAGCACAGAAAGAATAGGATATAATCAATGTGCACTTTGCAAGCAAGAAGGACATTGGAAAAATGAATGTCCATCCGGGGGGGGCAGTTCATGTCTCCAAGAAATCCTTTTGCAGGATCCGACATAGCTAAAACAATGGTGTTGGGGGAATTTGATAATCAGAGCTGACTAGGCCAAGTAGAAAATAAGGAGCCCCTTGTAAAAATCCAATTAGGAGAGTAAGAAGTAAAATTTTTAATAGACACAGGGGCCACTTATTCAGTTTTAAATGATTTGCATGGAAGAATAGGAAAGAAAACAATGACAATTGTGGGAGCCACAGGGAAAGAACCCCTGCAACCCCTAGACTTACGATTTAGAGGAAAACAATTGACACATGAATTTTTATATGTGCCTGAATGTCCCATTCCTCTATTGGGACGGGACTTATTAAGTAAATTGGATGCTACAATTGCTTTTGAAAACAGCGAATTGATAATGCAAATCCCTGAATCCAAAGCAGGACAGATTCTAGTTCTCAAAGACAAATCTATTCCACAAATTCCAAAAGAAGTGGAACAGGCTGTAATACCGACAGTTTGGGAAACCAAAATCCCGGGAAAATCAAAAGCAGCTCAGCCAATAGTAGTAGAATTAAAAGATGGAGATAAACCAGTAAGGATTAAACAATATCCATTAAAACTAGAAGCAAGATATGGAATTATAAAAACAATTGAGAAATTTTTAAAATACCGAATTTTAGAAGAATGTGAATCAGAATATAACACGCCAATTTCCCCGGTAAAGAAACCAAACTGTGAGTATAGATAAGTACAAGACTTGAGGGCAATAAATGAAATAACAAAAGACATCCACCCGGTGGTGGCAAACCCTTATACATTGCTAACATCTGTGAAGGAGAAATATAAATGGTTTACAGTAATTGATTTAAAGGATGTCTTCTTCTGCATTCCTCTTGATAAAAATAGCAGGAAACTGTTTGCATTTGAATGGGAAAATCCACAGAACGGACGGAAAACACAATTGACATGGACCAGACTTCCACAAGGATTCAAGAACAGTCCGACCCTATTTGGAAACCAATTGGCCAAGGAATTGGAAGCATGGACCACCCAAGGAGAAATACAGGTACCAAGATCACAATACCTTTTGTTACAATATGTAGATGACATTTTTATTGCAACAGAACAAAGGTCCCAGTGCATAAAGGTGACAATTGAAATTCTGAATCAGCTAGGCTTGAATGGTTATAAAGTCTCAAAAGGCACAAATTACATGCATGACTGTGCTGTATCTGGGATGTGAGAATTCACAAGGGCAGCGAAAACTGGGAATAAATCGCATAGAGGCAATCTGTGCCATCCCAGAACCACGAAACTTGCATGAACTAAGAATATTTTGGGGCATGACAGGGTGGTGCAGATTATGGATAATGGACTATGGACTTATTGCCAAACCCCTGTATGAAGCCCAAAAATCACATGCCTTTGTTTGGGACAAACCACAGAAAGTGGCCTTCAAAAATCTGAAGGAGGAGTTAACAAAATCACCGGCATTGGGACTCCCAGATTTGACAAAAGGTTTTCAATTGTTTGTCCACGAAAGACAGAGGTTGGCAATGGGAGTATTAACTCAGAAACTCGGAAGCTGGAAAAGACCGGTGGGATATTTCTCAAAACGACTGGATCCGGTGAGTACAGGATGGCCCTCATGCTTGAGGGCAGTAGCAGCAGCTGTCATTTTGATCCAAGAAGCTAGGAAATTAACTTTGGGAAAACATATCGATGTGTTTGTGCCACATATGATAACCACTGTTCTAGAACAAAAAGGGGGGCATTGGTTGTCCCCTAGCCGGATGATGAAATATCAGGCAATCCTAATGGAACAGGATGATATAAACTTGAGAACTACTAATCTGCTAAACCCAGCAGCTTTTCTAGGAACTGACCTAGAAGAAGGAACTCTTGAACATGACTGCATAGAAGTCATCAAACATACATATGCAACCAGAACGGACTTAAAGGATGTACCTCTTGAACGACCAGACTGGGAACTCTTCACAGATGGAAGCAGTTTTGTGGAGAACGGGACACGATACGCAGGGTATGCTGTGACAACGCAACAAGAGGTAGTCGGAGCCAAAGCACTGCCTCCTGGAACATCGGCCCAATGGGCAGAATTAATAGCTCTCACAAGAGCGTTGGAACTGAGCAATGGCAAAAAGGTAAATGTATGGACAGCCTCAAAATATGCATTTGGTGTGGTACACATTCATGGAGCATTATGGAAAGAACGGGGACTTTTATCCTCACAAGGGACTAACATAAAGTATCAAAAGGAAATTTTAGAATTAATAATTGCTGTGCAAAGACCTAAACAGGTAGCCATCATGCATTGCAAGGCGCATCAAGGAGGAACTTCAAAGATATCTGAAGGAAATACACTGGCAGATCAAACGGCCCGACAAATAGCCTGGAGGGTATGGAACATGATGGCTTTGATACCTCTGAAGGTAAGCCCGCTCCACACCTATCTTCCATAAAGTCCAAACTATTCAAAAGAAGATGAAAAGTTAGCAGGACTCTTAAAAGCCCAAAAGAACTCTGAAGGGTGGTATGTAACAACAACAGGACAAGTAATAGCGCCACCGACAATAATGCGGAAAATTCTACAAACTGAACATCAGAAATGTCATTGGGGTGCAGAAGCATTGGTAACTTATTTAAAACGAGGAATAATTTCCACACAGATGTTAACTATGGCAAAAGCAGTGGGATCGAAATGTGAAATTTGTTTGAAAAACAATCCAGTCGTAAAAAGACAAGTTGAAATGGGAAGAATTAGAGTAGGAATGGAACCAGGAGATTATTGGCAGGGTGATTTTGCGGAACTACCGAAGGTACAAGGATACAAATATCTGTTAGTAGGGGTTGACACTTTTTCTGGATGGCCGGAGGCCTTTCCCCGTCGCACCTATCAAGCAAAAGAAGTGGTGAAGTGGTTGCTTAAAGAAATCATTCCACGATTTGGAGTCCCTTTAGGGATATCATCAGATAGGGGTCCACATTTTATTGCAACCACAGTACAAGAAGTTAGTAAACTGTTAGGAATATCATGGAACTTACACACTCCTTGGAGGCCCCAATCTAGTGGACAGGTAGAAAAGATGAATCAGACAATAAAGAGACAGATCAGTAAAATATGTCAGGAGGCTAAAATAAAATGGCCACAAGCATTACCTATAGCTCTGCTAAGAATCAGAGTAAAACCCAGAAGCAAAATGTCAGTAAGCCTCTATGAGATCCTCTATGGAAAGCCGTATGAAGCGCCGGAACCCAACCCTAATACCCCTATTAAAGGGAATCAGGATGTTTATAATTACGTGCTGTCTCTCGGTAGAACCTCAACTCGACTGCGGAGCACTCTGGTGTGGAATAGGCCACTGTCCCTGTAAAATCCAGCACATGACATCCAACCAGGAGACCAAGCATACGTCCGGAACTGGAACGAAGAACCATTAAAAGAACGGTGGGACGGACCGTACCAAGTACTGCTAACTATGTTTACAGCAGTAAAGGTAGAAGGGGTGGATTCTTGGATACATTATACACGAGTAAAGAAAGTTCCAAAGGTTTGGGAAACACAGATATTAGGCCCTACGAGACTAAAGCTGAAATGTAAATAAGATGTCTGGGTTCTGTTACAAAACTTTGATTGTCATTTGGTCACTAACACAGCTGGTATCTATTCTTATCCTAGGAATTCCTCAGAAAAATGTTTTGACAAAACTTAAAACAAGATGCCATTCTGACCTGCAAGTTCACAGAAACCATTCTGATAAGACCAACACTAATAAAGGTAGTTTGGGAAAAGGTAAATGGTCTTATAGGACTGAATCTGCAATTGGCCACAGCAAAATTGAAGTTATGGGAAAAAGGACTAAAAGATCAGTGAATTCAGCACAGATAATCCAATCATATTTCTCAAAAATGAAAAACACGAGCAGAATAACAGCATGTTTGCCGATACCCAAAGCAGCAGGAGAACCAATTGAATGGGAAATAATAACACTTCCACTTCCAGAAACCAATAAAACAGTGGCCTGTCAGGAAAAAGAAACAATAAAGAATGTGACAGTGACAGAATATCAAAAGGAAGGAGTTCTAGGTGCCTCTATAACAGAATCATTGTGCAAAGAGAAATTAAACACCCAATTCACTACCTATGAAGAAGGAATTAGAAAATGCATTTATGATAAAGAAATTAAAATAATTCAACAAACAAGAGAAAAGACATGGGAGTGCCAAGAGAAAAATAACTCACAGGAAACTTGGGATACAATTTGGTCAGTAGGTATCCTGCAAAAATTTCAATATGGAGGAGGGACGCCTTGGTGTTTAAGATGGACCGGAAAACAAAGCATAACAGAGGACATGAGCTGATTGGTCAAACAGAAAGATTAGCCAGAATAACAAGGAAGGGATTCAGAGATATAAATTTGCAACTGCAAGCAGCAACTAAAATGACCTTGCAGAACAGAATGGTATTGGACATGTTACTGATTAAAGAACATGGTGTTTGTGAATATTTAAAAGACAGAATAGACCACTGTTGTATTCATATTCCTAATGTAACTGCAGACGTAGAATACAATATTTCTCAACTGACCAAAATTGAACAAGAAGCAGAAAAGGAAAAAGAATATATTGAACAAAATTGGATCGGGGCGCTCTATGATGATTCGGGCCTTCACCTCACCGGGTGGGTCCGTTCCCTCGTGCAGAATGTAATCATGATGCTGATTGTGTTTCTGATGATCTCCCTAATGTATCTTTGCATCCGAAAAGAAATAGCCCGAAACAGTGCATGGACTCATCGAATTACAGGAGCAGTGACCAGAGACCACTCAAAATATCTGACACCTCCTCCTAATTATCAGGAAACAGCTACCTAAGAGAATGAAACTACTTACTTAAGTGAAGTATTTTCAATGGGGGGAAATGTTGGAAAAGGGCAAAGCCTTTATGATAAAACAATCATATAAAATAGTAGAAATGATTATGTTTGACAAATTTATAAATCAATAGTGGGGTTTTGTATTGGGGTTTTGTAAATTGGGGTTTTGTATATTAGAAAATGTTGTAACTTTGCGATTTTGTGTCACGGCTGTTCTGTAACCAGTGTTGCAACGATAATCTTAGTAGCAAAAACCTATGTGTATGGGTGCATTAGAAACGCATGTACTGGAGACTATACCCAAGTAGAACCTATGCGTATGGGTGGATTAGAAAGGCATGTACTGGAGACTATACCCAAGTAGAACCTATGCATAAGGTAGCCAGAAGAGCATAGCAGAAGCTGATAAGAAAATGCTAGCGTCCACACATTCCTGATGTGGCAGTCCTTAATGCATATGCATTAGCTAATGTTGTAATCCGTGTTAAACGTGTATAAATTGCGAATGCGATGCCACGAGGTTGGAACCAGATTTGGGTGCGTACCCCTGGTTTCCCAGCGCTGCAATAAATCACCTCATATAACCATTCCGGTGGTTATGTGTTTGTTCCCACGCTAACACTAAGGTCACATTTTCTTGCCTCTCCTGTGGGACACAGGGTCAGAACCCCAAAACCACCCTAAAACAGGACAAAAAAAAACCCAAACCATTCAAAACCACCCCTAAACCGCCCTAAAACCACCCCAAAATCACCTTCTCCTGCTTCTCCTGTGGGATAAAGCGTCAGAGCCCCAAAATAGGCCCAAAACAGAAAAAAAAAAACAAAACAAACCACACCAAAACCCAGCCCAAACCACCTTGTCCTGCTTCTCCTATGGGATACAGGGTCAGAGCCCCCAAAAAGACCCAAAAAAAGGCCAAAAACAACCCAAAACACCCCAAAAACCAGCCCAAAATCACCTTGTCCTGCTTCTCCTCTGAGATACAGGGTCAGTCCCCCAAAACAGACGCAAAACAGGCCAAAACCAACCCAAAACACCCCAAAACCCAGTGCCAAACCACCTTGTCCTGCTTCTCCTATAGGATACAGGGTCAGAGCCCCAGAACAGACCCAGAAACAGGACAAAACCACCCCAAAACCACCTTGTCCTGCTTCTCCTTTGAGATACAGGTTCAGAGCCCCAAAACAGACCCAAAACAGCCCCCCAAAAGGCCAAAAACTGGAGAAAACCAGGCCAAAACACACAAAGCAAACCCCAAAACCACCCCAAAATCACCTTCTTCTACTTCTCCTGTGAGATACAGGGTCAGAGCCCTGAAACAGACCCAAAACAGGCCAAAAACAACCCAAAACACCCCCAAAACTACCCTAAGATCACATTTTCCTGCTTCACCTATGGGACACAGGGTCAGAACCCCAAAACAGCCCTAACACAGGACAAACAAAAAAACAAAACCATTCAAAACCACCCCTAAACCACCCTAAAACCACACCAAAATACCCTTCTCCTGCAGGATACAGGGTCAGAGCCCCAAAACAGACCCCAAAAAGGCCAAAACCAACCCAAAACACCCCAAAACCACCTTGTCCTGCTTCTCCTAAGGGACACAGGGTCAGAGCTACAAAAAAGACCCAAAACAGGCCAAAACAAACCAAAAAAAACCCCAAAACACAGCCCAAAATCATCTGCTGCTGCTTCTCCTGTGAGATACAGGGTCAGAGCCCCAAAACACACACAAAACAGGCCAAAAACAACCCAAAACACCCCAAAACACAGCCCAAAACTACCTTGTCCTGCTTCTCCTATGAGATACAGGGTCAGAGCCCCCAAACACACACAAAACAGCCCCTAAAAAGGCAAAAAACAGGCGAAAACCAGCCCAAAACACACAAAGCAAACTCCAAAACAGGCCAAAACCACCCCAAAATCACCTTGTCCTCCTTCTCCTATAGGATACAGGGTCAGAGCCCCAAAACAGCCCCAAAATAGGACAAAAAAAGGCCAAAAGACCCCCAAAACTACCTTATCGCATTTTCCTGCTTCTCCTACGGGACACATTGTCAGAACCTCAAAACAGCCCTAAAACAGGACCAAAAAAACCCAAAACCATTCAAAACCACCCCCAAACCACCCTAAAACCACACAAAAATCACCTTCTCCTCCTGGGTCAGAGCCCCAAAACAGACCTAAAACAGGCCAAAAACAATCAAAATCACCCTAAAACCCAGCCCCAAACCACCTTGTCCTGCTTCTGCTATGGGATACAGGGTCAGAGCCCCAAAACAAAACAAAATCAGCCTCAATACACGCCAAAAACCACACCAAGGCCACCTTGTCCAGCTTCTGCTATGGGATACAGGGTCAGAGCCCCAAAACAGACCAAAACCAGGTCCAAAACAGGCCAAAACCACCCCAAAATCACCTTCTCCTGCTTCTCCCGTGAGATACAGGGTCCGAGCCCCGAAACAGACTCAGAACAAACCCAACCCAAAACACCCCAAAAACCAGCACAAAACCACCTAGCCCTGCTTCTTCTATGGGATACAGGGTCAGGCCCCAAAACAGGCCAAAAACAATGAAAAACCAACTCGAAACACCCAAAACAACTCAAAACCACCCCAAAATCACCTTGTCCTGCTTCTCCTATGGGATACAGCGTCAGAGCCCCAAAAAAGGACAAAAGAACACCCAAAACCACTCCAAAACCACCTTGACCCGCTTCTCCTGTGGGATACAGGGTCAGAGCCTCAACACAGACCCAAAACAGGACAAAAACACCCCAGAAACCACACCAAAACCACCTTGTCCTGCTTCTCCTATGGGACACAGGGTCAGAGCCCCAAAACAGCCCCAAAACAAGACAAAACTAGGCCAAAACACCCCAAACAACCCCCAAAACAGGCCAAAACCACCCCAAAATCACCTTGTCTTGCTTCTCCTATGGGACACAGGTCAGAGACCAAAACCAGCCCCAAAACAACCCAAAAATAGGACAAAAACACCCCCAAAACACCCCAGAATGACCCCAAAACCACCCTGTCCTGCTTCTCCTAGGGGATACAGGGTCAGAGCCCCAAAACAGAACAAAAACAGCCCAAAACTACCTTGTCCTACTTCTCCTATGGGATACAGCATCAGAGCCCCAAAACAGACCCAAAACAGGAGAAAAGAACAACAAAACATCCAAAACCACCCCCCAAACAACCCCAAAACCACCCCAAGACCACCTTGTCCTGCTTCTCCTGTGGGATATAGGGTCAGAGTCCCAAAACAGACCAGGACAGGACAAAAAACACACCAAAACACCCAAAACCAGCCACAAAACATGCCCCAAACCCCCTTGTCCTGCTTCTCCTATAGGATACGGGGTCATAGCCCCAAAACACCCCAAAAACACCCCAAAAACAGGTGAAAATTACCCCAAAACCACCTTGTCCTACTTCTCTTTCATAAAGGGTCAGAGCCCCAAAACAGACCCAAAACATGAAAAAAAACCAAAACCACCCCCAAAACCAGCCCCAAACCACCTTGTCCTGCTTCTGCTATGGGATACAGGGTCAGAGCCAAAAAACATGACAAAAACAGCCCAAAACCAACCCAAAACCAGCTTGTCCTCCTTCTCCTCTGGGATGCAGGCTCAGAGCCCCAAAACAGCCCCAAAACAGGCCAAAACCAGGCCAAAAGACACAAACCAACCCCCAAAACAGGTTAAAAGCACCCAAAAATCATCTTGTCCTGCTTCTCTTATATGATACAGGGTCAGAGCCCCAAAACACCCCCAAAAACAGGACAAAAACAGGATAAAACCACCCAAAAACAGCATCAAAACACCCCCAAAACAGGACAAAACCAACCCAAAACCACCTTGTCCTGCTTCTCCTCTGGGATACAGGGTCAGAGCCCCAAAAGAGCCTCAAAACAGGCAAAAAAAAAAAACAACCCAAAATACCCCAAAACCAGAACCAAAACACCCCCAAAACAACCCAAAACCACCTTGTGCTGCTTCTCCTATGGGATACAGGGTCAGAGCCCCCAAAAAAAACCAAAACAGGACAAAACCACCCCAAAAACACCTTATCCTGCTTCTTGTATGAGATACAGGGTAGGAGCCCTAAAACAGAACAAAAACACCCCAAAACACCCAAAAGCACCCCCAAAACACCCCAAACCACCTTGTCCTGTTTCTCCTATGGGTGGCACCCAGTGAGAACCCAAAACAGCCCCAAATCACCCCAACCCCTCCCAAAATGGTACCTTCTGGAGGTCGCTGTGGAGCTGCTTTAGCCTGGCCTCGAGCTGTGACAGCTTCTGGGGTAGGTGCAAGGCTGGGGAGGGGAGGGGGGGGGTGTGGGGGGGGGGGCAAAGGGCAAGGGGGGGGGGGGGCACTGGGGTGTCCCCATACTGGGGGGGGTACCAGACCCAAATGTGGGGGGTCTCCATATAGGGGGGGTCCCGGGACCTGATGGGGGGGCGCCAGCCTGCAGCCTCTCCGGGGGTAGGGGGGGGTCGGGACTCAGCACCGACTCCGTGAGGGAGAACAGGGACACGGCCCTTTGCACTGGGGGGTGGCACGTCAGCACCCCAAAAACAGACCAAACTAGCCCAAATACACCCAAACCAGCCCAAAACCAACAAAGATGCCATCCCAGGGGGATCGCTCTCCTGAGGAGGGGGAGGAAAAAGCAACCCAAAAGTGAAACAGCCCGAAGCAAACCCTGATGTTCCCTCCCTCAGCTGGCAGACACACTGCCTTCCTGCAGTGTCATTTCTCTGATGAGAGACAGAGTTAAGGCAAAAAATCAACTTTTCTCAGCATCACAGAATCATTTCATTTGAAAAGACACTTGACAACATCGAGTCCAGCCATTAACCTGTCCCTAACAACCTGACAATATCAACATCTCTGTGGGATACCCTGTCTGGATGGTCACCAACAGCAACTTTAAGTCCAATTTTACAGCTTACCGTAATTTCACTCATTTCCATTCTATTCTGTTTGTTGTTAAACATTCGGCTCTATGGTAGAGCATGGAAATCAGCTGGACAAGTTACGGTACTGCAGAAACCTCTTGGCACAGATCATGGGACTTAAACACCTGGAACAAACTCTTAACCACTGAGTAAACCAACCCAACTTTTCCCTCAGTTTATAACTGGAACTCAACACTACTACTCTGTTTCGAGGCACAGAGGCGAGGGGTGACCACACCACTCTGTGAGAAGGACGGATTGAGGGGGACCCTTGCTGCTATTTCTCCCAGAACACAGGTGAGGAGGGAATGAAATATTATCTTTAATAACACAAATACATTCAAGTTACCATGGAAAATACGGAAGAAGATGCTAGAGCCCTACAGGTTTTACAAGGAAGAGCAACAATGAACTAAAAATTCCCTCCTGTGCTCTTTCCTTTCCCACCCATAGCTAGTTTCTTCAGTGACTTTCAAGTGCACATGACACAGAAGAGATCTGTGTGTCTGATGCACGTGAAGGGGAAAAGTTCCTTTTGGTGTTAGAGCTGTAAAGTCAGATTTATCTCCAAAGCAACTCAACCATGGACCAAGGAAAGGGTCAGGGTATTTTCAGCTCTGTCTTGAACACTGCCAGCCATGGGGCAGCCACAGCTTCTCCGGGCACCCTGTGCCACTGTCCCACCACCCTCACAGGGAACAACTTCTAAGATCTCATCTCAGTCTCCCCTCTCGGTCACGTTAAAATCGTTCCCCCTTGGCCCATCCCCACAGGCCCTTGCTCTCCCCACAAGAAATGAGGGCAGATCCCAGGATCATCCCTCGGCAGCCGCAGCGCTCCGCTGCCGGCTCGGCCAGCCCAACTCACACACCGAGTCCAAAGCAGCCACTCTGGGGAAGTCTCTTGAGGTGTTCTGGCAACTCCTACAGCACCCCAAGATCGCCATCGCCACCCACCTCCTTCCACGCTCCTCTGTCCACAGGCAGCACTGGCTCCGAGACACCAAGATGGGAACCACCAGAGGAGCTGCTCTTGCCTCCTCCACCGGTAGCTTGTGTTCCGTGGGGCAGCTGTCGTCTGCCGGTGCCTCTGCTGGAGGGTTCCGTGGGGTTCTGTGACCTCACACACCTGAACACGGGGAGTTCCAGAATCAGCCACCCCTGTGGTCTCCATGTCCCCAAGGTCATTGTGATTCAGGAGCTCTGACTGGGTCCATGGGGTGCTCTGGAGGTGCTGCAGGCATTCTCTGGGATTCTCTAGGGGTATCCCCAGGGATTCTCTAGGGGTATCCCCAGGATGCCCTGGGAGTGCACAGAGACACAGGGCCGTGGAGCAAGCTGCCCTAGTGGAAGGTGTCCCTGCCCATGCCTTTGGGGGTTGGAGCTGGGTGAGCTTTAAGGGGATTCCATGATTCTCTGCTGCGCCAATGTCGGTCCCTCTCCACTCCTCGTAGGTGGCCGTGACGCCCTGTTCCATGGCCCAGGTTGAGCTGTGACCCCTCGCATGCTCCACCTCCGGACCAAAGGCACTGAGGAAGAGCAGCCCGTGAGGGACCTCCCCGAGCCGGCTGGGCAGAGGCTGGTCCCCCCGCAGCGACTCCCGGAGCACCCCTGGCTGCCCAGCGGCCATGGGCACGATGCTGCCGCCATCCCAAAGCCGTGGCGGTCGCTGTGGATTTGCCCATTGTGACGGGGCCCCCACGGTGAGCGTGGGCTCTTTAAGGAGGGAGAGCCCTGCAGTAACCAGTGCAGAGGAGAGCCCTCCCCTCCCTCGGGAGGCTGCATCTCCCGGGGCTGCCCTGCGCATCCAGGTCCGTGTTCTTTGACTTTGCAATCCTGTTTTAGTGTTGGCCTCAAACACATTGTGGGTGCGTGCGTGGGTTTTGGGGGGTTCCCTGTAGAAACGGCTTCATGTAACCAAAAACGGGGGTGGGGTGGGCGGGGAAGGTGGGGGGGGGGGTCATTAAGTGCCTGTTGATGAACTGTCTGTGGGGAAGGGGGAGGATGGACCTCACCTCCCCCCCAGCACCCCAAAACGGGGGGGGTGGATGTGGGGGAGGGTGCCCAAGGGATAGAACCTCCCATCCCCCACCCGGGGGTGTCGGGGGGTGGCACCTCCCCCCTCTTTATACCCGGGATGGCAGAGGGGAGGATAAAGGGGAGATGGGAGGGGCGGTCTATATCCGAAGCCTCACTGACACCGATGTAAATAGCGCGGGGAAGGGGGGGGGGAGGGGAGAGGGGAGGGGTCACCTTAAGAATGTATGAAAAGGAAACTTAACCAATAAATAAAGATTTCACAGGAAATCGAGGCCCCCTCTCCCCCCCCCCCGTGTTTCGGCCTTTCCCCATCCCCGTTCCGCGATGCTCTCCGCACTTCCGGGTTTGTTGCCGCCGTTGCCTAGCAACGGGGTCTCCCCGTACCGGCTCCCGCGCGTTGCCAGGCCGCGAGCGTTGCCCAGGCAACAGCCAATCAGCTCTGAGCTCTCCCCAACTCGTGTCCCCGTTTAACCCCGTCCCAGCTGCCCCCCATGGGGCTGAATATGGGGCCTTTCCTCACCCCTGCCCCCCATTTGTCCCCTCTTCCCCTCCCCCACCGCATACCCAGTTTCCGCCCTCTCTCCCTTAAGCCCCGCCCCCTCCCTCCCCGTCTTTGCTCACCTGGGCCTGCAGGGGGCGCAGCTGCGCCTGGAGCTTCCCATTGGATGCGCCCAGAGCCCGGAGCTGGATCCAGCGACGGGACTGGAAGGGATGGAGGGGGGGGACACAAGGAAATGAGGGACCCCAAAGCCATGGGAGGGACCCAAATACCCCCCAAGACCCCCAAACACCTTAAATATCGCCCCATATTTCCCCACAAGCCTCTCCCTTAACACCAAACCCATCCATAAGCCCCAGATCCCCCTCCCAGCACCCCCAAAATTCCCCCTAAAGCCCCAAACTCCCCCATGTCATCCCCTATAGACCCAAAATCCCCCTCCAGGACCCTCAAATATCCCTCATCCCTCCCCAAAAGCGGCGCTGGGACCCTTTAGGGACCTCAACCCCTCCCCATAACCATCAAATTCCACTTCCCAGACCCCCCCCCCCCCCCCAAGCCCATCAGGACCCCCCCAAATCCCCATATTCCCCCGTTGGCACCCACCAGCCGCTGCTTCCCCTCCTGCAGCTGCCTCCTCAGTGGCCCCAGGGCAGCTTCTGGGGAGTCCATGGGGCTGCCCCGTAGCTCTGGGCCCTGCTGGATCTGGGCCCCCCGAGCCCCTGAGAGCCCCGTGGCCTCCAGCATCAACCTGGTAGCAAGGGGGGGCCCAAAGCCAAACGTTGAGGGGAGTCTGGGGGGCCCAAAGGGGTCCAGATCCCATTTTGGGGACCCCAAAAGGGCTGCAGGGACCATGGAGGGGTTGGGGGCACCCCAAAAGGTCTCAGCACTGGGTTTCGGGAGAATCTGGGGGGGCTTTAAGGACCCGTACGAGCTCAGCACCCACTTCAGAAGGAAACCCAGAGGGGTTTGAAGTATAGAGGGGGTCCCTAAAGGTTTCTGGGGTTCAGGAGTGGGGAGGAAAAGATCATGGGGGAGGGCCCAGGGGCAGTTTTGGGTTGCAGGGGGGGAAACCGGGCTGCAGGATGTATTCGGGGGGGTCCTTCAGAGGGTTCTGGGTGCATGGGGGAATCCATAGGGTGGTTTTGGGGGGCAGAGGGGGTGTTTTGGTGTGCAGGGGGGGGTGTTTTGGGGTGCACAGTGGGTGCTTTTGGGGTGCGGGGGGTTGTTTTGGGCTGCAGTAGGGGTAGATTTGGGGTGCAGAGGTGTGTTTTGGGGTGCAGGGGGTTGATTTTGAGGTGCCATGGGGCTTCTGGGATGCATGGGGGTGGTTTTAGGGTGCAGGGTTTGTGTTTTGGTGTGCAGGGGGCATGGTTCTGGAGTGCAGGGGGGGCGTTCTGGGATGCAGGGGGTTGTTTTGAGGTGCAGGGGGGATGGTTTTGGAGTGCAGAGGGGTGTTTTGGTCCCTGTGGGACCCCCCAAAACCCCATAGAGCCCCCCCAAAACCCTCTAACGCTCCCCACCCCGCCCCCCAAACCTGAATCTCCTTGAGGTGCTGGTACCTGAGCCCCGAGTTAAGGAGGAAACCTGGGGGCGGTGGGGGTTAAAGGAGGAGTTGGGGGGATCGGGGAGGATCATGGGAGGGAACTGGGGGTTCCTGGGGATCCCAATGGGATTTGGAGGGGTCCTAAAGGAATTTGGGCTCCTGTGTATGGATCTGGGAGAAAAGGGGTTGGGGGGGGGGGTCACAAGGGGGAACTGGGGGGTGCTGGGGGGTTGCTGGGATCCTAATGGAACTTTGGGGGGTCCTAACAGGCAAAGGGGTTTGAGGGGGTCCTGAGGGGTTTTGGAGGCTCCCCAATGAGCTTGGGTGTCCCCCCCCACTTTGGGGTGCAGCGGATACCACAGCAGATTCCCTTTGATCTTCTTCACATTCCTATAGGAACACCCCCCTCCTCTCCCCGCCATGTATTTTAGGAACCGATCCGAGGTTTGGGGTCCCTCCAGATGTTGCAGTTCCTCCCCCCCAGATGTTGGGGTGCCCCCCTCACCGCGGGTGCCGCACGTGGCCCATGATGTACTCCCGGATGGGGGCACAGGGCCCCGTGCACAGCCTGGAGGTGGGGGGGAGACAGAGGGGGTCAGGAGCACCCCAACCCCCCCAGGACCCCAAAAGCCCCCACTGGGGGGTCCCGCGGGCTCCAACCTGCGCAGCTCGGGATCGGAGGGGAGCTCCAGCTCCGCCATGATGGGCGAAATTGGCGGGAACTGGACGGGACCAAACTGGGGCGGGCGCGGTGGGAGGGGGGGGGGAAGGAGGGGGCGGGGCCCGGGCCCGATCCTGGCCCCTGCGCCCCCCCGTAGCCCCCTCCCCCCGTCAAGTGGTCATCACCCAGCACCGCCTCCTGCTCCACCCCCGCGGGCTCTTCGCCCTCCATCCGGACCCATCCCAGCTCCGCAGCTGCTGCCCCTCCCTGGCGCCTTGGGGCTGCTGTGGGCACGGGCTGAGAGCTTCCCCCATAAAAGGCTCCTTTGCGTCAACATCATTTTGGGGTGAAAACAGCACTTTTAGGGTCATTTACTGGGTTATAATGGGGTATAATGGCGGTATAATAGGGTATAATGGGTTGTAATGGGGTTATAACTGGGTATAATGTTATAATGGGGTTACAATGGGGTAAAATGGGGTATAATGGGGTTATAATAGGGTATAATGGGTGTCGTGGTTTAAACCCAGTCAGGTAACTTGTTCACTCACTCCCAGTGAGTGGTGCCGAGCTGACAACAATCGAGGGCCGTGTGTCCCCCCCCACCGGGGCTCTCCCCTTCCCCGCTCCCGGAGGAACGGGGAGGAGGATCGAAAGAGTGCAACTCCTACGGGTTGAGACAAGAACAGTCCAGCAACCAATGTACAACACAAATCACCACCGCTACTATCAACTACAAAAATGATAAGGGAAAATAACAAGGGAAGAGAATACGATACCACCGGCCAAGAAACGAGTTCCACCCGGAAGCCCGTGTCCTTCCGGGTAACTCCCAGTTACCCCCCACCCCAGCCATGACGTGCTGTGGTATGGAATACCTCCCTGGCTAGCCTGGGTCAGGCGCCCCATCTCTGCTTCCTCACAGCTTCCCCTCCTCCCTGGCAGAGCATGAGCCTCACAAAGTCCTTGGTCAGGGTAAACATCACCTAGCAACAACTGAAAACATCGGCTTCACCAACACTGTTCCCAGGCTGGAAGTCAAAACACAGCACTGCACCAGCTACCACAAAGGAAAAAACATGACTGCTACTGCTGAACCCAGGACAATGGGGTATAATGGCGGTATAATAAAGTATAATAGATTATAATGTGTTGCAATAAGGTTATAATTGGGTATAATGTGTTATAATGGGGTATAATGGGTTATAATGGGATATAATAGGGTATATTGGGGGATAATGGGGTTATAATGGATTATAATGCGGTTATAATGGGGTATAATGGGGTATACTGGGGTTATCTCTTTCACGGACACCCCCCTGTCATGGGGGAAGAGCCTGCATGCCCCAGTGAGGTTGGGAGCTACGCTGGTGGTGGCTCATGCCTCCCGTAGGGTCTCCCATTCCAGACTGGTCTCAACTGAAGGGGCAGACAAAGTGTGTCCATGGGCAGGATGGGTTCACCAGCCTTGGGCAACCACCCTAGGAGAAGGACAGCTCTAACTTCAAACCCCCGCAGACAGAGCTCGTTGGGCCCTGTAAGGCCATCCATCTCAGAAAAGGACACTAACCAAACCTGCGACCGGAGGACTTTGCTGTCACCGTCCAAGCTCGCTAGGCCCTGGCAGACAAACATCAGGCGTAAAGGACGGGGCCAGTTCTGCGCATGCTGTGCCTCACCTAAAAAACCCACTGCTCCTTGGCCTTTTTAGTCATCAGCACGCTTGTAGTAAGTGTGGGTAAAGCCCCTCCCAAATCAAGTCAAGCCATCATCGTAATAGTTGCTAACAAAGCCTAACGTCCTTGAAGTTAATCATTTACAACCCCATACATCAATCAACCCCAGTCACAAATCAACACCGTCCTTCAATCAAACCCATCCTTCAATCAACTCCACCTTTAATCAACCCCATCCCTTAATCAACTCCATCTTTCAATTAACCCCAATCTTCAATCAACCCCAGTGGCCAATAATGGGGTCTATAGGCAATAATGGGGTCTATGAGGCAATAATGGATCTCTATGAGGCTATAATGGGGCTCTATGAGGCAATAATGGGGCTCTAAGACACAATCATGGGGCACTATGAGGCAATAATGGGGCTCTATGGGGCAATAGTGGGGCTCTATGATGCAATAATGGGGCTCTATGAGGCAATAATGGGGCTCTATGAGGCAATAATGGGGCTCTATGGGGCTATAATGGGGCACTATGGTGCAATAATGCGGCTCTATGGGGTTATAGTGGGGCTCTATGACTCAATAATGGGGCTGTATGAGGCAATAATGGGGCTCTATGACACAATAATGGGGTTCTATGAGGATATAATGAGGCTCTATGACACAATAATGGGGCTCTATGGGGTTATAATGGGGCAGTATGATGCAATAATGGGGCTCTGTGAGGCAATAATGGGGCTCTATAAGGTAATAATGGGGCTCTATGATGCAAGAATGGGGTTCTATGAGGCAGTAATGGGGCTCTATAAGGCAATAATGGGGCTCTATGAGGCAATAATGGGGCTCTGTAAGGTAATAATGGGGCTCTATGATGCAATAATGGGGCTCTATGAGGCAATAATGGGGTCTATGATGCAATAATGAGGTCTATTAGGCAGTAAAAGGGTTCTATTGGGTTATAATGGGGCTCTATGATGCAATAATGGGATTCTATGGCAGTATAATGGGGTTCTATGGGGCTATAATGTGGCATTATGAGGCAATAATGGGGCTCTATGAGGCTATAATGGGGTTTACGAGTCAATAATTGGGCTCTGTGAGGCAATAATGGGGTTCTATGGGGCTATAATGGGCTATATGATGCTATAATGGGGTTCTATGGAGCTATAATGGGGTTCTATGAGGCAATAATTATAGAATCATAGAATAGTTAGGGTTGGAAAGGACACCTCACACCTCACACCTCACACCTCACACTAAACCATGGCACCCAAGGCCTCATCCAACCTGGTCTTGAACACTGTCAGGGATGGAGCATTCACAACCTCCCTGGGCAACCCATTCCAGTGCCTCACCACCCTAACAGGAAAAAATTTCCTCCTTAGATCCAATCTAAACTTCCCCTGTTTCAGTTTTAACCCATTACCCCTTGTCCTGTCACTACAGTCCCTAATGAAGAGTCCCTCTTCAGCATCCCTGTAGGCTCCCTTCAGATACTGGAAGGCTGCTATGAGGTCTCCACACAGCCTTCTCTTCTCTGCTTCTGCAGAACACCCAGAGAACTAGGTGGTACTGGTATGGGTAATCAAAGCTAGGAAGTAAGATCCCGAAACATCGGCATTACAGTGCAGATGCCCTGGTAACAGTTTCCCAAATGAACTTACCCAAGTGCCCAGTGCCAGCAGAGAGCATGCCGGGTACTGCGGCTCACGGTAGCCAGCCTGTTCGGTGCGCATGGCCACGAACAGCTCAGTCAGGATGCTCCTCTTCACACACAGCTCTGCAAACGCACCGCAGTCCTGACCTCCAGCACTGCTCATTGTGGTTTGGAATGTTTCTGAACAGCTACTGCCAGAATTTTCAAAATGAAAGAAATAAAAAATTGACCTACAGTGAAAACCACGCTTGAATTTTTATGACTCAAAATAAGAATATACCTTCCTACTTTTAAAGTCTGTCAAATAAGGAAAGTTTAAAATTATGTAGGTAATTCACAATCAGTGATGAAGTTTAAAGTCAGCCATGTGTCTTCAGTTTGTGTCAATACGTCTGAAGAAATTCTCTCATTCGTCTTTGGTATTCAAAGAGTTGGAAGCATGTTGTAACAAACAAACAAGGACCCATGCAGAGATATCAATGGGTGGTATTGCCACAAGGCATGAAAAATTCACCAACAATATGTCAAGGTTATGCTGATGTAGCATTGCGTCCATTTTGGGAAAGACACCCCCAATTATTAGTGTATCGTTATATGGATGATATACTGGTGGCTGGGAAAGTAACCTAGAAGCTGCTAAACAAGAATTGTGTTCAGTGTTGCAACAACATAAGTCTTGTTAGGGAATATCAGTTGGATTCGAGCATTTTTGGGAATTGACAACAAAAGTTTAGAACCATTGTTTGAATTGTTAAAGGGTGACACAGACTTCAATGCACCCAGACAATTAACACCAGCACCAAAACAAGCAATAGTGATGGCAGAAGCCGCATTGAGAGACAGGCACATTGTGTGATGAATGGAGTTCCTACTGAATTTTTGATTGTCAGTAATGATTTCCAGCCAGTAGGATTAACCAAGCAATGGGTTGAATCTGATAAGGAGAAACTGAAAATTCTTCAGTGCCAATTTTTGTCACATCAACCATCAAAAAACATCGTGACCAGAGCTGAAACATTTGCTAAGTAAGTTAAATATGAAACGAAGGGATCGTATCATAGACCTGTCTGGTAAAGAACGCCAAACCATAATTATTCCTATGACAGAACAGTATTTGCAATGGTGTATGCAGAATAGTGTAGCACTGCAGATAGCTCTAGCAGGATTTGATGGAGCAATCAAGGTCCGTCATCCTAGCCATCGAATATTGACTTTTATTCAGCAGGAATGTATAGAGGAAAAACCCAAGTACAATCTCAAAGCTGTGAATGGTATCACAGTCTTTACAGATGGGAGTGGAAAATCAGGCAAAGCAGCTACTACATGGCAGGAACAGGGCCAGTGGAAATCACATATAGTTTTTTCTGAGGGATCACCCCAGATTGTAGAACTGAAGGCAGTGACTGAGGTGTTTAAACGATGGAACACATGTCCAATCAATATGATTTCAGACTCAGCGTATGTAGTAGGAGTTGCGCAACCATTAGAAAAAGCTTATTTGAAACAGGTTGCAGTTGAAACCTTGTTTAGCAATATGAAACAGTTATGGTTGTTGTTAAAACAAAGAACAGAAGTGCACTATATATGTCACCATCGCAGTCAGACAAACTTGCCAGGATTCTATGCAGAAAGAAATGCTAGAGTGGACCATTTAACTCAACCTGTCAGTGTGTCACCTGTGCCCAACGTATGGCAACAAGCTCGAATTTCTCGTGAATTTTTCCACCAATCAGCAAAGGTCCTAAAACAGTGGTTTCACTTGTCGATGGCAGAGGCAAAAGCTATCATACAAGCCTGTCCTGATTGTCAACAACTCACTAAGGGTCCTACGTTGTCGGTTAACCCCAGAAGTATTCAATCACTTCAAATATGGCAAACAGATGTCACACATATCCCTGAATTTGGCAAACTAAAATACGTTCATGTATATGTATACGTTCACTGTGGGATCAAGTTACTTATGGGTTTAAGGAGGCGAAGTCTCTTGCTGCCCCCTGGTTACTACTAAAAGGGACTCTAGCCGCAAACAGGCGGCAAAATCTGTTTTTACAGCTCTCTCTGACTCGCCTTCACAACAGCAGGGCTCGGCACCTACATTAGATTCAGCACCCGGTGCTACAGCCATGGTAGTGTCTTCTGTTTAGGGCATAAAACATTCTGGTCAAAAACCAGCACGCAGTAAGGTACGAATGTTTGAGGACCCTGCGCCTTTCCCCTATCCTGTGTCGACAACGCCTTTATCGGCGGTAGCTCCAGTTGATACTCGGGAGCCTGTAGGGGCTAGTGAAGAAATGAAACAAACTGATGTTAACCCTTTTCATGCCGCTACTGCCCCTGAACTTAGTCCCCAAGAATTTTTGCTGGGGTGGGAGTCTCCTAAGGAGGAGAGTGTAACTCCGAATAAATACCCACCTCCACCACATAAACCACCGCTTGCATCGCTCCCACTGGAGCTGCAAAATGAGTGGAACTGGCGACAATGGACGAAATCCTTAGATAAGCAATTGCAGGACTTGCGGGATCGTCTGGACAAGTTGGGGGAGGAGAGGGAGCAAGCCCCAGAAAAAACGGAAAAAACAGAAAAACCGGAAAACCCAGATAAAATCAGTCCGTGTGATGTGCCGTTACCACCGACTCCTACATCTAATAAAGCCAATCCGAGTGCCATGAGATGGCGAGGCTGCATTCAGGATGCTATTATAGACGGTACTATTTTACCGATAGATGTTCCCACTGCATTCCCTGTTATTATAAATCCTCAGGGACAGTCTGTCTGGACTCCTATGGACTGGAAAGCTGTGAAAGAAATTAAGGGAGCAATTAGTATGGGTTGTCTTCCTCATATACCCAGCAAATGATGTCTGCTTTCTTTTCTAGTAATGTTCTAACTCCAAATGATTGTCTCAGAGTGGCTGCAATTTTATTAACTCCTTCACAGCTCCTGCATTTTAAAAGTGGGTTTGAGGAGCTTGCTGCAAGGGCTGCAGATGAGAATTCAGAGTGTAATCCTCATCGCCCTTTGCACGGTGTTTCATCTGAAATGTTATTGGGAAAGGGACAATTTCACCCTGATGGAGTACAAGCTTGTATGAAAATTGAAGTTTTACAGCAAGCACAGCAATTGGCTTTAGCTGCTCTGAAAGCTGTGCCGGAAGCAGGAAAGCCTAATCCTTCATATACATCAGTAAAGCAGGGACCTCCTGAGCCCCATATGCAATTTATTGACAGATTGACAGAGGCTATTGAAAAGAATATTGATCTGGCATCTAATGCTAAAGAATCGATGCTTATGTCTCTGGCTATGGAAAATGCTAACCCAGCTTGTAAGCATATTTTGCAGGTTTTGCCAAAATCTGCTGGTCTTCAAGAAATGATGGATGCATGTTCTGAAGTGGGCACAGCAGAGGAAAAGGCTGGATACATGGCTACTGCCTTCGCCGCTGCTGTTAAATCCCTTCTACAACAAGGTCAGGGTGACCGTGGGGATCCTAAAGGTACGAGATGTTACAGTTGTGGACGGATGGGACATTTTAAAAAGCAGTGTACTGTAAAGAAAATTAGTTCAGCAACCCGACCCCCTCAGGGTGGTGTTACTGGTCTTGCAGACAAATGTATTAAATGTGACAAATTTGGCCACAAGACAACTGAATGTTGTTCAAAGTTTAAAAAAGACAGAACCCTGTTGGGAAACTTGAATGTGAGTGCGATGCCACCCCGCACGACAACACAAAATCAGGGTGTCTGGACTGCATCCCCTCCGCCACCACAGGGAGTGCCGGAGTGGACGTGGCAACAGCAATAGATTTTACCATAACTGATACTTCTGTTCATTGTATTCCATCTAAATTAAATGGGCCCCTTGGTCATGGGTTATGTGCTTTGATACTGGGACAATCATCAACATCAAGGAAAGGAATCTTTGTATTACCCAGTGTAATTGATGCTGACTATACTGGAAATATTGGGATCATGGTGCAAACGCATGCTCCTCCGGTCAACATCCCTGAAAATTCGAAAATAGCTCAAATCTCAAATGATGATCTGACTGATCTCATGCCGCTTTTAAAGGGTGAGTCAAAGGCAGAACAAAAGAGTTCTATCAAAAGCTCAGTATGAGGCCTTAGATCACATCATGACAAAAATCACTAATCTTGTCCCGATTGCCAAGGCCAAGCATCAGGTATAGGCCTTGGAGTCAACCCTCGAGGCCTCCAGCCTCTTCAGCTTTGGCAAATGGATGTGACTCATGTACCCTCTTTCGGGAAATTGAAATATGCCCATGTTACTATTGACACTATTCTCCTACAGGACAAGCTATTATTGAACGAACACATCAAACTTTGAAACAACTGTTGGAATAACAAAAAACGGGGGAAGGACTTACACCGGTAGCAAGGATACAGAAAGCTGTATATGTTATGAATTTTTTGCGATTGACAGGAGACTTTAATGATCCCCCGGCCATAATACATGGTCAGGCATTAGGTTCAGGTTATATGACTAAAACTCTGGGTGTTCTGGTCCAGTATAAGGATTTGGAAACCGGCATTTGGAAAGGTCCTGCAGAAGTGTAAGCGGCGAGGAGAAGCAAGACACGCCAACCCAATATGGGTGATAAGCAAACTTCTACTTTATTTGTGGCGCACTTCGCTTATATCCACATGGTGTTTAGCCACGCCTACTAGTCAGAACAGTATTCGTTAGTTCTACACAGCTTCCTTCACATTCTCCTCCCACATCCGGTATCCGCTTACCTGTGAGGCCTACACCTTGCCTTGCTCACACAAGGCCTCTAAGGATCCATGGCCTTGCTCTTGCAGCCATTCTGCAACAATTCCCCACTTTTTCTTTGTGCAAGCAAAACAGTGTGGGTTGTTCTGTTCACCTGTTTCATCACGCAACTATAAGCAAGTCTAACAACTACAGTGATTAAAATAGCAATGATACATAAGCGCAGTCCTTCAAATAGCAGTGTTTTAAGCCAACCTGTAATGCCCCATGAGGACAACCATTTAGTTATCCCTAAGTCATTGCTCACTTGCAGTTGCTGGGTAAGCTGAGCCAGGGTTTTCAGCTGTGCATGTATCGAATTAGAATGACCAGAAAGATTCATACAACACATTCCATCAAACTCTTCACATCCATGTCCCTGTTCCAACAACAAAAGGTTCTGTAGTGTTGCATGTCTTAGAGAGTCAACATTAAACAACAAATCAGGAATTGCCTTCGATGTAGTATTTGTCTGCTTAGCAACTCAGCAACTCAGTCTGTTTAGCTGAGCCAAGGCCCCGGCTGAAGCACTTACAGTGATTTGGCATATTATGACTGGATACGTGCCTTGAAGACCCTTAGTGACTAGCATGTAATTGGTTAAACACAGGTGTGAGAACTCAACCTTGGAAGCTTGCCAACAGTCCACAGTTCTCATTAACTTGGTGAATTCCAGCCTCTTATCTTGCTTGCTTAAGCTTCTTCGGGCCTCTCATGGCCTTGCTGTATCTTTCAGGATTATTCAGAGTTTATGTACCAATTATGCATTCCCCCGTGAGAACACTGCCTCCACATCTCCCCACTTTTGTTTTATCCAGTAACAAGTTGCTACTACAGCAAGGCAAACACGCATTTACATTAGCAGAGTAACTATTACAGGGTGCAGCAGCATGTTGAAGATGCTGATGGTAGCGAGGGACTAGCCAAAGAAATTTCTTACCACTGGAATTCTCCCACCCTCTTAATTTGTTCCATTACCTGCTTTATAACAGTACCATTGTATTAGAATCTTTCTAGCTTTTGCCTTAGCATTTTTCTAGCAGCTACTGCAAATTTGCATACTCTAATATCTCTTTTACAAGTGACAAATCTATACAATACAAAATGCAGTTTCTTATTAGCGACTGGCTAGTAAATACAGGTGGTTTTATACACAAAATCACAACCTCTAATAATAGCTACTTTACAAGCACACATAGGCAGGATGTTACTTTTCATTTGCCCCCAAGTGATGTTTTGCAGTTATTCGTTCTTTCTCTTCCTCTATCTCATTCTGCTTGGGGTATTCACGGTCAGCTCCTTTAGCTGAGGCATCAGGTTTTTCCATTCGTCTGTCCAGCTCATGGCAAGGCTTGACAAACTTTGCAGGCAGGAGGACACAAATATACCCCCTCCCCCAGGTTATCAGTTCTTCAGAAGTAGACAGGTTAGACAGGTTAAATGCAGCATCATTACTCTCTGCTCCCCCCCCCCCCTTTTTTTTTTTTTTTTGCAAAAGCCGTCCTGCTGGGCAGCAACTATAGCGGCCTGCCTGCTTCAGCAGCAACCATAAATACCCACCGGCAACCGCACTTTTGCATTAACCCTTTCATGCCCAAAATGTTAAACAGCTACCCGTTGAAAGCTTTTACATGAACCCAACAACAAGAAAAATACACAGAACACCGTCTGCCCTCAACAAACGCGCACACACACACGCTTATGGGATCCCACAAGCACACGCCACACAACTACAATATTTGAAGCACAAAATCCAGACAATCATTACTCCCACTACAGTTCCACGTACAGAATGTGGCACAAGAACCCTGTGGAGACTAACAGAAACCAGCTCCGAGAAGCATCATTGCAGTGCGAGGTGGCAGGCTCAACCTTGGTGGGCGTCCCCGCAGAGGCTCTGCCTCCCCCACATCGTATGAGGCTTGGGCTTTTATACTGACCAAAATGCACACTCATTCCGACACAGGTGGCCAGCCTGTGCTGGAAGAAGTGGCCAGCAGTATCTACAAAGGTCTCCAAGGGTTGATAGAAACCTGGACATACTTATATTTACCAACATCTAGTACATGACTATCACAGAGAAACTGTATGGGCTCCCCCTGTCAATTGCAAGAAAAATCATAACATATACAGCTTGAGTATAAGAGGATTTTAACCCATACGTGGTCACTGCTTGTCAGGCCTCCTTAACTATTTTGAGATCAAGAGCTTCCCACTCTTTAGCCCCCTGCTGTGTAGTAAACACCGGATATGCAGAGATGCCCATTGCAGAAAATTCACCAGTAATGATCGTCCTGTAACCTCGGTCTCTGGATTGGCCTCCCGACGCAGCAGTGTATGGTTCACCCCAGCGGTGGACTCCTTTCGGTTAGTCCAAGCACCCGGGTCCGTCAAGGCACTGCCACAGCATTGCCCGCGCTGCCCGGCCGCTGCCGCCAGCACCGCTCACTTGCCGTTCCAGGTCCTTGATACTCGGGGCCTTGTATTCCGGGTCCCCACTAACCGGGGCCCTGTATTCCGGGTCCTCGCTAACCGGGGCCCTGTATTCCGGATCCCTGTTAACTGGAGCCCTGTATTCCAGGTCCCCGCTAACCGGGGTCCTGTATTCCGGGTCCCCGTTAACCAGGGCCCTGTAATCCGGGTCCCCGGTAGCCGGGGCCCTGTAGTCCATGGTCCCTGTTTGGGCACCATTTGTAAGCGGTTAGGAGAAGCAAGACACGCCAACCCAATATGGGTGATAAGCAAACTTCTACTTTATTTGTGGCGCACTTCGCTTATATCCGCGTGGTGTGTAGCCACGCCTACGAGTCAGAACAGTATTGGTTAGTTCTACACAGCTTCCTTCACATTCTCCTCCCACATCCGGTATCCGGTTACCTGTGAGGTCTACACCTTGCTTTGCTCGCACAAGGCCTCTAAGGATCCATGGCCTTGCTCTTGGAGCCATTCTGCAACACAGAAGTAAAACTAACTGGTTGAGGTTATACGTGTATAATTATAGATTACGGTTTGCGGTGGGTCCCAGCTCGATGGGTGAGAGCCTGGAAAGAGTCAGCACCGCCCCAGGACACCCCCCTTGTCAGTGATTGAATGAATTGAAATTTCAGCTTAGGACTTCCGTTTTATGGATGTTTCAGCCCTTCTTAAAGTGAAGAGAGCAATCTTTTTTACATTAAAGAAGAAAAAACAAAACCAAAACAAACGAACAAAAAACAAACAGAAAACAAACAAAAAACAACCACCATCCAGCACCACCACCACCCCCCCACCCCCCCCACCGAACCTACAGCGAGACAAACACGGGATACAGGTATATTGTATGCGTTTTCGGTGGTGGGAAGGTCTTTCATATGTTCTTATCAGGGGTATTGGGCATACTGTGACTCATTTAATACACTCTCTCTGTGATACTCATGCACTAGAAGTTGGTAAATAAAAGTATGTCCAGGTTTCTGTCGACCCTTGGAGACCTTTGTAGATACTGCTGGCCACTTCTTCCAGCACAGGCTGGCCACCTGTATCGGAATGAGTGTGCATTTTGGTCAGTATAAAAGCCCAAGCCTCATGCGATGTGGGGGACGCAGAGCCTCTGCAGGGACGCCCGCTAAGGTTGAGCCTGCCACCTCGCACTGCAATGATGCTTCTCGGAGCTGGTTTCCTGTTAGTCTCCACAGGGTCCTTGTGCCACGTTCTGCACGTGGGACTGTAGTGGGAGTAATGATTGGCTGGATTTTGTGCTTCCAATATTGTAGTTGTGTGGAGTGTGCTTGTGGGATCCCACAAGTGTGTGTGTGCGTATGTTAAGGGCAGACCGTGTTCTGTGTGTTTTTTTGGTGTTTGGTTCATGTAAAAGTTTTTAACGGGGAGCAGTTTAACATTTTGGGCATGAAAGGGTTAATGCAAAAGCGCGGTTGCCAGCAGGTATTTATGGTTGCTGCTGAAGCAGGCAGGCAGCTGTAACTGCTGCCGAGCAGGTCGGCGTTTGTAGGGTGAGCAACTTTGGATCAAAAAAACAAAAACAAAACCAAAGGCAATGATGCAGCAAACTCCTCGCCGGTTAACAACGTGCAGTCTAACCTGTCTGCTTCTCAAGAACGGAAAACCTGGGGGAGGGGGTATATTTGTGTTTTCCTGCCTACAGGTCCATGACAACTGCCTGCAAAGTTTGTCAAGCCTTGCCATGAGCTGGACAGACAAATGGAAAAACCTGATGCATCAGCTACAGGAGCTGACCATGAATACCCCAAGCAGAATGAGATAGAGGAAGAGAAAATCTAATGATTGCAAAACATCATTTGGGGGCTAATGAAAAGTAACTGCTTGAATATGTGTGTGTGCTTATAGAGTAGCTATTATTAGAGGCTGTGATTTTGTGTATAAAACCACCTGTATTTACTAGCCAGTCTCTAATAAGAAACCACACCTTGTATTATATAGATTTGTCACTTGTAAAAGAGATGTTAAAGTATGCAAATTTGCAGTAGCTGCTAGAAAATGCTAAGGCAAAAGCTAGAAAGATTCTAACACACTGGTAGTGTTATAAAGCAGGTGATGGAATAAATTAAGAGGGTGGGGGAATTCCACTGGTGAGAAATTTCTTTGGCTAGTCCCTCGCTGCCATCAGCATCTTCAACTGCTGCTGCACTCTGTAATAGTTACTCTGTTAATGTAAATTTGTGTGTGCCTTGCTGTAGTAGCGACTTGGTACTGGATGAATGTCCTGGGTTCAGCAGTAGCAGTCATTTTTCTCCTTCTTGGTAGCTGGTGTAGTGCAGTGTTTTGCCTTTCAGCTCGGGAACAGAACTGATAGCGATGTTTTCGTTTGGCCAAGGACTTTGTGAGCCTCATGCTCTGCCAGGGAGGAGGGGAAGGCAGGAGGAAGCAGAGACAGGACACCTGACCCAAACTGACCAAAGAGGTATTCCATACCACAGCACGTCATGCCCAGGAGGTAACTGGGAGTTAGCCGGAAGGGCTGGGAGACTGCAGGGTTGGAGGAGGTATCGGTCGGTGCTTGGTCGGGGCTGGGGGGGCAAGTTATCGGTCGGCTGGTGCTGAGGTGTTGTATTCTCTTCCCTTGTTATTTCCTTTATCATTATTATCATTGGTGGTAGCAGTAGTGATTTGTGTTATACCTTAGTTACTAAACTGTTCTTATCTCAACCCGTGGGAGTTGCATTCTTTTGATTCTCCTCTCCGTCCCTCCGAGAGCAGGGGGAGGGCAAGAAAGGGGGGGGAGGTGAGTGAACGAATTACCTGACTGGGTTTAAACCACGACAATGAAGGAGGTGAAACTCTGCATTGACAACAAGGTGCAAGGATTGAGGCTGACCAAATGCCTGCTACCACAGTCAAGAGCAAGACTGGGATGGCCTCTGTGTTTGCCACCAAGAAGAACCTTTAGCTCCGCTGTTGGCTGCAACCTGGCAGGCGTGGAGCAGTGGGGACATATGCCATGCCAGACCTTGATGTGAAGGATGGCCTCCCCTGTTATCAGAGAGCCATACAGCAGAAAAAAGGGGCAGGCCCAGCAGCCTGTAGTCAGCATATATTGGAGATATGATCTAGCCCAAATCCCCTGCTCAAGTAGGGTCACCCAAAATATATATAAAACAAAAAGGGGGAGATGTGGAGGCAGTGTTCTCATGGGAGAATGCATAATTCGTACATAAACTCTGAATAATCCTGAAAGATACAGCAAGGCCATGAGAGGCCCGAAGAAGATTAAGCAAGCAAGATAAGAAGCTGGAATTCACTGAGTTACTGAGAACTGTGGACTGCTGGCAAGCTTTCGAGGTCAAGTTCTCACACCTGTGCTTAACCAATTATATGTTAGTCACTAAAGGTCTTCAAGACGGGTATCATATCATAATATGCCAAATCACTGTAAGTGCCTGCAAGAAATAGTATATAAGGAGTTAAGGCTTTGTAATAAATTTGGCAATTGCCTGATCACATTGATCGTCTCTGTGTTCTCCGTGACTCCTGCATCAACAATCTTGTAGTGTCCATGACTGCAGATATAATTTATTACCTTCACATAACAATACACTGAAATCATAGACCCATACTTTGTGAACTTACAAGAAAAACAGCCATAGAGACTACCAAATATTTTATGCAACCAGCAAATTCAAAGAAATGTCAAAGGAGGTAAAATTAAGTACCAAGAAGCATATTTTGGTGGCTTCATCCAAACCCTCCAGAGGATCAAGTTTGTTCTGCTCTAGATCTACAGAACCAACAATGGGTGGCTCCACATCTTGATCTTGTTCCCTTTCTTCCAGTTCAGTATGCTCACATTCAGCCAGGGAACTGACCTCTCTCTTAGAGGAATACAGCATTATTGACAAAATCTAGATAGAAAAAAAGGCAGCATATGCTGTGACAGCTGTAGATATTATTAGTGTATCTGCAATCAGCATTTTCTATGAACATTTTAAGACTTGGACCGTGCTCAGCCCCCTACTCCAGAGACAGGCTGCTGCTACTGCTAAGAAGTACCGAGTGGTCATTTTGAAGGGGAGCAGTGTTAAATGGTCTGCAGTGCAATATCAGGAGCAAAATTCCACGCTCCGACAACGCTATCGCTTTCTATTTGCTGTTTATGATGTACCTGCTGTGTAGGGACAGAGGGACAAAATGCACGGCAAGCCTCTCCCTACCAGTCCAGCCACCACTGCAGAAGTAAATGCACCACTGCTACCTGATACATGAAAAAAAAAAAGGAAGACAAAAGACACAAGCAGTACATTTTCCTTCCCAGCCATTAAATTGCTCTGAAGAAAAGCAGCAAAAACTTACACACTAAACCTGCTATTTGCTGTGTTCGTTCAAGCCAGGATGTGATGAAAGCCCATCAAGAGCCCCGGTTAACATTTCAGAATGCAAACTTCACAGGATGACCAGTGTCTAATGCTTACATCTAACACCAACATGGGACACAGCTTCTCCAAAATTCTGCTGTCCTTCTGCACTAATGCTGCCATTTCAATATCCTCATGAAGTATTTCCATTGTTAAAACTTGAAGACTATGAAATAGGAAAAGTGGGATTCAGGAGTGTCGTGGTTTAAACCCAGTCAGGTAACTCGTTCACTCACTCCCCCCCTTCTTTCCCTCCCCCTACTCCCAGAGGGATGGAGAGGAGAATCAAAAAGAACACAACTCCCATGGGCTGAGATAAGAACAGTTTAGTAACTAAGGTATAACACAGATCACTACTGCTACCACCAATGATAATAATGATACAGGAAATAACAAGGGAAGAGAATACACCACCTCACCACCAGCCAACCGATAACTCGCCCCCCAAGCCCGACCAAGCACCGACCCTCTTCCAACCCTGCAGTCTCCCAGCCCTTCCAGCTAACTCCCAGTTACATCCTGGGCATGACGGGCTGTGGTATGGAATACCTCTTTGGTCAGTTTGGGTCAGGTGTCCTGTCTCTGCTTCCTCCTGGCTTCCCTTCCTCCCTGGCAGAGCATGAGGCTCACAAAGTCCTTGGCCAAACCAAAACATCGCTATCAGCTCTGTTCCCAGGCCAAAAGTCAAAACACTGCACTGCACCAGCTACCAAGAAGGAGAAACATGACTGCTACTGCTGAACCCAGGACAAGGAGGAATTTGGCTGGGTTTGCATGCACACTCAGGCTTCGGGATGGAAGGGGTATTTCTGGCAACCAGGTCCCTGGGGAAGGCGTGAATACGAGAGGAAGCGCAAGCCCCATCGTATGAATTAGCTGGCAAGACAAAAGAGCTCAAAGAATAACCTCCACGTTCTCCCACTCACAGCGCACTTTCACGTCGCTGCTTTTGGTTTTGCTGAGTGTCTCTCACCAACCCCATCCTGCGCTCTCCCAGCCTGGCAAAACCCTCCCTTGGCAGCCCAGTAAGCACCGCTGGAGCTGCTCACCACTCCCATCCAGGCAGAGCTCATTGCCTTTAGAGAAATAAGAAAGTTGTCCCCCTAAGAAGAGGGGTCACTTTACTGACTAGAATGGAAAGTCATCTATTAGAGACTGCTTTAGGAAGGCAACAGTTACCAAGTCATCACTTTTCACTCACTGAGATTGCAACTGAATTGGTGGCGATGAAGGTACCTGGAGTAAGAAAAACAGTCCAATTTCAAACCAAAGATACTCATTTGGCTTTGCACCTTGGTGGCTTTGCACAAGATGGGCCAGCCCACGTTCTCTAGAGCACCAGGAGCCACACGCAACCTCAGACAGTGATCTCCAGGGGGAACCAAACCTCTACCAAGTGGGAATTGCAGAGCAGTACACAGAGAGGTGTGTGTCTCCTGCCTCCCCAGTTCCTCCTTCCACTGCTTCCCAGCCAGTCTGACACAGGACTCAGCTCTAGGGAAGGTGGCACCTCCTCAGTCTCCCAGATGTAGAGCCCACCCACCCAGCTCACATCCGACCATCCCACACCCATGGGCTCCAGCAGCTCTTGGAAGAGGAGGAGTCCAGGCAGGAAGGGGGAGCAACCTGCTCCCTTTCAAACCCATCCTCCACCGACTTGCAAATTAAAGGGGCACACAAGTAACACTGCCCCAGGCTTCAGGAACAGCACAGGGACAGAGTGGAACAGAGCCCCTGTCCCACAGTAGAACTGCATCAGAGTTGACCTCAGCAAAAGACACATTTGCTGGCACAGGCCAGGCTTGCTGTGGCCTCCATGCAGCAATGGCTCTCAATTCCATGAACTGTGTGCTTGTAGCAGCCTCCTCAGCCTCAGAGCATCAACTAACAGCAGAGAAAGACACAAACAAATTCCAAGAACATTAAGCTGAGTGCAGAGGTTTAAATCTGCTCCCCAGGGACATCTGATGTAAGAAATCCACAGCACACAGATCATGGAATCAAAGACTGCTTTGGGTTGAAAGGGACCCTAAAGCTCATCCAGTTCAAACCCCCTGCCACCATGTGACAATGGTACCTTTCAATCTACCTTCCTCCTCCACCTGAGGCGTCCTGGCCATCCAAAAGGAAGTTTCCACTGAGCAGTGGGGAAAGAACACGCAGGTGACCCCCGGCATATGCACAGCCTTGCTATACAGCTGGAAAATTAAAATGGGAAATGCTGGTTATTCCACCCATTCCTCAAACAACAGAGACTTCAGGAGATTCACAAATTCGAGGAGACCAAGGGCAGGTTGGACAGGGCTCGGAGCAACCTGCTCTACTGGAAGGTGTCCCTGCCCATAGCAGGGGGTTGCAGCTGTATGAGCCTTAAGGGCCCTTCCAACCCAAACCACTCTATGATTCTATGATATTCTCGCAAAACTGCTCATGATGAACCAGTTCCTTGACGCCAGGCATTTCACTAGGAAAGCCTTGCTGCAGCCACTCTCTTTGGGGATTGCCCTTCACAGAACTGTTCAAAACCAAAGTTAATCATGCAGCAAAGCCAAGAGACAAGGAACTCATCCCTGCCACACCACAAAAATTAGCGATGTGCTGGCATCTTCACGAGGTGCTGATTGCCACAGTTTATTGAACACCAATGCTGAAGGCCTTACCACCCTCACAGGGAAGAACTTGTGCCTGAGATCTCCCTTGACCTGCTCCTCACGCCCTGGGGGGGGATGCAGCCCAGCACACAGGGGGGTTCTGGGCTCAAGCGCAGACTCAAGCCAGGTCACGGGGAGATTCTCGTCACCCAAAACCCCAAGTCCTTCTCCTCAGGGCTGCTCCATCCAATCCCCACTAGACTGTGCTCACAGTCCCACAACAACACGTTCAAATGCCCTCGTCTGCCCATTCCACTGGAATGACAGAATGCAGTATCTTTCTTTCAGGGACCTCACAGTGCTGATGAAACCTTCCCACTCCTCTGTGTGGTGTTCTGCTCCTGCTGTGTACCTCAGGAGGCAGGAGTTATTTTAGCAGACAGTAGAATAACAGGAAAAAACAACAGAAAATTCGATTCCCAGCTCCTTCGATTCCCAGGCAAAGCAACACCTGAGCTGCCCGGGGGGACTTGGTGCACCCTTCCATAGGGGCAGCAGCCCCTCCAACCTAAGTTAGTAGTGCAACAATTGTCATGTACCCAGGCAGTTCCAGCAAGGCAACTGCATTTCCAGCTACTGAAAGACCAGCCCCCATCCCCATTCCCACCTTTTGGCACTTGAGAGGTCACTTTGGTAAACCAGATGACACCCAACAGCCACTTTGGGGCACATCAGCTGACTATCAAAGGAGAACATTTGCGCGTAGTTCATTCACGTATTTTGGAAGCCTTTCAGCGTACTGGGAAGTCAAAGTACATTTATCTCTACTTTATACAACTCCACTGGGCACTCAGAAACCATTCATTATCTCTGCCTGTCAGAAAGATATTGCAAAACCACACATCACTGAGGTTGTGCAATCTTATGACCTGTGCTGTGCAGCATGAAGTTGATCTTCAGTATTCAAGGCAAGCAAATACTCTTGTAGAGATCCAAGCTCCTGCAACAAAGCCTTCAGTGAACACCAGCACTTCAAGTAAAGATATCATCCAACTAATTATCATTAAAATGCTGATCATTACAGTAGTCCCCATGAACCAAAGGTATCTGAACTACACAGAAGACTCTCCCTGACTAGAACACAGTTTGTGAACACAGAAATCAGTTCCTTACAGACTATTCCTACGTAGTGTGCAAAACCAACTCAAGGAAAAGCACATTTAAATACCTTTAAATTAATTATTAAAGCAGCATTCCTCTCAGAATAAAGAGTGGCTTTAGGGCTTGCTGCCTGAAGTGCATAAGGAGGAGTCATGACTATTATATAAGGCTCCACAATGGATATGGCAACAGCATGGCCCCTCTAGTAGAATTTGCTGCCAGACTCCGCAAGAGAAAGTTTGTAATGTTTCTGAAGCATTTAATGGTTCTAAAGCTCTGATGAACTTTGCCAAGGTAAAGGAAAACTGCTTTTAATTTAACACTGAACTATGTATCATTCTGGGCACTGGGGAGAGGAGGGATGCAAGTACAGGAACTGCTTACACTAACTCTGTTTTCTGTAATAAGGAAGAGTTCTGCAAGTGCACGACAAAGAGGAAGAAGAATCCCAGGCTTGGCCATGTCATGACACAAGTTGTTTTCCGTACGGGTAAAAAGCTGCCAAAGTGGCTTCAACAAGGTAAGGTCACAGTCCCTGAAAAAAGCTAATTCTAATGAAATAGTGAGTAACCGTGACCTTATGCCTCTTTCTGGGAGGGAAAAAACCCAACACAGAACCCCAAACAAATTCAAGAGAACAAAACCATACAGTTTTAACAGATGCATCAATGAAGGAAGAGGCACAAGAATTACTCTAAAATTTAAATTCAGTCCAGTGTTTCAGCACAATTAATTTCATTCTGAATTGGTGAAGTAGAGAAAACCTCACATCTATGAATATGTCCAAATGACTTTGGTAAAACTAAGTGGCCTCCTGAAATGAGGACTTGAAAATACCTGTATCCATCACTTTGCAAAATGCTGTAGCTCCATTGATTGAAATTAACCAGTACTGCACTACAGCACTAAGCAGGTGATGCCCTTCCACAGGGCAGACAAAAACTCATCTATAGCTTTCAAAACAATTCCAACCCTGCCTCCTTCTTACTCCTGAGTTAAGGCCAACTAACTACACAGAGAGGATGACAAATATTGGGGGGGAGGGAGGGAAAAGGGGAAACTCAATTTCAGAATGTATCATCAGATTAACGCAAGGAAAATACTAAATAATACAAGCACAATGGAGACTTGGCCTTTCAGCAATTAAATCTGGTGTCCACATGACAAAAGATGACATTTGCTGATGAAAACAGCTAAGGGAACTTGAAAAAGTAATAAACCATAAGTAATTATTACCATAAGTAATAAGACCATAAGAAAAGCACAGTTTCATTCACCGCCCAAAACCAAACCAATACAGATGCGGTCAGAAAGTGAACCAGTGTGAAACACCCCTGTGACTGCCATGGCACAACGCAGAGCCAGCACAGGCCCTGCACCACAGAACAGCCAGGGCAGTCTCACCAGCCCATCTCAGGCCCCTCTGTGGCAAAGCAACACCTGAGCTGCCTGGGGGGACTTGGTGCACCCTTCCATAGGGGCAGCAGCCCCTCCAACCTAAGCAGCAGGGGACTTGCTGCAGACAAGAACACTTCCCTCCCCACTGCCCACTTCTAGACAGCCCTGTCTCCAGCAGCCTACTCCACGCCTGCCAGAACCACCAGTCCCCTCAACTGCCTGCAGGCAGGCAGAACAATGAGACTTCTGGATCAAACACAGACACTAGTAACTAAATAAATGAATAAACAAGAAATCTAAGGTTGTAACAGTGCTGCGGCTGCTCTGCAGCACACTGCAGGGTCCCTGCCACATTGCAGCCTTCAGAGTTGAAGCTGAAAAGATGTTTTGAACAAGCCCCCTATAATCTCTCCACTGGTCCCAGCAGCACCACGATGCACACAAAGAGGAGACCAAAGTCACTGCCACTCCTTGCCAAGCCTTCACTTTGCTCCTTCGCACTACGAATGTAATGAATGGCTCTTTATTTTATAGCTGTACTAATGCCAGTGCAAAAAAAACAAATGACTGTGGGCAAACACATCACCAGTCACTGACAAAAGCTCAGACCAATCTAGGGAAGCAAAGGTGTTGGGATCCCACAGCTGCTGGACTCACACAGGACACAGTTAGAAAATCAGAGCCCAGCTCTGAAGCAAGCTGCCTCCAGCGCAATAGCAGAACTGTGGTCTCAGCAGTATCAGGAGAGATTCTATTGATTTAGCAAGCAAGAAAAATTCAACACATTCTCATCCTAAGAAATAAAAGAAATTAAACTAAACTGCCTTCTGTCTCCAACTGAACAGAAGCCCCCATCACCCTTCTCCTGGCTCTGCCACTCGGAACTGAGGCTTCTGAACTGCAGGGCCCTCAATCCAGCTCTACTCAAGCTTGCCCTCCTTTGTTTTGAAAAGGCCATTAAGTTCTCTACAGCTTGTTGGAAGGCCACTCATCTGATCAGCAGTGGATTCGTAAAGTTCATTTGAACTACCTTCTTCTCTGCAAATAAAGTTTCAGTAACAAAATCAGAGTCTGAAACAGAAGTAAAAGCAGGGGCAAAGCTGATCTTTAAGTAGTCTTAGAGGAACACACACCCTAAAGGAGCTAAAGGCATGTGGGACTATCATCTTCTCTCCCAAGCTGCTTAGCAGCTACATTAAACCCTTTGAACTCTGATACACTCACCACACTCAGAGTGCATCACACTCGGGTGTATTACCCAGCTGCAGGTTCCTCCCTGAAATGATCTGGTACCAATGGCCCCTGCCTAAGCCCTCTCCTGCCCCTGCTCAGAGCCTGCCATGACTGAGGGTCCGCAGCAGTACCTCTAACAAAGAACACTGTCTGTCACTTGGCCTGCTAAACGTCCACCACTAAGACTTCAAAGCCTGGGCCACCATCTGCTCTTCGCAGAACCTCACCTTCTGCTCTCTTAGTGCCACTCTCTTCTGTTGAGAGAGCTTTTTGGAAAGATTGCATCTCACCTGCACATCCACAGCACCTGCCAAAATGCAGTCCCCATCCCATGCCAAGCCTCTGCAACCCAACAGCAAGAGAGGGATGTCAGAAGAGCACCTCTGACACACAAACAAGGACAGGTGAAGACTGGGCCTGCTTTGGCAACACAAGTATCAGCAAAGGAAGCAAAACTGTGGCTCACCTTGTAACAGGAAAGAAAAAGCAGCTCCCACTCTCCAAAGCTGCTCTTCACACAGAGCAGGGGGACACTGGACAAGGTGAGTCTGAACTGCACTGACCACTGCAAGCAAGAACCTGGAGAGCTGCTGCAGCTGCAGGCCCAGCCTGCGGGGCTTGTCCCACAGAACACCAGTGCAGCCAAACACAAGGTCCAGCCTGAGCTTACCTTTAAACTAACTTTGCTTTCTTCTGCCCTTATTTAGCAGGGACTCCCAAGTCCTACCCAGAAAAGGCAAGCCTCAAGAGCTCTTGTAATGTTATTTATGAATTATAATCCTTTTCAATGGACAAGATTTAGAGAAGAAAGATTTGAAGGAAAGGGACAAGTGTCCCTCTGACAAATCCATATTTAAGGAAGTTTTTTTTCTGAACCATAGCAGCAGAGGTCAAAGCCCAGCCCAGCCCAGCCAAATGAGCTGCTGCAGATGAAAGCACAGTGCTCCTACGGGAATCTTCCACACCTTAAAAAGTTCCAGGAAGTTTTTGGAGAGCTCTAAACCCCTGTATCAATTTTAGTTGATTTTAAATCTGACCGTTAAGTACCCCAGCCTCATGCAGGTAGCTTAAAATACAGCTAACAATTCTTGGGCACTCCAACAAGTTTCTGCCTGCAACTCAAAATTGCAGACAACCCTTTTTCTGTAAGCCTTATACCTTCAGCACCTTGTATCTTAACACTCAGTGCCTCATTTCAAATAGGACTTCACCAGAAGTTTCTTCATCCAGTGTCAGCATTGTTTGGTCTTCCACAGCCCTCACATGCTCACAAAGGAGGTGATGGGCACTCCCAGGGCCATTGAACTCCCTTTCAGGGGAGAGTGCCAAAGGGGATGAGGAAACATCCCCCCTGGCAAATGCACACAGAAGGAAACAAACTTCTTGACCATGTATTGTTTCCTGTAAACCCCATCTCAGTCTTGCTCTCTGTCTCTCTCACACACACACACCCCTTTTTCTTTACATTGCAAAAGTGACTCTCAGCATCATTACATTTTCCTTTGGGAAACCAAGAACATTAACCTCAAAACTGTGTCCAGAGAATACGACCATTTGGTTGCTTCCCAGCCCAGCAACAGAAAACTAGGGTATTACCATCACTAGTACTCATGCCTGCAGTTTAGAAATACAAAGGTTAATAAAGCCATTTCATTCCCTGGAAACAAGTCTAGATTGAGCTGTCTTTCCAGTCTACAAGGGAGGCTCCAGTCTCCAGGGGGCCTACAAGGATGCTGGAGGGGGACTCTTCACTAGGGACTGGAGTGATAGGACAAGGGGTAACGGCTTAAAACTTAAACAGGGGAAGTTGAGATTGGACAGAAGGTAGAAGTTCCTTACTTTTGCACAGATCCAACACGCGCAAATCTCTCGAGCTACAAAGCTCCGTGGCAAGGGCCAAATCACCTCCAAGGGCTTGCTGCTGAGCACAACCCTTGCTCGTACGCATGAGCTGCCACTCTGCTTACGAGAGCTCTGATCCAGTTTCAAGGCCACACCGAAACCTCGATTCAGGTCACAACCTTGACGGGAAGCCCCTCACCAGCAACACTGAACCTCCCAAAGAGCAGAGCTGGGAGCGCTGCGGCTCTGCGGCAGCCCCAGCGAACCCCTCCAGGGGCGCTCCGGGAACCTGCAGCACCCCGGGAACCCCGCTCCGCCCCCCCTCCCGGGGCAACCCCTGCAATTCCCCATGGAACACCCCCACCTCCCCCGGGCCTCACCGCCCATGCAGCCGCCCCCCCGCCCCTCACCCCTGGGCCTGCCCTACCCCTGCCCCTCCGCACGCACCATTGACTCCTGCTCCGAGCTCGCCCGACCCACGGAACCACGGCACATCCTCACACAAACCTCTCGTCCCCTTGCCCCGAAACCACCTCACGCCTCTGACCCCGCACCCGGCCAGCACCCCCCACGACATCCTCCCCGCTGCACTTACCTTCCACACACCCCCGAGCTCCTGCCCGGCCAAACCCGGCTCCGCCGTTCCCGCACGGACACGGCCCCGCTCCCTCGCACCGACACCCGACACCCGACACCCGACACCCTCCGCTCCGGCCACAGCGCAACACCCGCTCCCGCGGCCCGCACCGCCGGAGAGCTCCCGCCTCGCTCGGCCCAGGGGACGCCGGCCCCGGCCACAGCGCGCTCTTTCCCTCCGGAGGGACTTTGCCAAGCGAACGGGAGGCGGGCAATGCGCAGGGACGGACACGGAGGAGTCAGCCAATGACAGCACAGCGCTCAGCGCTCCGGGCCAATGGACAAACAGCGCGGGGCGGCTCGGAGCGCAGCTGCCCGCCCACCCGCCCACTTGTGTGGCAGCCGCGGCCGCGGCCATTTTAGCCCGCACGGCCGGGATCCCCCTCCCTGAGGGGGCCGTGGTGCGAGCGCGGCGCGGCGGGAAGCGCTTCGAGATCGCCGCTCCCAAGGAGCAGCCAAGTCCTGGGGAGGCGCAGCGGGAGTGAGTGAGTGAGTGAGTGAGTGAGTGAGTGAGTGAGTGAGTGAGTGAGTGAGTGAGTGAGTGAGTGAGTGACTGAGTGAGTGACAGCTGGCGCTGTCAGGGCCGGGTGCGGCTCCGATCTGTGCTGGGAGGCCCGTGGGGGATCCGGTGTGAAGACGTGGCTGTGCCGGAGGCAGCGCCGTGTGGGAGCGGTTGTGGAGCCGAGGCAAGGCCCGAGGTGCGGGGAGACGGTGGGAGGCGGGCCCGGACTGATGGGGGCAAGAAACCCTGCTGGGAGGCAGCGCCCGAGATGGAACGGGGGGTATCCAATTGTTCCTCCTGGAACAGTTGCACAGGCAAGGCTGGATGAATGGTTGTGCATCTCTGCCCTCGGTACGCTCTGGTTTTGGTAGTGTTGTTCTGCTGTTCTCTTCTTGTTAGGCTGTTGTTGCTGTCTTGTTGCTGCTCTCTTCTACTGCAGTTGTCATCTTGGGATTTTACTACCATTTTAGTATCGCTTTGCTGCGAAGGTGCAGTCTTCCCTCGCTCACCTTCCCACTTTTTATGTCCCCCACGTCAAATAAACAGTCTGTGTTCACATCTGCCTTCCCCGTGTTTGGCTCCTGGGCCAGAGCGCAGGGTGCAGCCTTGTTCCCCTGCGGTGCTGTGGAACAGCAGGACAGGGTGGGTCCCTGTGAGGAGCAGCGGCTCCCACCCGGGATCCCCGGCTGCTGCCCTGAGCTGCCCGAGCCCGGGCCCTGGGGAGGGGAGGGGAGCAGTGCAGCTCCTCTACCTGGAGCCACGCTCAGGCTGCTGCGGTGACTCAAGGCTGTTGCCCTGAGCTCTGCTGTTTGGCAAAGATGGCAAAGAAACACAGCAGGGATGCTTGTGGGAGTCCTTGGCGTTTTGGGTCTCGTCCTGCTCCCAGGGCAGGGGGCCGACCCTAACTGGCTCTCTCCTGCTTGCACAGGGAACGGGAGGTGCGACGATGGAGCCGTGAGCCAGTGACAGCGACCAGGGCCGTGCAAATGGAGGAAGATGAGTGCAGGTGGGGCCCAGCTCTGTGCCAGGGTTGGGTGGGCCACTGGTGCCGGCCAGCTGTGGGACACGAGGTAGCTCAGGTCTGCAGGTGGGATGAGCTTGAGGTGTCCCTGGAAACTAGGAACGTGCTGGTGCTGAGGCAGTGGCGTTTTCTCCCGTGTGCCCATTGTGGCTAGGGTCCTGTGGCACAGTGCAAGATGTGGCCACGTCTGGCAGTTTGTGTGGTCTGTGGTTCGGGTGGGCAGCGGGCAAGGAGTGTCTGTGGAGGTGGGATGGGGCCGCTGGCCCGTGGAGCCCCAGCAGGCTCTTGTGACAGCTTCCCCGTGGATCTCTGGTGGCCAGCTGCTGCCCCAGGGCATCGCAGCCTTGTCCGCGGCTGAAATCTGTGTCCCCGGTTCTGCCCTCCAAGAAGGGGATCCAGAGAGTAGTGAGAAGGGACAACCCCCTTGGTATAGGCCAAATGCCCCTGCTGGGAGCTGCTCCTGACTTGTCTCCTCCTGTAGCTGTCGAGAGGGCTGAGGAGAAGCGGCACCAGACCCCGAGCCCACCACCATCGCAGGGAAACGGAAGGCCACACAGGAGGAGCATCTGCCTGCTGGTGCCCTGGGGTAACGAACCACTGGTGCTGGTACGTCGCTGTCTCGCAGCCTCTTTTGCCGTCGTCTGGGGACGGAATGTGCCCAGTGCAATTTGTGCAGGGCTGGGGGCAGGCTGACCTGCCTGCCTTGGGGCAGGAGGTCTCATCCTCGGCTGAGTGGGAAGTGATGCTCTCCCCTGCCCCAGTGTGTGGTGGGCTGTGCGTGACTGTGCTGCCCTGCTGCCCGCTGCCAGAGCAGGTACGGCTTCCCGGCTCTGGCACCAGCCTGCTTCCACACCTCCTTCAGAGTGGCTCTGCCGGCTTCCCTGAGAAGGAACTAAGCTACTGCTCTCTTGGCAGCCTCCTGGGCCTGATTCCGGCTACCCCATCATGGCAGAGATCATAAGAGGCGAAGAGGAAGGCAGCGCAGCAGCGGTTGCATAAGGCGGGTAAGGGCAGAGTGGGAATGTGAAGGCACGGCAAGGAGGAGACGGCCATGGTGCGGGCTGGCAGGGCAGTGGGGTGTCCGTGCAGGGCAGGCTAAGGAAACTCCTGGGCCAGTGCTGCCTGGTCCTTGGGTCTGAAACTCAGAGCCTGGTGAAGACTCTGGTGGGAGAGCTCGTGCCCCACAGTCGCCAGGGTGATGGGCAAGGATCCCCAGGGCCAGATCTGTGAGCTGTTCCTGTTGGGAGGCTCTGCTAAGGGGTAGTCCCATACAGCAAGTTGTGGGTCCTGATTTCCTGCTCCCTCCCAGCAGATGAGGTCCCCAGCACCAGTGGGGAAGGTATGTCCCTGGGCACAGCCAATGCCCAGGGCTCCTCGGGCACCAGCCGCACAGGGGCAGCGTCCGCGACCACAACATCGGTGGTTTCTGGGCCTGCCAATTCCAGCACCAGCTGTCTCACTGACACCAGCCAGCCCAGAAGTGGCAGCGCGCCCGTGCTGGGAGGTGAGTCGGGGCGGACGGGGCTTCTGCGGGGGTGAAGGGCAGGGTTAGATTTAGGCAGCTGCTTTCCTGCCAGACCTGGCTGTGCTGCCTGGGCTCGGCAGCCCTGAGGGGCTGGTGCTGGGACTGTGCAGAGCCTTGCCATGCGAAGGCAAGTTGCTTCCCTCACTCGCTGCCCCAGTCCCCAGCCCCTGGGGTTGGAGGGGAATCTGAAATGTTGCTCCTTGCCCCCTCTGGATGCAGTGGATGCATCGGCTCCTGCGAGTGCCTCCAGCTCCCTAAAGCCAGGCTCTTCCTCCTTTGCTGAGCCCGGCTCACAGTGGTGTGTTGCTTTCCAGGAACTCCTGCACCCTTCTTTGGCCAGCGCCCCTCAGGCCTTGGAGAAGGCATTGGTAGTGAGGGAGTTGGTGCTTCAGCCTCGAAGAGCTGTCGTGTTGTCCCCTTGGGCTGGGGGATGGCGGAAGGGCCAGGCTGTGCTGTAGCAGCCGGCTCGGGTGGTGGCTGCCTGGCTCTGGGGATATAAAACCTTCCATTCCCCCTGGGATAGGGATTGTGGTAGCCCCGGTGCCAGCTGAGAGTGCGGCTGCAGAGACCTGAGCAAAACTTTGTGCTTCCAGGTTCATCCACCCCTGCCTCTTCAACGCAGGCAAGATCCAGGACCCAAGGAACGCACAAGCGGCTAAAGGCACGCATCCATCTTTCCCATGATAAGTAACGGCCAGTGCTGCTGGCCCCCCCACCTGTGGGGCTCTGGTCCAGAGCAGGCCCGAGGCAGGACCAGAGTGATGGGGTCAGGCCCCTTCTCTGCTGGCAGCAAGAAACCGTGCTGGGTGGCAGCGCCCAGGGTGGCATGGGGTGAACCAAACTCTTCCTACTGGAAGAGTTCCACCCCCAAGGCTGGATGGACGTCTCTGCAGCCTCACCTTCCTGCCTTTATTTTGCTGTTTTTCCTAAGGTTCAAACCTTTGTTCCAGCCCTGGCACTCCCTCCGCTCCCTTCTCTTCCCCTCTCTGCTGGTGCCCCTCCCCATGTTTGGGTGCTCTGGAGCCGGCTGGGGAGTCCAGAGAGGATGGGGATCCTCCCCAAATCCAGATTGTTTTCCATCTTTGGTCCATCCCCACCCATTTGGGGTTTACCAACTCCCAGGAGCTGCGCTGCTGTGTCCCCTGTACAAAATTAGTAATTGCCCAGTATAGGTCTGGATTCATAAACAGAGGCTCCTAAGTGTGCTGCTGCTGGCTGGGGGAAGGATGCCAGGGAGTGTGGAAATGTCATGGAATTCTTCCTCAAATCCAGCCGGCAATCACTCCAGAAATTCCCTAGTTGAGGCACCGCATTTAGGAAACCCCATTCCCAGCTTAATTATAGACAGAGCCATGGAAGGAAAGGCAATCTCGTCACACAGGCTTTATAGCTGCCACTGTAACTACTGCCTGACACTGGGAATCCTATTCCTCATAGCCATCTGTAGTGGGAGCAGAGCTGGGAAACAGGGCAAATGCCCTGTGCCTCCATCGCCTCCCAACAGAAAAGCCTTGTCTGTATGGACCCCTCCTCTTTGTATCCCCTAGCCATAACCTCTGCCTTCCTCAGAATCCTGCATCGTTGCAGCAAGGGTGGAAAACCTGGAGCTCCGTCCCTGACTGTTGCAGAGCTGAAGATTGATGTTTCAGTGCTTTTTGGATCCAGCCCTTGGGGAGCAGGATTGGCCTGCAGCTGCTGGGAGTCCTGGCCTAGGGGATTAACAATAAACCCCTAGGCCTGGCTCTGAAAGGTCGCGCGGCGTATAACATTTAGAAGAACCTCAAAATGTTATTTCACGGAGTATTTTTATTTTTTTCTGCACGGGAAAAGCAAATATCTAAGCTACTATGACAGAAATGCCCCCTTCCTGACTCTCCCCTGTGCATGGGGATTCATGAACGGTGGGGATGCAGTGGGACGAAGCACAGGAGCAGAATGGCAATGGCCATGGCACTGTCGCCTTTCATTCATTAATGTCCCAGAGCCAGGGAGGATGCTGGAGCCACACGTGGGGCAGCTGCACATAACCTTGGGATGCTTTATGAAGGTGAGAGCTGTTGACAGAAGAGATTCACACCTCCTTCTGTGGCATTACCCTCTCCATTTAGGACGGTTAACCCTGAATTCTGTCTCCTTAGATTCACAGTTCCTCTCTTGGGAGCAACCCAAGGGGCACAGAGTGTGCGGCTGCAGGTGAGCTCAAGGGGTCGCAATAAGATTCCCAAAATAGTGTTAAATGCACATGCCAAGGGCTGGCTCCTGCATCCGTCACCCCTCATAACTCCCTTCTGAGATAAGAGGTGCTTGATCTGAGTGACGATGGAACAGTCGACTGCAAGCCCTGCGCATTTTCCTCCATCCTTCATGCTGGATGAAGGATGCTGGATGGCTCCGGGATCCTCCCTGGCTCTGGGACATTAATGAATGAAAGGCGACAGTGCCATGGCCATTGCCATTCTGCTCCGTGCTTCCTCCCACCGCATCCCCACCGTTCATGAATCCCCATGCACAGGGGAGAGTCAGGAAGGCGGCTTTTCTGTTATGGCAGCTTAGATATTTGCTTTTCCCGTGGAGAAAAAAATAAAAATACTCCGTGAAATAACATTTTGAGGTTCTTCTAAATGTTACACGCCGGGCGACCTTTCAGAGCCAGGCTTAGGGGTTTATTGTTAATCCCCTAGGCCAGGACTCCCAGCAGCTGCAGGCCAATCCTGCTCCCCAAGGGCTGGATCCAAAAAGCACTGAAACATCAATCTTCAGCTCTGCAACAGTCAGGGACGGAGCTCCAGGGTTTCCACCCTTGCTGCAATGATGCGCCCTCGGCTGTGTCTCCTGTACACGCTGCCTTGTGCACCATGAGGTGGTGTAAGGAGCGTGGTTACCACCGGGGTTTGGCTTCTCAGAGCATAAACGCAGCCACTGAAGGTGTCAGGGAAGCACCAGCCACGCCACACATCCCACTGGGATGCAGGGGATGACGTGGATTTGCACAGAGTCACAGCAGTCCTGGCTCTGCAGAGCCCAGCTGGTGCCATGGATGCAGACATCCTGGACATTCCTGACCAGCACAGGATTCTGAGGAAGGCAGAGGTTATGGCTAGGGGATACAAAGAGGAGTGGTCCATACAGACAAGGCTTTTCTGTTGGGAGGCGATGGAGGCACAGGGCACTTGCCCTGTTTCCCAGCTCTGCTCCCACTAGAGATGGCTTCACGAACCAGGAAATGTTGGGTAATAACTGTTCGGAAAGCAGCTTTGCAGAATAGGATGTGCGGGTCCTGGTGGACACAAAATTGAAAGGAAGATGGCAATATGCCCTTGCTACCAAGAAGTGAAATGGTATACTGGGTTGAATATACCAAACCCAGTGCCCTCACAAGAGAGGCATCACCACTTGCTTGTTCTCCCAAATACCCCTTAAGGTCCCAGGCTAGCCCTAAACAGAGATTTGCTTGCTTGTGAGGTTTGGGCTAGTCTTGTCCTCAGTCAGCTGCAGGCGTGTTCATGTGGTGTGAAGTGGCTGCATGCAGTAATGCTGTTGTCAGTGCTGATCCATGGCTTTAATTACAAACTAATCTTTTCTTAGTCTTGGATAAGTTAAAAGAGATGACCGCAGCTCAGCCCCAGCTTGGGAGTGCTTCAGTTCAGTCCTGGGGAGCCCTCATCTGCAGCAAAACTCAACCGGAGCGTGAATGTCTCTGGGCAGAAGCTGGTTTTTGTGTCCCACCACCAGTCCCCCGGCATCGAGCTGCTGGCTTCCCCAGCCTTGCTCTGCCCTCGCCACCGTGCAGCTTGTCCCTCTGATCAACTCCGGTGGCTCAGCCGAGCTTCTGGCTCACATACACCTCCTGTGTTGGGTTGGATGTCCCAGGAGGTTTTGCTGAGCCAGACCCCACTTTCTGCAGGGGACACAGGAGGAGGAAGGCAAGACAGGGGCCTGTGGCTCTTGGGGGATGCTGCACCCCTAGATGCAGTGTAATGGTCAGGTCTTGGTCAACACCTGTTATTCATGGTCTTGCTTTGGGCACTGCCTTCAGGGCTTTCTGAGTGGCTGCAAAACCCTCCAGCAGCATTTTGCCTCTCCCTTTGCAGGTGCCTGGGATGGGAGCGAGGAAGGCTTGAGGGTGGCATCCAGCTCAGGCAGCATTCAAGCCTTTGGACACCTCTATAAGCTAGCAAGCATTAGCCCCAGGCTGCAAGTGCAAATGGTGACACCAGAAACACAACATCCTGGTAAGCAGAGCTTGGGGGGATCCCCAAAATAAACCATCCCTTTGGGGACCCTCCCATGACCTGGGGAGCAGCCCCTGTATGACACCCCATTTCCATGGGCCTCCCAGAAACGCACTGCAGCTCCGGCCCCAGGGGATGCTGCAGGCACCAGGTTAGCGTGAGGTGTCCGTGCCCATAGCAGGAGGTTTGGAACTGGATGATCTTAAGGTCCTTTCCAACCCAAACTGTTCTGTGATTCTAGGATTCTCTGTTCCCCCCCATCCTGGCTTTTTAGCTCCTGCCTCCCAGGGCCACGCTGGCAGCCCCAGCGCCTTCCCAGGGAGCCCTGCCAGCTCATAAACTGCTTTTCATCTCTAAAAGAAGGTCCTTTGTGCAGCCTCTTGTCAGCAGGGCCTGTCCCATTGCTAGAGCTACGGCCCTTTTGCTGCTGGACACACCTATTTGTTTTACCAGCTCCTTTCTGGTGCTGTCAGATTTCTCTGCCACCTAAAAGAAAATCCAGAGAAAAACTCGGCCCTGGTCCTGTGCCCTCGTCACCCTTCTTGATTCAGGAAAACCCTCCCTCCCCTGGACTGATTTTCTGCAGGCAATGGCCTCAAACCAGCCTGCTCAGCTACAGCTCCTTGGCACAGCTTTGCTTTCTGGCTTTTACCCTTAAAACGGTTGTGCCCGTGGTGGCAGGGCTGGGGACGGCGTCGTTTGCATCGAGGTCCCTGGGAAGGGCTGGGGACAATGATGTCCCTATAGAGCATCAGCAGGAATGACGCAGATACGCCGAGGGGGTTTCACACGGAATGCTTTCCCTCCATGCATAAAACCTCCCCAAATTAGTGGGTTTGGGATATTGACCTCATGTGCCCATCAGGCAGCAGGAACTGGCCCAGCTCCTAGGATTAGCACAGGGGCTGCAGTGCAGCATGAAGGACGGCTTTTCTTCTACAGGATCCTGGCCCTGCGCTTTCCCTGCTGCCAGGAGCCTTCCCAGGGGATTGCATTGCTTGTTAGGGACATTTAGAAAAGGGAAATATGCGGCCTTCCTGTGTGTCTCCTGGGGCTTCATGCTCGGTGCTGCAGGGATGGGTGGTTAAAGATAGGCTCTGCTGCAGAATGTTGATAATAGAAACAGACAAGTGGGAGAAAAGAAGAGGAGAGGATACACTCTTAGGTGAGAAAAGAATAAGGATGTCCTCCTTGGATACCTTCCTGCCACCCAAAAGCAGGTTGATACTTGTTAGGAATAGGAAGGACCTAGGCAAAGAGATAGGGTTCAAATCTCTTGCCTTAGTGAAGCAGTTAAACTGAGAATGGATTTCAGGCTTTTAACTGCAGTTCTGCCCAAAGTTCTTGAGCCTTTAGTAAAGGAGTGAATTTAATACTGAATGGTTCTCAGTGTGATTTGAAGCATCACGTGGCACATTGGTGATGAGTTGCTGCAGCATTTTCAAAGGAAGTTCAGGAATAAAAGATAACAATTTTTGTGCTATTTCTCTCTGCAGTAAGCAGCAAGAAACCTCCTCTTTGTCCACTGCTCTGAGGAGCAGGTTTTATCCTTTCTAGAGCGGTTCTCATTGAGATGATCTTTGTGTGAAATTTTCTACCTGTCTCTTTCTCTGTGTCCCCTTGCGGCCGATGTGAGCTGTGCTTCCAAATGTGCTGCAGGCGGGGAGCAGCAGCAGGAGTCCTGCAACGGGGGAGCAGTGATTGGTGGGGTTTGAGGAGCAGTCATGTCCCAAGCAGAAGAGGTGCGCATTGAAAACGGGTAAGGGCAAAGGACCGTGAAAAGCTGAGGCTGGTGACCAAGGATGGTGAGGCCACAATGTTCTCCAGGGCTACTGTGTCAGCTCCTGACGTTTCAGGCAGGTCCCAGTGCCTAAAGGAAAAGTTTCTCTGGGACTTGACTGAGTGGCCACTCCTCAGACAGCTGCAGCAGCTGATAGAGGTGGATTACAAACTGCTCGTCCCAGTACATGAGCAATTTTGGGTTAGGGTTAGCATTAGGGTTAGGAGTTAAGTTTAGGGTTAGTGTTAGAGTTAAGGTTAGGGGGTTTAGAGTTAGGTTTAGGCTTAGGGTTTGGGTTAGAGGGTAGGTCTATGGTTAGGGGTAGCTTTAGCGTTAGGCTTAGGGGTCACGTTTAGTGTTCGGGTTAAGGCCAGGGATTGGGTTAGTGTTAGGTTTAGACTTGGGGGTTAGGGTTATATTTAGTGTTCTGGTTAGGATTAAGTTTAAGAGCTGGGGATAGGTTTAGGGGTTTGGGTTAAGGTTAGACTTAGGGATTAGGTTTTCAGTTAGGTTGAGTTTTAGGCTTAGATGTAGAGTTAGGTTTAGGATTACAGGTTTGGGTTAGGTTTAGCAGTGAGGTTTAAAAGTTTGGCTGCTCCTTCGCACCCAGTTTTCACCCCCATGGTGGCACTCGGTGGTGGGGCAGCCAACCTGGCCCTGGCTGTTCGCTGTCATCTGATCTCAGAGGTGTCCTCAGAGCATCCCCAGCAGTTCCCTGCTGCCTGGCCCTGGGCTGGGCTGGCCTGGAGACTCCTCACGGCAAACACTGACTCCACACAAAGCCCAGTGTGTCCATGTGACAGCCACCGGAAGGGCTCCAGCTCTCAAACTCAGGTCCTGCACTTGGAAGCCAAAACATGAATCAGCTCTCAAACTCCATCAACTCAGCTTGGTTATCGAATGGGTCATTGCTCCTCCTCGAGGTTTTGCTCTCAAAGTAAGCTTCTTGATACCTAGTAAGTGTGGCACAGCTGGTGGAAACACCAAGCAGTGCATCGCACCCACTCACAGGTTGGTGTCACTGAACTAACCCGGCACTGGCAGCAGGATCTACAAGCTCTGTTTCATTTCTCACATCCATAGATGGGGAATGGAGAAGCAGGAAGAACCATGCCAGTTAAGCGGTTTCCAGCAAGGCACTTCTGTAAAGCAGTTTTAATACAGTACAATTGTGATCATGGAATTCACCTCCGTGACCAAAGTGTTTGGTGGTTGTACGTAAGAAGCAGCTACTTGGCCACAGACAGAGCGGAATCCAGTACCATGCTTTTAGTATTACTGTAGGGATGACCCAGAGCAGAGTTTCTGTCTCTCCGCTGTCCTTTCCAGCACGTTTTTGCAGTCCTGCACTGAAATTGCCACTGCTCAAAGCAGAAGCAAAGTGGAGGAAAACCAGTGACATAATAATAATAAAGAGCAATAATAATAATAATAACTGAGGCTTTGCCCTTCGCAGTACTCATATGTGCAAAGGTGAGTGTGGACCAGCTTCAGGACAGACCCGGGCCAGCTGGGGGCTGATAGCCCAGCTGGGGGTGGGGGAAGCAAATCCCAGAGCCATGGGCCTGGACAAGGATAGCATCCTTTCCTTTCTCATGTCCCGGCTCAATCCCCGCTGCCTGGTGCCTCTCTGCAGCCTCAGGCACAGTCAGCACTGTGGGGTTGAGTGGGACCATAGGGTGGGCATGACTGGGAGAGGGGAGAGGCAGGAAGGTCTCGGTCAAGATGTGGGACTTTCTCCTCGTTGTGGTAGGAGACTTTCCCCAGGGACCCAGTGGGCTTTGCGAGGAGCAGCAACCCGCCTCCTCAGGAAAGTAGCGGAACAGCCCATTTCTGGGGTGGTGAGGAGGAGTCCCTCGTGTAAGGATCTCCAAACATAGCCCTTGCCCAGCACTGCCCTTTCTTGCTTTGACTTCCTCCAACCCCTGGGCCAAGGGGGGCTTCTCCTGACAGCTCTCATGGTGTGGAGCGCTGCAGGCTGGGGTCGCATCCCAGGCACCATGGATCTGATCTCTCCAGCCAGAAGCAGATCTCACCACGTGTGTCCCGAGCAGGCCTGTAGTGTTGCTCTGCACCTCTCTCTGCACGCAGGGCTACAGAGCTTTCTATTCAGTTCCTCAGCTCTGGGGAGCAGATCCGGTACCCAACGGCGGGATCCAGGAAAGCCTTTGAGGCACAGAGGCTCCTAAGATCGATGTCCAGCAAAAGCCTCCTCCAGGAGCACAGGCAGCAGCAGCGCCGGCCAGCCAGGCTGTTACCGGCCGTGCTTCCGTCTGATCAGCAAAGAGCTCTATGCAAAGCGCTGTGTCTGACACCGGGGGTCTTTCCGTGTTGGCTGTGAAATACGCACCCAGCAGGGGGTGAGCTTTGGTGGGGCAGGGCAAGGCCACTGCAGGACAGAGGAGTTTCAGTCCTACTGAAGGGCAGCCCTCTCCCAAGGCTTTGCTATGGCAGCTCGGCTGCAGCCCTGCTCTCTGTGGTCCCTGCACCCTCTGGTCTCTGGCAGTGTGCCCTGCCATGGCTGCACAGCTCTGCTGGGGAGGGTGGAGAGGAGAGGAGGGAAGAGGAGAAGGAAGCACAGTGCTGGGTGCCCAGGGCAACAGAGCTGCCAGGGCAGCACCCGGGGGCCTGTAGAGCCAGGGCCCTGGACTTGGAGTCCAGCTCTGTCAGAGGTGCACCAAGCAGTGCCCCGGGGACAATGACAGCCTAGGCAGGAAGCGTGCCTGGGCAGAGGGAAGCTATGGGGGACAGCTTTTTGGTTGGGTAGCTTGGCTCTGCCAAAGCTCTGCTCAGGTTCCTGAGCCTTTGCTTCGACACTTGCTGGTTAGAACGGCAGCGGGGAGCTGGGGGGACATGGGGACAAGTTCCTCCCTTAAAGGACACAGAAGTTGTTCCAGCTGCTGTGTCTCGAACTGAGGCACCAACAGAGGCACCTTCCAAGGGAAGGCCCTGTGTTGAAGCACCCTCAGGAAGGATGAAGTGAGTGTGAAGGGGGGGCTGTAGGGTAGGAGGATGCTTCATCCTCAGCTGGAAACTTGGACAGCAACGCCAGAGGCTTTCTGGGATGTTCAAGTGTTTAATAAGAGGAAGGTTTGCGGGTGAAAAATGGAGCCCCCTGGTCGCGCAGGGTCAGCGAGTGGCCCTGCTGCTGGCCCGGCTCCTTCGGCCACTGCTGGTGTCGCCTTCGAGCATCACTGGCGGGCCAGCTTCTTGGCAGGTGCAGCGGAGTCTTGAGAGCTGCGGGTCTTCCTCTTGCGAGCGCGGTGGGGCCTGCGCTTGGAGCGGGCCCTGCCCCGGAGGGGAGCAGAGGCCCCGGGCACAGCCTGCCCCGGCTCCTGCTGCGCATCTTCCTGCTGCGCTGGGGTGGGAGCGGGGACGCAGGCAGGACCCCCCTGTACGGCAGCGGTCGAGGTGCTCGGGAGTGCATCTGCGTCCGCGCTGCTGGAGGGGGCTGCTCCGGGCACAGGGGTCCCCAGCGTGCAGGCAGCGGGGCTGGGCTCGGGCTCGGGGCTCTGCTCCCAGCCCACGGGGCGGTCAGAGGGGGTCACTCTGGTTGTCCTGATCCACTCGCCTCTGTGCTGGCTGCCAGAGGAGCTGGTTCTCACCACGAGCTTGCCCTTGCATCGCTCCTGGCAGGCTGTCCAGCTGGTGCTGGCCACAGGGCCGCCCTCCTGCCACCAGCTGAACTCAGACCAGCAGTCGCTGGCCCCGTGCCCCTTCTCCCCGCGGATCATGCGTTTCATCGCTTCATCCACGCACTCCTGCTCTGTGGCCTCAAAGAGCCTTTGCACGAACCTGGACGTGTGGCTCCGCAGCTCGGGGCGCAGCACCGCAACCAGGATGCCTTCGTCCAGGCCGTAGACGGGCAGCACCTCCAGGATCATGCGTGTCAGCATGAACCCCTTAAAGCTCTGCACACCAAAGAACTGCTGCATCTCCCGAGACACCCAGGCCTTCAGCAAGAACAGCAGCTGAGGGTGCTTCTGGAAAATGGACGCCCAGGCAGAGGCCGGGAAGCCCCCCACATACTGTGGATCCATAGCACAGGGCTGGTGCACCCCGGGTGCTGCTGGCACTGGCAGTCCAGAAAGACCTTCCTCTCGGGCGCTGAGTGATGCTGCTGCACGGGCTCCTCTGAGACCTCCTCAGAGTCGTCTCCCACAGCAAGTGCCCTGTGGAAGTCACTGGGTGGAATAGAAGCAGTGCCAGCAGCAACGTCACAGGGCATGGCTGGGGCCCGTCACAGGGCGTGGCTGGGGGCCGTCACAGGGCGTGGCTGGGGGCTGTCACCATGGGCTCTGCACCGTATTTGCCGCTGCTTTGTCCTCACCTGGAAACTTGGACAACAACGCCAGAAGCTTCCTGGGATGTTCAAGTGTTTAATAAGATCTAGAGGAAGGTTTCTGGGTGATAAGTGGAGCCTTCTGATCCCGCAGGGTCAGCAAGTGGCCCTGCTGCTGGCCTGCCTCCTTTGGCCACTGCTGGTGTCACCTTCGAGCATCACAGCCAGTGACGTTTTGCCGCTGATGGCCCAAAAAGCCACTTGGCGTCGGCGTGGTCCTCCTCCTTGGGGAAGAACAAAAACAGGACAGGTTTAGTCACATTTACATGCATCACAATTTAGGAGCAGGGAGCTGCTGTAAGAGCTCAGATAGAAAACCAAAGTGGTATTCCATTAAAGAGCATATTAATGTTTGTGGGGTTTCTGTAATTTAGACTCCACCAGACACACACACTCACACAGCTCAGTGAGTAAAGGAGCCAGCAGCAAAGCCCTCCTGCGGGTGGTGGGGACACTGCAGGCGGGGAGGGGCAGATCCCTGATGACCCCTGGCTCTGGCAGCCTCTGCCCCTCTCCCACTGAACGGCCCCAGGGGACACAGCAGCGCAGCTCCTGGGAGTTGGTAAACCCCAAATGGGTGGGGATGGACCAAAGATGGAAAACAATCTGGATTTGGGGAGGATCCCCATCCTCTCTGGACTCCCCAGCCGGCTCCAGAGCACCCAAACATGGGGAGGGGCACCAGCAGAGAGGGGAAGAGAAGGGAGCGGAGGGAGTGCCAGGGCTGGAACAAAGGTTTGAACCTTAGGAAAAACAGCAAAATAAAGCCAGGAAGGTGAGGCTGCAGAGATGCAGAGACGTCCATCCAGCCTTGGGGGTGGAACTCTTCCAGTAGGAAGAGTTTGGTTCATCCCATGCCACCCTGGGCGCTGCCACCCAGCACGGTTTCTTGCTGCCAGCAGAGAAGGGGCCTGACCCCATCACTCTGGTCCTGCCTCGGGCCTGCTCTGGACCAGAGCTCCGCAGGTGGGGGGGCCAGCAGCACTGGCCGTTACTTATCATGGGAAAGATGGATGCGTGCCTTTAGCCACTTGTGCGTTCCTTGGGTCCTGGATCTTGCCTGCGTTGAAGAGGCAGGGGTGGATGAACCTGGAAGCACAAAGTTTTGCTCAGGTCTCTGCAGCCGCACTCTCAGCTGGCACCGGGGCTACCACAATCCCTATCCCAGGGGGAATGGAAGGTTTTATATCCCCAGAGCCAGGCAGCCACCACCCGAGCCGGCTGCTACAGCACAGCCTGGCCCTTCCGCCATCCCCCAGCCCAAGGGGACAACACGACAGCTCTTCGAGGCTGAAGCACCAACTCCCTCACTACCAACGCCTTCTCCAAGGCCTGAGGGGCGCTGGCCAAAGAAGGGTGCAGGAGTTCCTGGAAAGCAACACGCCACTGTAAGCCGGGCTCAGCAAAGGAGGAAGAGCCTGGCTTTAGGGAGCTGGAGGCACTCGCAGGAGCCGATGCATCCACTGCATCCAGAGGGGGCAAGGAGCAACATTTCAGATTCCCCTCCAACCCCAGGGGCTGGGGACTGGGGCAGCGAGTGAGGGAAGCAACTTGCCTTCGCATGGCAAGGCTCTGCACAGTCCCAGCACCAGCCCCTCAGGGCTGCCGAGCCCAGGCAGCACAGCCAGGTCTGGCAGGAAAGCAGCTGCCTAAATCTAACCCTGCCCTTCACCCCCGCAGAAGCCCCGTCCGCCCCGACTCACCTCCCAGCACGGGCGCGCTGCCACTTCTGGGCTGGCTGGTGTCAGTGAGACAGCTGGTGCTGGAATTTGGCAGGCCCAGAAACCACCGATGTTGTGGTCACGGACGCTGCCCATGTGCGGCTGGTGCCCGAGGAGCCCTGGGCGTTGGCTGTGCCCAGGGACATACCTTCCCCACTGGTGCTGGGGACCTCATCTGCTGGGAGGGAGCAGGAAATCAGGACCCACAACTTGCTGTATGGGACTACCCCTTAGCAGAGCCTCCCAACAGGAACAGCTCACAGATCTGGCCCTGGGGATCCTTGCCCATCACCCTGGCGACTGTGGGGCACGAGCTCTCCCACCAGAGTCTTCACCAGGCTCTAGGAGTTTCAGACCCGAGGACCAGGCAGCACTGGCCCAGGAGGTTCCTTAGCCTGCCCTGCACGGACACCCCACTGCCCTGCCAGCCCGCGCCATGGCCGTCTCCTCCTTGCCGTGCCTTCACATTCCCACTCTGCCCTTACCCGCCTTATGCAACCGCTGCTGCGCTGCCTTCCTCTTCGCCTCTTATGATCTCTGCCATGATGGGGTAGCCGGAATCAGGCTCAGGAGGCTGCCAAGAGAGCAGTAGCTTAGTTCCTTCTCAGGGAAGCCGGCAGAGCCACTCTGAAGGAGGTGTGGAAGCAGGCTGGTGCCAGAGCCGGGAAGCCGTACCTGCTCTGGCAGCGGGCAGCACAGTCACGCACAGCCCACCACACACTGGGGCAGGGGAGAGCATCACTTCCCACTCAGCCGAGGATGAGACCTCCTGCCCCAAGGCAGGCAGGTCAGCCTGCCCCCAGCCCTGCACAAATTGCACTGGGCACATTCCGTCCCCAGACGACGGCAAAAGAGGCTGCGAGACAGCGACGTACCAGCACCAGTGGCTCATTACCCCAGGGCACCAGCAGGCAGATGCTCCTCCTGTGTGGCCATCCGTTTCCCTGCGATGGTGGTGGGCTCGGGGTCTGGTGCCGCTTCTCCTCAGCCCTCTCGACAGATACAGGAGGAGACAAGTCAGGAGCAGCTCCCAGCAGGGGCGTTTGGCCTATACCAAGGGGGTTGTCCCTTCTCACTCCTCTCTGGATCCCCGTCTTGGAGGGCAGAGGCAGGGACACGGCCTTCAGCCGCGGACAAGGCTGCGATGCCCTGGGGCAGCAGCTGGCCACCAGAGATCCATGGGGAAGCTGTCACAGCTGCCGGCAGCAGAGACGGGGCTGGCCCCGTCATTCCGGGCCCGCCTCCCACCGTCTCCCCGCGCCTCGGGCCTTGCCTCGGCTCCACAACCGCTCCCACACGGCTCTGCCCCCGCCACAGCCACGTCTTCACACCGGATCCCCCACGGGCCTCCCAGCACAGGCCGGAGCCGCACCCGGCCCTGACAGCGCCGGCCGTCACTAAGTCAGTCACTCAGTCAGTCCGTCCCTCCGTCCCTCCATCCCTCCCTCCCTTCACTCCCTCCACTCTCTCCCGCTGCGCCTCCCCAGGGCTTGGCTGCGCCTTGAGAGCGGCGATCTCGAAGCGCTTCCGGCCGCGCCGCGCTCGCACCACGGCCCCCTCAGGGAGGCGGATCCCGGCCGTGCGGGCTAAAATGGCCGCGGCCGCGGCTGCCACACAAGTGGGCGGGTGGGCGGGCAGCTGCGCTCCGAGCCGCCCCGCGCTGTTTGTCCATTGGCCCGGAGCGCTGAGCGCTGTGCTGTCATTGGCTGACTCCTCCGTGTCCGTCCCTGCGCATTGCCCGCCTCCCGTTCGCTTGGCAAAGTCCCTCCGGAGGGAAAGAGCGCGCTGTGGCCGGGGCCGGCGTCCCCTGGGCCGAGCGAGGCGGGAGCTCTCCGGCGGTGCGGGCCGCGGGAGCGGGTGTTGCGCTGTGGCCGGAGCGGAGGGGGGCGGGTGTCGGGTGTCGGGTGTCGGGTGTCCGTGCGAGGGAGCGGGGCCGTGTCCGTGCGGGAACGGCGGAGCCGGGGTTGGCCGGGCAGGAGCTCGGGCGTGTATGGAAGGGAAGTGCAGCGGGGAGGATGTTGTGGGGGGTGCTGGCCGGGTGCGGGGTCAGAGGCGTGAGGTGGTTTCGGGGCAAGGGGACGAGAGGTTTGTGTGAGGATGTGCCGTGGTTCCGTGGGTCGGGCGAGCTCGGAGCAGGAGTCAATGGTGCGTGCGGAGGGGCAGGGGTAGGGCAGGCCCAGGGGTGAGGGGCGGGGGGGCGGCTGCATGGGCGGTGAGGCCCGGGGTAGGTGGGGGTGTTCCATGGGGAATTGCAGGGGTTGCCCGGGGAGGGGGGGCGGAGCGGGGTTCCCGGGGTGCTGCAGGTTCCCGGAGCGCCCCTGGAGGGGTTCGCTGGGGCTGCCGCAGAGCCGCAGCGCTCCCAGCTCTGCTCTTTGGGAGGTTCAGTGTTGCTGGTGAAGGGCTTCCCGTCAAGGTTGTGACCTGAATCGAGGTTTCGGTGTGGCCTTGAAACTGGATCAGAGCTCTCGTAAGCAGAGTGGCAGCTCATGTGTACGAGCAAGGGTTGTGCTCAGCAGCAAGCCCTTGGAGGTGATTTGGCCCTTGTCACGGAGCTTTGTAGCTCGAGAGATTTGCGCGTGTTGGATCTGTGCAAAAGTAAGGAACTTCTTCCTTCTGTCCAATCTCAACTTCCCCTGTTTAAGTTTTAAGCCGTTACCCCTTGTCCTATCACTCCAGTCCCTAGTGAAGAGTCCCCCTCCAGCATCCTTGTAGGCCGACTGGAGGCTCCCTTGTAGACTGGAAAGACAGCTCAATCTAGACTTGTTTCCAGGGAATGAAATGGCTTTATTAACCTTTGTATTTCTAAACTGCAGGCATGAGTACTAGTGATGGTAATACCCTAGTTTTCTGTTGCTGGGCTGGGAAGCAACCAAATGGTCGTATTCTCTGGACACAGTTTTGAGGTTAATGTTCTTGGTTTCCCAAAGGAAAATGTAATGATGCTGAGAGTACGTGGAACTGTAGTGGGAGTAATGATTGTCTGGATTTTGTGCTTCAAATATTGTAGTTGTGTGGCGTGTGCTTGTGGGATCCCATAAGCGTGTGTGTGTTGAGGGCAGACGGTGTTCTGTGTATTTTTCTTGTTGTTGGGTTCATGTAAAAGCTTTCAACGGGTAGCTGTTTAACATTTCGGGCATGAAAGGGTTAATGCAAAAGTGCGGTTGCCGGTGGGTATTTATGGTTGCTGCTGAAGCAGGCAGGCCGCTATAGTTGCTGCCCAGCAGGACGGCTTTCGCAAAAAAAAAAAAAAAAAGGGGGGGGGGGGGCAGAGAGTAATGATGCTGCATTTAACCTGTCTAACCTGTCTACTTCTGAAGAACTGATAACCTGGGGGAGGGGGTATATTTGTGTCCTCCTGCCTGCAAAGTTTGTCAAGCCTTGCCATGAGCTGGACAGACAAATGGAAAAACCTGATGCCTCAGCTACAGGAGCTGACCGTGACTACCCCAAGCAGAATGAGATAGAGGAAGAGAAAGAACGAATAACTGCAAAACATCACTTGGGGGCAACTGAAAAGTAACATCCTGACTATGTGTGCTTGTAAAGTAGCTATTATTAGAGGTTGTGATTTTGTGTATAAAACCACCTGTATTTACTAGCCAGTCGCTAATAAGAAACTGCATTTTGTATTGTATAGATTTGTCACTTGTAAAAGAGATATTAGAGTATGCAAATTTGCAGTAGCTGCTAGAAAAATGCTAAGGCAAAAGCTAGAAAGATTCTAATACAATGGTACTGTTATAAAGCAGGTAATGGAACAAATTAAGAGGGTGGGAGAATTCCAGTGGTAAGAAATTTCTTTGGCTAGTCCCTCGCTACCATCAGCATCTTCCAACATGCTGCTGCACCCTGTAATAGTTACTCTGCTAATGTAAATGTGTGTGTGCCTTGCTGTAGTGGCAACTTGTTACTGGATAAAACAAAAGTGGGGAGATGTGGAGGCAGTGTTCTCACGGGGGAATGCATAATTGGTACATAAACTCTGAGTAATCCTGAAAGATACAGCAAGGCCATGAGAGGCCCGAAGAAGCTTAAGCAAGCAAGATAAGAGGCTGGAATTCACCAAGTTAATGAGAACTGTGGACTGTTGGCAAGCTTCCAAGGTTGAGTTCTCACACCTGTGTTTAACCAATTACATGCTAGTCACTAAGGGTGTTCAAGGCACGTATCCAGTCATAATATGCCAAATCACTGTAAGTGCTTCAGCCGGGGCCTTGGCTCAGCTAAACAGACTGAATTGCTGAGTTGCTAAGCAGACAAATACTACATCGAAGGCAATTCCTGATTTGTTGTTTAATGTTGACTCTCTAAGACATGCAACACTACAGAACCTTTTGTTGTTGGAACAGGGACATGGATGTGAAGAGTTTGATGGAATGTGTTGTATGAATCTTTCTGGTCATTCTAATTCGATACATGCACAGCTGAAAACCCTGGCTCAGCTTACCCAGCAACTGCAAGTGAGCAATGACTTAGGGATAACTAAATGGTTGTCCTCATGGGGCATTACAGGTTGGCTTAAAACACTGCTATTTGAAGGACTGCGCTTATGTATCATTGCTATTTTAATCACTGTAGTTGTTAGACTTGCTTATAGTTGCGTGATGAAACAGGTGAACAGAACAACCCACACTGTTTTGCTTGCACAAAGAAAAAGTGGGGAATTGTTGCAGAATGGCTGCAAGAGCAAGGCCATGGATCCTTAGAGGCCTTGTGTGAGCAAGGCAAGGTGTAGGCCTCACAGGTAAGCGGATACCGGATGTGGGAGGAGAATGTGAAGGAAGCTGTGTAGAACTAACGAATACTGTTCTGACTAGTAGGCGTGGCTAAACACCATGTGGATATAAGCGAAGTGCGCCACAAATAAAGTAGAAGTTTGCTTATCACCCATATTGGGTTGGCGTGTCTTGCTTCTCCTCGCCGCTTACACTTCTGCAGGACCTTTCCAAATGCCGGTTTCCAAATCCTTATACTGGACCAGAACACCCAGAGTTTTAGTCATATAACCTGAACCTAATGCCTGACCATGTATTATGGCCGGGGGATCATTAAAGTCTCCTGTCAATCGCAAAAAATTCATAACATATACAGCTTTCTGTATCCTTGCTACCGGTGTAAGTCCTTCCCCCGTTTTTTGTTATTCCAACAGTTGTTTCAAAGTTTGATGTGTTCGTTCAATAATAGCTTGTCCTGTAGGAGAATAGTGTCAATAGTAACATGGGCATATTTCAATTTCCCGAAAGAGGGTACATGAGTCACATCCATTTGCCAAAGCTGAAGAGGCTGGAGGCCTCGAGGGTTGACTCCAAGGCCTATACCTGATGCTTGGCCTTGGCAATCGGGACAAGATTAGTGATTTTTGTCATGATGTGATCTAAGGCCTCATACTGAGCTTTTGATAGAACTCTTTTGTTCTGCCTTTGACTCACCCTTTAAAAGCGGCATGAGATCAGTCAGATCATCATTTGAGATTTGAGCTATTTTCGAATTTTCAGGGATGTTGACCGGAGGAGCATGCGTTTGCACCATGATCCCAATATTTCCAGTATAGTCAGCATCAATTACACTGGGTAATACAAAGATTCCTTTCCTTGATGTTGATGATTGTCCCAGTAGCAAAGCACATAACCCATGACCAAGGGGCCCATTTAATTTAGATGGAATACAATGAACAGAAGTATCAGTTATGGTAAAATCTATTGCTGTTGCCACGTCCACTCCGGCACTCCCTGTGGTGGCGGAGGGGATGCAGTCCAGACACCCTGATTTTGTGTTGTCGTGCGGGGTGGCATCGCACTCACATTCAAGTTTCCCAACAGGGTTCTGTCTTTTTTAAACTTTGAACAACATTCAATTGTCTTGTGGCCAAATTGGTCACATTTAATACATTTGTCTGCAAGACCAGTAACACCACCCTGAGGGGGTCGGGTTGCTGAACTAATTTTCTTTACAGTACACTGCTTTTTAAAATGTCCCATCCGTCCACAACTGTAACATCTCGTACCTTTAGGATCCCCACGATCACCCTGACCTTGTTGTAGAAGGGATTTAACAGCAGCGGTGAAGGCAGTAGCCATGTATCCAGCCTTTTCCTCTGCTGTGCCCACTTCAGAACATGCATCCATCATTTCTTGAAGACCAGCAGATTTTGGCAAAACCTGCAAAATATGCTTACAAGCTGGGTTAGCATTTTCCATAGCCAGAGACATAAGCATCGATTCTTTAGCATTAGATGCCAGATCAATATTCTTTTCAATAGCCTCTGTCAATCTGTCAATAAATTGCATATGGGGCTCAGGAGGTCCCTGCTTTACTGATGTATATGAAGGATTAGGCTTTCCTGCTTCCGGCACAGCTTTCAGAGCAGCTAAAGCCAATTGCTGTGCTTGCTGTAAAACTTCAATTTTCATACAAGCTTGTACTCCATCAGGGTGAAATTGTCCCTTTCCCAATAACATTTCAGATGAAACACTGTGCAAAGGGCGATGAGGATTACACTCTGAATTCTCATCTGCAGCCCTTGCAGCAAGCTCCTCAAACCCACTTTTAAAATGCAGGAGCTGTGAAGGAGTTAATAAAATTGCAGCCACTCTGAGACAAACATTTGGAGTTAGAACATTACTAGAAAAGAAAGCAAACATCATTTGCTGGGTATATGAGGAAGACAACCCATACTAATTGCTCCCTTAATTTCTTTCACAGCTTTCCAGTCCATAGGAGTCCAGACAGACTGTCCCTGAGGATTTATAATAACAGGGAATGCAGTGGGAACATCTATCGGTAAAATAGTACCGTCTATAATTGCATCCTGAATGCAGCCTCGCCATCTCATGGCACTCGGATTGGCTTTATTAGATGTAGGAGTCGGTGGTAACGGCACATCACACGGACTGATTTTATCTGGGTTTTCCGGTTTTTCTGTTTTTTCCGTTTTTTCTGGGGCTTGCTCCCTCTCCTCCCCCAACTTGTCCAGACGATCCCGCAAGTCCTGCAATTGCTTATCTAAGGATTTCGTCCATTGTCGCCAGTTCCACTCATTTTGCAGCTCCAGTGGGAGCGATGCAAGCGGTGGTTTATGTGGTGGAGGTGGGTATTTATTCGGAGTTACACTCTCCTCCTTAGGAGACTCCCACCCCAGCAAAAATTCTTGGGGACTAAGTTCAGGGGCAGTAGCGGCATGAAAAGGGTTAACATCAGTTTGTTTCATTTCTTCACTAGCCCCTACAGGCTCCCGAGTATCAACTGGAGCTACCGCCGATAAAGGCGTTGTCGACACAGGATAGGGGAAAGGCGCAGGGTCCTCAAACATTCGTACCTTACTGCGTGCTGGTTTTTGACCAGAATGTTTTATGCCCTAAACAGACGACACTACCATGGCTGTAGCACCGGGTGCTGAATCTAATGTAGGTGCCGAGCCCTGCTGTTGTGAAGGCGAGTCAGAGAGAGCTGTAAAAACAGATTTTGCCGCCTGTTTGCGGCTAGAGTCCCTTTTAGTAGTAACCAGGGGGCAGCAAGAGACTTCGCCTCCTTAAACCCATAAGTAACTTGATCCCACAGTGAACGTATACATATACATGAACGTATTTTAGTTTGCCAAATTCAGGGATATGTTTGACATCTGTTTGCCATATTTGAAGTGATTGAATACTTCTGGGGTTAACCGACAACGTAGGACCCTTAGTGAGTTGTTGACAATCAGGACAGGCTTGTATGATAGCTTTTGCCTCTGCCATTGACAAGTGAAACCACTGTTTTAGGACCTTTGCTGATTGGTGAAAAAATTCACGAGAAATTCGAGCTTGTTGCCATACGTTGGGCACAGGTGACACACTGACAGGTTGAGTTAAATGGTCTGCTCTATCATTTCCTTCTGCATAGAATCCTGGCAAGTTTGTCTGACTGCGATGGTGACATATATAGTGCACTTCTGTTCTTTGTTTTAACAACAACCATAACTGTTTCATATTGCTAAACAAGGTTTCAACTGCAACCTGTTTCAAATAAGCTTTTTCTAATGGTTGCGCAACTCCTACTACATACGCTGAGTCTGAAATCATATTGATTGGACATGTGTTCCATCGTTTAAACACCTCAGTCACTGCCTTCAGTTCTACAATCTGGGGTGATCCCTCAGAAAAAACTATATGTGATTTCCACTGGCCCTGTTCCTGCCATGTAGTAGCTGCTTTGCCTGATTTTCCGCTCCCATCTGTAAAGACTGTGATACCATTCACAGCTTTGAGATTGTACTTGGGTTTTTCCTCTATACATTCCTGCTGAATAAAAGTCAATATTCGATGGCTAGGATGACGGACCTTGATTGCTCCATCAAATCCTGCTAGAGCTATCTGCAGTGCTACACTATTCTGCATACACCATTGCAAATACTGTTCTGTCATAGGAATAATTATGGTTTGGCGTTCTTTACCAGACAGATCTATGATACGATCCCTTCGTTTCATATTTAACTTACTTAGCAAATGTTTCAGCTCTGGTCACGATGTTTTTTGATGGTTGATGTGACAAAAATTGGCACTGAAGAATTTTCAGTTTCTCCTTATCAGATTCAACCCATTGCTTGGTTAATCCTACTGGCTGGAAATCATTACTGACAATCAAAAATTCAGTAGGAACTCCATTCATCACACGATGTGCCTGTCTCTCAATGCGGCTTCAACCATCACTATTGCTTGCTTTGCTGCTGGTGTTAATTGTCTGGGTGCATTGAAGTCTGTGTCACCCTTCAACAATGCAAGCAATGGTTCTAAACTTTTGTTGTCAATTCCCAATAATGCTCGAATCCAATTGATATTCCCTAACAAGACTTGCACATCGTTAAGTGTATGGATATTGACCTTGATGGCTAATTTCCTGAGGTTCAGTGGTGTGATCTAAGATTTTCCAACCCAAATATTTCCATGGTGTGGTATCCTGAACCTTTTCAGGGGCAATTTGCAATTTATGTTGTTGCAACACTGAACACAATTCTTGTTTAACAGCTTCTAGGTTATTTTCTCAGCCACCAGTATACCATCCATATAACGATACACTAATAATTGGGGGTGTCTTTCCCAAAATGGACGCAGTTGCTACATCAACACAACCTTGACATATTGTTGGTGAATTTTTCATGCCTTGTGGCAATACCACCCATTGATATCTCTGCATGGGTCCTTGTTTGTTTATTACAACGTGCTTCCAACTCTTTGAGTACCAAAGACGAACGAGACAATTTCTTCAGACGTATTGACACGAACTGGAGACACGTGGCTGACTTTAAACTTCATCACTGATTGTGAATTATCTACATAATTTTAAACTTTCCTTATTTGACAGACTTCAAAAGTATTTTGAGTCATAAAAATTCAAGCGTGGTTTTCACTGTAGGTCAATTTTTTATTTCTTTCATTTTGAAAATTCTGGCAGTAGCTGTTCAGAAACATTCCAAACCACAATGAGCAGTGCTGGAGGTCAGGACTGCAGTGCGTTTGCAGAGCTGTGTGTGAAGAGGAGCATCCTGACTGTGCTGTGGTGGCCATGCGCACCAAACAGGCCGGCTACCGTGAGCCGCAGTACCTGGCATGCTCTCTGCTGGCACTGGGCACTTGGGTAAGTTCATTTGGGAAACTGTATCTGCACTGTAATGCCGATGTTTCGGGATCTTACTTCCTAGCTTTGATTACCCATACCAGTACCACCTAGTTCTCTGGGTTTTCTGCAGAAGCAGAGAAGAGAAGGCTGTGTGGAGACCTCATAGCAGCCTTCCAGTATCTGAAGGGAGCCTACAGGGATGCTGAAGAGGGACTCTTCATTAGGGACTGTAGTGATAGGACAAGGGGTAACGGGTTAAAACTGAAACAGGGGAAGTTTAGATTGGATATAAGGAGAAAATTCTTTCCTGTTAGGGTGCTGAGGCACTGGAATGGGTTGCCCAGGGGGGTTGTGAATGCTCCATCCCTGGCGGTGTTCAAGACCAGGTTGAATGAGGCCTTGGGTGATAGGGTTTAGTGTAAGGTGTCCCTGCCCAAGGCAGGGGGGTTGGAAAGAGATGATCTTAAGGTCCTTTCCAACCCTAACTATTCTATGATTCTAAAACAAGCCCCAAAACACCCCAAAACTAACTTGTCCTGCTTCTCCGAGGGGATACAGGATCACAGCCAGAAAACAGGCCAAAAACAGGACAAAATTGCCCCAAAACCAACTTGTCCTGCTTCTCCTGTGGGATACAGAAACAGAGACCCAAACCAGACCCAAACCAGGACAAAAACAGCCCAAACCCACCCCAAAACCACCTTGTCCTGCTTCTGCTATGGGATACAGGGTCAGAGCCCCCCAAAAGAGGAAAAACAGGCCAAAACCAACCCAAAACACCCCAAAACCCAGCCCAAAACTACCTTGTCCTGCTTCTCCTGTGGGATACAGCGTCAGAGCCCAAAAAGCAGACCCAAAACAGGCCAAAAAAAAGACAAAACACCCCAAAACCCAGCCCAAAACCACCTTGTCCTGCTTCTCCTATGGGATACAGGGTCAGAGCCCCAAAACAGACCCAAAATAGGCTAAAACCAGTCAAAACCCACCAAAAAAGCCTCAAAACACCCCAAAACCACCTTGTCATGCTTCTGCTATAGGATACAGGGCCAGAGCCTCCAAACAGCTCCAAAACAGGCCAAAACCAACCCAAAACATCCCAGAAACCCAGACCAAAATCACCTTGTCCTGCTTGTCCTATGGGATACAGGGTCAGAGCCCCCAAAAAGCCCCAAAACAGGCTAAAAGCAGTCAAAACCCACCAAAACAGCTCAAAAATAACCCAAAACCAACTTGTCCTCCTTCTCCTATGGGATACAGGGTCAGAGGTCCAAAACAGCCTCAAAACACAACCAAAAACCACCTCAAGGCCACCTTCTCCTACTTCTCCTATGGGACACAGGGCCAGAGCCTCCAAACAGACCCAAAACAGGCCAAAAACCAGCCCAAAACCACCTTGTCCTGCTTCTCCTGTGGGATACAGGGTCAGAGCCCCAAAACAGGCCAAAAAAAACACAAAACACCCCAAAACCCAGCCCAAAACCACCTTGTCCTGCTTTTGCTATGGGATACATGGTCAGAGCCCCAAAACAGCCCGAAACCAGGACAAAAACAGTCATAAACCCCCAAAAGAGCCCCAAAACACCCAAAACCACCTTGTCCTGCTTCTGCTTTGGGATACAGGGTCAGAGCCCCAAAACAGACCCAAAACAGCCTCAAACCACCCCAAAAACCACCCCAAGGCCACCTTCTCCTGCTTCTCCTGTGGGACACAGGGCAGAACCGTAGAACAGGACAAAACCAGCCCCAACACCAGCCCAAAACCACCCTGTCCTGCTTCTGCTATGGGATGCAGGGCCAGAGCCTCCAAACAGACCCAAAACAGGCCAAAAACAACCCAAAACACCACAGAAACCCAGACCAAAATCACCTTGTCCTGCTTGTCCTATGGGATACAGGGTCAGAGCCCCCTAAAAGCCCCAAAACAGGCTAAACCCAGTCAAAACCCACCAAAACAGCCCCAAAACCTGGCCCAAAACCACCTTGTCCTGCTTCTCCTACGGGATACAGAGTCAGAGCCCCAAAACAGGGGTAAAAGAACCCAAAACACCCCAACGCCCAGCCCAAAACAACCTTGTCCTGCCTTTGCTATGGGATACAGGGTCAGAGCCCCCAGACAGCCCCAAAACAGGACAAAAACAGTCAAAACCCCCCAAAACAGGCCCAAAACACTGCAAAACCCTAATGTAGGAAAAGGGCAAAGCCTTTATGATAAAACAATAATATAGAATAGTAGAAATGATTATGTTTGAGAAATTTATAAATCAATAGGGGGGTTTTGTATATTAGAAAATGTTGTAACTTTGCAATTTTGTGTCACGGCTGTTCTGTAACCAGTGTTGCAATGATAGTCTTAGTAGCAAAAACCTATGTCTATGGGTGGATTTAGAAAGGCATGGAGACTATACCCAAGTAGAACCTATGTGTATGGGTGCATTAGAAACGCATGTACTGGAGACTATACCCAAGTAGAACCTATGCATAAGGTAGCCAGAAGAGCATACCAGAAGCTGTAAGAAAATGCTAGCGTCCACACAAGGGTTGGGATATATCCAAGTAAGGAAAAGTGTCCTGGGTTCAGCAGTAGCAGTCATGTTTCTCCTCCTTGGTAGCTGGTGCAGTGCAGTGTTTTGACTTTCGGCTCGGGAACAGAGCTGATAGAGATGTTTTGGTTTGGCCAAGGACTTTGTGAGCCTCATGCTCTGCCAGGGAGGAGGGGAAGCTGGGAGGAAGCAGAGACAGGACACCTGACCCAAACTGACCAAAGAGGTATTCCATACCACAGCACGTCATGCCCAGGATGTTACTGGGAGTGAGCCGGAAGGGCTGGGGGACTGCAGGGTTGGAGGAGGTATCGGTCGGAGCTTGGTCGGGCTGGGGGGGCGAGTTATCGGTCAGCGGGTGGTGAGGTGTTGTATTCTGTTCCCTTGTTATTTCCTTTATCATTATTATCATTGGTGGTAGCAGTAGTGATTTGTGTTATACCTTAGTTACTAAACTGTTCTTATCTCAACCCGTGGGAGTTGCATTCTTTTGATTCTCCTCTCCGTCCCTCCGAGAGCAGGGGGAGGGCAAGAAAGGGGGGGAAGTGAGCGAACGAATTACCTGACTGGGTTTAAACCACGACAAAAAGGTAAAAGAGGACAACCTGAGGAAGACTTCTTACTTCATCTGAGGAAGACTCCTTCATCGGAACGACCACCAGGCGACTGTGCAAGCGTAGAAGAGGCTGATGTCGTAACAATCCTGATGTGGCAGTCCTTAATGCATACGCATTAGCTAATGTTGTAATCCGTGTTAAACGTGTATAAATTGCGAACGCGATGTGATGAGGTTGAAACGAGATTTGGGTGCGTACCCCTGGTTTCCCAGCACTGCAATAAATCACCTCATATAACCATTCCGGTGGTTATGTGTTTGTTCCCACACTAACATTTTGGTGACCCAGATGGGACCTCGCGGGCATTGCTGAGGTGGATCGCGTCTCGATCCTGCTCCAGCCGGCACCGAGAGATTCTCGGGGAGGCATCGACCGCAACCGACCTCCGCTGCTCACGACGGACCTCTGACACGGTAAGAAAGGTGCTTTTGATTTGGGTTATGGTACTGATTTCTAGTAAATGTATGGTATTGACCTTTGGTAAAGGTCTGGTAAAAGCCTGCCTGTTATACGCAGCGAAAAAGCTGCGTTTGGCTGGGCTAGTAGTAAAGCCTGCCTGTTAGACACGGCGAAAGCTGCGCTTGGTTGGGGCTAGAGAGCTCTCAGGGTAAAAGCCTAGGCGCCGTCCGTTAGACAGTAGCGAAAGCTCTGCAGGTTCGGCAAACGTGGTTTGGTATTGGTATTGGTATTTGTGCTGCAGGATCAGCATCTGTCTGTATAAATTGTGTAACATTGGGGTGTGTGTGCGTGTTGTGAGAGAAACTTGTTTTAGAGATCTCTGTATTTACAAAATGCCGTCGATTCCTAAGTCGTCTACATTAGGTTGTATCTTAAACCATTGGAAGGAGGGTGGATTCGGGCAAAGTATGCGGAAAAGTAAACTGATTATTGTAATGTCTGGTGGACGCAATACGAACTAGAAGATCAGGAAAAATGGCCTGAGAATGGAACTTTACAGTATAATACTATCTTGCAGTTGATGTTGTATTGTAAAAGGGAAGGAAAATGGGATGAAGTACCATATGTGGATCTTTTCTTTACCTTAAGAAACAATGATAAGTGGCAGAAATCTTGCAGAATAATGGTTGTTAAGGCAAGCAATGCTGGAGAGTGTAAGGGTTGTGCTGGAGAAAAGGAATGTGTGAAATGCCTTGCCTTAGGGAATAGTCGACATCAAAAGGATGAGGAAGATTTCGGTTTGTTAGTAGCTCTGCTATTGACAAATGAAGAAAGGGGGGAGTAGGAGGAAAGTGATAGTGATCTTGAGAGTGAGGAAGGGTGTGAAAATAGGGGAGGTCAAGAAATAAATCCCCCTGTCACCCCAGTCTCACACAGGACTCGCCGGAGGGGAGGGCGAGAAGGAAAAGCACAGCCTCAAGCAGCTAGTGCGGTGCTTGCTCCTTTAAGGCAAGGATTCGGAACTGGGGGACCAGTGTACGTTAAAGTACCTTTCTCTCCCAGGGATTTGGTTATATGGAAACAATCAGCAGGAACATATAGAGAAAATCCTGATAAAGTAGCTCGAGTAATGAAAATGGTTATGAAAACTCAAAACCTGGACTGGGATGATATACAAGTGCTTTTAGATACCCTTATGGACTCGACAGAAAAAGAGATGGTGCTGCAAAGTGCTTGGGAGAGGGTCCTTGAAGATATAAGACAGGGATTAGTTACGGGAAATATAGATGAAAACTTCCTGATGGAAGACCCGATGTGGGATTATAACACACAAGGAGGAATGAGAAATTTACGGAGATTTCAAGACTGGGTAGTTTTCGGAGTACAACATGCTATGCCCAAAATGATAATTTGGTCAAAATTGTATAATGTTAGACAAGAGAAGGCAGAATCACCATCTGCCTTTCTAGAGAGACTTAAAGAGACAGCAAAGAAATATAGAGATTTAGATGTGGAAACGGAACAGGCTAAAGCACAATTAGCCTTGATTTTCCTGGGGCAGTCTCAAGATGATATCAGAAAGAAACTGCAAAAACTAGAAGGGGCAGATAACCTGGACAGACTGTTAGAGGTGGCTTGGAAGGTGTATAATAATCGGGGAAAAAGAGAGCTCCTGGAGACAACAACAGAGTTTACTGGCAGTGATACAGGGAACAGAACAAGGTTTCCCTAACCCTAGGGGAAGAGGACGAGGAAATATGCGAGGACGGGGACGAGGCAGAGGATTTTATAATCCAAGGATGGGAATGAGCACAGAAAGAATAGGATATAATCAATGCGCACTTTGCAAGCAAGAAGGACATTGGAAAAATGAATGTCCATCCGGGGGGGGCAGTTCATGTCTCCAAGAAATCCTTTTGCAGGATCCGACATAGCTAAAACAATGGTGTTGGGGGAATTTGATAATCAGAGCTGACTAGGCCAAGTAGAAAATAAGGAGCCCCTTGTAAAAATCCAATTAGGAGTGTAAGAAGTAAAATTTTTAATAGACACAGGGGCCACTTATTCAGTTTTAAATGATTTGCACGGAAGAATAGGAAAGAAAACAATGACAATTGTGGGAGCCACAGGGAAAGAACCCCTGCAACCCCTAGACTTACGATTTAGAGGAAAACAATTGACACATGAATTTTTATATGTGCCTGAATGTCCCATTCCTCTATTGGGACGGGACTTATTAAGTAAATTGGATGCTACAATTGCTTTTGAAAACAGCGAATTGATAATGCAAATCCCTGAATCCAAAGCAGGACAGATTCTAGTTCTCAAAGACAAATCTATTCCACAAATTCCAAAAGAAGTGGAACAGGCTGTAATACCGACAGTTTGGGAAACCAAAATCCCGGGAAAATCAAAAGCAGCTCAGCCAATAGTAGTAGAATTAAAAGACGGAGATAAACCAGTAAGGATTAAACAATATCCATTAAAACTAGAAGCAAGATATGGAATTATAAAAACAATTGAGAAATTTTTAAAATACCAAATTTTAGAAGAATGTGAATCAGAATATAACACGCCAATTTCCCCGGTAAAGAAACCAAACTGTGAGTATAGATAAGTACAAGACTTGAGGGCAATAAATGAAATAACAAAAGACATCCACCCGGTGGTGGCAAACCCTTATACATTGCTAACATCTGTGAAGGAGAAATATAAATGGTTTACAGTAATTGATTTAAAGGATGTCTTCTTCTGCATTCCTCTTGATAAAAATAGCAGGAAACTGTTTGCATTTGAATGGGAAAATCCACAGAATGGACGGAAAACACAATTGACATGGACCAGACTTCCACAAGGATTCAAGAACAGTCCGACCCTATTTGGAAACCAATTGGCCAAGGAATTGGAAGCATGGACCACCCAAGGAGAAATACAGGTACCAAGATCACAATACCTTTTGTTACAATATGTAGATGACATTTTTATTGCAACAGAACAAAGGTCCCAGTGCATAAAGGTGACAACTGAAATTCTGAATCAGCTAGGCTTGAATGGTTATGAAGTCTCAAAAGGCACAAATTACATGCATGACTGTGCTGTATCTGGGATGTGAGAATTCACAAGGGCAGCGAAAACTGGGAATAAATCGCATAGAGGCAATCTGTGCCATCCCAGAACCACGAAACTTGCATGAACTAAGAATATTTTTGGGCATGACAGGGTGGTGCAGATTATGGATAATGGACTATGGACTTATTGCCAAACCCCTGTATGAAGCCCAAAAATCACATGCCTTTGTTTGGGACAAACCACAGAAAGTGGCCTTCAAAAATCTGAAGGAGGAGTTAACAAAATCACCGGCATTGGGACTCCCAGATTTGACAAAAGGTTTTCAATTGTTTGTCCACGAAAGACAGAGGTTGGCAATGGGAGTATTAACTCAGAAACTCGGAAGCTGGAAAAGACCGGTGGGATATTTCTCAAAACAACTGGATCCGGTGAGTACAGGATGGCCCTCATGCTTGAGGGCAGTAGCAGCAGCTGTCATTTTGATCCAAGAAGCTAGGAAATTAACTTTGGGAAAACATATCGATGTGTTTGTGCCACATATGATAACCACTGTTCTAGAACAAAAAGGGGGGCATTGGTTGTCCCCTAGCCGGATGATGAAATATCAGGCAATCCTAATGGAACAGGATGATATAAACTTGAGAACTACTAATCTGCTAAACCCAGCAGCTTTTCTAGGAACTGACCTAGAAGAAGGAACTCTTGAACATGACTGCATAGAAGTCATCAAACATACATATGCAACCAGAACGGACTTAAAGGATGTACCTCTTGAACGACCAGACTGGGAACTCTTCACAGATGGAAGCAGTTTTGTGGAGAACGGGACACGATACGCAGGGTATGCTGTGACAACGCAACAAGAGGTAGTCGGAGCCAAAGCACTGCCTCCTGGAACATCGGCCCAATGGGCAGAATTAATAGCTCTCACAAGAGCGTTGGAACTGAGCAATGGCAAAAAGGTAAATGTATGGACAGCCTCAAAATATGCATTTGGTGTGGTACACATTCATGGAGCATTATGGAAAGAACGGGGACTTTTATCCTCACAAGGGACTAACATAAAGTATCAAAAGGAAATTTTAGAATTAATAATTGCTGTGCAAAGACCTAAACAGGTAGCCATCATGCATTGCAAGGCGCATCAAGGAGGAACTTCAAAGATATCTGAAGGAAATACACTGGCAGATCAAACGGCCCGACAAATAGCCTGGAGGGTATGGAACATGATGGCTTTGATACCTCTGAAGGTAAGCCCGCTCCACACCTATCTTCCATAAAGTCCAAACTATTCAAAAGAAGATGAAAAGTTAGCAGGACTCTTAAAAGCCCAAAAGAACTCTGAAGGGTGGTATGTAACAACAACAGGACAAGTAATAGCGCCACCGACAATAATGCGGAAAATTCTACAAACTGAACATCAGAAATGTCATTGGGGTGCAGAAGCATTGGTAACTTATTTAAAACGAGGAATAATTTCCACACAGATGTTAACTATGGCAAAAGCAGTGGGATCGAAATGTGAAATTTGTTTGAAAAACAATCCAGTCGTAAAAAGACAAGTTGAAATGGGAAGAATTAGAGTAGGAATGGAACCAGGAGATTATTGGCAGGTTGATTTTGCGGAACTACCGAAGGTACAAGGATACAAATATCTGTTAGTAGGGGTTGACACTTTTTCTGGATGGCCGGAGGCCTTTCCCCGTCGCACCTATCAAGCAAAAGAAGTGGTGAAGTGGTTGCTTAAAGAAATCATTCCACGATTTGGAGTCCCTTTAGGGATATCATCAGATAGGGGTCCACATTTTATTGCAACCACAGTACAAGAAGTTAGTAAACTGTTAGGAATATCATGGAACTTACACACTCCTTGGAGGCCCCAATCTAGTGGACAGGTAGAAAAGATGAATCAGACAATAAAGAGACAGATCAGTAAAATATGTCAGGAGGCTAAAATAAAATGGCCACAAGCATTACCTATAGCTCTGCTAAGAATCAGAGTAAAACCCAGAAGCAAAATGTCAGTAAGCCTCTATGAGATCCTCTATGGAAAGCCGTATGAAGCGCCGGAACCCAACCCTAATACCCCTATTAAAGGGAATCAGGATGTTTATAATTACGTGCTGTCTCTCGGTAGAACCTCAACTCGACTGCGGAGCACTCTGGTGTGGAATAGGCCACTGTCCCTGTAAAATCCAGCACATGACATCCAACCAGGAGACCAAGCATACGTCCGGAACTGGAACGAAGAACCATTAAAAGAACGGTGGGACGGACCGTACCAAGTACTGCTAACTATGTTTACAGCAGTAAAGGTAGAAGGGGTGGATTCTTGGATACATTATACACGAGTAAAGAAAGTTCCAAAGGTTTGGGAAACACAGATATTAGGCCCTACGAGACTAAAGCTGAAATGTAAATAAGATGTCTGGGTTCTGTTACAAAACTTTGATTGTCATTTGGTCACTAACACAGCTGGTATCTATTCTTATCCTAGGAATTCCTCAGAAAAATGTTTTGACAAAACTTAAAACAAGATGCCATTCTGACCTGCAAGTTCACAGAAACCATTCTGATAAGACCAACACTAATAAAGGTAGTTTGGGAAAAGGTAAATGGTCTTATAGGACTGAATCTGCAATTGGCCACAGCAAAATTGAAGTTATGGGAAAAAGGACTAAAAGATCAGTGAATTCAGCACAGATAATCCAATCATATTTCTCAAAAATGAAAAACACGAGCAGAATAACAGCATGTTTGCCGATACCCAAAGCAGCAGGAGAACCAATTGAATGGGAAATAATAACACTTCCACTTCCAGAAACCAATAAAACAGTGGCCTGTCAGGAAAAAGAAACAATAAAGAATGTGACAGTGACAGAATATCAAAAGGAAGGAGTTCTAGGTGCCTCTATAACAGAATCATTGTGCAAAGAGAAATTAAACACCCAATTCACTACCTATGAAGAAGGAATTAGAAAATGCATTTATGATAAAGAAATTAAAATAATTCAACAAACAAGAGAAAAGACATGGGAGTGCCAAGAGAAAAATAACTCACAGGAAACTTGGGATACAATTTGGTCAGTAGGTATCCTGCAAAAATTTCAATATGGAGGAGGGACGCCTTGGTGTTTAAGATGGACCGGAAAACAAAGCATAACAGAGGACATGAGCTGATTGGTCAAACAGAAAGATTAGCCAGAATAACAAGGAAGGGATTCAGAGATATAAATTTGCAACTGCAAGCAGCAACTAAAATGACCTTGCAGAACAGAATGGTATTGGACATGTTACTGATTAAAGAACATGGTGTTTGTGAATATTTAAAAGACAGAATAGACCACTGTTGTATTCATATTCCTAATGTAACTGCAGACGTAGAATACAATATTTCTCAACTGACCAAAATTGAACAAGAAGCAGAAAAGGAAAAAGAATATATTGAACAAAATTGGATCGGGGCGCTCTATGATGATTCGGGCCTTCACCTCACCGGGTGGGTCCGTTCCCTCGTGCAGAATGTAATCATGATGCTGATTGTGTTTCTGATGATCTCCCTAATGTATCTTTGCATCCGAAAAGAAATAGCCCGAAACAGTGCATGGACTCATCGAATTACAGGAGCAGTGACCAGAGACCACTCAAAATATCTGACACCTCCTCCTAATTATCAGGAAACAGCTACCTAAGAGAATGAAACTACTTACTTAAGTGAAGTATTTTCAATGGGGGGAAATGTTGGAAAAGGGCAAAGCCTTTATGATAAAACAATCATATAAAATAGTAGAAATGATTATGTTTGACAAATTTATAAATCAATAGTGGGGTTTTGTATTGGGGTTTTGTAAATTGGGGTTTTGTATATTAGAAAATGTTGTAACTTTGCGATTTTGTGTCACGGCTGTTCTGTAACCAGTGTTGCAACGATAATCTTAGTAGCAAAAACCTATGTGTATGGGTGCATTAGAAACGCATGTACTGGAGACTATACCCAAGTAGAACCTATGCGTATGGGTGGATTAGAAAGGCATGTACTGGAGACTATACCCAAGTAGAACCTATGCATAAGGTAGCCAGAAGAGCATAGCAGAAGCTGATAAGAAAATGCTAGCGTCCACACATTCCTGATGTGGCAGTCCTTAATGCATATGCATTAGCTAATGTTGTAATCCGTGTTAAACGTGTATAAATTGCGAATGCGATGCGACGAGGTTGGAACCAGATTTGGGTGCGTACCCCTGGTTTCCCAGCGCTGCAATAAATCACCTCATATAACCATTCCGGTGGTTATGTGTTTGTTCCCACGCTAACACTAAGGTCACATTTTCTTGCCTCTCCTGTGGGACACAGGGTCAGAACCCCAAAACCACCCTAAAACAGGACAAAAAAAAACCCAAACCATTCAAAACCACCCCTAAACCGCCCTAAAACCACCCCAAAATCACCTTCTCCTGCTTCTCCTGTGGGATAAAGCGTCAGAGCCCCAAAATAGGCCCAAAACAGAAAAAAAAAAACAAAACAAACCACACCAAAACCCAGCCCAAACCACCTTGTCCTGCTTCTCCTATGGGATACAGGGTCAGAGCCCCCAAAAAGACCCAAAAAAAGGCCAAAAACAACCCAAAACACCCCAAAACCCAGCCCAAAATCACCTTGTCCTGCTTCTCCTCTGAGATACAGGGTCAGTCCCCCAAAACAGACGCAAAACAGGCCAAAACCAACCCAAAACACCCCAAAACCCAGTGCCAAACCACCTTGTCCTGCTTCTCCTATAGGATACAGGGTCAGAGCCCCAGAACAGACCCAGAAACAGGACAAAACCACCCCAAAACCACCTTGTCCTGCTTCTCCTTTGAGATACAGGTTCAGAGCCCCAAAACAGACCCAAAACAGCCCCCCAAAAGGCCAAAAACTGGAGAAAACCAGGCCAAAACACACAAAGCAAACCCCAAAACCACCCCAAAATCACCTTCTTCTACTTCTCCTGTGAGATACAGGGTCAGAGCCCTGAAACAGACCCAAAACAGGCCAAAAACAACCCAAAACACCCCCAAAACTACCCTAAGATCACATTTTCCTGCTTCACCTATGGGACACAGGGTCAGAACCCCAAAACAGCCCTAACACAGGACAAACAAAAAAACAAAACCATTCAAAACCACCCCTAAACCACCCTAAAACCACACCAAAATACCCTTCTCCTGCAGGATACAGGGTCAGAGCCCCAAAACAGACCCCAAAAAGGCCAAAACCAACCCAAAACACCCCAAAACCACCTTGTCCTGCTTCTCCTAAGGGACACAGGGTCAGAGCTACAAAAAAGACCCAAAACAGGCCAAAACAAACCAAAAAAAACCCCAAAACACAGCCCAAAATCATCTGCTGCTGCTTCTCCTGTGAGATACAGGGTCAGAGCCCCAAAACACACACAAAACAGGCCAAAAACAACCCAAAACACCCCAAAACACAGCCCAAAACTACCTTGTCCTGCTTCTCCTATGAGATACAGGGTCAGAGCCCCCAAACACACACAAAACAGCCCCTAAAAAGGCAAAAAACAGGCGAAAACCAGCCCAAAACACACAAAGCAAACTCCAAAACAGGCCAAAACCACCCCAAAATCACCTTGTCCTCCTTCTCCTATAGGATACAGGGTCAGAGCCCCAAAACAGCCCCAAAATAGGACAAAAAAAGGCCAAAAGACCCCCAAAACTACCTTATCGCATTTTCCTGCTTCTCCTACGGGACACATTGTCAGAACCTCAAAACAGCCCTAAAACAGGACCAAAAAAACCCAAAACCATTCAAAACCACCCCCAAACCACCCTAAAACCACACAAAAATCACCTTCTCCTCCTGGGTCAGAGCCCCAAAACAGACCTAAAACAGGCCAAAAACAATCAAAATCACCCTAAAACCCAGCCCCAAACCACCTTGTCCTGCTTCTGCTATGGGATACAGGGTCAGAGCCCCAAAACAAAACAAAATCAGCCTCAATACACGCCAAAAACCACACCAAGGCCACCTTGTCCAGCTTCTGCTATGGGATACAGGGTCAGAGCCCCAAAACAGACCAAAACCAGGTCCAAAACAGGCCAAAACCACCCCAAAATCACCTTCTCCTGCTTCTCCCGTGAGATACAGGGTCCGAGCCCCGAAACAGACTCAGAACAAACCCAACCCAAAACACCCCAAAAACCAGCACAAAACCACCTAGCCCTGCTTCTTCTATGGGATACAGGGTCAGGCCCCAAAACAGGCCAAAAACAATGAAAAACCAACTCGAAACACCCAAAACAACTCAAAACCACCCCAAAATCACCTTGTCCTGCTTCTCCTATGGGATACAGCGTCAGAGCCCCAAAAAAGGACAAAAGAACACCCAAAACCACTCCAAAACCACCTTGACCCGCTTCTCCTGTGGGATACAGGGTCAGAGCCTCAACACAGACCCAAAACAGGACAAAAACACCCCAGAAACCACACCAAAACCACCTTGTCCTGCTTCTCCTATGGGACACAGGGTCAGAGCCCCAAAACAGCCCCAAAACAAGACAAAACTAGGCCAAAACACCCCAAACAACCCCCCAAAACAGGCCAAAACCACCCCAAAATCACCTTGTCTTGCTTCTCCTATGGGACACAGGTCAGAGACCAAAACCAGCCCCAAAACAACCCAAAAATAGGACAAAAACACCCCCAAAACACCCCAGAATGACCCCAAAACCACCCTGTCCTGCGTCTCCTAGGGGATACAGGGTCAGAGCCCCAAAACAGAACAAAAACAGCCCAAAACTACCTTGTCCTACTTCTCCTATGGGATACAGCATCAGAGCCCCAAAACAGACCCAAAACAGGAGAAAAGAACAACAAAACATCCAAAACCACCCCCCAAACAACCCCAAAACCACCCCAAGACCACCTTGTCCTGCTTCTCCTGTGGGATATAGGGTCAGAGTCCCAAAACAGACCAGGACAGGACAAAAAACACACCAAAACACCCAAAACCAGCCACAAAACATGCCCCAAACCCCCTTGTCCTGCTTCTCCTATAGGATACGGGGTCATAGCCCCAAAACACCCCAAAAACACCCCAAAAACAGGTGAAAATTACCCCAAAACCACCTTGTCCTACTTCTCTTTCATAAAGGGTCAGAGCCCCAAAACAGACCCAAAACATGAAAAAAAACCAAAACCACCCCCAAAACCAGCCCCAAACCACCTTGTCCTGCTTCTGCTATGGGATACAGGGTCAGAGCCAAAAAACATGACAAAAACAGCCCAAAACCAACCCAAAACCAGCTTGTCCTCCTTCTCCTCTGGGATGCAGGCTCAGAGCCCCAAAACAGCCCCAAAACAGGCCAAAACCAGGCCAAAACTAGGCCAAAAGACACAAACCAACCCCCAAAACAGGTTAAAAGCACCCAAAAATCATCTTGTCCTGCTTTTCTTATATGATACAGGGTCAGAGCCCCAAAACACCCCCAAAAACAGGACAAAAACAGGATAAAACCACCCAAAAACAGCATCAAAACACCCCCAAAACAGGACAAAACCAACCCAAAACCACCTTGTCCTGCTTCTCCTCTGGGATACAGGGTCAGAGCCCCAAAAGAGCCTCAAAACAGGCAAAAAAAAAAAAAAAACCAAAATACCCCAAAACCAGAACCAAAACACCCCCAAAACAACCCAAAACCACCTTGTGCTGCTTCTCCTATGGGATACAGGGTCAGAGCCCCCAAAAAAAACCAAAACAGGACAAAACCACCCCAAAAACACCTTATCCTGCTTCTCGTATGAGATACAGGGTAGGAGCCCCAAAACAGAACAAAAACACCCCAAAACACCCAAAAGCACCCCCAAAACACCCCAAACCACCTTGTCCTGTTTCTCCTATGGGTGGCACCCAGTGAGAACCCAAAACAGCCCCAAATCACCCCAACCCCCCCCAAAATGGTACCTTCTGGAGGTCGCTGTGGAGCTGCTTTAGCCTGGCCTCGAGCTGCGACAGCTTCTGGGGTAGGTCCAAGGCTGGGGGGTGGGGGGGGGTGGGGGGGGGTGGGGCAAAGGGCAAGGGGGGACGGGGGGCACTGGGGTGTCCCCATACTGGGGGGGGTACCAGACCCACATGTGGGGGGTCTCCATATAGGGGGGGTCCCGGGACCTGATGGGGGGGCGCCAGCCTGCAGCCTCTCCGGGGGTAGGGGGGGGTCGGGACTCAGCACCGACTCCGTGAGGGAGAACAGGGACACGGCCCTTTGCACTGGGGGGTGGCACGTCAGCACCCCAAAAACAGACCAAACCAGCCCAAATACACCCAAACCAGCCCAAAACCAGCAAAGATGCCATCCCAGGGGGATCGCTCTCCTGAGGAGGGGGAGGAAAAAGCAACCCAAAAGTGAAACAGCCCGAAGCAAACCCTGATGTTCCCTCCCTCAGCTGGCAGACACACTGCCTTCCTGCAGTGTCATTTCTCTGATGAGAGACAGAGTTAAGGCAAAAAAATCAACTTTTCTCAGCATCACAGAATCATTTCATTTGAAAAGACACTTGACAACATCGAGTCCAGCCATTAACCTGTCCCTAACAACCTGACAACATCAACATCTCTGTGGGATACCCTGTCTGGATGGGCACCAACAGCAACTTTAAGTCCAATTTTACAGCTTACCGTAATTTCACTCATTTCCATTCTATTCTGTTTGTTGTTAAACATTCGGCTCTATGGTAGAGCATGGAAATCAGCTGGACAAGTTACGGTACTGCAGAAACCTCTTGGCACAGATCATGGGACTTAAACACCTGGAACAAACTCTTAACCACTGAGTAAACCAACCCAACTTTTCCCTCAGTTTATAACTGGAACTCAACACTACTACTCTGTTTGGAGGCACAGAGGCGAGGGGTGACCACACCACTCTGTGAGAAGGACGGACTGAGGGGGACCCTTGCTGCTGTTTCTCCCAGAACACAGGTGAGGAGGGAATGAAATATTATCTTTAATAACACAAATACATTCAAGTTACCATGGAAAATACGGAAGAAGATGCTAGAGCCCTACAGGTTTTACAAGGAAGAGCAACAATGAACTAAAAATTCCCTCCTGTGCTCTTTCCTTTCCCACCCATAGCTAGTTTCTTCAGTGACTTTCAAGTGCACATGACACAGAAGAGATCTGTGTGTCTGATGCACGTGAAGGGGAAAAGTTCCTTTTGGTGTTAGAGCTGTAAAGTCAGATTTATCTCCAAAGCAACTCAACCATGGACCAAGGAAAGGGTCAGGGTATTTTCAGCTCTGTCTTGAACACTGCCAGCCATGGGGCAGCCACAGCTTCTCCGGGCACCCTGTGCCACTGTCCCACCACCCTCACAGGGAACAACTTCTAAGATCTCATCTCAGTCTCCCCTCTCGGTCACGTTAAAATCGTTCCCCCTTGGCCCATCCCCACAGGCCCTTGCTCTCCCCACAAGAAATGAGGGCAGATCCCAGGATCATCCCTCGGAAGCCGCAGCGCTCCGCTGCCGGCTCAGCCAGCCCAACTCACACACCGAGTCCAAAGCAGCCACTCTGGGGAAGTCTCTTGAGGTGTTCTGGCAACTCCTACAGCACCCCAAGATCGCCATCGCCACCCACCTCGTTCCACGCTCCTCTGTCCACAGGCAGCACTGGCTCCGAGACACCAAGATGGGAACCACCAGAGGAGCTGCTCTTGCCTCCTCCACCGGTAGCTTGTGTTCCGTGGGGCAGCTGTCGTCTCCTGGTGCCTCTGCTGGAGGGTTCTGTGGGGTTCTGTGACCTCACACACCTGAACACGGGGAGTTCCAGAATCAGCCACCCCTGTGGTCTCCATGTCCCCAAGGTCATTGTGATTCAGGAGCTCTGACTGGGTCCATGGGGTGCTCTGGAGGTGCTGCAGGCATTCTCTGGGATTCTCTAGGGGTATCCCCAGGGATTCTCTAGGGGTATCCCCAGGATGCCCTGGGAGTGCACAGAGACACAGGGCCGTGGAGCAAGCTGCCCTAGTGGAAGGTGTCCCTGCCCGTGCCTTTGGGGGTTGGAGCTGGGTGAGCTTTAAGGGGATTCCATGATTCTCTGCTGCGCCAATGTCGGTCCCTCTCCACTCCTCGTAGGTGGCCGTGACGCCCTGTTCCATGGCCCAGGTTGAGCTGTGACCCCTCGCATGCTCCACCTCCGGACCAAAGGCACTGAGGAAGAGCAGCCTGTGAGGGACCTCCCCGAGCCGGCTGGGCAGAGGCTGGTCCCCCCGCAGCGACTCCCGGAGCACCCCTGGCTGCTCAGTGGCCATGGGCACGATGCTGCCGCCATCCCAAAGCCGTGGCGGTCGCTGTGGATTTGCCCATTGTGACGGGGCCCCCACGGTGAGCGTGGGCTCTTTAAGGAGGGAGAGCCCTGCAGTAACCAGTGCAGAGGAGAGCCCTCCCCTCCCTCGGGAGGCTGCATCTCCCGGGGCTGCCCTGCGCATCCAGGTCCGTGTTCTTTGACTTTGCAATCCTGTTTTAGTGTTGGCCTCAAACACATTGTGGGTGCGTGCGTGGGTTTTGGGGGGTTCCCTGTAGAAACGGCTTCATGTAACCAAAAACGGGGGTGGGGTGGGCGGGGAAGGTGGGGGGGGGGGGGGGGGGGGGTCATTAAGTGCCTGTTGATGAACTGTCTGTGGGGAAGGGGGAGGATGGACCTCACCTCCCCCCCAGCACCCCAAAACGGGGGGGGGTGGATGTGGGGGAGGGTGCCCAAGGGACAGAACCTCCCATCCCCCACCCGGGGGTGTCGGGGGGTGGCACCTCCCCCCCTCTTTATACCCGGGATGGCAGAGGGGAGGATAAAGGGGGGGATGGGGGGGCGGTCTATATCCGAAGCCTCACTGACACCGATGTAAATAGCGCGGGGAAGGGGGGGGGGGAGGGGAGAGGGGAGGGGTCACCTTAAGAATGTATGAAAAGGAAACTTAACCAACAAATAAAGATTTCACAGGAAATCGAGGCCCCCTCTCCCCCCCCCCCCGTGTTTCGGCCTTTCCCCATCCCCGTTCCGCGATGCTCTCCGCACTTCCGGGTTTGTTGCCGCCGTTGCCTAGCAACGGGGTCTCCCCGTACCGCTTCCCGCGCGTTGCCAGGCCACCTTCCACCCCCCCCCCCCGGCGCCCCGCTCACGGCCTCGTTCTGGCGACCGTTGCCCAGGCAACAGCCAATCAGCTCTGAGCTCTCCCCAACTCGTGTCCCCGTTTAACCCCGTCCCAGCTGCCCCCCATGGGGCTGAATATGGGGCCTTTCCTCACCCCTGCCCCCCATTTGTCCCCTCTTCCCCTCCCCCACCGCATACCCAGTTTCCGCCCTCTCTCCCTTAAGCCCCGCCCCCTCCCTCCCCCTCTTTGCTCACCTGGGCCTGCAGGGGGCGCAGCTGCGCCTGGAGCTTCCCTTTGGATGCGCCCAGAGCCCGGAGCTGGATCCAGCGACGGGACTGGAAGGGATGGAGGGGGGGGACACAAGGAAATGAGGGACCCCAAAGCCATGGGAGGGACCCAAATACCCCCCAAGACCCCCAAACACCTTAAATACCGCCCCATATTTCCCCCCCAAACCTCTCCCTTAACACCAAACCCATTCATAACCCCCAGATCCCCCTTCCAGCACCCCCAAAATTCCCCCTAAAGCCCCAAACTCCCCCATGTCATCCCCTATAGACCCAAAATCCCCCTCCAGGACCCTCAAATATCCCTCATCCCTCCCCAAAAGCGGCGCTGGGACCCTTTAGGGACCTCAACCCCTCCCCATAACCATCAAATTCCACTTCCCAGACCCCCCCCCCCCAAGCCCATCAGGACCCCCCCAAATCCCCATATTCCCCCGTTGGCACCCACCAGCCGCTGCTTCCCCTCCTGCAGCTGCCTCCTCAGTGGCCCCAGGGCAGTTTCTGGGGAGTCCATGGGGCTGCCCCGTAGCTCTGGGCCCTGCTGGATCTGGGCCCCCCGAGCCCCTGAGAGCCCCGTGGCCTCCAGCATCAACCTGGTAGCAAGGGGGGGCCCAAAGCCAAACGTTGAGGGGAGTCTGGGGGGCCCAAAGGGGTCCAGATCCCATTTTGGGGACCCCAAAAGGGCTGCAGGGACCATGGAGGGGTTGGGGGCACCCCAAAAGGTCTCAGCACTGGGTTTCGGGAGAATCTGGGGGGGCTTTAAGGACTCCTATGAGCTCAGCACCCACTTCAGAAGGAAACCCAGAGGGGTTTGAAGTATAGAGGGGGTCCCTAAAGGTTTCTGGGGTTCAGGAGTGGGGAGGAAAAGATCATGGGGGAGGGCCCAGGGGCAGTTTTGGGTTGCAGGGGGGGAAACCGGGCTGCAGGATGTATTCGGGGGGGTCCTTCAGAGGGTTTTGGGTGCATGGGGGAATCCATAGGGTGTTTTTGGGGAGCAGAGGGGGTGTTTTGGGGTGCACGGGGGGGTGTTTTGGGGTGCACAGTGGGTGCTTTTGGGGTGCGGGGGGTTGTTTTGGGCTGCAGTAGGGGTAGATTTGGGGTGCAGAGGTGTGTTTTGGGGTGCAGGGGGGTGATTTTGGGGTGCCATGGGGCTTCTGGGATGCATGGGGGTGGTTTTAGGGTGCAGGGTTTGTGTTTTGGTGTGCAGGGGGCATGGTTTTGGAGTGCAGGGGGGGCGTTCTGGGATGCAGGGGGTTGTTTTGAGGTGCAGGGGGGATGGTTTTGGAGTGCAGAGGGGTGTTTTGGTCCCTGTGGGACCCCCCAAAACCCCATAGAGCCCCCCCAAAACCCTCTAACGCTCCCCACCCCGCCCCCCAAACCTGAATCTCCTTGAGGTGCTGGTACCTGAACCCCGAGTTAAGGAAGAAACCTGGGGGCTGTGGGAGTTAAAGGAGGAGTTGGGGGGATCGGGGAGGATCATGGGAGGGAACTGGGGGTTCCTGGGGATCCCAATGGGATTTGGAGGGGTCCTAAAGGAATTTGGGCTCCTGTGCATGGATCTGGGAGAAGAAAAGGGGTTGGGGGGGGGGTCACAAGGGGGAACTGGGGGGTGCTGGGGGGTTGCTGGGATCCTAATGGAACTTTGGGGGGTCCTAACAGGCAAAGGGGTTTGAGGGGGTCCTGAGGGGTTTTGGAGGCTCCCCAATGAGCTTGGGTGTCCCCCCCCACTTTGGGGTGCAGCGGATACCACAGCAGGTTCCCTTTGATCTTCTTCACATTCCTATAGGAACACCCCCCTCCTCCCCCCGCCATGTATTTTAGGGACCGATCCGAGGTTTGGGGTCCCTCCAGATGTTGCAGCTCCTCCCCCCAGATGTTGGGGTGCCCCCCTCACCGCGGGTGCCGCACGTGGCCCATGATGTACTCCCGGATGGGGGCACAGGGCCCCGTGCACAGCCTGGAGGTGGGGGGGAGACAAAGAGAGGGGGTCAGGAGCACCCCAACCCCCCCAGGACCCCAAAAGCCCCAACTGGGGGGTCCCGCGGGCTCCAACCTGCGCAGCTCGGGATCGGAGGGGAGCTCCAGCTCCGCCATGATGGGCGAAATTGGCGGGAACTGGACGGGACCAAACTGGGGCGAGCGCGGTGGGGGAGGGGGGAAGGAGGGAAGGGGGGGGGGAGGAGGGGGCGGGGCCCGGGCCCGATCCTGGCCCCTGCGCCCCCCCGTAGCCCCCTCCCCCCGCCCCCCGTCACGTGGTCATCACCCAGCACCGCCTCCTGCTCCACCCCCGCGGGCTCCTCGCCCTCCATCCGGACCCATCCCAGCTCCGCAGCTGCTGCCCCTCCCTGGCGCCTTGGGGCTGCTGTGGGCACGGGCTGAGAGCTCCCCCCATAAAAGGCTCCTTTGCGTCAACATCATTTTGGGGTGAAAACAGCACTTTTAGGGTCATTTACTGGGTTATAATGGGGTATAATGGCGGTATAATAGGGTATAATGGGTTGTAATGGGGTTATAACTGGGTATAATGTTATAATGGGGTTACAATGGGGTAAAATGGGCTATAATGGGGTATAATGGGGTTATAATAGGGTATAATGGGTGTCGTGGTTTAAACCCAGTCAGGTAACTTGTTCACTCACTCCCAGTGAGTGGTGCCGAGCTGACAACAATCGAGGGCCGTGTGTCCGCCCCACCGGGGCTCTCCCCTTCCCCGCTCCTGGAGGAACGGGGAGGAGGATCGAAAGAATGCAACTCCTATGGGTTGAGACAAGAACAGTCCAGCAACCAATGTACAACACAAATCACCACCGCTACTATCAACTACAAAAATGATAAGGGAAAATAACAAGGGAAGAGAATACGATACCACCGGCCAAGAAACGAGTTCCACCCGGAAGCCCGTGTCCTTCCAGGTAACTCCCAGTTACCCCCCACCCCAGCCATGACGTGCTGTGGTATGGAATACCTCCCTGGCTAGCCTGGGTCAGGCGCCCCATCTCTGCTTCCTCACAGCTTCCCCTCCTCCCTGGCAGAGCATGAGCCTCACAAAGTCCTTGGTCAGGGTAAACATCACCTAGCAACAACTGAAAACATCGGCTTCACCAACACTGTTCCCAGGCTGGAAGTCAAAACACAGCACTGCACCAGCTACCACAAAGGAAAAAACATGACTGCTACTGCTGAACCCAGGACAATGGGGTATAATGGTGGTATAATAAAGTATAATAGATTATAATGTGTTGCAATAAGGTTATAATTGGGTATAATGTGTTATAATGGGGTATAATGGGTTATAATGGGGTTATTATGGGGTATAATAGGGTATATTGGGGGATAATGGGGTTATAATGGATTATAATGCAGTTATAATGGGGTATAATGGGGTTATCTCTTTCACGGACACCCCCCTGTCATGGGGGAAGAGCCTGCATGCCCCAGTGAGGTTGGGAGCTACGCTGGTGGTGGCTCATGCCTCCCGTAGGGTCTCCCATTCCAGACTGGTCTCAACTGAAGGGGCAGACAAAGTGTGTCCATGGGCAGGATGGGCTCACCAGCCTTGGGCAACCACCCTAGGAGAAGGACAGCTCTAACTTCAAACCCTGGCAGACAGAGCTCATTGGGCCCTGTAAGGCCATCCATCTCAGAAAAGGACACTCTAACCAAACCTGCGACCGGAGGACTTTGCTGTCACCGTCCAAGCTCGCTAGGCCCTGGCAGACAAACATCAGGCGTAAAGGACGGGGCCAGTTCTGCGCATGCTGTGCCTCACCTAAAATCCCACTGCTCCTTGGCCTTTTTAGTCATCAGCACGCTTGTAGTAAGTGTGGGTAAAGCCCCTCCCAAATCAAGTCAAGCCATCATCGTAATAGTTGCTAACAAAGCCTAACGTCCTTGAAGTTAATCATTTACAACCCCATACATCAATCAACCCCAGTCACAAATCAACACCGTCCTTCAATCAAACCCATCCTTCAATCAACTCCACCTTTAATCAACCCCATCCCTTAATCAACTCCATCTTTCAATTAACCCCAATCTTCAATCAACCCCAGTGGCCAATAATGGGGTCTATAGGCAATAATGGGGTCTATGAGGCAATAATGGATCTCTATGAGGCTATAATGGGGCTCTATGAGGCAATAATGGGGCTCTAAGACGCAATCATGGGGCACTATGAGGCAATAATGGGGCTCTATGGGGCAATAGTGGGGCTCTATGATGCAATAATGGGGCTCTATGAGGCAATAATGGGGCTCTATGGGGCTATAATGGGGCACTATGGTGCAATAATGCGGCTCTATGGGGTTATAGTGGGGCTCTATGACTCAATAATGGGGCTGTATGAGGCAATAATGGGGCTCTATGACACAATAATGGGGTTCTATGAGGATATAATGAGGCTCTATGACACAATAATGGGGCTCTATGGGGTTATAATGGGGCAGTATGATGCAATAATGGGGCTCTGTGAGGCAATAATGGGGCTCTATAAGGTAATAATGGGGCTCTATGATGCAAGAATGGGGTTCTATGAGGCAGTAATGGGGCTCTATAAGGCAATAATGGGGCTCTATGAGGCAATAATGGGGCTCTGTAAGGTAATAATGGGGCTCTATGATGCAATAATGGGGCTCTATGAGGCAATAATGGGGTCTATGATGCAATAATGAGGTCTATTAGGCAGTAAAAGGGTTCTATTGGGTTATAATGGGGCTCTATGATGCAATAATGGGATTCTATGGCAGTATAATGGGGTTCTATGGGGCTATAATGTGGCATTATGAGGCAATAATGGGGCTCTATGAGGCTATAATGGGGTTTACGAGTCAATAATTGGGCTCTATGAGGCAATAATGGGGTTCTATGGGGCTATAATGGGCTATATGATGCTATAATGGGGTTCTATGGAGCTATAATGGGGTTCTATGAGGCAATAATTATAGAATCATAGAATAGTTAGGGTTGGAAAGGACACCTCACACCTCACACCTCACACCTCACACTAAACCATGGCACCCAAGGCCTCATCCAACCTGGTCTTGAACACTGTCAGGGATGGAGCATTCACAACCTCCCTGGGCAACCCATTCCAGTGCCTCACCACCCTAACAGGAAAAAATTTCCTCCTTAGATCCAATCTAAACTTCCCCTGTTTCAGTTTTAACCCATTACCCCTTGTCCTGTCACTACAGTCCCTAATGAAGAGTCCCTCTTCAGCATCCCTGTAGGCTCCCTTCAGATACTAGAAGGCTGCTATGAGGTCTCCACACAGCCTTCTCTTCTCTGCTTCTGAAGAACACCCAGAGAACTAGGTGGTACTGGTATGGGTAATCAAAGCTAGGAAGTAAGATCCCGAAACATCGGCATTACAGTGCAGATGCCCTGGTAACAGTTTCCCAAATGAACTTACCCAAGTGCCCAGTGCCAGCAGAGAGCATGCCGGGTACTGCGGCTCACGGTAGCCAGCCTGTTCGGTGCGCATGGCCACGAACAGCACAGTCAGGATGCTCCTCTTCACACACAGCTCTGCAAACGCACCGCAGTCCTGACCTCCAGCACTGCTCATTGTGGTTTGGAATGTTTCTGAACAGCTACTGCCAGAATTTTCAAAATGAAAGAAATAAAAAATTGACCTACAGTGAAAACCACGCTTGATTTTTTATGACTCAAAATAAGAATATACCTTCCTACTTTTAAAGTCTGTCAAATAAGGAAAGTTTAAAATTATGTAGATAATTCACAATCAGTGATGAAGTTTAAAGTCAGCCACGTGTCTTCAGTTTGTGTCAATACGTCTGAAGAAATTCTCTCATTCGTCTTTGGTATTCAAAGAGTTGGAAGCATGTTGTAACAAACAAACAAGGACCCATGCAGAGATATCAATGGGTGGTATTGCCACAAGGCATGAAAAATTCACCAACAATATGTCAAGGTTATGCTGATGTAGCATTGCGTCCATTTTGGGAAAGACACCCCCAATTATTAGTGTATCGTTATATGGATGATATACTGGTGGCTGGGAAAGTAACCTAGAAGCTGCTAAACAAGAATTGTGTTCAGTGTTGCAACAACATAAATTGCAAATTGCCCCTGAAAAGGTTCAGGATACCACACCATGGAAATATTTGGGTTGGAAAATCTTAGATCACACCACTGAACCTCAGGAAATTAGCCATCAAGGTCAATATCCATACACTTAACGATGTGCAAGTCTTGTTAGGGAATATCAATTGGATTCGAGCAGTATTGGGAATTGACAATAAAAGTTTAGAACCATTGTTTGAATTGTTGAAGGGTGACACAGACTTCAATGCACCCAGACAATTAACACCAGCACCAAAACAAGCAATAGTGATGGCAGAAGCCGCATTGAGAGACAGGCACATCGTGTGATGAATGGAGTTCCTACTGAATTTTTGATTGTCAGTAATGATTTCCAGCCAGTAGGATTAACCAAGCAATGGGTTGAATCTGATAAGGAGAAACTGAAAATTCTTCAGTGCCAATTTTTGTCACATCAACCATCAAAAAACATCGTGACCAGAGCTGAAACATTTGCTAAGTAAGTTAAATATGAAACGAAGGGATCGTATCATAGACCTATCTGGTAAAGAACGCCAAACCATAATTATTCCTATGACAGAACAGTATTTGCAATGGTGTATGCAGAATAGTGTAGCACTGCAGATAGCTCTAGCAAGATTTGATGGAGCAATCAAGGTCCGTCATCCTAGCCATCGAATATTGACTTTTATTCAGCAGGAATGTATAGAGGAAAAACCCAAGTACAATCTCAAAGCTGTGAATGGTATCACAGTCTTTACAGATGGGAGTGGAAAATCAGGCAAAGCAGCTACTATATGGCAGGAACAGGGCCAGTGGAAATCACATATAGTTTTTTCTGAGGGATCACCCCAGATTGTAGAACTGAAGGCAGTGACTGAGGTGTTTAAACGATGGAACATATGTCCAATCAATATGATTTCAGACTCAGCGTATGTAGTAGGAGTTGCGCAACCATTAGAAAAAGCTTATTTGAAACAGGTTGCAGTTGAAACCTTGTTTAGCAATATGAAACAGTTATGGTTGTTGTTAAAACAAAGAACAGAAGTGCACTATATATGTCACCATCGCAGTCAGACAAACTTGCCAGGATTCTATGCAGAAGGAAATGATAGAGCAGACCATTTAACTCAACCTGTCAGTGTGTCACCTGTGCCCAACGTATGGCAACAAGCTCGAATTTCTCGTGAATTTTTCCACCAATCAGCAAAGGTCCTAAAACGGTGGTTTCACTTGTCGATGGCAGAGGCAAAAGCTAGCATACAAGCCTGTCCTGATTGTCAACAACTCACTAAGTGTCCTACATTGTCGGTTAACCCCAGAAGTATTCAATCACTTCAAATATGGCAAACAGATGTCACACATATCCCTGAATTTGGCAAACTAAAATACGTTCATGTTTCTATGGACATCTTTTCTCTGGCAGTTTGTATGACCGCTTTGGGAGGAAAAACTTCTAGACATGTGCAAACTCATTTTCATCATGCCTTTGCTACTTTAGGAGTCCCAGGACAAATAAAAACGGACAATGGTCCAGCATATGTTTCACAATCGACTGAATTTTTTTTGCAAACTTGGGCAATCCAACATGTCACTGGCATTCCCCACTCACCCACAGGACAAGCCGTTGTCGAGCGCACCCATCCGACTATCAAGACATATTTGCAAAAATAAAGAAAATGGGGACTCAGAACAGCCAGTAAGTAAATTGGTAAAGGTCCAAAATGTCATGAATTTTTTTGTGCTTGCCTGGTGACAGTGTGATTCCTCCCATTGTGAAACACATGCAAACCATGTCAACCGGAATACTCGAATATGAAGGTTAAATTAAGGTTATGGTAAAAGCTTGGGAAGGAAATTGGGAAGGTCCAGTACCACTGCTAACTTGGGAACGAAGATGTGCTTGCGTCATTACAGATTCAGGCCCACGCTGGCTCCCTGCGGAGACAGTGTTGTCACGGGAGAATGGATAATTGGTACATAAACTGAATAATCCTGAAAGATACAGCAAGGCCGTGAGAGGCCCAAGGAAGCTTAAGCAAGCAAGATAAGAAGAAGCTGGAACTCACTGATGTAATGAGAACTGTGCACTGTTGGCAAGCTTTCGAGGTCAAGTTCCCACACCTGTGCTTAACCAATTATATGGTAGTTGCAAAGGGTCTTCAAGACATGTATCCAATCATAGTATGCCAAATCACTGTGAGTGCAAGTAGAAATAGTATTTAAGGGGTTAAGGCTTTGTAATAAACGACTTTTTCTCTGATCATATTGATCTCTGACTGAGTCCATGTATATTCTGCGGCAATTGGCGCCCAAACAGGGACTCCCCATATTTTTCATATTGAAGCTGAAAGAATTAAAGTGCGTGGCACCGAAGAAAGTGGAAAACGCGGAGCCGCAGGGACGTCGGCTGGGTTCGATCCGGCAGGACCAGGATCGGGAGGTAGACGCCTCGGAACAGAGCCTAGTGAGCCCAGAAGACACTGCGCAGTGCAAATAAGGTAAGAGCCGACGGGGTCTGGAAGAGGGTTAGGATGGGGAATCAATTAAGTAAAGAAAAAAGTAAGGAAAACAATTGGGGCATGCCTGTGGGATCAAGTTACTTGTGGGTTTAAGGAGGCGAAGTCTCTTGCTGCCCCCTGGTTACTACTAAAAGGGACTCTAGCCGCAAACAGGCGGCAAAATCTGTTTTTACAGCTCTCTCTGACTCGCCTTCACAACAGCAGGGCTCGGCACCTACATTAGATTCAGCACCCGGTGCTACAGCCATGGTAGTGTCGTCTGTTTAGGGCATAAAACATTCTGGTCAAAAACCAGCACGCAGTAAGGTACGAATGTTTGAGGACCCTGCGCCTTTCCCCTATCCTGTGTCGACAACGCCTTTATCGGCGGTAGCTCCAGTTGATACTCGGGAGCCTGTAGTGGCTAGTGAGGAAATGAAACAAACTGATGTTAACCCTTTTCGTGCCGCTACTGCCCCTGAACTTAGTCCCCAAGAATTTTTGCTGGGGTGGGAGTCTCCTAAGGAGGAGAGTGTAACTCCGAATAAATACCCACCTCCACCACATAAACCACCGCTTGCATCGCTCCCACTGGAGCTGCAAAATGAGTGGAACTGGCGACAATGGACGAAATCCTTAGATAAGCAATTGCAGGACTTGCGGGATCGTCTGGACAAGTTGGGGGAGGAGAGGGAGCAAGCCCCAGAAAAAAACGGAAAAAACAGAAAAACCGGAAAACCCAGATAAAATCAGTCCGTGTGATGTGCCGTTACCACCGACTCCTACATCTAATAAAGCCAATCCGAGTGCCATGAGATGGCGAGGCTGCATTCAGGATGCAATTATAGACGGTACTATTTTACCGATAGATGTTCCCACTGCATTCCCTGTTATTATAAATCCTCAGGGACAGTCTGTCTGGACTCCTATGGACTGGAAAGCTGTGAAAGAAATTAAGGGAGCAATTAGTATGGGTTGTCTTCCTCATATACCCAGCAAATGATGTCTGCTTTCTTTTCTAGTAATGTTCTAACTCCAAATGATTGTCTCAGAGTGGCTGCAATTTTATTAACTCCTTCACAGCTCCTGCATTTTAAAAGTGGGTTTGAGGAGCTTGCTGCAAGGGCTGCAGATGAGAATTCAGAGTGTAATCCTCATCGCCCTTTGCACAGTGTTTCATCTGAAATGTTATTGGGAAAGGGACAATTTCACCCTGATGGAGTACAAGCTTGTATGAAAATTGAAGTTTTACAGCAAGCACAGCAATTGGCTTTAGCTGCTCTGAAAGCTGTGCCGGAAGCAGGAAAGCCTAATCCTTCATATACATCAGTAAAGCAGGGACCTCCTGAGCCCCATATGCAATTTATTGACAGATTGACAGAGGCTATTGAAAAGAATATTGATCTGGCATCTAATGCTAAAGAATCGATGCTTATGTCTCTGGCTATGGAAAATGCTAACCCAGCTTGTAAGCATATTTTGCAGGTTTTGCCAAAATCTGCTGGTCTTCAAGAAATGATGGATGCATGTTCTGAAGTGGGCACAGCAGAGGAAAAGGCTGGATACATGGCTACTGCCTTCACCGCTGCTGTTAAACCCCTTCTACAACAAGGTCAGGGTTATCGTGGGGATCCTAAAGGTACGAGATGTTACAGTTGTGGACGGATGGGACATTTTAAAAAGCAGTGTACTGTAAAGAAAATTAGTTCAGCAACCCGACCCCCTCAGGGTGGTGTTACTGGTCTTGCAGACAAATGTATTAAATGTGACAAATTTGGCCACAAGACAATTAAATGTTGTTCAAAGTTTAAAAAAGACAGAACCCTGTTGGGAAACTTGAATGTGAGTGCGATGCCACCCCGCACGACAACACAAAATCAGGGTGTCTGGACTGCATCCCCTCCGCCACCACAGGGAGTGCCGGAGTGGACGTGGCAACAGCAATAGATTTTACCATAACTGATACTTCTGTTCATTGTATTCCATCTAAATTAAATGGGCCCCTTGGTCATGGGTTATGTGCTTTGCTACTGGGACAATCATCAACATCAAGGAAAGGAATCTTTGTATTACCCAGTGTAATTGATGCTGACTATACTGGAAATATTGGGATCATGGTGCAAACGCATGCTCCTCCGGTCAACATCCCTGAAAATTTGAAAATAGCTCAAATCTCAAATGATGATCTGACTGATCTCATGCCCCTTTTAAAGGGTGAGTCAAAGGCAGAACAAAAGAGTTCTATCAAAAGCTCAGTATGAGGCCTTAGATCACATCATGACAAAAATCACTAATCTTGTCCCGATTGCCAAGGCCAAGCAGCAGGTATAGGCCTTGGAGTCAACCCTCGAGGCCTCCAGCCTCTTCAGCTTTGGCAAATGGATGTGACTCATGTACCCTCTTTCGGGAAATTGAAATATGCCCATGTTACTATTGACACTATTCTCCTACAGGACAAGCTATTATTGAACGAACACATCAAACTTTGAAACAACTGTTGGAATAACAAAAAACGGGGGAAGGACTTACACCGGTAGCAAGGATATAGAAAGCTGTATATGTTATGAATTTTTTGCGATTGACAGGAGACTTTAATGATCCCCCGGCCATAATACATGGTCAGGCATTAGGTTCAGGTTATATGACTAAAACTCTGGGTGTTCTGGTCCAGTATAAGGATTTGGAAACCGGCATTTGGAAAGGTCCTGCAGAAGTGTAAGCGGCGAGGAGAAGCAAGACACGCCAACCCAATATGGGTGATAAGCAAACTTCTACTTTATTTGTGGCGCACTTCGCTTATATCCACATGGTGTTTAGCCACGCCTACTAGTCAGAACAGTATTCGTTAGTTCTACACAGCTTCCTTCACATTCTCCTCCCACATCCGGTATCCGCTTACCTGTGAGGCCTACACCTTGCCTTGCTCACACAAAGCCTCTAAGGATCCATGGCCTTGCTCTTGCAGCCATTCTGCAACAATTCCCCACTTTTTCTTTGTGCAAGCAAAACAGTGTGGGTTGTTCTGTTCACCTGTTTCATCACGCAACTATAAGCAAGTCTAACAACTACAGTGATTAAAATAGCAATGATACATAAGCGCAGTCCTTCAAATAGCAGTGTTTTAAGCCAACCTGTAATGCCCCATGAGGACAACCATTTAGTTATCCCTAAGTCATTGCTCACTTGCAGTTGCTGGATAAGCTGAGCCAGGGTTTTCAGCTGTGCATGTATCGAATTAGAATGACCAGAAAGATTCATACAACACATTCCATCAAACTCTTCACATCCATGTCCCTGTTCCAACAACAAAAGGTTCTGTAGTGTTGCATGTCTTAGAGAGTCAACATTAAACAACAAATCAGGAATTGCCTTCGATGTAGTATTTGTCTGCTTAGCAACTCAGCAATTCAGTCTGTTTAGCTGAGCCAAGGCCCCGGCTGAAGCACTTACAGTGATTTGGCATATTATGACTGGATACGTGCCTTGAACACCCTTAGTGACTAGCATGTAATTGGTTAAACACAGGTGTGAGAACTCAAACTTGAAAGCTTGCCAACAGTCCACAGTTCTCATTAACTTGGTGAATTCCCGCCTCTTATCTTGCTTGCTTAAGCTTCTTCTGGCCTCTCATGGCCTTGCTGTATCTTTCAGGATTATTCAGAGTTTATGTACCAATTATGCATTCCCCCGTGAGAACACTGCCTCCACATCTCCCCACTTTTGTTTTATCCAGTAACAAGTTGCCACTACAGCAAGGCACACACACATTTACATTAGCAGAGTAACTATTACAGGGTGCAGCAGCATGTTGGAAGATGCTGATGGTAGCGAGGGACTAGCCAAAGAAATTTCTTACCACTGGAAATCTCCCACCCTCTTAATTTGTTCCATTACCTGCTTTATAACAGTACCATTGTATTAGAATCTTTCTAGCTTTTGCCTTAGCATTTTTCTAGCAGCTACTGCAAATTTGCATACTCTAACATCTCTTTTACAAGTGACAAATCTATACAATACAAAATGCAGTTTCTTATTAGCGACTGGCTAGTAAATACAGGTGGTTTTATACACAAAATCACAACCTCTAATAATAGCTACTTTACAAGCACACATAGTCAGGATGTTACTTTTCAGTTGCCCCCAAGTGATGTTTTGCAGTTATTCGTTCTTTCTCTTCCTCTATCTCATTCTGCTTGGGGTATTCACGGTCAGCTCCTGTAGCTGAGGCATCAGGTTTTTCCATTTGTCTGTCCAGCTCATGGCAAGGCTTGACAAACTTTGCAGGCAGGAGGACACAAATATACCCCCTCCCCCAGGTTATCAGTTCTTCAGAAGTAGACAGGTTAGACAGGTTAAATGCAGCATCATTACTCTCTGCCCCCCCCCCCCTTTTTTTTTTTTTTGCGAAAGCCGTCCTGCTGGGCAGCAACTATAGCGGCCTGCCTGCTTCAGCAGCAACCATAAATACCCACCAGTAACCGCACTTTTGCATTAACCCTTTCATGCCCGAAATGTTAAACAGCTACCCGTTGAAAGCTTTTACATGAACCCAACAACAAGAAAAATACACAGAACACCGTCTGCCCTCAACAAACGCGCACACACACACGCTTATGGGATCCCACAAGCACACGCCACACAACTACAATATTTGAAGCACAAAATCCAGACAATCATTACTCCCACTACAGTTCCACGTACAGAACGTGGCACAAGAACCCTGTGGAGACTAACAGCAAACCAGCTCCGAGAAGCATCATTGCAGTGCGAGGTGGCAGGCTCAACCTTGGTGGGCGTCCCCGCAGAGGCTCTGCCTCCCCCACATCGTATGAGGCTTGGGCTTTTATACTGACCAAAATGCACACTCATTCCGAAACAGGTGGCCAGCCTGTGCTGGAAGAAGTGGCCAGCAGTATCTACAAAGGTCTCCAAGGGTTGATAGAAACCTGGACATATTTACCAACTTCTAGTACATGACTATCACAGAGAAACTGTATGGGCTCCCCCTGTCAATTGCAAGAAAAATCATAACATATACAGCTTGAGTATAAGAGGATTTTAACCCATACGTGGTCACTGCTTGTCAGGCCTCCTTAACTATTTTGAGATCAAGAGCTTCCCACTCTTTAGCCCCCTGCTGTGTAGTAAACACCGGATATGCAGAGATGCCCATTGCAGAAAATTCACCAGTAATGATCGTCCTGTAACCTCGGTCTCTGGATTGGCCTCCCGACGCAGCAGTGTATGGTTCACCCCAGCGGTGGACTCCTTTCGGTTAGTCCAAGCACCCGGGTCCGTCACGCCACCGCAACAGCATTGCCCGTGCTCCCCGGCCGCTGCCGCCAGCACCGCACACTCACCATTCCAGGTCCTTGATACTCGGGGCCTTGTATTCCGGGTCCCCACTAACCGGGGCCCTGTATTCCGGGTCCTCGCTAACCGGGGCCCTGTATTCCGGGTCCTCGCTAACCGGGGCCCTGTATTCCGGATCCCTGTTAACCGGAGCCCTGTATTCCAGGTCCCCGCTAACCGGGGTCCTGTATTCCGGGTCCCCGTTAACCGGGGCCCTGTAATCCGGGTCCCCGGTAGCCGGGGCCCTGTAGTCCATGGTCCCTGTTTGGGCACCATTTGTAAGCGGTGAGGAGAAGCAAGACACGCCAACCCAATATGGGTGATAAGCAAACTTCTACTTTATTTGTGGCGCACTTCGCTTATATCCGCGTGGTGTGTAGCCACGCCTACGAGTCAGAACAGTATTGGTTAGTTCTACACAGCTTCCTTCACATTCTCCTCTGTCCTGGGTTCAGCAGTAGCAGTCATTTTTTTTCCTTTGTGTTAACTGGTGCAGTGCTGTGTTTTGACTTCTAGTTTGAGAGCAGCGTTGGTGAAGCCGATGTTTTCGGTTGTTGCTAAGTGATGTTTACCCTGACCAAGGACTCTGTGAGGCTCATGCTCTGCCAGGGAGGAGGGGAAGCTGTGAGGAGGCAGAGACGGGGCGCCTGACCCGGGCTAGCCGGGGAGGTATTCCATACCACAGCACGTCATGCCCGGGGTGGGGGGTAACTGGGAGTTACCCGGAAGGACAGGAGCTTCCGGGTGGAACTCGTTTTCTTGGCCGGTGGTATCGTATTCTCTTCCCTTGTTATTTTCCCTTATCATTGTTTTAGCTGATAGTAGCGGTGGTGATTTGTTGCTGGACTGCTCTTGTCTCAACCCGTAGGAGTTGCACTCTCTCGATCCTCCTCCCCGTTCCTCCGGGAGCGGGGAAGGGGAGAGCCCCGGTGCAGGGGGGGGGGGGGGGAGACGGACACGGACCTTGATTGTTGTCAGCTCGGCACCACTCACTGGGAGTGAGTGAACAAGTTACCTGACTGGGTTTAAACCACGACAGTTCTTTTTGGCGCCCAACGTGGGGCACGAGGGGTTGAGATAAGAACAGATCTGACTGGATTGATAGTCACTCGTCACAATGCTGATTTATTGGCTCTCAAGGTTTTTCCTCTTGATCTCACAGTTTCAGTATACCATATCTTACGTCCATCCGGTATTGGCTGTATTAGTGTTTTTCAAGTGTGGGGCTTGGGCTAAGGTTTTTATCCCATTGTACTTTATGGTAATGACTTGTAATACAATAGAATCATTGATCATGAAACTGATCTGGTTTATGTTCCCAGTGTGGTCACCACCTTTATACTTTGGGAGGTATATGATGGAGGTGCTTAGCAATTACACATCTTTTTTCTCCTTCTCAGGTGCTCAACCTGTGAAGGAGACATCCTTTTACCCTCCTAGTCGTCCCCCCAGACCATTTACATTTGAGAGTTTTGAATTTTTTAAATGGCCTTTTAATGCTGTTGAGACTTGTTTACTGATGGTGATGGGAATCACCATGCTAACACGCATACAGAGTGTGTTTTGCCCACTACTGATTTCCAGAGTTAAGCAGATTCAGGTTTGGGTCTTGTCTGGGGTCAAAAGACGATGTAGGAGGACCGAGAGATTTTCCCAGAGGCTGGACAGCCATGAGTGGCAGGGTGTGTGGGATAGTATGAGCAAGTATCTAGGTCAGTGGGCCCCTCCAGTATTTTGGAATTTCACTACCGAACAACTGCAAAATCCAGAAGAATTAGTAAAACACTTAAATGAGGTGTGTGGTCATTCTGGCCATACCAGAGATGGACAAATCACGGCAACGTGCTGGGGCTTGGCCTATGCTTACAGGGCCTTGTTCAACACTATCCAGCACCTTCAAAAGGAAAAGAATATCGGCGGATTTGAGGGCAAAGCGACAGTCGCTACTCAAACTTTGGCTGCAATGAACTGCGCAGCTACCCCAGTGGCAAGTACAGCAGCTGCTCAAACTTCAACTGCAACAGACAGCGCGGTTACCCCAGCTCCAAGCACGGTAGCTACACCACCCCCAGCAACAAGTACAGTCGCTACTCAAACCACAGTGATAATCACTGCAGCCAAACCAGAGGACCAATTCGTACCAATATCAGTTGCCCCTGTACGCAAGAGAACAAGCAAAAAGGAGGCAAAAAGGGTGAAGCGAGATGAAGAACCAATGAATTCACCACCCGGTCCAGAATCTGATCAGGAGTCATCATCACATGACGAAGAAGAAGAAGAAGAGGTAACTTCTCGACCTCGAACCTCAACCGAGCTGCGGAATATGCGAAAAGATTTTACCCGTCAACCAGGGGAGCACATCATCACCTGGTTACTCCGATGCTGGGACAATGGGGCCGATGGTCACGAACTAGAAGGTACAGAAGCCAAGCAGCTGGGATCACTTGCTAGAGAAGGGGGAATTGACAAAGCAATTGCAAGAGAGAAAAAGTCCCTCAGCCTTTGGAGGCGGCTCTTGGCAGCTGTGAAAGAAAGGTTTCCGTACAAGGACGATGTTACGAGTCGTTCGGCCAAGTGGACTACTATAGACAAAGGCATCTAGTCTCTGAGGGAATCGGCCATCGTAGAGATGATCTATCACATCAAGCCGAATAACGGGGATACACCTATAGATCCAGATGAAGTTGAATGTACACGACCCATGTGGCGAAAACTTACACGGAATGCACCGTCATCATATGCCCATTCATTGGCAACAGTGACCTGGAATGACATAGTACCACTAACAGTGGATGAAATGGTTCATAAACTCCGAGAGTTCGAAGACAATCTCACTCCTTCCATCATCTCAGCTGTGAAAAAACTGTCCCAGGACCTCGACAAATTGAGGGACGATGTATCTGATTTATCCAGCTCCTCACGTGTACCAACACACGTCTCAGCTATTAACAAAAGACGTCCTATTATTCAAGAGAGGAGATACAGAAGGTATACGCCACGGGGTACCCTATGGTTTTACCTGCTGGATCACGGAGAAGACATGACAAAGTGGGATGGAAAACCTACTTCAGCTTTGGAGGAACGGGTGAGTGAACTGAAGAGGGGAGCAAGGGCCAAGACTGATCGTCCCATGAGAGCTACGGCTTCAGTCTCTGGTGAGCAGTTTCCCAGATGGAGTGGAAGAGCTGATTTTACTCCAGCTCCTGTGATAACGAAGAATAATCCCTTTCAACACGACTTAAGTGTCCAATGCTGTGACGACCATTAGAGGGGCCCTGCCTCCAGCCAGGTGGAGGTAGGGGACAATCGGATTTACTGGACTGTGTGGATCAGATGGCCTGGCACATCAGTCCCACAGAAGTATAAGGCTCTAGTAGATACCGGTGCACAGTGTACCCTGATGCCATCAAGCTGTCAAGGGGTGGAACCCATCTATATTTCTGGAGTAACAGGAGGATCCCAAGAGTTGACTGTGCTGGAGGCTGAAATCAGCCTGACTGGGAGGGAGTGGCAAAAGCACCCTATTGTGACTGGTCCAGAGGCTCCATGCATCCTCGGCATAGACTACCTCAAGAGAGGGTACTTCAAAGACCCAAAAGGGTACCGGTGGGCTTTTGGTATTGCTGCTTTGGAGACTGAGGAAATTGAGCAGCTGTCCACCTTGCCTGGTCTCTCAGAAGATCCCTCTGCTGTGGGGTTGCTGAAAGTTGAAGAACAACAAGTGCCAATTGCGACCACAACAGTGCACCGGCGGCAATATCGCACCAACCGAGACTCCCTGATTCCCATCCATCAGCTGATCCGTAGACTGGAGAGTCAGGGGGTGATCAGCAGGACCCGCTCACCCTTCAATAGCCCCATATGGCCAGTGCGAAAGTCTAATGGAGAATGGAGACTAACAGTAGACTATCGTGGCCTGAATGAAGTCACACCACCATTGAGTGCTGCCGTACCGGACATGCTAGAACTTCAGTATGAACTAGAGTCAAAGGCAGCCAAGTGGTATGCCACGATTGATATTGCCAATGCATTTTTCTCCATTCCTTTGGCAGCAGAGTGCAGGCCACAGTTTGCTTTTACTTGGAGGGGTGTCCAGTTCACTTGGAACCGACTGCCCCAGGGGTGGAAACACAGCCCTACCATTTGCCATGGACTGATCCAGACTGCACTGGAACAGGGGCAAGCTCCAGAACACCTGCAATACATTGATGACATTATTGTGTGGGGCGATACAGCGGAAGAAGTCTTTGAGAAAGGGAGGAAAATAATCCAAATCCTGCTGAAAGCCGGTTTTGCCATAAAACGGAGTAAGGTCAAGGGACCTGCACAGGAGATTCAGTTTTTGGGAATAAAATGGCAAGATGGACGTAGACAGATCCCCACAGATGTGATCAACAAGATAACAGCAATGTCTCCACCAACTAATAAGAAAGAAACGCAAGCTTTCTTGGGTGCAGTGGGGTTCTGGAGAATGCACATCCCAAATTACAGTTCGATTGTAAGCCCTCTCTATCATGTGACCCGGAAGAAGAATGATTTTAAATGGGGCCCTGAGCAGCAACAAGCCTTTGAGCAAATTAAACGCGAGATAGTTCATGCAGTAGCCCTTGGACCAGTCCGGACCGGGCCAGATGTAAAAAATGTGCTGTACACTGCAGCTGGGGAGAACGGTCCTACCTGGAGCCTCTGGCAGAAAGCTCCAGGGGAGACTCGAGGTCGACCCCTCGGCTTTTGGAGTCGGGGATACAAAGGATCTGAGGCCAGCTATACCCCAACTGAGAAAGAGATACTGGCAGCGTATGAAGGGGTTCGAGCTGCTTCGGAAGTGATTGGCACTGAAGCACAGCTCCTCCTGGCACCCCGGCTGCCCGTGCTGGGCTGGATGTTCAAAGGCAGGGTCTCCTCTACACATCATGCAACTGATGCTACATGGAGTAAATGGGCTGCACTAATTACACAACGAACTCGAATAGGAAATCCCAGTCGTCCAGGCATTCTAGAAGTCATCATGGACTGGCCAGAGGGCAAAGATTTCGGAATGTCACCAGAGGAGGAGGTGGTGCGTGCTGAAGAGGCCCCACCATATAATAAACTGTCAGAAAGTGAAAAGCAGTATGCCTTGTTTACTGATGGCTCTTGCCGTATTGTGGGAAAGCATCGGAGATGGAAGGCAGCTGTATGGAGTCCTGGACGACAAGTTGCAGAAACTGCTGAAGGAGAGGGTGAATCGAGTCAATTTGCCGAGGTGAAAGCCATCCAGCTGGCCCTGGACATTGCTGAACGAGAAAAGTGGCCAGTACTTTATCTCTATACTGACTCATGGATGGTGGCAAATGCCCTGTGGGGGTGGTTGAAGCAATGGAAGCAGAACAACTGGCAACGCAGAGGTAAACCCATCTGGGCTGCTGCACTGTGGAAAGATATTGCTGCCCGGGTGCAGAACCTGGTGGTGAAGGTACGTCATGTAGATGCCCATGTACCCAAGAGTCGGGCCACTGAGGAACACCAGAACAACCAACAAGTGGATAAAGCGGCTAAGATTGAAGTGGCTCAGATGGACTTAGATTGGCAACATAAAGGTGAATTATTTCTGGCCCGGTGGGCCCATGACACTTCAGGCCATCAGGGCAGAGATGCAACATACAGATGGGCCCGTGACCGAGGGGTGGACTTAACAATGGACACTATTGCCCAGGTTATTCATGAGTGTGAAACATGTGCTGCAATTAAACAAGCCAAGCGGTTAAAGCCTCTTTGGTATGGAGGACGATGGTTGAAGTATAAATATGGGGAGGCCTGGCAGATTGACTATATCACACTGCCACCTACCCGCCAAGGCAAGCGCCATGTGCTTACCATGGTGGAAGCAACCACCGGGTGGCTGGAAACATACGCTGTGCCCCATGCCACTGCCCGGAACACTATCCTGGGCCTTGAGAAACAGATTTTGTGGCGACACGGCACCCCAGAGAGAATTGAATCAGACAATGGGACTCATTTCCGGAATAACCTTATAGATATTTGGGCCAAAGAGCATGGCATTGAGTGGGTATATCACATCCCCTACCATGCACCAGCCTCTGGGAAAATCGAACGGTACAATGGGCTGTTAAAAACTACACTGAGAGCGATGGGTGGGGGAACTTTCAAGCATTGGGATACACATTTACCAAAGGCCACCTGGTTGGTCAACACCAGAGGATCTGCCAACAGGGCTGGCCCAGCCCAGTCAGAACTTTTACATATTGTAGAGGGGGACAAAGTTCCCGTGGTGCATATGAAGAATTTGCTGGGGAAGACAGTCTGGGTTATTCCTGCTTCAGGTAAAGGCAAACCCACTCGTGGGATTGCTTTTGCTCAGGGACCTGGATATACTTGGTGGGTAATGCGGGAAGATGGGGAAGTCCGATGTATACCTCAAGGGGATTTGATTTTAGGGGAAAACAGCCAGTGAACTCAATTGTATACTGTTGCCTGCTGTGTAATGCTTTTATAGCCCATCAACTAGATGTCTCCAGGTCACCAGCGACTGGCCCTGACTTCCCTCCAGCCATCATCCCAACAGAGAATGAACTTGGAACATCATGGACCGAATGGACTCGGCAGCATTATAGGGATTGGTCCATGCACTAAGAAAATGATTTTTTTCCTCTTGGTCTGTATGTATATGGATGTATATATGTGGGAGAGCGATGGTGTATTGAAAATGTGGGATCTGAGCACGACGTGAATGGTATGGAATAAGGGGTGGATAATGTCCTGGGTTCAGCAGTAGCAGTCATGTTTTTTCCTTTGTGTTAACTGGTGCAGTGCTGTGTTTTGACTTCTAGTTTGAGAGCAGCGTTGGTGAAGCCGATGTTTTCGGTTGTTGCTAAGTGATGTTTACCCTGACCAAGGACTCTGTGAGGCTCATGCTCTGCCAGGGAGGAGGGGAAGCTGTGAGGAGGCAGAGACGGGGCGCCTGACCCGGGCTAGCCGGGGAGGTATTCCATACCACAGCACGTCATGCCCGGGGTGGGGGGTAACTGGGAGTTACCCGGAAGGACAGGAGCTTCCGGGTGGAACTCGTTTTCTTGGCCGGTGGTATCGTATTCTCTTCCCTTGTTATTTTCCCTTATCATTGTTTTAGCTGATAGTAGCGGTGGTGATTTGTTGCTGGACTGCTCTTGTCTCAACCCGTAGGAGTTGCACTCTCTCGATCCTCCTCCCCGTTCCTCCGGGAGCGGGGAAGGGGAGAGCCCCGGTGCGGGGGGGGGGGGGAGACGGACACGGACCTTGATTGTTGTCAGCTCGGCACCACTCACTGGGAGTGAGTGAACAAGTTACCTGACTGGGTTTAAACCACGACATCCTCCCACATCCGGTATCCGGTTACCTGTGAGGTCTACACCTTGCTTTGCTCGCACAAGGCCTCTAAGGATCCATGGCCTTGCTCTTGGAGCCATTCTGCAACACAGAAGTAAAACTAACTGGTTGAGGTTATATGTGTATAATTATAGATTACAGTTTGCGGTGGGTCCCAGCTCGATGGGTGAGAGCCTGGAAAGAGTCAGCACCGCCCCAGGACACCCCCCTTGTCAGTGATTGAATGAATTGAAATTTCAGCTTAGGACTTCCGTTTTATGGATGTTTCAGCCCTTATTAAAGTGAAGAGAGCAATCTTTTTTACGTTAAAGAAGAAAAAACAAAACCAAAACAAACGAACAAACAAACAAAAAAACCCAAACAAAAACAACCACCATCCACCACCACCACCACCACCCCCCCCACTGAACCTACAGCGAGACAAACACGGGATACAGGTATATTGTATGCGTTTTTGGTGGTGGGAAGGTCTTTCATATGTTCTTATCAGGGGTATTGGGCATACTGTGACTCATTTAATACACTCTCTCTGTGAAACTCATGCACTAGAAGTTGGTAAATATAAGTATGTCCAGGTTTCTATCGACCCTTGGAGACCTTTGTAGATACTGCTGGCCACTTCTTCCAGCACAGGCTGGCCACCTGTATCGGAATGAGTGTGCATTTTGGTCAGTATAAAAGCCCAAGCCTCATGCGATGTGGGGGACGCAGAGCCTCTGCAGGGACGCCCGCTAAGGTTGAGCCTGCCACCTCGCACTGCAATGATGCTTCTCGGAGCTGGTTTGCTGTTAGTCTCCACAGGGTCCTTGTGCCACGTTCTGCACGTGGGACTGTAGTGGGAGTAATGATTGGCTGGATTTTGTGCTTCAAATATTGTAGTTGTGTGGAGCGTGCTTGTGGGATCCCACAAGTGTGTGTGTGCGTATGTTAAGGGCAGACCGTGTTCTGTGTGGTTTTTTTGGTGTTTGGTTCATGTAAAAGTTTTTAACGGGGAGCAGTTTAACATTTCGGGCATGAAAGGGTTAATGCAAAAGCGCGGTTGCCAGCAGGTATTTATGGTTGCTGCTGAAGCAGGCAGGCAGCTGTAACTGCTGCCAAGCAGGTCAGCGTTTGTAGGGTGAGCGACTTTGGATCAAAAAAACAAAAACAAAACCAAAGGCAATGATGCAGCAAACTCCTCGCCGGTTAACAACGTGCAGTCTAACCTGTCTGCTTCTCAAGAACGGAAAACCTGGGGGAGGGGGTATATTTGTGTCCTCCTGCCTACAGGTCCATGACGACTGCCTGCAAAGTTTGTCAAGCCTTGCCATGAGCTGGACAGACAAATGGAAAAACCTGATGCCTCAGCTACAGGAGCTGACCATGAATACCCCAAGCAGAATGAGATAGAGGAAGAGAAAATCTAATGATTGCAAAACATCATTTGGGGGCTACTGAAAAGTAACTGCTTGAATATGTGTGTGTGCTTATAGAGTAGCTATTATTAGAGGCTGTGATTTTGTGTATAAAACCACCTGTATTTACTAGCCAGTCTCTAATAAGAAACCACACCTTGTATTATATAGATTTGTCACTTGTAAAAGAGATGTTAAAGTATGCAAATTTGCAGTAGCTGCTAGAAAATGCTAAGGCAAAAGCTAGAAAGATTCTAACACACTGGTAGTGTTATAAAGCAGGTGATGGAATAAATTAAGAGGGTGGGGGAATTCCACTGGTAAGAAATTTCTTTGGCTAGTCCCTCGCTGCCATCAGCATCTTCAACTGCTGCTGCACTCTGTTACTCTGCTAATGTAAATTTGTGTGTGCCTTGCTGTAGTAGCGACTTGGTACTGGATGAAGGAGGTGAAACTCTGCATTGACAACAAGGTGCAAGGATTGAGCCTGACCAAATGCCTGCTACCACAGTCAAGAGCAAGACTGGGATGGCCTCTGTGTTTGCCACCAAGAAGAACCTTTAGCTCCGCTGTCGGCTGCAACCTGGCAGGCATGGAGCGGTGGGGACATATGCCATGCCAGACCTTGATGTGAAGGATGGCCTCCCCTGTTATCAGAGAGCCATACAGCAGAAAAAAGGGGCATGCCCAGCAGCCTGTAGTCAGCATATATTGGAGATATGATCTAGCCCAAATCCCCTGCTCAAGTAGGGTCACCCAAAATATATATAAAACAAAAAGGGGGAGATGTGGAGGCAGTGTTCTCACAGGAGAATGCATAATTCGTACATAAACTCTGAATAATCCTGAAAGATACAGCAAGGCCATGAGAGGCCCGAAGAAGATTAAGCAAGCAAGATAAGAAGCTGGAATTCACTGAGTTACTGAGAACTGTGGACTGCTGGCAAGCTTTCGAGGTCGAGTTCTCACACCTGTGCTTAACCAATTATATGTTAGTCACTAAAGGTCTTCAAGACAGGTATCATATCATAATATGCCAAATCACTGTAAGTGCCTGCAAGAAATAGTATATAAGGAGTTAAGGCTTTGTAATAAATTTGGCAATTGCTTGATCACATTGATCGTCTCTGCGTTGTCCGTGACTCCTGCATCAACAATCTTGTAGTGTTCATGACTGCAGATATAATTTATTACCTTCACATAACAATACACTGAAATCATAGACCCATACTTTGTGAACTTACAAGAAAAACCCTAACCCTAACCCTATGGAATACCTCTTTGGTCAGTTTGGGTCAGGTGTCCTGTCTCTGCTTCCTCCTGGCTTCCCTTCCTCCCTGGCAGAGCATGAGGCTCACAAAGTCCTTGGCCAAACCAAAACATCGCTATCAGCTCTGTTCCCAGGCCAAAAGTCAAAACACTGCACTGCACCAGCTACCAAGAAGGAGAAACATGACTGCTACTGCTGAACCCAGGACAAGGAGGAATTTGGCTGGGTTTGCATGCACACTCAGGCTTCGGGATGGAAGGGGTATTTCTGGCAACCAGGTCCCTGGGGAAGGCGTGAATACGAGAGGAAGCGCAAGCCCCATCGTATGAATTAGCTGGCAAGACAAAAGAGCTCAAAGAATAACCTCCACGTTCTCCCACTCACAGCGCACTTTCACGTCGCTGCTTTTGGTTTTGCTGAGTGTCTCTCACCAACCCCATCCTGCGCTCTCCCAGCCTGGCAAAACCCTCCCTTGGCAGCCCAGTGAGTAAGCACCGCTGGAGCCGCTCACCACTCCCATCCAGGCAGAGCTCATTGCCTTTAGAGAACTAACAAAGTTGTCCCCCTAAGAAGAGGGGTCACTTTACTGACTAGAATGGAAAGTCATCTATTAGAGACTGCTTTAGGAAGGCAACAGTTACCAAGTCATCACTTTTCACTCACTGAGATTGCAACTGAATTGGTGGCGATGAAGGTACCTGGAGTAAGAAAAACAGTCCAATTTCAAACCAAAGATACTCATTTGGCTTTGCACCTTGGTGGCTTTGCACAAGATGGGCCAGCCCACGTTCTCTAGAGCACCAGGAGCCACACGCAACCTCAGACAGTGATCTACAGGGGGAACCAAACCTCTACCAAGTGGGAATTGCAGAGCAGTACACAGAGAGGTGTGTGTCTCCTGCCTCCCCAGTTCCTCCTTCCACTGCTTCCCAGCCAGTCTGACACAGGACTCAGCTCTAGGGAAGGTGGCACCTCCTCAGTCTCCCAGATGTGGAGCCCACCCACCCAGCTCACATCCGACCATCCCACACCCATGGGCTCCAGCAGCTCTTGGAAGAGGAGGAGTCCAGGCAGGAAGGGGGAGCAACCTGCTCCCTTTCAAACCCATCCTCCACCGACTTGCAAATTAAAGGGGCACACAAGTAACACTGCCCCAGGCTTCAGGAACAGCACAGGGACAGAGTGGAACAGAGCCCCTGTCCCACAGTAGAACTGCATCAGAGTTGACCTCCAGCAAAAGACACATTTGCTGGCACAGGCCAGGCTCGCTGTGGCCTCCATGCAGCAATGGCTCTCAATTCCATAAACTGTGTGCCTGTAGCAGCCTCCTCAGCCTCAGAGCATCAACTAACAGCAGAGAAAGACACAAACAAATTCCAAGAACATTAAGCTGAGTGCAGAGGTTTAAATCTGCTCCCCAGGGACATCTGATGTAAGAAATCCACAGCACACAGATCATGGAATCACAGACTGCTTTGGGTTGAAAGGGACCCTAAAGCTCATCCAGTTCAAACCCCCTGCCACCATGTGACAATGGTACCTTTCAATCTACCTTCCTCCTCCACCTGAGGCATCCTGGCCATCCAAAAGGAAGTTTCCACTGAGCAGTGGGGAAAGAACACGCAGGTGACCCCCGACATATGCACAGCCTTGCTATACAGCTGGAAAATTAAAATGGGAAATGCTGGTTATTCCACCCATTCCTCAAACAACAGAGACTTCAGGAGATTCACAAATTCGAGGAGACCAAGGGCAGGTTGGACAGGGCTCGGAGCAGCCTGCTCTACTGGAAGGTATCCCTGCCCATAGCAGGGGGTTGCAGCTGGATGAGCCTTAAGGTCCCTTCCAACCCAAACCACTCTATGATTCTATGATATTCTGGATTTCGTAAGACAGGCAAATCAACACTTTTCCTAAAATTTGCAGCTTTTAGGCTGCTTCCCAGAATATGACAGAACACAACCTTTTTAATCTGAGCTATCACTATGAAACTCAAAACTAATGCTTCCAGCCCTGGTCCTGCTTGCACCCGATACAAACCTCAAACAAATCTCCTGAAGATACTCACATATTGGTGTGAATCTGAGTCAAAGCCACTGCCTGTAACCAATGTCAGTGTCTAGAGCACTTTACATTCAATTCCTGCTTTAGCTAAACATAGTAGGCTCCTATCTAAGCACACAGAGCTCCTATTTACTTCATGAAATTGCTTTACAGTGCTGCATCAAATTCCTGTTCTTTAATAAAAATGGGTTCTCTGCTTTTCTCTCCTAGTCACAGCACTGATGAAACGTGACAAGATTTTCTTTAGACATCTCACGGCCTTCTCTGATGCTAAAAAACGATAGAAGAGAGAAGTATTTGTACGAGTAACCCGCAGAATCATCAGTGGGCTCAGGATGTCCCACAAATATTCAGAACAACACAGCAGTGGGCTCACGAAACTGCTCATGATGAACCAGTTCCTTGACGCCAAGCATTTCACTAGGAAAGCCTCGCTGCAGCCACTCTCTTTGGGGATTGCCCTTCACAGAACTGTTCAAAACCAAAGTTAATCATGCAGCAAAGCCAAGAGACAAGGAACTCATCCCTGCCACACCACAAAAATTAGCGATGTGCTGGCATTTTCACGAGGTGCTGATTGCCACAGTTTATTGAACACCAACGCTGAAGGCCTTACCACCCTCACAGGGAAGAACTTGTGCCTGAGATCTCCCTTGACCTGCTCCTCACGCCCTGGGGGGGGGATGCAGCCCAGCACACAGGGGGGTTCTGGGCTCAAGCGCACACTCAAGCCAGGTCACGGGGAGATTCTCGTCACCCAAAACCCCAAGTCCTTCTCCTCAGGGCTGCTCCATCCCATCCCCACTAGACTGTGCTCACAGTCCCACAACAACACGTTCAAATGCCCTCGTCTGCCCATTCCACTGGAATGACAGACTGCAGTATCTTTCTTTCAGGGATCTCACAGTGCTGATGAAACCTTCCCACTCCTCTGTGTGGTGTTCTGCTCCTGCTGTGTACCTCAGGAGGCAGGAGTTATTTTAGCAGACAGCAGAATAACAGGAAAAAACAACAGAAAATTCGATTCCCAGCTCCTTCGATTCCCAGGCAAAGCAACACCTGAGCTGCCTGGGGGGACTTGGTGCACCCTTCCATAGGGGCAGCAGCCCCTCCAACCTAAGAAGTTAGTAGTGCAACAATTGTCATGTACCCAGGCAGTTCCAGCAAGGCAACTGCATTTCCAGCTACTGAAAGACCAGCCCCCATCCCCATTCCCACCTTTTGGCACTTGAGAGGTCACTTTGGTAAACCAGATGACACCCAACAGCCACTTTGGGGCACATCAGCTGACTATCAAAGGAGAACATTTGCGTGTAGTTCATTCACGTATTTTGGAAGCCTTTCAGGGTACTGGGAAGTCAAAGTACATTTATCTCTACTTTATACAACTCCACTGGGCACTCAGAAACCATTCATTATCTCTGCCTGTCAGAAAGATATTGCAAAACCACACATCACTGAGGTTGAGCAATCTTATGACCTGTGCTGTGCAGCGATGAAGTTGATCTTCAGTATTTAAGGCAAGCAAATACTCTTGTAGAGATCCAAGCTCCTGCAACAAAGCCTTCAGTGAACACCAACACTTCAAGTAAAGATATCATCCAACTAATTATCATTAAAATGCTGATCATTACAGTAGTCCCCATGAACCAAAGGTATCTGAACTACACAGAAGACTCTCCCTGACTAGAACACAGTTTGTGAACACAGAAATCAGTTCCTTACAGACTGTTCCTACGTAGTGTGCAAAACCAACTCAAGGAAAAGCACATTTAAATACCTTTAAATTAATTATTAAAGCAGCATTCCTCTCAGAATAAAGAGTGGCTTTAGGGCTTGCTGCCTGAAGTGCGTAAGGAGGAGTCATGACTATTATATAAGGCTCCACAATGGATATGGCAACAGCATGGCCCCTCTAGTAGAATTTGCTGCCAGACTCCGCAAGAGAAAGTTTGTAATGTTTCTGAAGCATTTAATGGTTCTAAAGCTCTGATGAACTTTGCCAAGGGAAAGGAAAACTGCTTTTAATTTAACACTGAATTACATATCATTCTGGGCACTGGGGAGAGGAGGGGTGCAAGTACAGGAACTAACTCTGTTTTCTGTAACAAGGAAGAGTTCTGCAAGTGCACGATGAAGAGGAAGAAAAATCCCAGGCTTGGCCATGTCATGACACAAGTTGTTTTCCGTACGGGTAAAAAGCTGCCAAAGTGGCTTCAACAAGGTAAGGTCACAGTCCCTCAAAAAAACCTAATTCTAATGAAATAGTGAGTAACCGTGACCTTATGCCTCTTTCTGGGAGGGAAAAAAACCCAACACAGAACCCCAAACAAATTCAAGAGAACAAAACCATACAGTTTTAACAGATGCATCAATGAAGGAAGAGGCACAGGAATTAATCTAAATTTTAAATTCAGTCCAGTGTTTCAGCACAATTAATTTCATTCTGAATTGGTGAAGTAGAGAAAACCTCACATCTATGAATATGTCCAAATGACTTTCATAAAACTAAGTGGCCTCCTGGAATGAGGACTTGAAAATACCTGTACCCATCACTTTGCAAAATGCTGTAGCTCCATTGATTGAAATTAACCAGTACTGCACTACAGCACTAAGCAGGTGATGCCCTTCTATAGGGCAGACAAAAACTCATCTATAGCTTTCAAAACAATTCCAACCCTGCCTCCTTCTTACTCCTGAGTTAAAGCCAACTAACCCAAATATTACTTACTACACAGAGAGGATGATAAATATTGCGGGGGGGGGGGGGGAGGGAAAAGGGGAAACTCAATTTCAGAATGTATCATCAGATTAACGCAAGGAAAATACTAAATAATACAAGCACAATGGAGACTTGGCCTTTCAGCAATTACATCTGGCGTCCACATGACAAAAGATGACATTTGCTGATGAAAACAGCTAAGGGAACTCGAAAAAGTAATAAACCATAAGTAATTATTACCATAAGTAATAAGACCATAAGAAAAGCACAGTTTCATTCACCGCCCAAAACCAAACCAATACAGATGCGGTCAGAAAGTGAACCAGTGTGAAACACCCCTGTGACTGCCATGGCACAACGCAGAGCCAGCACAGACCCTGCACCACAGAACAGCCAGGGCAGCCTCACCAGCCCATCTCAGGCCCCTCTGTGGCAAAGCAACACCTGAGCTGCCTGGGGGGACTTGGTGCACCCTTCCATAGGGGCAGCAGCCCCTCCAACCTAAGCAGCAGGGGACTTGCTGCAGACAAGAACGCTTCCCTCCCCACTGCCCACTTCTAGACAGCCCTGTCTCCAGCAGCCTACTCCACGCCTGCCAGAACCACCAGTCCCCTCAACTGCCTGCAGGCAGGCAAAACAATGAGACTTCTGGATCAAACACAGACACTAGTAACTAAATAAATGAATAAACAAGAAATCTAAGGTTGTAACAGTGCTGCGGCTGCTCTGCAGCACGCTGCAGGGTCCCTGCCACATTGCAGCCTTCAGAGTTGAAACTGAAAAGATGTTTTGAACAAGCCCCCTATAACCTCTCCACTGGTCCCAAGAGCACCATGATGCACACAAAGAGGAGACGAAAGTCACTGCCACTCCTTGCCAAGCCTTCACTTTGCTCCTTCGCACTACGAATGTAATGAATGGCTCTTTATTTTATAGCTGTACTAATGCCAGTGCAAAAAAACCCAATGACTGTGGGCAAACACATCACCAGTCACTGACAAAAGCTCAGACCAATCTTGAGGAGCAAAGGTGTTGGGATCCCACAGCTGCTAGACTCACACAGGACATAGTTAGAAAATCAGAGCCCAGCTCTGAAGCAAGCTGCCTCCAGCGCAATAGCAGAACTGTGGTCTCAGCAGTATCAGGAGAGATTCTATTGATTTAGCAAGCAAGAAAAATTCAACACATTCTCATCCTAAGAAATAAAAGAAATTAAACTAAACTGCCTTCTGTCTCCAACTGAACAGAAACTCCCATCACCCTTCTCCTGGCTCTGCCACTCAGAACTGAGGCTTCTGAACTGCAGGGCCCTCAGTCCAGCTCTTCTCAAGCTTGCCCTCCTTTGGTTTGAAAAGGCCATTGAGTTCTCTACAGCTTGTTGGAAGGCCACTCATCTGATCAGCAGTGGATTCGTAAAGTTCATTTGAACTACCTTCTTCTCTGCAAATAAAGTTTCAGTAACAAAATCAGAGTCTGAAACAGAAGTAAAAGCAGGGGCAAAGCTGATCTTTAAGTAGTCTTAGAGGAACACACACCCTAAAGGAGCTAAAGGCATGTGGGACTATCATCTTCTCTCCCAAGCTGCTTAGCAGCTACATTAAACCCTTTGAACTCTGATACACTCACCACACTCAGAGTGCATCACACTCAGGTGTATTACCCAGCTGCAGGTTCCTCCCTGAAATGAGCAGGTACCAACAGCCCCGGCCTAAGCCCTGTCCTGCCCCTGCTCAGAGCCTGCCATGACTGAGGGTCCGCAGCAGTACCTCTAACAAAGAACACCGTCTGTCACTTGGCTTGCTAAAAGGCCACCACTAAGACTTCAAAGCCTGGGCCACCATCTGCTCTTCGCAGAACCTCACCTTGATTTGTGAGTGCTTCTCTCAGAGCTGGGGTTATCATCTCTCACTTCCCACCCTCCTCCTTCCTCCAAGCACTCTCTTGAGTCAAGCTCATTCCAACACCTCCTTCCTCGACCTCACATTCTCTCTGTTTCAGGACAAGGAATTACAACCATTGGCACAGTTCAGCCACCTACCTGCTGAGCTTAAAACTCACACAAGTGTCCACACGTTAATTCTTGCATTCCTGTAATTCTGCTTTTTACCCCTCTTCCCATCGGACTCTGACCTTTCAGTTTTAGATTTAAGACAGAAAATATACTTAAATAAATAAATAAAACACCACACCAGGAACCAGGTGGATTTGTTTTACTAACACAGCAACCGGCTTCAAGCAGCCTGGGCTAGTGGAAGGTACGTGGGGTGGAACTAGGTGAGCTTTAAAGTCCCTTCTAACCCAAAGCACTGCGTGATTCTGTGATTTAGTAACATTCTCCAGGGCACGTTAAGAAACAAGCTGTTTGAATCTCATGTGAGGTTGAGTGGGACCCCAAAGGTTGAAGTCCAAGAGTTTCATGGCTGCACAATAACCTCATCTCTCCACAGAGCACAAACCAGCGCTATAAAGTACCTGTCATTTGTTGGGTTTAAAAGCTCGTTTCTTGAGACGTGATTTATCAGCAAGATGCTTCAGCAGTAAAATATTAACCGTGGAATCACAGAGTGGTTTGGGTTGAAGGGACCTCAAAACCCATGCAGCTCCAAGCCCCTCCCACAGGCAGAGGCAGCTCCCACCAGGTGCTTCAACCCCCAGAACATCTCCATGGACTCCTCTGGACTGGGGGAGAACAGATTGAAAGTAGCCCTGAGAAGAAGCACTTGGGGGTGTTGTCTATGAGAAGCTCCCCATGACCTTGCTTCAGTGGGCGCTTGAGCCCAGATCCCCTCCCTGTGCTGGGCTGCAACCTCAGAGCATGAGCAGCAGCTCAGGGAGGGGATTCTCCCCCTCTGCTGTGTTCTGGGGAGACCCCCCTGCAGTCCTGATCCAGCTCTGGGGCAACAGCACAAGAGGGACGTGGAGCTGCTGGAGCGAGTCCAGAGGAGGAAATGGAGATGATGCGAGGGCTGGAGCAGCTCTGTTCTGGAGCCAGCCTGAGAGAGCTGGGCTGGTTCCACCTGCAGAAGAGAAGGCTACTCAAGGGGAGACCTTAGAGCAGCTCCAGTGCCTAAAGGGGCTACAGGAAACCTGGAGAGGGGCCTTGGGTAACGGCCTGCAGGAACACCAAACAGGAGGGAAATCCTCGCCTTCTCGTGGCCCCATCCAGCAAAAAGTTCCAGGGCCTTGTAGGCAATGAAAGGCACACACTTTAAGAAAACAATAATCAAGGGCTGGAGCCAGGACTAACAGAACCAGCGCTGAGGGAAAACCTTGGCAAGGCTGTCAGACAGAAAGCCTGCCTGGCAGCAAGGAACACTGCTACAACATTCCCAGGGGAGCTCTTAAAGTTCATGGATTACAGGAATGAAGAGCTCAAGTTCACACCCACGGAGCTCTGGAAGCAGTACTGCAGGGGCAAGAGGACACCTAGAAAAGCTGACAACCTGGCCCTTACTTCAGGCTCATCTGTCACTGGCACCACAGGCAAGAACCACCTGGCTTGTTCAGAAAACTGGATTAGACATCAGGCTGCCCACAGGAACAGCACTTGGCTCCTTGCAAAACAGCTTTCTACAGCACTAAAACATACAGGAGAAACCGGGACAGGGAGCAGACTTCCACGCAGCTACTCCTGAACACAACGCAAGAGGAGAAGCCTGCTAGTGCACGTGGGCATCTTCCTGCTCCAGCTACAAAGTCTGCCTGCCACAACCCAGCTGAAGAGATGCTGACAGCGCTGCAGTTTGCTCAGCCTGCAGATGAAAGGCCCTGCCAGTCTTACACAGCACAGGATACTCTCACTGCTCTCAGTCACACGAAGAATGGCTTGGAGCATTTGCAAGTGAGCACAAAGACAAACACTGGAACCTTGGATTGAGTCATCTGTGAACCAGCAAACACCCCAACAGCAAGAAAAGAGAACTAAGGATGCGCCTGTCTCCGCCCAAAAGGCACTCCCTTACAGTTGAACATTGGGCCATACAGTCACACTTTTACTGCTTTCTTCCCTGCTATGGTAATCACAACTAAAATCCAGGTAAATGTGATTTAAGCAGCGACCCAAAGACCCACTTGCCAAAAGCACAGGCCAGAAAGTATGGAGGAATTCGGCACTTCACCCTCTGAAGGGAGACACAGCCCAGTTCCATGCACACAACCACACCAACTGCTTTGCCAGCAAAGCCTTGTGCTTCACACCTAGGCTTCTCCTGCATGTTTGTTCACAGCAGATGAGACATAACAGTTCTCTTCCTTTAAAACCTACCAACCCATCCTTGTTTGGCCACTGCTGATGGCTCACAGGGACCAGCCCAACTGAGCCCTACACAGGGAGCACAGATCCAGCCCCAGGCTGCCACCAGACACTGGCAAAGGCTCTGCCAGTGGCAAAGAGGAACATCATTTCCTTGTGCAAAAGCTTCACTGCATTGTTACAAGAAAATGGTTTTCACAATTACATTGAAAAAAAATCCAGATGGTTTGGAACACATGTTAGCACTCCATGCAAAACAGAAACAGTTTCATGACATTTTATAGGATCCAGCTCTTTCTGTAGAGCTGAGAGAATGCTACTTCTGTTCTCTTAGTGCCACTCTCTTCTGTTGAGAGAGCTTTTTGGAAAGATTGCATCTCACCTGCACATCCACAGCACCTACCAAAATGCAGTCCCCATCTCATGCCAAGCCTCTGCAACCCAACAGCAAGAGAGGGATGTCAGAAGAGCACCTCTGACACACAAACAAGGACAGGTGAAGACTGGGCCTGCTTTGGCAACACAAGTATCAGCAAAGGAAGCAAAACTCTGGCTCACCTTGTAACAGGAAAGAAAAAGCAGCTCCCACTCTCCAAAGCTGCTCTTCACACAGAGCAGGGGGACACTGGACAAGGTGAGTCCAAACTGCACTGACCACTGCAAGCAAGAACCTGGAGAGCTGCTGCAGCTGCAGGCCCAGCCTGCGGGGCTTGTCTCACAGAACACCACTGCAGCCAAACACAAGGTCCAGCCTGAGCTTAACTTTAAAGGAACTTTGCTTTCTTCCGCCCTTATTTAGCAGGGACTCCCAAGTCCTACCCAGAAAAGGCAAGCCTCAAGAGCTCTTGTAATGTTATTTATGAATTATAATCCTTTTCAATGGACAAGATTTAGAGAAGAAAGATTTGAAGGAAAGGGACAAGTGTCCCTCTGACAAATCCACATTTAAGGAAGTTTTTTTTCTGAACCACAGCAGCAGAGGTCAAAGCCCAGCCCAGCCCAGCCAAATGAGCTGCTGCAGATGAAAGCACAGTGCTCCTATAGGAATCTTCCACACCTTAAAAAGTTCCAGGAAGTTTTTGGAGAGCTCTAAACCCCTGTATCAATTTTAGTTGATTTTAAATCTGACCGTTAAGTACCCCAGCCTCATGCAGGTAGCTTAAAATACAGCTAACAATTCTTGGGCACTCCAACAAGTTTCTGCCTGCAACTCAAAATTGCAGACAACCCTTTTTCTGTAAGCCTTATACCTTAAGCACCTTGTATCTTAACACTCACTGCCTCATTTCAAATAGGACTTCACCAGAAGTTTCTTCACCCAGTGTCAGCATTGTTTGGTCTTCCACAGCCCTCACAGGCTCACAAAGGAGGTGATGGACACTCCCAGGGCCATTGAATGCCTTTTCAGGGGAGAGTGCCAAAGGGGATGAGGAAACATCCCCCCCTGGCAAATGCACTGTCCTGGGTTCAGCAGTAGCAGTCATGTTTTTTCCTTTGTGTTAACTGGTGCAGTGCTGTGTTTTGACTTCTAGTTTGAGAACAGCGTTGGTGAAGCCGATGTTGTCGGTTGTTGCTAAGTGATGTTTACCCTGACCAAGGACTCTGTGAGGCTCATGCTCTGCCAGGGAGGAGGGGAAGCTGTGAGGAAGCAGAGACGGGGCGCCTGACCCGGGCTAGCCGGGGAGGTATTCCATACCACAGCACGTCATGCCCGGGGTGGGGGGTAACTGGGAGTTACCCGGAAGGACAGGAGCTTCCGGGTGGAACTCGTTTTCTTGGCCGGTGGTATCGCATTCTCTTCCCTTGTTATTTTCCCTTATCATTGTTTTAGCTGATAGTAGCGGTGGTGATTTGTTGCTGGACTGTTCTTGTCTCAACCCGTAGGAGTTGCACTCTCTCGATCCTCCTCCCCGTTCCTCCGGGAGCGGGGAAGGGGAGAGCCCCGGTGCAGGGGGGGGGGGGAGACGGACACGGACCTTGATTGTTGTCAGCTCGGCACCACTCACTGGGAGTGAGTGAACAAGTTACCTGACTGGGTTTAAACCATGACAGCACACAGAAGGAAACAAACTTCTTGACCATGTATTGTTTCCTGTAAACCCCATCTCAGTCTTGCTCTCTGTCTCTCTCACACACACCCCCCCCTTTTTCTTTACATTGCAAATGTGACTCTCAGCATCATTACATTTTCCTTTGGGAAACCAAGAACATTAATCTCAAAACTATGTCCAGAGAATACGACCATTTGGTTGCTTCCCAGCCCAGCAACAGAAAACTAGGGTATTACCATCACTAGTACTCATGCCTGCAGTTTAGAAATACAAAGGTTAATAAAGCCATTTCATTCCCTGGAAACAAGTCTAGATTGAGCTGTCTTTCCAGGCTACAAGGGAGCCTCCAGTCTCCAGGGGGCCTACAAGGATGCTGGAGGGGGACTCTGCTGCGGGCAGTCCTGAAGAGCCCTGTACCCCTGAGACCTTAGATGAAGTCAGGTCGACGGAGCGGTTTGCCTTAGTCGATGAGGAATGGGTTAGAGACCAGTTGAGCAATCTGGACATCCATAAATCCATGGGTCCAGATGGGATGCACCCGCGGGTGCTGAGGGAACTGGCGGAAGTCATTGCTAGACCACTCTCCATCATCTTTACCAAGTCTTGGGAAACGGGAGAGGTGCCTGAGGACTGGAGGAAAGCAAATGTCACTCCAGTCTTCAAAAAGGGCAAGAAGGAGGACCCGGGTAACTACAGACCGGTCAGCCTCACCTCCATCCCTGGGAAAGTGATGGAACACCTTATCCTTGGTACCATCTTAAGGCATATCAAGGATAAGAAGGTTATGAGGGGCAGTCAACATGGCTTCACCAGGGGGAAATCATGTTTGACCAATCTCTTAGCCTTTTATGAGGAAATAACACGGTGGATGGATGATGGCAGAGCGGTGGATGTGGTCTACCTTGACCTCAGCAAAGCATTTGACACAGTCTCCCACAGCATCCTCACGGCTAAAATGAGGAAGTGTGGACTGGATGATCAGGTAGTGAGGTGGACTGCGAACTGGCTGAAGGAGAGAAGCCAGAGAGTTGTAGTCTATGGGGCTGAGTCTAGTTGGAGGCCTGTAACTAGTGGAGTGCCTCAAGGGTCAGTACTGGGACCAGTATTATTTAATATATTCATCAATGATTTAGATGAGGGAATTGAGTGTACTATCAGCAAGTTTGCTGATGACACTAAGCTGGGAGGAGTGGCTGATACGCCAGAAGGCTGTGCTGCCATCCAGCGAGACCTGGATAGGCTGGAGAGTTGGGCAGGGAGTAACTTGATGAAATATAACAAGGGAAAGTGTAGAGTCCTGCATCTGGGCAGGAACAACCCCAGGTTCCAGTATAGGTTGGGGAACGACCTGTTAGAGAGCAGTGTAGGGGAGAGGGACCTGGGGGTCCTAGTGGACAACAGGATGACCATGAGCCAACACTGTGCCCTTGTGGCTAAGAAGGCCAATGGCATCCTGGGGTGTATTAGAAGGGCGGTGGTTAGTAGGTCGAGAGAGGTCCTCCTTCCCCTCTACTCTGCCCTGGTGAGACCGCATCTGGAGTATTGTGTCCAGTTCTGGGCCCCTCAGTTCAAGAAGGACAGGGAGCTGCTGGAGAGAGTCCAGCGCAGGGCAACAAAGATGATTAAGGGAGTGGAACATCTCCCTTATGAGGAAAGACTGAGGGAGCTGGGTCTCTATAGTTTGGAGGAGACTGAGGGGTGACCTTATCAGTGTCTATAAATATATAAAGGGGGAGTGTCACGAGGACGGAGCCAGGCTCTACTCAGTGGCAAACAATTATAAGACAAGGGGTAATGGGTACAAACTGGAACACAAGAGGTTCCACTTAAACTTGAGAAGAAACTTCTTCTCAATGAGGGTGACGGAACACTGGAACAGGCTGCCCAGGGAGGTTGTGGAGTCTCCTTCCCTGGAGACATTCAAAACCCGCCTGGACGCATTCCTGTGTAACATTATCTAGGTGTTCCTGATCCGGCAGGGGGATTGGACTAGATGATCTTTCGAGGTCCCTTCCAATCTCTAACATACTGTGATACTGTGTGATACTGTGACTGGAGTGATAGGACAAGGGGTAACGGCTTAAAACTTAAACAGGGGAAGTTGAGATTGGACAGAAGGAAGAAGTTCCTTACTTTTGCACAGATCCAACACGCGCAAATCTCTCGAGCTACAAAGCTCCGTGGCAAGGGCCAAATCACCTCCAAGGGCTTGCTGCTGAGCACAACCCTTGCTCGTACACATGAGCTGCCACTCTGCTTACGAGAGCTCTGATCCAGTTTCAAGGCCACACCGAAACCTCGATTCAGGTCACAACCTTGACGGGAAGCCCTTCACCAGCAACACTGAACCTCCCAAAGAGCAGAGCTGGGAGCGCTGCGGCTCTGCGGCAGCCCCAGCGAACCCCTCCAGGGGCGCTCCGGGAACCTGCAGCACCCCGGGAACCCCGCTCCGCCCCCCCTCCCCGGGCAACCCCTGCAATTCCCCATGGAACACCCCCACCTCCCCCGGGCCTCACCGCCCATGCAGCCGCCCCCCCGCCCCTCACCCCTGGGCCTGCCCTACCCCTGCCCCTCCGCACGCACCATTGACTCCTGCTCCGAGATCGCCCGACCCACGGAACCACGGCACATCCTCACACAAACCTCTCGTCCCCTTGCCCCGAAAACACCTCACGCCTCTGACCCCGCACCCGGCCAGCACCCCCCACGACATCCTCCCCGCTGCACTTCCCTTCCATACACGCCCGAGCTCCTGCACGGCCAACCCCGGCTCCGCCGGTCCCGCACGGACACGGCCCCGCTCCCTCGCACGGACACCGGACACCGGACACCGGACACCGGACACCCGACACCCGACACCCGACACCCGACACCCGCCCCCCTCCGCTCCGGCCACAGCGCAACACCCGCTCCCGCGGCCCGCACCGCCGGAGAGCTCCCGCCTCGCTCGGCCCAGGGGACACCGGCCCCGGCCGCCGCGCGCTCTTTCCCTCCGGAGGGACTTTGCCAAGCGAACGGGAGGCGGGCAATGCGCAGGGACGGACACGGAGGAGTCAGCCAATGACAGCACAGCACTCGGCGCTCCGGGCCAATGGACAAACAGCGCGGGGCGGCTCGGAGCGCAGCTGCCCGCCCACCCGCCCACTTGTGTGGCAGCCGCGGCCGCGGCCATTTTAGCCCGCACGGCCGGGATCCCCCTCCCTGAGGGGGCTGTGGTGCGAGCGCGGCGCGGCGGGAAGCGCTTCGAGATCGCCGCTCCCAAGGCGCAGCCAAGTCCTGGGGAGGCGCAGCGGGAGTGAGGGAGTGAGGGAGTGAGTGACTGAGTGACTGAGTGACTGAGTGACTGAGTGACTGAGTGACTGAGTGACTGAGTGACTGAGTGACTGAGTGAGTGACAGCCGGCGCTGTCAGGGCCGGGTGCGGCTCCGGTCTGTGCTGGGAGGCCCGTGGGGGATCCGGTGTGAAGACGTGGCTGTGCCGGGGGCAGCGCCGTGTGGGAGCGGTTGTGGAGCCGAGGCAAGGCCCGAGGTGCGGGGAGACGGTGGGAGGCGGGCCCGGACTGATGGGGGCAAGAAACCGTGCTGGGAGGCAGCGCCCGAGATGGAACGGGGGGAATCCAATTCTTCCTCCTGGAACAGTTGCACAGGCAAGGCTGGATGAATGGTTGTGCATCTCTGCCCTCGGTACGCTCTGGTTTTGGTAGTGTTGTTCTGCTGTTCTCTTCTTGTTAGGCTGTTGTTGCTGTCTTGTCGCTGCTCTCTTCTACTGCAGTTGTCATCTTGGGATTTTACTACCATTTTAGTATCGCTTTGCTGCGAAGGTGCAATCTTCCCTCGCTCACCTTCCCACTTTTTATGTCCCCCGCGTCAAATAAACGGTCTGTGTTCACATCTGCCTTCCCCGTGTTTGGTTCCTGGGCCAGAGCGCAGGGTGCAGCCTTGTTCCCCTGCGGTGCTGTGGAACAGCAGGACAGGGTGGGTCCCTGTGAGGAGCAGCGACCCTAACTGGCTCTCTCCTGCTTGCACAGGGAACGAGAGGTGCGACGATGGAGCCGTGAGCCAGTGACAGCGACCAGGGCCGTGCAGATGGAGGAAGATGAGTGCAGGTGGGGCCCAGCTCTGTGCCAGGGTTGGGTGGGCCACTGGTGCGGGCCAGCTGTGGGACACGAGGTAGCTCAGGTCTGCAGGTGGGATGAGCTTGAGGTGTCCCTGGAAACTAGGAACGTGCTGGTGCTGAGGCAGTGGCGTTTTCTCCCGTGTGCCCATTGTGGCTAGGGTCCTGTGGCACAGTGCAAGATGTGGCCACGTCTGGCAGTTTGTGTGGTCTGTGGTTCGGGTGGGCAGCGGGCAAGGAGTGTCTGTGGAGGTGGGATGGGGCCGCTGGCCCTTGGAGCCCCAGCAGGCTCTTGTGACAGCTTCCCCGTGGATCTCTGGTGGCCAGCTGCTGCCCCAGGGCATCGCAGCCTTGTCCGCGGCTGAAATCCGTGTCCCCGGTTCTGCCCTCCAAGAAGGGGATCCAGAGAGTAGTGAGAAGGGACAACCCCCTTGGTATAGGCCAAACGCCCCTGCTGGGAGCTGCTCCTGACTTGTCTCCTCCTGTAGCTGTCGAGAGGGCTGAGGAGAAGCGGCACCAGACCCCGAGCCCACCACCATCGCAGGGAAACGGAAGGCCACACAGGAGGAGCATCTGCCTGCTGGTGCCCTGGGGTAATGAACCACTGGTGCTGGTACGTCGCTGTCTCGCAGCCTCTTTTGCCGTCGTCTGGGGACGGAATGTGCCCAGTGCAATTTGTGCAGGGCTGGGGGCAGGCTGACCTGCCTGCCTTGGGGCAGGAGGTCTCATCCTCGGCTGAGTGGGAAGTGATGCTCTCCCCTGCCCCAGTGTGTGGTGGGCTGTGCGTGACTGTGCTGCCCGCTGCCAGAGCAGGTACGGCTTCCCGGCTCTGGCACCAGCCTGCTTTCACACCTCCTTCAGAGTGGCTCTGCCGGCTTCCCTGAGAAGGAACTAAGCTACTGCTCTCTTGGCAGCCTCCTGGGCCTGATTCCGGCTACCCCATCATGGCAGAGATCATAAGAGGCGAAGAGGAAGGCAGCGCAGCAGCGGTTGCATAAGGCGGGTAAGGGCAGAGTGGGAATGTGAAGGCACGGCAAGGAGGAGACGGCCATGGTGCGGGCTGGCAGGGCAGTGGGGTGTCCGTGCAGGGCAGGCTAAGGAACCTCCTGGGCCAGTGCTGCCTGGTCCTTGGGTCTGAAACTCAGAGCCTGGTGAAGACTCTGGTGGGAGAGCTCGTGCCCCACAGTCGCCAGGGTGATGGGCAAGGATCCCCAGGGCCAGATCTGTGAGCTGTTCCTGTTGGGATGCTCTGCTGAGGGGTAGTCCCATACAGCAAGTTGTGGGTCCTGATTTCCTGCTCCCTCCCAGCAGATGAGGTCCCCAGCACCAGTGGGGAAGGTATGTCCCTGGGCACAGCCAACGCCCAGGGCTCCTCGGGCACCAGCCGCACAGGGGCAGCGTCCGCGACCACAACATCGGTGGTTTCTGGGCCTGCCAATTCCAGCACCTGCTGTCTCACTGACACCAGCCAGCCCAGAAGTGGCAGCGCGCCCGTGCTGGTAGGTGAGTCGGGGTGGACGGGGCTTCTGCGGGGGTGAAGGGCAGGGTTAGATTTAGGCAGCTGCTTTCCTGCCAGACCTGGCTGTGCTGCCTGGGCTAGGCAGCCCTGAGGGGCTGGTGCTGGGACTGTGCAGAGCCTTGCCATGTGAAGGCAAGTTGCTTCCCTCACTCGCTGCCCCAGTCCCCAGCCCCTGGGGTTGGAGGGGAATCTGAAATGTTGCTCCTTGCCCCCTCTGGATGCAGTGGATGCATCGGCTCCTGCGAGTGCCTCCAGCTCCCTAAAGCCAGGCTCTTCCTCCTTTGCTGAGCCCGGCTCACAGTGGCGTGTTGCTTTCCAGGAACTCCTGCACCCTTCTTTGGCCAGCGCCCCTCAGGCCTTGGAGAAGGCGTTGCTTCCCCTGGTAGTGAGGGAGTTGGTGCTTCAGCCTCGAAGAGCTGTCGTGTTGTCCCCTTGGGCTGGGGGATGGCGGAAGGGCCAGGCTGTGCTGTAGCAGCCGGCTCGGGTGGTGGCTGCCTGGCTCTGGGGATATAAAACCTTCCATTCCCCCTGGGATAGGGATTGTGGTAGCCCCGGTGCCAGCTGAGAGTGCGGCTGCAGAGACCTGAGCAAAACTTTGTGCTTCCAGGTTCATCCACCCCTGCCTCTTCAACGCAGGCAAGATCCAGGACCCAAGGAACGCACAAGCGGCTAAAGGCACGCATCCATCTTTCCCATGATAAGTAACGGCCAGTGCTGCTGGCCCCCCCACCTGTGGGGCTCTGGTCCAGAGCAGGCTCGAGGCAGGACCAGAGTGATGAGGTCAGGCCCCTTCTCTGCTGGCAGCAAGAAACCGTGCTGGGTGGCAGCGCCCAGGGTGGCATGGGGTGAAGCAAACTCTTCCTACTGGAAGAGTTCCACCCCCAAGGCTGGATGGACGTCGCTGCAGCCTCACCTTCCTGGCTTTATTTTGCTGTTTTTCCTAAGGTTCAAACCTTTGTTCCAGCCCTGGCACTCCCTCCGCTCCCTTCTCTTCCCCTCTCTGCTGGTGCCCCTCCCCATGTTTGGGTGCTCTGGAGCCGGCTGGGGAGTCCAGAGAGGATGGGGATCCTCCCCAAATCCAGATTGTTTTCCATCTTTGGTCCATCCCCACCCATTTGGGGTTTACCAACTCCCAGGAGCTGCGCTGCTGTGTCCCCTGGGCCCGTTCAGTGGGAGAGGGGCAGAGGCTGCCAGAGCCAGGGGTCATCAGGGATCTGCCCCTCCCCGCCTGCAGTGTCCCCACCACCCGCAGGAGGGCTTTGCTGCTGGCTCCTTTACTCACTGAGCTGTGTGAGTGTGTGTGTCTGGTGGAGTCTAAATTACAGAAACCCCACAAACATTAATATGCTCTTTAATGGAATACCACTTTGGTTTTCTATCTGAGCTCTTACAGCAGCTCCCTGCTCCTAAATTGTGATGCATGTAAATGTGACTAAACCTGTCCTGTTTGGTTTTTGTTCTTCCCCAAGGAGGAGGACCACGCCGACACCAAGTGGCTTTTTGGGCCATCAGCGGCAAAACGTCACTGGCTGTGATGCTCGAAGGTGACACCAGCAATGGCCAAAGGAGGCAGGCCAGCAGCAGGGCCACTCGCTGACCCTGCTGGATCAGAAGGCTCCACTTATCACCCAGAAACCTTCCTCTAGATCTTATTAAACACTTGAACATCCCAGGAAGCTTCTGGCGTTGTTGTCCAAGTTTCCAGGTGAGGACGAAGCAGCGGCAAATACGGTGCAGAGCCCATGGTGACAGTCCCCAGCCACGCCCTGTGACGTCCCCCAGCCACGCCCTGTGACGTCCCCCAGCCACGCCCTGTGACGTTGCTGCTGGCACTGCTTCTATTCCACCCAGTGACTTCCACAGGGCACTTGCTGTGGGAGACGACTCTGAGGAGGTCTCAGAGGAGCCCGTGCAGCAGCATCACTCAGCGCCCGAGAGGAAGGTCTTTCTGGACTGCCAGTGCCAGCAGCACCCGGGGTGCACCAGCCCTGTGCTATGGATCCACAGTATGTGGGGGGCTTCCCGGCCTCTGCCTGGGCGTCCATTTTCCAGAAGCACCCTCAGCTGCTGTTCTTGCTGAAGGCCTGGGTGTCTCGGGAGATGCAGCAGTTCTTTGGTGTGCAGAGCTTTAAGGCGTTCATGCTGACATGCATGATCCTGGAGGTGCTGCCCGTCTACGGCCTGGACGAAGGCATCCTGGTTGCGGTGCTGCGCCCCGAGCTGCGGAGCCACACGTCCAGGTTCGTGCAAAGGCTCTTTGAGGCCACAGAGCAGGAGTGCGTGGATGAAGCGATGAAACGCATGATCCGCGGGGAGAAGGGGCACAGGGCCAGCGACTGCTGGTCTGAGTTCAGCTGGTGGCAGGAGGGCGGCCCTGTGGCCAGCACCAGCTGGACGGCCTGCCAGGAGCGATGCAAGGGCAAGCTCGTGGTGAGAACCAGCTCCTCTGGCAGCCAGCACAGAGGCGAGTGGATCAGGACAACCAGAGTGACCCGCTCTGACCGCCCCGTGGGCTGGGAGCAGAGCCCCGAGCCCGAGCCCAGCCCCGCTGCCTGCACGCTGGGGACCCCTGTGCCCGGAGCAGCCCCCTCCAGCAGCGCGGACACAGATGCACTCCCGAGCACCTCGACCGCTGCCGTACAGGGGGGTCCTGCCTGCATCCCCGCTCCCACCCCAGCGCAGCAGGAAGATGCGCAGCAGGAGCCGGGGCAGGCTGTGCCCGGGGCCTCTGCTCCCCTCCGGGGCAGGGCCCGCTCCAAGCGCAGGCCCCACCGCGCTTGCAAGAGGAAGACCCGCAGCTCTCAAGACTCCGCTGCACCTGCCAAGAAGCTGGCCCGCCAGTGATGCTCAAAGGCGACACCAGCAGTGGCCGAAGGAGCCGGGCCAGCAGCAGGGCCACTCACTGACCCTGCGCGACCAGGGGGCTCCATTTTTCACCCGCAAACCTTCCTCTTATTAAACACTTGAACATCCCAGAAAGCGTCTGGCGTTGCTGTCCAAGTTTCCAGCTGAGGATGAATCATCCTCCTACCCTACACCCCCCACACACACACATATACTTCATCCTTCCTGAGGGTGCTTCAACACAGGGCCTTCCCTTGGAACCATTTCTGATGGTTTGGGGGCAGCAGAGTCCGGAGGAAGGCGGGATGCTCACTGCCCTGTAAAGCGCAGCTGCAGGCTGCGCAAGGGGTTTAATTTCCCATCCTAGTGAACCATGTCCACAGTCCTCTCCTCGGGGTGTGATGGCCATGGTGGGATTGGTACAGCTGAAGAGCTGAAGATGCCATGTCCCATTTCCTTCCTTCACTGGGAGGAGGGCGTCTCTCACCTGGTGCACGGCACCTGGCGCCCACAAAGCTTTTAATTTTCATTGTTTATTTTAAATTCTCATATCGTTTATTTATTCATTTATTTTTCCTTACGAAGCTCAGCTGCTGTCTGAGACAAGGGCAAGGGCTCAGCAGCATGGCCTTGGTGGCCTGCAGGGGGAGATGGCGCAGGGTGGGGGACCGGAGCCAGTCCTGCGTTTGTCATCACTCAGCACAGGCAGCCAATCTCCTAGGAACCCATGGGAAGGACTCGGTGCAATTACAACCCCCCTTGTTTTCCCCATTTCCCACCCTCCCCCCAGACCTGGGAATCAGCCTTAAAAAGAAATCGCACTGTAAAAACCCAGCTTTGGTGAATTGGTTGGAGGGGAGCAGTTCCTGGCCCTGTGATTTTGTGTGATTCCTGTTTGGGAAGAGAAAGAAAAGGCGAAGCAGGTGTGAAGGAAAGAGGCAAAACCCCAGTGCTGCTGGTTCAGCCCCTGCCCTTCCCGTGGTGACCAGTGCATCTCTATGGAGAGCTGGAATGGCACATTCTGCCTAGTTGGAACCAGACATTTTTCCATTGTTGGTTTGTGGAGGGAAGTGTGGAGTGAAATTTTGCCCGTAGTGAGAGGGCTGAAGTAACCACCTCGAACTTCAGCCCAGCCCCAGGTATGTGCAGGCCTCCCAGCTTGCTCAGCACTGCCTTGGAGCCTCTGCTTGTGTTATTTGCTTTCACTGTCTCCCGAACTCCAGCAAAAACCCCAGGAGTGACATGCCACAAAGGCAGGATGTTTTCCAGGAGGTATTTTGTATCAGGGAAAAACCCATTGGAGTGTCAGAGCGGGTGTCACGGTGTTCCCCCTTCAATGGATATTAACGTCTTGTCCTACCTTTGAAAGGGATTGGAATATAGCTTTAACAAAATTAGTAATTGCCCAGTATAGGTCTGGATTCATAAACAGAGGCTCCTAAGTGTGCTGCTGCTGGCTGGGGGAAGGATGCCAGGGAGTGTGGAAATGTCATGGAATTCTTGCTCAAATCCAGCCGGCAATCACTCCAGAAATTCCCTAGTTGAGGCACCGCATTTAGGAAACCCCATTCCCAGCTTAATTATAGACAGAGCCATGGAAGGAAAGTCAATCTCGTCACACAGGCTTTATAGCTGCCACTGTAACTACTGCCTGACACTGGGAATCCTATTCCTCATAGCCATCTGTAGTGGGAGCAGAGCTGGGAAACAGGGCAAATGCCCTGTGCCTCCATCGCCTCCCAACAGAAAAGCCTTGTCTGTATGGACCACTCCTCTTTGCATCCCCTAGCCATAACCTCTGCCTTCCTCAGAATCCTGCATCGTTGCAGCAAGGGTGGAAAACCTGGAGCTCCGTCCCTGACTGTTGCAGAGCTGAAGATTGATGTTTCAGTGCTTTTTGGATCCAGCCCTTGGGGAGCAGGATTGGCCTGCAGCTGCTGGGAGTCCTGGCCTAGGGGGATTAACAATAAACCCCTAGGCCTGGCTCTGAAAGGTCGCCCGGCGTGTAACATTTAGAAGAACCTCAAAATGTTATTTCAAGGAGTATTTTTATTTTTTTCTGCACGGGAAAAGCAAATATCTAAGCTACTATGACAGAAATGCCCCCTTCCTGACTCTCCCCTGTGCATGGGGATTCATGAACGGTGGGGATGCGGTGGGAGGAAGCACGGGAGCAGAATGGCAATGGCAATGGCACTGTCGCCTTTCATTCATTAATGTCCCAGAGCCAGGGAGGATGCTGGAGCCACACGTGGGGCAGCTGCACATAACCTTGGGATGCTTTATGAAGGTGAGAGCTGTTGACAGAAGAGATTCACACCTCCTTCTGTGGCATTACCCTCTCCATTTAGGATGGTTAACCCTGAATTCTGTCTCCTTAGATTCACAGTTCCTCTCTTGGGAGCAACCCAAGGGGCACAGAGTGTGTGGCTGCAGGTGAGCTCAAGGGGTCGCAATAAGATTCCCAAAATAGTGTTAAATGCACATGCCAAGGGCTGGCTCCTGCATCCGTCACCCCTCATAACTCCCTTCTGAGATAAGAGGTGCTTGATCTGAGTGACGATGGAACAGTCGACTGCAAGCCCTGGGCATTTTCCTCCATCCTTCAAGCTGGAATTGCCACTGACAATGCTTGCACCCGTGGTTAGCCTGCCCTCGGGCTCCACTAGCATGCGTTATCCTTCGCCAGAGCTGGAGCCTCTGGGCCAGTCACCAGCACGCAGGCTGCTCTCTGTCTTTCCAGCAAAGATATTTTTTTCCCCAACTCTAAAGAGCAAAGCGGAGACAAAAGAAATGGGTAACTCCTGCTTCTTTCTTAATACTCCTGCTTCCCTTCTCTTGCATCTCCTTCTCGACAGGCTGGAGAAACAGGCTGACAAGAACTGCAAAGGTTCAACAAGAGCAAGTGCAAGGAGCCTAACCTGCGAATGAAAAGCTTCACGAACCAGGAAATGTTGGGTAATAACTGTTCGGAAAGCAGCTTTGCAGAATAGGATGTGCGGGTCCTGGTGGACACAAAATTGAAAGGAAGATGGCAATATGCCCTTGCTACCAAGAAGTGAAATGGTATACTGGGTTGAATATACCAAACCCAGTGCCCTCACAAGAGGAAGCCCATCAGATCCAAGAACTCCTCTGCGCCCGCCAAGAAGCTGCTCTGCCAGTGATGCTCGAAAGCAACACCAGCAGTGGCCAAAAGAGCCGGGCCAGCAGCAGGCCACTCACTGACCCTGCGGGATCAGAAGGCTCCACTTATCACCCAGAAACCTTCCTCTATCTCTTATTAAACACTTGAACATCCCAGAAAGCGTCTGGTGTTGTTGCCCAAGTTTCCAGCTGAGGATGAAGCATCCTCCTACCCTACACCCTCCCCTTCACACACACTTCATCCTTCCTGAGGGTGCTTCAACACAGGGCCTTCCCTTGGAAGGTGCCTCTGTTGGTGCCCCAGTTCGAGACATAGCAGCTGGAACAACTTCTGTGTCCTTTAAGAGAGGAAAAAAGAAAGAAAATGAAATGAAGCTGCTCCTCTCACAGGGGAGACGAAGCTGTGTCTTGTGCAGTTGCAGTCCTGCCCCAGGAAGGTTTTTCCTTTCTCTATGACTTTCACCACCTGGAGTTGATTTAATCACTTCTGCCTGTCCCAAGGACTTGTAGCAGTGCTGTGATGCTGTTTCTCTGCAGTTTGCAGAAGGGGAGAGCTCTGTCTGGACACTGTCCTCAAGGAAGCCATGCCAGTAGAGTATCTTCTATGTAGGCCAAGTCAGAGCCCCACAGGATCAGGGCTTTTGGGGAACAAATGGCACACAGAGGATTAACAGACTGTCTCTATGTCAGGTGCTGCTGTTCAGCCTGCCTGGGCTTGGGAAGCATCGCTGCCACCAGCGCACAGAGCCTGGGCAGGGTGTGGGTGCCCAAGAGCCAGCAGTTTCGGGCTTCCTTCCCTCCTCCTGCACAGCCCGCTCTCAGGCCCCCAGTGGCAGGCATTGTTTCCCCCCCCCCCCTTCCCCGTATCTGGAGAGGACTTTCAGACATGTCCCCATGTCCCCCCAGCTCCCCGCTGCCGTTCTAACCAGCAAGTGTTGAAGCAATGGCTCAGGAACCTGAGCAGAGCTTTGGCAGAGCCAAGCTACCCAACAAAAAAGCTGCCCCCCATAGCTTCCCTCTGCCCAGGCACGCTTCCTGCCTAGGCTTTCATTGTCCCCGGGGCACTGCTTGGCGCACCTCTGACAGAGCTGGACTTCAAGTCCAGGGCCCTGGCTCTACAGGCCCCCGGGTGCTGCCCTGGCAGCTCTGTTGCCCTGGGCGCCCAGCACTGTGCTTCCTTCTCCTCTTCCCTCCTCAGAGGCAGAAACCGTGCTGGGTGGCAGCGCCCAGGGTGGCATGGGGGTGAAGCAAACTCTTCCTACTGGAAGAGTTCCCCCCCAAGGCTGGATGGACGTCTCTGCATCTCTGCAGCCTTTCCTTCCTGGCTTTATTTTGCCGTTTTTCCTAAGGTTCAAACCTTTGTTCCAGCCCTGGCACTCCCTCCGCTCCCTTCTCTTCCCCTCTCTGCTGGTGCCCCTCCCCATGTTTGGGTGCTCTGGAGCCGGCTGGGGAGTCCAGAGGGGATGGGGATCCTCCCCAAATCCAAATTGTTTTCCATCTGTGGCCCATCCAAACCCGTTTGGGGTTTACCAACTCCCAGGAGCTGCGCTGCTGTGTCCCCTGGGGCCGTTCAGTGGGAGAGGGGCAGAGGCTGCCAGAGCCAGAGGTCATCTGGGAGCTGTAACACCCCCAGTGGCCAAAAGAGCCGGGCCAGCAGCAGTGCCACTCGCTGACCCTGCGGGATCAGAAGGCTCCACTTATCACCCAGAAACCTTCCTCTAGCTCTTATTAAACACTTGAACATCCCAGGAAGCTTCTGGCGTTGTTGTCCAAGTTTCCAGGTGAGGACGAAGCAGCGGCAAATACGGTGCAGAGCCCATGGCGACAGCCCCCAGCCACGCCCTGTGACGTCCCCCAGCCACGCCCTGTGACGTTGCTGCTGGCACTGCCTCTATTCCACCCAGTGACTTCCACAGGGCACTTGCTGTGGGAGACGACTCTGAGGAGGTCTCAGAGGAGCCCGTGCAGCAGCATCACTCAGCGCCCGAGAGGAAGGTCTTTCTGGACTGCCAGTGCCAGCAGCACCCGGGGTGCACCAGCCCTGTGCTATGGATCCACAGTATGTGGGGGGCTTCCCGGCCTCTGCCTGGGCGTCCATTTTCCTGAAGCACCCTCAGCTGCTGTTCTTGCTGAAGGCCTGGGTGTCTCGGGAGATGAAGCGGTTCTTTGGTGTGCAGAGCTTTAAGGCGTTCATGCTGACACGCATGATCCTGGAGGCGCTGCCCATCTACGGCCTGGACGAAGGCATCCTGGTTGCGGTGCTGGGCCCCGAGCTGCGGAGCCACACGTCCAGGTTCGTGCGAAGGCTCCTTGAGGCCACAGAGAAGGAGTGTGTGGACGAAGCACTGAAACTCATGATCCGCGGGGAGAAGGGGCACAGAGCCAGTGACTGCTGGTCTGAGTTCAGCTGGTGGCAGGAGGGCGGCCCTGTGGCCAGCACCAGCTGGACAGCCTGCCAGGAGCGATGCAAGGGCAAGCTCGTGGTGAGAACCAGCTCCTCTGGCAGCCAGCACAGGGGCGAGTGCATCAGCACGACCAGAGTGACCCGCTCTGACCGCCCCGTGGGCTGGGAGCAGAGCCCCGAGCCCGAGCCCAGCCCCGCTGCCTGCACGCTGGGGACCCCTGTGCCCGGAGCAGCCCCCTCCAGCAGCGCGGACGCAGACGCGCTCCCGAGCACCTCGACCGCTGCCGTGCAGGGGGGTCCTGCCTGCGTCCCTGCTCCCACCCCAGCGCAGCAGGAAGATGCGCAGCAGGAGCCAGGGCAGGCTGTGCCCGGGGCCTCTGCTCCCCTCCGGGGCAGGGCCCGCTCCAAGCGCAGGCCCCACCGTGCTCGCAAGAGGAAGACCAGCAGCTCTCAAGACTCTGCTGCACCCACCAAGAAGCTGCCCCGCCAGTGATGCTCGAAGGTGACACCAGCAGTGGCCGAAGGAGCCGGGCCAGCAGCAGGGCCACTCGCTGACCCTGCGGGACCAGGGGGCTCCATTTTTCACCCACAAACCTTCCTCTTATTAAACACTTGAACATCCCAGAAAGTGTCTGGCGTTGCTGTCCAAGTTTCCAGCTGAGGATGAAGCATCCTCCTACCCTACAGCCCCCCCTTCACACGCACTTCATCCTTCCTGAGGGTGCTCCAACACAGGGCCTTCCCTTGGAAGGTGCCTCTGTTGGTGCCTCAGTTCGAGACATAGCAGCTGGAACAACTTTTGTGTCCTTTAAGGGAGGAACGTGTCCCCATGTCCCCCCAGCTCCCCGCTGCCGTTCTAACCAGCAAGTGTCGAAGCAAAGGCTCAGGAACCTGAGCAGAGCTTTGGCAGAGCCAAGCTACCCAACCAAAAAGCTGCCCCCCATAGCTTCCCTCTGCCCAGGCACGCTTCCTGCCTAGGCTGTCATTGTCCCCGGGGCACTGCTTGGTGCACCTCTGACAGAGCTGGACTCCAAGTCCAGGGCCCTGGCTCTACAGGCCCCCGGGGTGCTGCCCTGGCAGCTCTGTTGCCCTGGGCGCCCAGCACTGTGCTTCCTTCTCCTCTTCCCTCCTCTCCTCTCCACCCTCCCCAGCAGAGCTGTGCAGCCATGGCAGGGCACACTGCCAGAGACCAGAGGGTGCAGGGACCACAGAGAGCAGGGCTGCAGCCGAGCTGCCATAGCAAAGCCTTGGGAGAGGGCTGCCCTTCAGTAGGACTGAAACTCCTCTGTCCTGCAGTGGCCTTGCCCTGCCCCACCAAAGCTCACCCCCTGCTGGGTGCGTATTTCACAGCCAACACGGAAAGACCCCCGGTGTCAGACACAGCGCTTTGCATAGAGCTCTTTGCTGATCAGACGGAAGCACGGCCGGTAACAGCCTGGCTGGCCGGCGCTGCTGCTGCCTGTGCTCCTGGAGGAGGCTTTTGCTGGACATCGATCTTAGGAGCCTCTGTGCCTCAAAGGCTTTCCTGGATCCCGCCGTTGGGTACCGGATCTGCTCCCCAGAGCTGAGGAACTGAATAGAAAGCTCTGTAGCCCTGCGTGCAGAGAGAGGTGCAGAGCAACACTACAGGCCTGCTCGGGACACACGTGGTGAGATCTGCTTCTGGCTGGAGAGATCAGATCCATGGTGCCTGGGATGCGACCCCAGCCTGCAGCGCTCCACACCATGAGAGCTGTCAGGAGAAGCCCCCCTTGGCCCAGGGGTTGGAGGAAGTCAAAGCAAGAAAGGGCAGTGCTGGGCAAGGGCTATGTTTGGAGATCCTTACACGAGGGACTCCTCCTCACCACCCCAGAAATGGGCTGTTCCGCTACTTTCCTGAGGAGGCGGGTCGCTGCTCCTCGCAAAGCCCACTGGGTCCCTGGGGAAAGTCTCCTACCACAACGAGGAGAAAGTCCCACATCTTGACCGAGACCTTCCTGCCTCTCCCCTCTCCCAGTCATGCCCACCCTATGGTCCCACTCAACCCCACAGTGCTGACTGTGCCTGAGGCTGCAGAGAGGCACCAGGCAGCGGGGATAGAGCCGGGACATGAGAAAGGAAAGGATGCAATCCTTGTCCAGGCCCATGGCTCTGGGATTTGCTTCCCCCACCCCCAGCTGGGCTATCAGCCCCCAGCTGGCCCGGGTCTGTCCTGAAGCTGGTCCACACTCACCTTTGCACATATGAGTACTGCGAAGGGCAAAGCCTCAGCTTGTGCTCTGGGCTCTCCTCATCCTCTCCTGGTGTCTCGCCACCACGTGGGAATGCCACGAATGCAGGACCCTGCACGCAGAGGTAAGAATAGGAGATGTCGCTGGGCAATGGGAAGGTGCCTCGAGCTGGTACAGTCCCGCAGAGGACAGTCAGCCCCCACGCTCCTATGCCTTAGGGACCTTCCCGCCTTGGCTCCCTGGAGGACAGGAATGTTCTTTTCCTGTTTTCCAGCATCCTCTGCTTGTGGGTACTGGCTTCCCCTGTTCAAACACAGCTGTGTGGTCAAACAACAGTTATTATTATTATTATTGCTCTTTATTATTATTATGTCACTGGTTTTCCTCCACTTTGCTTCTGCTTTGAGCAGTGGCAATTTCAGTGCAGGACTGCAAAAACGTGCTGGAAAGGACAGCGGAGAGACAGAAACTCTGCTCTGGGTCATCCCTACAGTAATACTAAAAGCATGGTACTGGATTCTGCTCTGTCTGTGGCCAAGTAGCTGCTTCTTACGTACAACCACCAAACACTTTGGTCACGGAGGTGAATTCCATGATCACAATTGTACTGTATTAAAACTGCTTTACAGAAGTGCCTTGCTGGAAACCGCTTAACTGGCATGGTTCTTCCTGCTTCTCCATTCCCCATCTATGGATGTGAGAAATGAAACAGAGCTTGTAGATCCTGCTGCCAGTGCCGGGTTAGTTCAGTGACACCAACCTGTGAGTGGGTGCGATGCACTGCTTGGTGTTTCCACCAGCTGTGCCACACTTACTAGGTATCAAGAAGCTTACTTTGAGAGCAAAACCTCGAGGAGGAGCAATGACCCATCCGATAACCAAGCTGAGTTGATGGAGTTTGAGAGCTGATTCATGTTTTGGCTTCCAAGTGCAGGACCTGAGTTTGAGAGCTGGAGCCCTTCCGGTGGCTGTCACATGGACACACTGGGCTTTGTGTGGAGTCAGTGTTTGCCGTGAGGAGTCTCCAGGCCAGCCCAGCCCAGGGCCAGGCAGCAGGGAACTGCTGGGGATGCTCTGAGGACACCTCTGAGATCAGATGACAGCGAACAGCCAGGGCCAGGTTGGCTGCCCCACCACCCAGTGCCACCATGGGGGTGAAAACTGGGTGCGAAGGAGCAGCCAAACTTTTAAACCTCACTGCTAAACCTAACCCAAACCTGTAATCCTAAACCTAACTCTACATCTAAGCCTAAAACTCAACCTAACTGAAAACCTAATCCCTAAGTCTAACCTTAACCCAAACCCCTAAACCTATCCCTAGCTCTTAAACTTAATCCTAACCAGAACACTAAATATAACCCTAACCCCCAAGTCTAAACCTAACACTAACCCAATCCCTGCCCTTAACCCGAACACTAAACGTGACCCCTAAGCCTAACGCTAAAGCTACCCCTAACCATAGGCCTACCCCCTAACCCAAACCCTAAGCCTAAACCTAACTCTAAACCCCCTAACCTTAACTCTAACACTAACCCTAAACTTAACTCCTAACCCTAATGCTAACCCTAACCCAAAATTGCTCATGTACTGGGACGAGCAGTTTGTAATCCACCTCTATCAGCTGCTGCAGCTGTCTGAGGAGTGGCCACTCAGTCAAGTCCCAGAGAAACTTTTCCTTTAGGCACTGGGACCTGCCTGAAACGTCAGGAGCTGACACAGTAGCCCTGGAGAACATCGTGGCCTCACCATCCTTGGTCACCAGCCTCAGCTTTTCACGGTCCTTTGCCCTTACCCGTTTTCAACGCGCACCTCTTCTGCTTGGGACATGACTGCTCCTCAAACCCCACCAATCACTGCTCCCCCGTTGCAGGACTCCTGCTGCTGCTCCCCGCCTGCAGCACATTTGGAAGCACAGCTCACATCGGCCGCAAGGGGACACAGAGAAAGAGACAGGTAGAAAATTTCACACAAAGATCATCTCAATGAGAACCGCTCTAGAAAGGATAAAACCTGCTCCTCAGAGCAGTGGACAAAGAGGAGGTTTCTTGCTGCTTACTGCAGAGAGAAATAGCACAAAAATTGTTATCTTTTATTCCTGAACTTCCTTTGAAAATGCTGCAGCAACTCATCACCAATGTGCCACGTGATGCTTCAAATCACACTGAGAACCATTCAGTATTAAATTCACTCCTTTACTAAAGGCTCAAGAACTTTGGGCAGAACTGCAGTTAAAAGCCTGAAATCCATTCTCAGTTTAACTGCTTCACTAAGGCAAGAGATTTGAACCCTATCTCTTTGCCTAGGTCCTTCCTATTCCTAACAAGTATCAACCTGCTTTTGGGTGGCAGGAAGGTATCCAAGGAGGACATCCTTATTCTTTTCTCACCTAAGAGTGTATCCTCTCCTCTTCTTTTCTCCCACTTGTCTGTTTCTATTATCAACATTCTGCAGCAGAGCCTATCTTTAACCACCCATCCCTGCAGCACCGAGCATGAAGCCCCAGGAGACACACAGGAAGGCCGCATATTTCCCTTTTCTAAATGTCCCTAACAAGCAATGCAATCCCCTGGGAAGGCTCCTGGCAGCAGGGAAAGCGCAGGGCCAGGATCCTGTAGAAGAAAAGCCGTCCTTCATGCTGCACTGCAGCCCCTGTGCTAATCCTAGGAGCTGGGCCAGTTCCTGCTGCCTGATGGGCACATGAGGTCAATATCCCAAACCCACTAATTTGGGGAGGTTTTATGCATGGAGGGAAAGCATTCCGTATGAAACCCCCTCGGCGTATCTGCGTCATTCCTGCTGATGCTCTATAGGGACATCATTGTCCCCAGCCCTTCCCAGGGACCTCGATGCAAACCACGCCGTCCCCAGCCCTGCCACCACGGGCACAACCGTTTTAAGGGTAAAAGCCAGAAAGCAAAGCTGTGCCAAGGAGCTGTAGCTGAGCAGGCTGGTTTGAGGCCATTGCCTGCAGAAAATCAGTCCAGGGGAGGGAGGGTTTTCCTGAATCAAGAAGGGTGACGAGGGCACAGGACCAGGGCCGAGTTTTTCTCTGGATTTTCTTTTAGGTGGCAGAGAAATCTGACAGCACCAGAAAGGAGCTGGTAAAACAAATAGGTGTGTCCAGCAGCAAAAGGGCCGTAGCTCTAGCAATGGGACAGGCCCTGCTGACAAGAGGCTGCACAAAGGACCTTCTTTTAGAGATGAAAAGCAGTTTATGAGCTGGCAGGGCTCCCTGGGAAGGCGCTGGGGCTGCCAGCGTGGCCCTGGGAGGCAGGAGCTAAAAAGCCAGGATGGGGGGGAACAGAGAATCCTAGAATCACAGAACAGTTTGGGTTGGAAAGGACCTTAAGATCATCCAGTTCCAAACCTCCTGCTATGGGCACGGACACCTCACGCTAACCTGGTGCCTGCAGCATCCCCTGGGGCCGGAGCTGCAGTGCGTTTCTGGGAGGCCCATGGAAATGGGGTGTCATACAGGGGCTGCTCCCCAGGTCATGGGAGGGTCCCCAAAGGGATGGTTTATTTTGGGGATCCCCCCAAGCTCTGCTTACCAGGATGTTGTGTTTCTGGTGTCACCATTTGCACTTGCAGCCTGGGGCTAATGCTTGCTAGCTTATAGAGGTGTCCAAAGGCTTGAATGCTGCCTGAGCTGGATGCCACCCTCAAGCCTTCCTCGCTCCCATCCCAGGCACCTGCAAAGGGAGAGGCAAAATGCTGCTGGAGGGTTTTGCAGCCACTCAGAAAGCCCTGAAGGCAGTGCCCAAAGCAAGACCATGAATAACAGGTGTTGACCAAGACCTGACCATTACACTGCATCTAGGGGTGCAGCATCCCCCAAGAGCCACAGGCCCCTGTCTTGCCTTCCTCCTCCTGTGTCCCCTGCAGAAAGTGGGGTCTGGCTCAGCAAAACCTCCTGGGACATCCAACCCAACACAGGAGGTATATGTGAGCCAGAAGCTCGGCTGAGCCACCGGAGTTGATCAGAGGGACAAGCTGCACGGTGGCGAGGGCAGAGCAAGGCTGGGGAAGCCAGCAGCTCGATGCCGGGGGACTGGTGGTGGGACACAAAAACCAGCTTCTGCCCAGAGACATTCACGCTCCGGTTGAGTTTTGCTGCAGATGAGGGCTCCCCAGGACTGAACTGAAGCACTCCCAAGCTGGGGCTGAGCTGCGGTCATCTCTTTTAACTTATCCAAGACTAAGAAAAGATTAGTTTGTAATTAAAGCCATGGATCAGCACTGACAACAGCAAGACTGCATGCAGCCACTTCACACCACATGAACACGCCTGCAGCTGACTGAGGACAAGACTAGCCCAAACCTCACAAGCAAGCAAATCTCTGTTTAGGGCTAGCCTGGGACCTTAAGGGGTATTTGGGAGAACAAGCAAGTGGTGATGCCTCTCTTGTGAGGGCACTGGGTTTGGTATATTCAACCCAGTATACCTATATTCACTTCTTGGTAGCAAGGGCATATTGCCATCTTCCTTTCAATTTTGTGTCCACCAGGACCCGCACATCCTATTCTGCAAAGCTGCTTTCCAAACAGTTATTACCCAACATTTCCTGGTTCGTGAAGCCATCTCTAGTGGGAGCAGAGCTGGGAAACAGGGCAAGTGCCCTGTGCCTCCATCGCCTCCCAACAGAAAAGCCTTGTCTGTATGGACCACTCCTCTTTGTATCCCCTAGCCATAACCTCTGCCTTCCTCAGAATCCTGTGCTGGTCAGGAATGTCCAGGATGTCTGCATCCATGGCACCAGCTGGGCTCTGCAGAGCCAGGACTGCTGTGACTCTGTGCAAATCCACGTCATCCCCTGCATCCCAGTGGGATGTGTGGCGTGGCTGGTGCTTCCCTGACACCTTCAGTGGCTGCGTTTATGCTCTGAGAAGCCAAACCCCGGTGGTAACCACGCTCCTTACACCACCTCATGGTGCACAGGGCAGCGTGTACAGGAGACACAGCCGAGGGCGCATCATTGCAGCAAGGGTGGAAACCCTGGAGCTCCGTCCCTGACTGTTGCAGAGCTGAAGATTGATGTTTCAGTGCTTTTTGGATCCAGCCCTTGGGGAGCAGGATTGGCCTGCAGCTGCTGGGAGTCCTGGCCTAGGGGATTAACAATAAACCCCTAAGCCTGGCTCTGAAAGGTCGCCCGGCGTGTAACATTTAGAAGAACCTCAAAATGGTATTTCAAGGAGTATTTTTATTTTTTTCTCCACGGGAAAAGCAAATATCTAAGCTGCCATAACAGAAAAGCCGCCTTCCTGACTCTCCCCTGTGCATGGGGATTCATGAACGGTGGGGATGCGGTGGGAGGAAGCACGGGAGCAGAATGGCAATGGCCATGGCACTGTCGCCTTTCATTCATTAATGTCCCAGAGCCAGGGAGGATGCTGGAGCCATCCAGCATCCTTCATCCAGCATGAAGGATGGAGGAAAATGCGCAGGGCTTGCAGTCGACTGTTCCATCGTCACTCAGATCAAGCACCTCTTATCTCAGAAGGGAGTTATGAGGGGTGACGGATGCAGGAGCCAGCCCTTGGCATGTGCATTTAACACTATTTTGGGAATCTTATTGCGACCCCTTGAGCTCACCTGCAGCCGCACACTCTGTGCCCCTTGGGTTGCTCCCAAGAGAGGAACTGTGAATCTAAGGAGACAGAATTCAGGGTTAACCGTCCTAAATGGAGAGGGTAATGCCACAGAAGGAGGTGTGAATCTCTTCTGTCAACAGCTCTCACCTTCATAAAGCATCCCAAGGTTATGTGCAGCTGCCCCACGTGTGGCTCCAGCATCCTCCCTGGCTCTGGGACATTAATGAATGAAAGGCGACAGTGCCATGGCCATTGCCATTCTGCTCCCGTGCTTCCTCCCACCGCATCCCCACCGTTCATGAATCCCCATGCACAGGGGAGAGTCAGGAAGGGGGCATTTCTGTCATAGTAGCTTAGATATTTGCTTTTCCCGTGCAGAAAAAAATAAAAATACTCCGTGAAATAACATTTTGAGGTTCTTCTAAATGTTACACGCCGCGCGACCTTTCAGAGCCAGGCCTAGGGGTTTATTGTTAATCCCCTAGGCCAGGACTCCCAGCAGCTGCAGGCCAATCCTGCTCCCCAAGGGCTGGATCCAAAAAGCACTGAAACATCAATCTTCAGCTCTGCAACAGTCAGGGACGGAGCTCCAGGTTTTCCACCCTTGCTGCAACGATGCAGGATTCTGAGGAAGGCAGAGGTTATGGCTAGGGGATACAAAGAGGAGTGGTCCATACAGACAAGGGTTTTCTGTTGGGAGGCGATGGAGGCACAGGGCATTTGCCCTGTTTCCCAGCTCTGCTCCCACTACAGATGGCTATGAGGAATAGGATTCCCAGTGTCAGGCAGTAGTTACAGTGGCAGCTATAAAGCCTGTGTGACGAGATTGCCTTTCCTTCCATGGCTCTGTCTATAATTAAGCTGGGAATGGGGTTTCCTAAATGCGGTGCCTCAACTAGGGAATTTCTGGAGTGATTGCCAGCTGGATTTGAGCAAGAATTCCATGACATTTCCACACTCCCTGGCATCCTTCCCCCAGCCAGCAGCAGCACACTTAGGAGCCTCTGTTTATGAATCCAGACCTATACTGGGCAATTACTAATTTTGTTAAAGCTATATTCCAATCCCTTTCAAAGGCAGGACAAGACGTTAATATCCATTGAAGGGGGAACACCGTGACACCCGCTCGGACACTCCAATGGGTTTTTCCCTGATACAAAATACCTCCTGGAAAACATCCTGCCTTTGTGGCATGTCACTCCTGGGGTTTTTGCTGGAGTTCGGGAGACAGTGAAAGCAAATAACACAAGCAGAGGCTCCAAGGCAGTGCTGAGCAAGCTGGGAGGCCTGCACATACCTGGGGCTGGGCTGATGTTTGAGGTGGTTACTTCAGCCCTCTCACTACGGGCAAAATTTCACTCCACACTTCCCTCCACAAACCAACAATGGAAAAATGTCTGGTTCCAACTAGGCAGAATGTGCCATTCCAGCTCTCCATAGAGATGCACTGGTCACCACGGGAAGGGCAGGGGCTGAACCAGCAGCACTGGGGTTTTGCCTCTTTCCTTCACACCTGCTTCGCCTTTTCTTTCTCTTCCCAAGCAGGAATCACACAAAATCACAGGGCCAGGAACTGCTCCCCTCCAACCAATTCACCAAAGCTGGGTTTTTACAGTGCGATTTCTTTTTAAGGCTGATTCCCAGGTCTGGGGGGAGGGTGGGAAATGGGGAAAACTGGGGGGTTGTAATTGCACCGAGTCCTTCCCATGGGTTCCTAGGAGATTGGCTGCCTGTGCTGAGTGATGACAAACGCAGGACTGGCTCCGGTCCCCGGCCCTGCACCATCTCCCCCTGCAGGCCACCAAGGCCATGCTGCTGAGCCCTTGCCCTTGTCTCAGACAGCAGCTGAGCTTCGTAAGGAAAAATAAATGAATAAATAAACGATATGAGAATTTAAAATAAACAATGAAAATGAAAAGCTTTGTGGGCGCCAGGTGCCGTGCACCAGGTGAGAGACACCCTCCTCCCAGTGAAGGAAGGAAATGGGACATGGCATCTTCAGCTCTTCAGCTGTACCAATCCCACCATGGCCATCACACCCCGAGGAGAGGACTGTGGACATGGTTCACTAGGATGGGAAATTAAACCCCTTGCGCAGCCTGCAGCTGCGCTTTACAGGGCAGTGAGCATCCCGCCTTCCTCCGGACTCTGCTGCCCCCAAACCATCAGAAATGGTTCCAAGGGAAGGCCCTGTGTTGAAGCACCCTCAGGAAGGATGAAGTATGTGTGTGGGGGGGGGGGTGTAGGGTAGGAGGATGCTTCATCCTCGGCTGGAAACTTGGACAGCAACGCCAGACGCTTTCTGGGATGTTCAAGTGTTTAATAAGAGCTAGAGGAAGGTTTGCGGGTGAAAAATGGAGCCCCCTGGTCGCGCAGGGTCAGTGAGTGGCCCTGCTGCTGGCCCGGCTCCTTCGGCCACTGCTGGTGTCGCCTTCGAGCATCACTGGCGGGCCAGCTTCTTGGCAGGTGCAGCGGAGTCTTGAGAGCTGCGGGTCTTCCTCTTGCAAGCGCGGTGGGGCCTGCGCTTGGAGCGGGCCCTGCCCCGGAAGGGAGCAGAGGCCCCGGGCACAGCCTGCCCCGGCTCCTGCTGCGCATCTTCCTGCTGCGCTGGGGTGGGAGCGGGGACGCAGGCAGGACCCCCCTGTACGGCAGCGGTCGAGGTGCTCGGGAGTGCATCTGTGTCCGCGCTGCTGGAGGGGGCTGCTCCGGGCACAGGGGTCCCCAGCGTGCAGGCAGCGGGGCTGGGCTCGGGCTCGGGGCTCTGCTCCCAGCCCACGGGGCGGTCAGAGGGGGTCACTCTGGTTGTCCTGATCCACTCGCCTCTGTGCTGGCTGCCAGAGGAGCTGGTTCTCACCACGAGCTTGCCCTTGCATCGCTCCTGGCAGGCTGTCCAGCTGGTGCTGGCCACAGGGCCGCCCTCCTGCCACCAGCTGAACTCAGACCAGCAGTCGCTGGCCCCGTGCCCCTTCTCCCCGCGGATCATGCGTTTCATCGCTTCATCCACGCACTCCTGCTCTGTGGCCTCAAAGAGCCTTTGCACGAACCTGGACGTGTGGCTCCGCAGCTCGGGGCGCAGCACCGCAACCAGGATGCCTTCGTCCAGGCCGTAGACGGGCAGCACCTCCAGGATCATGCGTGTCAGCATGAACGCCTTAAAGCTCTGCACACCAAAGAACTGCTGCATCTCCCGAGACACCCAGGCCTTCAGCAAGAACAGCAGCTGAGGGTGCTTCTGGAAAATGGACGCCCAGGCAGAGGCCGGGAAGCCCCCCACATACTGTGGATCCATAGCACAGGGCTGGTGCACCCCGGGTGCTGCTGGCACTGGCAGTCCAGAAAGACCTTTCTCTCGGGCGCTGAGTGATGCTGCTGCACGGGCTCCTCTGAGACCTCCTCGGAGTCGTCTCCCACAGCAAGTGCCCTGTGGAAGTCACTGGGTGGAATAGAAGCAGTGCCAGCAGCAACGTCACAGGGCGTGGCTGGGGGACGTCACAGGGCGTGGCTGGGGGCCGTCATAGGGCGTGGCTGGGGACTGTCACCATGGGCTCTGCACCGTATTTGCCGCTGCTTCGTCCTCACCTGGAAACTTGGACAACAACGCCAGAAGCTTCCTGGGATGTTCAAGTGTTTAATAAGATCTAGAGGAAGGTTTCTGGGTGATAAGTGGAGCCTTCTGATCCAGCAGGGTCAGCGAGTGGCCCTGCTGCTGGCCTGCCTCCTTTGGCCATTGCTGGTGTCACCTTCGAGCATCACAGCCAGTGACGTTTTGCCGCTGATGGCCCGAAAAGCCACTTGGTGTCGGCGTGGTCCTCCTCCTTGGGGAAGAACAAAAACCAACAGGACAGGTTTAGTCACATTTACATGCATCACAATTTAGGAGCAGGGAGCTGCTGTAAGAGCTCAGATAGAAAACCAAAGTGGTATTCCATTAAAGAGCATATTAATGTTTGTGGGGTTTCTGTAATTTAGACTCCACCAGACACACACACTCACACAGCTCAGTGAGTAAAGGAGCCAGCAGCAAAGCCCTCCTGCGGGTGGTGGGGACACTGCAGGCGGGGAGGGGCAGATCCCTGATGACCCCTGGCTCTGGCAGCCTCTGCCCCTCTCCCACTGAACGGGCCCAGGGGACACAGCAGCGCAGCTCCTGGGAGTTGGTAAACCCCAAATGGGTGGGGATGGACCAAAGATGGAAAACAATCTGGATTTGGGGAGGATCCCCATCCTCTCTGGACTCCCCAGCCGGCTCCAGAGCACCCAAACATGGGGAGGGGCACCAGCAGAGAGGGGAAGAGAAGGGAGCGGAGGGAGTGCCAGGGCTGGAACAAAGGTTTGAACCTTAGGAAAAACAGCAAAATAAAGCCAGGAAGGTGAGGCTGCAGCGACGTCCATCCAGCCTTGGGGGTGGAACTCTTCCAGTAGGAAGAGTTTGCTTCACCCCATGCCACCCTGGGCGCTGCCACCCAGCACGGTTTCTTGCTGCCAGCAGAGAAGGGGCCTGACCTCATCACTCTGGTCCTGCCTCGAGCCTGCTCTGGACCAGAGCCCCACAGGTGGGGGGGCCAGCAGCACTGGCCGTTACTTATCATGGGAAAGATGGATGCGTGCCTTTAGCCGCTTGTGCGTTCCTTGGGTCCTGGATCTTGCCTGCGTTGAAGAGGCAGGGGTGGATGAACCTGGAAGCACAAAGTTTTGCTCAGGTCTCTGCAGCCGCACTCTCAGCTGGCACCGGGGCTACCACAATCCCTATCCCAGGGGGAATGGAAGGTTTTATATCCCCAGAGCCAGGCAGCCACCACCCGAGCCGGCTGCTACAGCACAGCCTGGCCCTTCCGCCATCCCCCAGCCCAAGGGGACAACACGACAGCTCTTCGAGGCTGAAGCACCAACTCCCTCACTACCAGGGGAAGCAACGCCTTCTCCAAGGCCTGAGGGGCGCTGGCCAAAGAAGGGTGCATGAGTTCCTGGAAAGCAACACGCCACTGTGAGCCGGGCTCAGCAAAGGAGGAAGAGCCTGGCTTTAGGGAGCTGGAGGCACTCGCAGGAGCCGATGCATCCACTGCATCCAGAGGGGGCAAGGAGCAACATTTCAGATTCCCCTCCAACCCCAGGGGCTGGGGACTGGGGCAGCGAGTGAGGGAAGCAACTTGCCTTCACATGGCAAGGCTCTGCACAGTCCCAGCACCAGCCCCTCAGGGCTGCCTAGCCCAGGCAGCACAGCCAGGTCTGGCAGGAAAGCAGCTGCCTAAATCTAACCCTGCCCTTCACCCCCGCAGAAGCCCCGTCCGCCCCGACTCACCTACCAGCACGGGCGCGCTGCCACTTCTGGGCTGGCTGGTGTCAGTGAGACAGCAGGTGCTGGAATTGGCAGGCCCAGAAACCACCGATGTTGTGGTCGCGGACGCTGCCCCTGTGCGGCTGGTGCCCGAGGAGCCCTGGGCGTTGGCTGTGCCCAGGGACATACCTTCCCCACTGGTGCTGGGGACCTCATCTGCTGGGAGGGAGCAGGAAATCAGGACCCACAACTTGCTGTATGGGACTACCCCTCAGCAGAGCATCCCAACAGGAACAGCTCACAGATCTGGCCCTGGGGATCCTTGCCCATCACCCTGGCGACTGTGGGGCACGAGCTCTCCCACCAGAGTCTTCACCAGGCTCTGAGTTTCAGACCCAAGGACCAGGCAGCACTGGCCCAGGAGGTTCCTTAGCCTGCCCTGCACGGACACCCCACTGCCCTGCCAGCCCGCACCATGGCCGTCTCCTCCTTGCCGTGCCTTCACATTCCCACTCTGCCCTTACCCGCCTTATGCAACCGCTGCTGCGCTGCCTTCCTCTTCGCCTCTTATGATCTCTGCCATGATGGGGTAGCCGGAATCAGGCCCAGGAGGCTGCCAAGAGAGCAGTAGCTTAGTTCCTTCTCAGGGAAGCCGGCAGAGCCACTCTGAAGGAGGTGTGAAAGCAGGCTGGTGCCAGAGCCGGGAAGCCGTACCTGCTCTGGCAGCGGGCAGCACAGTCACGCACAGCCCACCACACACTGGGGCAGGGGAGAGCATCACTTCCCACTCAGCCGAGGATGAGACCTCCTGCCCCAAGGCAGGCAGGTCAGCCTGCCCCCAGCCCTGCACAAATTGCACTGGGCACATTCCGTCCCCAGACGACGGCAAAAGAGGCTGCGAGACAGCGACGTACCAGCACCAGTGGTTCATTACCCCAGGGCACCAGCAGGCAGATGCTCCTCCTGTGTGGCCTTCCGTTTCCCTGCGATGGTGGTGGGCTCGGGGTCTGGTGCCGCTTCTCCTCAGCCCTCTCGACAGCTACAGGAGGAGACAAGTCAGGAGCAGCTCCCAGCAGGGGCGTTTGGCCTATACCAAGGGGGTTGTCCCTTCTCACTACTCTCTGGATCCCCTTCTTGGAGGGCAGAACCGGGGACACGGATTTCAGCCGCGGACAAGGCTGCGATGCCCTGGGGCAGCAGCTGGCCACCAGAGATCCACGGGGAAGCTGTCACAAGAGCCTGCTGGGGCTCCAAGGGCCAGCGGCCCCATCCCACCTCCACAGACACTCCTTGCCCGCTGCCCACCCGAACCACAGACCACACAAACTGCCAGACGTGGCCACATCTTGCACTGTGCCACAGGACCCTAGCCACAATGGGCACACGGGAGAAAACGCCACTGCCTCAGCACCAGCACGTTCCTAGTTTCCAGGGACACCTCAAGCTCATCCCACCTGCAGACCTGAGCTACCTCGTGTCCCACAGCTGGCCCGCACCAGTGGCCCACCCAACCCTGGCACAGAGCTGGGCCCCACCTGCACTCATCTTCCTCCATCTGCACGGCCCTGGTCGCTGTCACTGGCTCACGGCTCCATCGTCGCACCTCTCGTTCCCTGTGCAAGCAGGAGAGAGCCAGTTAGGGTCGCTGCTCCTCACAGGGACCCACCCTGTCCTGCTGTTCCACAGCACCGCAGGGGAACAAGGCTGCACCCTGCGCTCTGGCCCAGGAACCAAACACGGGGAAGGCAGATGTGAACACAGACCGTTTATTTGACGCGGGGGACATAAAAAGTGGGAAGGTGAGCGAGGGAAGATTGCACCTTCGCAGCAAAGCGATACTAAAATGGTAGTAAAATCCCAAGATGACAACTGCAGTAGAAGAGAGCAGCGACAAGACAGCAACAACAGCCTAACAAGAAGAGAACAGCAGAACAACACTACCAAAACCAGAGCGTACCGAGGGCAGAGATGCACAACCATTCATCCAGCCTTGCCTGTGCAACTGTTCCAGGAGGAAGAATTGGATTCCCCCCGTTCCATCTCGGGCGCTGCCTCCCAGCACGGTTTCTTGCCCCCATCAGTCCGGGCCCGCCTCCCACCGTCTCCCCGCACCTCGGGCCTTGCCTCGGCTCCACAACCGCTCCCACACGGCGCTGCCCCCGGCACAGCCACGTCTTCACACCGGATCCCCCACGGGCCTCCCAGCACAGACCGGAGCCGCACCCGGCCCTGACAGCGCCGGCTGTCACTCACTCAGTCACTCAGTCACTCAGTCACTCAGTCACTCAGTCACTCAGTCACTCAGTCACTCAGTCACTCAGTCACTCACTCACTCACTCCCTCACTCCCTCACTCCCGCTGCGCCTCCCCAGGACTTGGCTGCGCCTTGGGAGCGGCGATCTCGAAGCGCTTCCCGCCGCGCCGCGCTCGCACCACAGCCCCCTCAGGGAGGGGGATCCCGGCCGTGCGGGCTAAAATGGCCGCGGCCGCGGCTGCCACACAAGTGGGCGGGTGGGCGGGCAGCTGCGCTCCGAGCCGCCCCGCGCTGTTTGTCCATTGGCCCGGAGCGCCGAGTGCTGTGCTGTCATTGGCTGACTCCTCCGTGTCCGTCCCTGCGCATTGCCCGCCTCCCGTTCGCTTGGCAAAGTCCCTCCGGAGGGAAAGAGCGCGCGGCGGCCGGGGCCGGTGTCCCCTGGGCCGAGCGAGGCGGGAGCTCTCCGGCGGTGCGGGCCGCGGGAGCGGGTGTTGCGCTGTGGCCGGAGCGGAGGGGGGCGGGTGTCGGGTGTCGGGTGTCGGGTGTCCGGTGTCCGGTGTCCGGTGTCCGGTGTCCGTGCGAGGGAGCGGGGCCGTGTCCGTGCGGGACCGGCGGAGCCGGGGTTGGCCGTGCAGGAGCTCGGGCGTGTATGGAAGGGAAGTGCAGCGGGGAGGATGTCGTGGGGGGTGCTGGCCGGGTGCGGGGTCAGAGGCGTGAGGTGTTTTCGGGGCAAGGGGACGAGAGGTTTGTGTGAGGATGTGCCGTGGTTCCGTGGGTCGGGCGATCTCGGAGCAGGAGTCAATGGTGCGTGCGGAGGGGCAGGGGTAGGGCAGGCCCAGGGGTGAGGGGCGGGGGGGCGGCTGCATGGGCGGTGAGGCCCGGGGGAGGTGGGGGTGTTCCATGGGGAATTGCAGGGGTTGCCCGGGGAGGGGGGGCGGAGCGGGGTTCCCGGGGTGCTGCAGGTTCCCGGAGCGCCCCTGGAGGGGTTCGCTGGGGCTGCCGCAGAGCCGCAGCGCTCCCAGCTCTGCTCTTTGGGAGGTTCAGTGTTGCTGGTGAAGGGCTTCCCGTCAAGGTTGTGACCTGAATCGAGGTTTCGGTGTGGCCTTGAAACTGGATCAGAGCTCTCGTAAGCAGAGTGGCAGCTCATGTGTACGAGCAAGGGTTGTGCTCAGCAGCAAGCCCTTGGAGGTGATTTGGCCCTTGCCACGGAGCTTTGTAGCTCGAGAGATTTGCGCGTGTTGGATCTGTGCAAAAGTAAGGAACTTCTTCCTTCTGTCCAATCTCAACTTCCCCTGTTTAAGTTTTAAGCCGTTACCCCTTGTCCTATCACTCCAGTCACAGTATCACACAGTATCACAGTATGTTAGAGATTGGAAGGGACCTCGAAAGATCATCTAGTCCAATCCCCCTGCCGGATCAGGAACACCTAGATAATGTTACACAGGAATGCGTCCAGGCGGGTTTTGAATGTCTCCAGGGAAGGAGACTCCACAACCTCCCTGGGCAGCCTGTTCCAGTGTTCCGTCACCCTCATTGAGAAGAAGTTTCTTCTCAAGTTTAAGTGGAACCTCTTGTGTTCCAGTTTGTACCCATTACCCCTTGTCTTATAATTGTTTGCCACTGAGTAGAGCCTGGCTCCGTCCTCGTGACACTCCCCCTTTATATATTTATAGACACTGATAAGGTCACCCCTCAGTCTCCTCCAAACTATAGAGACCCAGCTCCCTCAGTCTTTCCTCATAAGGGAGATGTTCCACTCCCTTAATCATCTTTGTTGCCCTGCGCTGGACTCTCTCCAGCAGCTCCCTGTCCTTCTTGAACTGAGGGGCCCAGAACTGGACACAATACTCCAGATGCGGTCTCACCAGGGCAGAGTAGAGGGGAAGGAGGACCTCTCTCGACCTACTAACCACCGCCCTTCTAATACACCCCAGGATGCCATTGGCCTTCTTAGCCACAAGGGCACAGTGTTGGCTCATGGTCATCCTGTTGTCCACTAGGACCCCCAGGTCCCTCTCCCCTACACTGCTCTCTAACAGGTCGTTCCCCAACCTATACTGGAACCTGGGGTTGTTCCTGCCCAGATGCAGGACTCTACACTTTCCCTTGTTATATTTCATCAAGTTACTCCCTGCCCAACTCTCCAGCCTATCCAGGTCTCGCTGGATGGCAGCACAGCCTTCTGGCGTATCAGCCACTCCTCCCAGCTTAGTGTCATCAGCAAACTTGCTGATAGTACACTCAATTCCCTCATCTAAATCATTGATGAATATATTAAATAATACTGGTCCCAGTACTGACCCTTGAGGCACTCCACTAGTTACAGGCCTCCAACTAGACTCAGCCCCATAGACTACAACTCTCTGGCTTCTCTCCTTCAGCCAGTTCGCAGTCCACCTCACTACCTGATCATCCAGTCCACACTTCCTCATTTTAGCCGTGAGGATGCTGTGGGAGACTGTGTCAAATGCTTTGCTGAGGTCAAGGTAGACCACATCCACCGCTCTGCCATCATCCATCCACCGTGTTATTTCCTCATAAAAGGCTAAGAGATTGGTCAAACATGATTTCCCCCTGGTGAAGCCATGTTGACTGCCCCTCATAACCTTCTTATCCTTGATATGCCTTAAGATGGTACCAAGGATAAGGTGTTCCATCACTTTCCCAGGGATGGAGGTGAGGCTGACCGGTCTGTAGTTACCCGGGTCCTCCTTCTTGCCCTTTTTGAAGACTGGAGTGACATTTGCTTTCCTCCAGTCCTCAGGCACCTCTCCCGTTTCCCAAGACTTGGTAAAGATGATGGAGAGTGGTCTAGCAATGACTTCCGCCAGTTCCCTCAGCACCCGCGGGTGCATCCCATCTGGACCCATGGATTTATGGATGTCCAGATTGCTCAACTGGTCTCTAACCCATTCCTCATCGACTAAGGCAAACCGCTCCGTCGACCTGACTTCATCTAAGGTCTCAGGGGTACAGGGCTCTTCAGGACTGCCCGCAGCAGAGTCCCCCTCCAGCATCCTTGTAGGCCCCCTGGAGACTGGAGGCTCCCTTGTAGCCTGGAAAGACAGCTCAATCTAGACTTGTTTCCAGGGAATGAAATGGCTTTATTAACCTTTGTATTTCTAAACTGCAGGCATGAGTACTAGTGATGGTAATACCCTAGTTTTCTGTTGCTGGGCTGGGAAGCAACCAAATGGTCGTATTCTCTGGACATAGTTTTGAGATTAATGTTCTTGGTTTCCCAAAGGAAAATGTAATGATGCTGAGAGTCACATTTGCAATGTAAAGAAAAAGGGGGGGGTGTGTGTGAGAGAGACAGAGAGCAAGACTGAGATGGGGTTTACAGGAAACAATACATGGTCAAGAAGTTTGTTTCCTTCTGTGTGCTGTCATGGTTTAAACCCAGTCAGGTAACTTGTTCACTCACTCCCAGTGAGTGGTGCCGAGCTGACAACAATCAAGGTCCGTGTCCGTCTCCCCCCCCCCCCTGCACCGGGGCTCTCCCCTTCCCCGCTCCCGGAGGAACGGGGAGGAGGATCGAGAGAGTGCAACTCCTACGGGTTGAGACAAGAACAGTCCAGCAACAAATCACCACCGCTACTATCAGCTAAAACAATGATAAGGGAAAATAACAAGGGAAGAGAATGCGATACCACCGGCCAAGAAAACGAGTTCCACCCGGAAGCTCCTGTCCTTCCGGGTAACTCCCAGTTACCCCCCACCCCGGGCATGACGTGCTGTGGTATGGAATACCTCCCCGGCTAGCCCGGGTCAGGCGCCCCGTCTCTGCTTCCTCACAGCTTCCCCTCCTCCCTGGCAGAGCATGAGCCTCACAGAGTCCTTGGTCAGGGTAAACATCACTTAGCAACAACCGACAACATCGGCTTCACCAACGCTGTTCTCAAACTAGAAGTCAAAACACAGCACTGCACCAGTTAACACAAAGGAAAAAACATGACTGCTACTGCTGAACCCAGGACAGTGCATTTGCCAGGGGGGGATGTTTCCTCATCCCCTTTGGCACTCTCCCCTGAAAAGGCATTCAATGGCCCTGGGAGTGTCCATCACCTCCTTTGTGAGCCTGTGAGGGCTGTGGAAGACCAAACAATGCTGACACTGGGTGAAGAAACTTCTGGTGAAGTCCTATTTGAAATGAGGCAGTGAGTGTTAAGATACAAGGTGCTTAAGGTATAAGGCTTACAGAAAAAGGGTTGTCTGCAATTTTGAGTTGCAGGCAGAAACTTGTTGGAGTGCCCAAGAATTGTTAGCTGTATTTTAAGCTACCTGCATGAGGCTGGGGTACTTAACGGTCAGATTTAAAATCAACTAAAATTGATACAGGGGTTTAGAGCTCTCCAAAAACTTCCTGGAACTTTTTAAGGTGTGGAAGATTCCTATAGGAGCACTGTGCTTTCATCTGCAGCAGCTCATTTGGCTGGGCTGGGCTGGGCTTTGACCTCTGCTGCTGTGGTTCAGAAAAAAAACTTCCTTAAATGTGGATTTGTCAGAGGGACACTTGTCCCTTTCCTTCAAATCTTTCTTCTCTAAATCTTGTCCATTGAAAAGGATTATAATTCATAAATAACATTACAAGAGCTCTTGAGGCTTGCCTTTTCTGGGTAGGACTTGGGAGTCCCTGCTAAATAAGGGCGGAAGAAAGCAAAGTTCCTTTAAAGTTAAGCTCAGGCTGGACCTTGTGTTTGGCTGCAGTGGTGTTCTGTGAGACAAGCCCCGCAGGCTGGGCCTGCAGCTGCAGCAGCTCTCCAGGTTCTTGCTTGCAGTGGTCAGTGCAGTTTGGACTCACCTTGTCCAGTGTCCCCCTGCTCTGTGTGAAGAGCAGCTTTGGAGAGTGGGAGCTGCTTTTTCTTTCCTGTTACAAGGTGAGCCAGAGTTTTGCTTCCTTTGCTGATACTTGTGTTGCCAAAGCAGGCCCAGTCTTCACCTGTCCTTGTTTGTGTGTCAGAGGTGCTCTTCTGACATCCCTCTCTTGCTGTTGGGTTGCAGAGGCTTGGCATGAGATGGGGACTGCATTTTGGTAGGTGCTGTGGATGTGCAGGTGAGATGCAATCTTTCCAAAAAGCTCTCTCAACAGAAGAGAGTGGCACTAAGAGAACAGAAGTAGCATTCTCTCAGCTCTACAGAAAGAGCTGGATCCTATAAAATGTCATGAAACTGTTTCTGTTTTGCATGGAGTGCTAACATGTGTTCCAAACCATCTGGATTTTTTTTCAATGTAATTGTGAAAACCATTTTCTTGTAACAATGCAGTGAAGCTTTTGCACAAGGAAATGATGTTCCTCTTTGCCACTGGCAGAGCCTTTGCCAGTGTCTGGTGGCAGCCTGGGGCTGGATCTGTGCTCCCTGTGTAGGGCTCAGTTGGGCTGGTCCCTGTGAGCCATCAGCAGTGGCCAAACAAGGATGGGTTGGTAGGTTTTAAAGGAAGAGAACTGTTATGTCTCATCTGCTGTGAACAAACATGCAGGAGAAGCCTAGGTGTGAAGCACAAGGCTTTGCTGGCAAAGCAGTTGGTGTGGTTGTGTGCATGGAACTGGGCTGTGTCTCCCTTCAGAGGGTGAAGTGCCGAATTCCTCCATACTTTCTGGCCTGTGCTTTTGGCAAGTGGGTCTTTGGGTCGCTGCTTAAATCACATTTACCTGGATTTTAGTTGTGATTACCATAGCAGGGAAGAAAGCAGTAAAAGTGTGACTGTATGGCCCAATGTTCAACTGTAAGGGAGTGCCTTTTGGGCGGAGACAGGCGCATCCTTAGTTCTCTTTTCTTGCTGTTGGGGTGTTTGCTGGTTCACAGATGACTCAATCCAAGGTTCCAGTGTTTGTCTTTGTGCTCACTTGCAAATGCTCCAAGCCATTCTTCGTGTGACTGAGAGCAGTGAGAGTATCCTGTGCTGTGTAAGACTGGCAGGGCCTTTCATCTGCAGGCTGAGCAAACTGCAGCGCTGTCAGCATCTCTTCAGCTGGGTTGTGGCAGGCAGACTTTGTAGCTGGAGCAGGAAGATGCCCACGTGCACTAGCAGGCTTCTCCTCTTGCGTTGTGTTCAGGAGTAGCTGCGTGGAAGTCTGCTCCCTGTCCCGGTTTCTCCTGTATGTTTTAGTGCTGTAGAAAGCTGTTTTGCAAGGAGCCAAGTGCTGTTCCTGTGGGCAGCCTGATGTCTAATCCAGTTTTCTGAACAAGCCAGGTGGTTCTTGCCTGTGGTGCCAGTGACAGATGAGCCTGAAGTAAGGGCCAGGTTGTCAGCTTTTCTAGGTGTCCTCTTGCCCCTGCAGTACTGCTTCCAGAGCTCCGTGGGTGTGAACTTGAGCTCTTCATTCCTGTAATCCATGAACTTTAAGAGCTCCCCTGGGAATGTTGTAGCAGTGTTCCTTGCTGCCAGGCAGGCTTTCTGTCTGACAGCCTTGCCAAGGTTTTCCCTCAGCGCTGGTTCTGTTAGTCCTGGCTCCAGCCCTTGATTATTGTTTTCTTAAAGTGTGTGCCTTTCATTGCCTACAAGGCCCTGGAACTTTTTGCTGGATGGGGCCACGAGAAGGCGAGGATTTCCCTCCTGTTTGGTGTTCCTGCAGGCCGTTACCCAAGGCCCCTCTCCAGGTTTCCTGTAGCCCCTTTAGGCACTGGAGCTGCTCTAAGGTCTCCCCTTGAGTAGCCTTCTCTTCTGCAGGTGGAACCAGCCCAGCTCTCTCAGGCTGGCTCCAGAACAGAGCTGCTCCAGCCCTCGCATCATCTCCATTTCCTCCTCTGGACTCGCTCCAGCAGCTCCACGTCCCTCTTGTGCTGTTGCCCCAGAGCTGGATCAGGACTGCAGGGGGGTCTCCCCAGAACACAGCAGAGGGGGAGAATCCCCTCCCTGAGCTGCTGCTCATGCTCTGAGGTTGCAGCCCAGCACAGGGAGGGGATCTGGGCTCAAGCGCCCACTGAAGCAAGGTCATGGGGAGCTTCTCATAGACAACACCCCCAAGTGCTTCTTCTCAGGGCTACTTTCAATCTGTTCTCCCCCAGTCCAGAGGAGTCCATGGAGATGTTCTGGGGGTTGAAGCACCTGGTGGGAGCTGCCTCTGCCTGTGGGAGGGGCTTGGAGCTGCATGGGTTTTGAGGTCCCTTCAACCCAAACCACTCTGTGATTCCACGGTTAATATTTTACTGCTGAAGCATCTTGCTGATAAATCACGTCTCAAGAAACGAGCTTTTAAACCCAACAAATGACAGGTACTTTATAGCGCTGGTTTGTGCTCTGTGGAGAGATGAGGTTATTGTGCAGCCATGAAACTCTTGGACTTCAACCTTTGGGGTCCCACTCAACCTCACATGAGATTCAAACAGCTTGTTTCTTAACGTGCCCTGGAGAATGTTACTAAATCACAGAATCACGCAGTGCTTTGGGTTAGAAGGGACTTTAAAGCTCACCTAGTTCCACCCCACGTACCTTCCACTAGCCCAGGCTGCTTGAAGCCGGTTGCTGTGTTAGTAAAACAAATCCACCTGGTTCCTGGTGTGGTGTTTTATTTATTTATTTAAGTATATTTTCTGTCTTAAATCTAAAACTGAAAGGTCAGAGTCCGATGGGAAGAGGGGTAAAAAGCAGAATTACAGGAATGCAAGAATTAACGTGTGGACACTTGTGTGAGTTTTAAGCTCAGCAGGTAGGTGGCTGAACTGTGCCAATGGTTGTAATTCCTTGTCCTGAAACAGAGAGAATGTGAGGTCGAGGAAGGAGGTGTTGGAATGAGCTTGACTCAAGAGAGTGCTTGGAGGAAGGAGGAGGGTGGGAAGTGAGAGATGATAACCCCAGCTCTGAGAGAAGCACTCACAAATCAAGGTGAGGTTCTGCGAAGAGCAGATGGTGGCCCAGGCTTTGAAGTCTTAGTGGTGGCCTTTTAGCAAGCCAAGTGACAGACGGTGTTCTTTGTTAGAGGTACTGCTGCGGACCCTCAGTCATGGCAGGCTCTGAGCAGGGGCAGGACAGGGCTTAGGCCGGGGCTGTTGGTACCTGCTCATTTCAGGGAGGAACCTGCAGCTGGGTAATACACCTGAGTGTGATGCACTCTGAGTGTGGTGAGTGTATCAGAGTTCAAAGGGTTTAATGTAGCTGCTAAGCAGCTTGGGAGAGAAGATGATAGTCCCACATGCCTTTAGCTCCTTTAGGGTGTGTGTTCCTCTAAGACTACTTAAAGATCAGCTTTGCCCCTGCTTTTACTTCTGTTTCAGACTCTGATTTTGTTACTGAAACTTTATTTGCAGAGAAGAAGGTAGTTCAAATGAACTTTACGAATCCACTGCTGATCAGATGAGTGGCCTTCCAACAAGCTGTAGAGAACTCAATGGCCTTTTCAAACCAAAGGAGGGCAAGCTTGAGAAGAGCTGGACTGAGGGCCCTGCAGTTCAGAAGCCTCAGTTCTGAGTGGCAGAGCCAGGAGAAGGGTGATGGGAGTTTCTGTTCAGTTGGAGACAGAAGGCAGTTTAGTTTAATTTCTTTTATTTCTTAGGATGAGAATGTGTTGAATTTTTCTTGCTTGCTAAATCAATAGAATCTCTCCTGATACTGCTGAGACCACAGTTCTGCTATTGCGCTGGAGGCAGCTTGCTTCAGAGCTGGGCTCTGATTTTCTAACTATGTCCTGTGTGAGTCTAGCAGCTGTGGGATCCCAACACCTTTGCTCCTCAAGATTGGTCTGAGCTTTTGTCAGTGACTGGTGATGTGTTTGCCCACAGTCATTGGGTTTTTTTGCACTGGCATTAGTACAGCTATAAAATAAAGAGCCATTCATTACATTCGTAGTGCGAAGGAGCAAAGTGAAGGCTTGGCAAGGAGTGGCAGTGACTTTCGTCTCCTCTTTGTGTGCATCATGGTGCTCTTGGGACCAGTGGAGAGGTTATAGGGGGCTTGTTCAAAACATCTTTTCAGTTTCAACTCTGAAGGCTGCAATGTGGCAGGGACCCTGCAGCGTGCTGCAGAGCAGCCGCAGCACTGTTACAACCTTAGATTTCTTGTTTATTCATTTATTTAGTTACTAGTGTCTGTGTTTGATCCAGAAGTCTCATTGTTTTGCCTGCCTGCAGGCAGTTGAGGGGACTGGTGGTTCTGGCAGGCGTGGAGTAGGCTGCTGGAGACAGGGCTGTCTAGAAGTGGGCAGTGGGGAGGGAAGCGTTCTTGTCTGCAGCAAGTCCCCTGCTGCTTAGGTTGGAGGGGCTGCTGCCCCTATGGAAGGGTGCACCAAGTCCCCCCAGGCAGCTCAGGTGTTGCTTTGCCACAGAGGGGCCTGAGATGGGCTGGTGAGGCTGCCCTGGCTGTTCTGTGGTGCAGGGTCTGTGCTGGCTCTGCGTTGTGCCATGGCAGTCACAGGGGTGTTTCACACTGGTTCACTTTCTGACCGCATCTGTATTGGTTTGGTTTTGGGCGGTGAATGAAACTGTGCTTTTCTTATGGTCTTATTACTTATGGTAATAATTACTTATGGTTTATTACTTTTTCGAGTTCCCTTAGCTGTTTTCATCAGCAAATGTCATCTTTTGTCATGTGGACGCCAGATGTAATTGCTGAAAGGCCAAGTCTCCATTGTGCTTGTATTATTTAGTATTTTCCTTGCGTTAATCTGATGATACATTCTGAAATTGAGTTTCCCCTTTTCCCTCCCCCCCCCCCCCCCGCAATATTTATCATCCTCTCTGTGTAGTAAGTAATATTTGGGTTAGTTGGCTTTAACTCAGGAGTAAGAAGGAGGCAGGGTTGGAATTGTTTTGAAAGCTATAGATGAGTTTTTGTCTGCCCTATAGAAGGGCATCACCTGCTTAGTGCTGTAGTGCAGTACTGGTTAATTTCAATCAATGGAGCTACAGCATTTTGCAAAGTGATGGGTACAGGTATTTTCAAGTCCTCATTCCAGGAGGCCACTTAGTTTTATGAAAGTCATTTGGACATATTCATAGATGTGAGGTTTTCTCTACTTCACCAATTCAGAATGAAATTAATTGTGCTGAAACACTGGACTGAATTTAAATTTTAGAGTAATTCCTGTGCCTCTTCCTTCATTGATGCATCTGTTAAAACTGTATGGTTTTGTTCTCTTGAATTTGTTTGGGGTTCTGTGTTGGGTTTTTTTCCCTCCCAGAAAGAGGCATAAGGTCACGGTTACTCACTATTTCATTAGAATTAGGTTTTTTTGAGGGACTGTGACCTTACCTTGTTGAAGCCACTTTGGCAGCTTTTTACCCGTACGGAAAACAACTTGTGTCATGACATGGCCAAGCCTGGGATTTTTCTTCCTCTTCGTCGTGCACTTGCAGAACTCTTCCTTGTTACAGAAAACAGAGTTAGTTCCTGTACTTGCACCCCTCCTCTCCCCAGTGCCCAGAATGATATGTAATTCAGTGTTAAATTAAAAGCAGTTTTCCTTTCCCTTGGCAAAGTTCATCAGAGCTTTAGAACCATTAAATGCTTCAGAAACATTACAAACTTTCTCTTGCGGAGTCTGGCAGCAAATTCTACTAGAGGGGCCATGCTGTTGCCATATCCATTGTGGAGCCTTATATAATAGTCATGACTCCTCCTTACGCACTTCAGGCAGCAAGCCCTAAAGCCACTCTTTATTCTGAGAGGAATGCTGCTTTAATAATTAATTTAAAGGTATTTAAATGTGCTTTTCCTTGAGTTGGTTTTGCACACTACGTAGGAACAGTCTGTAAGGAACTGATTTCTGTGTTCACAAACTGTGTTCTAGTCAGGGAGAGTCTTCTGTGTAGTTCAGATACCTTTGGTTCATGGGGACTACTGTAATGATCAGCATTTTAATGATAATTAGTTGGATGATATCTTTACTTGAAGTGTTGGTGTTCACTGAAGGCTTTGTTGCAGGAGCTTGGATCTCTACAAGAGTATTTGCTTGCCTTAAATACTGAAGATCAACTTCATCGCTGCACAGCACAGGTCATAAGATTGCTCAACCTCAGTGATGTGTGGTTTTGCAATATCTTTCTGACAGGCAGAGATAATGAATGGTTTCTGAGTGCCCAGTGGAGTTGTATAAAGTAGAGATAAATGTACTTTGACTTCCCAGTACCCTGAAAGGCTTCCAAAATACGTGAATGAACTACACGCAAATGTTCTCCTTTGATAGTCAGCTGATGTGCCCCAAAGTGGCTGTTGGGTGTCATCTGGTTTACCAAAGTGACCTCTCAAGTGCCAAAAGGTGGGAATGGGGATGGGGGCTGGTCTTTCAGTAGCTGGAAATGCAGTTGCCTTGCTGGAACTGCCTGGGTACATGACAATTGTTGCACTACTAACTTCTTAGGTTGGAGGGGCTGCTGCCCCTATGGAAGGGTGCACCAAGTCCCCCCAGGCAGCTCAGGTGTTGCTTTGCCTGGGAATCGAAGGAGCTGGGAATCGAATTTTCTGTTGTTTTTTCCTGTTATTCTGCTGTCTGCTAAAATAACTCCTGCCTCCTGAGGTACACAGCAGGAGCAGAACACCACACAGAGGAGTGGGAAGGTTTCATCAGCACTGTGAGATCCCTGAAAGAAAGATACTGCAGTCTGTCATTCCAGTGGAATGGGCAGACGAGGGCATTTGAACGTGTTGTTGTGGGACTGTGAGCACAGTCTAGTGGGGATGGGATGGAGCAGCCCTGAGGAGAAGGACTTGGGGTTTTGGGTGACGAGAATCTCCCCGTGACCTGGCTTGAGTGTGCGCTTGAGCCCAGAACCCCCCTGTGTGCTGGGCTGCATCCCCCCCCCCAGGGCGTGAGGAGCAGGTCAAGGGAGATCTCAGGCACAAGTTCTTCCCTGTGAGGGTGGTAAGGCCTTCAGCGTTGGTGTTCAATAAACTGTGGCAATCAGCACCTCGTGAAAATGCCAGCACATCGCTAATTTTTGTGGTGTGGCAGGGATGAGTTCCTTGTCTCTTGGCTTTGCTGCATGATTAACTTTGGTTTTGAACAGTTCTGTGAAGGGCAATCCCCAAAGAGAGTGGCTGCAGCGAGGCTTTCCTAGTGAAATGCTTGGCGTCAAGGAACTGGTTCATCATGAGCAGTTTCGTGAGCCCACTGCTGTGTTGTTCTGAATATTTGTGGGACATCCTGAGCCCACTGATGATTCTGCGGGTTACTCGTACAAATACTTCTCTCTTCTATCGTTTTATAGCATCAGAGAAGGCCGTGAGATGTCTAAAGAAAATCTTGTCACGTTTCATCAGTGCTGTGACTAGGAGAGAAAAGCAGAGAACCCATTTTTATTAAAGAACAGGAATTTGATGCAGCACTGTAAAGCAATTTCATGAAGTAAATAGGAGCTCTGTGTGCTTAGATAGGAGCCTACTATGTTTAGCTAAAGCAGGAATTGAATGTAAAGTGCTCTAGACAGTGACATTGGTTACAGGCAGTGGCTTTGACTCAGATTCACACCAATATGTGAGTATCTTCAGGAGATTTGTTTGAGGTTTGTATCGGGTGCAAGCAGGACCAGGGCTGGAAGCATTAGTTTTGAGTTTCATAGTGATAGCTCAGATTAAAAAGGTTGTGTTCTGTCATATTCTGGGAAGCAGCCTAAAAGCTGCAAATTTTAGGAAAAGTGTTGATTTGCCTGTCTTACGAAATCCAGAATATCATAGAATCATAGAGTGGTTTGGGTTGGAAGGGACCTTAAGGCTCATCCAGCTGCAACCCCCTGCTATGGGCAGGGATACCTTCCAGTAGAGCAGGCTGCTCCGAGCCCTGTCCAACCTGCCCTTGGTCTCCTCGAATTTGTGAATCTCCTGAAGTCTCTGTTGTTTGAGGAATGGGTGGAATAACCAGCATTTCCCATTTTAATTTTCCAGCTGTATAGCAAGGCTGTGCATATGTCGGGGGTCACCTGCGTGTTCTTTCCCCACTGCTCAGTGGAAACTTCCTTTTGGATGGCCAGGACGCCTCAGGTGGAGGAGGAAGGTAGATTGAAAGGTACCATTGTCACATGGTGGCAGGGGGTTTGAACTGGATGAGCTTTAGGGTCCCTTTCAACCCAAAGCAGTCTGTGATTCCATGATCTGTGTGCTGTGGATTTCTTACATCAGATGTCCCTGGGGAGCAGATTTAAACCTCTGCACTCAGCTTAATGTTCTTGGAATTTGTTTGTGTCTTTCTCTGCTGTTAGTTGATGCTCTGAGGCTGAGGAGGCTGCTACAGGCACACAGTTTATGGAATTGAGAGCCATTGCTGCATGGAGGCCACAGCGAGCCTGGCCTGTGCCAGCAAATGTGTCTTTTGCTGGAGGTCAACTCTGATGCAGTTCTACTGTGGGACAGGGGCTCTGTTCCACTCTGTCCCTGTGCTGTTCCTGAAGCCTGGGGCAGTGTTACTTGTGTGCCCCTTTAATTTGCAAGTCGGTGGAGGATGGGTTTGAAAGGGAGCAGGTTGCTCCCCCTTCCTGCCTGGACTCCTCCTCTTCCAAGAGCTGCTGGAGCCCATGGGTGTGGGATGGTCGGATGTGAGCTGGGTGGGTGGGCTCCACATCTGGGAGACTGAGGAGGTGCCACCTTCCCTAGAGCTGAGTCCTGTGTCAGACTGGCTGGGAAGCAGTGGAAGGAGGAACTGGGGAGGCAGGAGACACACACCTCTCTGTGTACTGCTCTGCAATTCCCACTTGGTAGAGGTTTGGTTCCCCCTGTAGATCACTGTCTGAGGTTGCGTGTGGCTCCTGGTGCTCTAGAGAACGTGGGCTGGCCCATCTTGTGCAAAGCCACCAAGGTGCAAAGCCAAATGAGTATCTTTGGTTTGAAATTGGACTGTTTTTCTTACTCCAGGTACCTTCATCGCCACCAATTCAGTTGCAATCTCAGTGAGTGAAAAGTGATGACTTGGTAACTGTTGCCTTCCTAAAGCAGTCTCTAATAGATGACTTTCCATTCTAGTCAGTAAAGTGACCCCTCTTCTTAGGGGGACAACTTTGTTAGTTCTCTAAAGGCAATGAGCTCTGCCTGGATGGGAGTGGTGAGCGGCTCCAGCGGTGCTTACTCACTGGGCTGCCAAGGGAGGGTTTTGCCAGGCTGGGAGAGCGCAGGATGGGGTTGGTGAGAGACACTCAGCAAAACCAAAAGCAGCGACGTGAAAGTGCGCTGTGAGTGGGAGAACGTGGAGGTTATTCTTTGAGCTCTTTTGTCTTGCCAGCTAATTCATACGATGGGGCTTGCGCTTCCTCTCGTATTCACGCCTTCCCCAGGGACCTGGTTGCCAGAAATACCCCTTCCATCCCGAAGCCTGAGTGTGCATGCAAACCCAGCCAAATTCCTCCTTGTCCTGGGTTCAGCAGTAGCAGTCATGTTTCTCCTTCTTGGTAGCTGGTGCAGTGCAGTGTTTTGACTTTTGGCCTGGGAACAGAGCTGATAGCGATGTTTTGGTTTGGCCAAGGACTTTGTGAGCCTCATGCTCTGCCAGGGAGGAAGGGAAGCCAGGAGGAAGCAGAGACAGGACACCTGACCCAAACTGACCAAAGAGGTATTCCATAGGGTTAGGGTTAGGGTTTTTCTTGTAAGTTCACAAAGTATGGGTCTATGATTTCAGTGTATTGTTATGTGAAGGTAATAAATTATATCTGCAGTCATGAACACTACAAGATTGTTGATGCAGGAGTCACGGACAACGCAGAGACGATCAATGTGATCAAGCAATTGCCAAATTTATTACAAAGCCTTAACTCCTTATATACTATTTCTTGCAGGCACTTACAGTGATTTGGCATATTATGATATGATACCTGTCTTGAAGACCTTTAGTGACTAACATATAATTGGTTAAGCACAGGTGTGAGAACTCGACCTCGAAAGCTTGCCAGCAGTCCACAGTTCTCAGTAACTCAGTGAATTCCAGCTTCTTATCTTGCTTGCTTAATCTTCTTCGGGCCTCTCATGGCCTTGCTGTATCTTTCAGGGTTATTCAGAGTTTATGTACGAATTATGCATTCTCCTGTGAGAACACTGCCTCCACATCTCCCCCTTTTTGTTTTATATATATTTTGGGTGACCCTACTTGAGCAGGGGATTTGGGCTAGATCATATCTCCAATATATGCTGACTACAGGCTGCTGGGCATGCCCCTTTTTTCTGCTGTATGGCTCTCTGATAACAGGGGAGGCCATCCTTCACATCAAGGTCTGGCATGGCATATGTCCCCACCGCTCCATGCCTGCCAGGTTGCAGCCGACAGCGGAGCTAAAGGTTCTTCTTGGTGGCAAACACAGAGGCCATCCCAGTCTTGCTCTTGACTGTGGTAGCAGGCATTTGGTCAGGCTCAATCCTTGCACCTTGTTGTCAATGCAGAGTTTCACCTCCTTCATCCAGTACCAAGTCGCTACTACAGCAAGGCACACACAAATTTACATTAGCAGAGTAACAGAGTGCAGCAGCAGTTGAAGATGCTGATGGCAGCGAGGGACTAGCCAAAGAAATTTCTTACCAGTGGAATTCCCCCACCCTCTTAATTTATTCCATCACCTGCTTTATAACACTACCAGTGTGTTAGAATCTTTCTAGCTTTTGCCTTAGCATTTTCTAGCAGCTACTGCAAATTTGCATACTTTAACATCTCTTTTACAAGTGACAAATCTATATAATACAAGGTGTGGTTTCTTATTAGAGACTGGCTAGTAAATACAGGTGGTTTTATACACAAAATCACAGCCTCTAATAATAGCTACTCTATAAGCACACACACATATTCAAGCAGTTACTTTTCAGTAGCCCCCAAATGATGTTTTGCAATCATTAGATTTTCTCTTCCTCTATCTCATTCTGCTTGGGGTATTCATGGTCAGCTCCTGTAGCTGAGGCATCAGGTTTTTCCATTTGTCTGTCCAGCTCATGGCAAGGCTTGACAAACTTTGCAGGCAGTCGTCATGGACCTGTAGGCAGGAGGACACAAATATACCCCCTCCCCCAGGTTTTCCGTTCTTGAGAAGCAGACAGGTTAGACTGCACGTTGTTAACCGGCGAGGAGTTTGCTGCATCATTGCCTTTGGTTTTGTTTTTGTTTTTTTGATCCAAAGTCGCTCACCCTACAAACGCCGACCTGCTTGGCAGCAGTTACAGCTGCCTGCCTGCTTCAGCAGCAACCATAAATACCTGCTGGCAACCGTGCTTTTGCATTAACCCTTTCATGCCCGAAATGTTAAACTGCTCCCCATTAAAAACTTTTACATGAACCAAACACCAAAAAAACCACACAGAACACGGTCTGCCCTTAACATACGCACACACACACTTGTGGGATCCCACAAGCACGCTCCACACAACTACAATATTTGAAGCACAAAATCCAGCCAATCATTACTCCCACTACAGTCCCACGTGCAGAACGTGGCACAAGGACCCTGTGGAGACTAACAGCAAACCAGCTCCGAGAAGCATCATTGCAGTGCGAGGTGGCAGGCTCAACCTTAGCGGGCGTCCCTGCAGAGGCTCTGCATCCCCCACATCGCATGAGGCTTGGGCTTTTATACTGACCAAAATGCACACTCATTCCGATACAGGTGGCCAGCCTGTGCTGGAAGAAGTGGCCAGCAGTATCTACAAAGGTCTCCAAGGGTCGATAGAAACCTGGACATACTTATATTTACCAACTTCTAGTGCATGAGTTTCACAGAGAGAGTGTATTAAATGAGTCACAGTATGCCCAATACCCCTGATAAGAACATATGAAAGACCTTCCCACCACCGAAAACGCATACAATATACCTGTATCCCGTGTTTGTCTCGCTGTAGGTTCGGTGGGGGTGGTGGTGGTGGTGGTGGTGGTGGTGGATGGTGGTTGTTTTTGTTTGGGTTTTTTTCTTTGTTTGTTCGTTTGTTTTGGTTTTGTTTTTTCTTCTTTAACGTAAAAAAGATTGCTCTCTTCACTTTAATAAGGGCTGAAACATCCATAAAACGGAAGTCCTAAGCTGAAATTTCAATTCATTCAATCACTGACAAGGGGGGTGTCCTGGGGCGGTGCTGACTCTTTCCAGGCTCTCACCCATCGAGCTGGGACCCACCGCAAACTGTAATCTATAATTATACACATATAACCTCAACCAGTTAGTTTTACTTCTGTGTTGCAGAATGGCTCCAAGAGCAAGGCCATGGATCCTTAGAGGCCTTGTGCGAGCAAAGCAAGGTGTAGACCTCACAGGTAACCGGATACCGGATGTGGGAGGAGAATGTGAAGGAAGCTGTGTAGAACTAACCAATACTGTTCTGACTCGTAGGCGTGGCTACACACCACGCGGATATAAGCGAAGTGCGCCACAAATAAAGTAGAAGTTTGCTTATCACCCATATTGGGTTGGCGTGTCTTGCTTCTCCTCACCGCTTACAAATGGTGCCCAAACAGGGACCATGGACTACAGGGCCCCGGCTACCGGGGACCCGGATTACAGGGCCCCGGTTAACGGGGACCCGGAATACAGGACCCCGGTTAGCGGGGACCTGGAATACAGGGCTCCGGTTAACAGGGATCCGGAATACAGGGCCCTGGTTAGCGAGGACCCGGAATACAGGGCCCCGGTTAGCGAGGACCCGGAATACAGGGCCCCGGTTAGTGGGGACCCGGAATACAAGGCCCCGAGTATCAAGGACCTGGAATGGTGAGTGTGCGGTGCTGGCGGCAGCGGCCGGGGAGCACGGGCAATGCTGTTGCGGTGGCGTGACGGACCCGGGTGCTTGGACTAACCGAAAGGAGTCCACCGCTGGGGTGAACCATACACTGCTGCGTCGGGAGGCCAATCCAGAGACCGAGGTTACAGGACGATCATTACTGGTGAATTTTCTGCAATGGGCATCTCTGCATATCCGGTGTTTACTACACAGCAGGGGGCTAAAGAGTGGGAAGCTCTTGATCTCAAAATAGTTAAGGAGGCCTGACAAGCAGTGACCACGTATGGGTTAAAATCCTCTTATACTCAAGCTGTATATGTTATGATTTTTCTTGCAATTGACAGGGGGAGCCCATACAGTTTCTCTGTGATAGTCATGTACTAGAAGTTGGTAAATATGTCCAGGTTTCTATCAACCCTTGGAGACCTTTGTAGATACTGCTGGCCACTTCTTCCAGCACAGGCTGGCCACCTGTGTCGGAATGAGTGTGCATTTTGGTCAGTATAAAAGCCCAAGCCTCATACGATGTGGGGGAGGCAGAGCCTCTGCGGGGACGCCCACCAAGGTTGAGCCTGCCACCTCGCACTGCAATGATGCTTCTCGGAGCTGGTTTGCTGTTAGTCTCCACAGGGTTCTTGTGCCACGTTCTGTACGTGGAACTGTAGTGGGAGTAATGATTGTCTGGATTTTGTGCTTCAAATATTGTAGTTGTGTGGCGTGTGCTTGTGGGATCCCATAAGCGTGTGTGTGTGCGCGTTTGTTGAGGGCAGACGGTGTTCTGTGTATTTTTCTTGTTGTTGGGTTCATGTAAAAGCTTTCAACGGGTAGCTGTTTAACATTTCGGGCATGAAAGGGTTAATGCAAAAGTGCGGTTACTGGTGGGTATTTATGGTTGCTGCTGAAGCAGGCAGGCCGCTATAGTTGCTGCCCAGCAGGACAGCTTTCGCAAAAAAAAAAAAAGGGGGGGGGGGGCAGAGAGTAATGATGCTGCATTTAACCTGTCTAACCTGTCTACTTCTGAAGAACTGATAACCTGGGGGAGGGGGTATATTTGTGTCCTCCTGCCTGCAAAGTTTGTCAAGCCTTGCCATGAGCTGGACAGAGGAATGGAAAAACCTGATGCCTCAGCTACAGGAGCTGACCGTGAATACCCCAAGCAGAATGAGATAGAGGAAGAGAAAGAACGAATAACTGCAAAACATCACCTGGGGGCAACTGAAAAGTAACATCCTGCCTATGTGTGCTTGTAAAGTAGCTATTATTAGAGGTTGTGATTTTGTGTATAAAACCACCTGTATTTACTAGCCAAGTCGCTAATAAGAAACTGCATTTTGTATTGTATAGATTTGTCACTTGTAAAAGAGATGTTAGAGTATGCAAATTTGCAGTAGCTGCTAGAAAAATGCTAAGGCAAAAGCTAGAAAGATTCTAATACAATGGTACTGTTATAAAGCAGGTAATGGAACAAATTAAGAGGGTCGGAGAATTCCAGTGGTAAGAAATTTCTTTGGCTAGTCCCTCGCTACCATCAGCATCTTCCAACATGCTGCTGCACCCTGTAATAGTTACTCTGCTAATGTAAATGTGTGTGTGCCTTGCTGTAGTGGCAACTTGTTACTGGATAAAACAAAAGTGGGGAGATGTGGAGGCAGTGTTCTCACGGGGGAATGCATAATTGGTACATAAACTCTGAATAATCCTGAAAGATACAGCAAGGCCATGAGAGGCCCGAAGAAGCTTAAGCAAGCAAGATAAGAGGCTGGAATTCACCAAGTTAATGAGAACTGTGGACTGTTGGCAAGCTTTCAAGTTTGAGTTCTCACACCTGTGTTTAACCAATTACATGCTAGTCACTAAGGGTGTTCAAGGCACGTATCCAGTCATAATATGCCAAATCACTGTAAGTGCTTCAGCCGGGGCCTTGGCTCAGCTAAACAGACTGAATTGCTGAGTTGCTAAGCAGACAAATACTACATCGAAGGCAATTCCTGATTTGTTGTTTAATGTTGACTCTCTAAGACATGCAACACTACAGAACCTTTTGTTGTTGGAACAGGGACATGGATGTGAAGAGTTTGATGGAATGTGTTGTATGAATCTTTCTGGTCATTCTAATTCGATACATGCACAGCTGAAAACCCTGGCTCAGCTTATCCAGCAACTGCAAGTGAGCAATGACTTAGGGATAACTAAATGGTTGTCCTCATGGGGCATTACAGGTTGGCTTAAAACACTGCTATTTGAAGGACTGCGCTTATGTATCATTGCTATTTTAATCACTGTAGTTGTTAGACTTGCTTATAGTTGCGTGATGAAACAGGTGAACAGAACAACCCACACTGTTTTGCTTGCACAAAGAAAAAGTGGGGAATTGTTGCAGAATGGCTGCAAGAGCAAGGCCATGGATCCTTAGAGGCCTTGTGTGAGCAAGGCAAGGTGTAGGCCTCACAGGTAAGCGGATACCGGATGTGGGAGGAGAATGTGAAGGAAGCTGTGTAGAACTAACGAATACTGTTCTGACTAGTAGGCGTGGCTAAACACCATGTGGATATAAGCGAAGTGCGCCACAAATAAAGTAGAAGTTTGCTTATCACCCATATTGGGTTGGCGTGTCTTGCTTCTCCTCGCCGCTTACACTTCTGCAGGACCTTTCCAAATGCCGGTTTCCAAATCCTTATACTGGACCAGAACACCCAGAGTTTTAGTCATATAACCTGAACCTAATGCCTGACCATGTATTATGGCCGGGGGATCATTAAAGTCTCCTGTCAATCGCAAAAAATTCATAACATATACAGCTTTCTATATCCTTGCTACCGGTGTAAGTCCTTCCCCCGTTTTTTGTTATTCCAACAGTTGTTTCAAAGTTTGATGTGTTCGTTCAATAATAGCTTGTCCTGTAGGAGAATAGTGTCAATAGTAACATGGGCATATTTCAATTTCCCCGAAAGAGGGTACATGAGTCACATCCATTTGCCAAAGCTGAAGAGGCTGGAGGCCTCGAGGGTTGACTCCAAGGCCTATACCTGCTGCTTGGCCTTGGCAATCGGGACAAGATTAGTGATTTTTGTCATGATGTGATCTAAGGCCTCATACTGAGCTTTTGATAGAACTCTTTTGTTCTGCCTTTGACTCACCCTTAAAAGGGGCATGAGATCAGTCAGATCATCATTTGAGATTTGAGCTATTTTCGAATTTTCAGGGATGTTGACCGGAGGAGCATGCGTTTGCACCATGATCCCAATATTTCCAGTATAGTCAGCATCAATTACACTGGGTAATACAAAGATTCCTTTCCTTGATGTTGATGATTGTCCCAGTAGCAAAGCACATAACCCATGACCAAGGGGCCCATTTAATTTAGATGGAATACAATGAACAGAAGTATCAGTTATGGTAAAATCTATTGCTGTTGCCACGTCCACTCCGGCACTCCCTGTGGTGGCGGAGGGGATGCAGTCCAGACACCCTGATTTTGTGTTGTCGTGCGGGGTGGCATCGCACTCACATTCAAGTTTCCCAACAGGGTTCTGTCTTTTTTAAACTTTGAACAACATTCAATTGTCTTGTGGCCAAATTTGTCACATTTAATACATTTGTCTGCAAGACCAGTAACACCACCCTGAGGGGGTCGGGTTGCTGAACTAATTTTCTTTACAGTACACTGCTTTTTAAAATGTCCCATCCGTCCACAACTGTAACATCTCGTACCTTTAGGATCCCCACGATCACCCTGACCTTGTTGTAGAAGGGGTTTAACAGCAGCGGTGAAGGCAGTAGCCATGTATCCAGCCTTTTCCTCTGCTGTGCCCACTTCAGAACATGCATCCATCATTTCTTGAAGACCAGCAGATTTTGGCAAAACCTGCAAAATATGCTTACAAGCTGGGTTAGCATTTTCCATAGCCAGAGACATAAGCATCGATTCTTTAGCATTAGATGCCAGATCAATATTCTTTTCGATAGCCTCTGTCAATCTGTCAATAAATTGCATATGGGGCTCAGGAGGTCCCTGCTTTACTGATGTATATGAAGGATTAGGCTTTCCTGCTTCCGGCACAGCTTTCAGAGCAGCTAAAGCCAATTGCTGTGCTTGCTGTAAAACTTCAATTTTCATACAAGCTTGTACTCCATCAGGGTGAAATTGTCCCTTTCCCAATAACATTTCAGATGAAACACTGTGCAAAGGGCGATGAGGATTACACTCTGAATTCTCATCTGCAGCCCTTGCAGCAAGCTCCTCAAACCCACTTTTAAAATGCAGGAGCTGTGAAGGAGTTAATAAAATTGCAGCCACTCTGAGACAAACATTTGGAGTTAGAACATTACTAGAAAAGAAAGCAGACATCATTTGCTGGGTATATGAGGAAGACAACCCATACTAATTGCTCCCTTAATTTCTTTCACAGCTTTCCAGTCCATAGGAGTCCAGACAGACTGTCCCTGAGGATTTATAATAACAGGGAATGCAGTGGGAACATCTATCGGTAAAATAGTACCGTCTATAATTGCATCCTGAATGCAGCCTCCGCCATCTCATGGCACTCGGATTGGCTTTATTAGATGTAGGAGTCGGTGGTAACGGCACATCACACGGACTGATTTTATCTGGGTTTTCCGGTTTTTCTGTTTTTTCCGTTTTTTCTGGGGCTTGCTCCCTCTCCTCCCCCAACTTGTCCAGACGATCCCGCAAGTCCTGCAATTGCTTATCTAAGGATTTCGTCCATTGTCGCCAGTTCCACTCATTTTGCAGCTCCAGTGGGAGCGATGCAAGCGGTGGTTTATGTGGTGGAGGTGGGTATTTATTCGGAGTTACACTCTCCTCCTTAGGAGACTCCCACCCCAGCAAAAATTCTTGGGGACTAAGTTCAGGGGCAGTAGCGGCACGAAAAGGGTTAACATCAGTTTGTTTCATTTCCTCACTAGCCACTACAGGCTCCCGAGTATCAACTGGAGCTACCGCCGATAAAGGCGTTGTCGACACAGGATAGGGGAAAGGCGCAGGGTCCTCAAACATTCGTACCTTACTGCGTGCTGGTTTTTGACCAGAATGTTTTATGCCCTAAACAGACGACACTACCATGGCTGTAGCACCGGGTGCTGAATCTAATGTAGGTGCCGAGCCCTGCTGTTGTGAAGGCGAGTCAGAGAGAGCTGTAAAAACAGATTTTGCCGCCTGTTTGCGGCTAGAGTCCCTTTTAGTAGTAACCAGGGGGCAGCAAGAGACTTCGCCTCCTTAAACCCACAAGTAACTTGATCCCACAGGCATGCCCCAATTGTTTTCCTTACTTTTTTCTTTACTTAATTGATTCCCCATCCTAACCCTCTTCCAGACCCCGTCGGCTCTTACCTTATTTGCACTGCGCAGTGTCTTCTGGGCTCACTAGGCTCTGTTCCGAGGCGTCTACCTCCCGATCCTGGTCCTGCCGGATCGAACCCAGCCGACGTCCCTGCGGCTCCGCGTTTTCCACTTTCTTCGGTGCCACGCACTTTAATTCTTTCAGCTTCAATATGAAAAATATGGGGAGTCCCTGTTTGGGCGCCAATTGCCGCAGAATATACATGGACTCAGTCAGAGATCAATATGATCAGACAAAAAGTCGTTTATTACAAAGCCTTAACCCCTTAAATACTATTTCTACTTGCACTCACAGTGATTTGGCATACTATGATTGGATACATGTCTTGAAGACCCTTTGCAACTACCATATAATTGGTTAAGCACAGGTGTGGGAACTTGACCTCGAAAGCTTGCCAACAGTGCACAGTTCTCATTACATCAGTGAATTCCAGCTTCTTCTTATCTTGCTTGCTTAGGCTTACTTGGGCCTCTCACGGCCTTGCTGTATCTTTCAGGATTATTCAGTTTATGTACCAATTATCCATTCTCCCGTGACAACACTGTCTCCGCAGGGAGCCAGCGTGGGCCTGAATCTGTAATGACGCAAGCACATCTTCGTTCCCAAGTTAGCAGTGGTACTGGACCTTCCCAATTTCCTTCCCAAGCTTTTACCATAACCTTAATTTAACCTTCATATTCGAGTATTCCGGTTGACATGGTTTGCATGTGTTTCACAATGGGAGGAATCACACTGTCACCAGGCAAGCACAAAAAAATTCATGACATTTTGGACCTTTACCAATTTACTTACTGGCTGTTCTGAGTCCCCATTTTCTTTATTTTTGCAAATATGTCTTGATAGTCGGATGGGTGCGCTCGACAACGGCTTGTCCTGTGGGTGAGTGGGGAATGCCAGTGACATGTTGGATTGCCCAAGTTTGCAAAAAAAATTCAGTCGATTGTGAAACATATGCTGGACCATTGTCCGTTTTTATTTGTCCTGGGACTCCTAAAGTAGCAAAGGCATGATGAAAATGAGTTTGCACATGTCTAGAAGTTTTTCCTCCCAAAGCGGTCATACAAACTGCCAGAGAAAAGATGTCCATAGAAACATGAACGTATTTTAGTTTGCCAAATTCAGGGATATGTGTGACATCTGTTTGCCATATTTGAAGTGACTGAATACTTCTGGGGTTAACCGACAATGTAGGACCCTTAGTGAGTTGTTGACAATCAGGACAGGCTTGTATGATAGCTTTTTCCTCTGCCATCGACAAGTGAAACCACCGTTTTAGGACCTTTGCTGATTGGTGGAAAAATTCACGAGAAATTCGAGCTTGTTGCCATACGTTGGGCACAGGTGACACACTGACAGGTTGAGTTAAATGGTCTGCTCTATCATTTCCTTCTGCATAGAATCCTGGCAAGTTTGTCTGACTGCGATGGTGACATATATAGTGCACTTCTGTTCTTTGTTTTAACAACAACCATAACTGTTTCATATTGCTAAACAAGGTTTCAACTGCAACCTGTTTCAAATAAGCTTTTTCTAATGGTTGCGCAACTCCTACTACATACGCTGAGTCTGAAATCATATTGATTGGACATATGTTCCATCGTTTAAACACCTCAGTCACTGCCTTCAGTTCTACAATCTGGGGTGATCCCTCAGAAAAAACTATATGTGATTTCCACTGGCCCTGTTCCTGCCATATAGTAGCTGCTTTGCCTGATTTTCCACTCCCATCTGTAAAGACTGTGATACCATTCACAGCTTTGAGATTGTACTTGGGTTTTTCCTCTATACATTCCTGCTGAATAAAAGTCAATATTCGATGGCTAGGATGACGGACCTTGATTGCTCCATCAAATCTTGCTAGAGCTATCTGCAGTGCTACACTATTCTGCATACACCATTGCAAATACTGTTCTGTCATAGGAATAATTATGGTTTGGCGTTCTTTACCAGATAGGTCTATGATATGATGCCTTCGTTTCATATTTAACTTACTTAGCAAATGTTTCAGCTCTGGTCACGATGTTTTTTGATGGTTGATGTGACAAAAATTGGCACTGAAGAATTTTCAGTTTCTCCTTATCAGATTCAACCCATTGCTTGGTTAATCCTACTGGCTGGAAATCATTACTGACAATCAAAAATTCAGTAGGAACTCCATTCATCACACGATGTGCCTGTCTCTCAATGCGGCTTCTGCCATCACTATTGCTTGTTTTGGTGCTGGTGTTAATTGTCTGGGTGCATTGAAGTCTGTGTCACCCTTCAACAATGCAAACAATGGTTCTAAACTTTTGCTGTCAATTCCCAATACTGCTCGAATCCAATTGATATTCCCTAACAAGACTTGCACATCGTTAAGTGTATGGATATTGACCTTGATGGCTAATTTCCTGAGGTTCAGTGGTGTGATCTAAGATTTTCCAACCCAAATATTTCCATGGTGTGGTATCCTGAACCTTTTCAGGGGCAATTTGCAATTTATGTTGTTGCAACACTGAACACAATTCTTGTTTAGCAGCTTCTAGGTTACTTTCCCAGCCACCAGTATATCATCCATATAACGATACACTAATAATTGGGGGTGTCTTTCCCAAAATGGACGCAATGCTACATCAGCATAACCTTGACATATTGTTGGTGAATTTTTCATGCCTTGTGGCAATACCACCCATTGATATCTCTGCATGGGTCCTTGTTTGTTTGTTACAACATGCTTCCAACTCTTTGAATACCAAAGACGAATGAGAGAATTTCTTCAGACGTATTGACACAAACTGAAGACACGTGGCTGACTTTAAACTTCATCACTGATTGTGAATTATCTACATAATTTTAAACTTTCCTTATTTGACAGACTTTAAAAGTAGGAAGGTATATTCTTATTTTGAGTCATAAAAAATCAAGCGTGGTTTTCACTGTAGGTCAATTTTTTATTTCTTTCATTTTGAAAATTCTGGCAGTAGCTGTTCAGAAACATTCCAAACCACAATGAGCAGTGCTGGAGGTCAGGACTGCGGTGCGTTTGCAGAGCTGTGTGTGAAGAGGAGCATCCTGACTGTGCTGTTCGTGGCCATGCGCACCGAACAGGCTGGCTACCGTGAGCCGCAGTACCCGGCATGCTCTCTGCTGGCACTGGGCACTTGGGTAAGTTCATTTGGGAAACTGTTACCAGGGCATCTGCACTGTAATGCCGATGTTTCGGGATCTTACTTCCTAGCTTTGATTACCCATACCAGTACCACCTAGTTCTCTGGGTGTTCTTCAGAAGCAGAGAAGAGAAGGCTGTGTGGAGACCTCATAGCAGCCTTCTAGTATCTGAAGGGAGCCTACAGGGATGCTGAAGAGGGACTCTTCATTAGGGACTGTAGTGACAGGACAAGGGGTAATGGGTTAAAACTGAAACAGGGGAAGTTTAGATTGGATCTAAGGAGGAAATTTTTTCCTGTTAGGGTGGTGAGGCACTGGAATGGGTTGCCCAGGGAGATTGTGAATGCTCCATCCCTGACAGTGTTCAAGACCAGGTTGGATGAGGCCTTGGGTGCCATGGTTTAGTGTGAGGTGTGAGGTGTGAGGTGTCCTTTCCAACCCTAACTATTCTATGATTCTATAATTATTGCCTCATAGAACCCCATTATAGCTCCATAGAACCCCATTATAGCATCATATAGCCCATTATAGCCCCATAGAACCCCATTATTGCCTCACAGAGCCCAATTATTGACTCGTAAACCCCATTATAGCCTCATAGAGCCCCATTATTGCCTCATAATGCCACATTATAGCCCCATAGAACCCCATTATACTGCCATAGAATCCCATTATTGCATCATAGAGCCCCATTATAACCCAATAGAACCCTTTTACTGCCTAATAGACCTCATTATTGCATCATAGACCCCATTATTGCCTCATAGAGCCCCATTATTGCATCATAGAGCCCCATTATTACCTTACAGAGCCCCATTATTGCCTCATAGAGCCCCATTATTGCCTTATAGAGCCCCATTACTGCCTCATAGAACCCCATTCTTGCATCATAGAGCCCCATTATTACCTTATAGAGCCCCATTATTGCCTCACAGAGCCCCATTATTGCATCATACTGCCCCATTATAACCCCATAGAGCCCCATTATTGTGTCATAGAGCCTCATTATATCCTCATAGAACCCCATTATTGTGTCATAGAGCCCCATTATTGCCTCATACAGCCCCATTATTGAGTCATAGAGCCCCACTATAACCCCATAGAGCCGCATTATTGCACCATAGTGCCCCATTATAGCCCCATAGAGCCCCATTATTGCCTCATAGAGCCCCATTATTGCATCATAGAGCCCCACTATTGCCCCATAGAGCCCCATTATTGCCTCATAGTGCCCCATGATTGCGTCTTAGAGCCCCATTATTGCCTCATAGAGCCCCATTATAGCCTCATAGAGATCCATTATTGCCTCATAGACCCCATTATTGCCTATAGACCCCATTATTGGCCACTGGGGTTGATTGAAGATTGGGGTTAATTGAAAGATGGAGTTGATTAAGGGATGGGGTTGATTAAAGGTGGAGTTGATTGAAGGATGGGTTTGATTGAAGGACGGTGTTGATTTGTGACTGGGGTTGATTGATGTATGGGGTTGTAAATGATTAACTTCAAGGACGTTAGGCTTTGTTAGCAACTATTACGATGATGGCTTGACTTGATTTGGGAGGGGCTTTACCCACACTTACTACAAGCGTGCTGATGACTAAAAAGGCCAAGGAGCAGTGGGATTTTAGGTGAGGCACAGCATGCGCAGAACTGGCCCCGTCCTTTACGCCTGATGTTTGTCTGCCAGGGCCTAGCGAGCTTGGACGGTGACAGCAAAGTCCTCCGGTCGCAGGTTTGGTTAGAGTGTCCTTTTCTGAGATGGATGGCCTTACAGGGCCCAATGAGCTCTGTCTGCCAGGGTTTGAAGTTAGAGCTGTCCTTCTCCTAGGGTGGTTGCCCAAGGCTGGTGAGCCCATCCTGCCCATGGACACACTTTGTCTGCCCCTTCAGTTGAGACCAGTCTGGAATGGGAGACCCTACGGGAGGCATGAGCCACCACCAGCGTAGCTCCCAACCTCACTGGGGCATGCAGGCTCTTCCCCCATGACAGGGGGGTGTCCGTGAAAGAGATAACCCCATTATACCCCATTATAACTGCATTATAATCCATTATAACCCCATTATCCCCCAATATACCCTATTATACCCCATAATAACCCCATTATAACCCATTATACCCCATTATAACACATTATACCCAATTATAACCTTATTGCAACACATTATAATCTATTATACTTTATTATACCACCATTATACCCCATTGTCCTGGGTTCAGCAGTAGCAGTCATGTTTTTTCCTTTGTGGTAGCTGGTGCAGTGCTGTGTTTTGACTTCCAGCCTGGGAACAGTGTTGGTGAAGCCGATGTTTTCAGTTGTTGCTAGGTGATGTTTACCCTGACCAAGGACTTTGTGAGGCTCATGCTCTGCCAGGGAGGAGGGGAAGCTGTGAGGAAGCAGAGATGGGGCGCCTGACCCAGGCTAGCCAGGGAGGTATTCCATACCACAGCACGTCATGGCCGGGGTGGGGGGTAACTGGGAGTTACCCGGAAGGACACGGGCTTCCGGGTGGAACTCGTTTCTTGGCCGGTGGTATCGTATTCTCTTCCCTTGTTATTTTCCCTTATCATTTTTGTAGTTGATAGTAGCGGTGGTGATTTGTGTTGTACATTGGTTGCTGGACTGTTCTTGTCTCAACCCATAGGAGTTGCACTCTTTCGATCCTCCTCCCCGTTCCTCCAGGAGCGGGGAAGGGGAGAGCCCCGGTGGGGCGGACACACGGCCCTCGATTGTTGTCAGCTCGGCACCACTCACTGGGAGTGAGTGAACAAGTTACCTGACTGGGTTTAAACCACGACACCCATTATACCCTATTATAACCCCATTATACCCCATTATAGCCCATTTTACCCCATTGTAACCCCATTATAACATTATACCCAGTTATAACCCCATTACAACCCATTATACCCTATTATACCGCCATTATACCCCATTATAACCCAGTAAATGACCCTAAAAGTGCTGTTTTCACCCCAAAATGATGTTGACGCAAAGGAGCCTTTTATGGGGGGAGCTCTCAGCCCGTGCCCACAGCAGCCCCAAGGCGCCAGGTAGGGGCAGCAGCTGCGGAGCTGGGATGGGTCCGGATGGAGGGCGAGGAGCCCGCGGGGGTGGAGCAGGAGGCGGTGCTGGGTGATGACCACGTGACGGGGGGCGGGGGGAGGGGGCTACGGGGGGGCGCAGGGGCCAGGATCGGGCCCGGGCCCCGCCCCCTCCTCCCCCCCCCCCTTCCCTCCTTCCCCCCTCCCCCACCGCGCCCGCCCCAGTTTGGTCCCGTCCAGTTCCCGCCAATTTCGCCCATCATGGCGGAGCTGGAGCTCCCCTCCGATCTCGAGCTGCGCAGGTTGGAGCCCGCGGGACCCCCCAGTTGGGGCTTTTGGGGTCCTGGGGGGGTTGGGGTGCTCCTGACCCCCTCTCTTTGTCTACCCCCCACCTCCAGGCTGTGCACGGGGCCCTGTGCCCCCATCCGGGAGTACATCATGGGCCACGTGCGGCACCCGCGGTGAGGGGGGCACCCCAACATCTGGGGGGAGGAGCTGCAACATCTGGAGGGACCCCAAACCTCGGATCGGTCCCTAAAATACATGGCGGGGGGAGGAGGGGGGTGTTCCTATAGGAACGTGAAGAAGATCAAAGGGAACCTGCTGTGGTATCCGCTGCACCCCAAAGTGGGGGGGGACACCCAAGCTCATTGGGGAGCCTCCAAAACCCCTCAGGACCCCCTCAAACCCCTTTGCCTGTTAGGACCCCCCAAAGTTCCATTAGGATCCCAGCAACCCCCCAGCACCCCCCAGTTCCCCCTTGTGACCCCCCCCAACCCTTTTTCTTCTCCCAGATCCATGCACAGGAGCCCAAATTCCTTTAGGACCCCTCCAAATCCCATTGGGATCCCCAGGAACCCCCAGTTCCCTCCCATGATCCTCCCCGATCCCCCCAACTCCTCCTTTAACTCCCACAGCCCCCAGGTTTCTTCCTTAACTCGGGGTTCAGGTACCAGCACCTCAAGGAGATTCAGGTTTGGGGGGCGGGGTGGGGAGCGTTAGATGGTTTTGGGGGGGCTCTATGGGGTTTTGGGGGGTCCCACAGGGACCAAAACACCCCTCTGCACTCCAAAACCATCCCCCCTGCACCTCAAAACAACCCCCTGCATCCCAGAACGCCCCCCCTGCACTCCAAAACCATGCCCCCTGCACACCAAAACACAAACCCTGCACCCTAAAACCACCCCCATGCATCCCAGAAGCCCCATGGCACCCCAAAATCACCCCCCTGCACCCCAAAACACACGTCTGCACCCCAAATCTACCCCTACTGCAGCCCAAAACAACCCCCCGCACCCCAAAAGCACCCACTGTGCACCCCAAAACACCCCCCTGTGCACCCCAAAACACACCCTCTGCTCCCCAAAAACACCCTATGGATTCCCCCATGCACACAAAACCCTCTGAAGGACCCCCCCGAATACATCCTGCAGCCCGGTTTCCCCCCCTGCAACCCAAAACTGCCCCTGGGCCCTCCCCCATGATCTTTTCCTCCCCACTCCTGAACCCCAGAAACCTTTAGGGACCCCCTCTATACTTCAAACCCCTCTGGGTTTCCTTCTGAAGTGGGTGCTGAGCTCATAGGAGTCCTTAAAGCCCCCCCAGATTCTCCCGAAACCCAGTGCTGAGACCTTTTGGGGTGCCCCCAACCCCTCCATGGTCCCTGCAGCCCTTTTGGGGTCCCCAAAATGGGATCTGGACCCCTTTGGGTCCCCCAGACTCCCCTCAACGTTTGGCTTTGGGCCCCCCCTTGCTACCAGGTTGATGCTGGAGGCCACGGGGCTCTCAGGGGCTCGGGGGGCCCAGATCCAGCAGGGCCCAGAGCTACGGGGCAGCCCCATGGACTCCCCAGAAACTGCCCTGGGGCCACTGAGGAGGCAGCTGCAGGAGGGGAAGCAGCGGCTGGTGGGTGCCAACGGGGGAATATGGGGATTTGGGGGGGTCCTGATGGGCTTGGGGGGGGGGGGGTCTGGGAAGTGGAATTTGATGGTTATGGGGAGGGGTTGAGGTCCCTAAAGGGTCCCAGCGCCGCTTTTGGGGAGGGATGAGGGATATTTGAGGGTCCTGGAGGGGGATTTTGGGTCTATAGGGGATGACATGGGGGAGTTTGGGGCTTTAGGGGGAATTTTGGGGGTGCTGGAAGGGGGATCTGGGGGTTATGAATGGGTTTGGTGTTAAGGGAGAGGTTTGGGGGGGAAATATGGGGCGATATTTAAGGTGTTTGGGGGTCTTGGTGGGTATTTGGGTCCCTCCCATGGCTTTGGGGTCCCTCATTTCCTTGTGTCCCCCCCCTCCATCCCTTCCAGTCCCGTCGCTGGATCCAGCTCCGGGCTCTGGGCGCATCCAATGGGAAGCTCCAGGCGCAGCTGCGCCCCCTGCAGGCCCAGGTGAGCAAAGAGGGGGAGGGAGGGGGCGGGGCTTAAGGGAGAGAGGGCGGAAACTGGGTATGCGGTGGGGGAGGGGAAGAGGGGACAAATGGGGGGCAGGGGTGAGGAAAGGCCCCATATTCAGCCCCATGGGGAGCAGCTGGGACGGGGTTAAACGGGGACACGAGTTGGGGAGAGCTCAGAGCTGATTGGCTGTTGCCTGGGCAACGGTCGCCAGAACGAGGCCGTGAGCGGGGCGCCGGGGGGGGGGGGTGGAAGGTGGCCTGGCAACGCGCGGGAAGCGGTACGGGGAGACCCCGTTGCTAGGCAACGGCGGCAACAAACCCGGAAGTGCGGAGAGCATCGCGGAACGGGGATGGGGAAAGGCCGAAACACGGGGGGGGGGGAGAGGGGGCCTCGATTTCCTGTGAAATCTTTATTTGTTGGTTAAGTTTCCTTTTCATACATTCTTAAGGTGACCCCTCCCCTCTCCCCTCCCCCCCCCCCTTCCCCGCGCTATTTACATCGGTGTCAGTGAGGCTTCGGATATAGACCGCCCCCCCATCCCCCCCTTTATCCTCCCCTCTGCCATCCCGGGTATAAAGAGGGGGGGAGGTGCCACCCCCCGACACCCCCGGGTGGGGGATGGGAGGTTCTGTCCCTTGGGCACCCTCCCCCACATCCACCCCCCCCCGTTTTGGGGTGCTGGGGGGGAGGTGAGGTCCATCCTCCCCCTTCCCCACAGACAGTTCATCAACAGGCACTTAATGACCCCCCCCCCCCCCACCTTCCCCGCCCACCCCACCCCCGTTTTTGGTTACATGAAGCCGTTTCTACAGGGAACCCCCCAAAACCCACGCACGCACCCACAATGTGTTTGAGGCCAACACTAAAACAGGATTGCAAAGTCAAAGAACACGGACCTGGATGCGCAGGGCAGCCCCGGGAGATGCAGCCTCCCGAGGGAGGGGAGGGCTCTCCTCTGCACTGGTTACTGCAGGGCTCTCCCTCCTTAAAGAGCCCACGCTCACCGTGGGGGCCCCGTCACAATGGGCAAATCCACAGCGACCGCCACGGCTTTGGGATGGCGGCAGCATCGTGCCCATGGCCACTGGGCAGCCAGGGGTGCTCCGGGAGTCGCTGCGGGGGGACCAGCCTCTGCCCAGCCGGCTCGGGGAGGTCCCTCACAGGCTGCTCTTCCTCAGTGCCTTTGGTCCGGAGGTGGAGCATGCGAGGGGTCACAGCTCAACCTGGGCCATGGAACAGGGCATCACGGCCACCTACAAGGAGTGGAGAGGGACCGACATTGGAGCAGCAGAGAATCATGGAATCCCAGAGTGGGCTGGGCTGGGCTGGAAGGGACCTTAAAGCTCACGCAGCTCCAACCCCCAAAGGCACGGGCACGGACACCTTCCACTAGAGCAGCTTGCTCCATGGCCCTGTGTCTCTGTGCACTCCCAGGGCATCCTGGGGATACCCCTAGAGAATCCCAGAGAATGCCTGCAGCACCTCCAGAGCACCCCATGGACCCAGTCAGAGCTCCTGAATCACAATGACCTTGGGGACATGGAGACCACAGGGGTGGCTGATTCTGGAACTCCCCGTGTTCAGGTGTGTGAGGTCACAGAACCCCACGGAACCCTCCAGCAGAGGCACTGGGAGACGACAGCTGCCCCACGGAACACAAGCTACCGGTGGAGGAGGCAAGAGCAGCTCCTCTGGTGGTTCCCATCTTGGTGTCTCGGAGCCAGTGCTGCCTGTGGACAGAGGAGCGTGGAACGAGGTGGGTGGCGATGGCGATCTTGGGGTGCTGTAGGAGTTGCCAGAACACCTCAAGAGACTTCCCCAGAGTGGCTGCTTTGGACTCGGTGTGTGAGTTGGGCTGGCTGAGCCGGCAGCGGAGCGCTGCGGCTTCCGAGGGATGATCCTGGGATCTGCCCTCATTTCTTGTGGGGAGAGCAAGGGCCTGTGGGGATGGGCCAAGGGGGAACGATTTTAACGTGACCGAGAGGGGAGACTGAGATGAGATCTTAGAAGTTGTTCCCTGTGAGGGTGGTGGGACAGTGGCACAGGGTGCCCGGAGAAGCTGTGGCTGCCCCATGGCTGGCAGTGTTCAAGACAGAGCTGAAAATACCCTGACCCTTTCCTTGGTCCATGGTTGAGTTGCTTTGGAGATAAATCTGACTTTACAGCTCTAACACCAAAAGGAACTTTTCCCCTTCACGTGCATCAGACACACAGATCTCTTCTGTGTCATGTGCACTTGAAAGTCACTGAAGAAACTATCTATGGGTGGGAAAGGAAAGAGCACAGGAGGGAATTTTTAGTTCATTGTTGCTCTTCCTTGTAAAACCTGTAGGGCTCTAGCATCTTCTTCCGTATTTTCCATGGTAACTTGAATGTATTTGTGTTATTAAAGATAATATTTCATTCCCTCCTCACCTGTGTTCTGGGAGAAACAGCAGCAAGGGTCCCCGTCAATCCGTCCTTCTCACAGAGTGGTGTGGTCACCCCTCGCCTCTGTGCCTCCAAACAGAGTAGTGCTGAATTCCAGTTATAAACTGAGGGAAAAGTTGGGTTGGTTTACTCAGTGGTTAAGAGTTTGTTCCAGGTGTTTAAGTCCCATGATCTGTGCCAAGAGGTTTCTGCAGTACCGTAACTTGTCCAGCTGATTTCCATGCTCTACCATAGAGCCGAATGTTTAACAACAAACAGAATAGAATGGAAATGAGTGAAATTACGGTAAGCTGTAAAATTGGACTTAAAGTTGCTGTGGGTGACCATCCAGACAGGGTATCCCACAGAGATGTTGATATTGTCAGGTTGTTAGGGACAGGTTAATGGCTGGACTCGATGTTGTCAAGTGTCTTTTCAAATGAAATGATTCTGTGATGCTGAGAAAAGTTGATTTTTTGCCTTAACTCTGTCTCTCATCAGAGAAATGACACTGCAGGAAGGCAGTGTGTCTGCCAGCTGAGGGAGGGAACATCAGGGTTTGCTTCGGGCTGTTTCACTTTTGGGTTGCTTTTTCCTCCCCCTCCTCAGGAGAGCGATCCCCCTGGGATGGCATCTTTGCTGGTTTTGGGCTGGTTTGGGTGTATTTGGGCTGGTTTGGTCTGTTTTTGGGGTGCTGACGTGCCACCCCCCAGTGCAAAGGGCCGTGTCCCTGTTCTCCCTCACGGAGTCGGTGCTGAGTCCCGACCCCCCCCCTACCCCCGGAGAGGCTGCAGGCTGGCGCCCCCCCATCAGGTCCTGGGACCCCCCCTATATGGAGACCCCCCACATTTGGGTCTGGTACCCCCCCCCCAGTATGGGGACACCCCAGTGCCCCCCCCCCCCCCTTGCCCTTTGCCCCCCCCCCCCCACCCCCCCCCCCCCCAGCCTTGGACCTACCCCAGAAGCTGTCGCAGCTCGAGGCCAGGCTAAAGCAGCTCCACAGCGACCTCCAGAAGGTACCATTTGGGGGGGGGTTGGGGTGATTTGGGGCTGTTTTGGGTTCTCACTGGGTGCCACCCATAGGAGAAACAGGACAAGGTGGTTTGGGGTGTTTTGGGGGTGCTTTTGGGTGTTTTTGTTCTGTTTTGGGGCTCCTACCCTGTATCTCATACGAGAAGCAGGATAAGGTGTTTTTGGGGTGGTTTTGTCCTGTTTTGGTTTTTTTTGGGGGCTCTGACCCTGTATCCCATAGGAGAAGCAGCACAAGGTGGTTTTGGGTTGTTTTGGGGGTGTTTTGGTTCTGGTTTTGGGGTATTTTGGGTTGTTTTTTTTTTTGCCTGTTTTGAGGCTCTTTTGGGGCTCTGACCCTGTATCCCAGAGGAGAAGCCGGACAAGGTGGTTTTGGGTTGGTTTTGTCCTGTTTTGGGGGTGTTTTGATGCTGTTTTTGGGTGGTTTTATCCTGTTTTTGTCCTGTTTTTGGGGGTGTTTTGGGGCTCTGACCCTGTATCATATAAGAGAAGCAGGACAAGATGATTTTTGGGTGCTTTTAACCTGTTTTGGGGGTTGGTTTGTGTCTTTTGGCCTAGTTTTGGCCTGGTTTTGGCCTGTTTTGGGGCTCTGAGCCTGCATCCCAGAGGAGAAGGAGGACAAGCTGGTTTTGGGGTGGTTTTGGGCTGTTTTTGTCATGTTTTTTGGCTCTGACCCTGTATCCCATAGCAGAAGCAGGACAAGGTGGTTTGGGGCTGGTTTTGGGGGTGGTTTTGGTTTCTTTTCATGTTTTGGGACTGTTTTGGGGCTCTGACCCTTTATGAAAGAGAAGTAGGACAAGGTGGTTTTGGGGTAATTTTCACCTGTTTTTGGGGTGTTTTTGGGGTGTTTTGGGGCTATGACCCCGTATCCTATAGGAGAAGCAGGACAAGGGGGTTTGGGGCATGTTTTGTGGCTGGTTTTGGGTGTTTTGGTGTGTTTTTTGTCCTGTCCTGGTCTGTTTTGGGACTCTGACCCTATATCCCACAGGAGAAGCAGGACAAGGTGGTTTTGGGGTGGTTTTGGGGTTGTTTGGGGGGTGGTTTTGGATGTTTTGTTGTTGTTTTCTCCTGTTTTGGGTCTGTTTTGGGGCTCTGATGCTGTATCCCATAGGAGAAGTAGGACAAGGTAGTTTTGGGCTGTTTTTGTTCTGTTTTGGGGCTCTGACCCTGTATCCCCTAGGAGAAGCAGGACAGGGTGGTTTTGGGGTCATTCTGGGGTGTTTTGGGGGTGTTTTTGTCCTATTTTTGGGTTGTTTTGGGGCTGGTTTTGGTCTCTGACCTGTGTCCCATAGGAGAAGCAAGACAAGGTGATTTTGGGGTGGTTTTGGGTTGTTTTGGGGGTTGTTTGGGGTGTTTTGGCCTGGTTTTGTCTTGTTTTGGGGCTGTTTTGGGGCTCTGACCCTGTGTCCCATAGGAGAAGCAGGACAAGGTGGTTTTGGGGTGGTTTTGGGGTTATTTGGGGGGTGGTTTTGGATGTTTTGTTGTTCTTTTCTCCTGTTTTGGGTCTGTTTTGGGGCTCTGATGCTGTATCCCATAGGAGAAGTAGGACAAGGTAGTTTTGGGCTGTTTTTTGTTCTGTGTTGAGGCTCTGACCCTGTATCCCACAGGAGAAGCGGGTCAAGGTGGTTTTGGAGTGGTTTTGGGTGTTCTTTTGTCCTTTTTTGGGGCTCTGACACTGTATCCCATAGGAGAAGCAGGACAAGGTGGTTTTGGGGTGGTTTTGAGTTGTTTTGGGTGTTTCGAGTTGGTTTTTCATTGTTTTTGGCCTGTTTTGGGGCCTGACCCTGTATCCCATAGAAGAAGCAGGGCTAGGTGGTTTTGTGCTGGTTTTTGGGGTGTTTTGAGTTGGGTTTGTTCTGAGTCTGTTTCGGGGCTCGGACCCTGTATCTCACGGGATAAGCAGGAGAAGGTGATTTTGGGGTGGTTTTGGCCTGTTTTGGACCTGTTTTTGGTCTGTTTTGGGGCTCTGACCCTGTATCCCATAGCAGAAGCTGGACAAGGTGGCCTTGGTGTGGTTTTTGGCGTGTATTGAGGCTGATTTTGTTTTGTTTTGGGGCTCTGACCCTGTATCCCATAGCAGAAGCAGGACAAGGTGGTTTGGGGATGGGTTTTAGGGTGATTTTGATTGTTTTTGGCCTGTTTTAGGTCTGTTTTGGGGCTCTGACCCAGGAGGAGAAGGTGATTTTTGTGTGGTTTTAGGGTGGTTTGGGGGTGGTTTTGAATGGTTTTGGGTTTTTTTGGTCCTGTTTTAGGGCTGTTTTGAGGTTCTGACAATGTGTCCCGTAGGAGAAGCAGGAAAATGCGATAAGGTAGTTTTGGGGGTCTTTTGGCCTTTTTTTGTCCTATTTTGGGGCTGTTTTGGGGCTCTGACCCTGTATCCTATAGGAGAAGGAGGACAAGGTGATTTTGGGGTGGTTTTGGCCTGTTTTGGAGTTTGCTTTGTGTGTTTTGGGCTGGTTTTCGCCTGTTTTTTGCCTTTTTAGGGGCTGTTTTGTGTGTGTTTGGGGGCTCTGACCCTGTATCTCATAGGAGAAGCAGGACAAGGTAGTTTTGGGCTGTGTTTTGGGGTGTTTTGGGTTGTTTTTGGCCTGTTTTGTGTGTGTTTTGGGGCTCTGACCCTGTATCTCACAGGAGAAGCAGCAGCAGATGATTTGGGGCTGTGTTTTGGGGGTTTTTTTGGTTTGTTTTGGCCTGTTTTGGGTCTTTTTTGTAGCTCTGACCCTGTGTCCCTTAGGAGAAGCAGGACAAGGTGGTTTTGGGGTGTTTTGGGTTGGTTTTGGCCTTTTTGGGGTCTGTTTTGGGGCTCTGACCCTGTATCCTGCAGGAGAAGGGTATTTTGGTGTGGTTTTAGGGTGGTTTAGGGGTGGTTTTGAATGGTTTTGTTTTTTTGTTTGTCCTGTGTTAGGGCTGTTTTGGGGTTCTGACCCTGTGTCCCATAGGTGAAGCAGGAAAATGTGATCTTAGGGTAGTTTTGGGGGTGTTTTGGGTTGTTTTTGGCCTGTTTTGGGTCTGTTTCAGGGCTCTGACCCTGTATCTCACAGGAGAAGTAGAAGAAGGTGATTTTGGGGTGGTTTTGGGGTTTGCTTTGTGTGTTTTGGCCTGGTTTTCTCCAGTTTTTGGCCTTTTGGGGGGCTGTTTTGGGTCTGTTTTGGGGCTCTGAACCTGTATCTCAAAGGAGAAGCAGGACAAGGTGGTTTTGGGGTGGTTTTGTCCTGTTTCTGGGTCTGTTCTGGGGCTCTGACCCTGTATCCTATAGGAGAAGCAGGACAAGGTGGTTTGGCACTGGGTTTTGGGGTGTTTTGGGTTGGTTTTGGCCTGTTTTGCGTCTGTTTTGGGGGACTGACCCTGTATCTCAGAGGAGAAGCAGGACAAGGTGATTTTGGGCTGGGTTTTGGGGTGTTTTGGGTTGTTTTTGGCCTTTTTTGGGGACTTTTTGGGGGCTCTGACCCTGTATCCCATAGGAGAAGCAGGACAAGGTGGTTTGGGCTGGGTTTTGGTGTGGTTTGTTTTGTTTTTTTTTTTCTGTTTTGGGCCTATTTTGGGGCTCTGACGCTTTATCCCACAGGAGAAGCAGGAGAAGGTGATTTTGGGGTGGTTTTAGGGCGGTTTAGGGGTGGTTTTGAATGGTTTGGGTTTTTTTTTGTCCTGTTTTAGGGTGGTTTTGGGGTTCTGACCCTGTGTCCCACAGGAGAGGCAAGAAAATGTGACCTTAGTGTTAGCATGGGAACAAACACATAACCACCGGAATGGTTATATGAGGTGATTTATTGCAGCGCTGGGAAACCAGGGGTACGCACCCAAATCTGGTTCCAACCTCGTCGCATCGCGTTCACAATTTATACACGTTTAACACGGATTACAACATTAGCTAATGCATATGCATTAAGGACTGCCACATCAGGAATGTGTGGACGCTAGCATTTTCTTATCAGCTTCTGCTATGCTCTTCTGGCTACCTTATGCATAGGTTCTACTTGGGTATAGTCTCCAGTACATGCCTTTCTAATCCACCCATACGCATAGGTTCTACTTGGGTATAGTCTCCAGTACATGCGTTTCTAATGCACCCATACACATAGGTTTTTGCTACTAAGATTATCGTTGCAACACTGGTTACAGAACAGCCGTGACACAAAATCGCAAAGTTACAACATTTTCTAATATACAAAACCCCAATTTACAAAACCCCAATACAAAACCCCACTATTGATTTATAAATTTCTCAAACATAATCATTTCTACTATTTTATATGATTGTTTTATCATAAAGGCTTTGCCCTTTTCCAACATTTCCCCCCATTGAAAATACTTCACTTACGTAAGTAGTTTCATTCTCTTAGGTAGCTGTTTCCTGATAATTAGGAGGAGGTGTCAGATATTTTGAGTGGTCTCTGGTCACTGCTCCTGTAATTCGATGAGTCCATGCACTGTTTCGGGCTATTTCTTTTCGGATGCAAAGATACATTAGGGAGATCATCAGAAACACAATCAGCATCATGATTACATTCTGCACGAGGGAACGGACCCACCCGGTGAGGTGAAGGCCCGAATCATCATAGAGCGCCCCGATCCAATTTTGTTCAATATATTCTTTTTCCTTTTCTGCTTCTTGTTCAATTTTGGTCAATTGAGAAATACTGTATTCTACGTCTGCAGTTACATTAGGAATATGAATACAACAGTGGTCTATTCTGTCTTTTAAATATTCACAAACACCATGTTCTTTAATCAGTAACATGTCCAATACCATTCTGTTCTGCAAGGTCATTTTAGTTGCTGCTTGCAGTTGCAAATTTATATCTCTGAATCCCTTCCTTGTTATTCTGGCTAATCTTTCTGTTTGACCAATCAGCTCATGTCCTCTGTTATGCTTTGTTTTCCGGTCCATCTTAAACACCAAGGCGTCCCTCCTCCATATTGAAATTTTTGCAGGATACCTACTGACCAAATTGTATCCCAAGTTTCCTGTGAGTTATTTTTCTCTTGGCACTCCCATGTCTTTTCTCTTGTTTGTTGAATTATTTTAATTTCTTTATCATAAATGCATTTTCTAATTCCTTCTTCATAGGTAGTGAATTGGGTGTTTAATTTCTCTTTGCACAATGATTCTGTTATAGAGGCACCTAGAACTCCTTCCTTTTGATATTCTGTCACTGTCACATTCTTTATTGTTTCTTTTTCCTGACAGGCCACTGTTTTATTGGTTTCTGGAAGTGGAAGTGTTATTATTTCCCATTCAATTGGTTCTCCTGCTGCTTTGGGTATCGGCAAACATGCTGTTATTCTGCTCGTGTTTTTCATTTTTGAGAAATATGATTGGATTATCTGTGCTGAATTCACTGATCTTTTAGTCCTTTTTCCCATAACTTCAATTTTGCTGTGGCCAATTGCAGATTCAGTCCTATAAGACCATTTACCTTTTCCCAAACTACCTTTATTAGTGTTGGTCTTATCAGAATGGTTTCTGTGAACTTGCAGGTCAGAATGGCATCTTGTTTTAAGTTTTGTCAAAACATTTTTCTGAGGAATTCCTAGGATAAGAATAGATACCAGCTGTGTTAGTGACCAAATGACAATCAAAGTTTTGTAACAGAACCCAGACATCTTATTTACATTTCAGCTTTAGTCTCGTAGGGCCTAATATCTGTGTTTCCCAAACCTTTGGAACTTTCTTTACTCGTGTATAATGTATCCAAGAATCCACCCCTTCTACCTTTACTGCTGTAAACATAGTTAGCAGTACTTGGTACGGTCCGTCCCACCGTTCTTTTAATGGTTCTTCGTTCCAGTTCCGGACGTATGCTTGGTCTCCTGGTTGGATGTCATGTGCTGGATTTTACAGGGACAGTGGCCTATTCCACACCAGAGTGCTCCGCAGTCGAGTTGAGGTTCTACCGAGAGACAGCACGTAATTATAAACATCCTGATTCCCTTTAATAGGGGTATTAGGGTTGGGTTCCGGCGCTTCATACGGCTTTCCATAGAGGATCTCATAGAGGCTTACTGACATTTTGCTTCTGGGTTTTACTCTGATTCTTAGCAGAGCTATAGGTAATGCTTGTGGCCATTTTATTTTAGCCTCCTGACATATTTTACTGATCTGTCTCTTTATTGTCTGATTCATCTTTTCTACCTGTCCACTAGATTGGGGCCTCCAAGGAGTGTGTAAGTTCCATGATATTCCTAACAGTTTACTAACTTCTTGTACTGTGGTTGCAATAAAATGTGGACCCCTATCTGATGATATCCCTAAAGGGACTCCAAATCGTGGAATGATTTCTTTAAGCAACCACTTCACCACTTCTTTTGCTTGATAGGTGCGACGGGGAAAGGCCTCCGGCCATCCAGAAAAAGTGTCAACCCCTACTAACAGATATTTGTATCCTTGTACCTTCGGTAGTTCCGCAAAATCAACCTGCCAATAATCTCCTGGTTCCATTCCTACTCTAATTCTTCCCATTTCAACTTGTCTTTTTACGACTGGATTGTTTTTCAAACAAATTTCACATTTCGATCCCACTGCTTTTGCCATAGTTAACATCTGTGTGGAAATTATTCCTCGTTTTAAATAAGTTACCAATGCTTCTGCACCCCAATGACATTTCTGATGTTCAGTTTGTAGAATTTTCCGCATTATTGTCGGTGGCGCTATTACTTGTCCTGTTGTTGTTACATACCACCCTTCAGAGTTCTTTTGGGCTTTTAAGAGTCCTGCTAACTTTTCATCTTCTTTTGAATAGTTTGGACTTTATGGAAGATAGGTGTGGAGCGGGCTTACCTTCAGAGGTATCAAAGCCATCATGTTCCATACCCTCCAGGCTATTTGTCGGGCCGTTTGATCTGCCAGTGTATTTCCTTCAGATATCTTTGAAGTTCCTCCTTGATGCGCCTTGCAATGCATGATGGCTACCTGTTTAGGTCTTTGCACAGCAATTATTAATTCTAAAATTTCCTTTTGATACTTTATGTTAGTCCCTTGTGAGGATAAAAGTCCCCGTTCTTTCCATAATGCTCCATGAATGTGTACCACACCAAATGCATATTTTGAGTCTGTCCATACATTTACCTTTTTGCCATTGCTCAGTTCCAACGCTCTTGTGAGAGCTATTAATTCTGCCCATTGGGCCGATGTTCCAGGAGGCAGTGCTTTGGCTCCGACTACCTCTTGTTGCGTTGTCACAGCATACCCTGCGTATCGTGTCCCGTTCTCCACAAAACTGCTTCCATCTGTGAAGAGTTCCCAGTCTGGTCGTTCAAGAGGTACATCCTTTAAGTCCGTTCTGGTTGCATATGTATGTTTGATGACTTCTATGCAGTCATGTTCAAGAGTTCCTTCTTCTAGGTCAGTTCCTAGAAAAGCTGCTGGGTTTAGCAGATTAGTAGTTCTCAAGTTTATATCATCCTGTTCCATTAGGATTGCCTGATATTTCATCATCCGGCTAGGGGACAACCAATGCCCCCCTTTTTGTTCTAGAACAGTGGTTATCATATGTGGCACAAACACATCGATATGTTTTCCCAAAGTTAATTTCCTAGCTTCTTGGATCAAAATGACAGCTGCTGCTACTGCCCTCAAGCATGAGGGCCATCCTGTACTCACCAGATCCAGTTGTTTTGAGAAATATCCCACCGGTCTTTTCCAGCTTCCGAGTTTCTGAGTTAATACTCCCATTGCCAACCTCTGTCTTTCGTGGACAAACAATTGAAAACCTTTTGTCAAATCTGGGAGTCCCAATGCCAGTGATTTTGTTAACTCCTCCTTCAGATTTTTGAAGGCCACTTTCTGTGGTTTGTCCCAAACAAAGGCATGTGATTTTTGGGCTTCATACAGGGGTTTGGCAATAAGTCCATAGTCCATTATCCATAATCTGCACCACCCTGTCATGCCCAAAAATATTCTTAGTTCATGCAAGTTTCGTGGTTCTGGGATGGCACAGATTGCCTCTATGCGATTTATTCCCAGTTTTCGCTGCCCTTGTGAATTCTCACATCCCAGATACAGCACAGTCATGCATGTAATTTGTGCCTTTTGAGACTTCATAACCATTCAAGCCTAGCTGATTCAGAATTTCAGTTGTCACCTTTATGCACTGGGACCTTTGTTCTGTTGCAATAAAAATGTCATCTACATATTGTAACAAAAGGTATTGTGATCTTGGTACCTGTATTTCTCCTTGGGTGGTCCATGCTTCCAATTCCTTGGCCAATTGGTTTCCAAATAGGGTCGGACTGTTCTTGAATCCTTGTGGAAGTCTGGTCCATGTCAATTGTGTTTTCCGTCCATTCTGTGGATTTTCCCATTCAAATGCAAACAGTTTCCTGCTATTTTTATCAAGAGGAATGCAGAAGAAGACATCCTTTAAATCAATTACTGTAAACCATTTATATTTCTCCTTCACAGATGTTAGCAATGTATAAGGGTTTGCCACCACCGGGTGGATGTCTTTTGTTATTTCATTTATTGCCCTCAAGTCTTGTACTTATCTATACTCACAGTTTGGTTTCTTTACCGGGGAAATTGGCGTGTTATATTCTGATTCACATTCTTCTAAAATTTGGTATTTTAAAAATTTCTCAATTGTTTTTATAATTCCATATCTTGCTTCTAGTTTTAATGGATATTGTTTAATCCTTACTGGTTTATCTCCGTCTTTTAATTCTACTACTATTGGCTGAGCTGCTTTTGATTTTCCTGGGATTTTGGTTTCCCAAACTGTCGGTATTACAGCCTGTTCCACTTCTTTTGGAATTTGTGGAATAGATTTGTCTTTGAGAACTAGAATCTGTCCTGCTTTGGATTCAGGGATTTGCATTATCAATTCGCTGTTTTCAAAAGCAATTGTAGCATCCAATTTACTTAATAAGTCCCGTCCCAATAGAGGAATGGGACATTCAGGCACATATAAAAATTCATGTGTCAATTGTTTTCCTCTAAATCGTAAGTCTAGGGGTTGCAGGGGTTCTTTCCCTGTGGCTCCCACAATTGTCATTGTTTTCTTTCCTATTCTTCCGTGCAAATCATTTAAAACTGAATAAGTGGCCCCTGTGTCTATTAAAAATTTTACTTCTTACACTCCTAATTGGATTTTTACAAGGGGCTCCTTATTTTCTACTTGGCCTAGTCAGCTCTGATTATCAAATTCCCCCAACACCATTGTTTTAGCTATGTCGGATCCTGCAAAAGGATTTCTTGGAGACATGAACTGCCCCCCCCGGATGGACATTCATTTTTCCAATGTCCTTCTTGCTTGCAAAGTGCGCATTGATTATATCCTATTCTTTCTGTGCTCATTCCCATCCTTGGATTATAAAATCCTCTGCCTCGTCCCCGTCCTCGCATATTTCCTCGTCCTCTTCCCCTAGGGTTAGGGAAACCTTGTTCTGTTCCCTGTATCACTGCCAGTAAACTCTGTTGTTGTCTCCAGGAGCTCTCTTTTTCCCCGATTATTATACACCTTCCAAGCCACCTCTAACAGTCTGTCCAGGTTATCTGCCCCTTCTAGTTTTTGCAGTTTCTTTCTGATATCATCTTGAGACTGCCCCAGGAAAATCAAGGCTAATTGTGCTTTAGCCTGTTCCGTTTCCACATCTAAATCTCTATATTTCTTTGCTGTCTCTTTAAGTCTCTCTAGAAAGGCAGATGGTGATTCTGCCTTCTCTTGTCTAACATTATACAATTTTGACCAAATTATCATTTTGGGCATAGCATGTTGTACTCCGAAAACTACCCAGTCTTGAAATCTCCGTAAATTTCTCATTCCTCCTTGTGTGTTATAATCCCACATCGGGTCTTCCATCAGGAAGTTTTCATCTATATTTCCCGTAACTAATCCCTGTCTTATATCTTCAAGGACCCTCTCCCAAGCACTTTGCAGCACCATCTCTTTTTCTGTCGAGTCCATAAGGGTATCTAAAAGCACTTGTATATCATCCCAGTCCAGGTTTTGAGTTTTCATAACCATTTTCATTACTCGAGCTACTTTATCAGGATTTTCTCTATATGTTCCTGCTGATTGTTTCCATATAACCAAATCCCTGGGAGAGAAAGGTACTTTAACGTACACTGGTCCCCCAGTTCCGAATCCTTGCCTTAAAGGAGCAAGCACCGCACTAGCTGCTTGAGGCTGTGCTTTTCCTTCTCGCCCTCCCCTCCGGCGAGTCCTGTGTGAGACTGGGGTGACAGGGGGATTTATTTCTTGACCTCCCCTATTTTCACACCCTTCCTCACTCTCAAGATCACTATCACTTTCCTCCTACTCCCCCCTTTCTTCATTTGTCAATAGCAGAGCTACTAACAAACCGAAATCTTCCTCATCCTTTTGATGTCGACTATTCCCTAAGGCAAGGCATTTCACACATTCCTTTTCTCCAGCACAACCCTTACACTCTCCAGCATTGCTTGCCTTAACAACCATTATTCTGCAAGATTTCTGCCACTTATCATTGTTTCTTAAGGTAAAGAAAAGATCCACATATGGTACTTCATCCCATTTTCCTTCCCTTTTACAATACAACATCAACTGCAAGATAGTATTATACTGTAAAGTTCCATTCTCAGGCCATTTTTCCTGATCTTCTAGTTCGTATTGCGTCCACCAGACATTACAATAATGTTTACTTTTCCGCATACTTTGCCCGAATCCACCCTCCTTCCAATGGTTTAAGATACAACCTAATGTAGACGACTTAGGAATCGACGGCATTTTGTAAATACAGAGATCTCTAAAACAAGTTTCTCTCACAACACGCACACACACCCCAATGTTACACAATTTATACAGACAGATGCTGATCCTGCAGCACAAATACCAATACCAATACCAAACTACGTTTGCCGAACCTGCAGAGCTTTCGCTACTGTCTAACGGACGGCGCCTAGGCTTTTACCCTGAGAGCTCTCTAGCCCCAACCAAGCGCAGCTTTCGCCGTGTCTAACAGGCAGGCTTTACTACTAGCCCAGCCAAACGCAGCTTTTTCGCTGCGTATAACAGGCAGGCTTTTACCAGACCTTTACCAAAGGTCAATACCATACATTTACTAGAAATCGGTACCATAACCCAAATCAAAAGCACCTTTCTTACCGTGTCAGAGGTCCGTCGTGAGCAGCGGAGGTCGGTTGCGGTCGATGCCTCCCCGAGAATCTCTCGGTGCCGGCTGGAGCAGGATCGAGACGCGATCCACCTCAGCAATGCCCGCGAGGTCCCATCTGGGTCACCAAAATGTTAGTGTGGGAACAAACACATAACCACCGGAATGGTTATATGAGGTGATTTATTGCAGTGCTGGGAAACCAGGGGTACGCACCCAAATCTCGTTTCAACCTCATCACATCGCGTTCGCAATTTATACACGTTTAACACGGATTACAACATTAGCTAATGCGTATGCATTAAGGACTGCCACATCAGGATTGTTACGACATCAGCCTCTTCTACGCTTGCACAGTCGCCTGGTGGTCGTTCCGATGAAGGAGTCTTCCTCAGATGAAGTAAGAAGTCTTCCTCAGGTTGTCCTCTTTTACCTTTTTGTCGTGGTTTAAACCCAGTCAGGTAATTCGTTCGCTCACTTCCCCCCCTTTCTTGCCCTCCCCCTGCTCTCGGAGGGACGGAGAGGAGAATCAAAAGAATGCAACTCCCACGGGTTGAGATAAGAACAGTTTAGTAACTAAGGTATAACACAAATCACTACTGCTACCACCAATGATAATAATGATAAAGGAAATAACAAGGGAACAGAATACAACACCTCACCACCCGCTGACCGATAACTCGCCCCCCCAGCCCGACCAAGCTCCGACCGATACCTCCTCCAACCCTGCAGTCCCCCAGCCCTTCCGGCTCACTCCCAGTAACATCCTGGGCATGACGTGCTGTGGTATGGAATACCTCTTTGGTCAGTTTGGGTCAGGTGTCCTGTCTCTGCTTCCTCCCAGCTTCCCCTCCTCCCTGGCAGAGCATGAGGCTCACAAAGTCCTTGGCCAAACCAAAACATCTCTATCAGCTCTGTTCCCGAGCCGAAAGTCAAAACACTGCACTGCACCGCACCAGCTACCAAGGAGGAGAAACATGACTGCTACTGCTGAACCCAGGACATTATCCACCCCTTATTCCATACCATTCACGTCATGCTCAGATCCCACATTTTCAATATACTATCACTCTTATCTCGGTGCACTCTTATCTTAGTGCACGGACCAGTCCCTATAAAGCTGCTGCGTCCATCTGGTCCATGTCAGGCTCCATCTCTTGTAACAGTCTTCCAGAGCAGGAGAGACTGTGTGCAGTGTTCACACTCGTAAATAACCTGGGCAATAGTATCCATTGTTAAGTCCACCCCTCGATCATGAGTCCATCTCTGTGTTGCATCTCTGCTCTGATGGCCTGAAGTGCCATGGGCCCACCAGGCTTAAAATAATTCACTGTCCCCTTAAGCAGTTTCTGCAGCTTGTTGCTGGGGACTCCATACAGCTGCCTTCCATCTCCGATGCTTCCAAAGCACTGGAGGGGCCCAGTGGACTAGATACTTGCCCATACTGTCCCACACACCCTGCCACTCATGACTGTCCAGCCTTGGGGAAAATCTCTTGGTCCCCCTATATTGTTGTCTAACCCCAGACAAGACCCAAACCTGACTCTGCTTAACTTTTGAGATCAGACAAAATGGTTGTGGGTAGAACACAGACTCTGTGTGTGCCAACATGCTGATCCCCATCACGATCAGTAGGCAGGTCCCAAGGGTACCCAAAGGCCATTCAGAGCCTTCAGAACTCTCAAACGATGCTGCTGTACTTGTCACTGGGGCTGGTGTAGCTGCTGTGCTTGCCGGCTCTCCCACTGCCAGCTTCTCTTTTCCTGAGTCCAGCTCTTCCTCCTCTGCCTTGCTGGGAAGTGCTGCGTGGTCTCCTGCATCCTCCTGGGGCTCAGCAGGCGGCTTCCGGGGGATGCTCTCGGCCGTCGCGGAGCTGGGCTCCTCCGCGGGGCTCGGCTCGGCCGCGGGGCTCGGCTCGGCCGCGGGGCTCGGCTCCGCCGCGGGGCTCGGCTCCGCCGCGGGGCTCGGCTCCTCCGCCGCCTTCTCCCGCTGCTCAGCAGCCGCTTCCTTCTGCTCCTCGACCGCCCCGACCTCCTCCACTGGCAGCCGTCCCCTCGCGGCCTCCAGCCCCGCTCCCGCCGCCGCTTGGTCCCCGGGGCCGCTCTCCTGAGCCGCTTCGGCAGCCGCCGGCTCCTGGGGCCGCTCCCCCTCGGCTCCCCGCAGCCTCACGAAGATGGAGAGTAGGGTGAGGACCAGGGCGGTGAAGAGCAGCCGGACGGCCAGGTACAAGGCCACGGCCACGTCCGTCCCGCCCTGCTGCTGGAGCCCACCCGTATTACAAGCCATTGCCATAAAGCACAGTGAGACAAGAACCTTAGCCCAGGCCCCACACTTGATAAACACTATCACAGCAAATACCGGCTCTACGTAAGTTACAACGGTCTGAAGCTGTGAGATCAACAAGAACAACTCTGAGAGCCAATAAATCAGCATTGTGACGAGTGACTATTAATCCGGTCAGATCTGTCGTTATCTCAACCCTTCGTGCCCCACGTTGGGCGCCAAAAAGAACTGTCGTGGTTTAAACCCAGTCAGGTAATTCGTTCGCTCACTTCCCCCCCTTTCTTGCCCTCCCCCTGCTCTCGGAGGGACGGAGAGGAGAATCAAAAGAATGCAACTCCCACGGGTTGAGATAAGAACAGTTTAGTAACTAAGGTATAACACAAATCACTACTGCTACCACCAATGATAATAATGATAAAGGAAATAACAAGGGAACAGAATACAACACCTCACCACCCGCTGACCGATAACTCGCCCCCCCAGCCCGACCAAGCTCCGACCGATACCTCCTCCAACCCTGCAGTCCCCCAGCCCTTCCGGCTCACTCCCAGTAACATCCTGGGCATGACGTGCTGTGGTATGGAATACCTCTTTGGTCAGTTTGGGTCAGGTGTCCTGTCTCTGCTTCCTCCCAGCTTCCCCTCCTCCCTGGCAGAGCATGAGGCTCACAAAGTCCTTGGCCAAACCAAAACATCTCTATCAGCTCTGTTCCCGAGCCGAAAGTCAAAACACTGCACTGCACCAGCTACCAAGGAGGAGAAACATGACTGCTACTGCTGAACCCAGGACACTTTTCCTTACTTGGATATATCCCAACCCTTGTGTGGACGCTAGCATTTTCTTACAGCTTCTGGTATGCTCTTCTGGCTACCTTATGCATAGGTTCTACTTGGGTATAGTCTCCAGTACATGCGTTTCTAATGCACCCATACACATAGGTTCTACTTGGGTATAGTCTCCATGCCTTTCTAAATCCACCCATAGACATAGGTTTTTGCTACTAAGACTATCATTGCAACACTGGTTACAGAACAGCCGTGACACAAAATTGCAAAGTTACAACATTTTCTAATATACAAAACCCCCCTATTGATTTATAAATTTCTCAAACATAATCATTTCTACTATTCTGTATTATTGTTTTATCATAAAGGCTTTGCCCTTTTCCTACATTAGGGTTTTGCAGTGTTTTGGGCCTGTTTTGGGGGGTTTTGACTGTTTTTGTCCTGTTTTGGGGCTGTCTGGGGGCTCTGACCCTGTATCCCATAGCAAAGGCAGGACAAGGTTGTTTTGGGCTGGGCGTTGGGGTGTTTTGGGTTCTTTTACCCCTGTTTTGGGGCTCTGACTCTGTATCCCGTAGGAGAAGCAGGACAAGGTGGTTTTGGGCCAGGTTTTGGGGCTGTTTTGGTGGGTTTTGACTGAGTTTAGCCTGTTTTGGGGCTTTTAGGGGGCTCTGACCCTGTATCCCATAGGACAAGCAGGACAAGGTGATTTTGGTCTGGGTTTCTGTGGTGTTTTGGGTTGTTTTTGGCCTGTTTTGGGTCTGTTTGGAGGCTCTGGCCCTGCATCCCATAGCAGAAGCAGAACAGGGTGGTTTTGGGCTGGTGTTGGGGCTGGTTTTGTCCTGTTCTACGTTTCTGCCCTGTGTCCCACAGGAGAAGCAGGAGAAGGTGGCCTTGGGGTGGTTTTTGGGGTGGTTTGAGGCTGTTTTGGGTCTGTTTTGGGGCTCTGACCCTGTATCCCAAAGCAGAAGCAGGACAAGGTGGTTTTGGGTGTTTTGGGGCTCTTTTGGGGGTTTATGACTGTTTTTGTCCTGGTTTCGGGCTGTTTTGGGGCTCTGACCATGTATCCCATAGCAAAAGCAGGACAAGGTGGTTTTGGGCTGGGTTTTGGGGTGTTTTGTGGTTTTTTTGGCCTGTTTTGGGGCTCTGACCCTGTATCCCACAGGAGAAGCAGGACAAGGTGGTTTTGGGCTGGTTTTTGGCCTGTTTTGGGTCTGTTTGGAGGCTCTGGCCCTGTGTCCCATAGGAGAAGTAGGAGAAGGTGGCCTTGGGGTGGTTTTTGGTTGTGTTTTGAGGCTGTTTTGGACCTCTGACCCTGTATCCCATAGGAGAAGGAGGACAAGTTGGTTTTGGGTTATTTTTGAGCTGTTTTGGTGGGTTTTGACTGCTTTTAGCCTGTTTTGGGGCTTTTTGGGGGCTCTGACCCTGTATCCCATAGGACAAGCAGGACAAGGTGATTTTGGTCTGGGTTTCTGGGATGTTTTGGGTTGGTTTTGGCCTGTTTTGGAGCTGTTTGGAGGCTCTGGCCCTGTATCCCATAGCAGAAGCAGGACAAGGTGGTTTTGGGGTGTTTTGAGGCTTTTTTGGTGGGTTTTGACTGGTTTTAGCCTATTTTGGGTCTGTTTTGGGGCTCTGAACCTGTATCCCATAGGAGAAGCAGGACAAGGTGGTTTTGGGCTGGGTTTTGGGGTGTTTTGTCTTTTTTTTGGCCTGTTTTGGGTCTGCTTTTTGGGCTCTGACGCTGTATCCCACAGGAGAAGCAGGACAAGGTAGTTTTGGGCTGGGTTTTGGGGTGTTTTGGGTTGGTTTTGGCCTGTTTTTCCTCTTTTGGGGGGCTCTGACCCTGTATCCCATAGCAGAAGCAGGACAAGGTGGTTTTGGGGTTTTGGGGGGCTGTTTTGGTGGGTTTTGACTGGTTTTGGGGCTGTTTGGGGGCTCTGAGCTTGTATCCCATAGGAGAAGCAGAACAAGGTGGTTTTGGGATGGGTTTTGGGGTGTTTTGGGTTGTTTTTGCTCTGTTTTGGGGCTGTGACCCTGTACCCCACAGGAGAAGCAGATCAATGTGATCTTGGGGTGGTTTTGGGGGTGTTTTGCTTTGTTTTTGTTTTGTTTTGGGTCTGTTTTGGTGCTCTGACCCTGTATCCCATAGCAGAAGCATGACAAGGTGATTTATGTGTGATTTTGGCTGGTTTTGGGGGTTGGTTTGTATCTTTTGTCCTGGTTTTCGCTTGGTTTTGGCCTGTTTTGCGGCTCTGTATCCCACAGGAGAAGCTGGACAAGGTGGTTTTGGGCTGGGTTTTGGCGTGCTTTGGGTTGGTTTTGGCCTGTTTTGCCTCTTTTTGGGGGCTCTGACCCTGTATCCCACAGGAGAAGCAGGACAAGGTGGTTTTCAGGTGTTTTGGGAGTGTTTTGGGGCTGGTTTTGGGTGGTTTTGTCCTGTTTTTGTCCTGTTTTGGGTCCGGTTTGGGGCTCTTACTCTGTATCGTATAGGAGAAGCAGGAGAAGGTGATTTTGGGGTGGTTTGGGCCTGTTTTGGGGGTTGGTTTGTGTCTTTTGCCCTGGTTTTGTCCTGTTTTTTGCCTGTTTTGGGTCTGTTTTGGGGCTCTGACCCTGTATCCCATAGGAGAAGCAGGACAAAGTGGTTTTGGGGTGGGTTTGGGCTGTTTTTGTCCTGTTTTGGGTCTGGTTTGGGTCTCTGTTTCTGTATCCCACAGGAGAAGCAGGACAAGTTGGTTTTGGGGCAATTTTGTCCTGTTTTTGGCCTGTTTTCTGGCTCTGATCCTGTATCCCCTCGGAGAAGCAGGACAAGTTAGTTTTGGGGTGTTTTGGGGCTTGTTTTAGAATCATAGAATAGTTAGGGTTGGAAAGGACCTTAAGATCATCTCTTTCCAACCCCCCTGCCTTGGGCAGGGACACCTTACACTAAACCCTATCACCCAAGGCCTCATTCAGCCTGGTCTTGAACACCGCCAGGGATGGAGCATTCACAACCCCCCTGGGCAACCCATTCCAGTGCCTCAGCACCCTAACAGGAAAGAATTTTCTCCTTATATCCAATCTAAACTTCCCCTGTTTCAGTTTTAACCCGTTACCCCTTGTCCTATCACTACAGTCCCTAATGAAGAGTCCCTCTTCAGCATCCCTGTAGGCTCCCTTCAGATACTGGAAGGCTGCTATGAGGTCTCCACGCAGCCTTCTCTTCTCTGCTTCTGCAGAAAACCCAGAGAACTAGGTGGTACTGGTATGGGTAATCAAAGCTAGGAAGTAAGATCCCGAAACATCGGCATTACAGTGCAGATACAGTTTCCCAAATGAACTTACCCAAGTGCCCAGTGCCAGCAGAGAGCATGCCGGGTACTGCGGCTCACGGTAGCCAGCCTGTTCGGTGCGCATGGCCACGAACAGCTCAGTCAGGATGCTCCTCTTCACACACAGCTCTGCAAACGCACCGCAGTCCTGACCTCCAGCACTGCTCATTGTGGTTTGGAATGTTTCTGAACAGCTACTGCCAGAATTTTCAAAATGAAAGAAATAAAAAATTGACCTACAGTGAAAACCACGCTTGAATTTTTATGACTCAAAATACTTTTGAAGTCTGTCAAATAAGGAAAGTTTAAAATTATGTAGATAATTCACAATCAGTGATGAAGTTTAAAGTCAGCCACGTGTCTCCAGTTCGTGTCAATACGTCTGAAGAAATTTTCTCGTTCGTCTTTGGTACTCAAAGAGTTGGAAGCACGTTGTAATAAACAAACAAGGACCCATGCAGTGATATCAATGGGTGGTATTGCCACAAGGCATGAAAAATTCACCAACAATATGTCAAGGTTGTGTTGATGTAGCAACTGCGTCCATTTTGGGAAAGACACCCCCAATTATTAGTGTATCGTTATATGGATGGTATACTGGTGGCTGAGAAAATAACCTAGAAGCTGTTAAACAAGAATTGTGTTCAGTGTTGCAACAACATAAATTGCAAATTGCCCCTGAAAAGGTTCAGGATACCACACCATGGAAATATTTGGGTTGGAAAATCTTAGATCACACCACTGAACCTCAGGAAATTAGCCATCAAGGTCAATATCCATACACTTAACGATGTGCAAGTCTTGTTAGGGAATATCAATTGGATTCGAGCATTATTGGGAATTGACAACAAAAGTTTAGAACCATTGCTTGCATTGTTGAAGGGTGACACAGGCCCTGGCAGACAAACATCAGGCGTAAAGGACGGGGCCAGTTCTGCGCATGCTGTGCCTCACCTAAAATCCCACTGCTCCTTGGCCTTTTTAGTCATCAGCACGCTTGTAGTAAGTGTGGGTAAAGCCCCTCCCAAATCAAGTCAAGCCATCATCGTAATAGTTGCTAACAAAGCCTAACGTCCTTGAAGTTAATCATTTACAACCCCATACATCAATCAACCCCAGTCACAAATCAACACCGTCCTTCAATCAAACCCATCCTTCAATCAACTCCACATTTAATCAACCCCATCCCTTAATCAACTCCATCTTTCAATTAACCCCAATCTTCAATCAACCCCAGTGGCCAATAATGGGGTCTATAGGCAATAATGGGGTCTATGAGGCAATAATGGATCTCTATGAGGCTATAATGGGGCTCTATGAGGCAATAATGGGGCTCTAAGACGCAATCATGGGGCACTATGAGGCAATAATGGGGCTCTATGGGGCAATAGTGGGGCTCTATGATGCAATAATGGGGCTCTATGAGGCAATAATGGGGCTCTATGGGGCTATAATGGGGCACTATGGTGCAATAATGCGGCTCTATGGGGTTATAGTGGGGCTCTATGACTCAATAATGGGGCTGTATGAGGCAATAATGGGGCTCTATGACACAATAATGGGGTTCTATGAGGATATAATGAGGCTCTATGACACAATAATGGGGCTCTATGGGGTTATAATGGGGCAGTATGATGCAATAATGGGGCTCTGTGAGGCAATAATGGGGCTCTATAAGGTAATAATGGGGCTCTATGATGCAAGAATGGGGTTCTATGAGGCAGTAATGGGGCTCTATAAGGCAATAATGGGGCTCTATGAGGCAATAATGGGGCTCTGTAAGGTAATAATGGGGCTCTATGATGCAATAATGGGGCTCTATGAGGCAATAATGGGGTCTATGATGCAATAATGAGGTCTATTAGGCAGTAAAAGGGTTCTATTGGGTTATAATGGGGCTCTATGATGCAATAATGGGATTCTATGGCAGTATAATGGGGTTCTATGGGGCTATAATGTGGCATTATGAGGCAATAATGGGGCTCTATGAGGCTATAATGGGGTTTACGAGTCAATAATTGGGCTCTATGAGGCAATAATGGGGTTCTATGGGGCTATAATGGGCTATATGATGCTATAATGGGGTTCTATGGAGCTATAATGGGGTTCTGTGAGGCAATAATTATAGAATCATAGAATAGTTAGGGTTGGAAAGGACACCTCACACCTCACACCTCACACCTCACACTAAACCATGGCACCCAAGGCCTCATCCAACCTGGTCTTGAACACTGTCAGGGATGGAGCATTCACAACCTCCCTGGGCAACCCATTCCAGTGCCTCACCACCCTAACAGGAAAAAATTTCCTCCTTAGATCCAATCTAAACTTCCCCTGTTTCAGTTTTAACCCATTACCCCTTGTCCTGTCACTACAGTCCCTAATGAAGAGTCCCTCTTCAGCATCCCTGTAGGCTCCCTTCAGATACTAGAAGGCTGCTATGAGGTCTCCACACAGCCTTCTCTTCTCTGCTTCTGAAGAACACCCAGAGAACTAGGTGGTACTGGTATGGGTAATCAAAGCTAGGAAGTAAGATCCCGAAACATCGGCATTACAGTGCAGATGCCCTGGTAACAGTTTCCCAAATGAACTTACCCAAGTGCCCAGTGCCAGCAGAGAGCATGCCGGGTACTGCGGCTCACGGTAGCCAGCCTGTTCGGTGCGCATGGCCACGAACAGCTCAGTCAGGATGCTCCTCTTCACACAGAGCTCTGCAAACGCACCGCAGTCCTGACCTCCAGCACTGCTCATTGTGGTTTGGAATGTTTCTGAACAGCTACTGCCAGAATTTTCAAAATGAAATAAAAAATTGACCTACAGTGAAAACCACGCTTGATTTTTTATGACTCAAAATAAGAATATACCTTCCTACTTTTAAAGTCTGTCAAATAAGGAAAGTTTAAAATTATGTAGATAATTCACAATCAGTGATGAAGTTTAAAGTCAGCCACGTGTCTTCAGTTTGTGTCAATACGTCTGAAGAAATTCTCTCATTCGTCTTTGGTATTCAAAGAGTTGGAAGCATGTTGTAACAAACAAACAAGGACCCATGCAGAGATATCAATGGGTGGTATTGCCACAAGGCATGAAAAATTCACCACCAATATGTCAAGGTTATGATGATGTAGCATTGCGTACATTTTGGGAAAGACACCCCCAATTATTAGTGTATCATTATATGGATGATATACTGGTGGCTGGGAAAGTAACCTAGAAGCTGCTAAACAAGAATTGTGTTCAGTGTTGCAACAACATAAGTCTTGTTAGGGAATATCAATTGGATTCGAGCATTATTGGGAATTGACAACAAAAGTTTAGAACCATTGTTTGAATTGTTGAAGGGTGACACAGACTTCAATGCACCCAGACAATTAACACCAGCACCAAAACAAGCAATAGTGATGGCAGAAGCCGCATTGAGAGACAGGCACATTGTATGATGAATGCAGTTCCTACTGAATTTTTGATTGTCAGTAATGATTTCCAGCCAGTAGGATTAACCAAGCAATGGGTTGAATCTGATAAGGAGAAACTGAAAATTCTTCAGTGCCAATTTTTGTCACATCAACCATCAAAAAACATCGTGACCAGAGCTGAAACATTTGCTAAGTAAGTTAAATATGAAACGAAGGGATCGTATCATAGACCTATCTGGTGAAGAACGCCAAACCATAATTATTCCTATGACAGAACAGTATTTGCAATGGTGTATGCAGAATAGTGTAGCACTGCAGATAGCTCTAGCAGGATTTGATGGAGCAATCAAGGTCCGTCATCCTAGCCATCGAATATTGACTTTTATTCAGCAGGAATGTATAGAGGAAAAACCCAAGTACAATCTCAAAGCTGTGAATGGTATCACAGTCTTTACAGATGGGAGCGGAAAATCAGGCAAAGCAGCTACTACATGGCAGGAACAGGGCCAGTGGAAATCACATATAGTTTTTTCTGAGGGATCACCCCAGATTGTAGAACTGAAGGCAGTGACTGAGGTGTTTAAACGATGGAACACATGTCCAATCAATATGATTTCAGACTCAGCGTATGTAGTAGGAGTTGCGCAACCATTAGAAAAAGCTTATTTGAAACAGGTTGCAGTTGAAACCTTGTTTAGCAATATGAAACAGTTATGGTTGTTGTTAAAACAAAGAACAGAAGTGCACTATATATGTCACCATCGCAGTCAGACAAACTTGCCAGGATTCTATGCAGAAGGAAATGATAGAGCAGACCATTTAACTCAACCTGTCAGTGTGTCACCTGTGCCCAACGTATGGCAACAAGCTCGAATTTCTCGTGAATTTTTTCACCAATCAGCAAAGGTCCTAAAACGGTGGTTTCACTTGTCAATGGCAGAGGCAAAAGCTATCATACAAGCCTGTCCTGATTGTCAACAACTCACTAAGGGTCCTACGTTGTCGGTTAACCCCAGAAGTATTCAATCACTTCAAATATGGCAAACAGATGTCACACATATCCCTGAATTTGGCAAACTAAAATACGTTCATGTTTCTATGGACATCTTTTCTCTGGCAGTTTGTATGACCGCTTTGGGAGGAAAAACTTCTAGACATGTGCAAACTCATTTTCGTCATGCCTTTGCTACTTTAGGAGTCCCAGGACAAATAAAAACGGACAATGGTCCAGCATATGTTTCACAATCGACTGAAATTTTTTTGCAAACTTGGGGAATCCAACATGTCACTGGCATTCCCCACTCACCCACAGGACAAGCCGTTGTCGAGCGCACCCATCCGACTATCAAGACATATTTGCAAAAATAAAGAAAATGGGGACTCAGAACAGCCAGTAAGTAAATTGGTAAAGGTCCAAAGTGTCATGAATTTTTTTGTGCTTGCCTGGTGACAGTGTGATTCCTCCCATTGTGAAACACATGCAAACCATGTCAACCGGAATACTCGAATATGAAGGTTAAATTAAGGTTATGGTAAAAGCTTGGGAAGGAAATTGGGAAGGTCCAGTACCACTGCTAACTTGGGAACGAAGATGTGCTTGCGTCATTACAGATTCAGGCCCACGCTGGCTCCCTGCGGAGACAGTGTTGTCACGGGAGAATGGATAATTGGTACATAAACTGAATAATCCTGAAAGATACAGCAAGGCCGTGAGAGGCCCAAGGAAGCTTAAGCAAGCAAGATAAGAAGAAGCTGGAATTCACTGATGTAATGAGAACTGTGCACTGTTGGCAAGCTTTCGAGGTCAAGTTCCCACACCTGTGCTTAACCAATTATATGGTAGTTGCAAAGGGTCTTCAAGACATGTATCCAATCATAGTATGCCAAATCACTGTGAGTGCAAGTAGAAATAGTATTTAAGGGGTTAAGGCTTTGTAATAAACGACTTTTTGTCTGATCATATTGATCTCTGACTGAGTCCATGTATATTCTGCGGCAATTGGCGCCCAAACAGGGACCCCCCATATTTTTCATATTGAAGCTGAAAGAATTAAAGTGCGTGGCACCGAAGAAAGTGGAAAACGCGGAGCCGCAGGGACGTCGGCTGGGTTCGATCCGGCAGGACCAGGATCAGGAGGTAGACGCCTCGGAACAGAGCCTAGTGAGCCCAGAAGACACTGCGCAGTGCAAATAAGGTAAGAGCCGACGGGGTCTGGAAGAGGGTTAGGATGGGGAATCAATTAAGTAAAGAAAAAAGTAAGGAAAAAAATTGGGGCATGCCTGTGGGATCAAGTTACTTGTGGGTTTAAGGAGGCGAAGTCTCTTGCTGCCCCCTGGTTACTACTAAAAGGGACTCTAGCCGCAAACAGGCGGCAAAATCTGTTTTTACAGCTCTCTCTGACTCGCCTTCACAACAGCAGGGCTCGGCACCTACATTAGATTCAGCACCCGGTGCTACAGCCATGGTAGTGTCGTCTGTTTAGGGCATAAAACATTCTGGTCAAAAACTAGCACGCAGTAAGGTACGAATGTTTGAGGACCCTGCGCCTTTCCCCTATCCTGTGTCGACAACGCCTTTATCGGCAGTAGCTCCAGTTGATACTCGGGAGCCTGTAGGGGCTAGTGAGGAAATGAAACAAACTGATGTTAACCCTTTTCGTGCCGCTACTGCCCCTGAACTTAGTCCCCAAGAATTTTTGCTGGGGTGGGAGTCTCCTAAGGAGGAGAGTGTAACTCCGAATAAATACCCACCTCCACCACATAAACCACCGCTTGCATCGCTCCCACTGGAGCTGCAAAATGAGTGGAACTGGCGACAATGGACGAAATCCTTAGATAAGCAATTGCAGGACTTGCGGGATCGTCTGGACAAGTTGGGGGAGGAGAGGGAGCAAGCCCCAGAAAAAACGGAAAAAACAGAAAAACCGGAAAACCCAGATAAAATCAGTCTGTGTGATGTGCCGTTACCACCGACTCCTACATCTAATAAAGCCAATCCGAGTGCCATGAGATGGCGAGGCTGCATTCAGGATGCCAATTATAGACGGTACTGTTTTACCGATAGATGTTCCCACTGCATTCCCTGTTATTATGAATCCTCAGGGACAGTCTGTCTGGACTCCTATGGACTGGAAAGCTGTGAAAGAAATTAAGGGAGCAATTAGTATGGGTTGTCTTCCTCATATACCCAGCAAATGATGTTTGCTTTCTTTTCTAGTAATGTTCTAACTCCAAATGATTGTCTCAGAGTGGCTGCAATTTTATTAACTCCTTCACAGCTCCTGCATTTTAAAAGTGGGTTTGAGGAGCTTGCTGCAAGGGCTGCAGATGAGAATTCAGAGTGTAATCCTCATCACCCTTTGCACAGTGTTTCATCTGAAATGTTATTGGGAAAGGGACAATTTCACCCTGATGGAGTACAAGCTTGTATGAAAATTGAAGTTTTACAGCAAGCACAGCAATTGGCTTTAGCTGCTCTGAAAGCTGTGCCGGAAGCAGGAAAGCCTAATCCTTCATATACATCAGTAAAGCAGGGACCTCCTGAGCCCCATATGCAATTTATTGACAGATTGACAGAGGCTATCGAAAAGAATATTGATCTGGCATCTAATGCTAAAGAATCGATGCTTATGTCTCTGGCTATGGAAAATGCTAACCCAGCTTGTAAGCATAATTTGCAGGTTTTGCCAAAATCTGCTGGTCTTCAAGAAATGATGGATGCATGTTCTAAAGTGGGCACAGCAGAGGAAAAGGCTGGATACATGGCTACTGCCTTCACCGCTGCTGTTAAACCCCTTCTACAACAAGGTCAGGGTGATCGTGGGGATCCTAAAGGTACGAGATGTTACAGTTGTGGACGGATGGGACATTTTAAATAGCAGTGTACTGTAAAGAAAATTAGTTCAGCAACCCGACCCCCTCAGGGTGGTGTTACTGGTCTTGCAGACAAATGTATTAAATGTGACAAATTTGGCCACAAGACAATTGAATGTTGTTCAAAGTTTAAAAAAGACAGAACCCTGTTGGGAAACTTGAATGTGAGTGCGATGCCACCCCGCACGACAACACAAAATCAGGGTGTCTGGACTGCATCCCCTCCGCCACCACAGGGAGTGCCGGAGTGGACGTGGCAACAGCAATAGATTTTACCATAACTGATACTTCTGTTCATTGTATTCCATCTAAATTAAATGGGCCCCTTGGTCATGGGTTATGTGCTTTGCTACTGGGACAATCATCAACATCAAGGAAAGGAATCTTTGTATTACCCAGTGTAATTGATGCTGACTATACTGGAAATATTGGGATCATGGTGCAAACGCATGCTCCTCCGGTCAACATCCCTGAAAATTCGAAAATAGCTCAAATCTCAAATGATGATCTGACTGATCTCATGCCCCTTTTAAAGGGTGAGTCAAAGGCAGAACAAAAGAGTTCTATCAAAAGCTCAGTATGAGGCCTTAGATCACATCATGACAAAAATCACTAATCTTGTCCCGATTGCCAAGGCCAAGCAGCAGGTATAGGCCTTGGAGTCAACCCTCGAGGCCTCCAGCCTCTTCAGCTTTGGCAAATGGATGTGACTCATGTACCCTCTTTCGGGAAATTGAAATATGCCCATGTTACTATTGACACTATTCTCCTACAGGACAAGCTATTATTGAACGAACACATCAAACTTTGAAACAACTGTTGGAATAACAAAAAACGGGGGAAGGACTTACACCGGTAGCAAGGATATAGAAAGCTGTATATGTTATGAATTTTTTGCGATTGACAGGAGACTTTAATGATCCCCCGGCCATAATACATGGTCAGGCATTAGGTTCAGGTTATATGACTAAAACTCTGGGTGTTCTGGTCCAGTATAAGGATTTGGAAACCGGCATTTGGAAAGGTCCTGCAGAAGTGTAAGCGGCGAGGAGAAGCAAGACACGCCAACCCAATATGGGTGATAAGCAAACTTCTACTTTATTTGTGGCGCACTTCGCTTATATCCACATGGTGTTTAGCCACGCCTACTAGTCAGAACAGTATTCGTTAGTTCTACACAGCTTCCTTCACATTCTCCTCCCACATCCGGTATCCGCTTACCTGTGAGGCCTACACCTTGCCTTGCTCACACAAGGCCTCTAAGGATCCATGGCCTTGCTCTTGCAGCCATTCTGCAACAATTCCCCACTTTTTCTTTGTGCAAGCAAAACAGTGTGGGTTGTTCTGTTCACCTGTTTCATCACGCAACTATAAGCAAGTCTAACAACTACAGTGATTAAAATAGCAATGATACATAAGCGCAGTCCTTCAAATAGCAGTGTTTTAAGCCAACCTGTAATGCCCCATGAGGACAACCATTTAGTTATCCCTAAGTCATTGCTCACTTGCAGTTGCTGGATAAGCTGAGCCAGGGTTTTCAGCTGTGCATGTATCGAATTAGAATGACCAGAAAGATTCATACAACACATTCCATCAAACTCTTCACATCCATGTCCCTGTTCCAACAACAAAAGGTTCTGTAGTGTTGCATGTCTTAGAGAGTCAACATTAAACAACAAATCAGGAATTGCCTTCGATGTAGTATTTGTCTGCTTAGCAAGTCAGCAATTCAGGCTGTTTAGCTGAGCCAAGGCCCCGGCTGAAGCCCTTACAGTGATGTCCTGGGTTCAGCAGTAGCAGTCATGTTTTTTCCTTTGTGTTAACTGGTGCAGTGCTGTGTTTTGACTTCTAGTTTGAGAGCAGCGTTGGTGAAGCCGATGTTTTCGGTTGTTGCTAAGTGATGTTTACCCTGACCAAGGACTCTGTGAGGCTCATGCTCTGCCAGGGAGGAGGGGAAGCTGTGAGGAGGCAGAGACGGGGCGCTTGACCCGGGCTAGAAGGGGAGGTATTCCATACCACAGCACGTCATGCCCGGGGTGGGGGGTAACTGGGAGTTACCCGGAAGGACAGGAGCTTCCGGGTGGAACTCGTTTTCTTGGCCGGTGGTATCGTATTCTCTTCCCTTGTTATTTTCCCTTATCATTGTTTTAGCTGATAGTAGCGGTGGTGATTTGTTGCTGGACTGTTCTTGTCTCAACCCGTAGGAGTTGCACTCTCTCGATCCTCCTCCCCGTTCCTCCGGGAGCGGGGAAGGGGAGAGCCCCGGTGCAGTTGGGGGGGGGAGACGGACACGGACCTTGATTGTTGTCAGCTCGGCACCACTCACTGGGAGTGAGTGAACAAGTTACCTGACTGGGTTTAAACCACGACAAGTGATTTGGCATATTATGACTGGATACGTGCCTTGAACACCCTTAGTGACTAGCATGTAATTGGTTAAACACAGGTGTGAGAACTCAACCTTGGAAGCTTGCCAACAGTCCACAGTTCTCATTAACTTGGTGAATTACGCCTCTTATCTTGCTTGCTTAAGCTTCTTCTGGCCTCTCATGGCCTTGCTGTATCTTTCAGGATTATTCAGAGTTTATGTACCAATTATGCATTCCCCCGTGAGAACACTGCCTCCACATCTCCCCACTTTTGTTTTATCCAGTAACAAGTTGCCACTACAGCAAGGCACACACACATTTACATTAGCAGAGTAACTATTACAGGGTGCAGCAGCATGTTGGAAGATGCTGATGGTAGCGAGGGACTAGCCAAAGAAATTTCTTACCACTGGAATTCTCCCACCCTCTTAATTTGTTCCATTACCTGCTTTATAACAGTACCATTGTATTAGAATCTTTCTAGCTTTTGCCTTAGCATTTTTCTAGCAGCTACTGCAAATTTGCATACTCTAACATCTCTTTTACAAGTGACAAATCTATACAATACAAAATGCAGTTTCTTATTAGCGACTGGCTAGTAAATACAGGTGGTTTTATACACAAAATCACAACCTCTAATAATAGCTACTTTACAAGCACACATAGGCAGGATGTTACTTTTCAGTTGCCCCCAAGTGATGTTTTGCAGTTATTCGTTCTTTCTCTTCCTCTATCTCATTCTGCTTGGGGTATTCACGGTCAGCTCCTGTAGCTGAGGCATCAGGTTTTTCCATTCCTCTGTCCAGCTCATGGCAAGGCTTGACAAACTTTGCAGGCAGGAGGACACAAATATACCCCCTCCCCCAGGTTATCAGTTCTTCAGAAGTAGACAGGTTAGACAGGTTAAATGCAGCATCATTACTCTCTGCCCCCCCCCCCCCCCCCCTTTTTTTTTTTTTTTTGCGAAAGCCGTCCTGCTGGGCAGCAACTATAGCGGCCTGCCTGCTTCAGCAGCAACCATAAATACCCACCGGCAACCGCACTTTTGCATTAACCCTTTCATGCCCGAAACGTTAAACAGCTACCCGTTGAAAGCTTTTACATGAACCCAACAACAAGAAAAATACACAGAACACCGTCTGCCCTCAACAAACGCGCACACACACACGCTTATGGGATCCCACAAGCACACGCCACACAACTACAATATTTGAAGCACAAAATCCAGACAATCATTACTCCCACTACAGTTCCACGTACTCTCAGCATCATTACATTTTCCTTTGGGAAACCAAGAACATTAACCTCAAAACTGTGTCCAGAGAATACGACCATTTGGTTGCTTCCCAGCCCAGCAACAGAAAACTAGGGTATTACCATCACTAGTACTCATGCCTGCAGTTTAGAAATACAAAGGTTAATAAAGCCATTTCATTCCCTGGAAACAAGTCTAGATTGAGCTGTCTTTCCAGTCTACAAGGGAGCCTCCAGTCTCCAGGGGGCCTACAAGGATGCTGGAGGGGGACTCTTCACTAGGGACTGGAGTGATAGGACAAGGGGTAACGGCTTAAAACTTAAACAGGGGAAGTTGAGATTGGACAGAAGGAAGAAGTTCCTTACTTTTGCACAGATCCAACACGCGCAAATCTCTCGAGCTACAAAGCTCCGTGGCAAGGGCCAAATCACCTCCAAGGGCTTGCTGCTGAGCACAACCCTTGCTCGTACACATGAGCTGCCACTCTGCTTACGAGAGCTCTGATCCAGTTTCAAGGCCACACCGAAACCTCGATTCAGGTCACAACCTTGACGGGAAGCCCTTCACCAGAAACACTGAACCTCCCAAAGAGCAGAGCTGGGAGCGCTGCGGCTCTGCGGCAGCCCCAGCGAACCCCTCCAGGGGCGCTCCGGGAAACTGCAGCACCCCGGGAACCCCGCTCCGCCCCCCCTCCCGGGGCAACCCCTGCAATTCCCCATGGAACACCCCCACCTCCCCCGGGCCTCACCGCCCATGCAGCCGCCCCCCCGCCCCTCACCCCTGGGCCTGCCCTACCCCTGCCCCTCCGCACGCACCATTGACTCCTGCTCCGAGCTCGCCCGACCCACGGAACCACGGCACATCCTCAAACAAACCTCTCGTCCCCTTGCCCCGAAACCACCTCACGCCTCTGACCCCGCACCCGGCCAGCACCCCCCACAACATCCTCCCCGCTGCACTTCCCTTCCATACACGCCCGAGCTCCTGCACGGCCAACCCCGGCTCCGCCGGTCCCGCACGGACACGGCCCCGCTCCCTCGCACGGACACGGCCCCGCTCCCTCGCACGGACACGGCCCCGCTCCCTCGCACCGACACCCGACACCCGACACCCGCCCCCCTCCGCTCCGGCCACAGCGCAACACCCGCTCCCGCGGCCCGCACCGCCGGAGAGCTCCCGCCTCGCTCGGCCCAGGGGACGCCGGCCCCGGCCACAGCGCGCTCTTTCCCTCCGGAGGGACTTTGCCAAGCGAACGGGAGGCGGGCAATGCGCAGGGACGGACACGGAGGAGTCAGCCAATGACAGCACAGCGCTCGGCGCTCCGGGCCAATGGACAAACAGCGCGGGGCGGCTCGGAGCGCAGCTGCCCGCCCACCCGCCCACTTGTGTGGCAGCCGCGGCCGCGGCCATTTTAGCCCGCACGGCCGGGATCCCCCTCCCTGAGGGGGCCGTGGTGCGAGCGCGGCGCGGCGGGAAGCGCTTCGAGATCGCCGCTCTCAAGGCGCAGCCAAGTCCTGGGGAGGCGCAGCGGGAGTGAGGGAGTGAGGGAGTGAGTGACCGAGTGAGTGACCGAGTGAGTGAGTGACCGAGTGAGTGAGTGACCGAGTGAGTGAGTGAGTGACCGAGTGAGTGAGTGACCGAGTGAGTGAGTGACCGAGTGAGTGAGTGACCGAGTGACCGAGTGAGTGAGTGAGTGAGTGAGTGACCGAGTGAGTGAGTGAGTGAGTGAGTGACCGAGTGAGTGAGTGAGTGAGTGACCGAGTGAGTGAGTGAGTGAGTGACCGAGTGAGTGAGTGACCGAGTGAGTGAGTGAGTGAGTGACCGAGTGAGTGAGTGAGTGACCGAGTGAGTGAGTGAGTGACCGAGTGAGTGAGTGAGTGAGTGACCGAGTGACTGAGTGAGTGACCGAGTGAGTGAGTGACCGAGTGAGTGAGTGAGTGAGTGACCGAGTGAGTGAGTGAGTGAGTGACCGAGTGAGTGACCGAGTGAGTGACCGAGTGAGTGAGTGACCGAGTGAGTGAGTGACCGAGTGAGTGAGTGACCGAGTGACCGAGTGACCGAGTGAGTGAGTGACCGAGTGAGTGAGTGACCGAGTGAGTGAGTGAGTGAGTGACCGAGTGAGTGAGTGAGTGAGTGACCGAGTGAGTGAGTGAGTGAGTGACCGAGTGAGTGAGTGACCGAGTGAGTGAGTGACCGAGTGAGTGACCGAGTGAGTGAGTGACCGAGTGAGTGAGTGACCGAGTGAGTGAGTGACCGAGTGAGTGAGTGACCGAGTGAGTGAGTGACCGAGTGAGTGAGTGACCGAGTGAGTGAGTGAGTGAGTGAGTGAGTGAGTGACCGAGTGAGTGAGTGAGTGAGTGAGTGAGTGACCGAGTGAGTGAGTGAGTGAGTGACCGAGTGAGTGAGTGAGTGAGTGACCGAGTGAGTGACAGCTGGCGCTGTCAGGGCCGGGTGCGGCTCCGGTCTGTGCTGGGAGGCCCGTGGGGGATCCGGTGTGAAGACGTGGCTGTGCCGGGAGCAGCGCCGTGTGGGAGCGGTTGTGGAGCCGAGGCAAGGCCCGAGGTGCGGGGAGACGGTGGGAGGCGGGCCCGGACTGATGGGGGCAAGAAACCGTGCTGGGAGGCAGCGCCTGAGATGGAACGGGGGGAATCCAATTCTTCCTCCTGGAACAGTTGCACAGGCAAGGCTGGATGAATGGTTGTGCATCTCTGCCCTCGGTACGCTCTGGTTTTGGTAGTGTTGTTCTGCTGTTCTCTTCTTGTTAGGCTGTTGTTGCTGTCTTGTCGCTGCTCTCTTCTTCTACCGCAGTTGTCATCTTGGGATTTTACTACCGTTTTAGTATCGCTTTGCTGCGAAGGTGCAATCTTCCCTCGCTCACCTTCCCACTTTTTATGTCCCCCACGTCAAATAAACAGTCTGTGTTCACATCTGCCTTCCCCGTGTTTGGTTCCTGGGCCAGAGCGCAGGGTGCAGCCTTGTTCCCCTGCGGTGCTGTGGAACAGCAGGACAGGGTGGGTCCCTGTGAGGAGCAGCGGCTCCCACCCGGGATCCCCGGCTGCTGCCCTGAGCTGCCCGAGCCCGGGCCCTGGGGAGGGGAGGGGAGCAGAGCAGCTCCTCTACCTGGAGCCACGCTCAGGCTGCTGCGGTGACTCAAGGCTGTTGCCCTGAGCTCTGCTGTTTGGCAAAGATGGCAAAGAAACACAGCAGGGATGCTTGTGGGAGTCCTTGGCGTGTTGGGTCTTGTCCTGCTCCCAGGGCAGGGGGCCGACCCTAACTGGCTCTCTCCTGCTTGCACAGGGAACGGGAGGTGCGACGATGGAGCCGTGAGCCAGTGACAGCGACCAGGGCTGTGCAGATGGAGGAAGATGAGTGCAGGTGGGGCCCAGCTCTGTGCCAGGGTTGGGTGGGCCACTGGTGCCGGCCAGCTGTGGGACACGAGGTAGCTCAGGTCTGCAGGTGGGATGAGCTTGAGGTGTCCCTGGAAACTAGGAACGTGCTGGTGCTGAGGCAGTGGCGTTTTCTCCCGTGTGCCCATTGTGTCTAGGGTCCTGTGGCACAGTGCAAGATGTGGCCACGTCTGGCAGTTTGTGTGGTCTGTGGTTCGGGTGGGCAGCGGGCAAGGAGTGTCTGTGGAGGTGGGATGGGGCCGCTGGCCCGTGGAGCCCCAGCAGGCTCTTGTGACAGCTTCTCCGTGGATCTCTGGTGGCCAGCTGCTGCCCCAGGGCATCGCAGCCTTGTCCGCGGCTGAAATCCGTGTCCCTGGTTCTGCCCTCCAAGAAGGGGATCCAGAGAGTAGTGAGAAGGGACAACCCCCTTGGTATAGGCCAAACGCCCCTGCTGGGAGCTGCTCCTGACTTGTCTCCTCCTGTAGCTGTCGAGAGGGCTGAGGAGAAGCGGCACCAGACCCCGAGCCCACCACCATCGCAGGGAAACAGAAGGCCACACAGGAAGAGCATCTGCCTGCTGGTGCCCTGGGGTAATGAACCACTGGTGCTGGTACGTCGCTGTCTCGCAGCCTCTTTTGCCGTCGTCTGGGGACGGAATGTGCCCAGTGCAATTTGTGCAGGGCTGGGGGCAGGCTGACCTGCCTGCCTTGGGGCAGGAGGTCTCATCCTCGGCTGAGTGGGAAGTGATGCTCTCCCCTGCCCCAGTGTGTGGTGGGCTGTGAGTGACTGTGCTGCCCGCTGCCAGAGCAGGTACGGCTTCCCGGCTCTGGCACCAGCCTGCTTCCACACCTCCTTCAGAGTGGCTCTGCCGGCTTCCCTGAGAAGGAACTAAGCTACTGCTCTCTTGGCAGCCTCCTGAGCCTGATTCCGGCTACCCCATCATGGCAGAGATCATAAGAGGCGAAGAGGAAGGCAGCGCAGCAGCGGTTGCATAAGGCGGGTAAGGGCAGAGTGGGAATGTGAAGGCACGGCAAGGAGGAGACGGCCATGGCGCGGGCTGGCAGGGCAGTGGGGTGTCCGTGCAGGGCAGGCTAAGGAACCTCCTGGGCCAGTGCTGCCTGGTCCTCGGGTCTGAAACTCCTAGAGCCTGGTGAAGACTCTGGTGGGAGAGCTCGTGCCCCACAGTCGCCAGGGTGATGGGCAAGGATCCCCAGGGCCAGATCTGTGAGCTGTTCCTGTTGGGAGGCTCTGCTAAGGGGTAGTCCCATACAGCAAGTTGTGGGTCCTGATTTCCTGCTCCCTCCCAGCAGATGAGGTCCCCAGCACCAGTGGGGAAGGTATGTCCCTGGGCACAGCCAACGCCCAGGGCTCCTCGGGCACCAGCCGCACAGGGGCAGCGTCTGCGACCACAACATCGGTGGTTTCTGGGCCTGCCAATTCCAGCACCAGCTGTCTCACTGACACCAGCCAGCCCAGAAGTGGCAGCGCGCCCGTGCTGGGAGGTGAGTCGGGGCGGACGGGGCTTCTGCGGGGGTGAAGGGCAGGGTTAGATTTAGGCAGCTGCTTTCCTGCCAGACCTGGCTGTGCTGCCTGGGCTCGGCAGCCCTGAGGGGCTGGTGCTGGGACTGTGCAGAGCCTTGCCATGCGAAGGCAAGTTGCTTCCCTCACTCGCTGCCCCAGTCCCCAGCCCCTGGGGTTGGAGGGGAATCTGAAATGTTGCTCCTTGCCCCCTCTGGATGCAGTGGATGCATCGGCTCCTGCGAGTGCCTCCAGCTCCCTAAAGCCAGGCTCTTCCTCCTTTGCTGAGCCCGGCTCACAGTGGCGTGTTGCTTTCCAGGAACTCCTGCACCCTTCTTTGGCCAGTGCCCCTCAGGCCTTGGAGAAGGCGTTGCTTCCCCTGGTAGTGAGGGAGTTGGTGCTTCAGCCTCGAAGAGCTGTCGTGTTGTCCCCTTGGGCTGGGGGATGGCGGAAGGGCCAGGCTGTGCTGTAGCAGCCGGCTCGGGTGGTGGCTGCCTGGCTCTGGGGATATAAAACCTTCCATTCCCCCTGGGATAGGGATTGTGGTAGCCCCGGTACCAGCTGAGAGTGCGGCTGCAGAGACCTGAGCAAAACTTTGTGCTTCCAGGTTCATCCACCCCTGCCTCTTCGACGCAGGCAAGATCCAGGACCCAAGGAACGCGCAAGCGGCTAAAGGCACGCATCCATCTTTCCCATGATAAGTAACGGCCAGTGCTGCTGCCCCCCCCACCTGCGGGGCTCTGGTCCAGAGCAGGCCCGAGGCAGGACCAGAGTGATGGGGTCAGGCCCCTTCTCTGCTGGCAGCAAGAAACCGTGCTGGGTGGCAGCGCCCAGGGTGGCATGGGGTGAACCAAACTCTTCCTACTGGAAGAGTTCCCCCCCAAGGCTGGATGGACGTCTCTGCATCTCTGCAGCCTCACCTTCCTGGCTTTATTTTGCTGTTTTTCCTAAGGTTCAAACCTTTGTTCCAGCCCTGGCACTCCCTCCGCTCCCTTCTCTTCCCCTCTCTGCTGGTGCCCCTCCCCATGTTTGGGTGCTCTGGAGCCGGCTGGGGAGTCCAGAGAGGATGGGGATCCTCCCCAAATCCAGATTGTTTTCCATCTTTGGTCCATCCCCACCCATTTGGGGTTTACCAACTCCCAGGAGCTGCGCTGCTGTGTCCCCTGGGGCCGTTCAGTGGGAGAGGGGCAGAGGCTGCCAGAGCCAGGGGTCATCAGGGATCTGCCCCTCCCCGCCTGCAGTGTCCCCACCACCCGCAGGAGGGCTTTGCTGCTGGCTCCTTTACTCACTGAGCTGTGTGAGTGTGTGTGTCTGGTGGAGTCTAAATTACAGAAACCCCACAAACATTAATATGCTCTTTAATGGAATACCACTTTGGTTTTCTATCTGAGCTCTTACAGCAGCTCCCTGCTCCTAAATTGTGATGCATGTAAATGTGACTAAACCTGTCCTGTTTGGTTTTTGTTCTTCCCCAAGGAGGAGGACCACGCCGACGCCAAGTGGCTTTTTGGGCCATCAGCGGCAAAACGTCACTGGCTGTGATGCTCGAAGGTGACACCAGCAGTGGCCAAAGGAGGCAGGCCAGCAGCAGGGCCACTCGCTGACCCTGCTGGATCAGAAGGCTCCACTTATCACCCAGAAACCTTCCTCTAGATCTTATTAAACACTTGAACATCCCAGGAAGCTTCTGGCGTTGTTGTCCAAGTTTCCAGGTGAGGACGAAGCAGCGGCAAATACGGTGCAGAGCCCATGGTGACAGTCCCCAGCCACGCCCTGTGACGTCCCCCAGCCACGCCCTGTGACGGCCCCCAGCCACGCCCTGTGACGTTGCTGCTGGCACTGCTTCTATTCCACCCAGTGACTTCCACAGGGCACTTGCTGTGGGAGACGACTCTGAGGAGGTCTCAGAGGAGCCCGTGCAGCAGCATCACTCAGCGCCCGAGAGGAAGGTCTTTCTGGACTGCCAGTGCCAGCAGCACCCGGGGTGCACCAGCCCTGTGCTATGGATCCACAGTATGTGGGGGGCTTCCCGGCCTCTGCCTGGGCGTCCATTTTCCAGAAGCACCCTCAGCTGCTGTTCTTGCTGAAGGCCTGGGTGTCTCGGGAGATGCAGCAGTTCTTTGGTGTGCAGAGCTTTAAGGGGTTCATGCTGACACGCATGATCCTGGAGGTGCTGCCCGTCTACGGCCTGGACGAAGGCATCCTGGTTGCGGTGCTGCGCCCCGAGCTGCGGAGCCACACGTCCAGGTTCGTGCAAAGGCTCTTTGAGGCCACAGAGCAGGAGTGCGTGGATGAAGCGATGAAACGCCTGATCCGCGGGGAGAAGGGGCACGGGGCCAGCGACTGCTGGTCTGAGTTCAGCTGGTGGCAGGAGGGCGGCCCTGTGGCCAGCACCAGCTGGACAGCCTGCCAGGAGTGATGCAAGGGCAAGCTCGTGGTGAGAACCAGCTCCTCTGGCAGCCAGCACAGAGGCGAGTGGATCAGGACAACCAGAGTGACCCCCTCTGACCGCCCCGTGGGCTGGGAGCAGAGCCCCGAGCCCGAGCCCAGCCCCGCTGCCTGCACGCTGGGGACCCCTGTGCCCGGAGCAGCCCCCTCCAGCAGCGCGGACACAGATGCACTCCCGAGCACCTCGACCGCTGCCGTACAGGGGGGTCCTGCCTGCGTCCCCGCTCCCCCCCCAGCGCAGCAGGAAGATGCGCAGCAGGAGCCGGGGCAGGCTGTGCCCAGGGCCTCTGCTCCCCTCCGGGGCAGGGCCTGCTCCAAGCGCAGGCCCCACCGCGCTCGCAAGAGGAAGACCCGCAGCTCTCAAGACTCCGCTGCACCTGCCGAGAAGCTGGCCCGCCAGTGATGCTCAAAGGCGACACCAGCAGTGGCCGAAGGAGCCGGGCCAGCAGCAGGGCCACTCACTGACCCTGCGCGACAAGGGGGCTCCATTTTTCACCCGCAAACCTTCCTCTAGCTCTTATTAAACACTTGAACATCCCAGAAAGCGTCTGGCGTTGCTGTCCAAGTTTCCAGCTGAGGATGAAGCATCCTCCTACCCTACACCCCCCACACACACACATACTTCATCCTTCCTGAGAGTGCTTCAACACAGGGCCTTCCCTTGGAACCATTTCTGATGGTTTGGGGGCAGCAGAGTCCGGAGGAAGGCGGGATGCTCACTGCCCTGTAAAGCGCAGCTGCAGGCTGCGCAAGGGGTTTAATTTCCCATCCTAGTGAACCATGTCCACAGTCCTCTCCTCGGGGTGTGATGGCCATGGTGGGATTGGTACAGCTGAAGAGCTGAAGATGCCATGTCCCATTTCCTTCCTTCACTGGGAGGAGGGTGTCTCTCACCTGGTGCACGGCACCTGGCGCCCACAAAGCTTTTCATTTTCATTGTTTATTTTAAATTCTCATATCGTTTATTTATTCATTTATTTTTCCTTACGAAGCTCAGCTGCTGTCTGAGACAAGGGCAAGGGCTCAGCAGCATGGCCTTGGTGGCCTGCAGGGGGAGATGGTGCAGGGCGGGGGACCGGAGCCAGTCCTGCGTTTGTCATCACTCAGCACAGGCAGCCAATCTCCTAGGAACCCATGGGAAGGACTCGGTGCAATTACAACCCCCCAGTTTTCCCCATTTCCCACCCTCCCCCCAGACCTGGGAATCAGCCTTAAAAAGAAATCGCACTGTAAAAACCCAGCTTTGGTGAATTGGTTGGAGGGGAGCAGTTCCTGGCCCTGTGATTTTGTGTGATTCCTGCTTGGGAAGAGAAAGAAAAGGCGAAGCAGGTGTGAAGGAAAGAGGCAAAACCCCAGTGCTGCTGGTTCAGCCCCTGCCCTTCCCGTGGTGACCAGTGCATCTCTATGGAGAGCTGGAATGGCACATTCTGCCTAGTTGGAACCAGACATTTTTCCATTGTTGGTTTGTGGAGGGAAGTGTGGAGTGAAATTTTGCCCGTAGTGAGAGGGCTGAAGTAACCACCTCAAACATCAGCCCAGCCCCAGGTATGTGCAGGCCTCCCAGCTTGCTCAGCACTGCCTTGGAGCCTCTGCTTGTGTTATTTGCTTTCACTGTCTCCCGAACTCCAGCAAAAACCCCAGGAGTGACATGCCACAAAGGCAGGATGTTTTCCAGGAGGTATTTTGTATCAGGGAAAAACCCATTGGAGTGTCCGAGCGGGTGTCACGGTGTTCCCCCTTCAATGGATATTAACGTCTTGTCCTGCCTTTGAAAGGGATTGGAATATAGCTTTAACAAAATTAGTAATTGCCCAGTATAGGTCTGGATTCATAAACAGAGGCTCCTAAGTGTGCTGCTGCTGGCTGGGGGAAGGATGCCAGGGAGTGTGGAAATGTCATGGAATTCTTGCTCAAATCCAGCCGGCAATCACTCCAGAAATTCCCTAGTTGAGGCACCGCATTTAGGAAACCCCATTCCCAGCTTAATTATAGACAGAGCCATGGAAGGAAAGGCAATCTCGTCACACAGGCTTTATAGCTGCCACTGTAACTACTGCCTGACACTGGGAATCCTATTCCTCATAGCCATCTGTAGTGGGAGCAGAGCTGGGAAACAGGGCAAATGCCCTGTGCCTCCATCGCCTCCCAACAGAAAAGCCTTGTCTGTATGGACCCCTCCTCTTTGTATCCCCTAGCCATAACCTCTGCCTTCCTCAGAATCCTGCATCGTTGCAGCAAGGGTGGAAAACCTGGAGCTCCGTCCCTGACTGTTGCAGAGCTGAAGATTGATGTTTCAGTGCTTTTTGGATCCAGCCCTTGGGGAGCAGGATTGGCCTGCAGCTGCTGGGAGTCCTGGCCTAGGGGATTAACAATAAACCCCTAGGCCTGGCTCTGAAAGGTCGCCCTGCGTGTAACATTTAGAAGAACCTCAAAATGTTATTTCACGGAGTATTTTTATTTTTTTCTGCACGAGAAAAGCAAATATCTAAGCTACTATGACAGAAATGCCCCCTTCCTGACTCTCCCCTGTGCATGGGGATTCATGAACGGTGGGGATGCGGTGGGACGAAGCACGGGAGCAGAATGGCAATGGCCATGGCACTGTCGCCTTTCATTCATTAATGTCCCAGAGCCAGGGAGGATGCTGGAGCCACACGTGGGGCAGCTGCACATAACCTTGGGATGCTTTATGAAGGTGAGAGCTGTTGACAGAAGAGATTCACACCTCCTTGTGTGGCATTACCCTCTCCATTTAGGACGGTTAACCCTGAATTCTGTCTCCTTAGATTCACAGTTCCTCTCTTGGGAGCAACCCAAGGGGCACAGAGTGTGCGGCTGCAGGTGAGCTCAAGGGGTCGCAATAAGATTCCCAAAATAGTGTTAAATGCACATGCCAAGGGCTGGCTCCTGCATCCGTCACCCCTCATAACTCCCTTCTGAGATAAGAGGTGCTTGATCTGAGTGACGATGGAACAGTCGACTGCAAGCCCTGCGCATTTTCCTCCATCCTTCATGCTGGAGCCTTCTGATCCAGCAGGGTCAGCGAGTGGCCCTGCTGCTGGCCTTCCTCCTTTGGCCACTGCTGGTGTCACCTTCGAGCATCACAGCCAGTGACGTTTTGCCGCTGATGGCCCAAAAAGCCACTTGGCGTCGGCGTGGTCCTCCTTCTTGGGGAAGAACAAAAACCAAACAGGACAGGTTTAGTCACATTTACATGCATCACAATTTAGGAGCAGGGAGCTGCTGTAAGAGCTCAGATAGAAAACCAAAGTGGTATTCCATTAAAGAGCATATTAATGTTTGTGGGGTTTCTGTAATTTAGACTCCACCAGACACACACACTCACACAGCTCAGTGAGTAAAGGAGCCAGCAGCAAAGCCCTCCTGCGGGTGGTGGGGACACTGCAGGCGGGGAGGGGCAGATCCCTGATGACCCCTGGCTCTGGCAGCCTCTGCCCCTCTCCCACTGAACGGCCCCAGGGGACACAGCAGCGCAGCTCCTGGGAGTTGGTAAACCCCAAATGGGTGGGGATGGACCAAAGATGGAAAACAATCTGGATTTGGGGAGGATCCCCATCCTCTCTGGACTCCCCAGCCGGCTCCAGAGCACCCAAACATGGGGAGGGGCACCAGCAGAGAGGGGAAGAGAAGGGAGCGGAGGGAGTGCCAGGGCTGGAACAAAGGTTTGAACCTTAGGAAAAACAGCAAAATAAAGCCAGGAAGGTGAGGCTGCAGAGATGCAGAGACGTCCATCCAGCCTTGGGGTGGAACTCTTCCAGTAGGAAGAGTTTGCTTCACCCCATGCCACCCTGGGCGCTGCCACCCAGCACGGTTTCTTGCTGGCAGCAGAGAAGGGGCCTGACCCCATCACTCTGGTCCTGCCTCGGGCCTGCTCTGGACCAGAGCCCCGCAGGTGGGGGGGCCAGCAGCACTGGCCGTTACTTATCATGGGAAAGATGGATGCGTGCCTTTAGCCGCTTGTGCGTTCCTTGGGTCCTGGATCTTGCCTGCGTCGAAGAGGCAGGGGTGGATGAACCTGGAAGCACAAAGTTTTGCTCAGGTCTCTGCAGCCGCACTCTCAGCTGGTACCGGGGCTACCACAATCCCTATCCCAGGGGGAATGGAAGGTTTTATATCCCCAGAGCCAGGCAGCCACCACCCGAGCCGGCTGCTACAGCACAGCCTGGCCCTTCCGCCATCCCCCAGCCCAAGGGGACAACACGACAGCTCTTCGAGGCTGAAGCACCAACTCCCTCACTACCAACGCCTTCTCCAAGGCCTGAGGGGCGCTGGCCAAAGAAGGGTGCAGGAGTTCCTGGAAAGCAACACGCCACTGTGAGCCGGGCTCAGCAAAGGAGGAAGAGCCTGGCTTTAGGGAGCTGGAGGCACTCGCAGGAGCCGATGAATCCACTGCATCCAGAGGGGGCAAGGAGCAACATTTCAGATTCCCCTCCAACCCCAGGGGCTGGGGACTGGGGCAGCGAGTGAGGGAAGCAACTTGCCTTCGCATGGCAAGGCTCTGCACAGTCCCAGCACCAGCCCCTCAGGGCTGCCGAGCCCAGGCAGCACAGCCAGGTCTGGCAGGAAAGCAGCTGCCTAAATCTAACCCTGCCCTTCACCCCCGCAGAAGCCCCGTCCGCCCCGACTCACCTCCCAGCACGGGCGCGCTGCCACTTCTGGGCTGGCTGGTGTCAGTGAGACAGCTGGTGCTGGAATTGGCAGGCCCAGAAACCACCGATGTTGTGGTCGCAGACGCTGCCCCTGTGCGGCTGGTGCCCGAGGAGCCCTGGGCGTTGGCTGTGCCCAGGGACATACCTTCCCCACTGGTGCTGGGGACCTCATCTGCTGGGAGGGAGCAGGAAATCAGGACCCACAACTTGCTGTATGGGACTACCCCTTAGCAGAGCCTCCCAACAGGAACAGCTCACAGATCTGGCCCTGGGGATCCTTGCCCATCACCCTGGCGACTGTGGGGCACGAGCTCTCCCACCAGAGTCTTCACCAGGCTCTAGGAGTTTCAGACCCGAGGACCAGGCAGCACTGGCCCAGGAGGTTCCTTAGCCTGCCCTGCACGGACACCTCACTGCCCTGCCAGCCCGCGCCATGGCCGTCTCCTCCTTGCCGTGCCTTCACATTCCCACTCTGCCCTTACCCGCCTTATGCAACCGCTGCTGCGCTGCCTTCCTCTTCGCCTCTTATGATCTCTGCCATGATGGGGTAGCCGGAATCAGGCCCAGGAGGCTGCCAAGAGAGCAGTAGCTTAGTTCCTTCTCAGGGAAGCCGGCAGAGCCACTCTGAAGGAGGTGTGGAAGCAGGCTGGTGCCAGAGCCGGGAAGCCGTACCTGCTCTGGCAGCGGGCAGCACAGTCACGCACAGCCCACCACACACTGGGGCAGGGGAGAGCATCACTTCCCACTCAGCCAAGGATGAGACCTCCTGCCCCAAGGCAGGCAGGTCAGCCTGCCCCCAGCCCTGCACAAATTGCACTGGGCACATTCCGTCCCCAGACGACGGCAAAAGAGGCTGCGAGACAGCGACGTACCAGCACCAGTGGTTCATTACCCCAGGGCACCAGCAGGCAGATGCTCCTCCTGTGTGGCCTTCCGTTTCCCTGCGATGGTGGTGGGCTCGGGGTCTGGTGCCGCTTCTCCTCAGCCCTCTCGACAGCTACAGGAGGAGACAAGTCAGGAGCAGCTCCCAGCAGGGGCGTTTGGCCTATACCAAGGGGGTTGTCCCTTCTCACTACTCTCTGGATCCCCTTCTTGGAGGGCAGAACCAGGGACACGGATTTCAGCCGCGGACAAGGCTGCGATGCCCTGGGGCAGCAGCTGGCCACCAGAGATCCACGGAGAAGCTGTCACAAGAGCCTGCTGGGGCTCCACGGGCCAGCGGCCCCATCCCACCTCCACAGACACTCCTTGCCCGCTGCCCACCCGAACCACAGACCACACAAACTGCCAGACGTGGCCACATCTTGCACTGTGCCACAGGACCCTAGACACAATGGGCACACGGGAGAAAACGCCACTGCCTCAGCACCAGCACGTTCCTAGTTTCCAGGGACACCTCAAGCTCATCCCACCTGCAGACCTGAGCTACCTCGTGTCCCACAGCTGGCCGGCACCAGTGGCCCACCCAACCCTGGCACAGAGCTGGGCCCCACCTGCACTCATCTTCCTCCATCTGCACAGCCCTGGTCGCTGTCACTGGCTCACGGCTCCATCGTCGCACCTCCCGTTCCCTGTGCAAGCAGGAGAGAGCCAGTTAGGGTCGGCCCCCTGCCCTGGGAGCAGGACGAGACCCAACACGCCAAGGACTCCCACAAGCATCCCTGCTGTGTTTCTTTGCCGTCTTTGCCAAACAGCAGAGCTCAGGGCAACAGCCTTGAGTCACCGCAGCAGCCTGAGCGTGGCTCCAGGTAGAGGAGCTGCACTGCTCCCCTCCCCAGGGCCCGGGCTCGGGCAGCTCAGGGCAGCAGCCGGGGATCCCGGGTGGGAGCCGCTGCTCTTCACAGGGACCCACCCTGTCCTGCTGTTCCACAGCACCGCAGGGGAACAAGGCTGCACCCTGCGCTCTGGCCCAGGAACCAAACACGGGGAAGGCAGATGTGAACACAGACTGTTTATTTGACGTGGGGGACATAAAAAGTGGGAAGGTGAGCGAGGGAAGATTGCACCTTCGCAGCAAAGCGATACTAAAACGGTAGTAAAATCCCAAGATGACAACTGCATTAGAAGAAGAGAGCAGCGACAAGACAGCAACAACAGCCTAACAAGAAGAGAACAGCAGAACAACACTACCAAAACCAGAGCATACCGAGGGCAGAGATGCACAACCATTCATCCAGCCTTGCCTGTGCAACTGTTCCAGGAGGAAGAATTGGATTCCCCCCGTTCCATCTCGGGCGCTGCCTCCCAGCACGGTTTCTTGCCCCCATCAGTCCGGGCCCGCCTCCCACCGTCTCCCCGCACCTCGGGCCTTGCCTCGGCTCCACAACCGCTCCCACACGGCGCTGCTGCCGGCACAGCTACGTCTTCACACCGGATCCCCCACGGGCCTCCCAGCACAGACCGGAGCCGCACCCGGCCCTGACAGCGCCAGCTGTCACTCACTCGGTCACTCACTCACTCGGTCACTCACTCACTCGGTCACTCACTCACTCACTCGGTCACTCACTCACTCACTCACTCGGTCACTCACTCACTCACTCACTCGGTCACTCACTCACTCACTCACTCGGTCACTCACTCACTCACTCGGTCACTCACTCACTCACTCACTCGGTCACTCACTCACTCACTCACTCGGTCACTCACTCACTCACTCGGTCACTCACTCACTCACTCACTCACTCGGTCACTCACTCACTCACTCACTCACTCGGTCACTCACTCACTCACTCACTCACTCACTCACTCACGCAGCACTCACTCACTCACTCACTCACTCACGCAGCACTCACTCACTCACTCGGTCACTCACTCACTCGGTCACTCACTCACTCGGTCACTCGGTCACTCACTCGGTCACTCACTCACTCGGTCACTCACTCACTCGGTCACTCACTCACTCACTCGGTCACTCACTCACTCACTCGGTCACTCACTCACTCACTCGGTCACTCACTCGGTCACTCACTCGGTCACTCACTCGGTCACTCACTCGGTCACTCACTCGGTCACTCACTCGGTCACTCACTCACTCACTCACTCACTCACTCACTCACTCACTCACTCACTCACTCACGCTGCGCCTCCCCAGGACTTGGCTGCGCCTTGAGAGCGGCGATCTCGAAGCGCTTCCCGCCGCGCCGCGCTCGCACCACGGCCCCCTCCGGGAGGGGGATCCCGGCCGTGCGGGCTAAAATGGCCGCGGTCGCGGCTGCCACACAAGTGGGCGGGTGGGCGGGCAGCTGCGCTCCGAGCCGCCCCGCGCTGTTTGTCCATTGGCCCGGAGCGCCGAGCGCTGTGCTGTCATTGGCTGACTCCTCCGTGTCCGTCCCTGCGCATTGCCCGCCTCCCGTTCGCTTGGCAAAGTCCCTCCGGAGGGAAAGAGCGCGCTGTGGCCGGGGCCGGTGTCCCCTGGGCCGAGCGAGGCGGGAGCTCTCCGGCGGTGCGGGCCGCGGGAGCGGGTGTTGCGCTGTGGCCGGAGCGGAGGGGGGCGGGTGTCGGGTGTCGGGTGTCGGGTGTCCGTGCGAGGGAGCGGGGCCGTGTCCGTGCGGGACCGGCGGAGCCGGGGTTGGCCGTGCAGGAGCTCGGGCGTGTATGGAAGGGAAGTGCAGTGGGGAGGATGTTGTGGGGGGTGCTGGCCGGGTGCGGGGTCAGAGGCGTGAGGTGGTTTCGGGGCAAGGGGACGAGAGGTTTGTGTGAGGATGTGCCGTGGTTCCGTGGGTCGGGCGAGCTCGGAGCAGGAGTCAATGGTGCGTGCGGAGGGGCAGGGGTAGGGCAGGCCCAGGGGTGAGGGGCGGGGGGGCGGCTGCATGGGCGGTGAGGCCCAGGGGAGGTGGGGGTGTTCCATGGGGAATTGCAGGGGTTGCCCCGGGAGGGGGGGCGGAGCGGGGTTCCCGGGGTGCTGCAGTTTCCCGTAGCGCCCCTGGAGGGGTTCGCTGGGGCTGCCGCAGAGCCGCAGCGCTCCCAGCTCTGCTCTTTGGGAGGTTCAGTGTTGCTGGTGAAGGGCTTCCCGTCAAGGTTGTGACCTGAATCGAGGTTTCGGTGTGGCCTTGAAACTGGATCAGAGCTCTCGTAAGCAGAGTGGCAGCTCATGTGTACGAGCAAGGGTTGTGCTCAGCAGCAAGCCCTTGGAGGTGATTTGGCCCTTGCCACGGAGCTTTGTAGCTCGAGAGATTTGCGCGTGTTGGATCTGTGCAAAAGTAAGGAACTTCTTCCTTCTGTCCAATCTCAACTTCCCCTGTTTAAGTTTTAAGCCGTTACCCCTTGTCCTATCACTCCAGTCCCTAGTGAAGAGTCCCCCTCCAGCATCCTTGTAGGCCCCGTGGAGACTGGAGGCTCCCTTGTAGACTGGAAAGACAGCTCAATCTAGACTTGTTTCCAGGGAATGAAATGGCTTTATTAACCTTTGTATTTCTAAACTGCAGGCATGAGTACTAGTGATGGTAATACCCTAGTTTTCTGTTGCTGGGCTGGGAAGCAACCAAATGGTCGTATTCTCTGGACACAGTTTTGAGGTTAATGTTCTTGGTTTCCCAAAGGAAAATGTAATGATGCTGAGAGTACGTGGAACTGTAGTGGGAGTAATGATTGTCTGGATTTTGTGCTTCCAATATTGTAGTTGTGTGGCGTGTGCTTGTGGGATCCCATACGCTTGTGTGTGTTGAGGGCAGACGGTGTTCTGTGTATTTTTCTTGTTGTTGGGTTCATGTAAAAGCTTTCAACGGGTAGCTGTTTAACGTTTCGGGCATGAAAGGGTTAATGCAAAAGTGCGGTTGCCGGTGGGTATTTATGGTTGCTGCTGAAGCAGGCAGGCCGCTATAGTTGCTGCCCAGCAGGACGGCTTTTGCAAAAAAAAAAAAAAAGGGGGGGGGGGGAGCAGAGAGTAATGATGCTGCATTTAACCTGTCTAACCTGTCTACTTCTGAAGAACTGATAACCTGGGGGAGGGGGTATATTTGTGTCCTCCTGCCTGCAAAGTTTGTCAAGCCTTGCCATGAGCTGGACAGACGAATGGAAAAACCTGATGCCTCCGCTACAGGAGCTGACCGTGAATACCCCAAGCAGAATGAGATAGAGGAAGAGAAAGAACGAATAACTGCAAAACATCACTTGGGGGCAAATGAAAAGTAACATCCTGCCTATGTGTGCTTGTAAAGTAGCTATTATTAGAGGTTGTGATTTTGTGTATAAAACCACCTGTATTTACTAGCCAGTCGCTAATAAGAAACTGCATTTTGTATTGTATAGATTTGTCACTTGTAAAAGAGATGTTAGAGTATGCAAATTTGCAGTAGCTGCTAGAAAAATGCTAAGGCAAAAGCTAGAAAGATTCTAATACAATGGTACTGTTATAAAGCAGGTAATGGAACAAATTAAGAGGGTCGGAGAATTCCAGTGGTAAGAAATTTCTTTGGCTAGTCCCTCGCTACCATCAGCATCTTCCAACATGCTGCTGCACCCTGTAATAGTTACTCTGCTAATGTAAATGTGTGTGTGCCTTGCTGTAGTGGCAACTTGTTACTGGATAAAACAAAAGTGGGGAGATGTGGAGGCAGTGTTCTCACGGGGGAATGCATAATTGGTACATAAACTCTGAATAATCCTGAAAGATACAGCAAGGCCATGAGAGGCCAGAAGAAGCTTAAGCAAGCAAGATAAGAGGCGTAATTCACCAAGTTAATGAGAACTGTGGACTGTTGGCAAGCTTCCAAGGTTGAGTTCTCACACCTGTGTTTAACCAATTACATGCTAGTCACTAAGGGTGTTCAAGGCACGTATCCAGTCATAATATGCCAAATCACTTGTCGTGGTTTAAACCCAGTCAGGTAACTTGTTCACTCACTCCCAGTGAGTGGTGCCGAGCTGACAACAATCAAGGTCCGTGTCCGTCTCCCCCCCTCAACTGCACCGGGGCTCTCCCCTTCCCCGCTCCCGGAGGAACGGGGAGGAGGATCGAGAGAGTGCAACTCCTACGGGTTGAGACAAGAACAGTCCAGCAACAAATCACCACCGCTACTATCAGCTAAAACAATGATAAGGGAAAATAACAAGGGAAGAGAATACGATACCACCGGCCAAGAAAACGAGTTCCACCCGGAAGCTCCTGTCCTTCCGGGTAACTCCCAGTTACCCCCCACCCCGGGCATGACGTGCTGTGGTATGGAATACCTCCCCTTCTAGCCCGGGTCAAGCGCCCCGTCTCTGCCTCCTCACAGCTTCCCCTCCTCCCTGGCAGAGCATGAGCCTCACAGAGTCCTTGGTCAGGGTAAACATCACTTAGCAACAACCGAAAACATCGGCTTCACCAACGCTGCTCTCAAACTAGAAGTCAAAACACAGCACTGCACCAGTTAACACAAAGGAAAAAACATGACTGCTACTGCTGAACCCAGGACATCACTGTAAGGGCTTCAGCCGGGGCCTTGGCTCAGCTAAACAGCCTGAATTGCTGACTTGCTAAGCAGACAAATACTACATCGAAGGCAATTCCTGATTTGTTGTTTAATGTTGACTCTCTAAGACATGCAACACTACAGAACCTTTTGTTGTTGGAACAGGGACATGGATGTGAAGAGTTTGATGGAATGTGTTGTATGAATCTTTCTGGTCATTCTAATTCGATACATGCACAGCTGAAAACCCTGGCTCAGCTTATCCAGCAACTGCAAGTGAGCAATGACTTAGGGATAACTAAATGGTTGTCCTCATGGGGCATTACAGGTTGGCTTAAAACACTGCTATTTGAAGGACTGCGCTTATGTATCATTGCTATTTTAATCACTGTAGTTGTTAGACTTGCTTATAGTTGCGTGATGAAACAGGTGAACAGAACAACCCACACTGTTTTGCTTGCACAAAGAAAAAGTGGGGAATTGTTGCAGAATGGCTGCAAGAGCAAGGCCATGGATCCTTAGAGGCCTTGTGTGAGCAAGGCAAGGTGTAGGCCTCACAGGTAAGCGGATACCGGATGTGGGAGGAGAATGTGAAGGAAGCTGTGTAGAACTAACGAATACTGTTCTGACTAGTAGGCGTGGCTAAACACCATGTGGATATAAGCGAAGTGCGCCACAAATAAAGTAGAAGTTTGCTTATCACCCATATTGGGTTGGCGTGTCTTGCTTCTCCTCGCCGCTTACACTTCTGCAGGACCTTTCCAAATGCCGGTTTCCAAATCCTTATACTGGACCAGAACACCCAGAGTTTTAGTCATATAACCTGAACCTAATGCCTGACCATGTATTATGGCCGGGGGATCATTAAAGTCTCCTGTCAATCGCAAAAAATTCATAACATATACAGCTTTCTATATCCTTGCTACCGGTGTAAGTCCTTCCCCCGTTTTTTGTTATTCCAACAGTTGTTTCAAAGTTTGATGTGTTCGTTCAATAATAGCTTGTCCTGTAGGAGAATAGTGTCAATAGTAACATGGGCATATTTCAATTTCCCGAAAGAGGGTACATGAGTCACATCCATTTGCCAAAGCTGAAGAGGCTGGAGGCCTCGAGGGTTGACTCCAAGGCCTATACCTGCTGCTTGGCCTTGGCAATCGGGACAAGATTAGTGATTTTTGTCATGATGTGATCTAAGGCCTCATACTGAGCTTTTGATAGAACTCTTTTGTTCTGCCTTTGACTCACCCTTTAAAAGGGGCATGAGATCAGTCAGATCATCATTTGAGATTTGAGCTATTTTCGAATTTTCAGGGATGTTGACCGGAGGAGCATGCGTTTGCACCATGATCCCAATATTTCCAGTATAGTCAGCATCAATTACACTGGGTAATACAAAGATTCCTTTCCTTGATGTTGATGATTGTCCCAGTAGCAAAGCACATAACCCATGACCAAGGGGCCCATTTAATTTAGATGGAATACAATGAACAGAAGTATCAGTTATGGTAAAATCTATTGCTGTTGCCACGTCCACTCCGGCACTCCCTGTGGTGGCGGAGGGGATGCAGTCCAGACACCCTGATTTTGTGTTGTCGTGCGGGGTGGCATTGCACTCACATTCAAGTTTCCCAACAGGGTTCTGTCTTTTTTAAACTTTGAACAACATTCAATTGTCTTGTGGCCAAATTTGTCACATTTAATACATTTGTCTGCAAGACCAGTAACACCACCCTGAGGGGGTCGGGTTGCTGAACTAATTTTCTTTACAGTACACTGCTATTTAAAATGTCCCATCCGTCCACAACTGTAACATCTCGTACCTTTAGGATCCCCACGATCACCCTGACCTTGTTGTAGAAGGGGTTTAACAGCAGCGGTGAAGGCAGTAGCCATGTATCCAGCCTTTTCCTCTGCTGTGCCCACTTTAGAACATGCATCCATCATTTCTTGAAGACCAGCAGATTTTGGCAAAACCTGCAAATTATGCTTACAAGCTGGGTTAGCATTTTCCATAGCCAGAGACATAAGCATCGATTCTTTAGCATTAGATGCCAGATCAATATTCTTTTCGATAGCCTCTGTCAATCTGTCAATAAATTGCATATGGGGCTCAGGAGGTCCCTGCTTTACTGATGTATATGAAGGATTAGGCTTTCCTGCTTCCGGCACAGCTTTCAGAGCAGCTAAAGCCAATTGCTGTGCTTGCTGTAAAACTTCAATTTTCATACAAGCTTGTACTCCATCAGGGTGAAATTGTCCCTTTCCCAATAACATTTCAGATGAAACACTGTGCAAAGGGCGATGAGGATTACACTCTGAATTCTCATCTGCAGCCCTTGCAGCAAGCTCCTCAAACCCACTTTTAAAATGCAGGAGCTGTGAAGGAGTTAATAAAATTGCAGCCACTCTGAGACAATCATTTGGAGTTAGAACATTACTAGAAAAGAAAGCAAACATCATTTGCTGGGTATATGAGGAAGACAACCCATACTAATTGCTCCCTTAATTTCTTTCACAGCTTTCCAGTCCATAGGAGTCCAGACAGACTGTCCCTGAGGATTTATAATAACAGGGAATGCAGTGGGAACATCTATCGGTAAAACAGTACCGTCTATAATTGCATCCTGAATGCAGCCTCGCCATCTCATGGCACTCGGATTGGCTTTATTAGATGTAGGAGTCGGTGGTAACGGCACATCACACGGACTGATTTTATCTGGGTTTTCCCGTTTTTCTGTTTTTTCCATTTTTTCTGGGGCTTGCTCCCTCTCCTCCCCCAACTTGTCCAGACGATCCCGCAAGTCCTGCAATTGCTTATCTAAGGATTTCGTCCATTGTCGCCAGTTCCACTCATTTTGCAGCTCCAGTGGGAGCGATGCAAGCGGTGGTTTATGTGGTGGAGGTGGGTATTTATTCGGAGTTACACTCTCCTCCTTAGGAGACTCCCACCCCAGCAAAAATTCTTGGGGACTAAGTTCAGGGGCAGTAGCGGCACGAAAAGGGTTAACATCAGTTTGTTTCATTTCCTCACTAGCCCCTACAGGCTCCCGAGTATCAACTGGAGCTACCGCCGATAAAGGCGTTGTCGACACAGGATAGGGGAAAGGCGCAGGGTCCTCAAACATTCGTACCTTACTGCGTGCTGGTTTTTGACCAGAATGTTTTATGCCCTAAACAGACGACACTACCATGGCTGTAGCACCGGGTGCTGAATCTAATGTAGGTGCCGAGCCCTGCTGTTGTGAAGGCGAGTCAGAGAGAGCTGTAAAAACAGATTTTGCCGCCTGTTTGCGGCTAGAGTCCCTTTTAGTAGTAACTAGGGGGCAGCAAGAGACTTTGCCTCTTTAAACCCACAAGTAACTTGATCCCACAGGCATGCCCCAATTTTTTTCCTTACTTTTTTCTTTACTTAATTGATTCCCCATCCTAACCCTCTTCCAGACCCCGTCGGCTCTTACCTTATTTGCACTGCGCAGTGTCTTCTGGGCTCACTAGGCTCTGTTCCGAGGCGTCTACCTCCCGACCCTGGTCCTGCCGGATCAAACCCAGCCGACGTCCCTGCGGCTCCGCGTTTTCCACTTTCTTCGGTGCCACGCACTTTAATTCTTTCAGCTTCAATATGAAAAATATGGGGGGTCCCTGTTTGGGCGCCAATTGCCGCAGAATATACATGGACTCAGTCAGAGATCAATATGATCAGACTAAAAGCCGTTTATTACAAAGCCTTAACCCCTTAAATACTATTTCTACTTGCACTCACAGTGATTTGGCATACTATGATTGGATACATGTCTTGAAGACCCTTTGCAACTACCATATAATTGGTTAAGCACAGGTGTGGGAACTTGACCTCGAAAGCTTGCCAACAGTGCACAGTTCTCATTACATCAGTGAGTTCCAGCTTCTTCTTATCTTGCTTGCTTAAGCTTCCTTGGGCCTCTCACGGCCTTGCTGTATCTTTCAGGATTATTCAGTTTATGTACCAATTATCCATTCTCCCGTGACAACACTGTCTCCGCAGGGAGCCAGCGTGGGCCTGAATCTGTAATGACGCAAGCACATCTTCGTTCCCAAGTTAGCAGTGGTACTGGACCTTCCCAATTTCCTTCCCAAGCTTTTACCATAACCTTAATTTAACCTTCATATTCGAGTATTCCGGTTGACATGGTTTGCATGTGTTTCACAATGGGAGGAATCACACTGTCACCAGGCAAGCACAAAAAAATTCATGACACTTTGGACCTTTACCAATTTACTTACTGGCTGTTCTGAGTCCCCATTTTCTTTATTTTTGCAAATATGTCTTGATAGTCGGACGGGTGCGCTCGACAACGGCTTGTCCTGTGGGTGAGTGGGGAATGCCAGTGACATGTTGGATTCCCCAAGTTTGCAAAAAAATTTCAGTCGATTGTGAAACATATGCTGGACCATTGTCCGTTTTTATTTGTCCTGGGACTCCTAAAGTAGCAAAGGCATGACGAAAATGAGTTTGCACATGTCTAGAAGTTTTTCCTCCCAAAGCGGTCATACAAACTGCCAGAGAAAAGATGTCCATAGAAACATGAACGTATTTTAGTTTGCCAAATTCAGGGATATGTGTGACATCTGTTTGCCATATTTGAAGTGATTGAATACTTCTGGGGTTAACCGACAATGTAGGACCCTTAGTGAGTTGTTGACAATCAGGACAGGCTTGTATGATAGCTTTTGCCTCTGCCATCGACAAGTGAAACCACCGTTTTAGGACCTTTGCTGATTGGTGGAAAAATTCACGAGAAATTCGAGCTTGTTGCCATACGTTGGGCACAGGTGACACACTGACAGGTTGAGTTAAATGGTCTGCTCTATCATTTCCTTCTGCATAGAATCCTGGCAAGTTTGTCTGACTGCGATGGTGACATATATAGTGCACTTCTGTTCTTTGTTTTAACAACAACCATAACTGTTTCATATTGCTAAACAAGGTTTCAACTGCAACCTGTTTCAAATAAGCTTTTTCTAATGGTTGCGCAACTCCTACTACATACGCTGAGTCTGAAATCATATTGATTGGACATGTGTTCCATCGTTTAAACACCTCAGTCACTGCCTTCAGTTCTACAATCTGGGGTGATCCCTCAGAAAAAACTATATGTGATTTCCACTGGCCCTGTTCCTGCCATGTAGTAGCTGCTTTGCCTGATTTTCTGCTCCCATCTGTAAAGACTGTGATACCATTCACAGCTTTGAGATTGTACTTGGGTTTTTCCTCTATACATTCCTGCTGAATAAAAGTCAATATTCGATGGCTAGGATGACGGACCTTGATTGCTCCATCAAATCCTGCTAGAGCTATCTGCAGTGCTACACTATTCTGCATACACCATTGCAAATACTGTTCTGTCATAGGAATAATTATGGTTTGGCGTTCTTCACCAGATAGGTCTATGATACGATCCCTTCGTTTCATATTTAACTTACTTAGCAAATGTTTCAGCTCTGGTCACGATGTTTTTTGATGGTTGATGTGACAAAAATTGGCACTGAAGAATTTTCAGTTTCTCCTTATCAGATTCAACCCATTGCTTGGTTAATCCTACTGGCTGGAAATCATTACTGACAATCAAAAATTCAGTAGGAACTGCATTCATCATACAATGTGCCTGTCTCTCAATGCGGCTTCTGCCATCACTATTGCTTGTTTTGGTGCTGGTGTTAATTGTCTGGGTGCATTGAAGTCTGTGTCACCCTTCAACAATTCAAACAATGGTTCTAAACTTTTGTTGTCAATTCCCAATAATGCTCGAATCCAATTGATATTCCCTAACAAGACTTATGTTGTTGCAACACTGAACACAATTCTTGTTTAGCAGCTTCTAGGTTACTTTCCCAGCCACCAGTATATCATCCATATAATGATACACTAATAATTGGGGGTGTCTTTCCCAAAATGTACGCAATGCTACATCATCATAACCTTGACATATTGGTGGTGAATTTTTCATGCCTTGTGGCAATACCACCCATTGATATCTCTGCATGGGTCCTTGTTTGTTTGTTACAACATGCTTCCAACTCTTTGAATACCAAAGACGAATGAGAGAATTTCTTCAGACGTATTGACACAAACTGAAGACACGTGGCTGACTTTAAACTTCATCACTGATTGTGAATTATCTACATAATTTTAAACTTTCCTTATTTGACAGACTTTAAAAGTAGGAAGGTATATTCTTATTTTGAGTCATAAAAAATCAAGCGTGGTTTTCACTGTAGGTCAATTTTTTATTTCATTTTGAAAATTCTGGCAGTAGCTGTTCAGAAACATTCCAAACCACAATGAGCAGTGCTGGAGGTCAGGACTGCGGTGCGTTTGCAGAGCTCTGTGTGAAGAGGAGCATCCTGACTGAGCTGTTCGTGGCCATGCGCACCGAACAGGCTGGCTACCGTGAGCCGCAGTACCCGGCATGCTCTCTGCTGGCACTGGGCACTTGGGTAAGTTCATTTGGGAAACTGTTACCAGGGCATCTGCACTGTAATGCCCATGTTTCGGGATCTTACTTCCTAGCTTTGATTACCCATACCAGTACCACCTAGTTCTCTGGGTGTTCTTCAGAAGCAGAGAAGAGAAGGCTGTGTGGAGACCTCATAGCAGCCTTCTAGTATCTGAAGGGAGCCTACAGGGATGCTGAAGAGGGACTCTTCATTAGGGACTGTAGTGACAGGACAAGGGGTAATGGGTTAAAACTGAAACAGGGGAAGTTTAGATTGGATCTAAGGAGGAAATTTTTTCCTGTTAGGGTGGTGAGGCACTGGAATGGGTTGCCCAGGGAGGTTGTGAATGCTCCATCCCTGACAGTGTTCAAGACCAGGTTGGATGAGGCCTTGGGTGCCATGGTTTAGTGTGAGGTGTGAGGTGTGAGGTGTGAGGTGTCCTTTCCAACCCTAACTATTCTATGATTCTATAATTATTGCCTCACAGAACCCCATTATAGCTCCATAGAACCCCATTATAGCATCATATAGCCCATTATAGCCCCATAGAACCCCATTATTGCCTCATAGAGCCCAATTATTGACTCGTAAACCCCATTATAGCCTCATAGAGCCCCATTATTGCCTCATAATGCCACATTATAGCCCCATAGAACCCCATTATACTGCCATAGAATCCCATTATTGCATCATAGAGCCCCATTATAACCCAATAGAACCCTTTTACTGCCTAATAGACCTCATTATTGCATCATAGACCCCATTATTGCCTCATAGAGCCCCATTATTGCATCATAGAGCCCCATTATTACCTTACAGAGCCCCATTATTGCCTCATAGAGCCCCATTATTGCCTTATAGAGCCCCATTACTGCCTCATAGAACCCCATTCTTGCATCATAGAGCCCCATTATTACCTTATAGAGCCCCATTATTGCCTCACAGAGCCCCATTATTGCATCATACTGCCCCATTATAACCCCATAGAGCCCCATTATTGTGTCATAGAGCCTCATTATATCCTCATAGAACCCCATTATTGTGTCATAGAGCCCCATTATTGCCTCATACAGCCCCATTATTGAGTCATAGAGCCCCACTATAACCCCATAGAGCCGCATTATTGCACCATAGTGCCCCATTATAGCCCCATAGAGCCCCATTATTGCCTCATAGAGCCCCATTATTGCATCATAGAGCCCCACTATTGCCCCATAGAGCCCCATTATTGCCTCATAGTGCCCCATGATTGCGTCTTAGAGCCCCATTATTGCCTCATAGAGCCCCATTATAGCCTCATAGAGATCCATTATTGCCTCATAGACCCCATTATTGCCTATAGACCCCATTATTGGCCACTGGGGTTGATTGAAGATTGGGGTTAATTGAAAGATGGAGTTGATTAAGGGATGGGGTTGATTAAAGGTGGAGTTGATTGAAGGATGGGTTTGATTGAAGGACGGTGTTGATTTGTGACTGGGGTTGATTGATGTATGGGGTTGTAAATGATTAACTTCAAGGACGTTAGGCTTTGTTAGCAACTATTACGATGATGGCTTGACTTGATTTGGGAGGGGCTTTACCCACACTTACTACAAGCGTGCTGATGACTAAAAAGGCCAAGGAGCAGTGGGATTTTAGGTGAGGCACAGCATGCGCAGAACTGGCCCCGTCCTTTACGCCTGATGTTTGTCTGCCAGGGCCTAGCGAGCTTGGACGGTGACAGCAAAGTCCTCCGGTCGCAGGTTTGGTTAGAGTGTCCTTTTCTGAGATGGATGGCCTTACAGGGCCCAATGAGCTCTGTCTGCCGGGGTTTGAAGTTAGAGCTGTCCTTCTCCTAGGGTGGTTGCCCAAGGCTGGTGAGCCCATCCTGCCCATGGACACACTTTGTCTGCCCCTTCAGTTGAGACCAGTCTGGAATGGGAGACCCTACGGGAGGCATGAGCCACCACCAGCGTAGCTCCCAACCTCACTGGGGCATGCAGGCTCTTCCCCCATGACAGGGGGGTGTCCGTGAAAGAGATAACCCCATTATACCCCATTATAACTGCATTATAGTCCATTATAACCCCATTATCCCCCAATATACCCTATTATACCCCATAATAACCCCATTATAACCCATTATACCCCATTATAACACATTATACCCAATTATAACCTTATTGCAACACATTATAATCTATTATACTTTATTATACCACCATTATACCCCATTGTCCTGGGTTCAGCAGTAGCAGTCATGTTTTTTCCTTTGTGGTAGCTGGTGCAGTGCTGTGTTTTGACTTCCAGCCTGGGAACAGTGTTGGTGAAGCCGATGTTTTCAGTTGTTGCTAGGTGATGTTTACCCTGACCAAGGACTTTGTGAGGCTCATGCTCTGCCAGGGAGGAGGGGAAGCTGTGAGGAAGCAGAGATGGGGCGCCTGACCCAGGCTAGCCAGGGAGGTATTCCATACCACAGCACGTCATGGCCGGGGTGGGGGGTAACTGGGAGTTACCCGGAAGGACACGGGCTTCCGGGTGGAACTCGTTTCTTGGCCGGTGGTATCGTATTCTCTTCCCTTGTTATTTTCCCTTATCATTTTTGTAGTTGATAGTAGCGGTGGTGATTTGTGTTGTACATTGGTTGCTGGACTGTTCTTGTCTCAACCCATAGGAGTTGCACTCTTTCGATCCTCCTCCCCGTTCCTCCAGGAGCGGGGAAGGGGAGAGCCCCGGTGGGGCGGACACACGGCCCTCGATTGTTGTCAGCTCGGCACCACTCACTGGGAGTGAGTGAACAAGTTACCTGACTGGGTTTAAACCACGACACCCATTATACCCTATTATAACCCCATTATACCCCATTATAGCCCATTTTACCCCATTGTAACCCCATTATAACATTATACCCAGTTATAACCCCATTACAACCCATTATACCCTATTATACCGCCATTATACCCCATTATAACCCAGTAAATGACCCTAAAAGTGCTGTTTTCACCCCAAAATGATGTTGACGCAAAGGAGCCTTTTATGGGGGGAGCTCTCAGCCCGTGCCCACAGCAGCCCCAAGGCGCCAGGGAGGGGCAGCAGCTGCGGAGCTGGGATGGGTCCGGATGGAGGGCGAGGAGCCCGCGGGGGTGGAGCAGGAGGCGGTGCTGGGTGATGACCACGTGACGGGGGGCGGGGGGAGGGGGCTACGGGGGGGCGCAGGGGCCAGGATCGGGCCCGGGCCCCGCCCCCTCCTCCCCCCCCCCTTCCCTCCTTCCCCCCTCCCCCACCGCGCTCGCCCCAGTTTGGTCCCGTCCAGTTCCCGCCAATTTCGCCCATCATGGCGGAGCTGGAGCTCCCCTCCGATCCCGAGCTGCGCAGGTTGGAGCCCGCGGGACCCCCCAGTTGGGGCTTTTGGGGTCCTGGGGGGGTTGGGGTGCTCCTGACCCCCTCTCTTTGTCTACCCCCCACCTCCAGGCTGTGCACGGGGCCCTGTGCCCCCATCCGGGAGTACATCATGGGCCACGTGCGGCACCCGCGGTGAGGGGGGCACCCCAACATCTGGGGGGAGGAGCTGCAACATCTGGAGGGACCCCAAACCTCGGATCGGTCCCTAAAATACATGGCGGGGGGAGGAGGGGGGTGTTCCTATAGGAACGTGAAGAAGATCAAAGGGAACCTGCTGTGGTATCCGCTGCACCCCAAAGTGGGGGGGGACACCCAAGCTCATTGGGGAGCCTCCAAAACCCCTCAGGACCCCCTCAAACCCCTTTGCCTGTTAGGACCCCCCAAAGTTCCATTAGGATCCCAGCAACCCCCCAGCACCCCCCAGTTCCCCCTTGTGACCCCCCCCCAACCCCTTTTCTTCTCCCAGATCCATGCACAGGAGCCCAAATTCCTTTAGGACCCCTCCAAATCCCATTGGGATCCCCAGGAACCCCCAGTTCCCTCCCATGATCCTCCCCGATCCCCCCAACTCCTCCTTTAACTCCCACCGCCCCCAGGTTTCTTCCTTAACTCGGGGTTCAGGTACCAGCACCTCAAGGAGATTCAGGTTTGGGGGGCGGGGTGGGGAGCGTTAGAGGGTTTTGGGGGGCTCTATGGGGTTTTGGGGGGTCCCACAGGGACCAAAACACCCCTCTGCACTCCAAAACCATCCCCCCTGCACCTCAAAACAACCCCCTGCATCCCAGAACGCCCCCCCTGCACTCCAAAACCATGCCCCCTGCACACCAAAACACAAACCCTGCACTCTAAAACCACCCCCATGCATCCCAGAAGCCCCATGGCACCCCAAAATCACCCCCCTGCACCCCAAAACACACCTCTGCACCCCAAATCTACCCCTACTGCAGCCCAAAACAACCCCCCGCACCCCAAAAGCACCCACTGTGCACCCCAAAACACCCCCCCGTGCACCCCAAAACACCCCCTCTGCTCCCCAAAAACACCCTATGGATTCCCCCATGCACCCAAAACCCTCTCAAGGACCCCCCGAATGCATCCTGCAGCCCGGTTTCCTCCCCTGCAACCCAAAACTGCCCCTGGGCCCTCCCCCATGATCTTTTCCTCCCCACTCCTGAACCCCAGAAACCTTTAGGGACCCCCTCTATACTTCAAACCCCTCTGGGTTTCCTTCTGAAGTGGGTGCTGAGCTCATAGGGGTCCTTAAAGCCCCCCCAGATTCTCCCGAAACCCAGTGCTGAGACCTTTTGGGGTGCCCCCAACCCCTCCATGGTCCCTGCAGCCGTTTTGGGGTCCCCAAAATGGGATCTGGACCCCTTTGGGCCCCCCAGACTCCCCTCAACGTTTGGCTTTGGGCCCCCCTTGCCACCAGGTTGATGCTGGAGGCCACGGGGCTCTCAGGGGCTCGGGGGGCCCAGAGCTACGGGGCAGCCCCATGGACTCCCCAGAAACTGCCCTGGGGCCACTGAGGAGGCAGCTGCAGGAGGGGAAGCAGCGGCTGGTGGGTGCCAACGGGGGAATATGGGGATTTGGGGGGGTCCTGATGGGCTTGGGGGGGGGGGGTCTGGGAAGTGGAATTTGATGGTTATGGGGAGGGGTTGAGGTCCCTAAAGGGTCCCAGCGCCGCTTTTGGGGAGGGATGAGGGATATTTGAGGGTCCTGGAGGGGGATTTTGGGTCTATAGGGGATGACATGGGGGAGTTTGGGGCTTTAGGGGGAATTTTGGGGGTGCTGGAAGGGGGATCTGGGGGTTATGAATGGGTTTGGTGTTAAGGGAGAGGTTTGGGGGGGAAATATGGGGCGGTATTTAAGGTGTTTGGGGGTCTTGGGGGGTATTTGGGTCCCTCCCATGGCTTTGGGGTCCCTCATTTCCTTGTGTCCCCCCCCTCCATCCCTTCCAGTCCCGTCGCTGGATCCAGCTCCGGGCTCTGGGCGCATCCAATGGGAAGCTCCAGGCGCAGCTGCGCCCCCTGCAGGCCCAGGTGAGCAAAGAGGGGGAGGGAGGGGGCGGGGCTTAAGGGAGAGAGGGCAGAAAATGGGTATGCGGTGGGGGATGGGAAGAGGGGAAAAATGGGGGGGAGGGGTGAGGAAAGGCCCCATATTCAGCCCCATGGGGGGCAGCCGGGACGGGGTTAAACGGGGACACGAGTTGGGGAGAGCTCAGAGCTGATTGGCTGTTGCCTGGGCAACGGTCGCCAGAACGAGGCCGTGAGCGGGGCGCCGGGGGGGGGGGTGGAAGGTGGCCTGGCAACGCGCGGGAAGCGGTACGGGGAGACCCCGTTGCTAGGCAACGGCGGCAACAAACCCGGAAGTGCGGAGAGCATCGTGGAACGGGGATGGGGAAAGGCCGAAACATGGGGGGGGGGGAGAGGGGGCCTCGATTTCCTGTGAAATCTTTATTTGTTGGTTAAGTTTCCTTTTCATACATTCTTAAGGTGACCCCTCCCCTCTCCCCTCCCCCCCCCCCCCCTTCCCCGCGCTATTTACATCGGTGTCAGTGAGGCTTCGGATATAGACCGCCCCCCATCCCCCCCTTTATCCTCCCCTCTGCCATCCCGGGTATAAAGAGGGGGGGAGGTGCCACCCCCCGACACCCCCGGGTGGGGGATGGGAGGTTCTGTCCCTTGGGCACACTCCCCCACATCCACCCCCCCCGTTTTGGGGTGCTGGGGGGGAGGTGAGGTCCATCCTCCCCCTTCCCCACAGACAGTTCATCAACAGGCACTTAATGACCCCCCCCCCCCCCCACCTTCCCCGCCCACCCCACCCCCGTTTTTGGTTACATGAAGCCGTTTCTACAGGGAACCCCCCCAAAACCCACGCACGCACCCACAATGTGTTTGAGGCCAACACTAAAACAGGATTGCAAAGTCAAAGAACACGGACCTGGATGCGCAGGGCAGCCCCGGGAGATGCAGCCTCCCGAGGGAGGGGAGGGCTCTCCTCTGCACTGGTTACTGCAGGGCTCTCCCTCCTTAAAGAGCCCACGCTCACCGTGGTGGCCCCGTCACAATGGGCAAATCCACAGCGACCGCCACGGCTTTGGGATGGCGGCAGCATCGTGCCCATGGCCACTGGGCAGCCAGGGGTGCTCCGGGAGTCGCTGCGGGGGGACCAGCCTCTGCCCAGCCGGCTCGGGGAGGTCCCTCACAGGCTGCTCTTCCTCAGTGCCTTTGGTCTGGAGGTGGAGCATGCGAGGGGTCACAGCTCAACCTGGGCCATGGAACAGGGCATCACGGCCACCTACAAGGAGTGGAGAGGGACCGACATTGGAGCAGCAGAGAATCATGGAATCCCAGAGTGGGCTGGGCTGGGCTGGAAGGGACCTTAAAGCTCACGCAGCTCCAACCCCCAAAGGCACGGGCACGGACACCTTCCACTAGAGCAGCTTGCTCCATGGCCCTGTGTCTCTGTGCACTCCCAGGGCATCCTGGGGATACCCCTAGAGAATCCCAGAGAATGCCTGCAGCACCTCCAGAGCACCCCATGGACCCAGTCAGAGCTCCTGAATCACAATGACCTTGGGGACATGGAGACCACAGGGGTGGCTGATTCTGGAACTCCCCGTGTTCAGGTGTGTGAGGTCACAGAACCCCACGGAACCCTCCAGCAGAGGCACCGGCAGACGACAGCTGCCCCACGGAACACAAGCTACCGGTGGAGGAGGCAAGAGCAGCTCCTCTGGTGGTTCCCATCTTGGTGTCTCGGAGCCAGTGCTGCCTGTGGACAGAGGAGCGTGGAACGAGGTGGGTGGCGATGGCGATCTTGGGGTGCTGTAGGAGTTGCCAGAACACCTCAAGAGACTTCCCCAGAGTGGCTGCTTTGGACTCGGTGTGTGAGTTGGGCTGGCTGAGCCGGCAGCGGAGCGCTGCGGCTTCCCAGGGATGATCCTGGGATCTGCCCTCATTTCTTGTGGGGAGAGCAAGGGCCTGTGGGGATGGGCCAAGGGGGAACGATTTTAACGTGACCGAGAGGGGAGACTGAGATGAGATCTTAGAAGTTGTTCCCTGTGAGGGTGGTGGGACAGTGGCACAGGGTGCCCGGAGAAGCTGTGGCTGCCCCATGGCTGGCAGTGTTCAAGACAGAGCTGAAAATACCCTGACCCTTTCTTGGTCCATGGTTGAGTTGCTTTGGAGATAAATCTGACTTTACAGCTCTAACACCAAAAGGAACTTTTCCCCTTCACGTGCATCAGACACACAGATCTCTTCTGTGTCATGTGCACTTGAAAGTCACTGAAGAAACTATCTATGGGTGGGAAAGGAAAGAGCACAGGAGGGAATTTTTAGTTCATTGTTGCTCTTCCTTGTAAAACCTGTAGGGCTCTAGCATCTTCTTCCGTATTTTCCATGGTAACTTGAATGTATTTGTGTTATTAAAGATAATATTTCATTCCCTCCTCACCTGTGTTCTGGGAGAAACAGCAGCAAGGGTCCCCGTCAATCCGTCCTTCTCACAGAGTGGTGTGGTCACCCCTCGCCTCTGTGCCTCGAAACAGAGTAGTAGTGTTGAGTTCCAGTTATAACTGAGGGAAAAGTTGGGTTGGTTTACTCAGTGGTTAAGAGTTTGTTCCAGGTGTTTAAGTCCCATGATCTGTGCCAAGAGGTTTCTGCAGTACCGTAACTTGTCCAGCTGATTTCCATGCTCTACCATAGAGCCGAATGTTTAACAACAAACAGAATAGAATGGAAATGAGTGAAATTACGGTAAGCTGTAAAATTGGACTTAAAGTTGCTGTGGGTGACCATCCAGACAGGGTATCCCACAGAGATGTTGATATTGTCAGGTTGTTAGGGACAGGTTAATGGCTGGACTCGATGTTGTCAAGTGTCTTTTCAAATGAAATGATTCTGTGATGCTGAGAAAAGTTGATTTTTTGCCTTAACTCTGTCTCTCATCAGAGAAATGACACTGCAGGAAGGCAGTGTGTCTGCCAGCTGAGGGAGGGAACATCAGGGTTTGCTTCGGGCTGTTTCACTTTTGGGTTGCTTTTCCTCCCCCTCCTCAGGAGAGCGATCCCCCTGGGATGGCATCTTTGCTGGTTTTGGGCTGGTTTGGGTGTATTTGGGCTGGTTTGGTCTGTTTTTGGGGTGCTGACGTGCCACCCCCCAGTGCAAAGGGCCGTGTCCCTGTTCTCCCTCACGGAGTCGGTGCTGAGTCCCGACTCCCCCCCTACCTCCGGAGAGGCTGCAGGCTGGCGCCCCCCCATCAGGTCCTGGGACCCCCCTATATGGAGACCCCCCACATTTGGGTCTGGTACCCCCCCCAGTATGGGGACACCCCAGTGCCCCCCCCCCCCCCTTGCCCTTTGCCCCCCCCCCCCCACCCCCCCCCCCCCCAGCCTTGGACCTACCCCAGAAGCTGTCGCAGCTCGAGGCCAGGCTAAAGCAGCTCCACAGCGACCTCCAGAAGGTACCATTTGGGGGGGGGTTGGGGTGATTTGGGGCTGTTTTGGGTTCTCACTGGGTGCCACCCATAGGAGAAACAGGACAAGGTGGTTTGGGGTGTTTTGGGGGTGCTTTTGGGTGTTTTTGTTCTGTTTTGGGGCTCCTACCCTGTATCTCATACGAGAAGCAGGATAAGGTGTTTTTGGGGTGGTTTTGTCCTGTTTTGGTTTTTTTTGGGGGCTCTGACCCTGTATCCCATAGGAGAAGCAGCACAAGGTGGTTTTGGGTTGTTTTGGGGGTGTTTTGGTTCTGGTTTTGGGGTATTTTGGGTTTTTTTTTTTTTTGCCTGTTTTGAGGCTCTTTTGGGGCTCTGACCCTGTATCCCAGAGGAGAAGCCGGACAAGGTGGTTTTGGGTTGGTTTTGTCCTGTTTTGGGGGTGTTTTGATGCTGTTTTTGGGTGGTTTTATCCTGTTTTTGTCCTGTTTTTGGGGGTGTTTTGGGGCTCTGACCCTGTATCATATAAGAGAAGCAGGACAAGATGATTTTTGGGTGCTTTTAACCTGTTTTGGGGGTTGGTTTGTGTCTTTTGGCCTAGTTTTGGCCTGGTTTTGGCCTGTTTTGGGGCTGTTTTGGGGCTCTGAGCCTGCATCCCAGAGGAGAAGGAGGACAAGCTGGTTTTGGGGTGGTTTTGGGCTGTTTTTGTCATGTTTTTTGGCTCTGACCCTGTATCCCATAGCAGAAGCAGGACAAGGTGGTTTGGGGCTGGTTTTGGGGGTGGTTTTGGTTTTTTTTCATGTTTTGGGTCTGTTTTGGGGCTCTGACCCTTTATGAAAGAGAAGTAGGACAAGGTGGTTTTGGGGTAATTTTCACCTGTTTTTGGGGTGTTTTTGGGGTGTTTTGGGGCTATGACCCCGTATCCTATAGGAGAAGCAGGACAAGGGGGTTTGGGGCATGTTTTGTGGCTGGTTTTGGGTGTTTTGGTGTGTTTTTTGTCCTGTCCTGGTCTGTTTTGGGACTCTGACCCTATATCCCACAGGAGAAGCAGGACAAGGTGGTTTTGGGGTGGTTTTGGGGTTGTTTGGGGGGTGGTTTTGGATGTTTTGTTGTTCTTTTCTCCTGTTTTGGGTCTGTTTTGGGGCTCTGATGCTGTATCCCATAGGAGAAGTAGGACAAGGTAGTTTTGGGCTGTTTTTGTTCTGTTTTGGGGCTCTGACCCTGTATCCCCTAGGAGAAGCAGGACAGGGTGGTTTTGGGGTCATTCTGGGGTGTTTTGGGGGTGTTTTTGTCCTATTTTTGGGTTGTTTTGGGGCTGGTTTTGGTCTCTGACCTGTGTCCCATAGGAGAAGCAAGACAAGGTGATTTTGGGGTGGTTTTGGCCTGTTTTGGGGGTTGTTTGGGGTGTTTTGGCCTGGTTTTGTCTTGTTTTGGGGCTGTTTTGGGGCTCTGACCCTGTGTCCCATAGGAGAAGCAGGACAAGGTGGTTTTGGGGTGGTTTTGGGGTGTTTTGGGGGGTGGTTTTGGATGTTTTGTTGTTCTTTTCTCCTGTTTTGGGTCTGTTTTGGGGCTCTGATGCTGTATCCCATAGGAGAAGTAGGACAAGGTAGTTTTGGGCTGTTTTTGTTCTGTGTTGAGGCTCTGACCCTGTATCCCACAGGAGAAGCGGGTCAAGGTGGTTTTGGAGTGGTTTTGGGTGTTCTTTTGTCCTTTTTTGGGGCTCTGACACTGTATCCCATAGGAGAAGCAGGACAAGGTGGTTTTGGGGTGGTTTTGAGTTGTTTTGGGTGTTTCGAGTTGGTTTTTCATTGTTTTTGGCCTGTTTTGGGGCCTGACCCTGTATCCCATAGAAGAAGCAGGGCTAGGTGGTTTTGTGCTGGTTTTTGGGGTGTTTTGAGTTGGGTTTGTTCTGAGTCTGTTTCGGGGCTCGGACCCTGTATCTCACGGGAGAAGCAGGAGAAGGTGATTTTGGGGTGGTTTTGGCCTGTTTTGGACCTGGTTTTGGTCTGTTTTGGGGCTCTGACCCTGTATCCCATAGCAGAAGCTGGACAAGGTGGCCTTGGTGTGGTTTTGGCGTGTATTGAGGCTGATTTTATTTTGTTTTGGGGCTCTGACCCTGTATCCCATAGCAGAAGCAGGACAAGGTGGTTTGGGGCTGGGTTTTAGGGTGATTTTGATTGTTTTTGGCCTGTTTTAGGTCTGTTTTGGGGCTCTGACCCAGGAGGAGAAGGTGATTTTTGTGTGGTTTTAGGGTGGTTTGGGGGTGGTTTTGAATGGTTTTGGTTTTTTTTGGTCCTGTTTTAGGGCTGTTTTTGAGGTTCTGACAATGTGTCCCGTAGGAGAAGCAGGAAAATGTGATAAGGTAGTTTTGGGGGTCTTTTGGCCTTTTTTTGTCCTATTTTGGGGCTGTTTTGGGGCTCTGACCCTGTATCCTATAGGAGAAGGAGGACAATGTGATTTTGGGGTGGTTTTGGCCTGTTTTGGAGTTTGCTTTGTGTGTTTTGGGCTGGTTTTCGCCTGTTTTTGGCCTTTTTAGGGGCTGTTTTGTGTGTGTTTGGGGGCTCTGACCCTGTATCTCATAGGAGAAGCAGGACAAGGTAGTTTTGGGCTGTGTTTTGGGGTGTTTTGGGTTGTTTTTGGCCTGTTTTGTGTGTGTTTTGGGGCTCTGACCCTGTATCTCACAGGAGAAGCAGCAGCAGATGATTTTGGGCTGTGTTTTGGGTTTTCTTTTTGTTTGTTTTGGCCTGTTTTGGGTCTTTTTTGTAGCTCTGACCCTGTGTCCCTTAGGAGAAGCAGGACAAGGTGGTTTTGGGGTGTTTTGGGTTGGTTTTGGCCTTTTTGGGGTCTGTTTTGGGGCTCTGACCCTGTATCCTGCAGGAGAAGGGTATTTTGGTGTGGTTTTAGGGTGGTTTAGGGGTGGTTTTGAATGGTTTTGTTTTTTTGTTTGTCCTGTGTTAGGGCTGTTTTGGGGTTCTGACCCTGTGTCCCATAGGTGAAGCAGGAAAATGTGATCTTAGGGTAGTTTTGGGGGTGTTTTGGGTTGTTTTTGGCCTGTTTTGGGTCTGTTTCAGGGCTCTGACCCTGTATCTCACAGGAGAAGAAGGTGATTTTGGGGTGGTTTTGGGGTTTGCTTTGTGTGTTTTGGCCTGGTTTTCTCCAGTTTTTGGCCTTTTGGGGGGCTGTTTTGGGTCTGTTTTGGGGCTCTGAACCTGTATCTCAAAGGAGAAGCAGGACAAGGTGGTTTTGGGGTGGTTTTGTCCTGTTTCTGGGTCTGTTCTGGGGCTCTGACCCTGTATCCTATAGGAGAAGCAGGACAAGGTGGTTTGGCACTGGGTTTTGGGGTGTTTTGGGTTGGTTTTGGCCTGTTTTGCGTCTGTTTTGGGGGACTGACCCTGTATCTCAGAGGAGAAGCAGGACAAGGTGATTTTGGGCTGGTTTTTGGGGTGTTTTGGGTTGTTTTTGGCCTTTTTTTGGGACTTTTTGGGGGCTCTGACCCTGTATCCCATAGGAGAAGCAGGACAAGGTGGTTTGGGCTGGGTTTTGGTGTGGTTTGTTTTGTTTTTTTTTTTTCTGTTTTGGGCCTATTTTGGGGCTCTGACGCTTTATCCCACAGGAGAAGCAGGAGAAGGTGATTTTGGGGTGGTTTTAGGGCGGTTTAGGGGTGGTTTTGAATGGTTTGGGTTTTTTTTTGTCCTGTTTTAGGGTGGTTTTGGGGTTCTGACCCTGTGTCCCACAGGAGAGGCAAGAAAATGTGACCTTAGTGTTAGCGTGGGAACAAACACATAACCACCGGAATGGTTATATGAGGTGATTTATTGCAGCGCTGGGAAACCAGGGGTACGCACCCAAATCTGGTTTCCAACCTCGTCGCATCGCATTCGCAATTTATACACGTTTAACACGGATTACAACATTAGCTAATGCATATGCATTAAGGACTGCCACATCAGGAATGTGTGGACGCTAGCATTTTCTTATCAGCTTCTGCTATGCTCTTCTGGCTACCTTATGCATAGGTTCTACTTGGGTATAGTCTCCAGTACATGCCTTTCTAATCCACCCATACGCATAGGTTCTACTTGGGTATAGTCTCCAGTACATGCGTTTCTAATGCACCCATACACATAGGTTTTTGCTACTAAGATTATCGTTGCAACACTGGTTACAGAACAGCCGTGACACAAAATCGCAAAGTTACAACATTTTCTAATATACAAAACCCCAATTTACAAAACCCTAATACAAAACCCCACTATTGATTTATAAATTTGTCAAACATAATCATTTCTACTATTTTATATGATTGTTTTATCATAAAGGCTTTGCCCTTTTCCAACATTTCCCCCCATTGAAAATACTTCACTTACGTAAGTAGTTTCATTCTCTTAGGTAGCTGTTTCCTGATAATTAGGAGGAGGTGTCAGATATTTTGAGTGGTCTCTGGTCACTGCTCCTGTAATTCGATGAGTCCATGCACTGTTTCGGGCTATTTCTTTTCGGATGCAAAGATACATTAGAGAGATCATCAGAAACACAATCAGCATCATGATTACATTCTGCACGAGGGAACGGACCCACCCGGTGAGGTGAAGGCCCGAATCATCATAGAGCGCCCCGATCCAATTTTGTTCAATATATTCTTTTTCCTTTTCTGCTTCTTGTTCAATTTTGGTCAATTGAGAAATACTGTATTCTACGTCTGCAGTTACATTAGGAATATGAATACAACAGTGGTCTATTCTGTCTTTTAAATATTCACAAATATTTAAATATTCACCATGTTCTTTAATCAGTAACATGTCCAATACCATTCTGTTCTGCAAGGTCATTTTAGTTGCTGCTTGCAGTTGCAAATTTATATCTCTGAATCCCTTCCTTGTTATTCTGGCTAATCTTTCTGTTTGACCAATCAGCTCATGTCCTCTGTTATGCTTTGTTTTCCGGTCCATCTTAAACACCAAGGCGTCCCTCCTCCATACTGAAATTTTTGCAGGATACCTACTGACCAAATTGTATCCCAAGTTTCCTGTGAGTTATTTTTCTCTTGGCACTCCCATGTCTTTTCTCTTGTTTGTTGAATTATTTTAATTTCTTTATCATAAATGCATTTTCTAATTCCTTCTTCATAGGTAGTGAATTGGGTGTTTAATTTCTCTTTGCACAATGATTCTGTTATAGAGGCACCTAGAACTCCTTCCTTTTGATATTCTGTCACTGTCACATTCTTTATTGTTTCTTTTTCCTGACAGGCCACTGTTTTATTGGTTTCTGGAAGTGGAAGTGTTATTATTTCCCATTCAATTGGTTCTCCTGCTGCTTTGGGTATCGGCAAACATGCTGTTATTCTGCTCGTGTTTTTCATTTTTGAGAAATATGATTGGATTATCTGTGCTGAATTCACTGATCTTTTAGTCCTTTTTCCCATAACTTCAATTTTGCTGTGGCCAATTGCAGATTCAGTCCTATAAGACCATTTACCTTTTCCCAAACTACCTTTATTAGTGTTGGTCTTATCAGAATGGTTTCTGTGAACTTGCAGGTCAGAATGGCATCTTGTTTTAAGTTTTGTCAAAACATTTTTCTGAGGAATTCCTAGGATAAGAATAGATACCAGCTGTGTTAGTGACCAAATGACAATCAAAGTTTTGTAACAGAACCCAGACATCTTATTTACATTTCAGCTTTAGTCTCGTAGGGCCTAATATCTGTGTTTCCCAAACCTTTGGAACTTTCTTTACTCGTGTATAATGTATCCAAGAATCCACCCCTTCTACCTTTACTGCTGTAAACATAGTTAGCAGTACTTGGTACGGTCCGTCCCACCGTTCTTTTAATGGTTCTTCGTTCCAGTTCCGGACGTATGCTTGGTCTCCTGGTTGGATGTCATGTGCTGGATTTTACAGGGACAGTGGCCTATTCCACACCAGAGTGCTCCGCAGTCGAGTTGAGGTTCTACCGAGAGACAGCACGTAATTATAAACATCCTGATTCCCTTTAATAGGGGTATTAGGGTTGGGTTCCGGCGCTTCATACGGCTTTCCATAGAGGATCTCATAGAGGCTTACTGACATTTTGCTTCTGGGTTTTACTCTGATTCTTAGCAGAGCTATAGGTAATGCTTGTGGCCATTTTATTTTAGCCTCCTGACATATTTTACTGATCTGTCTCTTTATTGTCTGATTCATCTTTTCTACCTGTCCACTAGATTGGGGCCTCCAAGGAGTGTGTAAGTTCCATGATATTCCTAACAGTTTACTAACTTCTTGTACTGTGGTTGCAATAAAATGTGGACCCCTATCTGATGATATCCCTAAAGGGACTCCAAATCGTGGAATGATTTCTTTAAGCAACCACTTCACCACTTCTTTTGCTTGATAGGTGCGACGGGGAAAGGCCTCCGGCCATCCAGAAAAAGTGTCAACCCCTACTAACAGATATTTGTATCCTTGTACCTTCGGTAGTTCCGCAAAATCAACCTGCCAATAATCTCCTGGTTCCATTCCTACTCTAATTCTTCCCATTTCAACTTGTCTTTTTACGACTGGATTGTTTTTCAAACAAATTTCACATTTCGATCCCACTGCTTTTGCCATAGTTAACATCTGTGTGGAAATTATTCCTCGTTTTAAATAAGTTACCAATGCTTCTGCACCCCAATGACATTTCTGATGTTCAGTTTGTAGAATTTTCCGCATTATTGTCGGTGGCACTATTACTTGTCCTGTTGTTGTTACATACCACCCTTCAGAGTTCTTTTGGGCTTTTAAGAGTCCTGCTAACTTTTCATCTTCTTTTGAATAGTTTGGACTTTATGGAAGATAGGTGTGGAGCGGGCTTACCTTCAGAGGTATCAAAGCCATCATGTTCCATACCCTCCAGGCTATTTGTCGGGCCGTTTGATCTGCCAGTGTATTTCCTTCAGATATCTTTGAAGTTCCTCCTTGATGCGCCTTGCAATGCATGATGGCTACCTGTTTAGGTCTTTGCACAGCAATTATTAATTCTAAAATTTCCTTTTGATACTTTATGTTAGTCCCTTGTGAGGATAAAAGTCCCCGTTCTTTCCATAATGCTCCATGAATGTGTACCACACCAAATGCATATTTTGAGTCTGTCCATACATTTACCTTTTTGCCATTGCTCAGTTCCAACGCTCTTGTGAGAGCTATTAATTCTGCCCATTGGGCCGATGTTCCAGGAGGCAGTGCTTTGGCTCCGACTACCTCTTGTTGCGTTGTCACAGCATACCCTGCGTATCGTGTCCCGTTCTCCACAAAACTGCTTCCATCTGTGAAGAGTTCCCAGTCTGGTCGTTCAAGAGGTACATCCTTTAAGTCCGTTCTGGTTGCATATGTATGTTTGATGACTTCTATGCAGTCATGTTCAAGAGTTCCTTCTTCTAGGTCAGTTCCTAGAAAAGCTGCTGGGTTTAGCAGATTAGTAGTTCTCAAGTTTATATCATCCTGTTCCATTAGGATTGCCTGATATTTCATCATCCGGCTAGGGGACAACCAATGCCCCCCTTTTTGTTCTAGAACAGTGGTTATCATATGTGGCACAAACACATCGATATGTTTTCCCAAAGTTAATTTCCTAGCTTCTTGGATCAAAATGACAGCTGCTGCTACTGCCCTCAAGCATGAGGGCCATCCTGTACTCACCAGATCCAGTTGTTTTGAGAAATATCCCACCGGTCTTTTCCAGCTTCCGAGTTTCTGAGTTAATACTCCCATTGCCAACCTCTGTCTTTCGTGGACAAACAATTGAAAACCTTTTGTCAAATCTGGGAGTCCCAATGCCAGTGATTTTGTTAACTCCTCCTTCAGATTTTTGAAGGCCACTTTCTGTGGTTTGTCCCAAACAAAGGCATGTGATTTTTGGGCTTCATACAGGGGTTTGGCAATAAGTCCATAGTCCATTATCCATAATCTGCACCACCCTGTCATGCCCAAAAATATTCTTAGTTCATGCAAGTTTCGTGGTTCTGGGATGGCACAGATTGCCTCTATGCGATTTATTCCCAGTTTTCGCTGCCCTTGTGAATTCTCACATCCCAGATACAGCACAGTCATGCATGTAATTTGTGCCTTTTGAGACTTCATAACCATTCAAGCCTAGCTGATTCAGAATTTCAGTTGTCACCTTTATGCACTGGGACCTTTGTTCTGTTGCAATAAAAATGTCATCTACATATTGTAACAAAAGGTATTGTGATCTTGGTACCTGTATTTCTCCTTGGGTGGTCCATGCTTCCAATTCCTTGGCCAATTGGTTTCCAAATAGGGTCGGACTGTTCTTGAATCCTTGTGGAAGTCTGGTCCATGTCAATTGTGTTTTCCGTCCATTCTGTGGATTTTCCCATTCAAATGCAAACAGTTTCCTGCTATTTTTATCAAGAGGAATGCAGAAGAAGACATCCTTTAAATCAATTACTGTAAACCATTTATATTTCTCCTTCACAGATGTTAGCAATGTATAAGGGTTTGCCACCACCGGGTGGATGTCTTTTGTTATTTCATTTATTGCCCTCAAGTCTTGTACTTATCTATACTCACAGTTTGGTTTCTTTACCGGGGAAATTGGCGTGTTATATTCTGATTCACATTCTTCTAAAATTTGGTATTTTAAAAATTTCTCAATTGTTTTTATAATTCCATATCTTGCTTCTAGTTTTAATGGATATTGTTTAATCCTTACTGGTTTATCTCCGTCTTTTAATTCTACTACTATTGGCTGAGCTGCTTTTGATTTTCCCGGGATTTTGGTTTCCCAAACTGTCGGTATTACAGCCTGTTCCACTTCTTTTGGAATTTGTGGAATAGATTTGTCTTTGAGAACTAGAATCTGTCCTGCTTTGGATTCAGGGATTTGCATTATCAATTCGCTGTTTTCAAAAGCAATTGTAGCATCCAATTTACTTAATAAGTCCCGTCCCAATAGAGGAATGGGACATTCAGGCACATATAAAAATTCATGTGTCAATTGTTTTCCTCTAAATCGTAAGTCTAGGGGTTGCAGGGGTTCTTTCCCTGTGGCTCCCACAATTGTCATTGTTTTCTTTCCTATTCTTCCGTGCAAATCATTTAAAACTGAATAAGTGGCCCCTGTGTCTATTAAAAATTTTACTTCTTACACTCCTAATTGGATTTTTACAAGGGGCTCCTTATTTTCTACTTGGCCTAGTCAGCTCTGATTATCAAATTCCCCCAACACCATTGTTTTAGCTATGTCGGATCCTGCAAAAGGATTTCTTGGAGACATGAACTGCCCCCCCCGGATGGACATTCATTTTTCCAATGTCCTTCTTGCTTGCAAAGTGCGCATTGATTATATCCTATTCTTTCTGTGCTCATTCCCATCCTTGGATTATAAAATCCTCTGCCTCGTCCCCGTCCTCGCATATTTCCTCGTCCTCTTCCCCTAGGGTTAGGGAAACCTTGTTCTGTTCCCTGTATCACTGCCAGTAAACTCTGTTGTTGTCTCCAGGAGCTCTCTTTTTCCCCGATTATTATACACCTTCCAAGCCACCTCTAACAGTCTGTCCAGGTTATCTGCCCCTTCTAGTTTTTGCAGTTTCTTTCTGATATCATCTTGAGACTGCCCCAGGAAAATCAAGGCTAATTGTGCTTTAGCCTGTTCCGTTTCCACATCTAAATCTCTATATTTCTTTGCTGTCTCTTTAAGTCTCTCTAGAAAGGCAGATGGTGATTCTGCCTTCTCTTGTCTAACATTATACAATTTTGACCAAATTATCATTTTGGGCATAGCATGTTGTACTCCGAAAACTACCCAGTCTTGAAATCTCCGTAAATTTCTCATTCCTCCTTGTGTGTTATAATCCCACATCGGGTCTTCCATCAGGAAGTTTTCATCTATATTTCCCGTAACTAATCCCTGTCTTATATCTTCAAGGACCCTCTCCCAAGCACTTTGCAGCACCATCTCTTTTTCTGTCGAGTCCATAAGGGTATCTAAAAGCACTTGTATATCATCCCAGTCCAGGTTTTGAGTTTTCATAACCATTTTCATTACTCGAGCTACTTTATCAGGATTTTCTCTATATGTTCCTGCTGATTGTTTCCATATAACCAAATCCCTGGGAGAGAAAGGTACTTTAACGTACACTGGTCCCCCAGTTCCGAATCCTTGCCTTAAAGGAGCAAGCACCGCACTAGCTGCTTGAGGCTGTGCTTTTCCTTCTCGCCCTCCCCTCCGGCGAGTCCTGTGTGAGACTGGGGTGACAGGGGATTTATTTCTTGACCTCCCCTATTTTCACACCCTTCCTCACTCTCAAGATCACTATCACTTTCCTCCTACTCCCCCCTTTCTTCATTTGTCAATAGCAGAGCTACTAACAAACCGAAATCTTCCTCATCCTTTTGATGTCGACTATTCCCTAAGGCAAGGCATTTCACACATTCCTTTTCTCCAGCACAACCCTTACACTCTCCAGCATTGCTTGCCTTAACAACCATTATTCTGCAAGATTTCTGCCACTTATCATTGTTTCTTAAGGTAAAGAAAAGATCCACATATGGTACTTCATCCCATTTTCCTTCCCTTTTACAATACAACATCAACTGCAAGATAGTATTATACTGTAAAGTTCCATTCTCAGGCCATTTTTCCTGATCTTCTAGTTCGTATTGCGTCCACCAGACATTACAATAATCAGTTTACTTTTCCGCATACTTTGCCCGAATCCACCCTCCTTCCAATGGTTTAAGATACAACCTAATGTAGATGACTTAGGAATCGACGGCATTTTGTAAATACAGAGATCTCTAAAACAAGTTTCTCTCACAACACGCACACACACCCCAATGTTACACAATTTATACAGACAGATGCTGATCCTGCAGCACAAATACCAATACCAATACCAAACCACGTTTGCCGAACCTGCAGAGCTTTCGCTACTGTCTAACGGACGGCGCCTAGGCTTTTACCCTGAGAGCTCTCTAGCCCCAACCAAGCGCAGCTTTCGCCGTGTCTAACAGGCAGGCTTTACTACTAGCCCAGCCAAACGCAGCTTTTTCGCTGCGTATAACAGGCAGGCTTTTACCAGACCTTTACCAAAGGTCAATACCATACATTTACTAGAAATCGGTACCATAACCCAAATCAAAAGCACCTTTCTTACCGTGTCAGAGGTCCGTCGTGAGCAGCGGAGGTCGGTTGCGGTCGATGCCTCCCCGAGAATCTCTCGGTGCCGGCTGGAGCAGGATCGAGACGCGATCCACCTCAGCAATGCCCGCGAGGTCCCATCTGGGTCACCAAAATGTTAGTGTGGGAACAAACACATAACCACCGGAATGGTTATATGAGGTGATTTATTGCAGTGCTGGGAAACCAGGGGTACGCACCCAAATCTTGTTTCAACCTCATCACATCGCGTTCGCAATTTATACACGTTTAACACGGATTACAACATTAGCTAATGCGTATGCATTAAGGACTGCCACATCAGGATTGTTACGACATCAGCCTCTTCTACGCTTGCACAGTCGCCTGGTGGTTGTTCCGATGAAGGAGTCTTCCTCAGATGAAGTAAGAAGTCTTCCTCAGGTTGTCCTCTTTTACCTTTTTGTCGTGGTTTAAAACCCAGTCAGGTAATTCGTTCGCTCACTTCCCCCCTTTCTTGCCCTCCCCCTGCTCTCGGAGGGACGGAGAGGAGAATCAAAAGAATGCAACTCCCACGGGTTGAGATAAGAACAGTTTAGTAACTAAGGTATAACACAAATCACTACTGCTACCACCAATGATAATAATGATAAAGGAAATAACAAGGGAACAGAATACAACACCTCACCACCCGCTGACCGATAACTCGCCCCCCCAGCCCGACCAAGCTCCGATCGATACCTCCTCCAACCCTGCAGTCCCCCAGCCCTTCCGGCTCACTCCCAGTAACATCCTGGGCATGACGTGCTGTGGTATGGAATACCTCTTTGGTCAGTTTGGGTCAGGTGTCCTGTCTCTGCTTCCTCCCAGCTTCCCCTCCTCCCTGGCAGAGCATGAGGCTCACAAAGTCCTTGGCCAAACCAAAACATCTCTATCAGCTCTGTTCCCGAGCCGAAAGTCAAAACACTGCACTGCACCGCACCAGCTACCAAGGAGGAGAAACATGACTGCTACTGCTGAACCCAGGACATTATCCACCCCTTATTCCATACCATTCACGTCATGCTCAGATCCCACATTTTCAATATACTATCACTCTTATCTCGGTGCACTCTTATCTTAGTGCACGGACCAGTCCCTATAAAGCTGCTGCGTCCATCTGGTCCATGTCAGGCTCCATCTCTTGTAACAGTCTTCCAGAGCAGGAGAGACTGTGTGCAGTGTTCACACTCGTAAATAACCTGGGCAATAGTATCCATTGTTAAGTCCACCCCTCGATCATGAGTCCATCTCTGTGTTGCATCTCTGCTCTGATGGCCTGAAGTGCCATGGGCCCACCAGGCTTAAAATAATTCACTGTCCCCTTAAGCAGTTTCTGCAGCTTGTTGCTGGGGACTCATACAGCTGCCTTCCATCTCCGATGCTTCCAAAGCACTGGAGGGGCCCAGTGGACTAGATACTTGCCCATACTGTCCCACACACCCTGCCACTCATGACTGTCCAGCCTTGGGGAAAATCTCTTGGTCCCCCTATATTGTTGTCTAACCCCAGACAAGACCCAAACCTGACTCTGCTTAACTTTTGAGATCAGACAAAATGGTTGTGGGTAGAACACAGACTCTGTGTGTGCCAACATGCTGATCCCCATCACGATCAGTAGGCAGGTCCCAAGGGTACCCAAAGGCCATTCAGAGCCTTCAGAACTCTCAAACGATGCTGCTGTACTTGTCACTGGGGCTGGTGTAGCTGCTGTGCTTGCCGGCTCTCCCACTGCCAGCTTCTCTTTTCCTGAGTCCCAGCTCTTCCTCCTCTGCCTTGCTGGGAAGTGCTGCGTGGTCTCCTGCATCCTCCTGGGGCTCGGCAGGCGGCTTCCGGGGGATGCTCTCGGCCGTCGCGGAGCTGGGCTCCTCCGCGGGGCTCGGCTCGGCCGCGGGGCTCGGCTTGGCCGCGGGGCTCGGCTCCGCCGCGGGGCTCGGCTCCTCCGCCGCCTTCTCCCGCTGCTCGGCAGCCGCTTCCTTCTGCTCCTCGACCGCCCCGACCTCCTCCACTGGCAGCCGTCCCCTCGCGGCCTCCAGCCCCGCTCCCGCCGCCGCTTGGTCCCCGGGGCTGCTCTCCTGAGCCGCTTCGGCAGCCGCCGGCTCCTGGGGCCGCTCCCCCTCGGCTCCCCGCAGCCTCACGAAGATGGAGAGTAGGGTGAGGACCAGGGCGGTGAAGAGCAGCCGGACGGCCAGGTACAAGGCCACGGCCACGTCCGTCCCGCCCTGCTGCTGGAGCCCACCCGTATTACAAGCCATTGCCATAAAGCACAGTGAGACAAGAACCTTAGCCCAGGCCCCACACTTGATAAACACTATCACAGCAAATACCGGCTCTACGTAAGTTACAACGGTCTGAAGCTGTGAGATCAACAAGAACAACTCTGAGAGCCAATAAATCAGCATTGTGACGAGTGACTATTAATCCGGTCAGATCTGTCGTTATCTCAACCCTTCGTGCCCCACGTTGGGCGCCAAAAAGAACTGTCGTGGTTTAAACCCAGTCAGGTAATTCGTTCGCTCACTTCCCCCCCTTTCTTGCCCTCCCCCTGCTCTCGGAGGGACGGAGAGGAGAATCAAAAGAATGCAACTCCCACGGGTTGAGATAAGAACAGTTTAGTAACTAAGGTATAACACAAATCACTACTGCTACCACCAATGATAATAATGATAAAGGAAATAACAAGGGAACAGAATACAACACCTCACCACCCGCTGACCGATAACTCGCCCCCCCAGCCCGACCAAGCTCCGACCGATACCTCCTCCAACCCTGCAGTCCCCCAGCCCTTCCGGCTCACTCCCAGTAACATCCTGGGCATGACGTGCTGTGGTATGGAATACCTCTTTGGTCAGTTTGGGTCAGGTGTCCTGTCTCTGCTTCCTCCCAGCTTCCCCTCCTCCCTGGCAGAGTATGAGGCTCACAAAGTCCTTGGCCAAACCAAAACATCTCTATCAGCTCTGTTCCCGAGCCGAAAGTCAAAACACTGCACTGCACCAGCTACCAAGGAGGAGAAACATGACTGCTACTGCTGAACCCAGGACACTTTTCCTTACTTGGATATATCCCAACCCTTGTGTGGACGCTAGCATTTTCTTACAGCTTCTGGTATGCTCTTCTGGCTACCTTATGCATAGGTTCTACTTGGGTATAGTCTCCAGTACATGCGTTTCTAATGCACCCATACACATAGGTTCTACTTGGGTATAGTCTCCATGCCTTTCTAAATCCACCCATAGACATAGGTTTTTGCTACTAAGACTATCATTGCAACACTGGTTACAGAACAGCCGTGACACAAAATTGCAAAGTTACAACATTTTCTAATATACAAAACCCCCCTATTGATTTATAAATTTCTCAAACATAATCATTTCTACTATTCTGTATTATTGTTTTATCATAAAGGCTTTGCCCTTTTCCTACATTAGGGTTTTGCAGTGTTTTGGGCCTGTTTTGGGGGGTTTTGACTGTTTTTGTCCTGTTTTGGGGCTGTCTGGGGGCTCTGACCCTGTATCCCATAGCAAAGGCAGGACAAGGTTGTTTTGGGCTGGGCGTTAGGGTGTTTTGGGTTCTTTTACCCCTGTTTTGGGGCTCTGACTCTGTATCCCGTAGGAGAAGCAGGACAAGGTGGTTTTGGGCCAGGTTTTGGGGCTGTTTTGGTGGGTTTTGACTGAGTTTAGCCTGTTTTGGGGCTTTTAGGGGGCTCTGACCCTGTATCCCATAGGACAAGCAGGACAAGGTGATTTTGGTCTGGGTTTCTGTGGTGGTTTGGGTTGTTTTTGGCCTGTTTTGGGTCTGTTTGGAGGCTCTGGCCCTGCATCCCATAGCAGAAGCAGGACAGGGTGGTTTTGGGCTGGTTTAGGGGGTGTTTTGGGGCTGGTTTTGTCCTGTTTTATGGTTCTGCCCTGTGTCCCACAGGAGAAGCAGGAGAAGGTGGCCTTGGGGTGGTTTTTGGGGTGGTTTGAGGCTGTTTTGGGTCTGTTTTGGGGCTCTGACCCTGTATCCCAAAGCAGAAGCAGGACAAGGTGGTTTTGGGTGTTTTGGGGCTCTTTTGGGGGTTTATGACTGTTTTTGTCCTGGTTTCGGGCTGTTTTGGGGCTCTGACCATGTATCCCATAGCAAAAGCAGGACAAGGTGGTTTTGGGCTGGGTTTTGGGGTGTTTTGTGTTTTTTTTGGCCTGTTTTGGGGCTCTGACCCTGTATCCCACAGGAGAAGCAGGACAAGGTGTTTTTGGGCTGTTTTTTGGGGTGTTTTGAGGGTGTTTTGGGGCTCTGACCCTGTATCCCATAGGAGAAGCAGGACAAGGTGGTTTTGGGCCAGGTTTTGGGGCTGTTTTGGTGGGTTTTGACTGGTTTTAGCCTGTTTTGGGGCTTTTAGGGGGCTCTGACCCTGTATCCCATAGGAGAAGCAGGACAAGGTGATTTTGGTCTGGGTTTCTGGGGTGTTTTGGGTTGTTTTTGGCCTGTTTTGGGTCTGTTTGGAGGCTCTGGCCCTGTGTCCCATAGGAGAAGTAGGACAAGGTGGCCTTGGGGTGGTTTTTGGTTGTGTTTTGAGGCTGTTTTGGACCTCTGACTCTGTATCCCATAGGAGAAGGAGGACAAGTTGGTTTTGGGTTATTTTTGAGCTGTTTTGGTGGGTTTTGACTGCTTTTAGCCTGTTTTGGGGCTTTTTGGGGGCTCTGACCCTGTATCCCATAGGACAAGGAGGACAAGGTGATTTTGGTCTGGGTTTCTGGGATGTTTTGGGTTGTTTTTGGCCTGTTTTGGAGCTGTTTGGAGGCTCTGGCCCTGTATCCCATAGCAGAAGCAGGACAAGGTGGTTTTGGGGTGTTTTGAGGCTTTTTTGGTGGGTTTTGACTGGTTTTAGCCTATTTTGGGTCTGTTTTGGGGCTCTGACCCTGTATCCCATAGGAGAAGCAGGACAAGGTGGTGTTGGGCTGGGTTTTGGGGTGTTTTTTTTTTTTTTTGGCCTGTTTTGGGTCTGCTTTTTGGGCTCTGACGCTGTATCCCACAGGAGAAGCAGGACAAGGTAGTTTTGGGCTGGGTTTTGGGGTGTTTTGGGTTGGTTTTGGTCTGTTTTTCCTCTTTTGGGTGGCTCTGACCCTGTATCCCATAGCAGAAGCAGGACAAGGTGGTTTTGGGGTTTTGGGGGGCTGTTTTGGTGGTTTTTGACTGGTTTTGGAGCTGTTTGGGGGCTCTGAGCTTGTATCCCATAGGAGAAGCAGAACAAGGTGGTTTTGGGATGGGTTTTGGGGTGTTTTGGGTTGTTTTTGCTCTGTTTTGGGGCTGTGACCCTGTACCCCACAGGAGAAGCAGATCAATGTGATCTTGGGGTGGTTTTGGGGGTGTTTTGCTTTGTTTTTGTTTTGTTTTGGGTCTGTTTTGGTGCTCTGACCCTGTATTCCATAGCAGAAGCATGACAAGGTGATTTATGTGTGATTTTGGCTGGTTTTGGGGGTTGGTTTGTATCTTTTGTCCTGGTTTTCGCTTGGTTTTGGCCTGTTTTGCGGCTCTGTATCCCACAGGAGAAGCTGGACAAGGTGGTTTTGGGCTGGGTTTTGGCGTGTTTTGGGTTGGTTTTGGCCTGTTTTGCCTCTTTTTGGGGGCTCTGACCCTGTATCCCACAGGAGAAGCAGGACAAGGTGGTTTTCAGGTGTTTTGGGAGTGTTTTGGGGCTGGTTTTGGGTGGTTTTGTCCTGTTTTTGTCCTGTTTTGGGTCCGGTTTGGGGCTCTTACTCTGTATCGTATAGGAGAAGCAGGAGAAGGTGATTTTGGGGTGGTTTGGGCCTGTTTTGGGGGTTGGTTTGTGTCTTTTGCCCTGGTTTTGTCCTGTTTTTTGCCTGTTTTGGGTCTGTTTTGGGGCTCTGACCCTGTATCCCATAGGAGAAGCAGGACAAGGTGGTTTTGGGGTGGGTTTGGGCTGTTTTTGTCCTGTTTTGGGTCTGGTTTGGGTCTCTGTTTCTGTATCCCACAGGAGAAGCAGGACAAGTTCGTTTTGGGGCAATTTTGTCCTGTTTTTGGCCTGTTTTCTGGCTGTGATCCTGTATCCCCTCGGAGAAGCAGGACAAGTTAGTTTTGGGGTGTTTTGGGGCTTGTTTTAGAATCATAGAATAGTTAGGGTTGGAAAGGACCTTAAGATCATGTCTTTCTAACCCCCCTGCCTTGGGCAGGGACACCTTACACTAAACCCTATCACCCAAGGCCTCATTCAACCTGGTCTTGAACACCGCCAGGGATGGAGCATTCACAACCCCCCTGGGCAACCCATTCCAGTGCCTCAGCACCCTAACAGGAAAAAATTTCCTCCTTAGATCCAATCTAAACTTCCCCTGTTTCAGTTTTAACCCGTTACCCCTTGTCCTATCACTACAGTCCCTAATGAAGAGTCCCTCTTCAGCATCCCTGTAGGCTCCCTTCAGATACTGGAAGGCTGCTATGAGGTCTCCACGCAGCCTTCTCTTCTCTGCTTCTGCAGAAAACCCAGAGAACTAGGTGGTACTGGTATGGGTAATCAAAGCTAGGAAGTAAGATCCCGAAACATCGGCATTACAGTGCAGATACAGTTTCCCAAATGAACTTACCCAAGTGCCCAGTGCCAGCAGAGAGCATGCCGGGTACTGCGGCTCACGGTAGCCAGCCTGTTCGGTGCGCATGGCCACGAACAGCTCAGTCAGGATGCTCCTCTTCACACACAGCTCTGCAAACGCACCGCAGTCCTGACCTCCAGCACTGCTCATTGTGGTTTGGAATGTTTCTGAACAGCTACTGCCAGAATTTTCAAAATGAAAGAAATAAAAAATTGACCTACAGTGAAAACCACGCTTGATTTTTTATGACTCAAAATAAGAATATACCCTCCTACTTTTAAAGTCTGTCAAATAAGGAAAGTTTAAAATTATGTAGATAATTCACAATCAGTGATGAATTTTAAAGTCAGCCACGTGTCTTCAGTTTGTGTCAATACGTCTGAAGAAATTCTCTCATTCGTCTTTGGTATTCAAAGAGTTGGAAGCATGTTGTAACAAACAAACAAGGACCCATGCAGAGATATCAATGGGTGGTATTGCCACAAGGCATGAAAAATTCACCAACAATATGTCAAGGTTGTGTTGATGTAGCAACTGCGTCCATTTTGGGAAAGACACCCCCAATTATAAGTGTATCGTTATATGGATGGTATACTGGTGGCTGAGAAAATAACCTAGAAGCTGTTAAACAAGAATTGTGTTCAGTGTTGCAACAACATAAATTGCAAATTGCCCCTGAAAAGGTTCAGGATACCACACCATGGAAATATTTGGGTTGGAAAATCTTAGATCACACCACTGAACCTCAGGAAATTAGCCATCCATGTCAATATCCATACACTTAACGATGCAAGTCTTGTTAGGGAATATCAATTGGATTCGAGCATTATTGGGAATTGACAACAAAAGTTTAGAACCATTGTTTGCATTGTAAGGGTGACACAGACTTCAATGCACCCTGACAATTAACACCAGCACCAAAGCAAGCAATAGTGATGGCAGAAGCTGCATTGAGAGACAGGCACATTGTGTGATGAATGGAGTTCCTACTGAATTTTTGATTGTCAGTAATGATTTCCAGCCAGTAGGATTAACCAAGCAATGGGTGGAATCTGATAAGGAGAAACTGAAAATTCTTCAGTGCCAATTTTTGTCACATCAACCATCAAAAAACATCGTGACCAGAGCTGAAACATTTGCTAAGTAAGTTAAATATGAAACGAAGGGATCGTATCATAGACCTGTCTGGTAAAGAACGCCAAACCATAATTATTCCTATGACAGAACAGTATTTGCAATGGTGTATGCAGAATAGTGTAGCACTGCAGATAGCTCTAGCAGGATTTGATGGAGCAATCAAGGTCCGTCATCCTAGCCATCGAATATTGACTTTTATTCAGCAGGAATGTATAGAGGAAAAACCCAAGTACAATCTCAAAGCTGTGAATGGTATCACAGTCTTTACAGATGGGAGTGGAAAATCAGGCAAAGCAGCTACTACATGGCAGGAACAGGGCCAGTGGAAATCACATATAGTTTTTTCTGAGGGATCACCCCAGATTGTAGAACTGAAGGCAGTGACTGAGGTGTTTAAACGATGGAACACATGTCCAATCAATATGATTTCAGACTCAGCGTATGTAGTAGGAGTTGCGCAACCATTAGAAAAAGCTTATTTGAAACAGGTTGCAGTTGAAACCTTGTTTAGCAATATGAAACAGTTATGGTTGTTGTTAAAACAAAGAACAGAAGTGCACTATATATGTCACCATCGCAGTCAGACAAACTTGCCAGGATTCTATGCAGAAGGAAATGATAGAGCGGACCATTTAACTCAACCTGTCAGTGTGTCACCTGTGCCCAACGTATGGCAACAAGCTCGAATTTCTCGTGAATTTTTCCACCAATCAGCAAAGGTCCTAAAACGGTGGTTTCACTTGTCAATGGCAGAGGCAAAAGCTATCATACAAGCCTGTCCTGATTGTCAACAACTCACTAAGGGTCCTACGTTGTCGGTTAACCCCAGAAGTATTCAATCACTTCAAATATGGCAAACAGATGTCACACATATCCCTGAATTTGGCAAACTAAAATACGTTCATGTTTCTATGGACATCTTTTCTCTGGCAGTTTGTATGACCGCTTTGGGAGGAAAAACTTCTAGACATGTGCAAACTCATTTTCGTCATGCCTTTGCTACTTTAGGAGTCCCAGGACAAATAAAAACGGACAATGGTCCAGCATATGTTTCACAATCGACTGAAATTTTTTTGCAAACTTGGGGAATCCAACATGTCACTGGCATTCCCCACTCACCCACAGGACAAGCCGTTGTCGAGCGCACCCGTCCGACTATCAAGACATATTTGCAAAAATAAAGAAAATGGGGACTCAGAACAGCCAGTAAGTAAATTGGTAAAGGTCCAAAATGTCATGAATTTTTTTGTGCTTGCCTGGTGACAGTGTGATTCCTCCCATTGTGAAACACATGCAAACCATGTCAACCGGAATACTCGAATATGAAGGTTAAATTAAGGTTATGGTAAAAGCTTGGGAAGGAAATTGGGAAGGTCCAGTACCACTGCTAACTTGGGAACGAAGATGTGCTTGCGTCATTACAGATTCAGGCCCACACTGGCTCCCTGCGGAGACAGTGTTGTCACGGGAGAATGGATAATTGGTACATAAACTGAATAATCCTGAAAGATACAGCAAGGCCGTGAGAGGCCCAAGGAAGCTTAAGCAAGCAAGATAAGAAGAAGCTGGAACTCACTGATGTAATGAGAACTGTGCACTGTTGGCAAGCTTTCGAGGTCAAGTTCCCACACCTGTGCTTAACCAATTATATGGTAGTTGCAAAGGGTCTTCAAGACATGTATCCAATCATAGTATGCCAAATCACTGTGAGTGCAAGTAGAAATAGTATTTAAGGGGTTAAGGCTTTGTAATAAACGGCTTTTTGTCTGATCATATTGATCTCTGACTGAGTCCATGTATATTCTGCGGCAATTGGCGCCCAAACAGGGACCCCCCATATTTTTCATATTGAAGCTGAAAGAATTAAAGTGCGTGGCACCGAAGAAAGTGGAAAACGCGGAGCCGCAGGGACGTCGGCTGGGTTCGATCCGGCAGGACCAGGGTTGGGAGGTAGACGCCTCGGAACAGAGCCTAGTGAGCCCAGAAGACACTGCGCAGTGCAAATAAGGTAAGAGCCGACGGGGTCTGGAAGAGGGTTAGGATGGGGAATCAATTAAGTAAAGAAAAAAGTAAGGAAAAAAATTGGGGCATGCCTGTGGGATCAAGTTACTTGTGGGTTTAAGGAGGCGAAGTCTCTTGCTGCCCCCTGGTTACTACTAAAAGGGACTCTAGCCGCAAACAGGTGGCAAAATCTGTTTTTACAGCTCTCTCTGACTCGCCTTCACAACAGCAGGGCTCGGCACCTACATTAGATTCAGCACCCGGTGCTACAGCCATGGTAGTGTCGTCTGTTTAGGGCATAAAACATTCTGGTCAAAAACCAGCACGCAGTAAGGTACGAATGTTTGAGGACCCTGCGCCTTTCCCCTATCCTGTGTCGACAACGCCTTTATCGGCGGTAGCTCCAGTTGATACTCAGGAGCCTGTAGGGGCTAGTGAGGAAATGAAACAAACTGATGTTAACCCTTTTCGTGCCGCTACTGCCCCTGAACTTAGTCCCCAAGAATTTTTGCTGGGGTGGGAGTCTCCTAAGGAGGAGAGTGTAACTCCGAATAAATACCCACCTCCACCACATAAACCACCGCTTGCATCGCTCCCACTGGAGCTGCAAAATGAGTGGAACTGGCGACAATGGACGAAATCCTTAGATAAGCAATTGCAGGACTTGCGGGATCGTCTGGACAAGTTGGGGGAGGAGAGGGAGCAAGCCCCAGAAAAAACGGAAAAAACAGAAAAAACCGGAAAACCCAGATAAAATCAGTCCGTGTGATGTGCCGTTACCACCGACTCCTACATCTAATAAAGCCAATTCGAGTGCCATGAGATGGCGAGGCTGCATTCAGGATGCAATTATAGACGGTACTATTTTACCGACAGATGTTCCCACTGCATTCCCTGTTATTATAAATCCTCAGTGACAGTCTGTCTGGACTCCTATGGACTGGAAAGCTGTGAAAGAAATTACGGGAGCAATTAGTATGGGTTGTCTTCCTCATATACCCAGCAAATGATGTCTGCTTTCTTTTCTAGTAATGTTCTAACTCCAAATGATTGTCTCAGAGTGGCTGCAATTTTATTAACTCCTTCACAGCTCCTGCATTTTAAAAGTGGGTTTGAGGAGCTTGCTGCAAGGGCTGCAGATGAGAATTCAGAGTGTAATCCTCATCGCCCTTTGCACGGTGTTTCATCTGAAATGTTATTGGGAAAGGGACAATTTCACCCTGATGGAGTAAAAGCTTGTATGAAAATTGAAGTTTTACAGCAAGCACAGCAATTGGCTTTAGCTGCTCTGAAAGCTGTGCCGGAAGCAGGAAAGCCTAATCCTTCATATACATCAGTAAAGCAGGGACCTCCTGAGCCCCATATGCAATTTATTGACAGATTGACAGAGGCTATCGAAAAGAATATTGATCTGGCATCTAATGCTAAAGAATCGATGCTTATGTCTCTGGCTATGGAAAATGCTAACCCAGCTTGTAAGCATATTTTGCAGGTTTTGCCAAAATCTGCTGGTCTTCAAGAAATGATGGATGCATGTTCTAAAGTGGGCACAGCAGAGGAAAAGGCTGGATACATGGCTACTGCCTTCACCGCTGCTGTTAAACCCCTTCTACAACAAGGTCAGGGTGATCGTGGGGATCCTAAAGGTACGAGATGTTACAGTTGTGGACGGATGGGACATTTTAAATAGCAGTGTACTGTAAAGAAAATTAGTTCAGCAACCCGACCCCCTCAGGGTGGTGTTACTGGTCTTGCAGACAAATGTATTAAATGTGACAAATTTGGCCACAAGACAATTAAATGTTGTTCAAAGTTTAAAAAAGACAGAACCCTGTTGGGAAACTTGAATGTGAGTGCGATGCCACCCCGCACGACAACACAAAATCAGGGTGTCTGGACTGCATCCCCTCCGCCACCACAGGGAGTGCCGGAGTGGACGTGGCAACAGCAATAGATTTTACCATAACTGATACTTCTGTTCATTGTATTCCATCTAAATTAAATGGGCCCCTTGGTCATGGGTTATGTGCTTTGCTACTGGGACAATCATCAACATCAAGGAAAGGAATCTTTGTATTACCCAGTGTAATTGATGCTGACTATACTGGAAATATTAGGATCATGGTGCAAACGCATGCTCCTCCGGTCAACATCCCTGAAAATTCAAAAATAGCTCAAATCTCAAATGATGATCTGACTGATCTCATGCCGCTTTTAAAGGGTGAGTCAAAGGCAGAACAAAAGAGTTCTATCAAAAGCTCAGTATGAGGCCTTAGATCACATCATGACAAAAATCACTAATCTTGTCCCGATTGCCAAGGCCAAGCAGCAGGTATAGGCCTTGGAGTCAACCCTCGAGGCCTCCAGCCTCTTCAGCTTTGGCAAATGGATGTGACTCGTGTACCCTCTTTCGGGAAATTGAAATATGCCCATGTTACTATTGACACTATTCTCCTACAGGACAAGCTATTATTGAACGAACACATCAAACTTTGAAACAACTGTTGGAATAACAAAAAACGGGGGAAGGACTTACACCGGTAGCAAGGATACAGAAAGCTGTATATGTTATGAATTTTTTGCGATTGACAGGAGACTTTAATGATCCCCCGGCCATAATACATGGTCAGGCATTAGGTTCAGGTTATATGACTAAAACTCTGGGTGTTCTGGTCCAGTATAAGGATTTGGAAACCGGCATTTGGAAAGGTCCTGCAGAAGTGTAAGCGGCGAGGAGAAGCAAGACACGCCAACCCAATATGGGTGATAAGCAAACTTCTACTTTATTTGTGGCGCACTTCGCTTATATCCACATGGTGTTTAGCCACGCCTACTAGTCAGAACAGTATTCGTTAGTTCTACACAGCTTCCTTCACATTCTCCTCCCACATCCGGTATCCGCTTACCTGTGAGGCCTACACCTTGCCTTGCTCACACAAGGCCTCTAAGGATCCATGGCCTTGCTCTTGCAGCCATTCTGCAACAATTCCCCACTTTTTCTTTGTGCAAGCAAAACAGTGTGGGTTGTTCTGTTCACCTGTTTCATCACGCAACTATAAGCAAGTCTAACAACTACAGTGATTAAAATAGCAATGATACATAAGCGCAGTCCTTCAAATAGCAGTGTTTTAAGCCAACCTGTAATGCCCCATGAGGACAACCATTTAGTTATCCCTAAGTCATTGCTCACTTGCAGTTGCTGGGTAAGCTGAGCCAGGGTTTTCAGCTGTGCATGTATCGAATTAGAATGACCAGAAAGATTCATACAACACATTCCATCAAACTCTTCACATCCATGTCCCTGTTCCAACAACAAAAGGTTCTGTAGTGTTGCATGTCTTAGAGAGTCAACATTAAACAACAAATCAGGAATTGCCTTCGATGTAGTATTTGTCTGCTTAGCAACTCAGCAACTCAGTCTGTTTAGCTGAGCCAAGGCCCCGGCTGAAGCACTTACAGTGATTTGGCATATTATGACTGGATATGTGCCTTGAAGACACTTAGTGACTAGCATGTAATTGGTTAAACACAGGTGTGAGAACTCAACCTTGGAAGCTTGCCAACAGTCCACAGTTCTCATTAACTTGGTGAATTCCAGCCTCTTATCTTGCTTGCTTAAGCTTCTTCGGGCCTCTCATGGCCTCGCTGTATCTTTCAGGATTATTCAGAGTTTATGTACCAATTATGCATTCCCCCGTGAGAACACTGCCTCCACATCTCCCCACTTTTGTTTTATCCAGTAACAAGTTGCTACTACAGCAAGGCACACACGCATTTACATTAGCAGAGTAACTATTACAGGGTGCAGCAGCATTTTGAAGATGCTGATGGTAGCGAGGGACTAGCCAAAGAAATTTCTTACCACTGGAATTCTCCGACCCTCTTAATTTGTTCCATTACCTGCTTTATAACAGTACCATTGTATTAGAATCTTTCTAGCTTTTGCCTTAGCATTTTTCTAGCAGCTACTGCGAATTTGCATACTCTAATATCTCTTTTACAAGTGACAAATCTATACAATACAAAATGCAGTTTCTTATTAGCGACTGGCTAGTAAATACAGGTGGTTTTATACACAAAATCACAACCTCTAATAATAGCTACTTTACAAGCACACATAGGCAGGATGTTACTTTTCATTTGCCCCCAAGTGATGTTTTGCAGTTATTCGTTCTTTCTCTTCCTCTATCTCATTCTGCTTGGGGTATTCACGGTCAGCTCCTGTAGCGGAGGCATCAGGTTTTTCCATTCGTCTGTCCAGCTCATGGCAAGGCTTGACAAACTTTGCAGGCAGGAGGACACAAATATACCCCCTCCCCCAGGTTATCAGTTCTTCAGAAGTAGACAGGTTAGACAGGTTAAATGCAGCATCATTACTCTCTGCTCCCCCCCCCCCCTTTTTTTTTTTTTTTGCAAAAGCCGTCCTGCTGGGCAGCAACTATAGCGGCCTGCCTGCTTCAGCAGCAACCATAAATACCCACCGGCAACCGCACTTTTGCATTAACCCTTTCATGCCCGAAATGTTAAACAGCTACCCGTTGAAAGCTTTTACATGAACCCAACAACAAGAAAAATACACAGAACACCGTCTGCCCTCAACAAACGCGCACACACACACGCTTATGGGATCCCACAAGCACACGCCACACAACTACAATATTTGAAGCACAAAATCCAGACAATCATTACTCCCACTACAGTTCCACGTACAGAATGTGGCACAAGAACCCTGTGGAGACTAACAGAAACCAGCTCCGAGAAGCATCATTGCAGTGCGAGGTGGCAGGCTCAACCTTGGTGGGCGTCCCCGCAGAGGCTCTGCCTCCCCCACATCGTATGAGGCTTGGGCTTTTATACTGACCAAAATGCACACTCATTCCGACACAGGTGGCCAGCCTGTGCTGGAAGAAGTGGCCAGCAGTATCTACAAAGGTCTCCAAGGGTTGATAGAAACCTGGACATACTTATATTTACCAACTTCTAGTACATGACTATCACAGAGAAACTGTATGGGCTCCCCCTGTCAATTGCAAGAAAAATCATAACATATACAGCTTGAGTATAAGAGGATTTTAACCCATACGTGGTCACTGCTTGTCAGGCCTCCTTAACTATTTTGAGATCAAGAGCTTCCCACTCTTTAGCCCCCTGCTGTGTAGTAAACACCGGATATGCAGAGATGCCCATTGCAGAAAATTCACCAGTAATGATCGTCCTGTAACCTCGGTCTCTGGATTGGCCTCCCGACGCAGCAGTGTATGGTTCACCCCAGCGGTGGACTCCTTTCGGTTAGTCCAAGCACCCGGGTCCGTCAAGGCACTGCCACAGCATTGCCCGCGCTGCCCGGCCGCTGCCGCCAGCACCGCTCACTTGCCATTCCAGGTCCTTGATACTCGGGGCCTTGTATTCCGGGTCCCCACTAACCGGGGCCCTGTATTCCGGGTCCTCGCTAACCGGGGCCCTGTATTCCGGATCCCTGTTAACCGGAGCCCTGTATTCCAGGTCCCCGCTAACCGGGGTCCTGTATTCCGGGTCCCCGTTAACCAGGGCCCTGTAATCCGGGTCCCCGGTAGCCGGGGCCCTGTAGTCCATGGTCCCTGTGTGGGCACCATTTGTAAGCGGTTAGGAGAAGCAAGACACGCCAACCCAATATGGGTGATAAGCAAACTTCTACTTTATTTGTGGCGCACTTCGCTTATATCCGCGTGGTGTGTAGCCACGCCTACGAGTCAGAACAGTATTGGTTAGTTCTACACAGCTTCCTTCACATCCTCCTCCCACATCCGGTATCCGGTTACCTGTGAGGTCTACACCTTGCTTTGCTCGCACAAGGCCTCTAAGGATCCATGGCCTTGCTCTTGGAGCCATTCTGCAACACAGAAGTAAAACTAACTGGTTGAGGTCATACGTGTATAATTATAGATTACGGTTTGCGGTGGGTCCCAGCTCGATGGGTGAGAGCCTGGAAAGAGTCAGCACCGCCCCAGGACACCCCCCTTGTCAGTGATTGAATGAATTGAAATTTCAGCTTAGGACTTCCGTTTTATGGATGTTTCAGCCCTTCTTAAAGTGAAGAGAGCAATCTTTTTTACGTTAAAGAAGAAAAAACAAAACCAAAACAAACGAACAAAAAAAAAAAACAGAAAACAAACAAAAAACAACCACCATCCACCACCACCAACACCCCCCCACCCCCCCCCACCGAACCTACAGCGAGACAAACACGGGATACAGGTATATTGTATGCGTTTTCGGTGGTGGGAAGGTCTTTCATATGTTCTTATCAGGGGTATTGGGCATACTGTGACTCATTTAATACACTCTCTCTGTGATACTCATGCACTAGAAGTTGGTAAATAAAAGTATGTCCAGGTTTCTGTCGACCCTTGGAGACCTTTGTAGATACTGCTGGCCACTTCTTCCAGCACAGGCTGGCCACCTGTATCGGAATGAGTGTGCATTTTGGTCAGTATAAAAGCCCAAGCCTCATGCGATGTGGGGGACGCAGAGCCTCTGCAGGGACGCCCGCTAAGGTTGAGCCTGCCACCTCGCACTGCAATGATGCTTCTCGGAGCTGGTTTGCTGTTAGTCTCCACAGGGTCCTTGTGCCACGTTCTGCACGTGGGACTGTAGTGGGAGTAATGATTGGCTGGATTTTGTGCTTCCAATATTGTAGTTGTGTGGAGTGTGCTTGTGGGATCCCACAAGTGTGTGTGTGCGTATGTTAAGGGCAGACCGTGTTCTGTGTGTTTTTTTGGTGTTTGGTTCATGTAAAAGTTTTTAACGGGGAGCAGTTTAACATTTCGGGCATGAAAGGGTTAATGCAAAAGCGCGGTTGCCAGCAGGTATTTATGGTTGCTGCTGAAGCAGGCAGGCAGCTGTAATTGCTGCCGAGCAGGTCGGCGTTTGTAGGGTGAGCAACTTTGGATCAAAAAAACAAAAACAAAACCAAAGGCAATGATGCAGCAAACTCCTCGCCGGTTAACAACGTGCAGTCTAACCTGTCTGCTTCTCAAGAACGGAAAACCTGGGGGAGGGGGTATATTTGTGTTTTCCTGCCTACAGGTCCATGACGACTGCCTGCAAAGTTTGTCAAGCCTTGCCATGAGCTGGACAGACAAATGGAAAAACCTGATGCATCAGCTACAGGAGCTGACCATGAATACCCCAAGCAGAATGAGATAGAGGAAGAGAAAATCTAATGATTGCAAAACATCATTTGGGGGCTAATGAAAAGTAACTGCTTGAATATGTGTGTGTGCTTATAGAGTAGCTATTACTAGAGGCTGTGATTTTGTGTATAAAACCACCTGTATTTACTAGCCAATCGCTAATAAGAAACCACACCTTGTATTATATAGATTTGTCACTTGTAAAAGAGATGTTAAAGTATGCAAATTTGCAGTAGCTGCTAGAAAATGCTAAGGCAAAAGCTAGAAAGATTCTAACACACTGGTAGTGTTATAAAGCAGGTGATGGAATAAATTAAGAGGGTGGGGGAATTCCACTGGTAAGAAATTTCTTTGGCTAGTCCCTCGCTGCCATCAGCATCTTCAACTGCTGCTGCACTCTGTTACTCTGTTAATGTAAATTTGTGTGTGCCTTGCTGTAGTAGCGACTTGGTACTGGATGAATGTCCTGGGTTCAGCAGTAGCAGTCATTTTTCTCCTTCTTGGTAGCTGGTGTAGTGCAGTGTTTTGACTTTCAGCTCGGGAACAGAACTGATAGCGATGTTTTCGTTTGGCCAAGGACTTTGTGAGCCTCATGCTCTGCCAGGGAGGAGGGGAAGGCAGGAGGAAGCAGAGACAGGACACCTGACCCAAACTGACCAAAGAGGTATTCCATACCACAGCACGTCATGCCCAGGAGGTAACTGGGAGTTAGCCGGAAGGGCTGGGAGACTGCAGGGTTGGAGGAGGTATCGGTCGGTGCTTGGTCGGGGCTGGGGGGGCAAGTTATCGGTCGGCTGGTGCTGAGGTGTTGTATTCTCTTCCCTTGTTATTTCCTTTATCATTATTATCATTGGTGGTAGCAGTAGTGATTTGTGTTATACCTTAGTTACTAAACTGTTCTTATCTCAACCCGTGGGAGTTGCATTCTTTTGATTCTCCTCTCCGTCCCTCCGAGAGCAGGGGGAGGGCAAGAAAGGGGGGGGAGGTGAGTGAACGAATTACCTGACTGGGTTTAAACCACGACAATGAAGGAGGTGAAACTCTGCATTGACAACAAGGTGCAAGGATTGAGGCTGACCAAATGCCTGCTACCACAGTCAAGAGCAAGACTGGGATGGCCTCTGTGTTTGCCACCAAGAAGAACCTTTAGCTCCGCTGTTGGCTGCAACCTGGCAGGCGTGGAGCGGTGGGGACATATGCCATGCCAGACCTTGATGTGAAGGATGGCCTCCCCTGTTATCAGAGAGCCATACAGCAGAAAAAAGGGGCAGGCCCAGCAGCCTGTAGTCAGCATATATTGGAGATATGATCTAGCCCAAATCCCCTGCTCAAGTAGGGTCACCCAAAATATATATAAAACAAAAAGGGGGAGATGTGGAGGCAGTGTTCTCATGGGAGAATGCATAATTCGTACATAAACTCTGAATAATCCTGAAAGATACAGCAAGGCCATGAGAGGCCCGAAGAAGATTAAGCAAGCAAGATAAGAAGCTGGAATTCACTGAGTTACTGAGAACTGTGGACTGCTGGCAAGCTTTCGAGGTCAAGTTCTCACACCTGTGCTTAACCAATTATATGTTAGTCACTAAAGGTCTTCAAGACGGGTATCATATCATAATATGCCAAATCACTGTAAGTGCCTGCAAGAAATAGTATATAAGGAGTTAAGGCTTTGTAATAAATTTGGCAATTGCCTGATCACATTGATCGTCTCTGTGTTCTCCGTGACTCCTGCATCAACAATCTTGTAGTGTCCATGACTGCAGATATAATTTATTACCTTCACATAACAATACACTGAAATCATAGACCCATACTTTGTGAACTTACAAGAAAAACAGCCATAGAGACTACCAAATATTTTATGCAACCAGCAAATTCAAAGAAATGTCAAAGGAGGTAAAATTAAGTACCAAGAAGCATATTTTGGTGGCTTCATCCAAACCCTCCAGAGGATCAAGTTTGTTCTGCTCTAGATCTACAGGACCAACAATGGGTGGCTCCACATCTTGATCTTGTTCCCTTTCTTCCAGTTCAGTATGCTCACATTCAGCCAGGGAACTGATCTCTCTCTTAGAGGAATACAGCATTATTGACAAAATCTAGATAGAAAAAAAGGCAGCATATGCTGTGACAGCTGTAGATATTATTAGTGTATCTGCAATCAGCATTTTCTATGAACATTTTAAGACTTGGACCGTGCTCAGCCCCCTACTCCAGAGACAGGCTGCTGCTACTGCTAAGAAGTACCGAGTGGTCATTTTGAAGGGGAACAGTGTTAAATGGTCTGCAGTGCTATATCAGGAGCAAAATTCCACGCTCCGACAACGCTATCGCTTTCTATTTGCTGTTTATGATGTACCTGCTGTGTAGGGACAGAGGGACAAAATGCACGGCAAGCCTCTCCCTACCAGTCCAGCCACCACTGCAGAAGTAAATGCACCACTGCTACCTGATACATGAAAAAAAAAAAGGAAGACAAAAGACACAAGCAGTACATTTTCCTTCCCAGCCATTAAATTGCTCTGAAGAAAAGCAGCAAAAACTGACACACTAAACCTGCTTTTTGCTGTGTTCGTTCAAGCCAGGATGTGATGAAAGCCCATCAAGAGCCCCGGTTAACATTTCAGAACGCAAACTTCACAGGATGACCAGTGTCTAATGCTTACATCTAACACCAACATGGGACACAGCTTCTCCAAAATTCTGCTGTCCTTCTGCACTAATGCTGCCATTTCAATATCCTCATGAAGTATTTCCATTGTTAAAACTTGAAGACTATGAAATAGGAAAAGTGGGATTCAGGAGTGTCGTGGTTTAAACCCAGTCAGGTAACTCGTTCACTCACTCCCCCCCTTCTTTCCCTCCCCCTACTCCCAGAGGGATGGAGAGGAGAATCAAAAAGAACACAACTCCCATGGGTTGAGATAAGAACAGTTTAGTAACTAAGGTATAACACAGATCACTACTGCTACCACCAATGATAATAATGATACAGGAAATAACAAGGGAACAGAATACACCACCTCACCACCAGCCGACCGATAACTCGCCCCCCAAGCCCGACCAAGCACCGACCCTCTTCCAACCCTGCAGTCTCCCAGCCCTTCCAGCTAACTCCCAGTTACATCCTGGGCATGACGGGCTGTGGTATGGAATACCTCTTTGGTCAGTTTGGGTCAGGTGTCCTGTCTCTGCTTCCTCCTGGCTTCCCTTCCTCCCTGGCAGAGCATGAGGCTCACAAAGTCCTTGGCCAAACCAAAACATCGCTATCAGCTCTGTTCCCAGGCCGAAAGTCAAAACACTGCACTGCACCAGCTACCAAGAAGGAGAAACATGACTGCTACTGCTGAACCCAGGACAAGGAGGAATTTGGCTGGGTTTGCATGCACACTCAGGCTTTGGGATGGAAGGGGTATTTCTGGCAACCAGGTCCCTGGGGAAGGCGTGAATACGAGAGGAAGCGCAAGCCCCATCGTATGAATTAGCTGGCAAGACAAAAGAGCTCAAAGAATAACCTCCACGTTCTCCCACTCACAGCGCACTTTCACGTCGCTGCTTTTGGTTTTGCTGAGTGTCTCTCACCAACCCCATCCTGCGCTCTCCCAGCCTGGCAAAACCCTCCCTTGGCAGCCCAGTGAGTAAGCACCGCTGGAGCTGCTCACCACTCCCATCCAGGCAGAGCACATTGCCTTTAGAGAACTAACAAAGTTGTCCCCCTAAGAAGAGGGGTCACTTTACTGACTAGAATGGAAAGTCATCTATTAGAGACTGCTTTAGGAAGGCAACAGTTACCAAGTCATCACTTTTCACTCACTGAGATTGCAACTGAATTGGTGGCGATGAAGGTACCTGGAGTAAGAAAAACAGTCCAATTTCAAACCAAAGATACTCATTTGGCTTTGCACCTTGGTGGCTTTGCACAAGATGGGCCAGCCCACGTTCTCTAGAGCACCAGGAGCCACACGCAACCTCAGACAGTGATCTCCAGGGGGAGCCAAACCTCTACCAAGTGGGAATTGCAGAGCAGTACGCGGAGAGGTGTGTGTCTCCTGCCTCCCCAGTTCCTCCTTCCACTGCTTCCCAGCCAGTCTGACACAGGACTCAGCTCTAGGGAAGGTGGCACCTCCTCAGTCTCCCAGATGTGGAGCCCACCCACCCAGCTCACATCCGACCATCCCACACCCATGGGCTCCAGCAGCTCTTGGAAGAGGAGGAGTCCAGGCAGGAAGGGGGAGCAACCTGCTCCCTTTCAAACCCATCCTCCACCGACTTGCAAATTAAAGGGGCACACAAGTAACACTGCCCCAGGCTTCAGGAACAGCACAGGGACAGAGTGGAACAGAGCCCCTGTCCCACAGTAGAACTGCATCAGAGTTGACCTCAGCAAAAGACACATTTGCTGGCACAGGCCAGGCTCGCTGTGGACTCCATGCAGCGATGGCTCTCAATTCCATGAACTGTGTGCTTGTAGCAGCCTCCTCAGCCTCAGAGCATCAACTAACAGCAGAGAAAGACACAAACAAATTCCAAGAACATTAAGCTGAGTGCAGAGGTTTAAATCTGCTCCCCAGGGACATCTGATGTAAGAAATCCACAGCACACAGATCATGGAATCAAAGACTGCTTTGGGTTGAAAGGGACCCTAAAGCTCATCCAGTTCAAACCCCCTGCCACCATGTGACAATGGTACCTTTCAATCTACCTTCCTCCTCCACCTGAGGCGTCCTGGCCATCCAAAAGGAAGTTTCCACTGAGCAGTGGGGAAAGAACACGCAGGTGACCCCCGACATATGCACAGCCTTGCTATACAGCTGGAAAATTAAAATGGGAAATGCTGGTTATTCCACCCATTCCTCAAACAACAGAGACTTCAGGAGATTCACAAATTCGAGGAGACCAAGGGCAGGTTGGACAGGGCTCAGAGCAGCCTGCTCTACTGGAAGGTATCCCTGCCCATAGCAGGGGGTTGCAGCTGTATGAGCCTTAAGGGCCCTTCCAACCCAAACCACTCTATGATTCTATGATATTCTCGCAAAACTGCTCATGATGAACCAGTTCCTTGACGCCAGGCATTTCACTAGGAAAGCCTTGCTGCAGCCACTCTCTTTGGGGATTGCCCTTCACAGAACTGTTCAAAACCAAAGTTAATCATGCAGCAAAGCCAAGAGACAAGGAACTCATCCCTGCCACACCACAAAAATTAGCGATGTGCTGGCATCTTCACGAGGTGCTGATTGCCACAGTTTATTGAACACCAATGCTGAAGGCCTTACCACCCTCACAGGGAAGAACTTGTGCCTGAGATCTCCCTTGACCTGCTCCTCACGCCCTGGGGGGGGATGCAGCCCAGCACACAGGGGGGTTCTGGGCTCAAGCGCACACTCAAGCCAGGTCACGGGGAGATTCTCGTCACCCAAAACCCCAAGTCCTTCTCCTCAGGGCTGCTCCATCCAATCCCCACTAGACTGTGCTCACAGTCCCACAACAACACGTTCAAATGCCCTCGTCTTCCCATTCCACTGGAATGACAGAATGCAGTATCTTTCTTTCAGGGACCTCACAGTGCTGATGAAACCTTCCCACTCCTCTGTGTGGTGTTCTGCTCCTGCTGTGTACCTCAGGAGGCAGGAGTTATTTTAGCCGACAGTAGAATAACAGGAAAAAAACAACAGAAAATTCGATTCCCAGCTCCTTCGATTCCCAGGCAAAGCAACACCTGAGCTGCCTGGGGGGACTTGGTGCACCCTTCCATAGGGGCAGCAGCCCCTCCAACCTAAGAAGTTAGTAGTGCAACAATTGTCATGTACCCAGGCAGTTCCAGCAAGGCAACTGCATTTCCAGCTACTGAAAGACCAGCCCCCATCCCCATTCCCACCTTTTGGCACTTGAGAGGTCACTTTGGTAAACCAGATGACACCCAACAGCCACTTTGGGGCATATCAGCTGACTATCAAAGGAGAACATCTGCGCGTAGTTCATTCACGTATTTTGGAAGCCTTTCAGCGTACTGGGAAGTCAAAGTACATTTATCTCTACTTTATACAACTCCACTGGGCACTCAGAAACCATTCATTATCTCTGCCTGTCAGAAAGATATTGCAAAACCACACATCACTGAGGTTGTGCAATCTTATGACCTGTGCTGTGCAGCATGAAGTTGATCTTCAGTATTCAAGGCAAGCAAATACTCTTGTAGAGATCCAAGCTCCTGCAACAAAGCCTTCAGTGAACACCAAAACTTCAAGTAAAGATATCATCCAACTAATTATCATTAAAATGCTGATCATTACAGTAGTCCCCATGAACCAAAGGTATCTGAACTACACAGAAGACTCTCCCTGACTAGAACACAGTTTGTGAACACAGAAATCAGTTCCTTACAGACTATTCCTACGTAGTGTGCAAAACCAACTCAAGGAAAAGCACATTTAAATACCTTTAAATTAATTATTAAAGCAGCATTCCTCTCAGAATAAAGAGTGGCTTTAGGGCTTGCTGCCTGAAGTGCATAAGGAGGAGTCAGGACTATTATATAAGGCTCCACAATGGATATGGCAACAGCATGGCCCCTCTAGTAGAATTTGCTGCCAGACTCCGCAAGAGAAAGTTTGTAATGTTTCTGAAGCATTTAATGGTTCTAAAGCTCTGATGAACTTTGCCAAGGGAAAGGAAAACTGCTTTTAATTTAACACTGAATTACATATCATTCTTGGCACGGGGGAGAGGAGGGGTGCAAGTACAGGAACTAACTCTGTTTTCTGTAACAAGGAAGAGTTCTGCAAGTGCACGACGAAGAGGAAGAAGAATCCCAGGCTTGGCCATGTCATGACACAAGTTGTTTTCAGTACGGGTAAAAAGCTGCCAAAGTGGCTTCAACAAGGTAAGGTCACAGTCCCTGAAAAAAGCTAATTCTAATGAAATAGTGAGTAACCGTGACCTTATGCCTCTTTCTGGGAGGGAAAAAACCCAACACAGAACCCCAAACAAATTCAAGAGAACAAAACCATACAGTTTTAACAGATGCATCAATGAAGGAAGAGGCACAAGAATTACTCTAAAATTTAAATTCAGTCCAGTGTTTCAGCACAATTAATTTCATTCTGAATTGGTGAAGTAGAGAAAACCTCACATCTATGAATATGTCCAAATGACTTTCATAAAACTAAGTGGCCTCCTGAAATGAGGACTTGAAAATACCTGTATCCATCACTTTGCAAAATGCTGTAGCTCCATTGATTGAAATTAACCAGTACTGCACTACAGCACTAAGCAGGTGATGCCCTTCCACAGGGCAGACAAAAACTCATCTATAGCTTTCAAAACAATTCCAACCCTGCCTCCTTCTTACTCCTGAGTTAAGGCCAACTAACTACACAGAGAGGATGACAAATATTGGGGGGGAGGGAGGGAAAAGGGGAAACTCAATTTCAGAATGTATCATCAGATTAACACAAGGAAAATACTAAATAATATAAGCACAATGGAGACTTGGCCTTTCAGCAATTAAATCTGGTGTCCACATGACAAAAGATGACATTTGCTGATGAAAACAGCTAAGGGAACTTGAAAAAGTAATAAACCATAAGTAATTATTACCATAAGTAATAAGACCATAAGAAAAGCACAGTTTCATTCACCGCCCAAAACCAAACCAATACAGATGCGGTCAGAAAGTGAACCAGTGTGAAACACCCCTGTGACTGCCATGGCACAACGCAGAGCCAGCACAGGCCCTGCACCACAGAACAGCCAGGGCAGTCTCACCAGCCCATCTTAGGCCCCTCTGTGGCAAAGCAACACCTGAGCTGCCTGGGGGGACTTGGTGCACCCTTCCATAGGGGCAGCAGCCCCTCCAACCTAAGCAGCAGGGGACTTGCTGCAGACAAGAACGCTTCCCTCCCCACTGCCCACTTCTAGACAGCCCTGTCTCCAGCAGCCTACTCCACGCCTGCCAGAACCACCAGTCCCCTCAACTGCCTGCAGGCAGGCAGAACAATGAGACTTCTGGATCAAACACAGACACTAGTAACTAAATAAATGAATAAACAAGAAATCTAAGGTTGTAACAGTGCTGCGGCTGTTCTGCAGCACGCTGCAGGGTCCCTGCCACATTGCAGCCTTCAGAGTTGAAACTGAAAAGATGTTTTGAACAAGCCCCCTATAACCTCTACACTGGTCCAAGCAGCACCATGATGGACACAAAGAGGAGACGAAAGTCACTGCCACTCCTTGCCAAGCCTTCACTTTGCTCCTTCGCACTACGAATGTAATGAATGGCTCTTTATTTTATAGCTGTACTAATGCCAGTGCAAAAAAAAACCAATGACTGTGGGCAAACACATCACCAGTCACTGACAAAAGCTCAGACCAATCTTGAGGAGCAAAGGTGTTGGGATCCCACAGCTGCTGGACTCACACAGGACACAGTTAGAAAATCAGAGCCCAGCTCTGAAGCAAGCTGCCTCCAGCGCAATAGCAGAACTGTGGTCTCAGCAGTATCAGGAGAGATTCTATTGATTTAGCAAGCAAGAAAAATTCAACACATTCTCATCCTAAGAAATAAAAGAAATTAAACTAAACTGCCTTCTGTCTCCAACTGAACAGAAGCTCCCATCACCCTTCTCCTGGCTCTGCCACTCGGAACTGAGGCTTCTGAACTGCAGGGCCCTCAACCCAGCTCTTCTCAAGCTTGCCCTCCTTTGGTTTGAAAAGGCCATTAAGTTCTCTACAGCTTGTTGGAAGGCCACTCATCTGATCAGCAGTGGATTCGTAAAGTTCATTTGAACTACCTTCTTCTCTGCAAATAAAGTTTCAGTAACAAAATCAGAGTCTGAAACAGAAGTAAAAGCAGGGGCAAAGCTGATCTTTAAGTAGTCTTAGAGGAACACACACCCTAAAGGAGCTAAAGGCATGTGGGACTATCATCTTCTCTCCCAAGCTGCTTAGCAGCTACATTAAACCCTTTGAACTCTGATACACTCACCACACTCAGAGTGCATCACACTCAGGTGTATTACCCAGCTGCAGGTTCCTCCCTGAAATGATCAGGTACCAACAGCCCCGGCCTAAGCCCTGTCCTGCCCCTGCTCAGAGCCTGCCATGACTGAGGGTCTGCAGCAGTACCTCTAACAAAGAACACCATCTGTCACTTGGCCTGCTAAACGTCCACCACTAAGACTTCAAAGCCTGGGCCACCATCTGCTCTTCGCAGAACCTCACCTTCTGTTCTCTTAGTGCCACTCTCTTCTGTTGAGAGAGCTTTTTGGAAAGATTGCATCTCACCTGCACATCCACAGCACCTGCCAAAATGCAGTCCCCATCCCATGCCAAGCCTCTGCAACCCAACAGCAAGAGAGGGACGTCAGAAGAGCACCTCTGACACACAAACAAGGACAGGTGAAGACTGGGCCTGCTTTGGCAACACAAGTATCAGCAAAGGAAGCAAAACTCTGGCTCACCTTGTAACAGGAAAGAAAAAGCAGCTCCCACTCTCCAAAGCTGCTCTTCACACAGAGCAGGGGGACACTGGATAAGGTGAGTCCAAACTGCACTGACCACTGCAAGCAAGAACCTGGAGAGCTGCTGCAGCTGCAGGCCCAGCCTGCGGGGCTTGTCCCACAGAACACCAGTGCAGCCAAACACAAGGTCCAGCCTGAGCTTACCTTTAAAGGAACTTTGCTTTCTTCCGCCCTTATTTAGCAGGGACTCCCAAGTCCTACCCAGAAAAGGCAAGCCTCAAGAGCTCTTGTAATGTTATTTATGAATTATAATCCTTTTCAATGGACAAGATTTAGAGAAGAAAGATTTGAAGGAAAGGGACAAGTGTCCCTCTGACAAATCCACATTTAAGGAAGTTTTTTTTCTGAACCACAGCAGCAGAGGTCAAAGCCCAGCCCAGCCCAGCCAAATGAGCTGCTGCAGATGAAAGCACAGTGCTCCTACGGGAATCTTCCACACCTTAAAAAGTTCCAGGAAGTTTTTGGAGAGCTCTAAACCCCTGTATCAATTTTAGTTGATTTTAAATCTGACCGTTAAGTACCCCAGCCTCATGCAGGTAGCTTAAAATACAGCTAACGATTCTTGGGCACTCCAACAAGTTTCTGCCTGCAACTCAAAATTGCAGACAACCCTTTTTCTGTAAGCCTTATACCTTCAGCACCTTGTATCTTAACACTCAGTGCCTCATTTCAAATAGGACTTCACCAGAAGTTTCTTCATCCAGTGTCAGCATTGTTTGGTCTTCCACAGCCCTCACATGCTCACAAAGGAGGTGATGGGCACTCCCAGGGCCATTGAACTCCCTTTCAGGGGAGAGTGCCAAAGGGGATGAGGAAACATCCCCCCTGGCAAATGCACACAGAAGGAAACAAACTTCTTGACCATGTATTGTTTCCTGTAAACCCCATCTCAGTCTTGCTCTCTGTCTCTCTCACACACACACACCCCTTTTTCTTTACATTGCAAAAGTGACTCTCAGCATCATTACATTTTCCTTTGGGAAACCAAGAACATTAACCTCAAAACTGTGTCCAGAGAATACGACCATTTGGTTGCTTCCCAGCCCAGCAACAGAAAACTAGGGTATTACCATCACTAGTACTCATGCCTGCAGTTTAGAAATACAAAGGTTAATAAAGCCATTTCATTCCCTGGAAACAAGTCTAGATTGAGCTGTCTTTCCAGTCTACAAGGGAGCCTCCAGTCTCCAGGGGGCCTACAAGGATGCTGGAGGGGGACTCTTCACTAGGGACTGGAGTGATAGGACAAGGGGTAACGGCTTAAAACTTAAACAGGGGAAGTTGAGATTGGACAGAAGGTAGAAGTTCCTTACTTTTGCACAGATCCAACACGCGCAAATCTCTCGAGCTACAAAGCTCCGTGGCAAGGGCCAAATCACCTCCAAGGGCTTGCTGCTGAGCACAACCCTTGCTCGTACGCATGAGCTGCCACTCTGCTTACGAGAGCTCTGATCCAGTTTCAAGGCCACACCGAAACCTCGATTCAGGTCACAACCTTGACGGGAAGCCCCTCACCAGCAACACTGAACCTCCCAAAGAGCAGAGCTGGGAGCGCTGCGGCTCTGCGGCAGCCCCAGCGAACCCCTCCAGGGGCGCTCCGGGAACCTGCAGCACCCCGGGAACCCCGCTCCGCCCCCCCTCCCCGGGCAACCCCTGCAATTCCCCATGGAACACCCCCACCTCCCCCGGGCCTCACCGCCCATGCAGCCGCCCCCCCGCCCCTCACCCCTGGGCCTGCCCTACCCCTGCCCCTCCGCACGCACCATTGACTCCTGCTCCGAGATCGCCCGACCCACGGAACCACGGCACATCCTCACACAAACCTCTCGTCCCCTTGCCCCGAAACCACCTCACGCCTCTGACCCCGCACCCGGCCAGCACCCACCGCAACATCCTCCCCGCTGCACTTACCTTCCACACACCCCCGAGCTCCTGCACGGCCAACCCCGGCTCCGCCGTTCCCGCACGGACACGGCTCCGCTCCCTCGCACCGACACCCGACACCCGACACCCGACACCCGACACCCTCCGCTCCGGCCACAGCGCAACACCCGCTCCCGCGGCCCGCACCGCCGGAGAGCTCCCGCCTCGCTCGGCCCAGGGGACGCCGGCCCCGGCCACAGCGCGCTCTTTCCCTCCGGAGGGACTTTGCCAAGCGAACGGGAGGCGGGCAATGCGCAGGGACGGACACGGAGGAGTCAGCCAATGACAGCACAGCGCTCAGCGCTCCGGGCCAATGGACAAACAGCGCGGGGCGGCTCGGAGCGCAGCTGCCCGCCCACCCGCCCACTTGTGTGGCAGCCGCGGCCGCGGCCATTTTAGCCCGCACGGCCGGGATCCCCCTCCCTGAGGGGGCCGTGGTGCGAGCGCGGCGCGGCGGGAAGCGCTTCGAGATCGCCGCTCCCAAGGCGCAGCCAAGTCCTGGGGAGGCGCAGCGGGAGGGAGTGAGTGAGTGAGTGAGTGAGTGAGTGAGTGAGTGAGTGAGTGAGTGTGAGTGTCTGAGTGAGTGTCTGAGTGAGTGACTGAGTGAGTGAGTGACTGACTGACTGACTGACTGACTGAAAGCCGGCGCTGTCAGGGCCGGGTGCGGCTCCGGTCTGTGCTGGGAGGCCCGTGGGGGATCCGGTGTGAAGACGTGGCTGTGCCGGGGGCAGCGCCGTGTGGAAGCGGTTGTGGAGCCGAGGCAAGGCCCGAGGCGCGGGGAGACGGTGGGAGGTGGGCCCGGACTGATGGGGGCAAGAAACCGTGCTGGGAGGCAGCGCCGAGATGGAACGGGGGGAATCCAATTCTTCCTCCTGGAACAGTTGCACAGGCAAGGCTGGATGAATGGTTGTGCATCTCTGCCCTCGGTACGCTCTGGTTTTGGTAGTGTTGTTCTGCTGTTCTCTTCTTGTTAGGCTGTTGTTGCTGTCTTGTCGCTGCTCTCTTCTTCTACTGCAGTTGTCATCTTGGGATTTTACTACCGTTTTAGTATCGCTTTGCTGCGAAGGTGCAATCTTCCCTCGCTCACCTTCCCACTTTTTATGTCCCCCGCGTCAAATAAACAGTCTGTGTTCACATCTGCCTTCCCCGTGTTTGGTTCCTGGGCCAGAGCGCAGGGTGCAGCCTTGTTCCCCTGCGGTGCTGTGGAACAGCAGGACAGGGTGGGTCCGACCAGGGCCCTGTGAGGAGCAGCGGCTCCCACCCGGGATCCCCGGCTGCTGCCCTGAGCTGCCCGAGCCCGGGCCCTGGGGAGGGGAGGGGAGCAGTGCAGCTCCTCTACCTGGAGCCACGCTCAGGCTGCTGCGGTGACTCAAGGCTGTTGCCCTGAGCTCTGCTGTTTGGCAAAGACGGCAAAGAAACACAGCAGGGATGCTTGTGGGAGTCCTTGGCGTGTTGGGTCTCATCCTGCTCCCCGGGCAGGGGGCCGACCCTAACTGGCTCTCTCCTGCTTGCACAGGGAACGGGAGGTGCGACGATGGAGCCGTGAGCCAGTGACAGCGACCAGGGCTGTGCAGATGGAGGAAGATGAGTGCAGGTGGGGCCCAGCTCTGTGCCAGGGTTGGGTGGGCCACTGGTGCCGGCCAGCTGTGGGACACGAGGTAGCTCAGGTCTGCAGGTGGGATGAGCTTGAGGTGTCCCTGGAAACTAGGAACGTGCTGGTGCTGAGGCAGTGGCGTTTTCTCCCGTGTGCCCATTGTGGCTAGGGTCCTGTGGCACAGTGCAAGATGTGGCCACGTCTGGCAGTTTGTGTGGTCTGTGGTTCGGGTGGGCAGCGGGCAAGGAGTGTCTGTGGAGGTGGGATGGGGCCGCTGGCCCGTGGAGCCCCAGCAGGCTCTTGTGACAGCTTCCCCGTGGATCTCTGGTGGCCAGCTGCTGCCCCAGGGCATCGCAGCCTTGTCCGCGGCTGAAATCCGTGTCCCCGGTTCTGCCCTCCAAGAAGGGGATCCAGAGAGTAGTGAGAAGGGACAACCCCCTTGGTATAGGCCAAACGCCCCTGCTGGGAGCTGCTCCTGACTTGTCTCCTCCTGTAGCTGTCGAGAGGGCTGAGGAGAAGCGGCACCAGACCCCGAGCCCACCACCATCGCAGGGAAACGGAAGGCCACACAGGAGGAGCATCTGCCTGCTGGTGCCCTGGGGTAATGAACCACTGGTGCTGGTACGTCGCTGTCTCGCAGCCTCTTTTGCCGTCGTCTGGGGACGGAATGTGCCCAGTGCAATTTGTGCAGGGCTGGGGGCAGGCTGACCTGCCTGCCTTGGGGCAGGAGGTCTCATCCTCGGCTGAGTGGGAAGTGATGCTCTCCCCTGCCCCAGTGTGTGGTGGGCTGTGCGTGACTGTGCTGCCCGCTGCCAGAGCAGGTACGGCTTCCCGGCTCTGGCACCAGCCTGCTTCCACACCTCCTTCAGAGTGGCTCTGCCGGCTTCCCTGAGAAGGAACTAAGCTACTGCTCTCTTGGCAGCCTCCTGGGCCTGATTCCGGCTACCCCATCATGGCAGAGATCATAAGAGGCGAAGAGGAAGGCAGCGCAGCAGCGGTTGCATAAGGCGGGTAAGGGCAGAGTGGGAATGTGAAGGCACGGCAAGGAGGAGACGGCCATGGCGCGGGCTGGCAGGGCAGTGGGGTGTCCGTGCAGGGCAGGCTAAGGAACCTCCTGGGCCAGTGCTGCCTGGTCCTCGGGTCTGAAACTCCTAGAGCCTGGTGAAGACTCTGGTGGGAGAGCTCGTGCCCCACAGTCGCCAGGGTGATGGGCAAGGATCCCCAGGGCCAGATCTGTGAGCTGTTCCTGTTGGGAGGCTCTGCTAAGGGGTAGTCCCATACAGCAAGTTGTGGGTCCTGATTTCCTCCTCCCTCCCAGCAGATGAGGTCCCCAGCACCAGTGGGGAAGGTATGTCCCTGGGCACAGCCAACGCCCAGGGCTCCTCGGGCACCAGCCGCACAGGGGCAGCGTCTGCGACCACAACATCGGTGGTTTCTGGGCCTGCCAATTCCAGCACCAGTTGTCTCACTGACACCAGCCAGCCCAGAAGGGGCAGCGCGCCCGTGCTGGGAGGTGAGTCGGGGCGGACGGGGCTTCTGCGGGGGTGAAGGGCAGGGTTAGATTTAGGCAGCTGCTTTCCTGCCAGACCTGGCTGTGCTGCCTGGGCTCGGCAGCCCTGAGGGGCTGGTGCTGGGACTGTGCAGAGCCTTGCCATGCGAAGGCAAGTTGCTTCCCTCACTCGCTGCCCCAGTCCCCAGCCCCTGGGGTTGGAGGGGAATCTGAAATGTTGCTCCTTGCCCCCTCTGGATGCAGTGGATGCATCGGCTCCTGTGAGTGCCTCCAGCTCCCTAAAGCCAGGCTCTTCCTCCTTTGCTGAGCCCGGCTCACAGTGGCGTGTTGCTTTCCAGGAACTCCTGCACCCTTCTTTGGCCAGCGCCCCTCAGGCCTTGGAGAAGGCATTGCTTCCCCTGGTAGTGAGGGAGTTGGTGCTTCAGCCTCGAAGAGCTGTCGTGTTGTCCCCTTGGGCTGGGGGATGGCGGAAGGGCCAGGCTGTGCTGTAGCAGCCGGCTCGGGTGGTGGCTGCCTGGCTCTGGGGATATAAAACCTTCCATTCCCCCTGGGATAGGGATTGTGGTAGCCCCAGTGGCAGCTGAGAGTGCGGCTGCAGAGACCTGAGCAAAACTTTGTGCTTCCAGGTTCATCCACCCCTGCCTCTTCAACGCAGGCAAGATCCAGGACCCAGGGAACGCACAAGTGGCTAAAGGCACGCATCCATCTTTCCCATGATAAGTAACGGCCAGTGCTGCTGGCCCCCCCACCTGCGGGGCTCTGGTCCAGAGCAGGCCCGAGGCAGGACCAGAGTGATGGGGTCAGGCCCCTTCTCTGCTGGCAGCAAGAAACCGTGCTGGGTGGCAGCGCCCAGGGTGGCATGGGGTGAACCAAACTCTTCCTACTGGAAGAGTTCCACCCCCAAGGCTGGATGGACGTCTCTGCATCTCTGCAGCCTCACCTTCCTGGCTTTATTTTGCCGTTTTTCCTAAGGTTCAAACCTTTGTTCCAGCCCTGGCACTCCCTCCGCTCCCTTCTCTTCCCCTCTCTGCTGGTGCCCCTCCCCATGTTTGGGTGCTCTGGAGCCGGCTGGGGAGTCCAGAGAGGATGGGGATCCTCCCCAAATCCAGATTGTTTTCCATCTTCGGTCCATCCCCACCCATTTGGGGTTTACCAACTCCCAGGAGCTGCGCTGCTGTGTCCCCTGGGGCCGTTCAGTGGGAGAGGGGCAGAGGCTGCCAGAGCCAGGGGTCATCAGGGATCTGCCCCTCCCCGCCTGCAGTGTCCCCACCACCCGCAGGAGGGCTTTGCTGCTGGCTCCTTTACTCACTGAGCTGTGTGAGTGTGTGTGTCTGGTGGAGTCTAAATTACAGAAACCCCACAAACATTAATATGCTCTTTAATGGAATACCACTTTGGTTTTCTATCTGAGCTCTTACAGCAGCTCCCTGCTCCTAAATTGTGATGCATGTAAATGTGACTAAACCTGTCCTGTTTGGTTTTTGTTCTTCCCCAAGGAGGAGGACCACGCCGACGCCAAGTGGCTTTTTGGGCCATCAGCGGCAAAACGTCACTGGCTGTGATGCTCGAAGGTGACACCAGCAGTGGCCAAAGGAGGCAGGCCAGCAGCAGGGCCACTCGCTGACCCTGCTGGATCAGAAGGCTCCACTTATCACCCAGAAACCTTCCTCTAGATCTTATTAAACACTTGAACATCCCAGGAAGCTTCTGGCGTTGTTGTCCAAGTTTCCAGGTGAGGACGAAGCAGTGGCAAATACGGTGCAGAGCCCATGGTGACAGTCCCCAGCCACGCCCTGTGACGGCCCCCAGCCATGCCCTGTGACGTTGCTGCTGGCACTGCTTCTATTCCACCCAGTGACTTCCACAGGGCACTTGCTGTGGGAGACGACTCTGAGGAGGTCTCAGAGGAGCCCGTGCAGCAGCATCACTCAGCGCCCGAGAGGAAGGTCTTTCTGGACTGCCAGTGCCAGCAGCACCCGGGGTGCACCAGCCCTGTGCTATGGATCAACAGTATGTGGGGGGCTTCCCGGCCTCTGCCTGGGCGTCCATTTTCCAGAAGCACCCTCAGCTGCTGTTCTTGCTGAAGGCCTGGGTGTCTCGGGAGATGCAGCAGTTCTTTGGTGTGCAGAGCTTTAAGGGGTTCATGCTGACACGCATGATCCTGGAGGTGCTGCCTGTCTACGGCCTGGACGAAGGCATCCTGGTTGCGGTGCTGCGCCCCGAGCTGCGGAGCCACACGTCCAGGTTCGTGCAAAGGCTCTTTGAGGCCACAGAGCAGGAGTGCGTGGATGAAGCGATGAAACGCATGATCCGCGGGGAGAAGGGGCACGGGGCCAGCGACTGCTGGTCTGAGTTCAGCTGGTGGCAGGAGGGCGGCCCTGTGGCCAGCACCAGCTGGACTGCCTGCCAGGAGCGATGCAAGGGCAAGCTCGTGGTGAGAACCAGCTCCTCTGGCAGCCAGCACAGAGGCGAGTGGATCAGGACAACCAGAGTGACCCCCTCTGACCGCCCCGTGGGCTGGGAGCAGAGCCCCGAGCCCGAGCCCAGCCCCGCTGCCTGCACGCTGGGGACCCCTGTGCCCGGAGCAGCCCCCTCCAGCAGCGCGGACACAGATGCACTCCCGAGCACCTCGACCGCTGCCGTACAGGGGGGTCCTGCCTGCGTCCCCGCTCCCACCCCAGCGCAGCAGGAAGATGCGCAGCAGGAGCCGGGGCAGGCTGTGCCCGGGGCCTCTGCTCCCCTCCGGGGCAGGGCCCGCTCCAAGCGCAGGCCCCACCGCGCTCGCAAGAGGAAGACCCGCAGCTCTCAAGACTCCGCTGCACCTGCCAAGAAGCTGGCCTGCCAGTGATGCTCAAAGGCGACACCAGCAGTGGCCGAAGGAGCCGGGCCAGCAGCAGGGCCACTCACTGACCCTGCGCGACCAGGGGGCTCCATTTTTCACCCGCAAACCTTCCTCTAGCTCTTATTAAACACTTGAACATCCCAGAAAGCGTCTGGCGTTGCTGTCCAAGTTTCCAGCTGAGGATGAAGCATCCTCCTACCCTACACCCCCCCCACACACACATACTTCATCCTTCCTGAGGGTGCTTCAACACAGGGCCTTCCCTTGGAACCATTTCTGATGGTTTGGGGGCAGCAGAGTCCGGAGGAAGGCGGGATGCTCACTGCCCTGTAAAGCGCAGCTGCAGGCTGCGCAAGGGGTTTAATTTCGCATCCTAGTGAACCATGTCCACAGTCCTCTCCTCGGGGTGTGATGGCCATGGTGGGATTGGTACAGCTGAAGAGCTGAAGATGCCATGTCCCATTTCCTTCCTTCACTGGGAGGAGGGCGTCTCTCACCTGGTGCACGGCACCTGGCGCCCACAAAGCTTTTCATTTTCATTGTTTATTTTAAATTCTCATATCGTTTATTTATTCATTTATTTTTCCTTACGAAGCTCAGCTGCTGTCTGAGACAAGGGCAAGGGCTCAGCAGCATGGCCTTGGTGGCCTGCAGGGGGAGATGGTGCAGGGCGGGGGACCGGAGCCAGTCCTGCGTTTGTCATCGCTCAGCACAGGCAGCCAATCTCCTAGGAACCCATGGGAAGGACTTGGTGCAATTACAACCCCCCAGTTTTCCCCATTTCCCACCCTCCCCCCAGACCTGGGAATCAGCCTTAAAAAGAAATTGCACTGTAAAAACCCAGCTTTGGTGAATTGGTTGGAGGGGAGCAGTTCCTGGCCCTGTGATTTTGTGTGATTCCTGCTTGGGAAGAGAAAGAAAAGGCGAAGCAGGTGTGAAGGAAAGAGGCAAAACCCCAGTGCTGCTGGTTCAGCCCCTGCCCTTCCCGTGGTGACCAGTGCATCTCTATGGAGAGCTGGAATGGCACATTCTGCCTAGTTGGAACCAGACATTTTTCCATTGTTGGTTTGTGGAGGGAAGTGTGGAGTGAAATTTTGCCCGTAGTGAGAGGGCTGAAGTAACCACCTCAAACATCAGCCCAGCCCCAGGTATGTGCAGGCCTCCCAGCTTGCTCAGCACTGCCTTGGAGCCTCTGCTTGTGTTATTTGCTTTCACTGTCTCCCGAACTCCAGCAAAAACCCCAGGAGTGACATGCCACAAAGGCAGGATGTTTTCCAGGAGGTATTTTGTATCAGGGAAAAACCCATTGGAGTGTCCGAGCGGGTGTCACGGTGTTCCCCCTTCAATGGATATTAACGTCTTGTCCTGCCTTTGAAAGGGATTGGAATATAGCTTTAACAAAATTAGTAATTGCCCAGTATAGGTCTGGATTCATAAACAGAGGCTCCTAAGTGTGCTGCTGCTGGCTGGGGGAAGGATGCCAGGGAGTGTGGAAATGTCATGGAATTCTTGCTCAAATCCAGCCGGCAATCACTCCAGAAATTCCCTAGTTGAGGCACCGCATTTAGGAAACCCCATTCCCAGCTTAATTATAGACAGAGCCATGGAAGGAAAGGCAATCTCGTCACACAGGCTTTATAGCTGCCACTGTAACTACTGCCTGACACTGGGAATCCTATTCCTCGTAGCCATCTGTAGTGGGAGCAGAGCTGGGAAACAGGGCAAATGCCCTGTGCCTCCATCGCCTCCCAACAGAAAAGCCTTGTCTGTATGGACCACTCCTCTTTGTATCCCCTAGCCATAACCTCTGCCTTCCTCAGAATCCTGCATCGTTGCAGCAAGGGTGGAAAACCTGGAGCTCCGTTCCTGACTGCTGCAGAGCTGAAGATTGATGTTTCAGTGCTTTTTGGATCCAGCCCTTGGGAGCAGGATTGGCCTGCAGCTGCTGGGAGTCCGGGCCTAGGGGATTAACAATAAACCCCTAGGCCTGGCTCTGAAAGGTCGCCCTGCATGTAACATTTAGAAGAACCTCAAAATGTTATTTCACGGAGTATTTTTATTGTTTTCTGCACGGGAAAAGCAAATATCTAAGCTACTATGACAGAAATGCCCCCTTCCTGACTCTCCCCTGTGCATGGGGATTCATGAACGGTGGGGATGCAGTGGGACGAAGCACGGGAGCAGAATGGCAATGGCAATGGCACTGTCGCCTTTCATTCATTAATGTCCCAGAGCCAGGGAGGATGCTGGAGCCACACGTGGGGCAGCTGCACATAACCTTGGGATGCTTTATGAAGGTGAGAGCTGTTGACAGAAGAGATTCACACCTCCTTGTGTGGCATTACCCTCTCCATTTAGGACGGTTAACCCTGAATTCTGTCTCCTTAGATTCACAGTTCCTCTCTTGGGAGCAACCCAAGGGGCACAGAGTGTGCGGCTGCAGGTGAGCTCAAGGGGTCGCAATAAGATTCCCAAAATAGTGTTAAATGCACATGCCAAGGGCTGGCTCCTGCATCTGTCACCCCTCATAACTCCCTTCTGAGATAAGAGGTGCTTGATCTGAGTGACGATGGAACAGTCGACTGCAAGCCCTGCGCATTTTCCTCCATCCTTCATGCTGGATGAAGGATGCTGGATGGCTCCAGCATCCTCCCTGGCTCTGGGACATTAATGAATGAAAGGCGACAGTGCCATGGCCATTGCCATTCTGCTCCCGTGCTTCCTCCCACCGCATCCCCACCGTTCATGAATCCCCATGCACAGGGGAGAGTCAGGAAGGCGGCTTTTCTGTTATGGCAGCTTAGATATTTGCTTTTCCCGTGCAGAAAAAAATAAAAATACTCCTTGAAATACCATTTTGAGGTTCTTCTAAATGTTACACGCCGGGCGACCTTTCAGAGCCAGGCTTAGGGGTTTATTGTTAATCCCCTAGGCCAGGACTCCCAGCAGCTGCAGGCCAATCCTGCTCCCCAAGGGCTGGATCCAAAAAGCACTGAAACATCAATCTTCAGCTCTGCAACAGTCAGGGACGGAGCTGAAGGGTTTCCACCCTTGCTGCAATGATGCGCCCTCGGCTGTGTCTCCTGTACACGCTGCCCTGTGCACCATGAGGTGGTGTAAGGAGCGTGGTTACCACCGGGGTTTGGCTTCTCAGAGCATAAACGCAGCCACTGAAGGTGTCAGGGAAGCACCAGCCACGCCACACATCCCACTGGGATGCAGGGGATGACGTGGATTTGCACAGTCACAGCAGTCCTGGCTCTGCAGAGCCCAGCTGGTGCCATGGGTGCAGACATCCTGGACATTCCTGACCAGCACAGGATTCTGAGGAAGGCAGAGGTTATGGCTAGGGGATACAAAGAGGAGTGGTCCATACAGACAAGGCTTTTCTGTTGGGAGGCGATGGAGGCACAGGGCACTTGCCCTGTTTCCCAGCTCTGCTCCCACTAGAGATGGCTTCACGAACCAGGAAATGTTGGGTAATAACTGTTCGGAAAGCAGCTTTGCAGAATAGGATGTGCGGGTCCTGGTGGACACAAAATTGAAAGGAAGATGGCAATATGCCCTTGCTACCAAGAAGTGAAATGGTATACTGGGTTGAATATACCAAACCCAGTGCCCTCACAAGAGAGGCATCACCACTTGCTTGTTCTCCCAAATACCCCTTAAGGTCCCAGGCTAGCCCTAAACAGAAATTTGCTTGCTTGTGAGGTTTGGGCTAGTCTTGTCCTCAGTCAGCTGCAGGCGTGTTCATGTGGTGTGAAGTGGCTGCATGCAGTAATGCTGTTGTCAGTGCTGATCCATGGCTTTAATTACAAACTAATCTTTTCTTAGTCTTGGATAAGTTAAAAGAGATGACCGCAGCTCAGCCCCAGCTTGGGAGTGCTTCAGTTCAGTCCTGGGGAGCCCTCATCTGCAGCAAAACTCAACCGGAGCGTGAATGTCTCTGGGCAGAAGCTGGTTTTTGTGTCCCACCACCAGTCCCCCGGCATCGAGCTGCTGGCTTCCCCAGCCTTGCTCTGCCCTCGCCACCGTGCAGCTTGTCCCTCTGATCAACCCCGGTGGCTCAGCCGAGCTTCTGGCTCACATATACCTCCTGTGTTGGGTTGGATGTCCCAGGAGGTTTTGCTGAGCCAGACCCCACTTTCTGCAGGGGACACAGGAGGAGGAAGGCAAGACAGGGGCCTGTGGCTCTTGGGGGATGCTGCACCCTTAGATGCAGTGTACTGGTCAGGTCTTGGTCAACACCTGTTATTCATGGTCTTGCTTTGGGCACTGCCTTCAGGGCTTTCTGAGTGGCTGCAAAACCCTCCAGCAGCATTTTGCCTCTCCCTTTGCAGGTGCCTGGGATGGGAGCGAGGAAGGCTTGAGAGTGGCATTCAGCTCAGGCAGCATTCAAGCCTTTGGACACCTCTATAAGCTAGCAAGCATTAGCCCCAGGCTGCAAGTGCAAATGGTGACACCAGAAACACAACATCCTGGTAAGCAGAGCTTGGGGGGATCCCCAAAATAAACCATCCCTTTGGGGACCCTCCCATGACCTGGGGAGCAGCCCCTGTATGACACCCCATTTCCATGGGCCTCCCAGAAACGCACTGCAGCTCCGGCCCCAGGGGATGCTGCAGGCACCAGGTTAGCGTGAGGTGTCCGTGCCCATAGCAGGAGGTTTGGAACTGGATGATCTTAAGGTCCTTTCCAACCCAAACTGTTCTGTGATTCTAGGATTCTCTGTTCCCCCCCATCCTGGCTTTTTAGCTCCTGCCTCCCAGGGCCACGCTGGCAGCCCCAGCGCCTTCCCAGGGAGCCCTGCCAGCTCATAAACTGCTTTTCATCTCTAAAAGAAGGTCCTTTGTGCAGCCTCTTGTCAGCAGGGCCTGTCCCATTGCTAGAGCTACGGCCCTTTTGCTGCTGGACACACCTATTTGTTTTACCAGCTCCTTTCTGGTGCTGTCAGATTTCTCTGCCACCTAAAAGAAAATCCAGAGAAAAACTCGGCCCTGGTCCTGTGCCCTCGTCACCCTTCTTGATTCAGGAAAACCCTCCCTCCCCTGGACTGATTTTCTGCAGGCAATGGCCTCAAACCAGCCTGCTCAGCTACAGCTCCTTGGCACAGCTTTGCTTTCTGGCTTTTACCCTTAAAACGGTTGTGCCCGTGGTGGCAGGGCTGGGGACGGCGTCGTTTGCATCGAGGTCCCTGGGAAGGGCTGGGGACAATGATGTCCCTATAGAGCATCAGCAGGAATGACGCAGATACGCCGAGGGGGTTTCACACGGAATGCTTTCCCTCCATGCATAAAACCTCCCCAAATTAGTGGGTTTGGGATATTGACCTCATGTGCCCATCAGGCAGCAGGAACTGGCCCAGCTCCTAGGATTAGCACAGGGGCTGCAGTGCAGCATGAAGGACGGCTTTTCTTCTACAGGATCCTGGCCCTGCGCTTTCCCTGCTGCCAGGAGCCTTCCCAGGGGATTGCATTGCTTGTTAGGGACATTTAGAAAAGGGAAATATGCGGCCTTCCTGTGTGTCTCCTGGGGCTTCATGCTCGGTGCTGCAGGGATGGGTGGTTAAAGATAGGCTCTGCTGCAGAATGTTGATAATAGAAACAGACAAGTGGGAGAAAAGAAGAGGAGAGGATACACTCTTAGGTGAGAAAAGAATAAGGATGTCCTCCTTGGATACCTTCCTGCCACCCAAAAGCAGGTTGATACTTGTTAGGAATAGGAAGGACCTAGGCAAAGAGATAGGGTTCAAATCTCTTGCCTTAGTGAAGCAGTTAAACTGAGAATGGATTTCAGGCTTTTAACTGCAGTTCTGCCCAAAGTTCTTGAGCCTTTAGTAAAGGAGTGAATTTAATACTGAATGGTTCTCAGTGTGATTTGAAGCATCACGTGGCACATTGGTGATGAGTTGCTGCAGCATTTTCAAAGGAAGTTCAGGAATAAAAGATAACAATTTTTGTGCTATTTCTCTCTGCAGTAAGCAGCAAGAAGCCTCCTCTTTGTCCACTGCTCTGAGGAGCAGGTTTTATCCTTTCTAGAGCGGTTCTCATTGAGATGATCTTTGTGTGAAATTTTCTACCTGTCTCTTTCTCTGTGTCCCCTTGCGGCCGATGTGTGCTGTGCTTCCAAATGTGCTGCAGGCGGGGAGCAGCAGCAGGAGTCCTGCAACGGGGGAGCAGTGATTGGTGGGGTTTGAGGAGCAGTCATGTCCCAAGCAGAAGAGGTGCGCGTTGAAAACGGGTAAGGGCAAAGGACCGTGAAAAGCTGAGGCTGGTGACCAAGGATGGTGAGGCCACGATGTTCTCCAGGGCTACTGTGTCAGCTCCTGACGTTTCAGGCAGGTCCCAGTGCCTAAAGGAAAAGTTTCTCTGGGACTTGACTGAGTGGCCACTCCTCAGACAGCTGCAGCAGCTGATAGAGGTGGATTACAAACTGCTCGTCCCAGTACATGAGCAATTTTGGGTTAGGGTTCGCATTAGGGTTAGGAGTTAAGTTTAGGGTTAGTGTTAGAGTTAAGGTTAGGGGGTTTAGAGTTAGGTTTAGGCTTAGGGTTTGGGTTAGGGGGTAGGCCTATGGTTAGGGGTAGCTTTAGCGTTAGGCTTAGGGGTCACGTTTAGTGTTCGGGTTAAGGGCAGGGATTGGGTTAGTGTTAGGTTTAGACTTGGGGGTTAGGGTTATATTTAGTGTTCTGGTTAGGATTAAGTTTAAGAGCTGGGGATAGGTTTAGGGGTTTGGGTTAAGGTTAGACTTAGGGATTAGGTTTTCAGTTAGGTTGAGTTTTAGGCTTAGATGTAGAGTTAGGTTTAGGATTACAGGTTTGGGTTAGGTTTAGCAGTGAGGTTTAAAAGTTTGGCTGCTCCTTCGCACCCAGTTTTCACCCCCATGGTGGCACTCGGTGGTGGGGCAGCCAACCTGGCCCTGGCTGTTCGCTGTCATCTGATCTCAGAGGTGTCCTCAGAGCATCCCCAGCGGTTCCCTGCTGCCTGGCCCTGGGCTGGGCTGGCCTGGAGACTCCTCACGGCAAACACTGACTCCACACAAAGCCCAGTGTGTCCATGTGACAGCCACCGGAAGGGCTCCAGCTCTCAAACTCAGGTCCTGCACTTGGAAGCCAAAACATGAATCAGCTCTCAAACTCCATCAACTCAGCTTGGTTATCGAATGGGTCATTGCTCCTCCTCGAGGTTTTGCTCTCAAAGTAAGCTTCTTGATACCTAGTAAGTGTGGCACAGCTGGTGGAAACACCAAGCAGTGCATCGCACCCACTCACAGGTTGGTGTCACTGAACTAACCCGGCACTGGCAGCAGGATCTACAAGCTCTGTTTCATTTCTCACATCCATAGATGGGGAATGGAGAAGCAGGAAGAACCATGCCAGTTAAGCGGTTTCCAGCAAGGCACTTCTGTAAAGCAGTTTTAATACAGTACAATTGTGATCATGGAATTCACCTCCGTGACCAAAGTGTTTGGTGGTTGTACGTAAGAAGCAGCTACTTGGCCACAGACAGAGCGGAATCCAGTACCATGCTTTTAGTATTACTGTAGGGATGACCCAGAGCAGAGTTTCTGTCTCTCCGCTGTCCTTTCCAGCACGTTTTTGCAGTCCTGCACTGAAATTGCCACTGCTCAAAGCAGAAGCAAAGTGGAGGAAAACCAGTGACATAATAATAATAAAGAGCAATAATAATAATAATAACTGTTGTTCGACCACACAGCTGTGTTTGAACAGGGGAAGCCAGTACCCACAAGCAGAGGATGCTGGAAAACAGGAAAAGAACATTCCTGTCCTCCAGGGAGCCAAGGCGGGAAGGTCCCTAAGGCATAGGAGCGTGGGGGCTGACTGTCCTCTGCGGGACTGTACCAGCTCGAGGCACCTTCCCATTGCCCAGCGACATCTCCTATTCTTACCTCTGCGTGCAGGGTCCTGCATTCGTGGCATTCCCATGTGGTGGCGAGACACCAGGAGAGGATGAGGAGAGCCCAGAGCACAAGCTGAGGCTTTGTCCTTCGCAGTACTCATATGTGCAAAGGTGAGTGTGGACCAGCTTCAGGACAGACCCGGGCCAGCTGGGGGCTGATAGCCCAGCTGGGGGTGGGAAGCAAATCCCAGAGCCATGGGCCTGGACAAGGATAGCATCCTTTCCTTTCTCATGTCCCGGCTCAATCCCCGCTGCCTGGTGCCTCTCTGCAGCCTCAGGCACAGTCAGCACTGTGAGGTTGAGTGGGACCATAGGGTGGGCATGACTGGGAGAGGGGAGAGGCAGGAAGGTCTCGGTCAAGATGTGGGACTTTCTCCTCGTTGTGGTAGGAGACTTTCCCCAGGGACCCAGTGGGCTTTGCGAGGAGCAGCGACCCGCCTCCTCAGGAAAGTAGCGGAACAGCCCATTTCTGGGGTGGTGAGGAGGAGTCCCTCGTGTAAGGATCTCCAAACATAGCCCTTGCCCAGCACTGCCCTTTCTTGCTTTGACTTCCTCCAACCCCTGGGCCAAGGGGGGCTTCTCCTGACAGCTCTCATGGTGTGGAGCGCTGCAGGCTGGGGTCGCATCCCAGGCACCATGGATCTGATCTCTCCAGCCAGAAGCAGATCTCACCACGTGTGTCCCGAGCAGGCCTGTAGTGTTGCTCTGCACCTCTCTCTGCATGCAGGGCTACAGAGCTTTCTATTCAGTTCCTCAGCTCTGGGGAGCAGATCCGGTACCCAACGGCGGGATCCAGGAAAGCCTTTGAGGCACAGAGGCTCCTAAGATCGATGTCCAGCAAAAGCCTCCTCCAGGAGCACAGGCAGCAGCAGCGCCGGCCAGCCAGGCTGTTACCGGCCGTGCTTCCGTCTGATCAGCAAAGAGCTCTATGCAAAGCGCTGTGTCTGACACCGGGGGTCTTTCCGTGTTGGCTGTGAAATACGCACCCAGCAGGGGGTGAGCTTTGGTGGGGCAGGGCAAGGCCACTGCAGGACAGAGGAGTTTCAGTCCTACTGAAGGGCAGCCCTCTCCCAAGGCTTTGCTATGGCAGCTCGGCTGCAGCCCTGCTCTCTGTGGTCCCTGCACCCTCTGGTCTCTGGCAGTGTGCCCTGCCATGGCTGCACAGCTCTGCTGGGGAGGGTGGAGAGGAGAGGAGGGAAGAGGAGAAGGAAGCACAGTGCTGGGCGCCCAGGGCAACAGAGCTGCCAGGGCAGCACCCGGGGGGCTGTAGAGCCAGGGCCCTGGACTTGGAGTCCAGCTCTGTCAGAGGTGCACCAAGCAGTGCCCCAGGGACAATGACAGCCTAGGCAGGAAGCGTGCCTGGGCAGAGGGAAGCTATGGGGGGCAGCTTTTTGGTTGGGTAGCTTGGCTCTGCCAAAGCTCTGATCAGGTTCCTGAGCCTTTGCTTCGACACTTGCTGGTTAGAACGGCAGCGGGGAGCTGGGGGGACATGGGGACAAGTTCCTCCCTTAAAGGACACAGAAGTTGTTCCAGCTGCTGTGTCTCGAACTGAGGCACCAACAGAGGCACCTTCCAAGGGAAGGCCCTGTGTTGAAGCACCCTCAGGAAGGATGAAGTGAGTGTAAAGGGGGGGCTGTAGGGTAGGAGGATGCTTCATCCTCAGCTGGAAACTTGGACAGCAACGCCAGAGGCTTTCTGGGATGTTCAAGTGTTTAATAAGAGGAAGGTTTGCGGGTGAAAAATGGAGCCCCCTGGTCGCGCAGGGTCAGCGAGTGGCCCTGCTGCTGGCCCGGCTCCTTCGGCCACTGCTGGTGTCGCCTTCGAGCATCACTGGCGGGCCAGCTTCTTGGCAGGTGCAGCGGAGTCTTGAGAGCTGCGGGTCTTCCTCTTGCGAGCGCGGTGGGGCCTGCGCTTGGAGCGGGCCCTGCCCCGGAGGGGAGCAGAGGCCCCGGGCACAGCCTGCCCCGGCTGCTGCTGCGCATCTTCCTGCTGCGCTGAGGTGGGAGCGGGGACGCAGGCAGGACCCCCCTGTACGGCAGCGGTCGAGGTGCTCGGGAGTGCATCTGCGTCCGCGCTGCTGGAGGGGGCTGCTCCGGGCACAGGGGTCCCCAGCGTGCAGGCAGCGGGGCTGGGCTTGGGCTCGGGGCTCTGCTCCCAGCCCACGGGGCGGTCAGAGGGGGTCACTCTGGTTGTCCTGATCCACTCGCCTCTGTGCTGGCTGCCAGAGGAGCTGGTTCTCACCACGAGCTTGCCCTTGCATCGCTCCTGGCAGGCTGTCCAGCTGGTGCTGGCCACAGGGCCGCCCTCCTGCCACCAGCTGAACTCAGACCAGCAGTCGCTGGCCCCGTGCCCCTTCTCCCCGCGGATCATGCGTTTCATCGCTTCATCCACGCACTCCTGCTCTGTGGCCTCAAAGAGCCTTTGCACGAACCTGGACGTGTGGCTCCGCAGCTCGGGGCGCAGCACCGCAACCAGGATGCCTTCGTCCAGGCCGTAGACGGGCAGCACCTCCAGGATCATGCGTGTCAGCATGAACCCCTTAAAGCTCTGCACACCAAAGAACTGCTGCATCTCCCGAGACACCCAGGCCTTCAGCAAGAACAGCAGCTGAGGGTGCTTCTGGAAAATGGACGCCCAGGCAGAGGCCGGGAAGCCCCCCACATACTGTGGATCCATAGCACAGGGCTTGTGCACCCCGGGTGCTGCTGGCACTGGCAGTCCAGAAAGACCTTCCTCTCGGGCGCTGAGTGATGCTGCTGCACGGGCTCCTCTGAGACCTCCTCAGAGTCGTCTCCCACAGCAAGTGCCCTGTGGAAGTCACTGGGTGGAATAGAAGCAGTGCCAGCAGCAACGTCACAGGGCATGGCTGGGGGCCGTCACAGGGCGTGGCTGGGGGCCGTCACAGGGCGTGGCTGGGGACTGTCACCATGGGCTCTGCACCGTATTTGCCGCTGCTTCGTCCTCACCTGGAAACTTGGACAACAACGCCAGAAGCTTCCTGGGATGTTCAAGTGTTTAATAAGATCTAGAGGAAGGTTTCTGGGTGATAAGTGGAGCCTTCTGATCCAGCAGGGTCAGCGAGTGGCCCTGCTGCTGGCCTGCCTCCTTTGGCCACTGCTGGTGTCACCTTCGAGCATCACAGCCAGTGATGTTTTGCCGCTGATGGCCCAAAAAGCCACTTGGCGTCGGCGTGGTCCTCCTCCTTGGGGAAGAACAAAAACCAAACAGGACAGGTTTAGTCACATTTACATGCATCACAATTTAGGAGCAGGGAGCTGCTGTAAGAGCTCAGATAGAAAACCAAAGTGGTATTCCATTAAAGAGCATATTAATGTTTGTGGGGTTTCTGTAATTTAGACTCCACCAGACACACACACTCACACAGCTCAGTGAGTAAAGGAGCCAGCAGCAAAGCCCTCCTGCGGGTGGTGGGGACACTGCAGGCGGGGAGGGGCAGATCCCTGATGACCCCTGGCTCTGGCAGCCTCTGCCCCTCTCCCACTGAACGGCCCCAGGGGACACAGCAGCGCAGCTCCTGGGAGTTGGTAAACCCCAAATGGGTGGGGATGGACCGAAGATGGAAAACAATCTGGATTTGGGGAGGATCCCCATCCTCTCTGGACTCCCCAGCCAGCTCCAGAGCACCCAAACATGGGGAGGGGCACCAGCAGAGAGGGGAAGAGAAGGGAGCGGAGGGAGTGCCAGGGCTGGAACAAAGGTTTGAACCTTAGGAAAAACAGCAAAATAAAGCCAGGAAGGTGAGGCTGCAGAGATGCAGAGACGTCCATCCAGCCTTGGGGGTGGAACTCTTCCAGTAGGAAGAGTTTGGTTCATCCCATGCCACCCTGGGCGCTGCCATCCAGCACGGTTTCTTGCTGCCAGCAGACAAGGGGCCTGACCCCATCACTCTGGTCCTGCCTCGGGCCTGCTCTGGACCAGAGCCCCGCAGGTGGGGGGGCCAGCAGCACTGGCCGTTACTTATCATGGGAAAGATGGATGCGTGCCTTTAGCCACTTGTGCGTTCCTTGGGTCCTGGATCTTGCCTGCGTTGAAGAGGCAGGGGTGGATGAACCTGGAAGCACAAAGTTTTGCTCAGGTCTCTGCAGCCGCACTCTCAGCTGGCACCGGGGCTACTACAATCCCTATCCCAGGGGGAATGGAAGGTTTTATATCCCCAGAGCCAGCCAGCCACCACCCGAGCCGGCTGCTACAGCACAGCCTGGCCCTTCCGCCATCCCCCAGCCCAAGGGGACAACACGACAGCTCTTCGAGGCTGAAGCACCAACTCCCTCACTACCAGGGGAAGCAACGCCTTCTCCAAGGCCTGAGGGGCGCTGGCCAAAGAAGGGTGCAGGAGTTCCTGGAAAGCAACACGCCACTGTGAGCCGGGCTCAGCAAAGGAGGAAGAGCCTGGCTTTAGGGAGCTGGAGGCACTCACAGGAGCCGATGCATCCACTGCATCCAGAGGGGGCAAGGAGCAACATTTCAGATTCCCCTCCAACCCCAGGGGCTGGGGACTGGGGCAGCGAGTGAGGGAAGCAACTTGCCTTCGCATGGCAAGGCTCTGCACAGTCCCAGCACCAGCCCCTCAGGGCTGCCGAGCCCAGGCAGCACAGCCAGGTCTGGCAGGAAAGCAGCTGCCTAAATCTAACCCTGCCCTTCACCCCCGCAGAAGCCCCGTCCGCCCCGACTCACCTCCCAGCACGGGCGCGCTGTCACTTCTGGGCTGGCTGGTGTCAGTGAGACAGCTGGTGCTGGAATTGGCAGGCCCAGAAACCACCGATGTTGTGGTCACGGACGCTGCCCATGTGCGGCTGGTGCCCGAGGAGCCCTGGGCGTTGGCTGTGCCCAGGGACATACCTTCCCCACTGGTGCTGGGGACCTCATCTGCTGGGAGGGAGGAGGAAATCAGGACCCACAACTTGCTGTATGGGACTACCCCTTAGCAGAGCCTCCCAACAGGAACAGCTCACAGATCTGGCCCTGGGGATCCTTGCCCATCACCCTGGCGACTGTGGGGCACGAGCTCTCCCACCAGAGTCTTCACCAGGCTCTAGGAGTTTCAGACCCGAGGACCAGGCAGCACTGGCCCAGGAGGTTCCTTAGCCTGCCCTGCACGGACACCCCACTGCCCTGCCAGCCCGCGCCATGGCCGTCTCCTCCTTGCCGTGCCTTCACATTCCCACTCTGCCCTTACCCGCCTTATGCAACCGCTGCTGCGCTGCCTTCCTCTTCGCCTCTTATGATCTCTGCCATGATGGGGTAGCCGGAATCAGGCCCAGGAGGCTGCCAAGAGAGCAGTAGCTTAGTTCCTTCTCAGGGAAGCCGGCAGAGCCACTCTGAAGGAGGTGTGGAAGCAGGCTGGTGCCAGAGCCGGGAAGCCGTACCTGCTCTGGCAGCGGGCAGCACAGTCACGCACAGCCCACCACACACTGGGGCAGGGGAGAGCATCACTTCCCACTCAGCCGAGGATGAGACCTCCTGCCCCAAGGCAGGCAGGTCAGCCTGCCCCCAGCCCTGCACAAATTGCACTGGGCACATTCCGTCCCCAGACGACGGCAAAAGAGGCTGCGAGACAGCGACGTACCAGCACCAGTGGTTCATTACCCCAGGGCACCAGCAGGCAGATGCTCCTCCTGTGTGGCCTTCCGTTTCCCTGCGATGGTGGTGGGCTCGGGGTCTGGTGCCGCTTCTCCTCAGCCCTCTCGACAGCTACAGGAGGAGACAAGTCAGGAGCAGCTCCCAGCAGGGGCGTTTGGCCTATACCAAGGGGGTTGTCCCTTCTCACTACTCTCTGGATCCCCTTCTTGGAGGGCAGAACCGGGGACACGGATTTCAGCCGCGGACAAGGCTGCGATGCCCTGGGGCAGCAGCTGGCCACCAGAGATCCACGGGGAAGCTGTCACAAGAGCCTGCTGGGGCTCCACGGGCCAGCGGCCCCATCCCACCTCCACAGACACTCCTTGCCCGCTGCCCACCCGAACCACAGACCACACAAACTGCCAGACGTGGCCACATCTTGCACTGTGCCACAGGACCCTAGCCACAATGGGCACACGGGAGAAAACGCCACTGCCTCAGCACCAGCACGTTCCTAGTTTCCAGGGACACCTCAAGCTCATCCCACCTGCAGACCTGAGCTACCTCGTGTCCCACAGCTGGCCGGCACCAGTGGCCCACCCAACCCTGGCACAGAGCTGGGCCCCACCTGCACTCATCTTCCTCCATCTGCACAGCCCTGGTCGCTGTCACTGGCTCACGGCTCCATCGTCGCACCTCCCGTTCCCTGTGCAAGCAGGAGAGAGCCAGTTAGGGTCGGCCCCCTGCCCGGGGAGCAGGATGAGACCCAACACGCCAAGGACTCCCACAAGCATCCCTGCTGTGTTTCTTTGCCGTCTTTGCCAAACAGCAGAGCTCAGGGCAACAGCCTTGAGTCACCGCAGCAGCCTGAGCGTGGCTCCAGGTAGAGGAGCTGCACTGCTCCCCTCCCCTCCCCAGGGCCCGGGCTCGGGCAGCTCAGGGCAGCAGCCGGGGATCCCGGGTGGGAGCCGCTGCTCCTCACAGGGACCCACCCTGTCCTGCTGTTCCACAGCACCGCAGGGGAACAAGGCTGCACCCTGCGCTCTGGCCCAGGAACCAAACACGGGGAAGGCAGATGTGAACACAGACTGTTTATTTGACGTGGGGGACATAAAAAGTGGGAAGGTGAGCGAGGGAAGATTGCACCTTCGCAGCAAAGCGATACTAAAACGGTAGTAAAATCCCAAGATGACAACTGCAGTAGAAGAGAGCAGCGACAAGACAGCAACAACAGCCTAACAAGAAGAGAACAGCAGAACAACACTACCAAAACCAGAGCGTACCGAGGGCAGAGATGCACAACCATTCATCCAGCCTTGCCTGTGCAACTGTTCCAGGAGGAAGAATTGGATTCCCCCCGTTCCATCTCGGGCGCTGCCTCCCAGCACGGTTTCTTGCCCCCATCAGTCCGGGCCCGCCTCCCACCGTCTCCCCGTACCTCGGGCCTTGCCTCGGCTCCACAACCGCTCCCACACGGCGCTGCCTCCGGCACAGCCACGTCTTCACACCGGATCCCCCACGGGCCTCCCAGCACAGACCGGAGCCGCACCCGGCCCTGACAGCGCCAGCTGTCACTCACTCAGTCACTCACTCACTCACTCAGTCACTCAGTCACATCACTCAGTGACATCACTCAGTCACATCACTCACTCACATCACTCAGTCACATCACTCACTCACTCACTCAGACACTCACACTCACTCACTCACTCACTCACTCACTCCCTCCCTCCCTCCCGCTGCGCCTCCCCAGGACTTGGCTGCGCCTTGGGAGCGGCGATCTCGAAGCGCTTCCCGCCGCGCCGCGCTCGCACCACGGCCCCCTCAGGGAGGGGGATCCCGGCCGTGCGGGCTAAAATGGCCGCGGTCGCGGCTGCCACACAAGTGGGCGGGTGGGCGGGCAGCTGCGCTCCGAGCCGCCCCGCGCTGTTTGTCCATTGGCCCGGAGCGCTGAGCGCTGTGCTGTCATTGGCTGACTCCTCCGTGTCCGTCCCTGCGCATTGCCCGCCTCCCGTTCGCTTGGCAAAGTCCCTCCGGAGGGAAAGAGCGCGCTGTGGCCGGGGCCGGCGTCCCCTGGGCCGAGCGAGGCGGGAGCTCTCCGGCGGTGCGGGCCGCGGGAGCGGGTGTTGCGCTGTGGCCGGAGCGGAGGGGGGCGGGTGTCGGGTGTCGGGTGTCGGTGCGAGGGAGCGGGGCCGTGTCCGTGCGGGAACGGCGGAGCCGGGGTTGGCCGGGCAGGAGCTCGGGGGTGTGTGGAAGATAAGTGCAGCGGGGAGGATGTTGTGGGGGGTGCTGGCCGGGTGCGGGGTCAGAGGCGTGAGGTGGTTTCGGGGCAAGGGGACGAGAGGTTTGTGTGAGGATGTGCCGTGGTTCCGTGGGTCGGGCGAGCTCGGAGCAGGAGTCAGTGGTGCGTGCGGAGGGGCAGGGGTAGGGCAGGCCCAGGTGTGAGGGGCGGGGGGGCGGCTGCATGGGCGGTGAGGCCCGTGGTAGGTGGGGGTGTTCCATGGGGAATTGCAGGGGTTGCCCGGGGAGGGGGGCGGAGCGGGGTTCCCGGGGTGCTGCAGGTTCCCGGAGCGCCCCTGGAGGGGTTCGCTGGGGCTGCCGCAGAGCCGCAGCGCTCCCAGCTCTGCTCTTTGGGAGGTTCAGTGTTGCTGGTGAGGGGCTTCCCGTCAAGGTTGTGACCTGAATCGAGGTTTCGGTGTGGCCTTGAAACTGGATCAGAGCTCTCGTAAGCAGAGTGGCAGCTCATGTGTACGAGCAAGGGTTGTGCTCAGCAGCAAGCCCTTGGAGGTGATTTGGCCCTTGCCACGGAGCTTTGTAGCTCGAGAGATTTGCACGTGTTGGATCTGTGCAAAAGTAAGGAACTTCTTCCTTCTGTCCAATCTCAACTTCCCCTGTTTAAGTTTTAAGCCGTTACCCCTTGTCCTATCACTCCAGTCCCTAGTGAAGAGTCCCCCTCCAGCATCCTTGTAGGCCCCCTGGAGACTGGAGGCTCCCTTGTAGACTGGAAAGACAGCTCAATCTAGACTTGTTTCCAGGGAATGAAATGGCTTTATTAACCTTTGTATTTCTAAACTGCAGGCATGAGTACTAGTGATGGTAATACCCTAGTTTTCTGTTGCTGGGCTGGGAAGCAACCAAATGGTCGTATTTTCTGGACACAGTTTTGAGGTTAATGTTCTTGGTTTCCCAAAGGAAAATGTAATGATGCTGAGAGTCACTTTTGCAATGTAAAGAAAAAGGGGTGTGTGTGTGTGAGAGAGACAGAGAGCAAGACTGAGATGGGGTTTACAGGAAACAATACATGGTCAAGAAGTTTGTTTCCTTCTGTGTGCATTTGCCAGGGGGGATGTTTCCTCATCCCCTTTGGCACTCTCCCCTGAAAGGGAGTTCAATGGCCCTGGGAGTGCCCATCACCTCCTTTGTGAGCATGTGAGGGCTGTGGAAGACCAAACAATGCTGACACTGGATGAAGAAACTTCTGGTGAAGTCCTATTTGAAATGAGGCAGTGAGTGTTAAGATACAAGGTGCTGAAGGTATAAGGCTTACAGAAAAAGGGTTGTCTGCAATTTTGAGTTGCAGGCAGCAACTTGTTGGAGTGCCCAAGAATTGTTAGCTGTATTTTAAGCTACCTGCATGAGGCTGGGGTACTTAACGGTCAGATTTAAAATCAACTAAAATTGATACAGGGGTTTAGAGCTCTCCAAAAACTTCCTGGAACTTTTTAAGGTGTGGAAGATTCCCGTAGGAGCACTGTGCTTTCATCTGCAGCAGCTCATTTGGCTGGGCTGGGCTGGGCTTTGACCTCTGCTGCTGTGGTTCAGAAAAAAAACTTCCTTAAATGTGGATTTGTCAGAGGGACACTTGTCCCTTTCCTTCAAATCTTTCTTCTCTAAATCTTGTCCATTGAAAAGGATTATAATTCATAAATAACATTACAAGAGCTCTTGAGGCTTGCCTTTTCTGGGTAGGACTTGGGAGTCCCTGCTAAATAAGGGCGGAAGAAAGCAAAGTTCCTTTAAAGGTAAGCTCAGGCTGGACCTTGTGTTTGGCTGCACTGGTGTTCTGTGGGACAAGCCCCGCAGGCTGGGCCTGCAGCTGCAGCAGCTCTCCAGGTTCTTGCTTGCAGTGGTCAGTGCAGTTTGGACTCACCTTATCCAGTGTCCCCCTGCTCTGTGTGAAGAGCAGCTTTGGAGAGTGGGAGCTGCTTTTTCTTTCCTGTTACAAGGTGAGCCAGAGTTTTGCTTCCTTTGCTGATACTTGTGTTGCCAAAGCAGGCCCAGTCTTCACCTGTCCTTGTTTGTGTGTCAGAGGTGCTCTTCTGACGTCCCTCTCTTGCTGTTGGGTTGCAGAGGCTTGGCATGGGATGGGGACTGCATTTTGGCAGGTGCTGTGGATGTGCAGGTGAGATGCAATCTTTCCAAAAAGCTCTCTCAACAGAAGAGAGTGGCACTAAGAGAACAGAAGGTGAGGTTCTGCGAAGAGCAGATGGTGGCCCAGGCTTTGAAGTCTTAGTGGTGGACGTTTAGCAGGCCAAGTGACAGATGGTGTTCTTTGTTAGAGGTACTGCTGCAGACCCTCAGTCATGGCAGGCTCTGAGCAGGGGCAGGACAGGGCTTAGGCCGGGGCTGTTGGTACCTGATCATTTCAGGGAGGAACCTGCAGCTGGGTAATACACCTGAGTGTGATGCACTCTGAGTGTGGTGAGTGTATCAGAGTTCAAAGGGTTTAATGTAGCTGCTAAGCAGCTTGGGAGAGAAGATGATAGTCCCACATGCCTTTAGCTCCTTTAGGGTGTGTGTTCCTCTAAGACTACTTAAAGATCAGCTTTGCCCCTGCTTTTACTTCTGTTTCAGACTCTGATTTTGTTACTGAAACTTTATTTGCAGAGAAGAAGGTAGTTCAAATGAACTTTACGAATCCACTGCTGATCAGATGAGTGGCCTTCCAACAAGCTGTAGAGAACTTAATGGCCTTTTCAAACCAAAGGAGGGCAAGCTTGAGAAGAGCTGGGTTGAGGGCCCTGCAGTTCAGAAGCCTCAGTTCCGAGTGGCAGAGCCAGGAGAAGGGTGATGGGAGCTTCTGTTCAGTTGGAGACAGAAGGCAGTTTAGTTTAATTTCTTTTATTTCTTAGGATGAGAATGTGTTGAATTTTTCTTGCTTGCTAAATCAATAGAATCTCTCCTGATACTGCTGAGACCACAGTTCTGCTATTGCGCTGGAGGCAGCTTGCTTCAGAGCTGGGCTCTGATTTTCTAACTGTGTCCTGTGTGAGTCCAGCAGCTGTGGGATCCCAACACCTTTGCTCCTCAAGATTGGTCTGAGCTTTTGTCAGTGACTGGTGATGTGTTTGCCCACAGTCATTGGTTTTTTTTTGCACTGGCATTAGTACAGCTATAAAATAAAGAGCCATTCATTACATTCGTAGTGCGAAGGAGCAAAGTGAAGGCTTGGCAAGGAGTGGCAGTGACTTTCGTCTCCTCTTTGTGTCCATCATGGTGCTGCTTGGACCAGTGTAGAGGTTATAGGGGGCTTGTTCAAAACATCTTTTCAGTTTCAACTCTGAAGGCTGCAATGTGGCAGGGACCCTGCAGCGTGCTGCAGAACAGCCGCAGCACTGTTACAACCTTAGATTTCTTGTTTATTCATTTATTTAGTTACTAGTGTCTGTGTTTGATCCAGAAGTCTCATTGTTCTGCCTGCCTGCAGGCAGTTGAGGGGACTGGTGGTTCTGGCAGGCGTGGAGTAGGCTGCTGGAGACAGGGCTGTCTAGAAGTGGGCAGTGGGGAGGGAAGCGTTCTTGTCTGCAGCAAGTCCCCTGCTGCTTAGGTTGGAGGGGCTGCTGCCCCTATGGAAGGGTGCACCAAGTCCCCCCAGGCAGCTCAGGTGTTGCTTTGCCACAGAGGGGCCTGAGATGGGCTGGTGAGACTGCCCTGGCTGTTCTGTGGTGCAGGGCCTGTGCTGGCTCTGCGTTGTGCCATGGCAGTCACAGGGGTGTTTCACACTGGTTCACTTTCTGACCGCATCTGTATTGGTTTGGTTTTGGGCGGTGAATGAAACTGTGCTTTTCTTATGGTCTTATTACTTATGGTAATAATTACTTATGGTTTATTACTTTTTCAAGTTCCCTTAGCTGTTTTCATCAGCAAATGTCATCTTTTGTCATGTGGACACCAGATTTAATTGCTGAAAGGCCAAGTCTCCATTGTGCTTATATTATTTAGTATTTTCCTTGTGTTAATCTGATGATACATTCTGAAATTGAGTTTCCCCTTTTCCCTCCCTCCCCCCCAATATTTGTCATCCTCTCTGTGTAGTTAGTTGGCCTTAACTCAGGAGTAAGAAGGAGGCAGGGTTGGAATTGTTTTGAAAGCTATAGATGAGTTTTTGTCTGCCCTGTGGAAGGGCATCACCTGCTTAGTGCTGTAGTGCAGTACTGGTTAATTTCAATCAATGGAGCTACAGCATTTTGCAAAGTGATGGATACAGGTATTTTCAAGTCCTCATTTCAGGAGGCCACTTAGTTTTATGAAAGTCATTTGGACATATTCATAGATGTGAGGTTTTCTCTACTTCACCAATTCAGAATGAAATTAATTGTGCTGAAACACTGGACTGAATTTAAATTTTAGAGTAATTCTTGTGCCTCTTCCTTCATTGATGCATCTGTTAAAACTGTATGGTTTTGTTCTCTTGAATTTGTTTGGGGTTCTGTGTTGGGTTTTTTCCCTCCCAGAAAGAGGCATAAGGTCACGGTTACTCACTATTTCATTAGAATTAGCTTTTTTCAGGGACTGTGACCTTACCTTGTTGAAGCCACTTTGGCAGCTTTTTACCCGTACGGAAAACAACTTGTGTCATGACATGGCCAAGCCTGGGATTCTTCTTCCTCTTTGTCGTGCACTTGCAGAACTCTTCCTTATTACAGAAAACAGAGTTAGTGTAAGCAGTTCCTGTACTTGCATCCCTCCTCTCCCCAGTGCCCAGAATGATACATAGTTCAGTGTTAAATTAAAAGCAGTTTTCCTTTACCTTGGCAAAGTTCATCAGAGCTTTAGAACCATTAAATGCTTCAGAAACATTACAAACTTTCTCTTGCGGAGTCTGGCAGCAAATTCTACTAGAGGGGCCATGCTGTTGCCATATCCATTGTGGAGCCTTATATAATAGTCATGACTCCTCCTTATGCACTTCAGGCAGCAAGCCCTAAAGCCACTCTTTATTCTGAGAGGAATGCTGCTTTAATAATTAATTTAAAGGTATTTAAATGTGCTTTTCCTTGAGTTGGTTTTGCGCACTACGTAGGAACAGTCTGTAAGGAACTGATTTCTGTGTTCACAAACTGTGTTCTAGTCAGGGAGAGTCTTCTGTGTAGTTCAGATACCTTTGGTTCATGGGGACTACTGTAATGATCAGCATTTTAATGATAATTAGTTGGATGATATCTTTACTTGAAGTTTTGGTGTTCACTGAAGGCTTTGTTGCAGGAGCTTGGATCTCTACAAGAGTATTTGCTTGCCTTTAAATACTGAAGATCAACTTCATCGCTGCACAGCACAGGTCATAAGATTGCTCAACCTCAGTGATGTGTGGTTTTGCAATATCTTTCTGACAGGCAGAGATAATGAATGGTTTCTGAGTGCCCAGTGGAGTTGTATAAAGTAGAGATAAATGTACTTTGACTTCCCAGTACCCTGAAAGGCTTCCAAAATACGTGAATGAACTACGCGCAGATGTTCTCCTTTGATAGTCAGCTGATGTGCCCCAAAGTGGCTGTTGGGTGTCATCTGGTTTACCAAAGTGACCTCTCAAGTGCCAAAAGGTGGGAATGGGGATGGGGGCTGGTCTTTCAGTAGCTGGAAATGCAGTTGCCTTGCTGGAACTGCCTGGGTACATGACAATTGTTGCACTACTAACTTCTTAGGTTGGAGGGGCTGCTGCCCCTATGGAAGGGTGCACCAAGTCCCCCCAGGCAGCTCAGGTGTTGCTTTGCCTGGGAATCGAAGGAGCTGGGAATCGAATTTTCTGTTGTTTTTTCCTGTTATTCTGCTGTCTACTAAAATAACTCCTGCCTCCTGAGGTACACAGCAGGAGCAGAACACCACACAGAGGAGTGGGAAGGTTTCATCAGCACTGTGAGGTCCCTGAAAGAAAGATACTGCAGTCTGTCATTCCAGTGGAATGGGCAGACGAGGGCATTTGAACGTGTTGTTGTGGGACTGTGAGCACAGTCTAGTGGGGATGGGATGGAGCAGCCCTGAGGAGAAGGACTTGGGGTTTTGGGTGACGAGAATCTCCCCGTGACCTGGCTTGAGTGTGCGCTTGAGCCCAGAACCCCCCTGTGTGCTGGGCTGCATCCCCCCCCGGGGCGTGAGGAGCAGGTCAAGGGAGATCTCAGGCACAAGTTCTTCCCTGTGAGGGTGGTAAGGCCTTCAGCATTGGTGTTCAATAAACTGTGGCAATCAGCACCTCGTGAAGATGCCAGCACATCGCTAATTTTTGTGGTGTGGCAGGGATGAGTTCCTTGTCTCTTGGCTTTGCTGCATGATTAACTTTGGTTTTGAACAGTTCTGTGAAGGGCAATCCCCAAAGAGAGTGGCTGCAGCAAGGCTTTCCTAGTGAAATGCCTGGCGTCAAGGAACTGGTTCATCATGAGCAGTTTTGCGAGAATATCATAGAATCATAGAGTGGTTTGGGTTGGAAGGGCCCTTAAGGCTCATACAGCTGCAACCCCCTGCTAAGGGCAGGGACACCTTCCAGTAGAGAAGGTTGCTCCGAGCCCTGTCCAACCTGCCCTTGGTCTCCTCGAATTTGTGAATCTCCTGAAGTCTCTGTTGTTTGAGGAATGGGTGGAATAACCAGCATTTCCCATTTTAATTTTCCAGCTGTATAGCAAGGCTGTGCATATGTCGGGGGTCACCTGCGTGTTCTTTCCCCACTGCTCAGTGGAAACTTCCTTTTGGATGGCCAGGACGCCTCAGGTGGAGGAGGAAGGTAGATTGAAAGGTACCATTGTCACATGGTGGCAGGGGGTTTGAACTGGATGAGCTTTAGGGTCCCTTTCAACCCAAAGCAGTCTGTGATTCCATGATCTGTGTGCTGTGGATTTCTTACATCAGATGTCCCTGGGGAGCAGATTTAAACCTCTGCACTCAGCTTAATGTTCTTGGAATTTGTTTGTGTCTTTCTCTGCTGTTAGTTGATGCTCTGAGGCTGAGGAGGTTGCTACAAGCACACAGTTCATGGAATTGAGAGCCATCGCTGCATGGAGGCCCCAGCGAGCCTGGCCTGTGCCAACAGATGTGTCTTTTGCTGGAGGTCAACTCTGATGCAGTTCTACTGTGGGACAGGGGCTCTGTTCCACTCTGTCCCTGTGCTGTTCCTGAAGCCTGGGGCAGTGTTACTTGTGTGCCCCTTTAATTTGCAAGTCGGTGGAGGATGGGTTTGAAAGGGAGCAGGTTGCTCCCTCTTCCTGCCTGGACTCCTCCTCTTCCAAGAGCTGCTGGAGCCCATGGGTGTGGGATGGTCGGATGTGAGCTGGGTGGGTGGGCTCCACATCTGGGAGACTGAGGAGGTGCCACCTTCCCTAGAGCTGAGTCCTGTGTCAGACTGGCTGGGAAGCAGTGGAAGGAGGAACTGGGGAGGCAGGAGACACACACCTCTCCGCGTACTGCTCTGCAATTCCCACTTGGTAGAGGTTTGGCTCCCCCTGGAGATCACTGTCTGAGGTTGCGTGTGGCTCCTGGTGCTCTAGAGAACGTGGGCTGGCCCATCTTGTGCAAAGCCACCAAGGTGCAAAGCCAAATGAGTATCTTTGGTTTGAAATTGGACTGTTTTTCTTACTCCAGGTACCTTCATCGCCACCAATTCAGTTGCAATCTCAGTGAGTGAAAAGTGATGACTTGGTAACTGTTGCCTTCCTAAAGCAGTCTCTAATAGATGACTTTCCATTCTAGTCAGTAAAGTGACCCCTCTTCTTAGGGGGACAACTTTCTTATTTCTCTAAAGGCAATGAGCTCTGCCTGGATGGGAGTGGTGAGCAGCTCCAGCGGTGCTTACTCACTGGGCTGCCAAGGGAGGGTTTTGCCAGGCTGGGAGAGCGCAGGATGGGGTTGGTGAGAGACACTCAGCAAAACCAAAAGCAGCGACGTGAAAGTGCGCTGTGAGTGGGAGAACGTGGAGGTTATTCTTTGAGCTCTTTTGTCTTGCCAGCTAATTCATACGATGGGGCTTGCGCTTCCTCTCGTATTCACGCCTTCCCCAGGGACCTGGTTGCCAGAAATACCCCTTCCATCCCGAAGCCTGAGTGTGCATGCAAACCCAGCCAAATTCCTCCTTGTCCTGGGTTCAGCAGTAGCAGTCATGTTTCTCCTTCTTGGTAGCTGGTGCAGTTCAGTGTTTTGACTTTCGGCCTGGGAACAGAGCTGATAGCGATGTTTTGGTTTGGCCAAGGACTTTGTGAGCCTCATGCTCTGCCAGGGAGGAAGGGAAGCCAGGAGGAAGCAGAGACAGGACACCTGACCCAAACTGACCAAAGAGGTATTCCATACCACAGCCCGTCATGCCCAGGATGTAACTGGGAGTTAGCTGGAAGGGCTGGGAGACTGCAGGGTTGGAAGAGGGTCGGTGCTTGGTCGGGCTTGCGGGGCGAGTTATCGGTTGGCTGGTGGTGAGGTGGTGTATTCTCTTCCCTTGTTATTTCCTTTATCTATTAACATTGGTGGTAGCAGTAGTGATCTGTGTTATACCTTAGTTACTAAACTGTTCTTATCTCAACCCATGGGAGTTGTGTTCTTTTTGATTCTCCTCTCCATCCCTCTGGGAGTAGGGGGAGGGAAAGAAGGGGGGGAGTGAGTGAACGAGTTACCTGACTGGGTTTAAACCACGACACTCCTGAATCCCACTTTTTCTATTTCATAGTCTTCAAGTTTTAACAATGAAAATACTTCATGAGGATATTGAAATGGCAGCATTAGTGCAGAAGGACAGCAGAATTTTGGAGAAGCTGTGTCCCATGTTGGTGTTAGATGTAAGCATTAGACACTGGTCATCCTGTGAAGTTTGCATTCTGAAATGTTAACCGGGGCTCTTGATGGGCTTTCATCACATCCTGGCTTGAACGAACACAGCAAATAGCAGGTTTAGTGTGTAAGTTTTTGCTGCTTTTCTTCAGAGCAATTTAATGGCTGGGAAGAAAAATGTACTGCTTGTGTCTTTTGTCTTCCTTTTTTTTTTTCATGTATCAGGTAGCAGTGGTGCATTTACTTCTGCAGTGGTGGCTGGACTGGTAGGGAGAGGCTTGCCGTGCATTTTGTCCCTCTGTCCCTACACAGCAGGTACATCATAAACAGCAAATAGAAAGCGATAGCGTTGTCGGAGCGTGGAATTTTGCTCCTGATATTGCACTGCAGACCATTTAACACTGTTCCCCTTCAAAATGACCACTCGGTACTTCTTAGCAGTAGCAGCAGCCTGTCTCTGGAGTAGGGGGCTGAGCACGGTCCAAGTCTTAAAATGTTCATAGAAAATGCTGATTGCAGATACACTAATAATATCTACAGCTGTCACAGCATATGCTGCCTTTTTTTCTATCTAGATTTTGTCAATAATGCTGTATTCCTCTAAGAGAGAGATCAGTTCCCTGGCTGAATGTGAGCATACTGAACTGGAAGAAAGGGAACAAGATCAAGATGTGGAGCCACCCATTGTTGGTCCTGTAGATCTAGAGCAGAACAAACTTGATCCTCCGGAGGGTTTGGATGAAGCCACCAAAATATGCTTCTTGGTACTTAATTTTACCTCCTTTGACATTTCTTTGAATTTGCTGGTTGCATAAAATATTTGGTAGTCTCTATGGCTGTTTTTCTTGTAAGTTCACAAAGTATGGGTCTATGATTTCAGTGTATTGTTATGTAAAGGTAATAAACTATATCTGCAGTCATGAACACTGTTGATGCAGGAGTCACGGACAACGCAGAGACGATCAATGTGATCAAGCAATTGCCAAATTTATTACAAAGCCTTAACTCCTTATATACTATTTCTTACATGCACTTACAGTGATTTGGCATATTATGATATGATACATGTCTTGAAGACCCTTAGTGACTAACATATAATTGGTTAAACACACGTGTGAGAACTCGACCTCGAAAGCTTGCCAGCAGTCCACAGTTCTCAGTAACTCAGTGAATTCCAGCTTCTTATCTTGCTTGCTTAATCTTCTTTGGGCCTCTCATGGCCTTGCTGTATCTTTCAGGATTATTCAGAATTTATGAACTAATTATGCATTTTCCCATGAGAACACTGCCTCCACATCTCCCCCTTTTTGTTTTATATATTTTTTGGGTGACCCTACTTGAGCAGGGGATTTGGGCTAGATCGTATCTCCAATATAGGCCGACTACAGGCTGCTGGGCCTGTCCCTTTTTTCTGCTGTATGGCTCTCTGATAACAGGGGAGGCCATCTGTCCTGGGTTCAGCAGTAGCAGTCATGTTTTTTCCTTTGTGTTAACTGGTGCAGTGCTGTGTTTTGACTTCTAGTTTGAGAACAGTGTTGGTGAAGCCGATGTTGTCGGTTGTTGCTAAGTGATGTTTACCCTGACCAAGGACTCTGTGAGGCTCATGCTCTGCCAGGGAGGAGGGGAAGCTGTGAGGAAGCAGAGACGGGGCGCCTGACCCGGGCTAGCCGGGGAGGTATTCCATACCACAGCACGTCATGCCCGGGGTGGGGGGTAACTGGGAGTTACCCGGAAGGACAGGAGCTTCCGGGTGGAACTCGTTTTCTTGGCCGGTGGTATCGTATTCTCTTCCCTTGTTATTTTCCCTTATCATTGTTTTAGCTGATAGTAGCGGTGGTGATTTGTTGCTGGACTGTTCTTGTCTCAACCCGTAGGAGTTGCACTCTCTCGATCCTCCTCCCCGTTCCTCCGGGAGCGGGGAAGGGGAGAGCCCCGGTGCAGTTGGGGGGGGGAGACGGACACGGACCTTGATTGTTGTCAGCTCGGCACCACTCACTGGGAGTGAGTGAACAAGTTACCTGACTGGGTTTAAACCACGACAGTTCTTTTTGGCGACCAACGTGGGGCACGAGGGGTTGAGATAAGAACAGATCTGACTGGATTGATAGTCACTCGTCACAATGCTGATTTATTGGCTCTCAAGGTTTTTCCTCTTGATCTCACAGTTTCAGTATACCATATCTTACGTCCATCCGGTATTGGCTGTTTTAGTGTTTTTCAAGTGTGGGGCTTGGGCTAAGGTTTTTATCCCATTGTACTTTATGGTAATGACTTGTAATACAATAGAATCATTGATCATGAAACTGATCTGGTTTATGTTCCCAGTGTGGTCACCACCTTTATACTTTGGGAGGTATATGATGGAGGTGCTTAGCAATTACACATCTTTTTTCTCCTTCTCAGGTGCTCAACCTGTGAAGGAGGCATCCTTTTACCCTCCTAGTCGTCCCCCCAGACCATTTACATTTGAGAGTTTTGAATTTTTTGAATGGCCTTTTAATGCTGTTGAGACTTGTTTGCTGATGGTGATGGGAATCACCATGCTAACACGCATACAGAGTGTGTTTTGCCCACTACTGATTTCAAGAGTTAAGCAGATTCAGGTTTGGGTCTTGTCTGGGGTCAAAAGACGATGTAGGAGGACCGAGAGATTTTCCCAGAGGCTGGACAGCCATGAGTGGCAGGGTGTGTGGGATAGTATGGGCAAGTATCTAGGTCAGTGGGCCCCTCCAGTATTTTGGAATTTCACTACCGAACAACTGCAAAATCCAGAAGAATTAGTAAAACACTTAAATGAGGTGTGTGGTCATTCTGGCCATACCAGAGATGGACAAATCACGGCAACGTGCTGGGGCTTGGCCTGTGCTTACAGGGCCTTGTTCAACACTATCCAGCACCTTCAAAAGGAAAAGAATATTGGCGGATTTGAGGGCAAAGCGACAGTCGCTACTCAAACTTTGGCTGCAATGAACTGCGCAGCTACCCCAGTGGCAAGTACAGCAGCTGCTCAAACTTCAACTGCAACAGACAGCGCGGTTACCCCAGCTCCAAGCACGGTAGCTACACCACCCCCAGCAACAAGTACAGTCGCTACTCAAACCACAGTGATAATCACTGCAGCCAAACCAGAGGACCAATTCGTACCAATATCAGTTGCCCCTGTACGCAAGAGAACAAGCAAAAAGGAGGCAAAAAGGGTGAAGCGAGATGAAGAACCAATGAATTCACCACCCGGTCCAGAATCTGATCAGGAGTCATCATCACATGACGAAGAAGAAGAAGAAGAGGTAACTTCTCGACCTCGGACCTCAACCGAGCTGCGGAATATGCGAAAAGATTTTACCCGTCAACCAGGGGAGCACATCATCACCTGGTTACTCCGATGCTGGGACAATGGGGCCGATGGTCACGAACTAGAAGGTACAGAAGCCAAGCAGCTGGGATCACTTGCTAGAGAAGGGGGAATTGACAAAGCAATTGCAAGAGAGAAAAAGTCCCTCAGCCTTTGGAGGAGGCTCTTGGCAGTTGTGAAAGAAAGGTTTCCGTACAAGGACGATGTTACGAGTCGTTCGGCCAAGTGGACTACTATAGACAAAGGCATCCAGTCTCTGAGGGAATCGGCCATCGTAGAGATGATCTATCACATCAAGCCGAATAACGGGGATACACCTATAGATCCAGATGAAGTTGAATGTACACGACCCATGTGGCGAAAACTTACACGGAATGCACCGTCATCATATGCCCATTCATTGGCAACAGTGACCTGGAATGACATAGTACCACTAACAGTGGATGAAATGGTTCATAAACTCCGAGAGTTCGAAGACAATCTCACTCCTTCCATCATCTCAGCTGTGAAAAAACTGTCCCAGGACCTCGACAAATTGAGGGACGATGTATCTGATTTATCCAGCTCCTCACGTGTACCAACACACGTCTCAGCTATTAACAAAAGACGTCCTATTATTCAAGAGAGGAGATACAGAAGGTATACGCCACGGGGTACCCTATGGTTTTACCTGCTGGATCACGGAGAAGACATGACAAAGTGGGATGGAAAACCTACTTCAGCTTTGGAGGAACGGGTGAGTGAACTGAAGAGGGGAGCAAGGGCCAAGACTGATCGTCCCATGAGAGCTATGGCTTCAGTCTCTGGTGAGCAGTTTCCCAGATGGACACTATTGCCCAGGTTATTCATGAGTGTGAAACATGTGCTGCAATTAAACAAGCCAAGCGGTTAAAGCCTCTTTGGTATGGAGGACGATGGTTGAAGTATAAATATGGGGAGGCCTGGCAGATTGACTATATCACACTGCCACCAACCCGCCAAGGCAAGCGCCATGTGCTTACCATGGTGGAAGCAACCACCGGGTGGCTGGAAACATACGCTGTGCCCCATGCCACTGCCCGGAACACTATCCTGGGCCTTGAGAAACAGATTTTGTGGCGACACGGCACCCCAGAGAGAATTGAGTCAGACAATGGGACTCATTTCCGGAATAACCTTATAGATATTTGGGCCAAAGAGCATGGCATTGAGTGGGTATATCCCATCCCCTACCATGCACCAGCCTCTGGGAAAATCGAACGGTACAATGGGCTGTTAAAAACTACACTGAGAGCGATGGGTGGGGGAACTTTCAAGCATTGGGATACACATTTACCAAAGGCCACCTGGTTGGTCAACACCAGAGGATCTGCCAACAGGGCTGGCCCAGCCCAGTCAGAACTTTTACATATTGTAGAGGGGGACAAAGTTCCCGTGGTGCATATGAAGAATTTGCTGGGGAAGACAGTCTGGGTTATTCCTGCTTCAGGTAAAGGCAAACCCACTCGTGGGATTGCTTTTGCTCAGGGACCTGGATATACTTGGTGGATAATGCGGGAAGATGGGGAAGTCCGATGTATACCTCAAGGGGATTTGATTTTAGGGGAAAACAGCCAGTGAACTCAATTGTATGCTGTTGCCTGCTGTGTAATGCTTTTATAGCCCATCAACTAGATGTCTCCAGGTCACCAGCGACTGGCCCTGACTTCCCTCCAGCCATCATCCCAACAGAGAATGAACTTGGAACATCATGGACCGAATGGACTCGGCAGCATTATAGGGATTGGTCCATGCACTAAGAAAATGATTTTTTCCTCTTGGTCTGTATGTATATGGATGTATATATGTGGGAGAGCGATGGTGTATTGAAAATGTGGGATCTGAGCACGACGTGAATGGTATGGAATAAGGGGTGGATAATGTCCTGGGTTCAGCAGTAGCAGTCATGTTTTTTCCTTTGTGTTAACTGGTGCAGTGCTGTGTTTTGACTTCTAGTTTGAGAACAGTGTTGGTGAAGCCGATGTTGTCGGTTGTTGCTAAGTGATGTTTACCCTGACCAAGGACTCTGTGAGGCTCATGCTCTGCCAGGGAGGAGGGGAAGCTGTGAGGAAGCAGAGACGGGGCGCCTGACCCGGGCTAGCCGGGGAGGTATTCCATACCACAGCACGTCATGCCCGGGGTGGGGGGTAACTGGGAGTTACCCGGAAGGACAGGAGCTTCCGGGTGGAACTCGTTTTCTTGGCCGGTGGTATCGTATTCTCTTCCCTTGTTATTTTCCCTTATCATTGTTTTAGCTGATAGTAGCGGTGGTGATTTGTTGCTGGACTGTTCTTGTCTCAACCCGTAGGAGTTGCACTCTCTCGATCCTCCTCCCCGTTCCTCCGGGAGCGGGGAAGGGGAGAGCCCCGGTGCAGTTGGGGGGGGGAGACGGACACGGACCTTGATTGTTGTCAGCTCGGCACCACTCACTGGGAGTGAGTGAACAAGTTACCTGACTGGGTTTAAACCACGACAGTTCTTTTTGGCGACCAACGTGGGGCACGAGGGGTTGAGATAAGAACAGATCTGACTGGATTGATAGTCACTCGTCACAATGCTGATTTATTGGCTCTCAAGGTTTTTCCTCTTGATCTCACAGTTTCAGTATACCATATCTTACGTCCATCCGGTATTGGCTGTTTTAGTGTTTTTCAAGTGTGGGGCTTGGGCTAAGGTTTTTATCCCATTGTACTTTATGGTAATGACTTGTAATACAATAGAATCATTGATCATGAAACTGATCTGGTTTATGTTCCCAGTGTGGTCACCACCTTTATACTTTGGGAGGTATATGATGGAGGTGCTTAGCAATTACACATCTTTTTTCTCCTTCTCAGGTGCTCAACCTGTGAAGGAGGCATCCTTTTACCCTCCTAGTCGTCCCCCCAGACCATTTACATTTGAGAGTTTTGAATTTTTTGAATGGCCTTTTAATGCTGTTGAGACTTGTTTGCTGATGGTGATGGGAATCACCATGCTAACACGCATACAGAGTGTGTTTTGCCCACTACTGATTTCAAGAGTTAAGCAGATTCAGGTTTGGGTCTTGTCTGGGGTCAAAAGACGATGTAGGAGGACCGAGAGATTTTCCCAGAGGCTGGACAGCCATGAGTGGCAGGGTGTGTGGGATAGTATGGGCAAGTATCTAGGTCAGTGGGCCCCTCCAGTATTTTGGAATTTCACTACCGAACAACTGCAAAATCCAGAAGAATTAGTAAAACACTTAAATGAGGTGTGTGGTCATTCTGGCCATACCAGAGATGGACAAATCACGGCAACGTGCTGGGGCTTGGCCTGTGCTTACAGGGCCTTGTTCAACACTATCCAGCACCTTCAAAAGGAAAAGAATATTGGCGGATTTGAGGGCAAAGCGACAGTCGCTACTCAAACTTTGGCTGCAATGAACTGCGCAGCTACCCCAGTGGCAAGTACAGCAGCTGCTCAAACTTCAACTGCAACAGACAGCGCGGTTACCCCAGCTCCAAGCACGGTAGCTACACCACCCCCAGCAACAAGTACAGTCGCTACTCAAACCACAGTGATAATCACTGCAGCCAAACCAGAGGACCAATTCGTACCAATATCAGTTGCCCCTGTACGCAAGAGAACAAGCAAAAAGGAGGCAAAAAGGGTGAAGCGAGATGAAGAACCAATGAATTCACCACCCGGTCCAGAATCTGATCAGGAGTCATCATCACATGACGAAGAAGAAGAAGAAGAGGTAACTTCTCGACCTCGGACCTCAACCGAGCTGCGGAATATGCGAAAAGATTTTACCCGTCAACCAGGGGAGCACATCATCACCTGGTTACTCCGATGCTGGGACAATGGGGCCGATGGTCACGAACTAGAAGGTACAGAAGCCAAGCAGCTGGGATCACTTGCTAGAGAAGGGGGAATTGACAAAGCAATTGCAAGAGAGAAAAAGTCCCTCAGCCTTTGGAGGAGGCTCTTGGCAGTTGTGAAAGAAAGGTTTCCGTACAAGGACGATGTTACGAGTCGTTCGGCCAAGTGGACTACTATAGACAAAGGCATCCAGTCTCTGAGGGAATCGGCCATCGTAGAGATGATCTATCACATCAAGCCGAATAACGGGGATACACCTATAGATCCAGATGAAGTTGAATGTACACGACCCATGTGGCGAAAACTTACACGGAATGCACCGTCATCATATGCCCATTCATTGGCAACAGTGACCTGGAATGACATAGTACCACTAACAGTGGATGAAATGGTTCATAAACTCCGAGAGTTCGAAGACAATCTCACTCCTTCCATCATCTCAGCTGTGAAAAAACTGTCCCAGGACCTCGACAAATTGAGGGACGATGTATCTGATTTATCCAGCTCCTCACGTGTACCAACACACGTCTCAGCTATTAACAAAAGACGTCCTATTATTCAAGAGAGGAGATACAGAAGGTATACGCCACGGGGTACCCTATGGTTTTACCTGCTGGATCACGGAGAAGACATGACAAAGTGGGATGGAAAACCTACTTCAGCTTTGGAGGAACGGGTGAGTGAACTGAAGAGGGGAGCAAGGGCCAAGACTGATCGTCCCATGAGAGCTATGGCTTCAGTCTCTGGTGAGCAGTTTCCCAGATGGACACTATTGCCCAGGTTATTCATGAGTGTGAAACATGTGCTGCAATTAAACAAGCCAAGCGGTTAAAGCCTCTTTGGTATGGAGGACGATGGTTGAAGTATAAATATGGGGAGGCCTGGCAGATTGACTATATCACACTGCCACCAACCCGCCAAGGCAAGCGCCATGTGCTTACCATGGTGGAAGCAACCACCGGGTGGCTGGAAACATACGCTGTGCCCCATGCCACTGCCCGGAACACTATCCTGGGCCTTGAGAAACAGATTTTGTGGCGACACGGCACCCCAGAGAGAATTGAGTCAGACAATGGGACTCATTTCCGGAATAACCTTATAGATATTTGGGCCAAAGAGCATGGCATTGAGTGGGTATATCCCATCCCCTACCATGCACCAGCCTCTGGGAAAATCGAACGGTACAATGGGCTGTTAAAAACTACACTGAGAGCGATGGGTGGGGGAACTTTCAAGCATTGGGATACACATTTACCAAAGGCCACCTGGTTGGTCAACACCAGAGGATCTGCCAACAGGGCTGGCCCAGCCCAGTCAGAACTTTTACATATTGTAGAGGGGGACAAAGTTCCCGTGGTGCATATGAAGAATTTGCTGGGGAAGACAGTCTGGGTTATTCCTGCTTCAGGTAAAGGCAAACCCACTCGTGGGATTGCTTTTGCTCAGGGACCTGGATATACTTGGTGGATAATGCGGGAAGATGGGGAAGTCCGATGTATACCTCAAGGGGATTTGATTTTAGGGGAAAACAGCCAGTGAACTCAATTGTATGCTGTTGCCTGCTGTGTAATGCTTTTATAGCCCATCAACTAGATGTCTCCAGGTCACCAGCGACTGGCCCTGACTTCCCTCCAGCCATCATCCCAACAGAGAATGAACTTGGAACATCATGGACCGAATGGACTCGGCAGCATTATAGGGATTGGTCCATGCACTAAGAAAATGATTTTTTCCTCTTGGTCTGTATGTATATGGATGTATATATGTGGGAGAGCGATGGTGTATTGAAAATGTGGGATCTGAGCACGACGTGAATGGTATGGAATAAGGGGTGGATAATGTCCTGGGTTCAGCAGTAGCAGTCATGTTTTTTCCTTTGTGTTAACTGGTGCAGTGCTGTGTTTTGACTTCTAGTTTGAGAACAGTGTTGGTGAAGCCGATGTTGTCGGTTGTTGCTAAGTGATGTTTACCCTGACCAAGGACTCTGTGAGGCTCATGCTCTGCCAGGGAGGAGGGGAAGCTGTGAGGAAGCAGAGACGGGGCGCCTGACCCAGGCTAGCCGGGGAGGTATTCCATACCACAGCACGTCATGCCCGGGGTGGGGGGTAACTGGGAGTTACCCGGAAGGACAGGAGCTTCCGGGTGGAACTCGTTTTCTTGGCCGGTGGTATCGTATTCTCTTCCCTTGTTATTTTCCCTTATCATTGTTTTAGCTGATAGTAGCGGTGGTGATTTGTTGTTGGACTGTTCTTGTCTCAACCCGTAGGAGTTGCACTCTCTCGATCCTCCTCCCCGTTCCTCCGGGAGCGGGTAAGGGGAGAGCCCCGGTGCAGGGGGGGGGGGAGACGGACACGGACCTTGATTGTTGTCAGCTCGGCACCACTCACTGGGAGTGAGTGAACAAGTTACCTGACTGGGTTTAAACCACGACACCATCCTTCACATCAAGATCTGGCATGGCATGTGTCCCCACCGCTCCACGCCTGCCGGGTTGCAGCCAACAGCGGAGCTAAAGGTTCTTCTTGGTGGCAAACACAGAGGCCATCCCAGTCTTGCTCTTGACTGTGGTAGCAGGCATTTGGTCAGCCTCAATCCTTGCACCTTGTTGTCAATGCAGAGTTTCACCTCCTTCATCCAGTACCAAGTCGCTACTACAGCAAGGCACACACAAATTTACATTAACAGAGTAACTATTACAGAGTGCAGCAGCATGTTGAAGATGCTGATGGCAGCGAGGGACTAGCCAAAGAAATTTCTTACCACTGGAATTCTCCCACCCTCTTAATTTATTCCATTACCTGCTTTATAACACTACCATTGTATTAGAATCTTTCTAGCCTTTGCCTTAGCATTTTCTAGCAGCTACTGCAAATTTCCATACTCTGACATCTCTTTCACAAGTGACAAATTATATAATACAAGGTGTGGTTTCTTATTAGAGACTGGCTAGTAAATACAGGTGGTTTTATACACAAAATCACAGCCTCTAATAATAGCTACTCTACAAGCACACACACATATTCAAGCAGTTACTTTTCAGTAGCCCCCAGATGATGTTTTGCAATCATTCCTTTTTCTCTTCCTCTATCTCATTCTGCTTGGGGTATTCACGGTCAGCTCCTGTAGCTGAGGCATCAGGTTCCTCCATTCGTCTGTCCAGCTCATGGCAAGGCTTGACAAACTTTGCAGGCAGTCGTCATGGACCTGTAGGCAGGAGGACACAAATATACCCCCTCCCCCAGGTTATCAGTTCTTGAGAAGGAGACAGGTTAAACTGCACGTTGTTAACCGGCGAGGAGTTTGCTGCATCATTGCCTTTGATTTTGTTTTTGTTTTTTTGATCCAAAGTTGCTCACCCTACAAACGCCGACCTGCTCGGCAGCAGTTACAGCTGCCTGCCTGCTTCAGCAGCAACCATAAATACCTGCTGGCAACCACACTTTTGCATTAACCCTTTCATGCCCGAAATGTTAAACTGCTCCCCATTAAAAACTTTTACATGAACCAAACACCAAAAAAACCACACAGAACACCATCTGCCCTCAACACATGCACACACACACTTGTGGGATCCCACAAGCACGCTCCACACAACTACAACATTTGAAGCACAAAATCCAGACAATCATCACTCCCATTACAGTCCCACGTACAGAACGTGGCACAAGGACCCTGTGGAGACTAACAGGAAACCAGCTCCGAGAAGCATCACTGCAGTGCGAGGTGGCAGGCTCAACCTTAGCGGGGGTCCCACATTGCATGTGGCTTGGGCTTTTATACTGACCAAAATGCACTCATTCCAACACAGGTGGCCAGCCTATGTTGGAAGAAGTGGCCAGCAATATCTACAAGGTCTCCAAAGGTCGATAGAAACCTGGACATACTTATATTTACCGACTTCTAGTTCATGTGTATCACAGAGAGAGTGTATTAAATGAGTCACAGTATGCCCAATACCCCTGATAAGAACATATGAAAGACCTTCCCACCACCGAAAACGCATACAATACACCTGTATCCTGTGTTTGTCTCGCTGTAGGTTCGGGGGGGGGTAGGGGGGTGGTGGTGGATGATGGGGTTTTTTTTGTTTGTTTTTTGTTTGTTTGTTTGGTTGGTTTTTGTTTTTGTTTTTCCTTCTTTAACGTAAAAAAGATTGCTCTCTTCACTTTAAGAAGGGCTGGAAACATCCATAAAACAGAAGTCCGAAGCTGAAATTTCTATTCATTCAATCACTGACAAGGGGGGTGTCCTGGGGCAGTGCTGACTCTTTCCAGGGTTTCACCCATCGAGCTGGCACCCACCGCAAACCGGAATCTATAATTATACACATATAACCTCGACCAGTTAGTTTTACTTCTGTGTTGCAGAATGGCTCCAAGAGCAAGGCCATGGATCCTTAGAGGCCTTGTGCGAGGAAAGCAAGGTGTAGGCCTCACAGGTAACCGGATACCGGATGTGGGAGGAGAATGTGAAGGAAGCTGCATAGAACTAACCAATACTGTTCTGACTCGTAGGCGTGGCTACACACCACGCGGATATAAGCAAAGTGCGCCACAAATAAAGTAGAAGTTTGCTTGTCACCTATACTGGGTTGGCGTGTCTTGCTTCTCCTCACCGCTTACAAATGGTGCCCTAACAGGGACCATGGACTACAGGGCCCCGGCTACCGGGGACCCGGATTACAGGGCCCCGGTTAACGGGGACCCGGAATACAGGGCCCCGGTTAACGGGGACCCGGAATACAGGGCCCCGTTTAACGGGGACCCGGAATACAGGGCCCTGGTTAACGGGGACCCGGAATACTGGGCCCTGCGTATCAGGGACCTGGAACAGCGAGTGAGCGACGCCGGCGGCAGCGGCTGGGGAGCGCGAGCAATGCTGCTGCGGTGGCTTGACGGACCCGGGTGCTTGGACTAACCGAAAGGAGTCCACCGCTGGGGCGAACCAGACACTGCTGTGTCGGGAGGCCGATCCGGAGACCGAGGTTACAGGATGACCCAGAAGAAGACGATCCGGAAAAGGCTGGCCATGAAAACGGACCGAGAGGTAGCCCTGGACTTACTAAAGTGCTTTTTGTAAAAGCGGGGAATTGAGCCTGAGACTCTAAAGCAGCTAGCAGGTCTAGTGGCTGTAGGGAAGGCTAAGGGATTTTTTGTAGATCCTAACACAGTTTTTGAGGAGAGTGAGTGGCAAAAGTTTGGTGATGAACTATTTGACTCAATGCTTAATGATGATAAAACGGCAAAGAAACTCGGTAAACCATGGAGAGAAGTAATAAACTGTGTAAAAAGATACAAGGCAGAAAAGAAAACTGCCGCGGTAGCAACAGAAACTAGGAAGAGACGTCTCCGGTCGGTTGAAGCCGGGGGAAGACTACAACTCGTTTTACCCAACTCGTGGGAGCACAGGGTTCTCCCCCCCCCACTCCTTTTCTCCCCCTCCATCAGAAGGTGCCGCGGAGGAGGTGTAACCCCCTGCTCCCCCACCACCCCAGTTCCGAAAGTAGGGACTTTGAAAAGGACAGAGAAAGTATATTAGAAGGGATACGCATGATGAATGTTGAGGAAGCTGAAAGGAAGAGGGCGGTGCCTCGGCGCCGGATCGATTGGGGCGCCATTTTGAAGCACGCAGTAGAAAATAGAGATCATGCACTAGCGGGAGATTTAAAGGAACTGCGAGCCTTTCCAAACCATTATGCCCTAGAGTGGAAATTTTTTAACTCAGTTATGGGGGAGCCAGGTCTGCAGATGGCAACATACTGAACGAGAGACATCTGACAAGAAAGACATAGCTGTGAGCAACGGAGACCCTGAGTTCGGCCCACGATCAGCCCCCGAATCCCCTGAATCCGAGCCAGATTTATATCCTCTGCTTCCAGACCCTGACTCTTCATCTCCCGGGTCGGTCTGCTCAGACTCACTGGCCCTGGAGACGCTCAGCTGTAACAATGGGTAACCAAAGATGCGATCATTACTGGTGAATTTTCTGCAATGGGCATCTCTGCATATCCTGTGTTTACTACACAGCAGGGGGCTAAAGAGTGGGAAGCTCTTGATCTCAAAATAGTTAAGGAGGCCTGACAAGCAGTGACCACGTATGGGTTAAAATCCTCTTATACTCAAGCTGTATATGTTATGATTTTTCTTGCAATTGACAGGGGGAGCCCATACAGTTTCTCTGTGATACTCATGTACTAGAAGTTGGTAAATGTAAGTATGTCCAGGTTTCTATCAACCCTTGGAGACCTTTGTAGATACTGCTGGCCACTTCTTCCAGCACAGGCTGGCCACCTGTGTCGGAATGAGTGTGCATTTTGGTCAGTATAAAAGCCCAAGCCTCATACGATGTGGGGGAGGCAGAGCCTCTGCGGGGATGCCCACCAAGGTTGAGCCTTTCAACGGGTAGCTGTTTAACATTTCGGGCATGAAAGGGTTAATGTAAAGGTGCGGTTGCCGGTGGGTATTTATGGTTGCTGCTGAAGCAGGCAGGCTGCTATAGTTGCTGCCCAGCAGGACGGCTTCCGCAGGGATTTTAAAAAAAAAAAAAAAAAGGGGGGGGGGGAGGGGGAGAGAGAGAGAGAGTAATGATGCTGCATTTAACCTGTCTAACCTGTCTACTTCTGAAGAACTGATAACCTGGGGGAGGGGGTATATTTGTGTCCTCCTGCCTACAGGTCCATGGCGACTGCCTGCAAAGTTTGTCAAGTCTTGCCATGAGCTGGACAGACGAATGGAAAAACCTGATGCCTCAGCTACAGGAGCTGACCGTGAATACCCCAAGCAGAATGAGATAGAGGAAGAGAAAGAACGAGTAACTGCAAGACATCACTTGGGGGCAACTGAAAAGTAACTGCTTGAATATGTGTGCTTGTAAAGTAGCTATTATTAGAGGTTGTGATTTTGTGTATAAAGCCACCTGTATTTACTAGCCAGTTGCTAATAAGAAACTACACCTTGTATTGTATAGATTTGTCACTTGTAAAAGAGATGTTAGAGTATGCAAATTTGCAGTAGCTGCTAGAAAAATGCTAAGGCAAAAGCTAGAAAGATTTTAATACAATGGTAGTGTTATAAAGCAGGTAATGGAACAAATTAAGAGGGTTAGAGAATTCCAGTGGTAAGAAATTTCTTTGGCTAGTCCCTCGCTACCATCAGCATCTTCGACATGCTGCTGCACCCTGTAATAGTTACTCTGCTAATGTAAATGTGTGTGTGCCTTGCTGTAGTAGCAACTTGTAACTGGATAAAACAAAACGGGGGAGATGTGGAGACAGTGTTCTCACGGGGGAATGCATAATTGGTACATAAACTTTGAATAATCCTGAAAGATACAGCAAGGCCATGAGAGGCCCGAAGAAGCTTAAGCAAGCAAGATAAGAGGCTGGAATTCACCAAGTTAATGAGAACTGTGGACTGTTGGCAAGCTTTCAAGTTTGAGTTCTCACACCTGTGTTTAACCAATTATATGCTAGTCACTAAGGGTCTTCAAGGCACGTATCCAATCATAATATGCCAAATCACTGTGCTTCAGCCGGGGCCTTGGCTCAGCTAAACAGACTGAGTTGCTGAGTTGCTAAGCAGACAAATACTACATCGAAGGCAATTTCTGATTTGGTGTTTAATGTTGACTCTCTAAGACATGCAACACTACAGAACCTTTTGTTGTTGGAACAGGGACATGGATGTGAAGAGTTTGATGGAATGTGTTGCATGAATCTTTCTGGTCATTCTAATTTGATACATGCACAGCTGAAAACCCTGGCTCAGCTTACCCAGCAATTGCAAGTGAACAATGACCTAGGGATAACTAAATGGTTGTCCTCATGGGGCATTACAGGTTGGCTTAAAACACTGCTATTTGAAGGACTGCGCTTATGTATCATTGCTATTTTAATCACTGTAGTTGTTAGACTTGCTTATAGTTTTGTGGTGAAAACAAGTGAACAGAACGACCCACAATGTTTTGCTTGCACAAAAGAAAAAGGGAGGAATTGTTGCAGAATGGCTCCAAGAGCAAGGCCATGGATCCTTAGAGGCCTTGTGCGAGCAAAGCAAGGTGTAGGCCTCATAGGTAACCGGATACCGGATGTGGGAGGAGAATGTGAAGGAAGCTGTGTAAACCAACCAATACTGTTCTGACTAGCAGGCGTGGCTAAACACCACGTGGATATAAGTGAAGTGCGCCACAAATAAAGTAGAAGTTTGCTTATCACCCATATTGGGTTGGCGTGTCTTGCTTCTCCTCGCCGCTTACACTTCTGCAGGACCTTTCCAAATGCCGGTTTCCAAAGCCTTATACTGGACCAGAACACCCAGAGTTTTAGTCATATAACCTGAACCTAATGCCTGACCATGTATTATGGCCGGGGGATCATTAAAGTCTCCTGTCAATCGCAAAAAATTCATAACATATACAGCTTTCTGTGTCCTTGCTACCGGTGTAAGTCCTTCCCCCGTTTTTTGTTTTTCCAACAGTTGTTTCAAAGTTTGATGTGTTCGTTCAATAATAGCTTGTCCTGTAGGAGAATGTCAAGTGTCAATAGTAACATGGATATATTTCAATTTCCCAAAAGAGGGTACATGAGTCACATCCATTTGCCAAAGCTGAAGAGGCTGGAGGCCTCGAGGGTTGACTCCAAGGCCTATACCTGCTGCTTGGCCTTGGCAATCGGGACAAGATTAGTGATTTTTGTCATGATGTGAACTAAGGCCTCATACTGAGGTTTTGATAGAACTCTTTTGTTCTGCCTTTGACTCACCCTTTAAAAGCGGCATGAGATCAGTCAGATCATCATTTGAGATTTGAGCTATTTTCGAATTTTCAGGGATGTTGACCGGAGGAGCATGCGTTTGCACCATGATCCCAATATTTCCAGTATAGTCAGCATCAATTACACTGGGTAATACAAAGATTCCTTTCCTTGATGTTGATGATTGTCCCAGTAGCAAAGCACATAACCCATGACCAAGGGGCCCATTTAATTTAGATGGAATACAATGAACAGAAGTATCAGTTATGGTAAAATCTATTGCTGTTGCCACGTCCACTCCGGCACTCCCTGTGGTGGCGGAGGGGATGCAGTCCAGACACCCTGATTTTGTGTTGTCGTGCGGGGTGGCATCGCACTCACATTCAAGTTTCCCAACAGGGTTCTGTCTTTTTTAAACTTTGAACAACATTCAATTGTCTTGTGGCCAAATTTGTCACATTTAATACATTTGTCTGCAAGACCAGTAACACCACCCTGAGGGGGTCGGGTTGCTGAACTAATTTTCTTTACAGTACACTGCTTTTTAAAATGTCCCATCCGTCCACAACTGTAACATCTCGTACCTTTAGGATCCCCACGATCACCCTGACCTTGTTGTAGAAGGGGTTTAACAGCAGCGGTGAAGGCAGTAGCCATGTATCCAGCCTTTTCCTCTGCTGTGCCCACTTTAGAACATGCATCCATCATTTCTTGAAGACCAGCAGATTTTGGCAAAACCTGCAAAATATGCTTACAAGCTGGGTTAGCATTTTCCATAGCCAGAGACATAAGCATCGATTCTTTAGCATTAGATGCCAGATCAATATTCTTTTCGATAGCCTCTGTCAATCTGTCAATAAATTGCATATGGGGCTCAGGAGGTCCCTGCTTTACTGATGTATATGAAGGATTAGGCTTTCCTGCTTCCGGCACAGCTTTCAGAGCAGCTAAAGCCAATTGCTGTGCTTGCTGTAAAACTTCAATTTTCATACAAGCTTGTACTCCATCAGGGTGAAATTGTCCCTTTCCCAATAACATTTCAGATGAAACACCGTGCAAAGGGCGATGAGGATTACACTCTGAATTCTCATCTGCAGCCCTTGCAGCAAGCTCCTCAAACCCACTTTTAAAATGCAGGAGCTGTGAAGGAGTTAATAAAATTGCAGCCACTCTGAGACAATCATTTGGAGTTAGAACATTACTAGAAAAGAAAGCAGACATCATTTGCTGGGTATATGAGGAAGACAACCCATACTAATTGCTCCCTTAATTTCTTTCACAGCTTTCCAGTCCATAGGAGTCCAGACAGACTGTCCCTGAGGATTTATAATAACAGGGAATGCAGTGGGAACATCTATCGGTAAAACAGTACCGTCTATAATTGCATCCTGAATGCAGCCTCGCCATCTCATGGCACTCGGATTGGCTTTATTAGATGTAGGAGTCGGTGGTAACGGCACATCACACGGACTGATTTTATCTGGGTTTTCCGGTTTTTCTGTTTTTTCTGGGGCTTGCTCCCTCTCCTCCCCCAACTTGTCCAGACGATCCCGCAAGTCCTGCAATTGCTTATCTAAGGATTTTGTCCATTGTCGCCAGTTCCACTCATTTTGCAGCTCCAGTGGGAGCGATGCAAGTGGTGGTTTATGTGGTGGAGGTGGGTATTTATTCGGAGTTACACTCTCCTCCTTAGGAGACTCCCACCCCAGCAAAAATTCTTGGGGACTAAGTTCAGGGGCAGTAGCGGCACGAAAAGGGTTAACATCAGTTTGTTTCATTTCTTCACTAGCCCCTACAGGCTCCCGAGTATCAACTGGAGCTACCGCCGATAAAGGCGTTGTTGACACAGGATAGGGGAAAGGCGCAGGGTCCTCAAACATTCGTACCTTACTGCGTGCTGGTTTTTGACCAGAATGTTTTATGCCCTAAACAGACAACACTACCATGGCTGTAGCACCGGGTGCTGAATCTAATGTAGGTGCCGAGCCCTGCTGTTGTGAAGGCGAGTCAGAGAGAGCTGTAAAAACAGATTTTGCCGCCTGTTTGCGGCTAGAGTCCCTTTTAGTAGTAACCAGGGGGCAGCAAGAGACTTCGCCTCCTTAAACCCATAAGTAACTTGATCCCACAGTGAACGTATACATATACATGAACGTATTTTAGTTTGCCAAATTCAGGGATATGTGTGACATCTGTTTGCCATATTTGAAGTGATTGAATACTTCTGGGGTTAACCAACAACGTAGGACCCTTAGTGAGTTGTTGACAATCAGGACAGGCTTGTATGCTAGCTTTTGCCTCTGCCATCGACAAGTGAAACCACCGTTTTAGGACCTTTGCTGATTGGTGGAAAAATTCACGAGAAATTCGAGCTTGTTGCCATACGTTGGGCACAGGTGACACACTGACAGGTTGAGTTAAATGGTCTGCTCTATCATTTCCTTCTGCATAGAATCCTGGCAAGTTTGTCTGACTGCGATGGTGACATATATAGTGCACTTCTGTTCTTTGTTTTAACAACAACCATAACTGTTTCATATAGCTAAACAAGGTTTCAACTGCAACCTGTTTCAAATAAGCTTTTTCTAATGGTTGCGCAACTCCTACTACATACGCTGAGTCTGAAATCATATTGATTGGACATGTGTTCCATCGTTTAAACACCTCAGTCACTGCCTTCAGTTCTACAATCTGGGGTGATCCCTCAGAAAAAACTATATGTGATTTCCACTGGCCCTGTTCCTGCCATGTAGTAGCTGCTTTGCCTGATTTTACACTCCCATCTGTAAAGACTGTGATACCATTCACAGCTTTGAGATTGTACTTGGGTTTTTCCTCTATACATTCCTGCTGAATAAAAGTCAATATTCGATGGCTAGGATGACGGACCTTGATTGCTCCATCAAATCCTGCTAGAGCTATCTGCAGTGCTACACTATTCTGCATACACCATTGCAAATACTGTTCTGTCATAGGAATAATTATGGTTTGGCATTCTTTACCAGATAGGTCTATGATACGATCCCTTCGTTTCATATTTAACTTACTTAGCAAATGTTTCAGCTCTGGTCACGATGTTTTTTGATGGTTGATGTGACAAAAATTGGCACTGAAGAATTTTCAGTTTCTCCTTATCAGATTCAACCCATTGCATGGTTAATCCTACTGGCTGGAAATCATTACTGACAATCAAAAATTCAGTAGGAACTCCATTCATCACACGATGTGCCTGTCTCTCAATACTCCCTAACAAGACTTGCACATCGTTAAGTGTATGGATATTGACCTTGATGGCTAATTTCCTGAGGTTCAGTGGTGTGATCTAAGATTTTCCAACCCAAATATTTCCATGGTGTGGTATCCTGCACCTTTTCAGGGGCAATTTGCAATTTATGTTGTTGCAACACTGAACACAATTCTTGTTTAACAGCTTCTAGGTTATTTTCTCAGCCACCAGTATATCATCCATATAACGATACACTAATAATTGGGGGTGTCTTTCCCAAAATGGACGTAGTTGCTACATCAACACAACCTTGACATATTGTTGGTGAATTTTTCATGCCTTGTGGCAATACCACCCATTGATATCTCTGCATGGGTCCTTGTTTGTTTATTACAACGTGCTTCCAACTCTTTGAGTACCAAAGACGAACGAGACAATTTCTTCAGACGTATTGACACGAACTGGAGACACGTGGCTGACTTTAAACTTCATCACTGATTGTGAATTATCTACATAATTTTAAACTTTCCTTATTTGACAGACTTCAAAAGTATTTTGAGTCATAAAAATTCAAGCGTGGTTTTCACTGTAGGTCAATTTTTTATTTCTTTCATTTTGACAATTCTGGCAGTAGCTGTTCAGAAATATTCCAAACCACAATAAGCAGTGCTGGAGGTCAGGACTGCAGTGCGTTTGCAGAGCTGTGTGTGAAGAGGAGCATCCTGACTGTGCTGTGTGTGGCCATGCGCACCAAACAGGCCGGCTACCGTGAGCCGCAGTACCTGGCATGCTCTCTGCTGGCACTGGGCACTTGGATAAGTTCATTTGGGAAACTGTATCTGCACTGTAATGCCGATGTTTCGGGATCTTACTTCCTAGCTTTGATTACCCATACCAGTACCACCTAGTTCTCTGGGTTTTCTGCAGAAGCAGAGAAGAGAAGGCTGCGTGGAGACCTCATAGCAGCCTTCCAGTATCTGAAGGGAGCCTACAGGGATGCTGAAGAGGGACTCTTCATTAGGGACTGTAGTGATAGGACAAGGGGTAACGGGTTAAAACTGAAACAGGGGAAGTTTAGATTGGTTCTAAGGAGGAAATTTTTTCCTGTTAGGGTGCTGAGGCACTGGAATGGGTTGCCCAGGGGGGTTGTGAATGCTCCATCCCTGGCGGTGTTCAAGACCAGGTTGAATGAGGCCTTGGGTGATAGGGTTTAGTGTAAGGTGTCCCTGCCCAAGGCAGGGGGGTTGGAAAGAGATGATCTTAAGGTCCTCTCCAACCCTAACTATTCTATGATTCTAAAACAAGCCCCAAAACACCCCAAAACTAACTTGTCCTGCTTCTCCGAGGGGATACAGGATCACAGCCAGAAAACAGGCCAAAAACAGGACAAAATTGCCCCAAAACCAACTTGTCCTGCTTCTCCTGAGGGATACAGAAACAGAGACCCAAACCAGACCAAAAACAGGACAAAAACAGCCCAAACCCACCCCAAAACCACCTTGTCCTGCTTCTCCTATGGGATACAGGGTCAGAGCCCCAAAACAGACCCAAAACAGGCAAAAAACAGGACAAAACCAGGGCAAAAGACACAAAACAACCCCCAAAACAGGCCCAAAACACCCCAAAATCACCTTCTCCTGCTTCTCCTATACGATACAGAGTAAGAGCCCCAAACCGGACCCAAAACAGGACAAAAACAGGACAAAACCACCCAAAACCAGCCCCAAAACACTCCCAAAACACCTGAAAACCACCTTGTCCTGCTTCTCCTATGGGATACAGGGTCAGAGCCCCAAAACAGACCCAAAATAGGCTAAAACCAGTCAAAACCCACCAAAAAAGCCTCAAAACACCCCAAAACCACCTTGTCCTGCTTCTGCTATGGGATACAGGGCCAGAGCCTCCAAACAGCTCCAAAACAGGCCAAAACCAACCCAAAACATCCCAGGAACCCAGACCAAAATCACCTTGTCCTCCTTGTCCTATGGGATACAGGGTCAGAGCCCCCAAAAAGCCCCAAAACAGGCTAAAAGCAGTCAAAACCCACCAAAACAGCTCAAAAATAACCCAAAACCAACTTGTCCTCCTTCTCCTATGGGATACAGGGTCAGAGGTCCAAAACAGCCTCAAAACACAACCAAAAACCACCCCAAGGCCACCTTCTCCTACTTCTCCTATGGGACACAGGGCCAGAGCCTCCAAACAGACCCAAAACAGGCCAAACACAACCCAAAACACCCCAGAAACCCAGACCAAAATCACCTTGTCCTGCTTCTCCTATGGGATACAGGGTCAGAGCCCCCTAAAAGCCCCAAAACAGGCTAAAACCAGTCAAAACCCACCAAAACAGCCCCAAAACCTGGCCCAAAACCACCTTGTCCTGCTTCTCCTATGGGATACAGGGTCAGAGCCCCAAAACACCCTCAAAACACCCCAAAAACCAGCCCAAAACCACCTTGTCCTGCCTCTCCTGTGGGATACAGGGTCAGAGCCCCAAAACAGGGGTAAAAGAACCCAAAACACCCCAACGCCCAGCCCAAAACAACCTTGTCCTGCCTTTGCTATGGGATACAGGGTCAGAGCCCCCAGACAGCCCCAAAACAGGACAAAAACAGTCAAAACCCCCCAAAACAGGCCCAAAACACTGCAAAACCCACCTTGTCCTGCTTCTCCTGTGGGATACAGGGTCAGAGCCCCGAAACAGACCCAAAACAGGCCAAAAGCAACCCAAAACACCCCAAAACCAACCCTAATGTTGGAAAAGGGCAAAGCCTTTATGATAAAACAATAATATAGAACAGTAGAAATGATTATGTTTGAGAAATTTATAAATCAATAGGGGGGGTTTGTATATTAGAAAATGTTGTAACTTTGCAATTTTGTGTCACGGCTGTTCTGTAACCAGTGTTGCAATGATAGTCTTAGTACCAAAAACCTATGTCTATGGGTGGATTTAGAAAGGCATGTACTGGAGACTATACCCAAGTAGAACCTATGTGTATGGGTGCATTAGAAACGCATGTACTGGAGACTATACCCAAGTAGAACCTATGCATAAGGTAGCCAGAAGAGCATACCAGAAGCTGTAAGAAAATGCTAGCGTCCACACAAGGGTTGGGATATATCCAAGTAAGGAAAAGGTAAAAGAGGACAACCTGAGGAAGACTTCTTACTTCATCTGAGGAAGACTCCTTCATCGGAACGACCACCAGGCGACTGTGCAAGCGTAGAAGAGGCTGATGTCGTAACATTCCTGATGTGGCAGTCCTTAATGCATATGCATTAGGTAATGCTGTAATCCGTGTTAAACGTATATAAATTGCGAACGCGATGTGATGAGGTTGAAACGAGATTTGGGTGCGTACCCCTGGTTTCCCAGCGCTGCAATAAATCACCTCATATAACCATTCCGGTGGTTATGTGTTTGTTCCCACACTAACATTTTGGTGACCCAGATGGGACCTCGCGGGCATTGCTGAGGTGGATCGCGTCTCGATCCTGCTCCAGCCGGCACCGAGAGATTCTCGGGGAGCCATCGACCGCAACTGACCTCCGCTGCTCACGACGGACCTCTGACACGGTAAGAAAGGTGCTTTTGATTTGGGTTATGGTACTGATTTCTAGTAAATGTATGGTATTGACCTTTGGTAAAGGTCTGGTAAAAGCCTGCCTGTTATACGCAGCGAAAAAGCTGCGTTTGGCTGGGCTAGTAGTAAAGCCTGCCTGTTAGACACGGCGAAAGCTGCGCTTGGTTGGGGCTAGAGAGCTCTCAGGGTAAAAGCCTAGGCGCCGTCCGTTAGACAGTAGCGAAAGCTCTGCAGGTTCGGCAAACGTGGTTTGGTATTGGTATTGGTATTTGTGCTGCAGGATCAGCATCTGTCTGTATAAATTGTGTAACACTGGGGGGTGTGTGCGTGTTGTGAGAGAAACTTGTTTTAGAGATCTCTGTATTTACAAAATGCCGTCGATTCCTAAGTCGTCTACATTAGGTTGTATCTTAAACCATTGGAAGGAGGGTGGATTCGGGCAAAGTATGCGGAAAAGTAAACTGATTATTGTAATGTCTGGTGGACGCAATATGAACTAGAAGATCAGGAAAAATGGCCTGAGAATGGAACTTTACAGTATAATACTATCTTGCAGTTGATGTTATATTGTAAAAGGGAAGGAAAATGGGATGAAGTACCATATGTGGATCTTTTCTTTACCTTAAGAAACAATGATAAGTGGCAGAAATCTTGCAGAATAATGGTTGTTAAGGCAAGCAATGCTGGAGAGTGTAAGGGTTGTGCTGGAGAAAAGGAATGTGTGAAATGCCTTGCCTTAGGGAATAGTCGACATCAAAAGGATGAGGAAGATTTCGGTTTGTTAGTAGCTCCGCTATTGACAAATGAAGAAAGGGGGGAGCAGGAGGAAAGTGATAGTGATCTTGAGAGTGAGGAAGGGTGTGAAAATAGGGGAGGTCAAGAAATAAATCCCCCTGTCACCCCAGTCTCACACAGAACTCGCCGGAGGGGAGGGCGAGAAGGAAAAGCACAGCCTCAAGCAGCTAGTGCGGTGCTTGCTCCTTTAAGGCAAGGAGTCGGAACTGGGGGACCAGTGTACGTTAAAGTACCTTTCTCTCCCAGGGATTTGGTTATATGGAAACAATCAGCAGGAACATATAGAGAAAATCCTGATAAAGTAGCTCGAGTAATGAAAATGGTTATGAAAACTCAAAACCTGGACTGGGATGATATACAAGTGCTTTTAGATACCCTTATGGACTCGACAGAAAAAGAGATGGTGCTGCAAAGTGCTTGGGAGAGGGTCTGGGAAGATATAAGACAGGGATCAGTTACGGGAAATATAGATGAAAACTTCCTGATGGAAGACCCGATGTGGGATTATAACACACAAGGAGGAATGAGAAATTTACGGAGATTTCAAGACTGGGTAGTTTTCGGAGTACAACATGCTATGCCCAAAATGATAATTTGGTCAAAATTGTATAATGTTAGACAAGAGAAGGCAGAATCACCATCTGCCTTTCTAGAGAGACTTAAAGAGACAGCAAAGAAATATAGAGATTTAGATGTGGAAACGGAACAGGCTAAAGCACAATTAGCCTTGATTTTCCTGGGGCAGTCTCAAGATGATATCAGAAAGAAACTGCAAAAACTAGAAGGGGCAGATAACCTGGACAGACTGTTAGAGGTGGCTTGGAAGGTGTATAATAATCGGGGAAAAAGAGAGCTCCTGGAGACAACAACAGAGTTTACTGGCAGTGATACAGGGAACAGAACAAGGTTTCCCTAACCCTAGGGGAAGAGGACGAGGAAATATGCGAGGACGGGGACGAGGCAGAGGATTTTATAATCCAAGGATGGGAATGAGCACAGAAAGAATAGGATATAATCAATGTGCACTTTGCAAGCAAGAAGGACATTGGAAAAATGAATGTCCATCCGGGGGGGGCAGTTCATGTCTCCAAGAAATCCTTTTGCAGGATCCGACATAGCTAAAACAATGGTGTTGGGGGAATTTGATAATCAGAGCTGACTAGGCCAAGTAGAAAATAAGGAGCCCCTTGTAAAAATCCAATTAGGAGAGTAAGAAGTAAAATTTTTAATAGACACAGGGGCCACTTATTCAGTTTTAAATGATTTGCATGGAAGAATAGGAAAGAAAACAATGACAGTTGTGGGAGCCACAGGGAAAGAACCCCTGCAACCCCTAGACTTACGATTTAGAGGAAAAGAATTGACACATGAATTTTTATATGTGCCTGAATGTCCCATTCCTCTATTGGGATGGGACTTATTAAGTAAATTGGATGCTACAATTGCTTTTGAAAACAGCGAATTGATAATGCAAATCCCTGAATCCAAAGCAGGACAGATTCTAGTTCTCAAAGACAAATCTATTCCACAAATTCCAAAAGAAGTGGAACAGGCTGTAATACCGACAGTTTGGGAAACCAAAATCCCAGGAAAATCAAAAGCAGCTCAGCCAATAGTAGTAGAATTAAAAGACGGAGATAAACCAGTAAGGATTAAACAATATCCATTAAAACTAGAAGCAAGATATGGAATTATAAAAACAATTGAGAAATTTTTAAAATACCAAATTTTAGAAGAATGTGAATCAGAATATAACACGCCAATTTTCCTGGTAAAGAAACCAAACTGTGAGTATAGATAAGTACAAGACTTGAGGGCAATAAATGAAATAACAAAAGACATCCACCCGGTGGTGACAAACCCTTATACATTGCTAACATCTGTGAAGGAGAAATATAAATGGTTTACAGTAATTGATTTAAAGGATGTCTTCTTCTACATTCCTCTTGATAAAAATAGCAGGAAACTGTTTGCATTTGAATGGGAAAATCCACAGAATGGACGGAAAACACAATTGACATGGACCAGACTTCCACAAGGATTCAAGAACAGTCCGACCCTATTTGGAAACCAATTGGCCAAGGAATTGGAAGCATGGACCACCCAAGGAGAAATACAGGTACCAAGATCACAATACCTTTTGTTACAATATGTAGATGACATTTTTATTGCAACAGAACAAAGGTCCCAGTGCATAAAGGTGACAATTGAAATTCTGAATCAGCTAGGCTTGAAAGGTTATAAAGTCTCAAAAGGCACAAATTACATGCATGACTGTGCTGTATCTGGGATGTGAGAATTCACAAGGGCGGCGAAAACTGGGAATAAATCGCATAGAGGCAATCTGTGCCATCCCAGAACCACGAAACTTGCATGAACTAAGAATATTTTTGGGCATGACAGGGTGGTGCAGATTATGGATAATGGACTATGGACTTATTGCCAAACCCCTGTATGAAGCCCAAAAATCACATGCCTTTGTTTGGGACAAACCACAGAAAGTAGCCTTCAAAAATCTGAAGGAGGCGTTAACAAAATCACCGGCATTGGGACTCCCAGATTTGACAAAAGGTTTTCAATTGTTTGTCCACGAAAGACAGAGGTTGGCAATGGGAGTATTAACTCAGAAACTCGGAAGCTGGAAAAGACCGGTGGGATATTTCTCAAAACAACTGGATCCGGTGAGTACAGGATGGCCCTCATGCCTGAGGGCAGTAGCAGCAGCTGTCATTTTGATCCAAGAAGCTAGGAAATTAACTTTGGGAAAACATATCGATGTGTTTGTGCCACATATGATAACCACTGTTCTAGAACAAAAAGGGGGGCATTGGTTGTCCCCTAGCCGGATGATGAAATATCAGGCAATCCTAATGGAACAGGATGATATAAACTTGAGAACTACTAATCTGCTAAACCCAGCAGCTTTTCTAGGAACTGACCTAGAAGAAGGAACTCTTGAACATGACTGCATAGAAGTCATCAAACATACATATGCAACCAGAACGGACTTAAAGGATGTACCTCTTGAACGACCAGACTGGGAACTCTTCACAGATGGAAGCAGTTTTGTGGAGAACGGGACACGATACGCAGGGTATGCTGTGACAACGCAACAAGAGGTAGTCGAAGCCAAAGCACTGCCTCCTGGAACATCGGCCCAATGGGCAGAATTAATAGCTCTCACAAGAGCGTTGGAACTGAGCAATGGCAAAAAGGTAAATGTATGGACAGACTCAAAATATGCATTTGGTGTGGTACACATTCATGGAGCATTATGGAAAGAACGGGGACTTTTATCCTCACAAGGGACTAACATAAAGTATCAAAAGGAAATTTTAGAATTAATAATTGCTGTGCAAAGACCTAAACAGGTAGCCATCATGCATTGCAAGGCGCATCAAGGAGGAACTTCAAAGATATCTGAAGGAAATACACTGGCAGATCAAACGGCCCGACAAATAGCCTGGAGGGTATGGAACATGATGGCTTTGATACCTCTGAAGGTAAGCCCGCTCCACACCTATCTTCCATAAAGTCCAAACTATTCAAAAGAAGATGAAAAGTTAGCAGGACTCTTAAAAGCCCAAAAGAACTCTGAAGGGTGGTATGTAACAACAACAGGACAAGTAATAGCGCCACCGACAATAATGCGGAAAATTCTACAAACTGAACATCAGAAATGTCATTGGGGTGCAGAAGCATTGGTAACTTATTTAAGGTACAAAAGATGAATCAACAATAAAGAGACAGATCAGTAAAATATGTCAGGAGGCTAAAATAAAATGGCCACAAGCATTACCTATAGCTCTGCTAAGAATCAGAGTAAAACCCAGAAGCAAAATGTCAGTAAGCCTCTATGAGATCCTCTATGGAAAGCCGTATGAAGCGCCGGAACCCAACCCTAATACCCCTATTAAAGGGAATCAGGATGTTTATAATTACGTGCTGTCTCTCGGTAGAACCTCAACTCGACTGCGGAGCACTCTGGTGTGGAATAGGCCACTGTCCCTGTAAAATCCAGCACATGACATCCAACCAGGAGACCAAGCATACGTCCGGAACTGGAACGAAGAACCATTAAAAGAACGGTGGGACGGACCGTACCAAGTACTGCTAACTACGTTTACAGCAGTAAAGGTAGAAGGGGTGGATTCTTGGATACATTATACACGAGTAAAGAAAGTTCCAAAGGTTTGGGAAACACAGATATTAGGCCCTACGAGACTAAAGCTGAAATGTAAATAAGATGTCTGGGTTCTGTTACAAAACTTTGATTGTCATTTGGTCACTAACACAGCTGGTATCTATTCTTATCCTAGGAATTCCTCAGAAAAATGTTTTGACAAAACTTAAAACAAGATGCCATTCTGACCTGCAAGTTCACAGAAACCATTCTGATAAGACCAACACTAATAAAGGTAGTTTGGGAAAAGGTAAATGGTCTTATAGGACTGAATCTGCAATTGGCCACAGCAAAATTGAAGTTATGGGAAAAAGGACTAAAAGATCAGTGAATTCAGCACAGATAATCCAATCATACCGTCGAAATCCTGAGGAAAATTTAATGATAGGTCTGATTGAGGATTTCTCAAAAATGAAAAACACGAGCAGAATAACAGCATGTTTGCCGATACCCAAAGCAGCAGGAGAACCAATTGAATGGGAAATAATAACACTTCCACTTCCAGAAACCAATAAAACAGTGGCCTGTCAGGAAAAAGAAACAATAAAGAATGTGACAGTGACAGAATATCAAAAGGAAGGAGTTCTAGGTGCCTCTATAACAGAATCATTGTGCAAAGAGAAATTAAACACCCAATTCACTACCTATGAAGAAGGAATTAGAAAATGCATTTATGATAAAGAAATTAAAATAATTCAACAAACAAGAGAAAAGACATGGGAGTGCCAAGAGAAAAATAACTCACAGGAAACTTGGGATACAATTTGGTCAGTAGGTATCCTGCAAAAATTTCAATATGGAGGAGGGATACCTTGGTGTTTAAGATGGACCGGAAAACAAAGCATAACAGAGGACATGAGCTGATTGGTCAAACAGAAAGATTAGCCAGAATAACAAGGAAGGGATTCAGAGATATAAATTTGCAACTGCAAGCAGCAACTAAAATGACCTTGCAGAACAGAATGGTATTGGACATGTTACTGATTAAAGAACATGGTGTTTGTGAATATTTAAAAGACAGAATAGACCACTGTTGTATTCATATTCCTAATGTAACTGCAGACGTAGAATACAGTATTTCTCAATTGACCAAAATTGAACAAGAAGCAGAAAAGGAAAAAGAATATATTGAACAAAATTGGATCGGGGCGCTCTATGATGATTCGGGCCTTCACCTCACCGGGTGGGTCCGTTCCCTCGTGCAGAATGTAATCATGATGCTGATTGTGTTTCTGATGATCTCTCTAATGTATCTTTGCATCCGAAAAGAAATAGCCCGAAACAGTGCATGGACTCATCGAATTACAGGAGCAGTGACCAGAGACCACTCAAAATATCTGACACCTCCTCCTAATTATCAGGAAACAGCTACCTAAGAGAATGAAACTACTTACTTAAGTGAAGTATTTTCAATGGGGGGAAATGTTGGAAAAGGGCAAAGCCTTTATGATAAAACAATCATATAAAATAGTAGAAATGATTATGTTTGACAAATTTATAAATCAATAGTGGGGTTTTGTATTGGGGTTTTGTAAATTGGGGTTTTGTATATTAGAAAATGTTGTAACTTTGCGATTTTGTGTCACGGCTGTTCTGTAACCAGTGTTGCAACGATAATCTTAGTAGCAAAAACCTATGTGTATGGGTGCATTAGAAACGCATGTACTGGAGACTATACCCAAGTAGAACCTATGCGTATGGGTGGATTAGAAAGGCATGTACTGGAGACTATACCCAAGTAGAACCTATGCATAAGGTAGCCAGAAGAGCATAGCAGAAGCTGATAAGAAAATGCTAGCGTCCACACATTCCTGATGTGGCAGTCCTTAATGCATATGCATTAGCTAATGTTGTAATCCGTGTTAAACGTGTATAAATTGCGAATGCGATGCGACGAGGTTGGAAACCAGATTTGGGTGCGTACCCCTGGTTTCCCAGCGCTGCAATAAATCACCTCATATAACCATTCCGGTGGTTATGTGTTTGTTCCCACGCTAACACTAAGGTCACATTTTCTTGCCTCTCCTGTGGGACACAGGGTCAGAACCCCAAAACCACCCTAAAACAGGACAAAAAAAAACCCAAACCATTCAAAACCACCCCTAAACCGCCCTAAAACCACCCCAAAATCACCTTCTCCTGCTTCTCCTGTGGGATAAAGCGTCAGAGCCCCAAAATAGGCCCAAAACAGAAAAAAAAAAAACAAAACAAACCACACCAAAACCCAGCCCAAACCACCTTGTCCTGCTTCTCCTATGGGATACAGGGTCAGAGCCCCCAAAAAGTCCCAAAAAAAGGCCAAAAACAACCCAAAACACCCCAAAACCCAGCCCAAAATCACCTTGTCCTGCTTCTCCTCTGAGATACAGGGTCAATCCCCCAAAACAGACGTAAAACAGGCCAAAACCAACCCAAAACACCCCAAAACCCAGTGCCAAACCACCTTGTCCTGCTTCTCCTATAGGATACAGGGTCAGAGCCCCAGAACAGACCCAGAAACAGGACAAAACCACCCCAAAACCACCTTGTCCTGCTTCTCCTTTGAGATACAGGTTCAGAGCCCCAAAACAGACCCAAAACAGCCCCCCAAAAGGCCAAAAACTGGAGAAAACCAGGCCAAAACACACAAAGCAAACCCCAAAACCACCCCAAAATCACCTTCTTCTACTTCTCCTGTGAGATACAGGGTCAGAGCCCTGAAACAGACCCAAAACAGGCCAAAAACAACCCAAAACACCCCCAAAACTACCCTAAGATCACATTTTCCTGCTTCACCTATGGGACACAGGGTCAGAACCCCAAAACAGCCCTAACACAGGACAAACAAAAAAACAAAACCATTCAAAACCACCCCTAAACCACCCTAAAACCACACCAAAATACCCTTCTCCTGCAGGATACAGGGTCAGAGCCCCAAAACAGACCCCAAAAAGGCCAAAACCAACCCAAAACACCCCAAAACCACCTTGTCCTGCTTCTCCTAAGGGACACAGGGTCAGAGCTACAAAAAAGACCCAAAACAGGCCAAAACAAACCAAAAAAAAACCCAAAACACAGCCCCAAATCATCTGCTGCTGCTTCTCCTGTGAGATACAGGGTCAGAGCCCCAAAACACACACAAAACAGGCCAAAAACAACCCAAAACACCCCAAAACACAGCCCAAAACTACCTTGTCCTGCTTCTCCTATGAGATACAGGGTCAGAGCCCCCAAACACACACAAAACAGCCCCTAAAAAGGCCAAAAACAGGCGAAAACCAGCCCAAAACACACAAAGCAAACTCCAAAACAGGCCAAAACCACCCCAAAATCACATTGTCCTCCTTCTCCTATAGGATACAGGGTCAGAGCCCCAAAACAGCCCCAAAATAGGACAAAAAAAGGCCAAAAGACCCCCAAAACTACCTTGTCACATTTTCCTGCTTCTCCTACGGGACACATTGTCAGAACCTCAAAACAGCCCTAAAACAGGACCAAAAAAACCCAAAACCATTCAAAACCACCCCCAAACCACCCTAAAACCACACAAAAATCACCTTCTCCTCCTGGGTCAGAGCCCCAAAACAGACCTAAAACAGGCCAAAAACAATCAAAATCACCCTAAAACCCAGCCCCAAACCACCTTGTCCTGCTTCTGCTATGGGATACAGGGTCAGAGCCCCAAAACAAAACAAAATCAGCCTCAATACACGCCAAAAACCACCCCAAGGCCACCTTGTCCAGCTTCTGCTATGGGATACAGGGTCAGAGCCCCAAAACAGACCAAAAACAGGTCCAAAACAGGCCAAAACCACACCAAAATCACCTTCTCCTGCTTCTCCCGTGAGATACAGGGTCCGAGCCCCGAAACAGACTCAGAACAAACCCAACCCAAAACACCCCAAAAACCAGCACAAAACCACCTAGCCCTGCTTCTTCTATGGGATACAGGTTCAGGCCCCAAAACAGGCCAAAAACAATGAAAAACCAACTCGAAACACCCAAAACAACTCAAAACCACCCCAAAATCACCTTGTCCTGCTTCTCCTATGGGATACAGCGTCAGAGCCCCAAAAAAGGACAAAAGAACACCCAAAACCACTCCAAAACCACCTTGACCCGCTTCTCCTGTGGGATACAGGGTCAGAGCCTCAACACAGACCCAAAACAGGACAAAAACACCCCAGAAACCACACCAAAACCACCTTGTCCTGCTTCTCCTATGGGACACAGGGTCAGAGCCCCAAAACAGCCCCAAAACAAGACAAAACCAGGCCAAAACACCCCAAACAACCCCCAAAACAGGCCAAAACCACCCCAAAATCACCTTGTCTTGCTTCTCCTATGGGACACAGGTCAGAGACCAAAACCAGCCCCAAAACAACCCAAAAATAGGACAAAAACACCCCCAAAACACCCCAGAATGACCCCAAAACCACCCTGTCCTGCTTCTCCTAGGGGATACAGGGTCAGAGCCCCAAAACAGAACAAAAACAGCCCAAAACTACCTTGTCCTACTTCTCCTATGGGATACAGCATCAGAGCCCCAAAACAGACCCAAAACAGGAGAAAAGAACAACAAAACATCCAAAACCACCCCCCAAACAACCCCAAGACCACCCCAAGACCACCTTGTCCTGCTTCTCCTGTGGGATATAGGGTCAGAGTCCCAAAACAGACCAGGACAGGACAAAAAACACACCAAAACACCCAAAACCAGCCACAAAACATGCCCCAAACCCCCTTGTCCTGCTTCTCCTATAGGATACGGGGTCATAGCCCCAAAACACCCCAAAAACACCCCAAAAACAGGTGAAAATTACCCCAAAACCACCTTGTCCTACTTCTCTTTCATAAAGGGTCAGAGCCCCAAAACAGACCCAAAACATGAAAAAAAACCAAAACCACCCCCAAAACCAGCCCCAAACCACCTTGTCCTGCTTCTGCTATGGGATACAGGGTCAGAGCCAAAGAACATGAGAAAAACAGCCCAAAACCACCCCAAAACCAGCTTGTCCTCCTTCTCCTCTGGGATGCAGGGTCAGAGCCCCAAAACAGCCCCAAAACAGGCCAAAACCAGGCCAAAACTAGGCCAAAAGACACAAACCAACCCCCAAAACAGGTTAAAAGCACCCAAAAATCATCTTGTCCTGCTTCTCTTATATGATACAGGGTCAGAGCCCCAAAACATCCCCCAAAACAGGACAAAAACAGGATAAAACCACCCAAAAACAGCATCAAAACACCCCCAAAACAGGACAAAACCAACCCAAAACCAGCTTGTCCTGCTTCTCCTCTGGGATACAGGGTCAGAGCCCCAAAACAGCCCCAAAACAGGCCAAAACCAGGCCAAAACTAGGCCAAAAGACACAAACCAACCCCCAAAACAGGTTAAAAGCACCCAAAAATCATCTTGTCCTGCTTCTCTTATATGATACAGGGTCAGAGCCCCAAAACACCCCCAAAAACAGGACAAAAACAGGATAAAACCACCCAAAAACAGCATCAAAACACCCCCAAAACAGGACAAAACCAACCCAAAACCACCTTGTCCTGCTTCTCCTCTGGGATACAGGGTCAGAGCCCCAAAAGAGCCTCAAAACAGGCAAAAAAAAAAACAACCCAAAATACCCCAAAACCAGAACCAAAACACCCCCAAAACAACCCAAAACCACCTTGTGCTGCTTCTCCTATAGGATACAGGGTCAGAGCCCCCAAAAAAAAACAAAACAGGACAAAACCACCCCAAAAACACCTTATCCTGCTTCTCGTATGAGATACAGGGTAGGAGCCCCAAAACAGAACAAAAACACCCCAAACCACCCAAAAGCACCCCCAAAACACCCCAAACCACCTTGTCCTGTTTCTCCTATGGGTGGCACCCAGTGAGAACACAAAACAGCCCCAAATCACCCCAACCCCCCCCCAAATGGTACCTTCTGGAGGTCGCTGTGGAGCTGCTTTAGCCTGGCCTCGAGCTGCGACAGCTTCTGGGGTAGGTCCAAGGCTGGGGGGGGGGGGGGGGGGGGTGTGGGGGGGGGGGGCAAAGGGCAAGGGGGGGGGGGGGGCACTGGGGTGTCCCCATACTGGGGGGGGTACCAGACCCAAATGTGGGGGGTCTCCATATAGGGGGGGTCCCAGGACCTGATGGGGGGGCGCCAGCCTGCAGCCTCTCCGGGGGTAGGGGGGGGGTCGGGACTCAGCACCGACTCCGTGAGGGAGAACAGGGACACGGCCCTTTGCACTGGGGGGTGGCACGTCAGCACCCCAAAAACAGACCAAACCAGCCCAAATACACCCAAACCAGCCCAAAACCAGCAAAGATGCCATCCCAGGGGGATCGCTCTCCTGAGGAGGGGGAGGAAAAAGCAACCCAAAAGTGAAACAGCCCGAAGCAAACCCTGATGTTCCCTCCCTCAGCTGGCAGACACACTGCCTTCCTGCAGTGTCATTTCTCTGATGAGAGACAGAGTTAAGGCAAAAAATCAACTTTTCTCAGCATCACAGAATCATTTCATTTGAAAAGACACTTGACAACATCGAGTCCAGCCATTAACCTGTCCCTAACAACCTGACAACATCAACATCTCTGTGGGATACCCTGTCTGGATGGGCACCAACAGCAACTTTAAGTCCAATTTTACAGCTTACCGTAATTTCACTCATTTCCATTCTATTCTGTTTGTTGTTAAACATTCGGCTCTATGGTAGAGCATGGAAATCAGCTGGACAAGTTACGGTACTGCAGAAACCTCTTGGCACAGATCATGGGACTTAAACACCTGGAACAAACTCTTAACCACTGAGTAAACCAACCCAACTTTTCCCTCAGTTTATAACTGGAACTCAACACTACTACTCTGTTTCGAGGCACAGAGGCGAGGGGTGACCACACCACTCTGTGAGAAGGACGGATTGACGGGGACCCTTGCTGCTGTTTCTCCCAGAACACAGGTGAGGAGGGAATGAAATATTATCTTTAATAACACAAATACATTCAAGTTACCATGGAAAATACGGAAGAAGATGCTAGAGCCCTACAGGTTTTACAAGGAAGAGCAACAATGAACTAAAAATTCCCTCCTGTGCTCTTTCCTTTCCCACCCATAGATAGTTTCTTCAGTGACTTTCAAGTGCACATGACACAGAAGAGATCTGTGTGTCTGATGCACGTGAAGGGGAAAAGTTCCTTTTGGTGTTAGAGCTGTAAAGTCAGATTTATCTCCAAAGCAACTCAACCATGGACCAAGGAAAGGGTCAGGGTATTTTCAGCTCTGTCTTGAACACTGCCAGCCATGGGGCAGCCACAGCTTCTCCGGGCACCCTGTGCCACTGTCCCACCACCCTCACAGGGAACAACTTCTAAGATCTCATCTCAGCCTCCCCTCTCGGTCACGTTAAAATCGTTCCCCCTTGGCCCATCCCCACAGGCCCTTGCTCTCCCCACAAGAAATGAGGGCAGATCCCAGGATCATCCCTCGGCAGCCGCAGCGCTCCGCTGCTGGCTCAGCCAGCCCAACTCACACACCGAGTCCAAAGCAGCCACTCTGGGGAAGTCTCTTGAGGTGTTCTGGCAACTCCTACAGCACCCCAAGATCGCCATCGCCACCCACCTCGTTCCACGCTCCTCTGTCCACAGGCGGCACCGGCTCCGAGACACCAAGATGGGAACAACCAGAGGAGCTGCTCTTGCCTCCTCCACCGGTAGCTTGTGTTCCGTGGGGCAGCTGTCGTCTCCCAGTGCCTCTGCTGGAGGGTTCCGTGGGGTTCTGTGACCTCACACACCTGAACACGGGGAGTTCCAGAATCAGCCACCCCTGTGGTCTCCATGTCCCCAAGGTCATTGTGATTCAGGAGCTCTGACTGGGTCCATGGGGTGCTCTGGAGGTGCTGCAGGCATTCTCTGGGATTCTCTAGGGGTATCCCCAGGATGCCCTGGGAGTGCACAGAGACACAGGGCCGTGGAGCAAGCTGCCCTAGTGGAAGGTGTCCCTGCCCATGCCTTTGGGGGTTGGAGCTGGGTGAGCTTTAAGGGGATTCCATGATTCTCTGCTGCGCCAATGTCGGTCCCTCTCCACTCCTCGTAGGTGGCCGTGACGCCCTGTTCCATGGCCCAGGTTGAGCTGTGACCCCTCGCATGCTCCACCTCCGGACCAAAGGCACTGAGGAAGAGCAGCCCGTGAGGGACCTCCCCGAGCCGGCTGGGCAGAGGCTGGTCCCCCCGCAGCGACTCCCGGAGCACCCCTGGCTGCCCAGTGGCCATGGGCACGATGCTGCCGCCATCCCAAAGCCGTGGCGGTCGCTGTGGATTTGCCCATTGTGAGGGGGCCCCCACGGTGAGCGTGGGCTCTTTAAGGAGGGAGAGCCCTGCAGTAACCAGCGCAGAGGAGAGCCCTCCCCTCCCTCGGGAGGCTGCATCTCCCGGGGCTGCCCTGCGCATCCAGGTCCGTGTTCTTTGACTTTGCAATCCTGTTTTAGTGTTGGCCTCAAACACATTGTGGGTGCGTGCGTGGGTTTTGGGGGGGTTCCCTGTAGAAACGGCTTCATGTAACCAAAAACGGGGGTGGGGTGGGCGGGGAAGGTGGGGGGGGGGGGGGGTCATTAAGTGCCTGTTGATGAACTGTCTGTGGGGAAGGGGGAGGACGGACCTCACCTCCCCCCCAGCACCCCAAAACGGGGGGGGTGGATGTGGGGGAGGGTGCCCAAGGGACAGAACCTCCCATCCCCCACCCGGGGGTGTCGGGGGGTGGCACCTCCCCCCTCTTTATACCCGGGATGGCAGAGGGGAGGATAAAGGGGGGGATGGGGGGGCGGTCTATATCCGAAGCCTCACTGACACCGATGTAAATAGCGCGGGGAAGGGGGGTGGGGGAGGGGAGAGGGGAGGGGTCACCTTAAGAATGTATGAAAAGGAAACTTAACCAACAAATAAAGATTTCACAGGAAATCGAGGCCCCCTCTCCCCCCCCCCCGTGTTTCGGCCTTTCCCCATCCCCGTTCCGCGATGCTCTCCGCACTTCCGGGTTTGTTGCCGCCGTTGCCTAGCAACGGGGTCTCCCCGTACCGCTTCCCGCGCGTTGCCAGGCCACCTTCCACCCCCCCCCCCCCGGCGCCCCGCTCACGGCCTCGTTCTGGCGACCGTTGCCCAGGCAACAGCCAATCAGCTCTGAGCTCTCCCCAACTCGTGTCCCCGTTTAACCCCGTCCCAGCTGCCCCCCATGGGGCTGAATATGGGGCCTTTCCTCACCCCTGCCCCCCATTTGTCCCCTCTTCCCCTCCCCCACCGCATACCCAGTTTCCGCCCTCTCTCCCTTAAGCCCCGCCCCCTCCCTCCCCCTCTTTGCTCACCTGGGCCTGCAGGGGGCGCAGCTGCGCCTGGAGCTTCCCTTTGGATGCGCCCAGAGCCCGGAGCTGGATCCAGCGACGGGACTGGAAGGGATGGAGGGGGGGGACACAAGGAAATGAGGGACCCCAAAGCCATGGGAGGGACCCAAATACCACCCAAGACCCCCAAACACCTTAAATACCGCCCCATATTTCCCCCCCAAACCTCTCCCTTAACACCAAACCCATTCATAACCCCCAGATCCCCCTTCCAGCACCCCCAAAATTCCCCCTAAAGCCCCAAACTCCCCCATGTCATCCCCTATAGACCCAAAATCCCCCTCCAGGACCCTCAAATATCCCTCATCCCTCCCCAAAAGCGGCGCTGGGACCCTTTAGGGACCTCAACCCCTCCCCATAACCATCAAATTCCACTTCCCAGACCCCCCCCCCCCCAAGCCCATCAGGACCCCCCCAAATCCCCATATTCCCCCGTTGGCACCCACCAGCCGCTGCTTCCCCTCCTGCAGCTGCCTCCTCAGTGGCCCCAGGGCAGTTTCTGGGGAGTCCATGGGGCTGCCCCGTAGCTCTGGGCCCTGCTGGATCTGGGCCCCCCGAGCCCCTGAGAGCCCCGTGGCCTCCAGCATCAACCTGGTAGCAAGGGGGGGCCCAAAGCCAAACGTTGAGGGGAGTCTGGGGGGCCCAAAGGGGTCCAGATCCCATTTTGGGGACCCCAAAAGGGCTGCAGGGACCATGGAGGGGTTGGGGGCACCCCAAAAGGTCTCAGCACTGGGTTTCGGGAGAATCTGGGGGGGCTTTAAGGACTCCTATGAGCTCAGCACCCACTTCAGAAGGAAACCCAGAGGGGTTTGAAGTATAGAGGGGGTCCCTAAAGGTTTCTGGGGTTCAGGAGTGGGGAGGAAAAGATCATGGGGGAGGGCCCAGGGGCAGTTTTGGGTTGCAGGGGGGGAAACCGGGCTGCAGGATGTATTCGGGGGGGTCCTTCAGAGGGTTTTGGGTGCATGGGGGAATCCATAGGGTGTTTTTGGGGAGCAGAGGGGGTGTTTTGGGGTGCACGGGGGGGTGTTTTGGGGTGCACAGTGGGTGCTTTTGGGGTGCGGGGGGTTGTTTTGGGCTGCAGTAGGGGTAGATTTGGGGTGCAGAGGTGTGTTTTGGGGTGCAGGGGGGTGATTTTGGGGTGCCATGGGGCTTCTGGGATGCATGGGGGTGGTTTTAGGGTGCAGGGTTTGTGTTTTGGTGTGCAGGGGGCATGGTTTTGGAGTGCAGGGGGGGCGTTCTGGGATGCAGGGGGTTGTTTTGAGGTGCAGGGGGGATGGTTTTGGAGTGCAGAGGGGTGTTTTGGTCCCTGTGGGACCCCCCAAAACCCCATAGAGCCCCCCCAAAACCCTCTAACGCTCCCCACCCCGCCCCCCAAACCTGAATCTCCTTGAGGTGCTGGTACCTGAACCCCGAGTTAAGGAAGAAACCTGGGGGCTGTGGGAGTTAAAGGAGGAGTTGGGGGGATCGGGGAGGATCATGGGAGGGAACTGGGGGTTCCTGGGGATCCCAATGGGATTTGGAGGGGTCCTAAAGGAATTTGGGCTCCTGTGCATGGATCTGGGAGAAGAAAAGGGGTTGGGGGGGGGGTCACAAGGGGGAACTGGGGGGTGCTGGGGGGTTGCTGGGATCCTAATGGAACTTTGGGGGTCCTAACAGGCAAAGGGGTTTGAGGGGGTCCTGAGGGGTTTTGGAGGCTCCCCAATGAGCTTGGGTGTCCCCCCTGTGAAAAACTAGGGACTATGGTATTGTTTATTAAGATTTATGCTAAGCCTGATGTAAAGATTAGACAACAAAAAAAAAGATAACCGTGGTCGCTTGTGCAGATTAAACCAGACACCGCTTGCGCAAGTTTTGAGGAAACATCTGCAAGTTTTGAGGAAATATCTGCAAGATGTTCTAAAAAAAAAAAAACTGGCAGACATATGGGTGGGGGCAACTATTGCTTTGCTTAAGTGCTTTACTTGCATAAGTTGACACCAAAATTATTTACAAACCGCAAGACGCTTACTAAGGGCTTTTGCAAAACAATTCTAAAAATTATTGCACAGCAAGTTGAAGACCATATATGGAAAAGGATATCTAAAGGTAACCGAGGAGGACTTCAAGCCTTCAGCCTCAAGCAACTGGGGCATGCGCAGAGTACTCCGTTGAAGATACGAATGCGGAACTGGAGGACTGATAAAAAGGGACTGTTAGAACTGTTCAGCACGGCAGTTGTCGGAGCGCAGACTCCCCTGTCGTCCAGCGCTGTCTTTGCTCATATTCTACTTGCTATAATTAATAAAATTCAATTGGATTATGATCCGTTGTGGTCCCAATTTATAACAATTACTTGGTGCCGTGACTCGGATAAGGAACGGTGGGCTTTGGTCCTCCGGGGAGGCGCCCTGCGACATTTCGCGGCCCCGCGACCAACAGCTCACCCCAACCTTACCGACGAACCTAAATTCTAGAATAATGAGCAAAGGAGAAACCGGTAAAATCCCATAAAATTCTGTGCACAGGAGTCCGGACGAAGACGCAGGACGCGTAAGTATATTGCGAAATTTTTCGTGGGTTTGCCGTTCGGGCGGGATTGGGTTTCCTGGAATATAACAAATGAGAGGTTCGATATACTGAACCAAGCGAGTGTGGACCCTTAAGTACTGCGTTTTCCATCTCCCGCGAGGGACTGGGCCAGGAACAAGGGGAGTGACTGAGTGTGTGTTTGTGGATATTCCAGAAGATGGGGGCGAAGGGCAGCAAGCCTTCGGCTCCCATGGGAAGGGTACCTACTGTACCTAAGAATACCCCTCTGGCATATATCTTAGATAATTGGAGATATTTCCCTGGAACCCAAGGGAAAGATAAGCAGAAGATGATAGAATATTGTACTAAGATATGGGGAGGGAAGAAGATTTTTAAAAAATGTCTTTTGGCCAGTCTATGGGTCAGAAGAAGATTGGGTAAGACAGCAATTAAACCTCTGGGTTAATAGTAAAAAAACCCCTTAACCCGGAGGAGAGTCAATATGCAGAAGTCTGGCTGGAAAAACCAGGAACTAGACTTTATCCATTGAATGAACTGAAAACTAAATTAAAGAAAAAGAAGGAAGAATTGGATGAAACCCTTCTGACCCCCCCTCCTTATATTCCTCCTCCTGCTCCCACAGCCCCTCCAGAGGCCCCCAGAGCATCCACTCCCCCACCAGAGTCGGAACAAGAGTCTCCCCCTCCTCCTAGACGCGTAACTAGAAGTCAAAAAGGGGCAGCTCAGATGTACCCTTAAGGGAAATACCCATGGGGGACCTCAACCTGTGATCGGATATATTTCCGTACCTTTAAATTCGGCTGACCTACGAGATTTTAAAAGAACCGAGATGGGAAACTTAATTGAGGACCCACTCGGAGTGGCAGAAAGATTAGATCAATTTTTGGGACCAAACCTTTATACTTGGGATGAGATGCAATCTATCCTTGGTCAATTATTTACTACTGAGGAAAGAGATATGATCAGACGAGCAGGAATGAGACTGTGGGATGCTCAACATGTCCAGGGACCCCAAGCAGATATTAAATGGCCACTCCAAAGACCTAATTGGGATAATCAAGATCCGGTACATAGAACTCATATGCAGGATCTGAGAACTATAGTAATTCAGGGAATTAGAGAAGCAGTACCCCGTGGCCAGAATATCAATAAAGCATTTAATGAAATGCAAAAGAAAGATGAAAGCCCTACTGAGTGGCTAGAACGACTGAGGAAAGCCCTTCAACTGTACTGTGGGGTAAATCCAGACGACCCTTTAGGGCAAGCGCTCCTCAAAACTCAGTTTGTGGCAAAATCATGGGAAGATATCAGAAAGAAGATTGAAAAGTTAGAAGACTGGCAGAATAGAGGGCTGGATGAATTACTGAGAGAAGCTCAGAAAGTTTATGTAAGGCGGGAAGAAGAGAGCAGCAAGCGACAAGTAAAAATGATGGTAGCAGTGGTCAGAGAGGATCGCAAAGGGCGAACTGGTGAACACAGATCTGCTGGAACGAAACAAGGGAACGTAGTAGTAGAGAAGGAACAGAGATATTGTTTTTACTGTGGAAAGAAGGGACATATAAAGAAGAATTGCAGACAAAGGATCAGGGATGAGGAAATGTTGAAAACAGAATAGGAGAGTCAGGGGCTCTATATCTTAGGGGACCGGAGTCATCATGAGCCCTTGATAAAATTAAGAATAGGTCCCCATAAACAAGAGTTCACCTTTTTAGTAGACACTGGGGCTGAGAAATCAACTATTAAACAATTACCTGAGGGATGTAAAGTTTCCCCTGAAAAAGTACAGGTAATTGGGGCAAAAGGAGAACCCTTTAAAGTAAACAAAATCAAGAATGTGGTATTCGAAACTGAAAATAAATTTGGAATGGGTGAACTCTTGCTCGTCCCTGAAGCAGAATTTAATCTGTCAGGACGAGATTTAATTGTTGAATTGCAATTAGAAATTAAAGTAAAAAATAATGAACTAACAGTGTCTACTTATCCTTTGACCGTGGATGATCAAAAACAAATTAACCCCGATGTCTGGTACTCTCCGGATACAATAAGTAGACTGGAAATCCCACCAATTAAGATCCAGATTTCCGAACCCCACATACCTGTGAGGGTGAAACAATATCCCATCTCCCTAGAAGGACGGAGAGGATTAAAACCAGAAATCGATCGATTGTTGGCAAAAGGAGTCTTAGAGCCTTGTATGTCACCCTTTAATACTCCCATTCTGCCTGTAAAGAAACCAAATGGGAAGTATCGGCTCGTACATGATTTAAGAGAAATAAACAAAAGAACTATTACCCGGTTCCCTGTAGTAGCAAACCCATACACATTGTTAAGTAAACTAGGACCCCATAATTCCTGGTATAGTGTAATTGATTTGAAGGATGCTTTTTGGGCCTGTCCACTGGCAGAGGAATGTCGTGATTATTTTGCTTTTGAATGGGAGGACATAGAGACAGGCCGTAGACAACAATTGAGATGGACCGTGCTTCCCCAAGGGTTTACGGAGTCCCCTAATTTGTTTGGACAAGCCCTGGAAGAGCTCTTAAAGGAATACCAGGTCCAAACGGGAAATGTGTTGTTACAATATGTAGATGATCTACTCATAGCAGGGAATAATAAGGAGGATGTAAGAAAAGAAAGCATTCGACTCCTAAACTTTCTTGCACAAAAAGGACTACAGGTATCACAGGAAAAGTTACAATTTGTGGAGGAAAAGGTGAAGTATTTGGGACATTATTTGTTTAATGGCAAGAAGATATTGGATCCAGAACGCATTAAAGGAATTCTGGAATTACCTATGCCTGTCACTAAGAGGCAAATTAGGCAGGCATTAGGGCTATTTGGGTATTGTAGGCAGTGGATAGAGAACTACAGCTTTAAAGTTAAATTCTTATATGAACAACTATCTAAAGACAAACTACCCAAATGGACCCCACAAGATCAAGAGCAGTTTGCCAATCTCAAAAGGGAACTAAGCCAAGCACCGGTTTTAAGCTTACCAGATTTAAAGCGGCCATTCCATTTATTTGTTAACATACATGAAGGTATGGCATTCGGAGTATTAACTTAGGAATGGGCCGGACAAAAGAAACCGGTGGCATATCTATCAAAGCTGTTGGATCCTGTGAGCAGGGGTTGGCCGAGTTGTTTACAAATCATTGTGGCTGCTGCCTTATTACTTGAGGAAACGAATCGCATTACCTTTAATGGAGAAGTAGTTTTATATGCACCTCATAACATCAGGGGAGTGTTACAACAAAAAGCAGAAAAATGGCTTACAGATAGTTGATTATTAAAGTATGAGGGAATACTTCTAGAATCCCCTAAATTATCTTTAAAAACTATTGGGGCAGTTAACCCCGCTGAATTTTTGTACCCAGGAGAAGGTAATGAACTATTGCACAATTGCTTTCAAACAATTGAACAGCAGACACGTATTAGACCAGACTTAGAGGAAGAAGAACTACGATGTGGAGAGATACTATTTATAGACGGGTCATCACGAATCGTGGAAGAAACAGCTGTCCGGACTGCTGAGAGCGGATGGACTCATGCCAGTCGCATTAAAGGCCCAGTGACGAAACCCCACTGGAAAGTAATCAGTGCACCAGGTGATACCAAGATAATATTAAGGAGATAAAGTTATGATAGAGACTTGGTTTGATTATTTTAAAGCTTTACCCTTTGGAGTTAAGTGTGTGATTTGTTTTGCAATTGCTTTTATAATGTCTTTAATAGTGTATTACCTGTGGAAACATACCAAGTGCGGTCGTAAAAATTGTTAAATATCCATGCAACCTGATATAGACTATAGAGACCCCACGGAAAATAAGGAACAATTATATACAAAACCTACGATTAAGGTGTAGCAACCCACAGTGTGATTGTTATCCATTTGTATGTTTTAAATGCAAGGTATGCCAGGACAAATGGTGGGTGCACTGTTATGAGGGGTACCCTCCGAACGGAGTCTGTGAACGATGCTATAAATTTGAAAGATGGTTAACCGATTGGAAATTAAAACAATTTGAACAAAGACGAGAAATTGTAAAAGGATTCCCCCAATGGTGGGATATTTTTACTAAGGGAATACACCCCCAATATTATTGTTACCACTCAAATCAACCAATCCCTTTTGTGATTGAAATCGTGGCTGTCCAGTGCCGGAGGGAAGCACTAACCGTGTCTTGCTTGGCCCCATTAATTAAGGCTGTAAAGTGGGAAGCCTATGTAAGCAGGCAAAAAGCCCGAAACAGCTATTCTCCTGAAGAATTCCCTTGCTGCCGAGAAGATGGTACACCCCGTGGCTCGAAGCAACCGAGTCGACGGGCGAGGCAGAAGAGAAACAAACCGTGGAGAAAAGAGCCAGAAAAATGGGATGCAGAAGCAGCCATGGCCGAACTTCCCCAGGACTGGTAAGAATATATTTAAATTGGCAAAATTGACAAACACCCTTTTTCCTGGTATACCATTAGTCTTGATATTGATAATAACCCAGGCAAAAGGGGAAAACCCACATGAACCATTTAAGTGGGAACTAGTATCTTGGGAAGGAACGAGAACAATAGCCACTTTTAGCGACCCAGGGCCACCTGAATTCATAGTGGAACTTTATGTGAGACAATAGCCTCAGGCTGGTCAGTAAATGCGTACAGGTGATTATTGTTCTGAGGAGGTGTTACACCATTTTGAAGGAGACCTGAATAGACAAAAACGAGAGCCAATTACAGTGGTAACCTTAGCTACACTGCTGATAGCGGGCGGAGTTGGAGCAGGCACAGGCATAGCCTCCCTAGTAAAAGGTCAGGAATTACAAAGTTTGCAGATGGCTGTAGATGAGGATTTAGCAAAAATAGAACAATCTATCCAAAATTTAGCCACTTCAGTAAAGTCTTTATCAGAAGTAGTACTGCAAAATAGAAGAGGATTAGATCTGTTGTTCTTAAAGGAGGGAGGGTTATGTGTAGCTCTCAATGAAGAATGTTGTTCTTTTGCTGACCATACGGGAGTAGTCCAGGACACCATGTCTGAACTCCGGAAAAGGTTAGATCAACGTAAGAAAGATTGTGAGACGGGCAGGTCATGGTATGAGAACTGGTTTAATGTTTCACCCTGGCTAACCACTTTGTTATCTACTTTAGCAGGACCGCTTATTATGCTAATCTTAGGACTTGTATTTGGACCTTGTATATTGCGTTATATTTTACATTTTATTAAGGAAAGGCTTGACATAGCCAAATTGCTTATTCTAACTACAAAATTCGAAACAAAGTATAAGAAGGTATCTATCAATGAAGAGGAAGAATACTGTGAATGTACTATACCACGAAAATGCTATGAATGTAACTGCGAGGTATTACCTTGTGAATGTTATGATAAGTGTTGGGAGTGTGGGAACAAATTAGCTTACAGTACTGAGAATGAAAATGAAAGTAACATCTAATAAACAATAATAGGATAAAAAGAAAAAGGGGGGATTGTGAAAAACTAGGGACTATGGTATTGTTTATTAAGATTTATGCTAAGCCTGATGTAAAGATTAGACAACAAAAAAAAAGATAACCGTGGTCGCTTGTGCAGATTAAACCAGACACCGCTTGCGCAAGTTTTGAGGAAACATCTGCAAGTTTTGAGGAAATATCTGCAAGATGTTCTAAAAAAAAAAAAACTGGCAGACATATGGGTGGGGGCAACTATTGCTTTGCTTAAGTGCTTTACTTGCATAAGTTGACACCAAAATTATTTACAAACCGCAAGACGCTTACTAAGGGCTTTTGCAAAACAATTCTAAAAATTATTGCACAGCAAGTTGAAGACCATATATGGAAAAGGATATCTAAAGGTAACCGAGGAGGACTTCAAGCCTTCAGCCTCAAGCAACTGGGGCATGCGCAGAGTACTCCGTTGAAGATACGAATGCGGAACTGGAGGACTGATAAAAAGGGACTGTTAGAACTGTTCAGCACGGCAGTTGTCGGAGCGCAGACTCCCCTGTCGTCCAGCGCTGTCTTTGCTCATATTCTACTTGCTATAATTAATAAAATTCAATTGGATTATGATCCGTTGTGGTCCCAATTTATAACACCCCCCACTTTGGGGTGCAGCGGATACCACAGCAGGTTCCCTTTGATCTTCTTCACATTCCTATAGGAACACCCCCCTCCTCCCCCCGCCATGTATTTTAGGGACCGATCCGAGGTTTGGGGTCCCTCCAGATGTTGCAGCTCCTCCCCCCAGATGTTGGGGTGCCCCCCTCACCGCGGGTGCCGCACGTGGCCCATGATGTACTCCCGGATGGGGGCACAGGGCCCCGTGCACAGCCTGGAGGTGGGGGGGAGACAAAGAGAGGGGGTCAGGAGCACCCCAACCCCCCCAGGACCCCAAAAGCCCCAACTGGGGGGTCCCGCGGGCTCCAACCTGCGCAGCTCGGGATCGGAGGGGAGCTCCAGCTCCGCCATGATGGGCGAAATTGGCGGGAACTGGACGGGACCAAACTGGGGCGAGCGCGGTGGGGGAGGGGGGAAGGAGGGAAGGGGGGGGGGAGGAGGGGGCGGGGCCCGGGCCCGATCCTGGCCCCTGCGCCCCCCCGTAGCCCCCTCCCCCCGCCCCCCGTCACGTGGTCATCACCCAGCACCGCCTCCTGCTCCACCCCCGCGGGCTCCTCGCCCTCCATCCGGACCCATCCCAGCTCCGCAGCTGCTGCCCCTCCCTGGCGCCTTGGGGCTGCTGTGGGCACGGGCTGAGAGCTCCCCCCATAAAAGGCTCCTTTGCGTCAACATCATTTTGGGGTGAAAACAGCACTTTTAGGGTCATTTACTGGGTTATAATGGGGTATAATGGCGGTATAATAGGGTATAATGGGTTGTAATGGGGTTATAACTGGGTATAATGTTATAATGGGGTTACAATGGGGTAAAATGGGCTATAATGGGGTATAATGGGGTTATAATAGGGTATAATGGGTGTCGTGGTTTAAACCCAGTCAGGTAACTTGTTCACTCACTCCCAGTGAGTGGTGCCGAGCTGACAACAATCGAGGGCCGTGTGTCCGCCCCACCGGGGCTCTCCCCTTCCCCGCTCCTGGAGGAACGGGGAGGAGGATCGAAAGAGTGCAACTCCTATGGGTTGAGACAAGAACAGTCCAGCAACCAATGTACAACACAAATCACCACCGCTACTATCAACTACAAAAATGATAAGGGAAAATAACAAGGGAAGAGAATACGATACCACCGGCCAAGAAACGAGTTCCACCCGGAAGCCCGTGTCCTTCCAGGTAACTCCCAGTTACCCCCCACCCCAGCCATGACGTGCTGTGGTATGGAATACCTCCCTGGCTAGCCTGGGTCAGGCGCCCCATCTCTGCTTCCTCACAGCTTCCCCTCCTCCCTGGCAGAGCATGAGCCTCACAAAGTCCTTGGTCAGGGTAAACATCACCTAGCAACAACTGAAAACATCGGCTTCACCAACACTGTTCCCAGGCTGGAAGTCAAAACACAGCACTGCACCAGCTACCACAAAGGAAAAAACATGACTGCTACTGCTGAACCCAGGACAATGGGGTATAATGGTGGTATAATAAAGTATAATAGATTATAATGTGTTGCAATAAGGTTATAATTGGGTATAATGTGTTATAATGGGGTATAATGGGTTATAATGGGGTTATTATGGGGTATAATAGGGTATATTGGGGGATAATGGGGTTATAATGGATTATAATGCAGTTATAATGGGGTATAATGGGGTTATCTCTTTCACGGACACCCCCCTGTCATGGGGGAAGAGCCTGCATGCCCCAGTGAGGTTGGGAGCTACGCTGGTGGTGGCTCATGCCTCCCGTAGGGTCTCCCATTCCAGACTGGTCTCAACTGAAGGGGCAGACAAAGTGTGTCCATGGGCAGGATGGGCTCACCAGCCTTGGGCAACCACCCTAGGAGAAGGACAGCTCTAACTTCAAACCCTGGCAGACAGAGCTCATTGGGCCCTGTAAGGCCATCCATCTCAGAAAAGGACACTCTAACCAAACCTGCGACCGGAGGACTTTGCTTTCACCGTCCAAGCTCGCTAGGCCCTGGCAGACAAACATCAGGCGTAAAGGACGGGGCCAGTTCTGCGCATGCTGTGCCTCACCTAAAAAACCCACTGCTCCTTGGCCTTTTTAGTCATCAGCACGCTTGTAGTAAGTGTGGGTAAAGCCCCTCCCAAATCAAGTCAAGCCATCATCGTAATAGTTGCTAACAAAGCCTAACGTCCTTGAAGTTAATCATTTACAACCCCATACATCAATCAACCCCAGTCACAAATCAACACCGTCCTTCAATCAAACCCATCCTTCAATCAACTCCACCTTTAATCAACCCCATCCCTTAATCAACTCCATCTTTCAATTAACCCCAATCTTCAATCAACCCCAGTGGCCAATAATGGGGTCTATAGGCAATAATGGGGTCTATGAGGCAATAATGGATCTCTATGAGGCTATAATGGGGCTCTATGAGGCAATAATGGGGCTCTAAGACGCAATCATGGGGCACTATGAGGCAATAATGGGGCTCTATGGGGCAATAGTGGGGCTCTATGATGCAATAATGGGGCTCTATGAGGCAATAATGGGGCTCTATGGGGCTATAATGGGGCACTATGGTGCAATAATGCGGCTCTATGGGGTTATAGTGGGGCTCTATGACTCAATAATGGGGCTGTATGAGGCAATAATGGGGCTCTATGACACAATAATGGGGTTCTATGAGGATATAATGAGGCTCTATGACACAATAATGGGGCTCTATGGGGTTATAATGGGGCAGTATGATGCAATAATGGGGCTCTGTGAGGCAATAATGGGGCTCTATAAGGTAATAATGGGGCTCTATGATGCAAGAATGGGGTTCTATGAGGCAGTAATGGGGCTCTATAAGGCAATAATGGGGCTCTATGAGGCAATAATGGGGCTCTGTAAGGTAATAATGGGGCTCTATGATGCAATAATGGGGCTCTATGAGGCAATAATGGGGTCTATGATGCAATAATGAGGTCTATTAGGCAGTAAAAGGGTTCTATTGGGTTATAATGGGGCTCTATGATGCAATAATGGGATTCTATGGCAGTATAATGGGGTTCTATGGGGCTATAATGTGGCATTATGAGGCAATAATGGGGCTCTATGAGGCTATAATGGGGTTTACGAGTCAATAATTGGGCTCTATGAGGCAATAATGGGGTTCTATGGGGCTATAATGGGCTATATGATGCTATAATGGGGTTCTATGGAGCTATAATGGGGTTCTATGAGGCAATAATTATAGAATCATAGAATAGTTAGGGTTGGAAAGGACACCTCACACCTCACACCTCACACCTCACACTAAACCATGGCACCCAAGGCCTCATCCAACCTGGTCTTGAACACTGTCAGGGATGGAGCATTCACAACCTCCCTGGGCAACCCATTCCAGTGCCTCACCACCCTAACAGGAAAAAATTTCCTCCTTAGATCCAATCTAAACTTCCCCTGTTTCAGTTTTAACCCATTACCCCTTGTCCTGTCACTACAGTCCCTAATGAAGAGTCCCTCTTCAGCATCCCTGTAGGCTCCCTTCAGATACTAGAAGGCTGCTATGAGGTCTCCACACAGCCTTCTCTTCTCTGCTTCTGAAGAACACCCAGAGAACTAGGTGGTACTGGTATGGGTAATCAAAGCTAGGAAGTAAGATCCCGAAACATGGGCATTACAGTGCAGATGGCCTGGTAACAGTTTCCCAAATGAACTTACCCAAGTGCCCAGTGCCAGCAGAGAGCATGCCGGGTACTGCGGCTCACGGTAGCCAGCCTGTTCGGTGCGCATGGCCACGAACAGCTCAGTCAGGATGCTCCTCTTCACACACAGCTCTGCAAACGCACCGCAGTCCTGACCTCCAGCACTGCTCATTGTGGTTTGGAATGTTTCTGAACAGCTACTGCCAGAATTTTCAAAATGAAAGAAATAAAAAATTGACCTACAGTGAAAACCACGCTTGATTTTTTATGACTCAAAATAAGAATATACCTTCCTACTTTTAAAGTCTGTCAAATAAGGAAAGTTTAAAATTATGTAGATAATTCACAATCAGTGATGAAGTTTAAAGTCAGCCACGTGTCTTCAGTTTGTGTCAATACGTCTGAAGAAATTCTCTCATTCGTCTTTGGTATTCAAAGAGTTGGAAGCATGTTGTAACAAACAAACAAGGACCCATGCAGAGATATCAATGGGTGGTATTGCCACAAGGCATGAAAAATTCACCAACAATATGTCAAGGTTATGCTGATGTAGCATTGCGTCCATTTTGGGAAAGACACCCCCAATTATTAGTGTATCGTTATATGGATGATATACTGGTGGCTGGGAAAGTAACCTAGAAGCTGCTAAACAAGAATTGTGTTCAGTGTTGCAACAACATAAATTGCAAATTGCCCCTGAAAAGTTTCAGGATACCACACCATGGAAATATTTGGGTTGGAAAATCTTAGATCACACCACTGAACCTCAGGAAATTAGCCATCAAGGTCAATATCCATACACTTAACGATGTGCAAGTCTTGTTAGGGAATATCAATTGGATTCGAGCAGTATTGGGAATTGACAATAAAAGTTTAGAACCATTGTTTGAATTGTTGAAGGGTGACACAGACTTCAATGCACCCAGACAATTAACACCAGCACCAAAACAAGCAATAGTGATGGCAGAAGCCGCATTGAGAGACAGGCACATCGTGTGATGAATGGAGTTCCTACTGAATTTTTGATTGTCAGTAATGATTTCCAGCCAGTAGGATTAACCAAGCAATGGGTGGAATCTGATAAGGAGAAACTGAAAATTCTTCAGTGCCAATTTTTGTCACATCAACCATCAAAAAACATCGTGACCAGAGCTGAAACATTTGCTAAGTAAGTTAAATATGAAACGAAGGGATCGTATCATAGACCTATCTGGTAAAGAACGCCAAACCATAATTATTCCTATGACAGAACAGTATTTGCAATGGTGTATGCAGAATAGTGTAGCACTGCAGATAGCTCTAGCAAGATTTGATGGAGCAATCAAGGTCCGTCATCCTAGCCATCGAATATTGACTTTTATTCAGCAGGAATGTATAGAGGAAAAACCCAAGTACAATCTCAAAGCTGTGAATGGTATCACAGTCTTTACAGATGGGAGTGGAAAATCAGGCAAAGCAGCTACTATATGGCAGGAACAGGGCCAGTGGAAATCACATATAGTTTTTTCTGAGGGATCACCCCAGATTGTAGAACTGAAGGCAGTGACTGAGGTGTTTAAACGATGGAACATATGTCCAATCAATATGATTTCAGACTCAGCGTATGTAGTAGGAGTTGCGCAACCATTAGAAAAAGCTTATTTGAAACAGGTTGCAGTTGAAACCTTGTTTAGCAATATGAAACAGTTATGGTTGTTGTTAAAACAAAGAACAGAAGTGCACTATATATGTCACCATCGCAGTCAGACAAACTTGCCAGGATTCTATGCAGAAGGAAATGATAGAGCAGACCATTTAACTCAACCTGTCAGTGTGTCACCTGTGCCCAACGTATGGCAACAAGCTCGAATTTCTCGTGAATTTTTCCACCAATCAGCAAAGGTCCTAAAACGGTGGTTTCACTTGTCGATGGCAGAGGCAAAAGCTATCATACAAGCCTGTCCTGATTGTCAACAACTCACTAAGTGTCCTACATTGTCGGTTAACCCCAGAAGTATTCAATCACTTCAAATATGGCAAACAGATGTCACACATATCCCTGAATTTGGCAAACTAAAATACGTTCATGTTTCTATGGACATCTTTTCTCTGGCAGTTTGTATGACCGCTTTGGGAGGAAAAACTTCTAGACATGTGCAAACTCATTTTCATCATGCCTTTGCTACTTTAGGAGTCTCAGGACAAATAAAAACGGACAATGGTCCAGCATATGTTTCACAATCGACTGAATTTTTTTTGCAAACTTGGGCAATCCAACATGTCACTGGCATTCCCCACTCACCCACAGGACAAGCCGTTGTCGAGCGCACCCATCCGACTATCAAGACATATTTGCAAAAATAAAGAAAATGGGGACTCAGAACAGCCAGTAAGTAAATTGGTAAAGGTCCAAAATGTCATGAATTTTTTTGTGCTTGCCTGGTGACAGTGTGATTCCTCCCATTGTGAAACACATGCAAACCATGTCAACCGGAATACTCGAATATGAAGGTTAAATTAAGGTTATGGTAAAAGCTTGGGAAGGAAATTGGGAAGGTCCAGTACCACTGCTAACTTGGGAACGAAGATGTGCTTGCGTCATTACAGATTCAGGCCCACGCTGGCTCCCTGCGGAGACAGTGTTGTCACGGGAGAATGGATAATTGGTACATAAACTGAATAATCCTGAAAGATACAGCAAGGCCGTGAGAGGCCCAAGGAAGCTTAAGCAAGCAAGATAAGAAGAAGCTGGAACTCACTGATGTAATGAGAACTGTGCACTGTTGGCAAGCTTTCGAGGTCAAGTTCCCACACCTGTGCTTAACCAATTATATGGTAGTTGCAAAGGGTCTTCAAGACATGTATCCAATCATAGTATGCCAAATCACTGTGAGTGCAAGTAGAAATAGTATTTAAGGGGTTAAGGCTTTGTAATAAACGACTTTTTGTCTGATCATATTGATCTCTGACTGAGTCCATGTATATTCTGCGGCAATTGGCGCCCAAACAGGGACTCCCCATATTTTTCATATTGAAGCTGAAAGAATTAAAGTGCGTGGCACCGAAGAAAGTGGAAAACGCGGAGCCGCAGGGACGTCGGCTGGGTTCGATCCGGCAGGACCAGGATCGGGAGGTAGACGCCTCGGAACAGAGCCTAGTGAGCCCAGAAGACACTGCGCAGTGCAAATAAGGTAAGAGCCGACGGGGTCTGGAAGAGGGTTAGGATGGGGAATCAATTAAGTAAAGAAAAAAGTAAGGAAAACAATTGGGGCATGCCTGTGGGATCAAGTTACTTGTGGGTTTAAGGAGGCGAAGTCTCTTGCTGCCCCCTGGTTACTACTAAAAGGGACTCTAGCCGCAAACAGGCGGCAAAATCTGTTTTTACAGCTCTCTCTGACTCGCCTTCACAACAGCAGGGCTCGGCACCTACATTAGATTCAGCACCCGGTGCTACAGCCATGGTAGTGTCGTCTGTTTAGGGCATAAAACATTCTGGTCAAAAACCAGCACGCAGTAAGGTACGAATGTTTGAGGACCCTGCGCCTTTCCCCTATCCTGTGTCGACAACGCCTTTATCGGCGGTAGCTCCAGTTGATACTCGGGAGCCTGTAGTGGCTAGTGAGGAAATGAAACAAACTGATGTTAACCCTTTTCGTGCCGCTACTGCCCCTGAACTTAGTCCCCAAGAATTTTTGCTGGGGTGGGAGTCTCCTAAGGAGGAGAGTGTAACTCCGAATAAATACCCACCTCCACCACATAAACCACCGCTTGCATCTCTCCCACTGGAGCTGCAAAATGAGTGGAACTGGCGACAATGGACGAAATCCTTAGATAAGCAATTGCAGGACTTGCGGGATCGTCTGGACAAGTTGGGGGAGGAGAGGGAGCAAGCCCCAGAAAAAAACGGAAAAAACAGAAAAACCGGAAAACCCAGATAAAATCAGTCCGTGTGATGTGCCGTTACCACCGACTCCTACATCTAATAAAGCCAATCCGAGTGCCATGAGATGGCGAGGCTGCATTCAGGATGCAATTATAGACGGTACTATTTTACCGATAGATGTTCCCACTGCATTCCCTGTTATTATAAATCCTCAGGGACAGTCTGTCTGGACTCCTATGGACTGGAAAGCTGTGAAAGAAATTAAGGGAGCAATTAGTATGGGTTGTCTTCCTCATATACCCAGCAAATGATGTCTGCTTTCTTTTCTAGTAATGTTCTAACTCCAAATGTTTGTCTCAGAGTGGCTGCAATTTTATTAACTCCTTCACAGCTCCTGCATTTTAAAAGTGGGTTTGAGGAGCTTGCTGCAAGGGCTGCAGATGAGAATTCAGAGTGTAATCCTCATCGACCTTTGCACAGTGTTTCATCTGAAATGTTATTGGGAAAGGGACAATTTCACCCTGATGGAGTACAAGCTTGTATGAAAATTGAAGTTTTACAGCAAGCACAGCAATTGGCTTTAGCTGCTCTGAAAGCTGTGCCGGAAGCAGGAAAGCCTAATCCTTCATATACATCAGTAAAGCAGGGACCTCCTGAGCCCCATATGCAATTTATTGACAGATTGACAGAGGCTATCGAAAAGAATATTGATCTGGCATCTAATGCTAAAGAATCGATGCTTATGTCTCTGGCTATGGAAAATGCTAACCCAGCTTGTAAGCATATTTTGCAGGTTTTGCCAAAATCTGCTGGTCTTCAAGAAATGATGGATGCATGTTCTGAAGTGGGCACAGCAGAGGAAAAGGCTGGATACATGGCTACTGCCTTCACCGCTGCTGTTAAACCCCTTCTACAACAAGGTCAGGGTTATCGTGGGGATCCTAAAGGTACGAGATGTTACAGTTGTGGACGGATGGGACATTTTAAAAAGCAGTGTACTGTAAAGAAAATTAGTTCAGCAACCCGACCCCCTCAGGGTGGTGTTACTGGTCTTGCAGACAAATGTATTAAATGTGACAAATTTGGCCACAAGACAATTAAATGTTGTTCAAAGTTTAAAAAAGACAGAACCCTGTTGGGAAACTTGAATGTGAGTGCGATGCCACCCCGCACGACAACACAAAATCAGGGTGTCTGGACTGCATCCCCTCCGCCACCACAGGGAGTGCCGGAGTGGACGTGGCAACAGCAATAGATTTTACTATAACTGATACTTCTGTTCATTGTATTCCATCTAAATTAAATGGGCCCCTTGGTCATGGGTTATGTGCTTTGCTACTGGGACAATCATCAACATCAAGGAAAGGAATCTTTGTATTACCCAGTGTAATTGATGCTGACTATACTGGAAATATTGGGATCATGGTGCAAACGCATGCTCCTCCGGTCAACATCCCTGAAAATTTGAAAATAGCTCAAATCTCAAATGATGATCTGACTGATCTCATGCCCCTTTTAAAGGGTGAGTCAAAGGCAGAACAAAAGAGTTCTATCAAAAGCTCAGTATGAGGCCTTAGATCACATCATGACAAAAATCACTAATCTTGTCCCGATTGCCAAGGCCAAGCAGCAGGTATAGGCCTTGGAGTCAACCCTCGAGGCCTCCAGCCTCTTCAGCTTTGGCAAATGGATGTGACTCATGTACCCTCTTTCGGGAAATTGAAATATGCCCATGTTACTATTGACACTATTCTCCTACAGGACAAGCTATTATTGAACGAACACATCAAACTTTGAAACAACTGTTGGAATAACAAAAAACGGGGGAAGGACTTACACCGGTAGCAAGGATATAGAAAGCTGTATATGTTATGAATTTTTTGCGATTGACAGGAGACTTTAATGATCCCCCGGCCATAATACATGGTCAGGCATTAGGTTCAGGTTATATGACTAAAACTCTGGGTGTTCTGGTCCAGTATAAGGATTTGGAAACCGGCATTTGGAAAGGTCCTGCAGAAGTGTAAGCGGCGAGGAGAAGCAAGACACGCCAACCCAATATGGGTGATAAGCAAACTTCTACTTTATTTGTGGCGCACTTCGCTTATATCCACATGGTGTTTAGCCACGCCTACTAGTCAGAACAGTATTCGTTAGTTCTACACAGCTTCCTTCACATTCTCCTCCCACATCCGGTATCCGCTTACCTGTGAGGCCTACACCTTGCCTTGCTCACACAAGGCCTCTAAGGATCCATGGCCTTGCTCTTGCAGCCATTCTGCAACAATTCCCCACTTTTTCTTTGTGCAAGCAAAACAGTGTGGGTTGTTCTGTTCACCTGTTTCATCACGCAACTATAAGCAAGTCTAACAACTACAGTGATTAAAATAGCAATGATACATAAGCGCAGTCCTTCAAATAGCAGTGTTTTAAGCCAACCTGTAATGCCCCATGAGGACAACCATTTAGTTATCCCTAAGTCATTGCTCACTTGCAGTTGCTGGATAAGCTGAGCCAGGGTTTTCAGCTGTGCATGTATCGAATTAGAATGACCAGAAAGATTCATACAACACATTCCATCAAACTCTTCACATCCATGTCCCTGTTCCAACAACAAAAGGTTCTGTAGTGTTGCATGTCTTAGAGAGTCAACATTAAACAACAAATCAGGAATTGCCTTCGATGTAGTATTTGTCTGCTTAGCAACTCAGCAATTCAGTCTGTTTAGCTGAGCCAAGGCCCCGGCTGAAGCACTTACAGTGATTTGGCATATTATGACTGGATACGTGCCTTGAACACCCTTAGTGACTAGCATGTAATTGGTTAAACACAGGTGTGAGAACTCAAACTTGAAAGCTTGCCAACAGTCCACAGTTCTCATTAACTTGGTGAATTCCCGCCTCTTATCTTGCTTGCTTAAGCTTCTTCTGGCCTCTCATGGCCTTGCTGTATCTTTCAGGATTATTCAGAGTTTATGTACCAATTATGCATTCCCCTGTGAGAACACTGCCTCCACATCTCCCCACTTTTGTTTTATCCAGTAACAAGTTGCCACTACAGCAAGGCACACACACATTTACATTAGCAGAGTAACTATTACAGGGTGCAGCAGCATGTTGGAAGATGCTGATGGTAGCGAGGGACTAGCCAAAGAAATTTCTTACCACTGGAAATCTCCCACCCTCTTAATTTGTTCCATTACCTGCTTTATAACAGTACCATTGTATTAGAATCTTTCTAGCTTTTGCCTTAGCATTTTTCTAGCAGCTACTGCAAATTTGCATACTCTAACATCTCTTTTACAAGTGACAAATCTATACAATACAAAATGCAGTTTCTTATTAGCGACTGGCTAGTAAATACAGGTGGTTTTATACACAAAATCACAACCTCTAATAATAGCTACTTTACAAGCACACATAGTCAGGATGTTACTTTTCAGTTGCCCCCAAGTGATGTTTTGCAGTTATTCGTTCTTTCTCTTCCTCTATCTCATTCTGCTTGGGGTATTCACGGTCAGCTCCTGTAGCTGAGGCATCAGGTTTTTCCATTTGTCTGTCCAGCTCATGGCAAGGCTTGACAAACTTTGCAGGCAGGAGGACACAAATATACCCCCTCCCCCAGGTTATCAGTTCTTCAGAAGTAGACAGGTTAGACAGGTTAAATGCAGCATCATTACTCTCTGCCCCCCCCCCCTTTTTTTTTTTTTTTGCGAAAGCCGTCCTGCTGGGCAGCAACTATAGCGGCCTGCCTGCTTCAGCAGCAACCATAAATACCCACCAGTAACCGCACTTTTGCATTAACCCTTTCATGCCCGAAATGTTAAACAGCTACCCGTTGAAAGCTTTTACATGAACCCAACAACAAGAAAAATACACAGAACACCGTCTGCCCTCAACAAACGCGCACACACACACGCTTATGGGATCCCACAAGCACACGCCACACAACTACAATATTTGAAGCACAAAATCCAGACAATCATTACTCCCACTACAGTTCCACGTACAGAACGTGGCACAAGAACCCTGTGGAGACTAACAGCAAACCAGCTCCGAGAAGCATCATTGCAGTGCGAGGTGGCAGGCTCAACCTTGGTGGGCGTCCCCGCAGAGGCTCTGCCTCCCCCACATCGTATGAGGCTTGGGCTTTTATACTGACCAAAATGCACACTCATTCCGACACAGGTGGCCAGCCTGTGCTGGAAGAAGTGGCCAGCAGTATCTACAAAGGTCTCCAAGGGTTGATAGAAACCTGGACATATTTACCAACTTCTAGTACATGACTATCACAGAGAAACTGTATGGGCTCCCCCTGTCAATTGCAAGAAAAATCATAACATATACAGCTTGAGTATAAGAGGATTTTAACCCATACGTGGTCACTGCTTGTCAGGCCTCCTTAACTATTTTGAGATCAAGAGCTTCCCACTCTTTAGCCCCCTGCTGTGTAGTAAACACCGGATATGCAGAGATGCCCATTGCAGAAAATTCACCAGTAATGATCGTCCTGTAACCTCGGTCTCTGGATTGGCCTCCCGACGCAGCAGTGTATGGTTCACCCCAGCGGTGGACTCCTTTCGGTTAGTCCAAGCACCCGGGTCCGTCACGCCACCGCAACAGCATTGCCCGTGCTCCCCGGCCGCTGCCGCCAGCACCGCACACTCACCATTCCAGGTCCTTGATACTCGGGGCCTTGTATTCCGGGTCCCCACTAACCGGGGCCCTGTATTCCGGGTCCTCGCTAACCGGGGCCCTGTATTCCGGGTCCTCGCTAACCGGGGCCCTGTATTCCGGATCCCTGTTAACCGGAGCCCTGTATTCCAGGTCCCCGCTAACCGGGGTCCTGTATTCCGGGTCCCCGTTAACCGGGGCCCTGTAATCCGGGTCCCCGGTAGCCGGGGCCCTGTAGTCCATGGTCCCTGTTTGGGCACCATTTGTAAGCGGTGAGGAGAAGCAAGACACGCCAACCCAATATGGGTGATAAGCAAACTTCTACTTTATTTGTGGCGCACTTCGCTTATATCCGCGTGGTGTGTAGCCACGCCTACGAGTCAGAACAGTATTGGTTAGTTCTACACAGCTTCCTTCACTTTCTCCTCTGTCCTGGGTTCAGCAGTAGCAGTCATTTTTTTTCCTTTGTGTTAACTGGTGCAGTGCTGTGTTTTGACTTCTAGTTTGAGAGCAGCGTTGGTGAAGCCGATGTTTTCGGTTGTTGCTAAGTGATGTTTACCCTGACCAAGGACTCTGTGAGGCTCATGCTCTGCCAGGGAGGAGGGGAAGCTGTGAGGAGGCAGAGACGGGGCGCCTGACCCGGGGAGGTATTCCATACCACAGCACGTCATGCCCGGGGTGGGGGGTAACTGGGAGTTACCCGGAAGGACAGGAGCTTCCGGGTGGAACTCGTTTTCTTGGCCGGTGGTATCGTATTCTCTTCCCTTGTTATTTTCCCTTATCATTGTTTTAGCTGATAGTAGCGGTGGTGATTTGTTGCTGGACTGCTCTTGTCTCAACCCGTAGGAGTTGCACTCTCTCGATCCTCCTCCCCGTTCCTCCGGGAGCGGGGAAGGGGAGAGCCCCGGTGCAGGGGGGGGGGGGAGACGGACACGGACCTTGATTGTTGTCAGCTCGGCACCACTCACTGGGAGTGAGTGAACAAGTTACCTGACTGGGTTTAAACCACGACAGTTCTTTTTGGCGCCCAACGTGGGGCACGAGGGGTTGAGATAAGAACAGATCTGACTGGATTGATAGTCACTCGTCACAATGCTGATTTATTGGCTCTCAAGGTTTTTCCTCTTGATCTCACAGTTTCAGTATACCATATCTTACGTCCATCCGGTATTGGCTGTATTAGTGTTTTTCAAGTGTGGGGCTTGGGCTAAGGTTTTTATCCCATTGTACTTTATGGTAATGACTTGTAATACAATAGAATCATTGATCATGAAACTGATCTGGTTTATGTTCCCAGTGTGGTCACCACCTTTATACTTTGGGAGGTATATGATGGAGGTGCTTAGCAATTACACATCTTTTTTCTCCTTCTCAGGTGCTCAACCTGTGAAGGAGACATCCTTTTACCCTCCTAGTCGTCCCCCCAGACCATTTACATTTGAGAGTTTTGAATTTTTTAAATGGCCTTTTAATGCTGTTGAGACTTGTTTACTGATGGTGATGGGAATCACCATGCTAACACGCATACAGAGTGTGTTTTGCCCACTACTGATTTCCAGAGTTAAGCAGATTCAGGTTTGGGTCTTGTCTGGGGTCAAAAGACGATGTAGGAGGACCGAGAGATTTTCCCAGAGGCTGGACAGCCATGAGTGGCAGGGTGTGTGGGATAGTATGGGCAAGTATCTAGGTCAGTGGGCCCCTCCAGTATTTTGGAATTTCACTACCGAACAACTGCAAAATCCAGAAGAATTAGTAAAACACTTAAATGAGGTGTGTGGTCATTCTGGCCATACCAGAGATGGACAAATCACGGCAACGTGCTGGGGCTTGGCCTATGCTTACAGGGCCTTGTTCAACACTATCCAGCACCTTCAAAAGGAAAAGAATATCGGCGGATTTGAGGGCAAAGCGACAGTCGCTACTCAAACTTTGGCTGCAATGAACTGCGCAGCTACCCCAGTGGCAAGTACAGCAGCTGCTCAAACTTCAACTGCAACAGACAGCGCGGTTACCCCAGCTCCAAGCACGGTAGCTACACCACCCCCAGCAACAAGTACAGTCGCTACTCAAACCACAGTGATAATCACTGCAGCCAAACCAGAGGACCAATTCGTACCAATATCAGTTGCCCCTGTACGCAAGAGAACAAGCAAAAAGGAGGCAAAAAGGGTGAAGCGAGATGAAGAACCAATGAATTCACCACCCGGTCCAGAATCTGATCAGGAGTCATCATCACATGACGAAGAAGAAGAAGAAGAGGTAACTTCTCGACCTCGAACCTCAACCGAGCTGCGGAATATGCGAAAAGATTTTACCCGTCAACCAGGGGAGCACATCATCACCTGGTTACTCCGATGCTGGGACAATGGGGCCGATGGTCACGAACTAGAAGGTACAGAAGCCAAGCAGCTGGGATCACTTGCTAGAGAAGGGGGAATTGACAAAGCAATTGCAAGAGAGAAAAAGTCCCTCAGCCTTTGGAGGCGGCTCTTGGCAGCTGTGAAAGAAAGGTTTCCGTACAAGGACGATGTTACGAGTCGTTCGGCCAAGTGGACTACTATAGACAAAGGCATCTAGTCTCTGAGGGAATCGGCCATCGTAGAGATGATCTATCACATCAAGCCGAATAACGGGGATACACCTATAGATCCAGATGAAGTTGAATGTACACGACCCATGTGGCAAAAACTTACACGGAATGCACCGTCATCATATGCCCATTCATTGGCAACAGTGACCTGGAATGACATAGTACCACTAACAGTGGATGAAATGGTTCATAAACTCCGAGAGTTCGAAGACAATCTCACTCCTTCCATCATCTCAGCTGTGAAAAAACTGTCCCAGGACCTCGACAAATTGAGGGACGATGTATCTGATTTATCCAGCTCCTCACGTGTACCAACACACGTCTCAGCTATTAACAAAAGACGTCCTATTATTCAAGAGAGGAGATACAGAAGGTATACGCCACGGGGTACCCTATGGTTTTACCTGCTGGATCACGGAGAAGACATGACAAAGTGGGATGGAAAACCTACTTCAGCTTTGGAGGAACGGGTGAGTGAACTGAAGAGGGGAGCAAGGGCCAAGACTGATCGTCCCATGAGAGCTACGGCTTCAGTCTCTGGTGAGCAGTTTCCCAGATGGAGTGGAAGAGCTGATTTTACTCCAGCTCCTGTGATAACGAAGAATAATCCCTTTCAACACGACTTAAGTGTCCAATGCTGTGACGACCATTAGAGGGGCCCTGCCTCCAGCCAGGTGGAGGTAGGGGACAATCGGATTTACTGGACTGTGTGGATCAGATGGCCTGGCACATCAGTCCCACAGAAGTATAAGGCTCTAGTAGATACCGGTGCACAGTGTACCCTGATGCCATCAAGCTGTCAAGGGGTGGAACCCATCTATATTTCTGGAGTAACAGGAGGATCCCAAGAGTTGACTGTGCTGGAGGCTGAAATCAGCCTGACTGGGAGGGAGTGGCAAAAGCACCCTATTGTGACTGGTCCAGAGGCTTCATGCATCCTCGGCATAGACTACCTCAAGAGAGGGTACTTCAAAGACCCAAAAGGGTACCGGTGGGCTTTTGGTATTGCTGCTTTGGAGACTGAGGAAATTGAGCAGCTGTCCACCTTGCCTGGTCTCTCAGAAGATCCCTCTGCTGTGGGGTTGCTGAAAGTTGAAGAACAACAAGTGCCAATTGCGACCACAACAGTGCACCGGCGGCAATATCGCACCAACCGAGACTCCCTGATTCCCATCCATCAGCTGATCCGTAGACTGGAGAGTCAGGGGGTGATCAGCAGGACCCGCTCACCCTTCAATAGCCCCATATGGCCAGTGCGAAAGTCTAATGGAGAATGGAGACTAACAGTAGACTATCGTGGCCTGAATGAAGTCACACCACCATTGAGTGCTGCCGTACCGGACATGCTAGAACTTCAGTATGAACTAGAGTCAAAGGCAGCCAAGTGGTATGCCACGATTGATATTGCCAATGCATTTTTCTCCATTCCTTTGGCAGCAGAGTGCAGGCCACAGTTTGCTTTTACTTGGAGGGGTGTCCAGTTCACTTGGAACCGACTGCCCCAGGGGTGGAAACACAGCCCTACCATTTGCCATGGACTGATCCAGACTGCACTGGAACAGGGGCAAGCTCCAGAACACCTGCAATACATTGATGACATTATTGTGTGGGGCGATACAGCGGAAGAAGTCTTTGAGAAAGGGAGGAAAATAATCCAAATCCTGCTGAAAGCCGGTTTTGCCATAAAACGGAGTAAGGTCAAGGGACCTGCACAGGAGATTCAGTTTTTGGGAATAAAATGGCAAGATGGACGTAGACAGATCCCCACAGATGTGATCAACAAGATAACAGCAATGTCTCCACCAACTAATAAGAAAGAAACGCAAGCTTTCTTGGGTGCAGTGGGGTTCTGGAGAATGCACATCCCAAATTACAGTTCGATTGTAAGCCCTCTCTATCATGTGACCCGGAAGAAGAATGATTTTAAATGGGGCCCTGAGCAGCAACAAGCCTTTGAGCAAATTAAACGCGAGATAGTTCATGCAGTAGCCCTTGGACCAGTCCGGACCGGGCCAGATGTAAAAAATGTGCTGTACACTGCAGCTGGGGAGAACGGTCCTACCTGGAGCCTCTGGCAGAAAGCTCCAGGGGAGACTCGAGGTCGACCCCTCGGCTTTTGGAGTCGGGGATACAAAGGATCTGAGGCCAGCTATACCCCAACTGAGAAAGAGATACTGGCAGCGTATGAAGGGGTTCGAGCTGCTTCGGAAGTGATTGGCACTGAAGCACAGCTCCTCCTGGCACCCCGGCTGCCCGTGCTGGGCTGGATGTTCAAAGGCAGGGTCTCCTCTACACATCATGCAACTGATGCTACATGGAGTAAATGGGCTGCACTAATTACACAACGAACTCGAATAGGAAATCCCAGTCGTCCAGGCATTCTAGAAGTCATCATGGACTGGCCAGAGGGCAAAGATTTCGGAATGTCACCAGAGGAGGAGGTGGTGCGTGCTGAAGAGGCCCCACCATATAATAAACTGTCAGAAAGTGAAAAGCAGTATGCCTTGTTTACTGATGGCTCTTGCCGTATTGTGGGAAAGCATCGGAGATGGAAGGCAGCTGTATGGAGTCCTGGACGACAAGTTGCAGAAACTGCTGAAGGAGAGGGTGAATCGAGTCAATTTGCCGAGGTGAAAGCCATCCAGCTGGCCCTGGACATTGCTGAACGAGAAAAGTGGCCAGTACTTTATCTCTATACTGACTCATGGATGGTGGCAAATGCCCTGTGGGGGTGGTTGAAGCAATGGAAGCAGAACAACTGGCAACGCAGAGGTAAACCCATCTGGGCTGCTGCACTGTGGAAAGATATTGCTGCCCGGGTGCAGAACCTGGTGGTGAAGGTACGTCATGTAGATGCCCATGTACCCAAGAGTCGGGCCACTGAGGAACACCAGAACAACCAACAAGTGGATAAAGCGGCTAAGATTGAAGTGGCTCAGATGGACTTAGATTGGCAACATAAAGGTGAATTATTTCTGGCCCGGTGGGCCCATGACACTTCAGGCCATCAGGGCAGAGATGCAACATACAGATGGGCCCGTGACCGAGGGGTGGACTTAACAATGGACACTATTGCCCAGGTTATTCATGAGTGTGAAACATGTGCTGCAATTAAACAAGCCAAGCGGTTAAAGCCTCTTTGGTATGGAGGACGATGGTTGAAGTATAAATATGGGGAGGCCTGGCAGATTGACTATATCACACTGCCACCAACCCGCCAAGGCAAGCGCCATGTGCTTACCATGGTGGAAGCAACCACCGGGTGGCTGGAAACATACGCTGTGCCCCATGCCACTGCCCGGAACACTATCCTGGGCCTTGAGAAACAGATTTTGTGGCGACACGGCACCCCAGAGAGAATTGAATCAGACAATGGGACTCATTTCCGGAATAACCTTATAGATATTTGGGCCAAAGAGCATGGCATTGACTGGGTATATCACATCCCCTACCATGCACCAGCCTCTGGGAAAATCGAACGGTACAATGGGCTGTTAAAAACTACACTGAGAGCGATGGGTGGGGGAACTTTCAAGCATTGGGATACACATTTACCAAAGGCCACCTGGTTGGTCAACACCAGAGGATCTGCCAACAGGGCTGGCCCAGCCCAGTCAGAACTTTTACATATTGTAGAGGGGGACAAAGTTCCCGTGGTGCATATGAAGAATTTGCTGGGGAAGACAGTCTGGGTTATTCCTGCTTCAGGTAAAGGCAAACCCACTCGTGGGATTGCTTTTGCTCAGGGACCTGGATATACTTGGTGGGTAATGCGGGAAGATGGGGAAGTCCGATGTATACCTCAAGGGGATTTGATTTTAGGGGAAAACAGCCAGTGAACTCAATTGTATACTGTTGCCTGCTGTGTAATGCTTTTATAGCCCATCAACTAGATGTCTCCAGGTCACCAGCGACTGGCCCTGACTTCCCTCCAGCCATCATCCCAACAGAGAATGAACTTGGAACATCATGGACCGAATGGACTCGGCAGCATTATAGGGATTGGTCCATGCACTAAGAAAATGATTTTTTTCCTCTTGGTCTGTATGTATATGGATGTATATATGTGGGAGAGCGATGGTGTATTGAAAATGTGGGATCTGAGCACGACGTGAATGGTATGGAATAAGGGGTGGATAATGTCCTGGGTTCAGCAGTAGCAGTCATGTTTTTTCCTTTGTGTTAACTGGTGCAGTGCTGTGTTTTGACTTCTAGTTTGAGAGCAGCGTTGGTGAAGCCGATGTTTTCGGTTGTTGCTAAGTGATGTTTACCCTGACCAAGGACTCTGTGAGGCTCATGCTCTGCCAGGGAGGAGGGGAAGCTGTGAGGAGGCAGAGACGGGGCGCCTGACCCGGGCTAGCCGGGGAGGTATTCCATACCACAGCACGTCATGCCCGGGGTGGGGGGTAACTGGGAGTTACCCGGAAGGACAGGAGCTTCCGGGTGGAACTCGTTTTCTTGGCCGGTGGTATCGTATTCTCTTCCCTTGTTATTTTCCCTTATCATTGTTTTAGCTGATAGTAGCGGTGGTGATTTGTTGCTGGACTGCTCTTGTCTCAACCCGTAGGAGTTGCACTCTCTCGATCCTCCTCCCCGTTCCTCCGGGAGCGGGGAAGGGGAGAGCCCCGGTGCGGGGGGGGGGGGGGAGACGGACACGGACCTTGATTGTTGTCAGCTCGGCACCACTCACTGGGAGTGAGTGAACAAGTTACCTGACTGGGTTTAAACCACGACATCCTCCCACATCCGGTATCCGGTTACCTGTGAGGTCTACACCTTGCTTTGCTCGCACAAGGCCTCTAAGGATCCATGGCCTTGCTCTTGGAGCCATTCTGCAACACAGAAGTAAAACTAACTGGTTGAGGTTATATGTGTATAATTATAGATTACAGTTTGCGGTGGGTCCCAGCTCGATGGGTGAGAGCCTGGAAAGAGTCAGCACCGCCCCAGGACACCCCCCTTGTCAGTGATTGAATGAATTGAAATTTCAGCTTAGGACTTCCGTTTTATGGATGTTTCAGCCCTTATTAAAGTGAAGAGAGCAATCTTTTTTACGTTAAAGAAGAAAAAACAAAACCAAAACAAACGAACAAACAAACAAAAAAAACCAAACAAAAACAACCACCATCCACCACCACCACCACCACCCCCCCCACTGAACCTACAGCGAGACAAACACGGGATACAGGTATATTGTATGCGTTTTTGGTGGTGGGAAGGTCTTTCATATGTTCTTATCAGGGGTATTGGGCATACTGTGACTCATTTAATACACTCTCTCTGTGAAACTCATGCACTAGAAGTTGGTAAATATAAGTATGTCCAGGTTTCTATCGACCCTTGGAGACCTTTGTAGATACTGCTGGCCACTTCTTCCAGCACAGGCTGGCCACCTGTATCGGAATGAGTGTGCATTTTGGTCAGTATAAAAGCCCAAGCCTCATGCGATGTGGGGGACGCAGAGCCTCTGCAGGGACGCCCGCTAAGGCTGAGCCTGCCACCTCGCACTGCAATGATGCTTCTCGGAGCTGGTTTGCTGTTAGTCTCCACAGGGTCCTTGTGCCACGTTCTGCACGTGGGACTGTAGTGGGAGTAATGATTGGCTGGATTTTGTGCTTCAAATATTGTAGTTGTGTGGAGCGTGCTTGTGGGATCCCACAAGTGTGTGTGTGCGTATGTTAAGGGCAGACCGTGTTCTGTGTGGTTTTTTTGGTGTTTGGTTCATGTAAAAGTTTTTAACGGGGAGCAGTTTAACATTTCGGGCATGAAAGGGTTAATGCAAAAGCGCGGTTGCCAGCAGGTATTTATGGTTGCTGCTGAAGCAGGCAGGCAGCTGTAACTGCTGCCGAGCAGGTCAGCGTTTGTAGGGTGAGCGACTTTGGATCAAAAAAACAAAAACAAAACCAAAGGCAATGATGCAGCAAACTCCTCGCCGGTTAACAACGTGCAGTCTAACCTGTCTGCTTCTCAAGAACGGAAAACCTGGGGGAGGGGGTATATTTGTGTCCTCCTGCCTACAGGTCCATGACGACTGCCTGCAAAGTTTGTCAAGCCTTGCCATGAGCTGGACAGACAAATGGAAAAACCTGATGCCTCAGCTACAGGAGCTGACCATGAATACCCCAAGCAGAATGAGATAGAGGAAGAGAAAATCTAATGATTGCAAAACATCATTTGGGGGCTACTGAAAAGTAACTGCTTGAATATGTGTGTGTGCTTATAGAGTAGCTATTATTAGAGGCTGTGATTTTGTGTATAAAACCACCTGTATTTACTAGCCAGTCTCTAATAAGAAACCACACCTTGTATTATATAGATTTGTCACTTGTAAAAGAGATGTTAAAGTATGCAAATTTGCAGTAGCTGCTAGAAAATGCTAAGGCAAAAGCTAGAAAGATTCTAACACACTGGTAGTGTTATAAAGCAGGTGATGGAATAAATTAAGAGGGTGGGGGAATTCCACTGGTAAGAAATTTCTTTGGCTAGTCCCTCGCTGCCATCAGCATCTTCAACTGCTGCTGCACTCTGTTACTCTGCTAATGTAAATTTGTGTGTGCCTTGCTGTAGTAGCGACTTGGTACTGGATGAAGGAGGTGAAACTCTGCATTGACAACAAGGTGCAAGGATTGAGCCTGACCAAATGCCTGCTACCACAGTCAAGAGCAAGACTGGGATGGCCTCTGTGTTTGCCACCAAGAAGAACCTTTAGCTCCGCTGTCGGCTGCAACCTGGCAGGCATGGAGCGGTGGGGACATATGCCATGCCAGACCTTGATGTGAAGGATGGCCTCCCCTGTTATCAGAGAGCCATACAGCAGAAAAAAGGGGCATGCCCAGCAGCCTGTAGTCAGCATATATTGGAGATATGATCTAGCCCAAATCCCCTGCTCAAGTAGGGTCACCCAAAATATATATAAAACAAAAAGGGGGAGATGTGGAGGCAGTGTTCTCACAGGAGAATGCATAATTCGTACATAAACTCTGAATAATCCTGAAAGATACAGCAAGGCCATGAGAGGCCCGAAGAAGATTAAGCAAGCAAGATAAGAAGCTGGAATTCACTGAGTTACTGAGAACTGTGGACTGCTGGCAAGCTTTCGAGGTCGAGTTCTCACACCTGTGCTTAACCAATTATATGTTAGTCACTAAAGGTCTTCAAGACAGGTATCATATCATAATATGCCAAATCACTGTAAGTGCCTGCAAGAAATAGTATATAAGGAGTTAAGGCTTTGTAATAAATTTGGCAATTGCTTGATCACATTGATCGTCTCTGCGTTGTCCGTGACTCCTGCATCAACAATCTTGTAGTGTTCATGACTGCAGATATAATTTATTACCTTCACATAACAATACACTGAAATCATAGACCCATACTTTGTGAACTTACAAGAAAAACCCTAACCCTAACCCTATGGAATACCTCTTTGGTCAGTTTGGGTCAGGTGTCCTGTCTCTGCTTCCTCCTGGCTTCCCTTCCTCCCTGGCAGAGCATGAGGCTCACAAAGTCCTTGGCCAAACCAAAACATCGCTATCAGCTCTGTTCCCAGGCCAAAAGTCAAAACACTGCACTGCACCAGCTACCAAGAAGGAGAAACATGACTGCTACTGCTGAACCCAGGACAAGGAGGAATTTGGCTGGGTTTGCATGCACACTCAGGCTTCGGGATGGAAGGGGTATTTCTGGCAACCAGGTCCCTGGGGAAGGCGTGAATACGAGAGGAAGCGCAAGCCCCATCGTATGAATTAGCTGGCAAGACAAAAGAGCTCAAAGAATAACCTCCACGTTCTCCCACTCACAGCGCACTTTCACGTCGCTGCTTTTGGTTTTGCTGAGTGTCTCTCACCAACCCCATCCTGCGCTCTCCCAGCCTGGCAAAACCCTCCCTTGGCAGCCCAGTGAGTAAGCACCGCTGGAGCCGCTCACCACTCCCATCCAGGCAGAGCTCATTGCCTTTAGAGAACTAACAAAGTTGTCCCCCTAAGAAGAGGGGTCACTTTACTGACTAGAATGGAAAGTCATCTATTAGAGACTGCTTTAGGAAGGCAACAGTTACCAAGTCATCACTTTTCACTCACTGAGATTGCAACTGAATTGGTGGCGATGAAGGTACCTGGAGTAAGAAAAACAGTCCAATTTCAAACCAAAGATACTCATTTGGCTTTGCACCTTGGTGGCTTTGCACAAGATGGGCCAGCCCACGTTCTCTAGAGCACCAGGAGCCACACGCAACCTCAGACAGTGATCTACAGGGGGAACCAAACCTCTACCAAGTGGGAATTGCAGAGCAGTACACAGAGAGGTGTGTGTCTCCTGCCTCCCCAGTTCCTCCTTCCACTGCTTCCCAGCCAGTCTGACACAGGACTCAGCTCTAGGGAAGGTGGCACCTCCTCAGTCTCCCAGATGTGGAGCCCACCCACCCAGCTCACATCCGACCATCCCACACCCATGGGCTCCAGCAGCTCTTGGAAGAGGAGCAGTCCAGGCAGGAAGGGGGAGCAACCTGCTCCCTTTCAAACCCATCCTCCACCGACTTGCAAATTAAAGGGGCACACAAGTAACACTGCCCCAGGCTTCAGGAACAGCACAGGGACAGAGTGGAACAGAGCCCCTGTCCCACAGTAGAACTGCATCAGAGTTGACCTCCAGCAAAAGACACATTTGCTGGCACAGGCCAGGCTCGCTGTGGCCTCCATGCAGCAATGGCTCTCAATTCCATAAACTGTGTGCCTGTAGCAGCCTCCTCAGCCTCAGAGCATCAACTAACAGCAGAGAAAGACACAAACAAATTCCAAGAACATTAAGCTGAGTGCAGAGGTTTAAATCTGCTCCCCAGGGACATCTGATGTAAGAAATCCACAGCACACAGATCATGGAATCACAGACTGCTTTGGGTTGAAAGGGACCCTAAAGCTCATCCAGTTCAAACCCCCTGCCACCATGTGACAATGGTACCTTTCAATCTACCTTCCTCCTCCACCTGAGGCGTCCTGGCCATCCAAAAGGAAGTTTCCACTGAGCAGTGGGGAAAGAACACGCAGGTGACCCCCGACATATGCACAGCCTTGCTATACAGCTGGAAAATTAAAATGGGAAATGCTGGTTATTCCACCCATTCCTCAAACAACAGAGACTTCAGGAGATTCACAAATTCGAGGAGACCAAGGGCAGGTTGGACAGGGCTCGGAGCAGCCTGCTCTACTGGAAGGTATCCCTGCCCATAGCAGGGGGTTGCAGCTGGATGAGCCTTAAGGTCCCTTCCAACCCAAACCACTCTATGATTCTATGATATTCTGGATTTCGTAAGACAGGCAAATCAACACTTTTCCTAAAATTTGCAGCTTTTAGGCTGCTTCCCAGAATATGACAGAACACAACCTTTTTAATCTGAGCTATCACTATGAAACTCAAAACTAATGCTTCCAGCCCTGGTCCTGCTTGCACCCGATACAAACCTCAAACAAATCTCCTGAAGATACTCACATATTGGTGTGAATCTGAGTCAAAGCCACTGCCTGTAACCAATGTCAGTGTCTAGAGCACTTTACATTCAATTCCTGCTTTAGCTAAACATAGTAGGCTCCTATCTAAGCACACAGAGCTCCTATTTACTTCATGAAATTGCTTTACAGTGCTGCATCAAATTCCTGTTCTTTAATAAAAATGGGTTCTCTGCTTTTCTCTCCTAGTCACAGCACTGATGAAACGTGACAAGATTTTCTTTAGACATCTCACGGCCTTCTCTGATGCTAAAAAACGATAGAAGAGAGAAGTATTTGTACGAGTAACCCGCAGAATCATCAGTGGGCTCAGGATGTCCCACAAATATTCAGAACAACACAGCAGTGGGCTCACGAAACTGCTCATGATGAACCAGTTCCTTGACGCCAAGCATTTCACTAGGAAAGCCTCGCTGCAGCCACTCTCTTTGGGGATTGCCCTTCACAGAACTGTTCAAAACCAAAGTTAATCATGCAGCAAAGCCAAGAGACAAGGAACTCATCCCTGCCACACCACAAAAATTAGCGATGTGCTGGCATTTTCACGAGGTGCTGATTGCCACAGTTTATTGAACACCAACGCTGAAGGCCTTACCACCCTCACAGGGAAGAACTTGTGCCTGAGATCTCCCTTGACCTGCTCCTCACGCCCTGGGGGGGGGATGCAGCCCAGCACACAGGGGGGTTCTGGGCTCAAGCGCACACTCAAGCCAGGTCACGGGGAGATTCTCGTCACCCAAAACCCCAAGTCCTTCTCCTCAGGGCTGCTCCATCCCATCCCCACTAGAGTGTGCTCACAGTCCCACAACAACACGTTCAAATGCCCTCGTCTGCCCATTCCACTGGAATGACAGACTGCAGTATCTTTCTTTCAGGGATCTCACAGTGCTGATGAAACCTTCCCACTCCTCTGTGTGGTGTTCTGCTCCTGCTGTGTACCTCAGGAGGCAGGAGTTATTTTAGCAGACAGCAGAATAACAGGAAAAAACAACAGAAAATTCGATTCCCAGCTCCTTCGATTCCCAGGCAAAGCAACACCTGAGCTGCCTGGGGGGACTTGGTGCACCCTTCCATAGGGGCAGCAGCCCCTCCAACCTAAGAAGTTAGTAGTGCAACAATTGTCATGTACCCAGGCAGTTCCAGCAAGGCAACTGCATTTCCAGCTACTGAAAGACCAGCCCCCATCCCCATTCCCACCTTTTGGCACTTGAGAGGTCACTTTGGTAAACCAGATGACACCCAACAGCCACTTTGGGGCACATCAGCTGACTATCAAAGGAGAACATTTGCGTGTAGTTCATTCACGTATTTTGGAAGCCTTTCAGGGTACTGGGAAGTCAAAGTACATTTATCTCTACTTTATACAACTCCACTGGGCACTCAGAAACCATTCATTATCTCTGCCTGTCAGAAAGATATTGCAAAACCACACATCACTGAGGTTGAGCAATCTTATGACCTGTGCTGTGCAGCGATGAAGTTGATCTTCAGTATTTAAGGCAAGCAAATACTCTTGTAGAGATCCAAGCTCCTGCAACAAAGCCTTCAGTGAACACCAACACTTCAAGTAAAGATATCATCCAACTAATTATCATTAAAATGCTGATCATTACAGTAGTCCCCATGAACCAAAGGTATCTGAACTACACAGAAGACTCTCCCTGACTAGAACACAGTTTGTGAACACAGAAATCAGTTCCTTACAGACTGTTCCTACGTAGTGTGCAAAACCAACTCAAGGAAAAGCACATTTAAATACCTTTAAATTAATTATTAAAGCAGCATTCCTCTCAGAATAAAGAGTGGCTTTAGGGCTTGCTGCCTGAAGTGCGTAAGGAGGAGTCATGACTATTATATAAGGCTCCACAATGGATATGGCAACAGCATGGCCCCTCTAGTAGAATTTGCTGCCAGACTCCGCAAGAGAAAGTTTGTAATGTTTCTGAAGCATTTAATGGTTCTAAAGCTCTGATGAACTTTGCCAAGGGAAAGGAAAACTGCTTTTAATTTAACACTGAATTACATATCATTCTGGGCACTGGGGAGAGGAGGGGTGCAAGTACAGGAACTAACTCTGTTTTCTGTAACAAGGAAGAGTTCTGCAAGTGCACGACGAAGAGGAAGAAAAATCCCAGGCTTGGCCATGTCATGACACAAGTTGTTTTCCGTACGGGTAAAAAGCTGCCAAAGTGGCTTCAACAAGGTAAGGTCACAGTCCCTCAAAAAAACCTAATTCTAATGAAATAGTGAGTAACCGTGACCTTATGCCTCTTTCTGGGAGGGAAAAAAACCCAACACAGAACCCCAAACAAATTCAAGAGAACAAAACCATACAGTTTTAACAGATGCATCAATGAAGGAAGAGGCACAGGAATTACTCTAAAATTTAAATTCAGTCCAGTGTTTCAGCACAATTAATTTCATTCTGAATTGGTGAAGTAGAGAAAACCTCACATCTATGAATATGTCCAAATGACTTTCATAAAACTAAGTGGCCTCCTGGAATGAGGACTTGAAAATACCTGTACCCATCACTTTGCAAAATGCTGTAGCTCCATTGATTGAAATTAACCAGTACTGCACTACAGCACTAAGCAGGTGATGCCCTTCTATAGGGCAGACAAAAACTCATCTATAGCTTTCAAAACAATTCCAACCCTGCCTCCTTCTTACTCCTGAGTTAAAGCCAACTAACCCAAATATTACTTACTACACAGAGAGGATGATAAATATTGCGGGGGGGGGGAGGGAAAAGGGGAAACTCAATTTCAGAATGTATCATCAGATTAACACAAGGAAAATACTAAATAATACAAGCACAATGGAGACTTGGCCTTTCAGCAATTACATCTGGCGTCCACATGACAAAAGATGACATTTGCTGATGAAAACAGCTAAGGGAACTCGAAAAAGTAATAAACCATAAGTAATTATTACCATAAGTAATAAGACCATAAGAAAAGCACAGTTTCATTCACCGCCCAAAACCAAACCAATACAGATGCGGTCAGAAAGTGAACCAGTGTGAAACACCCCTGTGACTGCCATGGCACAACGCAGAGCCAGCACAGACCCTGCACCACAGAACAGCCAGGGCAGCCTCACCAGCCCATCTCAGGCCCCTCTGTGGCAAAGCAACACCTGAGCTGCCTGGGGGGACTTGGTGCACCCTTCCATAGGGGCAGCAGCCCCTCCAACCTAAGCAGCAGGGGACTTGCTGCAGACAAGAACGCTTCCCTCCCCACTGCCCACTTCTAGACAGCCCTGTCTCCAGCAGCCTACTCCACGCCTGCCAGAACCACCAGTCCCCTCAACTGCCTGCAGGCAGGCAAAACAATGAGACTTCTGGATCAAACACAGACACTAGTAACTAAATAAATGAATAAACAAGAAATCTAAGGTTGTAACAGTGCTGCGGCTGCTCTGCAGCACGCTGCAGGGTCCCTGCCACATTGCAGCCTTCAGAGTTGAAACTGAAAAGATGTTTTGAACAAGCCCCCTATAACCTCTCCACTGGTCCCAAGAGCACCATGATGCACACAAAGAGGAGACGAAAGTCACTGCCACTCCTTGCCAAGCCTTCACTTTGCTCCTTCGCACTACGAATGTAATGAATGGCTCTTTATTTTATAGCTGTACTAATGCCAGTGCAAAAAAACCCAATGACTGTGGGCAAACACATCACCAGTCACTGACAAAAGCTCAGACCAATCTTGAGGAGCAAAGGTGTTGGGATCCCACAGCTGCTAGACTCACACAGGACATAGTTAGAAAATCAGAGCCCAGCTCTGAAGCAAGCTGCCTCCAGCGCAATAGCAGAACTGTGGTCTCAGCAGTATCAGGAGAGATTCTATTGATTTAGCAAGCAAGAAAAATTCAACACATTCTCATCCTAAGAAATAAAAGAAATTAAACTAAACTGCCTTCTGTCTCCAACTGAACAGAAACTCCCATCACCCTTCTCCTGGCTCTGCCACTCAGAACTGAGGCTTCTGAACTGCAGGGCCCTCAGTCCAGCTCTTCTCAAGCTTGCCCTCCTTTGGTTTGAAAAGGCCATTGAGTTCTCTACAGCTTGTTGGAAGGCCACTCATCTGATCAGCAGTGGATTCGTAAAGTTCATTTGAACTACCTTCTTCTCTGCAAATAAAGTTTCAGTAACAAAATCAGAGTCTGAAACAGAAGTAAAAGCAGGGGCAAAGCTGATCTTTAAGTAGTCTTAGAGGAACACACACCCTAAAGGAGCTAAAGGCATGTGGGACTATCATCTTCTCTCCCAAGCTGCTTAGCAGCTACATTAAACCCTTTGAACTCTGATACACTCACCACACTCAGAGTGCATCACACTCAGGTGTATTACCCAGCTGCAGGTTCCTCCCTGAAATGAGCAGGTACCAACAGCCCCGGCCTAAGCCCTGTCCTGCCCCTGCTCAGAGCCTGCCATGACTGAGGGTCCGCAGCAGTACCTCTAACAAAGAACACCGTCTGTCACTTGGCTTGCTAAAAGGCCACCACTAAGACTTCAAAGCCTGGGCCACCATCTGCTCTTCGCAGAACCTCACCTTGATTTGTGAGTGCTTCTCTCAGAGCTGGGGTTATCATCTCTCACTTCCCACCCTCCTCCTTCCTCCCAGCACTCTCTTGAGTCAAGCTCATTCCAACACCTCCTTCCTCGACCTCACATTCTCTCTGTTTCAGGACAAGGAATTACAACCATTGGCACAGTTCAGCCACCTACCTGCTGAGCTTAAAACTCACACAAGTGTCCACACGTTAATTCTTGCATTCCTGTAATTCTGCTTTTTACCCCTCTTCCCATCGGACTCTGACCTTTCAGTTTTAGATTTAAGACAGAAAATATACTTAAATAAATAAATAAAACACCACACCAGGAACCAGGTGGATTTGTTTTACTAACACAGCAACCGGCTTCAAGCAGCCTGGGCTAGTGGAAGGTACGTGGGGTGGAACTAGGTGAGCTTTAAAGTCCCTTCTAACCCAAAGCACTGCGTGATTCTGTGATTTAGTAACATTCTCCAGGGCACGTTAAGAAACAAGCTGTTTGAATCTCATGTGAGGTTGAGTGGGACCCCAAAGGTTGAAGTCCAAGAGTTTCATGGCTGCACAATAACCTCATCTCTCCACAGAGCACAAACCAGCGCTATAAAGTACCTGTCATTTGTTGGGTTTAAAAGCTCGTTTCTTGAGACGTGATTTATCAGCAAGATGCTTCAGCAGTAAAATATTAACCGTGGAATCACAGAGTGGTTTGGGTTGAAGGGACCTCAAAACCCATGCAGCTCCAAGCCCCTCCCACAGGCAGAGGCAGCTCCCACCAGGTGCTTCAACCCCCAGAACATCTCCATGGACTCCTCTGGACTGGGGGAGAACAGATTGAAAGTAGCCCTGAGAAGAAGCACTTGGGGGTGTTGTCTATGAGAAGCTCCCCATGACCTTGCTTCAGTGGGCGCTTGAGCCCAGATCCCCTCCCTGTGCTGGGCTGCAACCTCAGAGCATGAGCAGCAGCTCAGGGAGGGGATTCTCCCCCTCTGCTGTGTTCTGGGGAGACCCCCCTGCAGTCCTGATCCAGCTCTGGGGCAACAGCACAAGAGGGACGTGGAGCTGCTGGAGCGAGTCCAGAGGAGGAAATGGAGATGATGCGAGGGCTGGAGCAGCTCTGTTCTGGAGCCAGCCTGAGAGAGCTGGGCTGGTTCCACCTGCAGAAGAGAAGGCTACTCAAGGGGAGACCTTAGAGCAGCTCCAGTGCCTAAAGGGGCTACAGGAAACCTGGAGAGGGGCCTTGGGTAACGGCCTGCAGGAACACCAAACAGGAGGGAAATCCTCGCCTTCTCGTGGCCCCATCCAGCAAAAAGTTCCAGGGCCTTGTAGGCAATGAAAGGCACACACTTTAAGAAAACAATAATCAAGGGCTGGAGCCAGGACTAACAGAACCAGCGCTGAGGGAAAACCTTGGCAAGGCTGTCAGACAGAAAGCCTGCCTGGCAGCAAGGAACACTGCTACAACATTCCCAGGGGAGCTCTTAAAGTTCATGGATTACAGGAATGAAGAGCTCAAGTTCACACCCACGGAGCTCTGGAAGCAGTACTGCAGGGGCAAGAGGACACCTAGAAAAGCTGACAACCTGGCCCTTACTTCAGGCTCATCTGTCACTGGCACCACAGGCAAGAACCACCTGGCTTGTTCAGAAAACTGGATTAGACATCAGGCTGCCCACAGGAACAGCACTTGGCTCCTTGCAAAACAGCTTTCTACAGCACTAAAACATACAGGAGAAACCGGGACAGGGAGCAGACTTCCACGCAGCTACTCCTGAACACAACGCAAGAGGAGAAGCCTGCTAGTGCACGTGGGCATCTTCCTGCTCCAGCTACAAAGTCTGCCTGCCACAACCCAGCTGAAGAGATGCTGACAGCGCTGCAGTTTGCTCAGCCTGCAGATGAAAGGCCCTGCCAGTCTTACACAGCACAGGATACTCTCACTGCTCTCAGTCACACGAAGAATGGCTTGGAGCATTTGCAAGTGAGCACAAAGACAAACACTGGAACCTTGGATTGAGTCATCTGTGAACCAGCAAACACCCCAACAGCAAGAAAAGAGAACTAAGGATGCGCCTGTCTCCGCCCAAAAGGCACTCCCTTACAGTTGAACATTGGGCCATACAGTCACACTTTTACTGCTTTCTTCCCTGCTATGGTAATCACAACTAAAATCCAGGTAAATGTGATTTAAGCAGCGACCCAAAGACCCACTTGCCAAAAGCACAGGCCAGAAAGTATGGAGGAATTCGGCACTTCACCCTCTGAAGGGAGACACAGCCCAGTTCCATGCACACAACCACACCAACTGCTTTGCCAGCAAAGCCTTGTGCTTCACACCTAGGCTTCTCCTGCATGTTTGTTCACAGCAGATGAGACATAACAGTTCTCTTCCTTTAAAACCTACCAACCCATCCTTGTTTGGCCACTGCTGATGGCTCACAGGGACCAGCCCAACTGAGCCCTACACAGGGAGCACAGATCCAGCCCCAGGCTGCCACCAGACACTGGCAAAGGCTCTGCCAGTGGCAAAGAGGAACATCATTTCCTTGTGCAAAAGCTTCACTGCATTGTTACAAGAAAATGGTTTTCACAATTACATTGAAAAAAAATCCAGATGGTTTGGAACACATGTTAGCACTCCATGCAAAACAGAAACAGTTTCATGACATTTTATAGGATCCAGCTCTTTCTGTAGAGCTGAGAGAATGCTACTTCTGTTCTCTTAGTGCCACTCTCTTCTGTTGAGAGAGCTTTTTGGAAAGATTGCATCTCACCTGCACATCCACAGCACCTACCAAAATGCAGTCCCCATCTCATGCCAAGCCTCTGCAACCCAACAGCAAGAGAGGGATGTCAGAAGAGCACCTCTGACACACAAACAAGGACAGGTGAAGACTGGGCCTGCTTTGGCAACACAAGTATCAGCAAAGGAAGCAAAACTCTGGCTCACCTTGTAACAGGAAAGAAAAAGCAGCTCCCACTCTCCAAAGCTGCTCTTCACACAGAGCAGGGGGACACTGGACAAGGTGAGTCCAAACTGCACTGACCACTGCAAGCAAGAACCTGGAGAGCTGCTGCAGCTGCAGGCCCAGCCTGCGGGGCTTGTCTCACAGAACACCACTGCAGCCAAACACAAGGTCCAGCCTGAGCTTAACTTTAAAGGAACTTTGCTTTCTTCCGCCCTTATTTAGCAGGGACTCCCAAGTCCTACCCAGAAAAGGCAAGCCTCAAGAGCTCTTGTAATGTTATTTATGAATTATAATCCTTTTCAATGGACAAGATTTAGAGAAGAAAGATTTGAAGGAAAGGGACAAGTGTCCCTCTGACAAATCCACATTTAAGGAAGTTTTTTTTCTGAACCACAGCAGCAGAGGTCAAAGCCCAGCCCAGCCCAGCCAAATGAGCTGCTGCAGATGAAAGCACAGTGCTCCTATAGGAATCTTCCACACCTTAAAAAGTTCCAGGAAGTTTTTGGAGAGCTCTAAACCCCTGTATCAATTTTAGTTGATTTTAAATCTGACCGTTAAGTACCCCAGCCTCATGCAGGTAGCTTAAAATACAGCTAACAATTCTTGGGCACTCCAACAAGTTTCTGCCTGCAACTCAAAATTGCAGACAACCCTTTTTCTGTAAGCCTTATACCTTAAGCACCTTGTATCTTAACACTCACTGCCTCATTTCAAATAGGACTTCACCAGAAGTTTCTTCACCCAGTGTCAGCATTGTTTGGTCTTCCACAGCCCTCACAGGCTCACAAAGGAGGTGATGGACACTCCCAGGGCCATTGAATGCCTTTTCAGGGGAGAGTGCCAAAGGGGATGAGGAAACATCCCCCCCTGGCAAATGCACTGTCCTGGGTTCAGCAGTAGCAGTCATGTTTTTTCCTTTGTGTTAACTGGTGCAGTGCTGTGTTTTGACTTCTAGTTTGAGAACAGCGTTGGTGAAGCCGATGTTGTCGGTTGTTGCTAAGTGATGTTTACCCTGACCAAGGACTCTGTGAGGCTCATGCTCTGCCAGGGAGGAGGGGAAGCTGTGAGGAGGCAGAGACGGGGCGCCTGACCCGGGCTAGCCGGGGAGGTATTCCATACCACAGCACGTCATGCCCGGGGTGGGGGGTAACTGGGAGTTACCCGGAAGGACAGGAGCTTCCGGGTGGAACTCGTTTTCTTGGCCGGTGGTATCGCATTCTCTTCCCTTGTTATTTTCCCTTATCATTGTTTTAGCTGATAGTAGCGGTGGTGATTTGTTGCTGGACTGTTCTTGTCTCAACCCGTAGGAGTTGCACTCTCTCGATCCTCCTCCCCGTTCCTCCGGGAGCGGGGAAGGGGAGAGCCCCGGTGCAGGGGGGGGGGGAGACGGACACGGACCTTGATTGTTGTCAGCTCGGCACCACTCACTGGGAGTGAGTGAACAAGTTACCTGACTGGGTTTAAACCATGACAGCACACAGAAGGAAACAAACTTCTTGACCATGTATTGTTTCCTGTAAACCCCATCTCAGTCTTGCTCTCTGTCTCTCTCACACACACCCCCCCCTTTTTCTTTACATTGCAAATGTGACTCTCAGCATCATTACATTTTCCTTTGGGAAACCAAGAACATTAATCTCAAAACTATGTCCAGAGAATACGACCATTTGGTTGCTTCCCAGCCCAGCAACAGAAAACTAGGGTATTACCATCACTAGTACTCATGCCTGCAGTTTAGAAATACAAAGGTTAATAAAGCCATTTCATTCCCTGGAAACAAGTCTAGATTGAGCTGTCTTTCCAGGCTACAAGGGAGCCTCCAGTCTCCAGGGGGCCTACAAGGATGCTGGAGGGGGACTCTGCTGCGGGCAGTCCTGAAGAGCCCTGTACCCCTGAGACCTTAGATGAAGTCAGGTCGACGGAGCGGTTTGCCTTAGTCGATGAGGAATGGGTTAGAGACCAGTTGAGCAATCTGGACATCCATAAATCCATGGGTCCAGATGGGATGCACCCGCGGGTGCTGAGGGAACTGGCGGAAGTCATTGCTAGACCACTCTCCATCATCTTTACCAAGTCTTGGGAAACGGGAGAGGTGCCTGAGGACTGGAGGAAAGCAAATGTCACTCCAGTCTTCAAAAAGGGCAAGAAGGAGGACCCGGGTAACTACAGACCGGTCAGCCTCACCTCCATCCCTGGGAAAGTGATGGAACACCTTATCCTTGGTACCATCTTAAGGCATATCAAGGATAAGAAGGTTATGAGGGGCAGTCAACATGGCTTCACCAGGGGGAAATCATGTTTGACCAATCTCTTAGCCTTTTATGAGGAAATAACACGGTGGATGGATGATGGCAGAGCGGTGGATGTGGTCTACCTTGACCTCAGCAAAGCATTTGACACAGTCTCCCACAGCATCCTCACGGCTAAAATGAGGAAGTGTGGACTGGATGATCAGGTAGTGAGGTGGACTGCGAACTGGCTGAAGGAGAGAAGCCAGAGAGTTGTAGTCTATGGGGCTGAGTCTAGTTGGAGGCCTGTAACTAGTGGAGTGCCTCAAGGGTCAGTACTGGGACCGGTATTATTTAATATATTCATCAATGATTTAGATGAGGGAATTGAGTGTACTATCAGCAAGTTTGCTGATGACACTAAGCTGGGAGGAGTGGCTGATACGCCAGAAGGCTGTGCTGCCATCCAGCGAGACCTGGATAGGCTGGAGAGTTGGGCAGGGAGTAACTTGATGAAATATAACAAGGGAAAGTGTAGAGTCCTGCATCTGGGCAGGAACAACCCCAGGTTCCAGTATAGGTTGGGGAACGACCTGTTAGAGAGCAGTGTAGGGGAGAGGGACCTGGGGGTCCTAGTGGACAACAGGATGACCATGAGCCAACACTGTGCCCTTGTGGCTAAGAAGGCCAATGGCATCCTGGGGTGTATTAGAAGGGCGGTGGTTAGTAGGTCGAGAGAGGTCCTCCTTCCCCTCTACTCTGCCCTGGTGAGACCGCATCTGGAGTATTGTGTCCAGTTCTGGGCCCCTCAGTTCAAGAAGGACAGGGAGCTGCTGGAGAGAGTCCAGCGCAGGGCAACAAAGATGATTAAGGGAGTGGAACATCTCCCTTATGAGGAAAGACTGAGGGAGCTGGGTCTCTATAGTTTGGAGGAGACTGAGGGGTGACCTTATCAGTGTCTATAAATATATAAAGGGGGAGTGTCACGAGGACGGAGCCAGGCTCTACTCAGTGGCAAACAATTATAAGACAAGGGGTAATGGGTACAAACTGGAACACAAGAGGTTCCACTTAAACTTGAGAAGAAACTTCTTCTCAATGAGGGTGACGGAACACTGGAACAGGCTGCCCAGGGAGGTTGTGGAGTCTCCTTCCCTGGAGACATTCAAAACCCGCCTGGACGCATTCCTGTGTAACATTATCTAGGTGTTCCTGATCCGGCAGGGGGATTGGACTAGATGATCTTTCGAGGTCCCTTCCAATCTCTAACATACTGTGATACTGTGTGATACTGTCACTGGAGTGATAGGACAAGAGGTAACGGCTTAAAACTTAAACAGGGGAAGTTGAGATTGGACAGAAGGAAGAAGTTCCTTACTTTTGCACAGATCCAACACGCGCAAATCTCTCGAGCTACAAAGCTCCGTGGCAAGGGCCAAATCACCTCCAAGGGCTTGCTGCTGAGCACAACCCTTGCTCGTACACATGAGCTGCCACTCTGCTTACGAGAGCTCTGATCCAGTTTCAAGGCCACACCGAAACCTCGATTCAGGTCACAACCTTGACGGGAAGCCCTTCACCAGCAACACTGAACCTCCCAAAGAGCAGAGCTGGGAGCGCTGCGGCTCTGCGGCAGCCCCAGCGAACCCCTCCAGGGGCGCTCCGGGAACCTGCAGCACCCCGGGAACCCCGCTCCGCCCCCCCTCCCCGGGCAACCCCTGCAATTCCCCATGGAACACCCCCACCTCCCCCGGGCCTCACCGCCCATGCAGCCGCCCCCCCGCCCCTCACCCCTGGGCCTGCCCTACCCCTGCCCCTCCGCACGCACCATTGACTCCTGCTCCGAGATCGCCCGACCCACGGAACCACGGCACATCCTCACACAAACCTCTCGTCCCCTTGCCCCGAAAACACCTCACGCCTCTGACCCCGCACCCGGACAGCACCCCCCACGACATCCTCCCCGCTGCACTTCCCTTCCATACACGCCCGAGCTCCTGCACGGCCAACCCCGGCTCCGCCGGTCCCGCACGGACACGGCCCCGCTCCCTCGCACGGACACCGGACACCGGACACCGGACACCGGACACCCGACACCCGACACCCGACACCCGACACCCGACACCCGCCCCCCTCCGCTCCGGCCACAGCGCAACACCCGCTCCCGCGGCCCGCACCGCCGGAGAGCTCCCGCCTCGCTCGGCCCAGGGGACACCGGCCCCGGCCGCCGCGCGCTCTTTCCCTCCGGAGGGACTTTGCCAAGCGAACGGGAGGCGGGCAATGCGCAGGGACGGACACGGAGGAGTCAGCCAATGACAGCACAGCGCTCGGCGCTCCGGGCCAATGGACAAACAGCGCGGGGCGGCTCGGAGCGCAGCTGCCCGCCCACCCGCCCACTTGTGTGGCAGCCGCGGCCGCGGCCATTTTAGCCCGCACGGCCGGGATCCCTCTCCCTGAGGGGGCTGTGGTGCGAGCGCGGCGCGGCGGGAAGCGCTTCGAGATCGCCGCTCCCAAGGCGCAGCCAAGTCCGGGGGAGGCGCAGCGGGAGTGAGGGAGGGAGGGAGTGAGTGAGTGAGTGAGTGAGTGAGAGTGACTGAGTGACTGAGTGACTGAGTGAGTGACAGCCGGCGCTGTCAGGGCCGGGTGCGGCTCCGGTCTGTGCTGGGAGGCCCGTGGGGGATCCGGTGTGAAGACGTGGCTGTGCCGGGGGCAGCGCCGTGTGGGAGCGGTTGTGGAGCCGAGGCAAGGCCCGAGGTGCGGGGAGACGGTGGGAGGCGGGCCCGGACTGATGGGGGCAAGAAACCGTGCTGGGAGGCAGCGCCCGAGATGGAACGGGGGGAATCCAATTCTTCCTCCTGGAACAGTTGCACAGGCAAGGCTGGATGAATGGTTGTGCATCTCTGCCCTCGGTACGCTCTGGTTTTGGTAGTGTTGTTCTGCTGTTCTCTTCTTGTTAGGCTGTTGTTGCTGTCTTGTCGCTGCTCTCTTCTACTGCAGTTGTCATCTTGGGATTTTACTACCATTTTAGTATCGCTTTGCTGCGAAGGTGCAATCTTCCCTCGCTCACCTTCCCACTTTTTATGTCCCCCGCGTCAAATAAACGGTCTGTGTTCACATCTGCCTTCCCCGTGTTTGGTTCCTGGGCCAGAGCGCAGGGTGCAGCCTTGTTCCCCTGCGGTGCTGTGGAACAGCAGGACAGGGTGGGTCCCTGTGAGGAGCAGCGACCCTAACTGGCTCTCTCCTGCTTGCACAGGGAACGAGAGGTGCGACGATGGAGCCGTGAGCCAGTGACAGCGACCAGGGCCGTGCAGATGGAGGAAGATGAGTGCAGGTGGGGCCCAGCTCTGTGCCAGGGTTGGGTGGGCCACTGGTGCGGGCCAGCTGTGGGACACGAGGTAGCTCAGGTCTGCAGGTGGGATGAGCTTGAGGTGTCCCTGGAAACTAGGAACGTGCTGGTGCTGAGGCAGTGGCGTTTTCTCCCGTGTGCCCATTGTGGCTAGGGTCCTGTGGCACAGTGCAAGATGTGGCCACGTCTGGCAGTTTGTGTGGTCTGTGGTTCGGGTGGGCAGCGGGCAAGGAGTGTCTGTGGAGGTGGGATGGGGCCGCTGGCCCTTGGAGCCCCAGCAGGCTCTTGTGACAGCTTCCCCGTGGATCTCTGGTGGCCAGCTGCTGCCCCAGGGCATCGCAGCCTTGTCCGCGGCTGAAATCCGTGTCCCCGGTTCTGCCCTCCAAGAAGGGGATCCAGAGAGTAGTGAGAAGGGACAACCCCCTTGGTATAGGCCAAACGCCCCTGCTGGGAGCTGCTCCTGACTTGTCTCCTCCTGTAGCTGTCAAGAGGGCTGAGGAGAAGCGGCACCAGACCCCGAGCCCACCACCATCGCAGGGAAACGGAAGGCCACACAGGAGGAGCATCTGCCTGCTGGTGCCCTGGGGTAATGAACCACTGGTGCTGGTACGTCGCTGTCTCGCAGCCTCTTTTGCCGTCGTCTGGGGACGGAATGTGCCCAGTGCAATTTGTGCAGGGCTGGGGGCAGGCTGACCTGCCTGCCTTGGGGCAGGAGGTCTCATCCTCGGCTGAGTGGGAAGTGATGCTCTCCCCTGCCCCAGTGTGTGGTGGGCTGTGCGTGACTGTGCTGCCCGCTGCCAGAGCAGGTACGGCTTCCCAGCTCTGGCACCAGCCTGCTTTCACACCTCCTTCAGAGTGGCTTTGCCGGCTTCCCTGAGAAGGAACTAAGCTACTGCTCTCTTGGCAGCCTCCTGGGCCTGATTCCCGCTACCCCATCATGGCAGAGATCATAAGAGGCGAAGAGGAAGGCAGCGCAGCAGCGGTTGCATAAGGCGGGTAAGGGCAGAGTGGGAATGTGAAGGCACGGCAAGGAGGAGACGGCCATGGTGCGGGCTGGCAGGGCAGTGGGGTGTCCGTGCAGGGCAGGCTAAGGAACCTCCTGGGCCAGTGCTGCCTGGTCCTTGGGTCTGAAACTCAGAGCCTGGTGAAGACTCTGGTGGGAGAGCTCGTGCCCCACAGTCGCCAGGGTGATGGGCAAGGATCCCCAGGGCCAGATCTGTGAGCTGTTCCTGTTGGGATGCTCTGCTGAGGGGTAGTCCCATACAGCAAGTTGTGGGTCCTGATTTCCTGCTCCCTCCCAGCAGATGAGGTCCCCAGCACCAGTGGGGAAGGTATGTCCCTGGGCACAGCCAACGCCCAGGGCTCCTCGGGCACCAGCCGCACAGGGGCAGCGTCCGCGACCACAACATCGGTGGTTTCTGGGCCTGCCAATTCCAGCACCTGCTGTCTCACTGACACCAGCCAGCCCAGAAGTGGCAGCGCGCCCGTGCTGGGAGGTGAGTCGGGGCGGACGGGGCTTCTGCGGGGGTGAAGGGCAGGGTTAGATTTAGGCAGCTGCTTTCCTGCCAGACCTGGCTGTGCTGCCTGGGCTCGGCAGCCCTGAGGGGCTGGTGCTGGGACTGTGCAGAGCCTTGCCATGTGAAGGCAAGTTGCTTCCCTCACTCGCTGCCCCAGTCCCCAGCCCCTGGGGTTGGAGGGGAATCTGAAATGTTGCTCCTTGCCCCCTCTGGATGCAGTGGATGCATCGGCTCCTGCGAGTGCCTCCAGCTCCCTAAAGCCAGGCTCTTCCTCCTTTGCTGAGCCCGGCTCACAGTGGCGTGTTGCTTTCCAGGAACTCCTGCACCCTTCTTTGGCCAGCGCCCCTCAGGCCTTGGAGAAGGCGTTTCTTCCCCTGGTAGTGAGGGAGTTGGTGCTTCAGCCTCGAAGAGCTGTCGTGTTGTCCCCTTGGGCTGGGGGATGGCGGAAGGGCCAGGCTGTGCTGTAGCAGCCGGCTCGGGTGGTGGCTGCCTGGCTCTGGGGATATAAAACCTTCCATTCCCCCTGGGATAGGGATTGTGGTAGCCCCGGTGCCAGCTGAGAGTGCGGCTGCAGAGACCTGAGCAAAACTTTGTGCTTCCAGGTTCATCCACCCCTGCCTCTTCAGGCAAGATCCAGGACCCAAGGAACGCACAAGCGGCTAAAGGCACGCATCCATCTTTCCCATGATAAGTAACGGCCAGTGCTGCTGGCCCCCCCACCTGTGGGGCTCTGGTCCAGAGAAGGCTCGAGGCAGGACCAGAGTGATGAGGTCAGGCCCCTTCTCTGCTGGCAGCAAGAAACCGTGCTGGGTGGCAGCGCCCAGGGTGGCATGGGGTGAAGCAAACTCTTCCTACTGGAAGAGTTCCACCCCCAAGGCTGGATGGACGTCGCTGCAGCCTCACCTTCCTGGCTTTATTTTGCTGTTTTTCCTAAGGTTCAAACCTTTGTTCCAGCCCTGGCACTCCCTCCGCTCCCTTCTCTTCCCCTCTCTGCTGGTGCCCCTCCCCATGTTTGGGTGCTCTGGAGCCGGCTGGGGAGTCCAGAGAGGATGGGGATCCTCCCCAAATCCAGATTGTTTTCCATCTTTGGTCCATCCCCACCCATTTGGGGTTTACCAACTCCCAGGAGCTGCGCTGCTGTGTCCCCTGGGGCCGTTCAGTGGGAGAGGGGCAGAGGCTGCCAGAGCCAGGGGTCATCAGGGATCTGCCCCTCCCCGCCTGCAGTGTCCCCACCACCCGCAGGAGGGCTTTGCTGCTGGCTCCTTTACTCACTGAGCTGTGTGAGTGTGTGTGTCTGGTGGAGTCTAAATTACAGAAACCCCACAAACATTAATATGCTCTTTAATGGAATACCACTTTGGTTTTCTATCTGAGCTCTTACAGCAGCTCCCTGCTCCTAAATTGTGATGCATGTAAATGTGACTAAACCTGTCCTGTTTGGTTTTTGTTCTTCCCCAAGGAGGAGGACCACGCCGACACCAAGTGGCTTTTTGGGCCATCAGCGGCAAAACGTCACTGGCTGTGATGCTCGAAGGTGACACCAGCAATGGCCAAAGGAGGCAGGCCAGCAGCAGGGCCACTCGCTGACCCTGCTGGATCAGAAGGCTCCACTTATCACCCAGAAACCTTCCTCTAGATCTTATTAAACACTTGAACATCCCAGGAAGCTTCTGGCGTTGTTGTCCAAGTTTCCAGGTGAGGACGAAGCAGCGGCAAATAGGGTGCAGAGCCCATGGTGACAGTCCCCAGCCACGCCCTATGACGGCCCCCAGCCACGCCCTGTGACGTCCCCCAGCCACGCCCTGTGACGTTGCTGCTGGCACTGCTTCTATTCCACCCAGTGACTTCCACAGGGCACTTGCTGTGGGAGACGACTCCGAGGAGGTCTCAGAGGAGCCCGTGCGGCAGCATCACTCAGCGCCCGAGAGAAAGGTCTTTCTGGACTGCCAGTGCCAGCAGCACCCGGGGTGCACCAGCCCTGTGCTATGGATCCACAGTATGTGGGGGGCTTCCCGGCCTCTGCCTGGGCGTCCATTTTCCAGAAGCACCCTCAGCTGCTGTTCTTGCTGAAGGCCTGGGTGTCTCGGGAGATGCAGCAGTTCTTTGGTGTGCAGAGCTTTAAGGCGTTCATGCTGACACGCATGATCCTGGAGGTGCTGCCCGTCTACGGCCTGGACGAAGGCATCCTGGTTGCGGTGCTGCGCCCCGAGCTGCGGAGCCACACGTCCAGGTTCGTGCAAAGGCTCTTTGAGGCCACAGAGCAGGAGTGCGTGGATGAAGCGATGAAACGCATGATCCGCGGGGAGAAGGGGCACGGGGCCAGCGACTGCTGGTCTGAGTTCAGCTGGTGGCAGGAGGGCGGCCCTGTGGCCAGCACCAGCTGGACAGCCTGCCAGGAGCGATGCAAGGGCAAGCTCGTGGTGAGAACCAGCTCCTCTGGCAGCCAGCACAGAGGTGAGTGGATCAGGACAACCAGAGTGACCCCCTCTGACCGCCCCGTGGGCTGGGAGCAGAGCCCCGAGCCCGAGCCCAGCCCCGCTGCCTGCACGCTGGGGACCCCTGTGCCCGGAGCAGCCCCCTCCAGCAGCGCGGACACAGATGCACTCCCGAGCACCTCGACCGCTGCCGTACAGGGGGGTCCTGCCTGCGTCCCCGCTCCCACCCCAGCGCAGCAGGAAGATGCGCAGCAGGAGCCGGGGCAGGCTGTGCCCGGGGCCTCTGCTCCCTTCCGGGGCAGGGCCCGCTCCAAGCGCAGGCCCCACCGCGCTTGCAAGAGGAAGACCCGCAGCTCTCAAGACTCCGCTGCACCTGCCAAGAAGCTGGCCCGCCAGTGATGCTCGAAGGCGACACCAGCAGTGGCCGAAGGAGCCGGGCCAGCAGCAGGGCCACTCACTGACCCTGCGCGACAAGGGGGCTCCATTTTTCACCCGCAAACCTTCCTCTAGCTCTTATTAAACACTTGAACATCCCAGAAAGCGTCTGGCGTTGCTGTCCAAGTTTCCAGCCGAGGATGAAGCATCCTCCTACCCTACACCCCCCCCCCACACACATACTTCATCCTTCCTGAGGGTGCTTCAACACAGGGCCTTCCCTTGGAACCATTTCTGATGGTTTGGGGGCAGCAGAGTCCGGAGGAAGGCGGGATGCTCACTGCCCTGTAAAGCGCAGCTGCAGGCTGCGCAAGGGGTTTAATTTCCCATCCTAGTGAACCATGTCCACAGTCCTCTCCTCGGGGTGTGATGGCCATGGTGGGATTGGTACAGCTGAAGAGCTGAAGATGCCATGTCCCATTTCCTTCCTTCACTGGGAGAAGGGTGTCTCTCACCTGGTGCACGGCACCTGGCGCCCACAAAGCTTTTCATTTTCATTGTTTATTTTAAATTCTCATATCGTTTATTTATTCATTTATTTTTCCTTACGAAGCTCAGCTGCTGTCTGAGACAAGGGCAAGGGCTCAGCAGCATGGCCTTGGTGGCCTGCAGGGGGAGATGGTGCAGGGCCGGGGACCGGAGCCAGTCCTGCGTTTGTCATCACTCAGCACAGGCAGCCAATCTCCTAGGAACCCATGGGAAGGACTCGGTGCAATTACAACCCCCCAGTTTTCCCCATTTCCCACCCTCCCCCCAGACCTGGGAATCAGCCTTAAAAAGAAATCGCACTGTAAAAACCCAGCTTTGGTGAATTGGTTGGAGGGGAGCAGTTCCTGGCCCTGTGATTTTGTGTGATTCCTGCTTGGGAAGAGAAAGAAAAGGCGAAGCAGGTGTGAAGGAAAGAGGCAAAACCCCAGTGCTGCTGGTTCAGCCCCTGCCCTTCCCGTGGTGACCAGTGCATCTCTATGGAGAGCTGGAATGGCACATTCTGCCTAGTTGGAACCAGACATTTTTCCATTGTTGGTTTGTGGAGGGAAGTGTGGAGTGAAATTTTGCCCGTAGTGAGAGGGCTGAAGTAACCACCTCAAACATCAGCCCAGCCCCAGGTATGTGCAGGCCTCCCAGCTTGCTCAGCACTGCCTTGGAGCCTCTGCTTGTGTTATTTGCTTTCACTGTCTCCCGAACTCCAGCAAAAACCCCAGGAGTGACATGCCACAAAGGCAGGATGTTTTCCAGGAGGTATTTTGTATCAGGGAAAAACCCATTGGAGTGTCAGAGCGGGTGTCACGGTGTTCCCCCTTCAATGGATATTAACGTCTTGTCCTGCCTTTGAAAGGGATTGGAATATAGCTTTAACAAAATTAGTAATTGCCCAGTATAGGTCTGGATTCATAAACAGAGGCTCCTAAGTGTGCTGCTGCTGGCTGGGGGAAGGATGCCAGGGAGTGTGGAAATGTCATGGAATTCTTGCTCAAATCCAGCTGGCAATCACTCCAGAAATTCCCTAGTTGAGGCACCGCATTTAGGAAACCCCATTCCCAGCTTAATTATAGACAGAGCCATGGAAGGAAAGGCAATCTCGTCACACAGGCTTTATAGCTGCCACTGTAACTACTGCCTGACACTGGGAATCCTATTCCTCATAGCCATCTGTAGTGGGAGCAGAGCTGGGAAACAGGGCAAATGCCCTGTGCCTCCATCGCCTCCCAACAGAAAAGCCTTGTCTGTATGGACCACTCCTCTTTGTATCCCCTAGCCATAACCTCTGCCTTCCTCAGAATCCTGCATCGTTGCAGCAAGGGTGGAAAACCTGGAGCTCCGTCCCTGACTGTTGCAGAGCTGAAGATTGATGTTTCAGTGCTTTTTGGATCCAGCCCTTGGGGAGCAGGATTGGCCTGCAGCTGCTGGGAGTCCTGGCCTAGGGGATTAACAATAAACCCCTAGGCCTGGCTCTGAAAGGTCGCGCGGCGTGTAACATTTAGAAGAACCTCAAAATGTTATTTCACGGAGTATTTTTATTTTTTTCTGCACGGGAAAAGCAAATATCTAAGCTACTATGACAGAAATGCCCCCTTCCTGACTCTCCCCTGTGCATGGGGATTCATGAACGGTGGGGATGCGGTGGGAGGAAGCACGGGAGCAGAATGGCAATGGCCATGGCACTGTCGCCTTTCATTCATTAATGTCCCAGAGCCAGGGAGGATGCTGGAGCCACACGTGGGGCAGCTGCACATAACCTTGGGATGCTTTATGAAGGTGAGAGCTGTTGACAGAAGAGATTCACACCTCCTTCTGTGGCATTACCCTCTCCATTTAGGACGGTTAACCCTGAATTCTGTCTCCTTAGATTCACAGTTCCTCTCTTGGGAGCAACCCAAGGGGCACAGAGTGTGCGGCTGCAGGTGAGCTCAAGGGGTCGCAATAAGATTCCCAAAATAGTGTTAAATGCACATGCCAAGGGCTGGCTCCTGCATCCGTCACCCCTCATAACTCCCTTCTGAGATAAGAGGTGCTTGATCTGAGTGACGATGGAACAGTCGACTGCAAGCCCTGCGCATTTTCCTCCATCCTTCATGCTGGATGAAGGATGCTGGATGGCTCCAGCATCCTCCCTGGCTCTGGGACATTAATGAATGAAAGGCGACAGTGCCATGGCCATTGCCATTCTGCTCCCGTGCTTCCTCCCACCGCATCCCCACCGTTCATGAATCCCCATGCACAGGGGAGAGTCAGGAAGGCGGCTTTTCTGTTATGGCAGCTTAGATATTTGCTTTTCCCGTGCAGAAAAAAATAAAAATACTCCTTGAAATACCATTTTGAGGTTCTTCTAAATGTTACACGCCGGGCGACCTTTCAGAGCCAGGCTTAGGGGTTTATTGTTAATCCCCTAGGCCAGGACTCCCAGCAGCTGCAGGCCAATCCTGCTCCCCAAGGGCTGGATCCAAAAAGCACTGAAACATCAATCTTCAGCTCTGCAACAGTCAGGGACGGAGCTCCAGGGTTTCCACCCTTGCTGCAATGATGCGCCCTCGGCTGTGTCTCCTGTACACGCTGCCCTGTGCACCATGAGGTGGTGTAAGGAGCGTGGTTACCACCGGGGTTTGGCTTCTCAGAGCATAAACGCAGCCACTGAAGGTGTCAGGGAAGCACCAGCCACGCCACACATCCCACTGGGATGCAGGGGATGACGTGGATTTGCACAGAGTCACAGCAGTCCTGGCTCTGCAGAGCCCAGCTGGTGCCATGGGTGCAGACATCCTGGACATTCCTGACCAGCACAGGATTCTGAGGAAGGCAGAGGTTATGGCTAGGGGATACAAAGAGGAGTGGTCCATACAGACAAGGCTTTTCTGTTGGGAGGCGATGGAGGCACAGGGCACTTGCCCTGTTTCCCAGCTCTGCTCCCACTAGAGATGGCTTCACGAACCAGGAAATGTTGGGTAATAACTGTTCGGAAAGCAGCTTTGCAGAATAGGATGTGCGGGTCCTGGTGGACACAAAATTGAAAGGAAGATGGCAATATGCCCTTGCTACCAAGAAGTGAATATAGGTATACTGGGTTGAATATACCAAACCCAGTGCCCTCACAAGAGAGGCATCACCACTTGCTTGTTCTCCCAAATACCCCTTAAGGTCCCAGGCTAGCCCTAAACAGAGATTTGCTTGCTTGTGAGGTTTGGGCTAGTCTTGTCCTCAGTCAGCTGCAGGCGTGTTCATGTGGTGTGAAGTGGCTGCATGCAGTAATGCTGTTGTCAGTGCTGATCCATGGCTTTAATTACAAACTAATCTTTTCTTAGTCTTGGATAAGTTAAAAGAGATGACCGCAGCTCAGCCACAGCTTGGGAGTGCTTCAGTTCAGTCCTGGGGAGCCCTCATCTGCAGCAAAACTCAACCGGAGCGTGAATGTCTCTGGGCAGAAGCTGGTTTTTGTGTCCCACCACCAGTCCCCCGGCATCGAGCTGCTGGCTTCCCCAGCCTTGCTCTGCCCTCGCCACCGTGCAGCTTGTCCCTCTGATCAACCCCGGTGGCTCAGCCGAGCTTCTGGCTCACATATACCTCCTGTGTTGGGTTGGATGTCCCAGGAGGTTTTGCTGAGCCAGACCCCACTTTCTGCAGGGGACACAGGAGGAGGAAGGCAAGACAGGGGCCTGTGGCTCTTGGGGGATGCTGCACCCCTAGATGCAGTGTACTGGTCAGGTCTTGGTCAACACCTGTTATTCATGGTCTTGCTTTGGGCACTGCCTTCAGGGCTTTCTGAGTGGCTGCAAAACCCTCCAGCAGCATTTTGCCTCTCCCTTTGCAGGTGCCTGGGATGGGAGCGAGGAAGGCTTGAGGGTGGCATTCAGCTCAGGCAGCATTCAAGCCTTTGGACACCTCTATAAGCTAGCAAGCATTAGCCCCAGGCTGCAAGTGCAAATGGTGACACCAGAAACACAACATCCTGGTAAGCAGAGCTTGGGGGGATCCCCAAAATAAACCATCCCTTTGGGGACCCTCCCATGACCTGGGGAGCAGCCCCTGTATGACACCCCATTTCCATGGGCCTCCCAGAAACGCACTGCAGCTCCGGCCCCAGGGGATGCTGCAGGCACCAGGTTAGCGTGAGGTGTCCGTGCCCATAGCAGGAGGTTTGGAACTGGATGATCTTAAGGTCCTTTCCAACCCAAACTGTTCTGTGATTCTAGGATTCTCTGTTCCCCCCCATCCTGGCTTTTTAGCTCCTGCCTCCCAGGGCCACGCTGGCAGCCCCAGCGCCTTCCCAGGGAGCCCTGCCAGCTCATAAACTGCTTTTCATCTCTAAAAGAAGGTCCTTTGTGCAGCCTCTTGTCAGCAGGGCCTGTCCCATTGCTAGAGCTACGGCCCTTTTGCTGCTGGACACACCTATTTGTTTTACCAGCTCCTTTCTGGTGCTGTCAGATTTCTCTGCCACCTAAAAGAAAATCCAGAGAAAAACTCGGCCCTGGTCCTGTGCCCTCGTCACCCTTCTTGATTCAGGAAAACCCTCCCTCCCCTGGACTGATTTTCTGCAGGCAATGGCCTCAAACCAGCCTGCTCAGCTACAGCTCCTTGGCACAGCTTTGCTTTCTGGCTTTTACCCTTAAAACGGTTGTGCCCGTGGTGGCAGGGCTGGGGACGGCGTCGTTTGCATCGAGGTCCCTGGGAAGGGCTGGGGACAATGATGTCCCTATAGAGCATCAGCAGGAATGACGCAGATACGCCGAGGGGGTTTCACACGGAATGCTTTCCCTCCATGCATAAAACCTCCCCAAATTAGTGGGTTTGGGATATTGACCTCATGTGCCCATCAGGCAGCAGGAACTGGCCCAGCTCCTAGGATTAGCACAGGGGCTGCAGTGCAGCATGAAGGACGGCTTTTCTTCTACAGGATCCTGGCCCTGCGCTTTCCCTGCTGCCAGGAGCCTTCCCAGGGGATTGCATTGCTTGTTAGGGACATTTAGAAAAGGGAAATATGCGGCCTTCCTGTGTGTCTCCTGGGGCTTCATGCTCGGTGCTGCAGGGATGGGTGGTTAAAGATAGGCTCTGCTGCAGAATGTTGATAATAGAAACAGACAAGTGGGAGAAAAGAAGAGGAGAGGATACACTCTTAGGTGAGAAAAGAATAAGGATGTCCTCCTTGGATACCTTCCTGCCACCCAAAAGCAGGTTGATACTTGTTAGGAATAGGAAGGACCTAGGCAAAGAGATAGGGTTCAAATCTCTTGCCTTAGTGAAGCAGTTAAACTGAGAATGGATTTCAGGCTTTTAACTGAAGTTCTGCCCAAAGTTCTTGAGCCTTTAGTAAAGGAGTGAATTTAATACTGAATGGTTCTCAGTGTGATTTGAAGCATCACGTGGCACATTGGTGATGAGTTGCTGCAGCATTTTCAAAGGAAGTTCAGGAATAAAAGATAACAATTTTTGTGCTATTTCTCTCTGCAGTAAGCAGCAAGAAGCCTCCTCTTTGTCCACTGCTCTGAGGAGCAGGTTTTATCCTTTCTAGAGCGGTTCTCATTGAGATGATCTTTGTGTGAAATTTTCTACCTGTCTCTTTCTCTGTGTCCCCTTGCGGCCGATGTGTGCTGTGCTTCCAAATGTGCTGCAGGCGGGGAGCAGCAGCAGGAGTCCTGCAACGGGGGAGCAGTGATTGGTGGGGTTTGAGGAGCAGTCATGTCCCAAGCAGAAGAGGTGCGCGTTGAAAACGGGTAAGGGCAAAGGACCGTGAAAAGCTGAGGCTGGTGACCAAGGATGGTGAGGCCACGATGTTCTCCAGGGCTACTGTGTCAGCTCCTGACGTTTCAGGCAGGTCCCAGTGCCTAAAGGAAAAGTTTCTCTGGGACTTGACTGAGTGGCCACTCCTCAGACAGCTGCAGCAGCTGATAGAGGTGGATTACAAACTGCTCGTCCCAGTACATGAGCAATTTTGGGTTAGGGTTCGCATTAGGGTTAGGAGTTAAGTTTAGGGTTAGTGTTAGAGTTAAGGTTAGGGGGTTTAGAGTTAGGTTTAGGCTTAGGGTTTGGGTTAGGGGGTAGGCCTATGGTTAGGGGTAGCTTTAGCGTTAGGCTTAGGGGTCACGTTTAGTGTTCGGGTTAAGGGCAGGGATTGGGTTAGTGTTAGGTTTAGACTTGGGGGTTAGGGTTATATTTAGTGTTCTGGTTAGGATTAAGTTTAAGAGCTGGGGATAGGTTTAGGGGTTTGGGTTAAGGTTAGACTTAGGGATTAGGTTTTCAGTTAGGTTGAGTTTTAGGCTTAGATGTAGAGTTAGGTTTAGGATTACAGGTTTGGGTTAGGTTTAGCAGTGAGGTTTAAAAGTTTGGCTGCTCCTTCGCACCCAGTTTTCACCCCCATGGTGGCACTCGGTGGTGGGGCAGCCAACCTGGCCCTGGCTGTTCGCTGTCATCTGATCTCAGAGGTGTCCTCAGAGCATCCCCAGCGGTTCCCTGCTGCCTGGCCCTGGGCTGGGCTGGCCTGGAGACTCCTCACGGCAAACACTGACTCCACACAAAGCCCAGTGTGTCCATGTGACAGCCACCGGAAGGGCTCCAGCTCTCAAACTCAGGTCCTGCACTTGGAAGCCAAAACATGAATCAGCTCTCAAACTCCATCAACTCAGCTTGGTTATCGAATGGGTCATTGCTCCTCCTCGAGGTTTTGCTCTCAAAGTAAGCTTCTTGATACCTAGTAAGTGTGGCACAGCTGGTGGAAACACCAAGCAGTGCATCGCACCCACTCACAGGTTGGTGTCACTGAACTAACCCGGCACTGGCAGCAGGATCTACAAGCTCTGTTTCATTTCTCACATCCATAGATGGGGAATGGAGAAGCAGGAAGAACCATGCCAGTTAAGCGGTTTCCAGCAAGGCACTTCTGTAAAGCAGTTTTAATACAGTACAATTGTGATCATGGAATTCACCTCCGTGACCAAAGTGTTTGGTGGTTGTACGTAAGAAGCAGCTACTTGGCCACAGACAGAGCGGAATCCAGTACCATGCTTTTAGTATTACTGTAGGGATGACCCAGAGCAGAGTTTCTGTCTCTCCGCTGTCCTTTCCAGCACGTTTTTGCAGTCCTGCACTGAAATTGCCACTGCTCAAAGCAGAAGCAAAGTGGAGGAAAACCAGTGACATAATAATAATAAAGAGCAATAATAATAATAATAACTGTTGTTCGACCACACAGCTGTGTTTGAACAGGGGAAGCCAGTACCCACAAGCAGAGGATGCTGGAAAACAGGAAAAGAACATTCCTGTCCTCCAGGGAGCCAAGGCGGGAAGGTCCCTAAGGCATAGGAGCGTGGGGGCTGACTGTCCTCTGCGGGACTGTACCAGCTCGAGGCACCTTCCCATTGCCCAGCGACATCTCCTATTCTTACCTCTGCTTGCAGGGTCCTGCATTCGTGGCATTCCCACGTGGTGGCGAGACACCAGGAGAGGATGAGGAGAGCCCAGAGCACAAGCTGAGGCTTTGTCCTTCGCAGTACTCATATGTGCAAAGGTGAGTGTGGACCAGCTTCAGGACAGACCCGGGCCAGCTGGGGGCTGATAGCCCAGCTGGGGGTGGGAAGCAAATCCCAGAGCCATGGGCCTGGACAAGGATAGCATCCTTTCCTTTCTCATGTCCCGGCTCAATCCCCGCTGCCTGGTGCCTCTCTGCAGCCTCAGGCACAGTCAGCACTGTGGGGTTGAGTGGGACCATAGGGTGGGCATGACTGGGAGAGGGGAGAGGCAGGAAGGTCTCGGTCAAGATGTGGGACTTTCTCCTCGTTGTGGTAGGAGACTTTCCCCAGGGACCCAGTGGGCTTTGCGAGGAGCAGCGACCCGCCTCCTCAGGAAAGTAGCGGAACAGCCCATTTCTGGGGTGGTGAGGAGGAGTCCCTCGTGTAAGGATCTCCAAACATAGCCCTTGCCCAGCACTGCCCTTTCTTGCTTTGACTTCCTCCAACCCCTGGGCCAAGGGGGGCTTCTCCTGACAGCTCTCATGGTGTGGAGCGCTGCAGGCTGGGGTCGCATCCCAGGCACCATGGATCTGATCTCTCCAGCCAGAAGCAGATCTCACCACGTGTGTCCCGAGCAGGCCTGTAGTGTTGCTCTGCACCTCTCTCTGCACGCAGGGCTACAGAGCTTTCTATTCAGTTCCTCAGCTCTGGGGAGCAGATCCGGTACCCAACGGCGGGATCCAGGAAAGCCTTTGAGGCACAGAGGCTCCTAAGATCGATGTCCAGCAAAAGCCTCCTCCAGGAGCACAGGCAGCAGCAGCGCCGGCCAGCCAGGCTGTTACCGGCCGTGCTTCCGTCTGATCAGCAAAGAGCTCTATGCAAAGCGCTGTGTCTGACACCGGGGGTCTTTCCGTGTTGGCTGTGAAATACGCACCCAGCAGGGGGTGAGCTTTGGTGGGGCAGGGCAAGGCCACTGCAGGACAGAGGAGTTTCAGTCCTACTGAAGGGCAGCCCTCTCCCAAGGCTTTGCTATGGCAGCTCGGCTGCAGCCCTGCTCTCTGTGGTCCCTGCACCCTCTGGTCTCTGGCAGTGTGCCCTGCCATGGCTGCACAGCTCTGCTGGGGAGGGTGGAGAGGAGAGGAGGGAAGAGGAGAAGGAAGCACAGTGCTGGGCGCCCAGGGCAACAGAGCTGCCAGGGCAGCACCCGGGGGGCTGTAGAGCCAGGGCCCTGGACTTGGAGTCCAGCTCTGTCAGAGGTGCACCAAGCAGTGCCCCAGGGACAATGACAGCCTAGGCAGGAAGCGTGCCTGGGCAGAGGGAAGCTATGGGGGGCAGCTTTTTGGTTGGGTAGCTTGGCTCTGCCAAAGCTCTGATCAGGTTCCTGAGCCTTTGCTTCGACACTTGCTGGTTAGAACGGCAGCGGGGAGCTGGGGGGACATGGGGACAAGTTCCTCCCTTAAAGGACACAGAAGTTGTTCCAGCTGCTGTGTCTCGAACTGAGGCACCAACAGAGGCACCTTCCAAGGGAAGGCCCTGTGTTGAAGCACCCTCAGGAAGGATGAAGTGAGTGTAAAGGGGGGGCTGTAGGGTAGGAGGATGCTTCATCCTCAGCTGGAAACTTGGACAGCAACGCCAGAGGCTTTCTGGGATGTTCAAGTGTTTAATAAGAGGAAGGTTTGCGGGTGAAAAATGGAGCCCCCTGGTCGCGCAGGGTCAGCGAGTGGCCCTGCTGCTGGCCCGGCTCCTTCGGCCACTGCTGGTGTCGCCTTCGAGCATCACTGGCGGGCCAGCTTCTTGGCAGGTGCAGCGGAGTCTTGAGAGCTGCGGGTCTTCCTCTTGCGAGCGCGGTGGGGCCTGCGCTTGGAGCGGGCCCTGCCCCGGAGGGGAGCAGAGGCCCCGGGCACAGCCTGCCCCGGCTCCTGCTGCGCATCTTCCTGCTGCGCTGAGGTGGGAGCGGGGACGCAGGCAGGACGCCCCTGTACGGCAGCGGTCGAGGTGCTCGGGAGTGCATCTGCGTCCGCGCTGCTGGAGGGGGCTGCTCCGGGCACAGGGGTCCCCAGCGTGCAGGCAGCGGGGCTGGGCTTGGGCTCGGGGCTCTGCTCCCAGCCCACGGGGCGGTCAGAGGGGGTCACTCTGGTTGTCCTGATCCACTCGCCTCTGTGCTGGCTGCCAGAGGAGCTGGTTCTCACCACGAGCTTGCCCTTGCATCGCTCCTGGCAGGCTGTCCAGCTGGTGCTGGCCACAGGGCCGCCCTCCTGCCACCAGCTGAACTCAGACCAGCAGTCGCTGGCCCCGTGCCCCTTCTCCCCGCGGATCATGCGTTTCATCGCTTCATCCACGCACTCCTGCTCTGTGGCCTCAAAGAGCCTTTGCACGAACCTGGACGTGTGGCTCCGCAGCTCGGGGCGCAGCACCGCAACCAGGATGCCTTCGTCCAGGCCGTAGACGGGCAGCACCTCCAGGATCATGCGTGTCAGCATGAACCCCTTAAAGCTCTGCACACCAAAGAACTGCTGCATCTCCCGAGACACCCAGGCCTTCAGCAAGAACAGCAGCTGAGGGTGCTTCTGGAAAATGGACGCCCAGGCAGAGGCCGGGAAGCCCCCCACATACTGTGGATCCATAGCACAGGGCTTGTGCACCCCGGGTGCTGCTGGCACTGGCAGTCCAGAAAGACCTTCCTCTCGGGCGCTGAGTGATGCTGCCGCACGGGCTCCTCTGAGACCTCCTCAGAGTCGTCTCCCACAGCAAGTGCCCTGTGGAAGTCACTGGGTGGAATAGAAGCAGTGCCAGCAGCAACGTCACAGGGCATGGCTGGGGGCCGTCACAGGGCGTGGCTGGGGGCCGTCACAGGGCGTGGCTGGGGACTGTCACCATGGGCTCTGCACCGTATTTGCCGCTGCTTCGTCCTCACCTGGAAACTTGGACAACAACGCCAGAAGCTTCCTGGGATGTTCAAGTGTTTAATAAGATCTAGAGGAAGGTTTCTGGGTGATAAGTGGAGCCTTCTGATCCCGCAGGGTCAGCGAGTGGCCCTGCTGCTGGCCTGCCTCCTTTGGCCACTGCTGGTGTCACCTTCGAGCATCACAGCCAGTGACGTTTTGCCGCTGATGGCCCAAAAAGCCACTTGGCGTCGGCGTGGTCCTCCTCCTTGGGGAAGAACAAAAACCAAACAGGACAGGTTTAGTCACATTTACATGCATCACAATTTAGGAGCAGGGAGCTGCTGTAAGAGCTCAGATAGAAAACCAAAGTGGTATTCCATTAAAGAGCATATTAATGTTTGTGGGGTTTCTGTAATTTAGACTCCACCAGACACACACACTCACACAGCTCAGTGAGTAAAGGAGCCAGCAGCAAAGCCCTCCTGCGGGTGGTGGGGACACTGCAGGCGGGGAGGGGCAGATCCCTGATGACCCCTGGCTCTGGCAGCCTCTGCCCCTCTCCCACTGAACGGCCCCAGGGGACACAGCAGCGCAGCTCCTGGGAGTTGGTAAACCCCAAATGGGTGGGGATGGACCGAAGATGGAAAACAATCTGGATTTGGGGAGGATCCCCATCCTCTCTGGACTCCCCAGCCAGCTCCAGAGCACCCAAACATGGGGAGGGGCACCAGCAGAGAGGGGAAGAGAAGGGAGCGGAGGGAGTGCCAGGGCTGGAACAAAGGTTTGAACCTTAGGAAAAACAGCAAAATAAAGCCAGGAAGGTGAGGCTGCAGAGATGCAGAGACGTCCATCCAGCCTTGGGGGTGGAACACTTCCAGTAGGAAGAGTTTGGTTCATCCCATGCCACCCTGGGCGCTGCCATCCAGCACGGTTTCTTGCTGCCAGCAGAGAAGGGGCCTGACCCCATCACTCTGGTCCTGCCTCGGGCCTGCTCTGGACCAGAGCCCCGCAGGTGGGGGGGCCAGCAGCACTGGCCGTTACTTATCATGGGAAAGATGGATGCGTGCCTTTAGCCACTTGTGCGTTCCTTGGGTCCTGGATCTTGCCTGCGTTGAAGAGGCAGGGGTGGATGAACCTGGAAGCACAAAGTTTTGCTCAGGTCTCTGCAGCCGCACTCTCAGCTGGCACCGGGGCTACTACAATCCCTATCCCAGGGGGAATGGAAGGTTTTATATCCCCAGAGCCAGGCAGCCACCACCCGAGCCGGCTGCTACAGCACAGCCTGGCCCTTCCGCCATCCCCCAGCCCAAGGGGACAACACGACAGCTCTTCGAGGCTGAAGCACCAACTCCCTCACTACCAGGGGAAGCAACGCCTTCTCCAAGGCCTGAGGGGCGCTGGCCAAAGAAGGGTGCAGGAGTTCCTGGAAAGCAACACGCCACTGTGAGCCGGGCTCAGCAAAGGAGGAAGAGCCTGGCTTTAGGGAGCTGGAGGCACTCGCAGGAGCCGATGCATCCACTGCATCCAGAGGGGGCAAGGAGCAACATTTCAGATTCCCCTCCAACCCCAGGGGCTGGGGACTGGGGCAGCGAGTGAGGGAAGCAACTTGCCTTCGCATGGCAAGGCTCTGCACAGTCCCAGCACCAGCCCCTCAGGGCTGCCGAGCCCAGGCAGCACAGCCAGGTCTGGCAGGAAAGCAGCTGCCTAAATCTAACCCTGCCCTTCACCCCCGCAGAAGCCCCGTCCGCCCCGACTCACCTCCCAGCACGGGCGCGCTGCCACTTCTGGGCTGGCTGGTGTCAGTGAGACAGCTGGTGCTGGAATTGGCAGGCCCAGAAACCACCGATGTTGTGGTCACGGACGCTGCCCATGTGCGGCTGGTGCCCGAGGAGCCCTGGGCGTTGGCTGTGCCCAGGGACATACCTTCCCCACTGGTGCTGGGGACCTCATCTGCTGGGAGGGAGGAGGAAATCAGGACCCACAACTTGCTGTATGGGACTACCCCTTAGCAGAGCCTCCCAACAGGAACAGCTCACAGATCTGGCCCTGGGGATCCTTGCCCATCACCCTGGCGACTGTGGGGCACGAGCTCTCCCACCAGAGTCTTCACCAGGCTCTAGGAGTTTCAGACCCGAGGACCAGGCAGCACTGGCCCAGGAGGTTCCTTAGCCTGCCCTGCACGGACACCCCACTGCCCTGCCAGCCCGCGCCATGGCCGTCTCCTCCTTGCCGTGCCTTCACATTCCCACTCTGCCCTTACCCGCCTTATGCAACCGCTGCTGCGCTGCCTTCCTCTTCGCCTCTTATGATCTCTGCCATGATGGGGTAGCCGGAATCAGGCCCAGGAGGCTGCCAAGAGAGCAGTAGCTTAGTTCCTTCTCAGGGAAGCCGGCAGAGCCACTCTGAAGGAGGTGTGGAAGCAGGCTGGTGCCAGAGCCGGGAAGCCGTACCTGCTCTGGCAGCGGGCAGCACAGTCACGCACAGCCCACCACACACTGGGGCAGGGGAGAGCATCACTTCCCACTCAGCCGAGGATGAGACCTCCTGCCCCAAGGCAGGCAGGTCAGCCTGCCCCCAGCCCTGCACAAATTGCACTGGGCACATTCCGTCCCCAGACGACGGCAAAAGAGGCTGCGAGACAGCGACGTACCAGCACCAGTGGTTCATTACCCCAGGGCACCAGCAGGCAGATGCTCCTCCTGTGTGGCCTTCCGTTTCCCTGCGATGGTGGTGGGCTCGGGGTCTGGTGCCGCTTCTCCTCAGCCCTCTCGACAGCTACAGGAGGAGACAAGTCAGGAGCAGCTCCCAGCAGGGGCGTTTGGCCTATACCAAGGGGGTTGTCCCTTCTCACTACTCTCTGGATCCCCTTCTTGGAGGGCAGAACCAGGGACACGGATTTCAGCCGCGGACAAGGCTGCGATGCCCTGGGGCAGCAGCTGGCCACCAGAGATCCACGGGGAAGCTGTCACAAGAGCCTGCTGGGGCTCCACGGGCCAGCGGCCCCATCCCACCTCCACAGACACTCCTTGCCCGCTGCCCACCCGAACCACAGACCACACAAACTGCCAGACGTGGCCACATCTTGCACTGTGCCACAGGACCCTAGCCACAATGGGCACACGGGAGAAAACGCCACTGCCTCAGCACCAGCACGTTCCTAGTTTCCAGGGACACCTCAAGCTCATCCCACCTGCAGACCTGAGCTACCTCGTGTCCCACAGCTGGCCGGCACCAGTGGCCCACCCAACCCTGGCACAGAGCTGGGCCCCACCTGCACTCATCTTCCTCCATCTGCACAGCCCTGGTCGCTGTCACTGGCTCACGGCTCCATCGTCGCACCTCCCGTTCCCTGTGCAAGCAGGAGAGAGCCAGTTAGGGTCGGCCCCCTGCCCTGGGAGCAGGATGAGACCCAACACGCCAAGGACTCCCACAAGCATCCCTGCTGTGTTTCTTTGCCGTCTTTGCCAAACAGCAGAGCTCAGGGCAACAGCCTTGAGTCACCGCAGCAGCCTGAGCGTGGCTCCAGGTAGAGGAGCTGCACTGCTCCCCTCCCCTCCCCAGGGCCCGGGCTCGGGCAGCTCAGGGCAGCAGCCGGGGATCCCGGGTGGGAGCCGCTGCTCCTCACAGGGACCCACCCTGTCCTGCTGTTCCACAGCACCGCAGGGGAACAAGGCTGCACCCTGCGCTCTGGCCCAGGAACCAAACACGGGGAAGGCAGATGTGAACACAGACTGTTTATTTGACGTGGGGGACATAAAAAGTGGGAAGGTGAGCGAGGGAAGATTGCACCTTCGCAGCAAAGCGATACTAAAATGGTAGTAAAATCCCAAGATGACAACTGCAGTAGAAGAGAGCAGCGACAAGACAGCAACAACAGCCTAACAAGAAGAGAACAGCAGAACAACACTACCAAAACCAGAGCGTACCGAGGGCAGAGATGCACAACCATTCATCCAGCCTTGCCTGTGCAACTGTTCCAGGAGGAAGAATTGGATTCCCCCCGTTCCATCTCGGGCGCTGCCTCCCAGCACGGTTTCTTGCCCCCATCAGTCCGGGCCCGCCTCCCACCGTCTCCCCGTACCTCGGGCCTTGCCTCGGCTCCACAACCGCTCCCACACGGCGCTGCCTCCGGCACAGCCACGTCTTCACACCGGATCCCCCACGGGCCTCCCAGCACAGACCGGAGCCGCACCCGGCCCTGACAGCGCCAGCTGTCACTCACTCAGTCACTCACTCACTCACTCAGTCACTCACTCAGTCACATCACTCAGTCACATCACTCAGTCACATCACTCAGTCACATCACTCACTCACATCACTCAGTCACATCACTCACTCACTCACTCAGACACTCACACTCACTCACTCACTCACTCCCTCCCTCCCTCCCTCCCTCCCTCCCTCCCTCCCGCTGCGCCTCCCCAGGACTTGGCTGCGCCTTGGGAGCGGCGATCTCGAAGCGCTTCCCGCCGCGCCGCGCTCGCACCACGGCCCCCTCAGGGAGGGGGATCCCGGCCGTGCGGGCTAAAATGGCCGCGGTCGCGGCTGCCACACAAGTGGGCGGGTGGGCGGGCAGCTGCGCTCCGAGCCGCCCCGCGCTGTTTGTCCATTGGCCCGGAGCGCTGAGCGCTGTGCTGTCATTGGCTGACTCCTCCGTGTCCGTCCCTGCGCATTGCCCGCCTCCCGTTCGCTTGGCAAAGTCCCTCCGGAGGGAAAGAGCGCGCTGTGGCCGGGGCCGGCGTCCCCTGGGCCGAGCGAGGCGGGAGCTCTCCGGCGGTGCGGGCCGCGGGAGCGGGTGTTGCGCTGTGGCCGGAGCGGAGGGGGGCGGGTGTCGGGTGTCGGGTGTCGGTGCGAGGGAGCGGGGCCGTGTCCGTGCGGGAACGGCGGAGCCGGGGTTGGCCGTGCAGGAGCTCGGGGGTGTGTGGAAGATAAGTGCAGCGGGGAGGATGTTGTGGGGGGTGCTGGCCGGGTGCGGGGTCAGAGGCGTGAGGTGGTTTCGGGGCAAGGGGACGAGAGGTTTGTGTGAGGATGTGCCGTGGTTCCGTGGGTCGGGCGAGCTCGGAGCAGGAGTCAGTGGTGCGTGCGGAGGGGCAGGGGTAGGGCAGGCCCAGGTGTGAGGGGCGGGGGGGCGGCTGCATGGGCGGTGAGGCCCGGGGTAGGTGGGGGTGTTCCATGGGGAATTGCAGGGGTTGCCCGGGGAGGGGGGCGGAGCGGGGTTCCCGGGGTGCTGCAGGTTCCCGGAGCGCCCCTGGAGGGGTTCGCTGGGGCTGCCGCAGAGCCGCAGCGCTCCCAGCTCTGCTCTTTGGGAGGTTCAGTGTTGCTGGTGAGGGGCTTCCCGTCAAGGTTGTGACCTGAATCGAGGTTTCGGTGTGGCCTTGAAACTGGATCAGAGCTCTCGTAAGCAGAGTGGCAGCTGATGTGTACGAGCAAGGGTTGTGCTCAGCAGCAAGCCCTTGGAGGTGATTTGGCCCTTGCCACGGAGCTTTGTAGCTCGAGAGATTTGCACGTGTTGGATCTGTGCAAAAGTAAGGAACTTCTTCCTTCTGTCCAATCTCAACTTCCCCTGTTTAAGTTTTAAGCCGTTACCCCTTGTCCTATCACTCCAGTCCCTAGTGAAGAGTCCCCCTCCAGCATCCTTGTAGGCCCCCTGGAGACTGGAGGCTCCCTTGTAGACTGGAAAGACAGCTCAATCTAGACTTGTTTCCAGGGAATGAAATGGCTTTATTAACCTTTGTATTTCTAAACTGCAGGCATGAGTACTAGTGATGGTAATACCCTAGTTTTCTGTTGCTGGGCTGGGAAGCAACCAAATGGTCGTATTCTCTGGACACAGTTTTGAGGTTAATGTTCTTGGTTTCCCAAAGGAAAATGTAATGATGCTGAGAGTCACTTTTGCAATGTAAAGAAAAAGGGGTGTGTGTGTGAGAGAGAGACAGAGAGCAAGACTGAGATGGGGTTTACAGGAAACAATACATGGTCAAGAAGTTTGTTTCCTTCTGTGTGCATTTGCCAGGGGGGATGTTTCCTCATCCCCTTTGGCACTCTCCCCTGAAAGGGAGTTCAATGGCCCTGGGAGTGCCCATCACCTCCTTTGTGAGCATGTGAGGGCTGTGGAAGACCAAACAATGCTGACACTGGATGAAGAAACTTCTGGTGAAGTCCTATTTGAAATGAGGCAGTGAGTGTTAAGATACAAGGTGCTGAAGGTATAAGGCTTACAGAAAAAGGGTTGTCTGCAATTTTGAGTTGCAGGCAGCAACTTGTTGGAGTGCCCAAGAATTGTTAGCTGTATTTTAAGCTACCTGCATGAGGCTGGGGTACTTAACGGTCAGATTTAAAATCAACTAAAATTGATACAGGGGTTTAGAGCTCTCCAAAAACTTCCTGGAACTTTTTAAGGTGTGGAAGATTCCCGTAGGAGCACTGTGCTTTCATCTGCAGCAGCTCATTTGGCTGGGCTGGGCTGGGCTTTGACCTCTGCTGCTGTGGTTCAGAAAAAAAACTTCCTTAAATGTGGATTTGTCAGAGGGACACTTGTCCCTTTCCTTCAAATCTTTCTTCTCTAAATCTTGTCCATTGAAAAGGATTATAATTCATAAATAACATTACAAGAGCTCTTGAGGCTTGCCTTTTCTGGGTAGGACTTGGGAGTCCCTGCTAAATAAGGGCGGAAGAAAGCAAAGTTCCTTTAAAGGTAAGCTCAGGCTGGACCTTGTGTTTGGCTGCACTGGTGTTCTGTGGGACAAGCCCCGCAGGCTGGGCCTGCAGCTGCAGCAGCTCTCCAGGTTCTTGCTTGCAGTGGTCAGTGCAGTTTGGACTCACCTTATCCAGTGTCCCCCTGCTCTGTGTGAAGAGCAGCTTTGGAGAGTGGGAGCTGCTTTTTCTTTCCTGTTACAAGGTGAGCCAGAGTTTTGCTTCCTTTGCTGATACTTGTGTTGCCAAAGCAGGCCCAGTCTTCACCTGTCCTTGTTTGTGTGTCAGAGGTGCTCTTCTGACGTCCCTCTCTTGCTGTTGGGTTGCAGAGGCTTGGCATGGGATGGGGACTGCATTTTGGCAGGTGCTGTGGATGTGCAGGTGAGATGCAATCTTTCCAAAAAGCTCTCTCAACAGAAGAGAGTGGCACTAAGAGAACAGAAGGTGAGGTTCTGCGAAGAGCAGATGGTGGCCCAGGCTTTGAAGTCTTAGTGGTGGACGTTTAGCAGGCCAAGTGACAGATGGTGTTCTTTGTTAGAGGTACTGCTGCAGACCCTCAGTCATGGCAGGCTCTGAGCAGGGGCAGGACAGGGCTTAGGCCGGGGCTGTTGGTACCTGATCATTTCAGGGAGGAACCTGCAGCTGGGTAATACACCTGAGTGTGATGCACTCTGAGTGTGGTGAGTGTATCAGAGTTCAAAGGGTTTAATGTAGCTGCTAAGCAGCTTGGGAGAGAAGATGATAGTCCCACATGCCTTTAGCTCCTTTAGGGTGTGTGTTCCTCTAAGACTACTTAAAGATCAGCTTTGCCCCTGCTTTTACTTCTGTTTCAGACTCTGATTTTGTTACTGAAACTTTATTTGCAGAGAAGAAGGTAGTTCAAATGAACTTTACGAATCCACTGCTGATCAGATGAGTGGCCTTCCAACAAGCTGTAGAGAACTTAATGGCCTTTTCAAACCAAAGGAGGGCAAGCTTGAGAAGAGCTGGGTTGAGGGCCCTGCAGTTCAGAAGCCTCAGTTCCGAGTGGCAGAGCCAGGAGAAGGGTGATGGGAGCTTCTGTTCAGTTGGAGACAGAAGGCAGTTTAGTTTAATTTCTTTTATTTCTTAGGATGAGAATGTGTTGAATTTTTCTTGCTTGCTAAATCAATAGAATCTCTCCTGATACTGCTGAGACCACAGTTCTGCTATTGCGCTGGAGGCAGCTTGCTTCAGAGCTGGGCTCTGATTTTCTAACTGTGTCCTGTGTGAGTCCAGCAGCTGTGGGATCCCAACACCTTTGCTCCTCAAGATTGGTCTGAGCTTTTGTCAGTGACTGGTGATGTGTTTGCCCACAGTCATTGGTTTTTTTTTGCACTGGCATTAGTACAGCTATAAAATAAAGAGCCATTCATTACATTCGTAGTGCGAAGGAGCAAAGTGAAGGCTTGGCAAGGAGTGGCAGTGACTTTCGTCTCCTCTTTGTGTCCATCATGGTGCTGCTTGGACCAGTGTAGAGGTTATAGGGGGCTTGTTCAAAACATCTTTTCAGTTTCAACTCTGAAGGCTGCAATGTGGCAGGGACCCTGCAGCGTGCTGCAGAGCAGCCGCAGCACTGTTACAACCTTAGATTTCTTGTTTATTCATTTATTTAGTTACTAGTGTCTGTGTTTGATCCAGAAGTCTCATTGTTCTGCCTGCCTGCAGGCAGTTGAGGGGACTGGTGGTTCTGGCAGGCGTGGAGTAGGCTGCTGGAGACAGGGCTGTCTAGAAGTGGGCAGTGGGGAGGGAAGCGTTCTTGTCTGCAGCAAGTCCCCTGCTGCTTAGGTTGGAGGGGCTGCTGCCCCTATGGAAGGGTGCACCAAGTCCCCCCAGGCAGCTCAGGTGTTGCTTTGCCACAGAGGGGCCTGAGATGGGCTGGTGAGACTGCCCTGGCTGTTCTGTGGTGCAGGGCCTGTGCTGGCTCTGCGTTGTGCCATGGCAGTCACAGGGGTGTTTCACACTGGTTCACTTTCTGACCGCATCTGTATTGGTTTGGTTTTGGGCGGTGAATGAAACTGTGCTTTTCTTATGGTCTTATTACTTATGGTAATAATTACTTATGGTTTATTACTTTTTCAAGTTCCCTTAGCTGTTTTCATCAGCAAATGTCATCTTTTGTCATGTGGACACCAAATTTAATTGCTGAAAGGCCAAGTCTCCATTGTGCTTATATTATTTAGTATTTTCCTTGTGTTAATCTGATGATACATTCTGAAATTGAGTTTCTCATGGTGTGGAGCGCTGCAGGCTGGGGTCGCATCCCAGGCACCATGGATCTGATCTCTCCAGCCAGAAGCAGATCTCACCACGTGTGTCCCGAGCAGGCCTGTAGTGTTGCTCTGCACCTCTCTCTGCACGCAGGGCTACAGAGCTTTCTATTCAGTTCCTCAGCTCTGGGGAGCAGATCCGGTACCCAACGGCGGGATCCAGGAAAGCCTTTGAGGCACAGAGGCTCCTAAGATCGATGTCCAGCAAAAGCCTCCTCCAGGAGCACAGGCAGCAGCAGCGCCGGCCAGCCAGGCTGTTACCGGCCGTGCTTCCGTCTGATCAGCAAAGAGCTCTATGCAAAGCGCTGTGTCTGACACCGGGGGTCTTTCCGTGTTGGCTGTGAAATACGCACCCAGCAGGGGGTGAGCTTTGGTGGGGCAGGGCAAGGCCACTGCAGGACAGAGGAGTTTCAGTCCTACTGAAGGGCAGCCCTCTCCCAAGGCTTTGCTATGGCAGCTCGGCTGCAGCCCTGCTCTCTGTGGTCCCTGCACCCTCTGGTCTCTGGCAGTGTGCCCTGCCATGGCTGCACAGCTCTGCTGGGGAGGGTGGAGAGGAGAGGAGGGAAGAGGAGAAGGAAGCACAGTGCTGGGCGCCCAGGGCAACAGAGCTGCCAGGGCAGCACCCCGGGGGCCTGTAGAGCCAGGGCCCTGGACTTGGAGTCCAGCTCTGTCAGAGGTGCACCAAGCAGTGCCCCGGGGACAATGACAGCCTAGGCAGGAAGCGTGCCTGGGCAGAGGGAAGCTATGGGGGGCAGCTTTTTGGTTGGGTAGCTTGGCTCTGCCAAAGCTCTGCTCAGGTTCCTGAGCCTTTGCTTCGACACTTGCTGGTTAGAACGGCAGCGGGGAGCTGGGGGGACATGGGGACACGTTCCTCCCTTAAAGGACACAAAAGTTGTTCCAGCTGCTATGTCTCGAACTGAGGCACCAACAGAGGCACCTTCCAAGGGAAGGCCCTGTGTTGGAGCACCCTCAGGAAGGATGAAGTGCGTGTGAAGGGGGGGCTGTAGGGTAGGAGGATGCTTCATCCTCAGCTGGAAACTTGGACAGCAACGCCAGACACTTTCTGGGATGTTCAAGTGTTTAATAAGAGGAAGGTTTGTGGGTGAAAAATGGAGCCCCCTGGTCCCGCAGGGTCAGTGAGTGGCCCTGCTGCTGGCCACCCAGCACGGTTTCTGCCTCTGAGGAGGGAAGAGACAATGACAGCCTAGGCAGGAAGCGTGCCTGGGCAGAGGGAAGCTATGGGGGGCAGCTTTTTTGTTGGGTAGCTTGGCTCTGCCAAAGCTCTGCTCAGGTTCCTGAGCCATTGCTTCAACACTTGCTGGTTAGAACGGCAGCGGGGAGTTGGGGGGACGTGGGGACATGTCTGAAAGTCCTCTCCAGATACGGGGAAAGGGGGGGGGGGGAAACAATGCCTGCCACTGGGGGCCTGAGAGCGGGCTGTGCAGGAGGAGGGAAGGAAGCCCGAAACTGCTGGCTCTTGGGCACCCACACCCTGCCCAGGCTCTGTGCGCTGGTGGCAGCGATGCTTCCCAAGCCCAGGCAGGCTGAACAGCAGCACCTGACATAGAGACAGTCTGTTAATCCTCTGTGTGCCATTTGTTCCCCAAAAGCCCTGATCCTGTGGGGCTCTGACTTGGCCTACATAGAAGATACTCTACTGGCATGGCTTCCTTGAGGACAGTGTCCAGACAGAGCTCTCCCCTTCTGCAAACTGCAGAGAAACAGCATCACAGCACTGCTACAAGTCCTTGGGACAGGCAGAAGTGATTAAATCAACTCCAGGTGGTGAAAGTCATAGAGAAAGGAAAAACCTTCCTGGGGCAGGACTGCAACTGCACAAGACACAGCTTCGTCTCCCCTGTGAGAGGAGCAGCTTCATTTCATTTTCTTTCTTTTTTCCTCTCTTAAAGGACACAGAAGTTGTTCCAGCTGCTATGTCTCGAACTGGGGCACCAACAGAGGCACCTTCCAAGGGAAGGCCCTGTGTTGAAGCACCCTCAGGAAGGATGAAGTGTGTGTGAAGGGGAGGGTGTAGGGTAGGAGGATGCTTCATCCTCAGCTGGAAACTTGGGCAACAACACCAGACGCTTTCTGGGATGTTCAAGTGTTTAATAAGAGATAGAGGAAGGTTTCTGGGTGATAAGTGGAGCCTTCTGATCCCGCAGGGTCAGTGAGTGGCCTGCTGCTGGCCCGGCTCTTTTGGCCACTGCTGGTGTTGCTTTCGAGCATCACTGGCAGAGCAGCTTCTTGGCGGGCGCAGAGGAGTTCTTGGATCTGATGGGCTTCCTCTTGTGAGGGCACTGGGTTTGGTATATTCAACCCAGTATACCATTTCACTTCTTGGTAGCAAGGGCATATTGCCATCTTCCTTTCAATTTTGTGTCCACCAGGACCCGCACATCCTATTCTGCAAAGCTGCTTTCCGAACAGTTATTACCCAACATTTCCTGGTTCGTGAAGCTTTTCATTCGCAGGTTAGGCTCCTTGCACTTGCTCTTGTTGAACCTTTGCAGTTCTTGTCAGCCTGTTTCTCCAGCCTGTCGAGAAGGAGATGCAAGAGAAGGGAAGCAGGAGTATTAAGAAAGAAGCAGGAGTTACCCATTTCTTTTGTCTCCGCTTTGCTCTTTAGAGTTGGGGAAAAAAATATCTTTGCTGGAAAGACAGAGAGCAGCCTGCGTGCTGGTGACTGGCCCAGAGGCTCCAGCTCTGGCGAAGGATAACGCATGCTAGTGGAGCCCGAGGGCAGGCTAACCACGGGTGCAAGCATTGTCAGTGGCAATTCCAGCTTGAAGGATGGAGGAAAATGCCCAGGGCTTGCAGTCGACTGTTCCATCGTCACTCAGATCAAGCACCTCTTATCTCAGAAGGGAGTTATGAGGGGTGACGGATGCAGGAGCCAGCCCTTGGCATGTGCATTTAACACTATTTTGGGAATCTTATTGCGACCCCTTGAGCTCACCTGCAGCCACACACTCTGTGCCCCTTGGGTTGCTCCCAAGAGAGGAACTGTGAATCTAAGGAGACAGAATTCAGGGTTAACCATCCTAAATGGAGAGGGTAATGCCACAGAAGGAGGTGTGAATCTCTTCTGTCAACAGCTCTCACCTTCATAAAGCATCCCAAGGTTATGTGCAGCTGCCCCACGTGTGGCTCCAGCATCCTCCCTGGCTCTGGGACATTAATGAATGAAAGGCGACAGTGCCATTGCCATTGCCATTCTGCTCCCGTGCTTCCTCCCACCGCATCCCCACCGTTCATGAATCCCCATGCACAGGGGAGAGTCAGGAAGGGGGCATTTCTGTCATAGTAGCTTAGATATTTGCTTTTCCCGTGCAGAAAAAAATAAAAATACTCCTTGAAATAACATTTTGAGGTTCTTCTAAATGTTACACGCCGCGTGACCTTTCAGAGCCAGGCCTAGGGGTTTATTGTTAATCCCCTAGGCCAGGACTCCCAGCAGCTGCAGGCCAATCCTGCTCCCCAAGGGCTGGATCCAAAAAGCACTGAAACATCAATCTTCAGCTCTGCAACAGTCAGGGACGGAGCTCCAGGTTTTCCACCCTTGCTGCAACGATGCAGGATTCTGAGGAAGGCAGAGGTTATGGCTAGGGGATGCAAAGAGGAGTGGTCCATACAGACAAGGCTTTTCTGTTGGGAGGCGATGGAGGCACAGGGCATTTGCCCTGTTTCCCAGCTCTGCTCCCACTACAGATGGCTATGAGGAATAGGATTCCCAGTGTCAGGCAGTAGTTACAGTGGCAGCTATAAAGCCTGTGTGACGAGATTGACTTTCCTTCCATGGCTCTGTCTATAATTAAGCTGGGAATGGGGTTTCCTAAATGCGGTGCCTCAACTAGGGAATTTCTGGAGTGATTGCCAGCTGGATTTGAGCAAGAATTCCATGACATTTCCACACTCCCTGGCATCCTTCCCCCAGCCAGCAGCAGCACACTTAGGAGCCTCTGTTTATGAATCCAGACCTATACTGGGCAATTACTAATTTTGTTAAAGCTATATTCCAATCCCTTTCAAAGGCAGGACAAGACGTTAATATCCATTGAAGGGGGAACACCGTGACACCCGCTCTGACACTCCAATGGGTTTTTCCCTGATACAAAATACCTCCTGGAAAACATCCTGCCTTTGTGGCATGTCACTCCTGGGGTTTTTGCTGGAGTTCGGGAGACAGTGAAAGCAAATAACACAAGCAGAGGCTCCAAGGCAGTGCTGAGCAAGCTGGGAGGCCTGCACATACCTGGGGCTGGGCTGATGTTCGAGGTGGTTACTTCAGCCCTCTCACTACGGGCAAAATTTCACTCCACACTTCCCTCCACAAACCAACAATGGAAAAATGTCTGGTTCCAACTAGGCAGAATGTGCCATTCCAGCTCTCCATAGAGATGCACTGGTCACCACGGGAAGGGCAGGGGCTGAACCAGCCGCACTGGGGTTTTGCCTCTTTCCTTCACACCTGCTTCGCCTTTTCTTTCTCTTCCCAAACAGGAATCACACAAAATCACAGGGCCAGGAACTGCTCCCCTCCAACCAATTCACCAAAGCTGGGTTTTTACAGTGCGATTTCTTTTTAAGGCTGATTCCCAGGTCTGGGGGGAGGGTGGGAAATGGGGAAAACAAGGGGGGTTGTAATTGCACCGAGTCCTTCCCATGGGTTCCTAGGAGATTGGCTGCCTGTGCTGAGTGATGACAAACGCAGGACTGGCTCCGGTCCCCCACCCTGCGCCATCTCCCCCTGCAGGCCACCAAGGCCATGCTGCTGAGCCCTTGCCCTTGTCTCAGACAGCAGCTGAGCTTCGTAAGGAAAAATAAATGAATAAATAAACGATATGAGAATTTAAAATAAACAATGAAAATGAAAAGCTTTGTGGGCGCCAGGTGCCGTGCACCAGGTGAGAGACGCCCTCCTCCCAGTGAAGGAAGGAAATGGGACATGGCATCTTCAGCTCTTCAGCTGTACCAATCCCACCATGGCCATCACACCCCGAGGAGAGGACTGTGGACATGGTTCACTAGGATGGGAAATTAAACCCCTTGCGCAGCCTGCAGCTGCGCTTTACAGGGCAGTGAGCATCCCGCCTTCCTCCGGACTCTGCTGCCCCCAAACCATCAGAAATGGTTCCAAGGGAAGGCCCTGTGTTGAAGCACCCTCAGGAAGGATGAAGTATATGTGTGTGTGGGGGGGGTGTAGGGTAGGAGGATGATTCATCCTCAGCTGGAAACTTGGACAGCAACGCCAGAGGCTTTCTGGGATGTTCAAGTGTTTAATAAGAGGAAGGTTTGCGGGTGAAAAATGGAGCCCCCTGGTCGCGCAGGGTCAGTGAGTGGCCCTGCTGCTGGCCCGGCTCCTTCGGCCACTGCTGGTGTCGCCTTTGAGCATCACTGGCGGGCCAGCTTCTTGGCAGGTGCAGCGGAGTCTTGAGAGCTGCGGGTCTTCCTCTTGCAAGCGCGGTGGGGCCTGCGCTTGGAGCGGGCCCTGCCCCGGAGGGGAGCAGAGGCCCCGGGCACAGCCTGCCCCGGCTCCTGCTGCGCATCTTCCTGCTGCGCTGGGGTGGGAGCGGGGATGCAGGCAGGACCCCCCTGTACGGCAGCGGTCGAGGTGCTCGGGAGTGCATCTGTGTCCGCGCTGCTGGAGGGGGCTGCTCTGGGCACAGGGGTCCCCAGCGTGCAGGCAGCGGGGCTGGGCTCGGGCTTGGGGCTCTGCTCCCAGCCCACGGGGCGGTCAGAGGGGGTCACTCTGGTTGTCCTGATCCACTCGCCTCTGTGCTGGCTGCCAGAGGAGCTGGTTCTCACCACGAGCTTGCCCTTGCATCGCTCCTGGCAGGCCGTCCAGCTGGTGCTGGCCACAGGGCCGCCCTCCTGCCACCAGCTGAACTCAGACCAGCAGTCGCTGGCCCTGTGCCCCTTCTCCCCGCGGATCATGCGTTTCATCGCTTCATCCACGCACTCCTGCTCTGTGGCCTCAAAGAGCCTTTGCACGAACCTGGACGTGTGGCTCCGCAGCTCGGGGCGCAGCACCGCAACCAGGATGCCTTCGTCCAGGCCGTAGACGGGCAGCACCTCCAGGATCATGCGTGTCAGCATGAACGCCTTAAAGCTCTGCACACCAAAGAACTGCTGCATCTCCCGAGACACCCAGGCCTTCAGCAAGAACAGCAGCTGAGGGTGCTTCTGGAAAATGGACGCCCAGGCAGAGGCCGGGAAGCCCCCCACATACTGTGGATCCATAGCACAGGGCTGGTGCACCCCGGGTGCTGCTGGCACTGGCAGTCCAGAAAGACCTTCCTCTCGGGCGCTGAGTGATGCTGCTGCACGGGCTCCTCTGAGACCTCCTCAGAGTCGTCTCCCACAGCAAGTGCCCTGTGGAAGTCACTGGGTGGAATAGAAGCAGTGCCAGCAGCAACGTCACAGGGCGTGGCTGGGGGACGTCACAGGGCGTGGCTGGGGGACGTCACAGGGCGTGGCTGGGGACTGTCACCATGGGCTCTGCACCGTATTTGCCGCTGCTTCGTCCTCACCTGGAAACTTGGACAACAACGCCAGAAGCTTCCTGGGATGTTCAAGTGTTTAATAAGATCTAGAGGAAGGTTTCTGGGTGATAAGTGGAGCCTTCTGATCCAGCAGGGTCAGCGAGTGGCCCTGCTGCTGGCCTGCCTCCTTTGGCCACTGCTGGTGTCACCTTCGAGCATCACAGCCAGTGACGTTTTGCCGCTGATGGCCCAAAAAGCCACTTGGTGTCGGCGTGGTCCTCCTCCTTGGGGAAGAACAAAAACCAAACAGGACAGGTTTAGTCACATTTACATGCATCACAATTTAGGAGCAGGGAGCTGCTGTAAGAGCTCAGATAGAAAACCAAAGTGGTATTCCATTAAAGAGCATATTAATGTTTGTGGGGTTTCTGTAATTTAGACTCCACCAGACACACACACTCACACAGCTCAGTGAGTAAAGGAGCCAGCAGCAAAGCCCTCCTGCGGGTGGTGGGGACACTGCAGGCGGGGAGGGGCAGATCCCTGATGACCCCTGGCTCTGGCAGCCTCTGCCCCTCTCCCACTGAACGGCCCCAGGGGACACAGCAGCGCAGCTCCTGGGAGTTGGTAAACCCCAAATGGGTGGGGATGGACCAAAGATGGAAAACAATCTGGATTTGGGGAGGATCCCCATCCTCTCTGGACTCCCCAGCCGGCTCCAGAGCACCCAAACATGGGGAGGGGCACCAGCAGAGAGGGGAAGAGAAGGGAGCGGAGGGAGTGCCAGGGCTGGAACAAAGGTTTGAACCTTAGGAAAAACAGCAAAATAAAGCCAGGAAGGTGAGGCTGCAGCGACGTCCATCCAGCCTTGGGGGTGGAACTCTTCCAGTAGGAAGAGTTTGCTTCACCCCATGCCACCCTGGGCGCTGCCACCCAGCACGGTTTCTTGCTGCCAGCAGAGAAGGGGCCTGACCTCATCACTCTGGTCCTGCCTCGAGCCTGCTCTGGACCAGAGCCCCACAGGTGGGTGGGCCAGCAGCACTGGCCGTTACTTATCATGGGAAAGATGGATGCGTGCCTTTAGCCGCTTGTGCGTTCCTTGGGTCCTGGATCTTGCCTGCATTGAAGAGGCAGGGGTGGATGAACCTGGAAGCACAAAGTTTTGCTCAGGTCTCTGCAGCCGCACTCTCAGCTGGCACCGGGGCTACCACAATCCCTATCCCAGGGGGAATGGAAGGTTTTATATCCCCAGAGCCAGGCAGCCACCACCCGAGCCGGCTGCTACAGCACAGCCTGGCCCTTCCGCCATCCCCCAGCCCAAGGGGACAACACGACAGCTCTTCGAGGCTGAAGCACCAACTCCCTCACTACCAGGGAAGCAACGCCTTCTCCAAGGCCTGAGGGGCGCTGGCCAAAGAAGGGTGCAGGAGTTCCTGGAAAGCAACACGCCACTGTGAGCCGGGCTCAGCAAAGGAGGAAGAGCCTGGCTTTAGGGAGCTGGAGGCACTCGCAGGAGCCGATGCATCCACTGCATCCAGAGGGGGCAAGGAGCAACATTTCAGATTCCCCTCCAACCCCAGGGGCTGGGGACTGGGGCAGCGAGTGAGGGAAGCAACTTGCCTTCACATGGCAAGGCTCTGCACAGTCCCAGCACCAGCCCCTCAGGGCTGCCGAGCCCAGGCAGCACAGCCAGGTCTGGCAGGAAAGCAGCTGCCTAAATCTAACCCTGCCCTTCACCCCCGCAGAAGCCCCGTCCGCCCCGACTCACCTCCCAGCACGGGCGCGCTGCCACTTCTGGGCTGGCTGGTGTCAGTGAGACAGCTGGTGCTGGAATTGGCAGGCCCAGAAACCACCGATGTTGTGGTCGCGGACGCTGCCCCTGTGCGGCTGGTGCCCGAGGAGCCCTGGGCGTTGGCTGTGCCCAGGGACATACCTTCCCCACTGGTGCTGGGGACCTCATCTGCTGGGAGGGAGCAGGAAATCAGGACCCACAACTTGCTGTATGGGACTACCCCTCAGCAGAGCATCCCAACAGGAACAGCTCACAGATCTGGCCCTGGGGATCCTTGCCCATCACCCTGGCGACTGTGGGGCACGAGCTCTCCCACCAGAGTCTTCACCAGGCTCTGAGTTTCAGACCCGAGGACCAGGCAGCACTGGCCCAGGAGGTTCCTTAGCCTGCCCTGCACGGACACCCCACTGCCCTGCCAGCCCGCACCATGGCCGTCTCCTCCTTGCCGTGCCTTCACATTCCCACTCTGCCCTTACCCGCCTTATGCAACCGCTGCTGCGCTGCCTTCCTCTTCGCCTCTTATGATCTCTGCTATGATGGGGTAGCCGGAATCAGGCCCAGGAGGCTGCCAAGAGAGCAGTAGCTTAGTTCCTTCTCAGGGAAGCCGGCAGAGCCACTCTGAAGGAGGTGTGAAAGCAGGCTGGTGCCAGAGCCGGGAAGCCGTACCTGCTCTGGCAGCGGGCAGCACAGTCACGCACAGCCCACCACACACTGGGGCAGGGGAGAGCATCACTTCCCACTCAGCCGAGGATGAGACCTCCTGCCCCAAGGCAGGCAGGTCAGCCTGCCCCCAGCCCTGCACAAATTGCACTGGGCACATTCCGTCCCCAGACGACGGCAAAAGAGGCTGCGAGACAGCGACGTACCAGCACCAGTGGTTCATTACCCCAGGGCACCAGCAGGCAGATGCTCCTCCTGTGTGGCCTTCCGTTTCCCTGCGATGGTGGTGGGCTCGGGGTCTGGTGCCGCTTCTCCTCAGCCCTCTCGACAGCTACAGGAGGAGACAAGTCAGGAGCAGCTCCCAGCAGGGGCGTTTGGCCTATACCAAGGGGGTTGTCCCTTCTCACTACTCTCTGGATCCCCTTCTTGGAGGGCAGAACCGGGGACACGGATTTCAGCCGCGGACAAGGCTGCGATGCCCTGGGGCAGCAGCTGGCCACCAGAGATCCACGGGGAAGCTGTCACAAGAGCCTGCTGGGGCTCCAAGGGCCAGCGGCCCCATCCCACCTCCACAGACACTCCTTGCCCGCTGCCCACCCGAACCACAGACCACACAAACTGCCAGACGTGGCCACATCTTGCACTGTGCCTCAGGACCCTAGCCACAATGGGCACACGGGAGAAAACGCCACTGCCTCAGCACCAGCACGTTCCTAGTTTCCAGGGACACCTCAAGCTCATCCCACCTGCAGACCTGAGCTACCTCGTGTCCCACAGCTGGCCCGCACCAGTGGCCCACCCAACCCTGGCACAGAGCTGGGCCCCACCTGCACTCATCTTCCTCCATCTGCACGGCCCTGGTCGCTGTCACTGGCTCACGGCTCCATCGTCGCACCTCTCGTTCCCTGTGCAAGCAGGAGAGAGCCAGTTAGGGTCGCTGCTCCTCACAGGGACCCACCCTGTCCTGCTGTTCCACAGCACCGCAGGGGAACAAGGCTGCACCCTGCGCTCTGGCCCAGGAACCAAACACGGGGAAGACAGATGTGAACACAGACCGTTTATTTGACGCGGGGGACATAAAAAGTGGGAAGGTGAGCGAGGGAAGATTGCACCTTCGCAGCAAAGCGATACTAAAATGGTAGTAAAATCCCAAGATGACAACTGCAGTAGAAGAGAGCAGCGACAAGACAGCAACAACAGCCTAACAAGAAGAGAACAGCAGAACAACACTACCAAAACCAGAGCGTACCGAGGGCAGAGATGCACAACCATTCATCCAGCCTTGCCTGTGCAACTGTTCCAGGAGGAAGAATTGGATTCCCCCCGTTCCATCTCGGGCGCTGCCTCCCAGCACGGTTTCTTGCCCCCATCAGTCCGGGCCCGCCTCCCACCGTCTCCCCGCACCTCGGGCCTTGCCTCGGCTCCACAACCGCTCCCACACGGCGCTGCCCCCGGCACAGCCACGTCTTCACACCGGATCCCCCACGGGCCTCCCAGCACAGACCGGAGCCGCACCCGGCCCTGACAGCGCCGGCTGTCACTCACTCAGTCACTCAGTCACTCAGTCACTCTCACTCACTCACTCACTCACTCACTCACTCACTCACTCACTCACTCCCGCTGCGCCTCCCCAGGACTTGGCTGCGCCTTGGGAGCGGCGATCTCGAAGCGCTTCCCGCCGCGCCGCGCTCGCACCACAGCCCCCTCAGGGAGAGGGATCCCGGCCGTGCGGGCTAAAATGGCCGCGGCCGCGGCTGCCACACAAGTGGGCGGGTGGGCGGGCAGCTGCGCTCCGAGCCGCCCCGCGCTGTTTGTCCATTGGCCCGGAGCGCCGAGCGCTGTGCTGTCATTGGCTGACTCCTCCGTGTCCGTCCCTGCGCATTGCCCGCCTCCCGTTCGCTTGGCAAAGTCCCTCCGGAGGGAAAGAGCGCGCGGCGGCCGGGGCCGGTGTCCCCTGGGCCGAGCGAGGCGGGAGCTCTCCGGCGGTGCGGGCCGCGGGAGCGGGTGTTGCGCTGTGGCCGGAGCGGAGGGGGGCGGGTGTCGGGTGTCGGGTGTCGGGTGTCCGGTGTCCGGTGTCCGGTGTCGGGTGTCCGGTGTCCGGTGTCCGGTGTCCGGTGTCCGGTGTCCGGTGTCCGGTGTCCGGTGTCCGTGCGAGGGAGCGGGGCCGTGTCCGTGCGGGACCGGCGGAGCCGGGGTTGGCCGTGCAGGAGCTCGGGCGTGTATGGAAGGGAAGTGCAGCGGGGAGGATGTCGTGGGGGGTGCTGGCCGGGTGCGGGGTCAGAGGCGTGAGGTGTTTTCGGGGCAAGGGGACGAGAGGTTTGTGTGAGGATGTGCCGTGGTTCCGTGGGTCGGGCGATCTCGGAGCAGGAGTCAGTGGTGCGTGCGGAGGGGCAGGGGTAGGGCAGGCCCAGGGGTGAGGGGCGGGGGGGCGGCTGCATGGGCGGTGAGGCCCGTGGTAGGTGGGGGTGTTCCATGGGGAATTGCAGGGGTTGCCCGGGGAGGGGGGGCGGAGCGGGGGTTCCCGGGGTGCTGCAGGTTCCCGGAGCGCCCCTGGAGGGGTTGCTGGGGCTGCCGCAGAGCCGCAGCGCTCCCAGCTCTGCTCTTTGGAGGTTCAGTGTTGCTGGTGAAGGGCTTCCCGTCAAGGTTGTGACCTGAATCGAGGTTTCGGTGTGGCCTTGAAACTGGATCAGAGCTCTCGTAAGCAGAGTGGCAGCTCATGTGTACGAGCAAGGGTTGTGCTCAGCAGCAAGCCCTTGGAGGTGATTTGGCCTTGCCACGGAGCTTTGTAGCTCGAGAGATTTGCGCGTGTTGGATCTGTGCAAAAGTAAGGAACTTCTTCCTTCTGTCCAATCTCAACTTCCCCTGTTTAAGTTTTAAGCCGTTACCCCTTGTCCTATCACTCCAGTCACAGTATCACACAGTATCACAGTATGTTAGAGATTGGAAGGGACCTCGAAAGATCATCTAGTCCAATCCCCCTGCCGGATCAGGAACACCTAGATAATGTTACACAGGAATGCGTCCAGGCGGTTTTGAATGTCTCCAGGGAAGGAGACTCCACAACCTCCCTGGGCAGCCTGTTCCAGTGTTCCGTCACCCTCATTGAGAAGAAGTTTCTTCTCAAGTTTAAGTGGAACCTCTTGTGTTCCAGTTTGTACCCATTACCCCTTGTCTTATAATTGTTTGCCACTGAGTAGAGCCTGGCTCCGTCCTCGTGACACTCCCCCTTTATATATTTATAGACACTGATAAGGTCACCCCTCAGTCTCCTCCAAACTATAGAGACCCAGCTCCCTCAGTCTTTCCTCATAAGGGAGATGTTCCACTCCCTTAATCATCTTTGTTGCCCTGCGCTGGACTCTCTCCAGCAGCTCCCTGTCCTTCTTGAACTGAGGGGCCCAGAACTGGACCACAATACTCCAGATGCGGTCTCACCAGGGCAGAGTAGAGGGGAAGGAGGACCTCTCTCGACCTACTAACCACCGCCCTTCTAATACACCCCAGGATGCCATTGGCCTTCTTAGCCACAAGGGCACAGTGTTGGCTCATGGTCATCTGTTGTCCACTAGGACCCCCAGGTCCCTCTCCCCTACACTGCTCTCTAACAGGTCGTTCCCCAACCTATACTGGAACCTGGGGTTGTTCCTGCCCAGATGCAGGACTCTACACTTTCCCTTGTTATATTTCATCAAGTTACTCCCTGCCCAACTCTCCAGCCTATCCAGGTCTCGCTGGATGGCAGCACAGCCTTCTGGCGTATCAGCCACTCCTCCCAGCTTAGTGTCATCAGCAAACTTGCTGATAGTACACTCAATTCCCTCATCTAAATCATTGATGAATATATTAAATAATACCGGTCCCCAGTACTGACCCTTGAGGCACTCCACTAGTTACAGGCCTCCAACTAGACTCAGCCCCATAGACTACAACTCTCTGGCTTCTCTCCTTCAGCCAGTTCGCAGTCCACCTCACTACCTGATCATCCAGTCCACACTTCCTCATTTTAGCCGTGAGGATGCTGTGGGAGACTGTGTCAAATGCTTTGCTGAGGTCAAGGTAGACCACATCCACCGCTCTGCCATCATCCATCCACCGTGTTATTTCCTCATAAAAGGCTAAGAGATTGGTCAAACATGATTTCCCCCTGGTGAAGCCATGTTGACTGCCCCTCATAACCTTCTTATCCTTGATATGCCTTAAGATGGTACCAAGGATAAGGTGTTCCATCACTTTCCCAGGGATGGAGGTGAGGCTGACCGGTCTGTAGTTACCCGGGTCCTCCTTCTTGCCCTTTTTGAAGACTGGAGTGACATTTGCTTTCCTCCAGTCCTCAGGCACCTCTCCCGTTTCCCAAGACTTGGTAAAGATGATGGAGAGTGGTCTAGCAATGACTTCCGCCAGTTCCCTCAGCACCCGCGGGTGCATCCCATCTGGACCCATGGATTTATGGATGTCCAGATTGCTCAACTGGTCTCTAACCCATTCCTCATCGACTAAGGCAAACCGCTCCGTCGACCTGACTTCATCTAAGGTCTCAGGGGTACAGGGCTCTTCAGGACTGCCCGCAGCAGAGTCCCCCTCCAGCATCCTTGTAGGCCCCCTGGAGACTGGAGGCTCCCTTGTAGCCTGGAAAGACAGCTCAATCTAGACTTGTTTCCAGGGAATGAAATGGCTTTATTAACCTTTGTATTTCTAAACTGCAGGCATGAGTACTAGTGATGGTAATACCCTAGTTTTCTGTTGCTGGGCTGGGAAGCAACCAAATGGTCGTATTCTCTGGACATAGTTTTGAGATTAATGTTCTTGGTTTCCCAAAGGAAAATGTAATGATGCTGAGAGTCACATTTGCAATGTAAAGAAAAAGGGGGGGGTGTGTGTGAGAGAGACAGAGAGCAAGACTGAGATGGGGTTTACAGGAAACAATACATGGTCAAGAAGTTTGTTTCCTTCTGTGTGCTGTCATGGTTTAAACCCAGTCAGGTAACTTGTTCACTCACTCCCAGTGAGTGGTGCCGAGCTGACAACAATCAAGGTCCGTGTCCGTCTCCCCCCCCCCCTGCACCGGGGCTCTCCCCTTCCCCGCTCCCGGAGGAACGGGGAGGAGGATCGAGAGAGTGCAACTCCTACGGGTTGAGACAAGAACAGTCCAGCAACAAATCACCACCGCTACTATCAGCTAAAACAATGATAAGGGAAAATAACAAGGGAAGAGAATGCGATACCACCGGCCAAGAAAACGAGTTCCACCCGGAAGCTCCTGTCCTTCCGGGTAACTCCCAGTTACCCCCCACCCCGGGCATGACGTGCTGTGGTATGGAATACCTCCCCGGCTAGCCCGGGTCAGGCGCCCCGTCTCTGCTTCCTCACAGCTTCCCCTCCTCCCTGGCAGAGCATGAGCCTCACAGAGTCCTTGGTCAGGGTAAACATCACTTAGCAACAACCGACAACATCGGCTTCACCAACGCTGTTCTCAAACTAGAAGTCAAAACACAGCACTGCACCAGTTAACACAAAGGAAAAAACATGACTGCTACTGCTGAACCCAGGACAGTGCATTTGCCAGGGGGGGATGTTTCCTCATCCCCTTTGGCACTCTCCCCTGAAAAGGCATTCAATGGCCCTGGGAGTGTCCATCACCTCCTTTGTGAGCCTGTGAGGGCTGTGGAAGACCAAACAATGCTGACACTGGGTGAAGAAACTTCTGGTGAAGTCCTATTTGAAATGAGGCAGTGAGTGTTAAGATACAAGGTGCTTAAGGTATAAGGCTTACAGAAAAAGGGTTGTCTGCAATTTTGAGTTGCAGGCAGAAACTTGTTGGAGTGCCCAAGAATTGTTAGCTGTATTTTAAGCTACCTGCATGAGGCTGGGGTACTTAACGGTCAGATTTAAAATCAACTAAAATTGATACAGGGGTTTAGAGCTCTCCAAAAACTTCCTGGAACTTTTTAAGGTGTGGAAGATTCCTATAGGAGCACTGTGCTTTCATCTGCAGCAGCTCATTTGGCTGGGCTGGGCTGGGCTTTGACCTCTGCTGCTGTGGTTCAGAAAAAAAACTTCCTTAAATGTGGATTTGTCAGAGGGACACTTGTCCCTTTCCTTCAAATCTTTCTTCTCTAAATCTTGTCCATTGAAAAGGATTATAATTCATAAATAACATTACAAGAGCTCTTGAGGCTTGCCTTTTCTGGGTAGGACTTGGGAGTCCCTGCTAAATAAGGGCGGAAGAAAGCAAAGTTCCTTTAAAGGTAAGCTCAGGCTGGACCTTGTGTTTGGCTGCACTGGTGTTCTGTGGGACAAGCCCCGCAGGCTGGGCCTGCAGCTGCAGCAGCTCTCCAGGTTCTTGCTTGCAGTGGTCAGTGCAGTTTGGACTCACCTTGTCCAGTGTCCCCCTGCTCTGTGTGAAGAGCAGCTTTGGAGAGTGGGAGCTGCTTTTTCTTTCCTGTTACAAGGTGAGCCAGAGTTTTGCTTCCTTTGCTGATACTTGTGTTGCCAAAGCAGGCCCAGTCTTCACCTGTCCTTGTTTGTGTGTCAGAGGTGCTCTTCTGACATCCCTCTCTTGCTGTTGGGTTGCAGAGGCTTGGCATGAGATGGGGACTGCATTTTGGTAGGTGCTGTGGATGTGCAGGTGAGATGCAATCTTTCCAAAAAGCTCTCTCAACAGAAGAGAGTGGCACTAAGAGAACAGAAGTAGCATTCTCTCAGCTCTACAGAAAGAGCTGGATCCTATAAAATGTCATGAAACTGTTTCTGTTTTGCATGGAGTGCTAACATGTGTTCCAAACCATCTGGATTTTTTTTCAATGTAATTGTGAAAACCATTTTCTTGTAACAATGCAGTGAAGCTTTTGCACAAGGAAATGATGTTCCTCTTTGCCACTGGCAGAGCCTTTGCCAGTGTCTGGTGGCAGCCTGGGGCTGGATCTGTGCTCCCTGTGTAGGGCTCAGTTGGGCTGGTCCCTGTGAGCCATCAGCAGTGGCCAAACAAGGATGGGTTGGTAGGTTTTAAAGGAAGAGAACTGTTATGTCTCATCTGCTGTGAACAAACATGCAGGAGAAGCCTAGGTGTGAAGCACAAGGCTTTGCTGGCAAAGCAGTTGGTGTGGTTGTGTGCATGGAACTGGGCTGTGTCTCCCTTCAGAGGGTGAAGTGCCGAATTCCTCCATACTTTCTGGCCTGTGCTTTTGGCAAGTGGGTCTTTGGGTCGCTGCTTAAATCACATTTACCTGGATTTTAGTTGTGATTACCATAGCAGGGAAGAAAGCAGTAAAAGTGTGACTGTATGGCCCAATGTTCAACTGTAAGGGAGTGCCTTTTGGGCGGAGACAGGCGCATCCTTAGTTCTCTTTTCTTGCTGTTGGGGTGTTTGCTGGTTCACAGATGACTCAATCCAAGGTTCCAGTGTTTGTCTTTGTGCTCACTTGCAAATGCTCCAAGCCATTCTTCGTGTGACTGAGAGCAGTGAGAGTATCCTGTGCTGTGTAAGACTGGCAGGGCCTTTCATCTGCAGGCTGAGCAAACTGCAGCGCTGTCAGCATCTCTTCAGCTGGGTTGTGGCAGGCAGACTTTGTAGCTGGAGCAGGAAGATGCCCACGTGCACTAGCAGGCTTCTCCTCTTGCGTTGTGTTCAGGAGTAGCTGCGTGGAAGTCTGCTCCCTGTCCCGGTTTCTCCTGTATGTTTTAGTGCTGTAGAAAGCTGTTTTGCAAGGAGCCAAGTGCTGTTCCTGTGGGCAGCCTGATGTCTAATCCAGTTTTCTGAACAAGCCAGGTGGTTCTTGCCTGTGGTGCCAGTGACAGATGAGCCTGAAGTAAGGGCCAGGTTGTCAGCTTTTCTAGGTGTCCTCTTGCCCCTGCAGTACTGCTTCCAGAGCTCCGTGGGTGTGAACTTGAGCTCTTCATTCCTGTAATCCATGAACTTTAAGAGCTCCCCTGGGAATGTTGTAGCAGTGTTCCTTGCTGCCAGGCAGGCTTTCTGTCTGACAGCCTTGCCAAGGTTTTCCCTCAGCGCTGGTTCTGTTAGTCCTGGCTCCAGCCCTTGATTATTGTTTTCTTAAAGTGTGTGCCTTTCATTGCCTACAAGGCCCTGGAACTTTTTGCTGGATGGGGCCACGAGAAGGCGAGGATTTCCCTCCTGTTTGGTGTTCCTGCAGGCCGTTACCCAAGGCCCCTCTCCAGGTTTCCTGTAGCCCCTTTAGGCACTGGAGCTGCTCTAAGGTCTCCCCTTGAGTAGCCTTCTCTTCTGCAGGTGGAACCAGCCCAGCTCTCTCAGGCTGGCTCCAGAACAGAGCTGCTCCAGCCCTCGCATCATCTCCATTTCCTCCTCTGGACTCGCTCCAGCAGCTCCACGTCCCTCTTGTGCTGTTGCCCCAGAGCTGGATCAGGACTGCAGGGGGGTCTCCCCAGAACACAGCAGAGGGGGAGAATCCCCTCCCTGAGCTGCTGCTCATGCTCTGAGGTTGCAGCCCAGCACAGGGAGGGGATCTGGGCTCAAGCGCCCACTGAAGCAAGGTCATGGGGAGCTTCTCATAGACAACACCCCCAAGTGCTTCTTCTCAGGGCTACTTTCAATCTGTTCTCCCCCAGTCCAGAGGAGTCCATGGAGATGTTCTGGGGGTTGAAGCACCTGGTGGGAGCTGCCTCTGCCTGTGGGAGGGGCTTGGAGCTGCATGGGTTTTGAGGTCCCTTCAACCCAAACCACTCTGTGATTCCACGGTTAATATTTTACTGCTGAAGCATCTTGCTGATAAATCACGTCTCAAGAAACGAGCTTTTAAACCCAACAAATGACAGGTACTTTATAGCGCTGGTTTGTGCTCTGTGGAGAGATGAGGTTATTGTGCAGCCATGAAACTCTTGGACTTCAACCTTTGGGGTCCCACTCAACCTCACATGAGATTCAAACAGCTTGTTTCTTAACGTGCCCTGGAGAATGTTACTAAATCACAGAATCACGCAGTGCTTTGGGTTAGAAGGGACTTTAAAGCTCACCTAGTTCCACCCCACGTACCTTCCACTAGCCCAGGCTGCTTGAAGCCGGTTGCTGTGTTAGTAAAACAAATCCACCTGGTTCCTGGTGTGGTGTTTTATTTATTTATTTAAGTATATTTTCTGTCTTAAATCTAAAACTGAAAGGTCAGAGTCCGATGGGAAGAGGGGTAAAAAGCAGAATTACAGGAATGCAAGAATTAACGTGTGGACACTTGTGTGAGTTTTAAGCTCAGCAGGTAGGTGGCTGAACTGTGCCAATGGTTGTAATTCCTTGTCCTGAAACAGAGAGAATGTGAGGTCGAGGAAGGAGGTGTTGGAATGAGCTTGACTCAAGAGAGTGCTGGGAGGAAGGAGGAGGGTGGGAAGTGAGAGATGATAACCCCAGCTCTGAGAGAAGCACTCACAAATCAAGGTGAGGTTCTGCGAAGAGCAGATGGTGGCCCAGGCTTTGAAGTCTTAGTGGTGGCCTTTTAGCAAGCCAAGTGACAGACGGTGTTCTTTGTTAGAGGTACTGCTGCGGACCCTCAGTCATGGCAGGCTCTGAGCAGGGGCAGGACAGGGCTTAGGCCGGGGCTGTTGGTACCTGCTCATTTCAGGGAGGAACCTGCAGCTGGGTAATACACCTGAGTGTGATGCACTCTGAGTGTGGTGAGTGTATCAGAGTTCAAAGGGTTTAATGTAGCTGCTAAGCAGCTTGGGAGAGAAGATGATAGTCCCACATGCCTTTAGCTCCTTTAGGGTGTGTGTTCCTCTAAGACTACTTAAAGATCAGCTTTGCCCCTGCTTTTACTTCTGTTTCAGACTCTGATTTTGTTACTGAAACTTTATTTGCAGAGAAGAAGGTAGTTCAAATGAACTTTACGAATCCACTGCTGATCAGATGAGTGGCCTTCCAACAAGCTGTAGAGAACTCAATGGCCTTTTCAAACCAAAGGAGGGCAAGCTTGAGAAGAGCTGGACTGAGGGCCCTGCAGTTCAGAAGCCTCAGTTCTGAGTGGCAGAGCCAGGAGAAGGGTGATGGGAGTTTCTGTTCAGTTGGAGACAGAAGGCAGTTTAGTTTAATTTCTTTTATTTCTTAGGATGAGAATGTGTTGAATTTTTCTTGCTTGCTAAATCAATAGAATCTCTCCTGATACTGCTGAGACCACAGTTCTGCTATTGCGCTGGAGGCAGCTTGCTTCAGAGCTGGGCTCTGATTTTCTAACTATGTCCTGTGTGAGTCTAGCAGCTGTGGGATCCCAACACCTTTGCTCCTCAAGATTGGTCTGAGCTTTTGTCAGTGACTGGTGATGTGTTTGCCCACAGTCATTGGGTTTTTTTGCACTGGCATTAGTACAGCTATAAAATAAAGAGCCATTCATTACATTCGTAGTGCGAAGGAGCAAAGTGAAGGCTTGGCAAGGAGTGGCAGTGACTTTCGTCTCCTCTTTGTGTGCATCATGGTGCTCTTGGGACCAGTGGAGAGGTTATAGGGGGCTTGTTCAAAACATCTTTTCAGTTTCAACTCTGAAGGCTGCAATGTGGCAGGGACCCTGCAGCGTGCTGCAGAGCAGCCGCAGCACTGTTACAACCTTAGATTTCTTGTTTATTCATTTATTTAGTTACTAGTGTCTGTGTTTGATCCAGAAGTCTCATTGTTTTGCCTGCCTGCAGGCAGTTGAGGGGACTGGTGGTTCTGGCAGGCGTGGAGTAGGCTGCTGGAGACAGGGCTGTCTAGAAGTGGGCAGTGGGGAGGGAAGCGTTCTTGTCTGCAGCAAGTCCCCTGCTGCTTAGGTTGGAGGGGCTGCTGCCCCTATGGAAGGGTGCACCAAGTCCCCCCAGGCAGCTCAGGTGTTGCTTTGCCACAGAGGGGCCTGAGATGGGCTGGTGAGGCTGCCCTGGCTGTTCTGTGGTGCAGGGTCTGTGCTGGCTCTGCGTTGTGCCATGGCAGTCACAGGGGTGTTTCACACTGGTTCACTTTCTGACCGCATCTGTATTGGTTTGGTTTTGGGCGGTGAATGAAACTGTGCTTTTCTTATGGTCTTATTACTTATGGTAATAATTACTTATGGTTTATTACTTTTTCGAGTTCCCTTAGCTGTTTTCATCAGCAAATGTCATCTTTTGTCATGTGGACGCCAGATGTAATTGCTGAAAGGCCAAGTCTCCATTGTGCTTGTATTATTTAGTATTTTCCTTGTGTTAATCTGATGATACATTCTGAAATTGAGTTTCCCCTTTTCCCTCCCCCCCCCCGCAATATTTATCATCCTCTCTGTGTAGTAAGTAATATTTGGGTTAGTTGGCTTTAACTCAGGAGTAAGAAGGAGGCAGGGTTGGAATTGTTTTGAAAGCTATAGATGAGTTTTTGTCTGCCCTATAGAAGGGCATCACCTGCTTAGTGCTGTAGTGCAGTACTGGTTAATTTCAATCAATGGAGCTACAGCATTTTGCAAAGTGATGGGTACAGGTATTTTCAAGTCCTCATTCCAGGAGGCCACTTAGTTTTATGAAAGTCATTTGGACATATTCATAGATGTGAGGTTTTCTCTACTTCACCAATTCAGAATGAAATTAATTGTGCTGAAACACTGGACTGAATTTAAATTTTAGAGTAATTCCTGTGCCTCTTCCTTCATTGATGCATCTGTTAAAACTGTATGGTTTTGTTCTCTTGAATTTGTTTGGGGTTCTGTGTTGGGTTTTTTTCCCTCCCAGAAAGAGGCATAAGGTCACGGTTACTCACTATTTCATTAGAATTAGGTTTTTTTGAGGGACTGTGACCTTACCTTGTTGAAGCCACTTTGGCAGCTTTTTACCCGTACGGAAAACAACTTGTGTCATGACATGGCCAAGCCTGGGATTTTTCTTCCTCTTCGTCGTGCACTTGCAGAACTCTTCCTTGTTACAGAAAACAGAGTTAGTTCCTGTACTTGCACCCCTCCTCTCCCCAGTGCCCAGAATGATATGTAATTCAGTGTTAAATTAAAAGCAGTTTTCCTTTCCCTTGGCAAAGTTCATCAGAGCTTTAGAACCATTAAATGCTTCAGAAACATTACAAACTTTCTCTTGCGGAGTCTGGCAGCAAATTCTACTAGAGGGGCCATGCTGTTGCCATATCCATTGTGGAGCCTTATATAATAGTCATGACTCCTCCTTACGCACTTCAGGCAGCAAGCCCTAAAGCCACTCTTTATTCTGAGAGGAATGCTGCTTTAATAATTAATTTAAAGGTATTTAAATGTGCTTTTCCTTGAGTTGGTTTTGCACACTACGTAGGAACAGTCTGTAAGGAACTGATTTCTGTGTTCACAAACTGTGTTCTAGTCAGGGAGAGTCTTCTGTGTAGTTCAGATACCTTTGGTTCATGGGGACTACTGTAATGATCAGCATTTTAATGATAATTAGTTGGATGATATCTTTACTTGAAGTGTTGGTGTTCACTGAAGGCTTTGTTGCAGGAGCTTGGATCTCTACAAGAGTATTTGCTTGCCTTAAATACTGAAGATCAACTTCATCGCTGCACAGCACAGGTCATAAGATTGCTCAACCTCAGTGATGTGTGGTTTTGCAATATCTTTCTGACAGGCAGAGATAATGAATGGTTTCTGAGTGCCCAGTGGAGTTGTATAAAGTAGAGATAAATGTACTTTGACTTCCCAGTACCCTGAAAGGCTTCCAAAATACGTGAATGAACTACACGCAAATGTTCTCCTTTGATAGTCAGCTGATGTGCCCCAAAGTGGCTGTTGGGTGTCATCTGGTTTACCAAAGTGACCTCTCAAGTGCCAAAAGGTGGGAATGGGGATGGGGGCTGGTCTTTCAGTAGCTGGAAATGCAGTTGCCTTGCTGGAACTGCCTGGGTACATGACAATTGTTGCACTACTAACTTCTTAGGTTGGAGGGGCTGCTGCCCCTATGGAAGGGTGCACCAAGTCCCCCCAGGCAGCTCAGGTGTTGCTTTGCCTGGGAATCGAAGGAGCTGGGAATCGAATTTTCTGTTGTTTTTTCCTGTTATTCTGCTGTCTGCTAAAATAACTCCTGCCTCCTGAGGTACACAGCAGGAGCAGAACACCACACAGAGGAGTGGGAAGGTTTCATCAGCACTGTGAGATCCCTGAAAGAAAGATACTGCAGTCTGTCATTCCAGTGGAATGGGCAGACGAGGGCATTTGAACGTGTTGTTGTGGGACTGTGAGCACACTCTAGTGGGGATGGGATGGAGCAGCCCTGAGGAGAAGGACTTGGGGTTTTGGGTGACGAGAATCTCCCCGTGACCTGGCTTGAGTGTGCGCTTGAGCCCAGAACCCCCCTGTGTGCTGGGCTGCATCCCCCCCCCAGGGCGTGAGGAGCAGGTCAAGGGAGATCTCAGGCACAAGTTCTTCCCTGTGAGGGTGGTAAGGCCTTCAGCGTTGGTGTTCAATAAACTGTGGCAATCAGCACCTCGTGAAAATGCCAGCACATCGCTAATTTTTGTGGTGTGGCAGGGATGAGTTCCTTGTCTCTTGGCTTTGCTGCATGATTAACTTTGGTTTTGAACAGTTCTGTGAAGGGCAATCCCCAAAGAGAGTGGCTGCAGCGAGGCTTTCCTAGTGAAATGCTTGGCGTCAAGGAACTGGTTCATCATGAGCAGTTTCGTGAGCCCACTGCTGTGTTGTTCTGAATATTTGTGGGACATCCTGAGCCCACTGATGATTCTGCGGGTTACTCGTACAAATACTTCTCTCTTCTATCGTTTTTTAGCATCAGAGAAGGCCGTGAGATGTCTAAAGAAAATCTTGTCACGTTTCATCAGTGCTGTGACTAGGAGAGAAAAGCAGAGAACCCATTTTTATTAAAGAACAGGAATTTGATGCAGCACTGTAAAGCAATTTCATGAAGTAAATAGGAGCTCTGTGTGCTTAGATAGGAGCCTACTATGTTTAGCTAAAGCAGGAATTGAATGTAAAGTGCTCTAGACACTGACATTGGTTACAGGCAGTGGCTTTGACTCAGATTCACACCAATATGTGAGTATCTTCAGGAGATTTGTTTGAGGTTTGTATCGGGTGCAAGCAGGACCAGGGCTGGAAGCATTAGTTTTGAGTTTCATAGTGATAGCTCAGATTAAAAAGGTTGTGTTCTGTCATATTCTGGGAAGCAGCCTAAAAGCTGCAAATTTTAGGAAAAGTGTTGATTTGCCTGTCTTACGAAATCCAGAATATCATAGAATCATAGAGTGGTTTGGGTTGGAAGGGACCTTAAGGCTCATCCAGCTGCAACCCCCTGCTATGGGCAGGGATACCTTCCAGTAGAGCAGGCTGCTCCGAGCCCTGTCCAACCTGCCCTTGGTCTCCTCGAATTTGTGAATCTCCTGAAGTCTCTGTTGTTTGAGGAATGGGTGGAATAACCAGCATTTCCCATTTTAATTTTCCAGCTGTATAGCAAGGCTGTGCATATGTCGGGGGTCACCTGCGTGTTCTTTCCCCACTGCTCAGTGGAAACTTCCTTTTGGATGGCCAGGACGCCTCAGGTGGAGGAGGAAGGTAGATTGAAAGGTACCATTGTCACATGGTGGCAGGGGGTTTGAACTGGATGAGCTTTAGGGTCCCTTTCAACCCAAAGCAGTCTGTGATTCCATGATCTGTGTGCTGTGGATTTCTTACATCAGATGTCCCTGGGGAGCAGATTTAAACCTCTGCACTCAGCTTAATGTTCTTGGAATTTGTTTGTGTCTTTCTCTGCTGTTAGTTGATGCTCTGAGGCTGAGGAGGCTGCTACAGGCACACAGTTTATGGAATTGAGAGCCATTGCTGCATGGAGGCCACAGCGAGCCTGGCCTGTGCCAGCAAATGTGTCTTTTGCTGGAGGTCAACTCTGATGCAGTTCTACTGTGGGACAGGGGCTCTGTTCCACTCTGTCCCTGTGCTGTTCCTGAAGCCTGGGGCAGTGTTACTTGTGTGCCCCTTTAATTTGCAAGTCGGTGGAGGATGGGTTTGAAAGGGAGCAGGTTGCTCCCCCTTCCTGCCTGGACTGCTCCTCTTCCAAGAGCTGCTGGAGCCCATGGGTGTGGGATGGTCGGATGTGAGCTGGGTGGGTGGGCTCCACATCTGGGAGACTGAGGAGGTGCCACCTTCCCTAGAGCTGAGTCCTGTGTCAGACTGGCTGGGAAGCAGTGGAAGGAGGAACTGGGGAGGCAGGAGACACACACCTCTCTGTGTACTGCTCTGCAATTCCCACTTGGTAGAGGTTTGGTTCCCCCTGTAGATCACTGTCTGAGGTTGCGTGTGGCTCCTGGTGCTCTAGAGAACGTGGGCTGGCCCATCTTGTGCAAAGCCACCAAGGTGCAAAGCCAAATGAGTATCTTTGGTTTGAAATTGGACTGTTTTTCTTACTCCAGGTACCTTCATCGCCACCAATTCAGTTGCAATCTCAGTGAGTGAAAAGTGATGACTTGGTAACTGTTGCCTTCCTAAAGCAGTCTCTAATAGATGACTTTCCATTCTAGTCAGTAAAGTGACCCCTCTTCTTAGGGGGACAACTTTGTTAGTTCTCTAAAGGCAATGAGCTCTGCCTGGATGGGAGTGGTGAGCGGCTCCAGCGGTGCTTACTCACTGGGCTGCCAAGGGAGGGTTTTGCCAGGCTGGGAGAGCGCAGGATGGGGTTGGTGAGAGACACTCAGCAAAACCAAAAGCAGCGACGTGAAAGTGCGCTGTGAGTGGGAGAACGTGGAGGTTATTCTTTGAGCTCTTTTGTCTTGCCAGCTAATTCATACGATGGGGCTTGCGCTTCCTCTCGTATTCACGCCTTCCCCAGGGACCTGGTTGCCAGAAATACCCCTTCCATCCCGAAGCCTGAGTGTGCATGCAAACCCAGCCAAATTCCTCCTTGTCCTGGGTTCAGCAGTAGCAGTCATGTTTCTCCTTCTTGGTAGCTGGTGCAGTGCAGTGTTTTGACTTTTGGCCTGGGAACAGAGCTGATAGCGATGTTTTGGTTTGGCCAAGGACTTTGTGAGCCTCATGCTCTGCCAGGGAGGAAGGGAAGCCAGGAGGAAGCAGAGACAGGACACCTGACCCAAACTGACCAAAGAGGTATTCCATAGGGTTAGGGTTAGGGTTTTTCTTGTAAGTTCACAAAGTATGGGTCTATGATTTCAGTGTATTGTTATGTGAAGGTAATAAATTATATCTGCAGTCATGAACACTACAAGATTGTTGATGCAGGAGTCACGGACAACGCAGAGACGATCAATGTGATCAAGCAATTGCCAAATTTATTACAAAGCCTTAACTCCTTATATACTATTTCTTGCAGGCACTTACAGTGATTTGGCATATTATGATATGATACCTGTCTTGAAGACCTTTAGTGACTAACATATAATTGGTTAAGCACAGGTGTGAGAACTCGACCTCGAAAGCTTGCCAGCAGTCCACAGTTCTCAGTAACTCAGTGAATTCCAGCTTCTTATCTTGCTTGCTTAATCTTCTTCGGGCCTCTCATGGCCTTGCTGTATCTTTCAGGATTATTCAGAGTTTATGTACGAATTATGCATTCTCCTGTGAGAACACTGCCTCCACATCTCCCCCTTTTTGTTTTATATATATTTTGGGTGACCCTACTTGAGCAGGGGATTTGGGCTAGATCATATCTCCAATATATGCTGACTACAGGCTGCTGGGCATGCCCCTTTTTTCTGCTGTATGGCTCTCTGATAACAGGGGAGGCCATCCTTCACATCAAGGTCTGGCATGGCATATGTCCCCACCGCTCCATGCCTGCCAGGTTGCAGCCGACAGCGGAGCTAAAGGTTCTTCTTGGTGGCAAACACAGAGGCCATCCCAGTCTTGCTCTTGACTGTGGTAGCAGGCATTTGGTCAGGCTCAATCCTTGCACCTTGTTGTCAATGCAGAGTTTCACCTCCTTCATCCAGTACCAAGTCGCTACTACAGCAAGGCACACACAAATTTACATTAGCAGAGTAACAGAGTGCAGCAGCAGTTGAAGATGCTGATGGCAGCGAGGGACTAGCCAAAGAAATTTCTTACCAGTGGAATTCCCCCACCCTCTTAATTTATTCCATCACCTGCTTTATAACACTACCAGTGTGTTAGAATCTTTCTAGCTTTTGCCTTAGCATTTTCTAGCAGCTACTGCAAATTTGCATACTTTAACATCTCTTTTACAAGTGACAAATCTATATAATACAAGGTGTGGTTTCTTATTAGAGACTGGCTAGTAAATACAGGTGGTTTTATACACAAAATCACAGCCTCTAATAATAGCTACTCTATAAGCACACACACATATTCAAGCAGTTACTTTTCAGTAGCCCCCAAATGATGTTTTGCAATCATTAGATTTTCTCTTCCTCTATCTCATTCTGCTTGGGGTATTCATGGTCAGCTCCTGTAGCTGAGGCATCAGGTTTTTCCATTTGTCTGTCCAGCTCATGGCAAGGCTTGACAAACTTTGCAGGCAGTCGTCATGGACCTGTAGGCAGGAGGACACAAATATACCCCCTCCCCCAGGTTTTCCGTTCTTGAGAAGCAGACAGGTTAGACTGCACGTTGTTAACCGGCGAGGAGTTTGCTGCATCATTGCCTTTGGTTTTGTTTTTGTTTTTTTGATCCAAAGTCGCTCACCCTACAAACGCCGACCTGCTCGGCAGCAGTTACAGCTGCCTGCCTGCTTCAGCAGCAACCATAAATACCTGCTGGCAACCGTGCTTTTGCATTAACCCTTTCATGCCCGAAATGTTAAACTGCTCCCCGTTAAAAACTTTTACATGAACCAAACACCAAAAAAACCACACAGAACACGGTCTGCCCTTAACATACGCACACACACACTTGTGGGATCCCACAAGCACGCTCCACACAACTACAATATTTGAAGCACAAAATCCAGCCAATCATTACTCCCACTACAGTCCCACGTGCAGAACGTGGCACAAGGACCCTGTGGAGACTAACAGCAAACCAGCTCCGAGAAGCATCATTGCAGTGCGAGGTGGCAGGCTCAACCTTAGCGGGCGTCCCTGCAGAGGCTCTGCATCCCCCACATCGCATGAGGCTTGGGCTTTTATACTGACCAAAATGCACACTCATTCCGATACAGGTGGCCAGCCTGTGCTGGAAGAAGTGGCCAGCAGTATCTACAAAGGTCTCCAAGGGTCGATAGAAACCTGGACATACTTATATTTACCAACTTCTAGTGCATGAGTTTCACAGAGAGAGTGTATTAAATGAGTCACAGTATGCCCAATACCCCTGATAAGAACATATGAAAGACCTTCCCACCACCGAAAACGCATACAATATACCTGTATCCCGTGTTTGTCTCGCTGTAGGTTCGGTGGGGGTGGTGGTGGTGGTGGTGGTGGTGGTGGATGGTGGTTGTTTTTGTTTGGGTTTTTTTGTTTGTTTGTTCGTTTGTTTTGGTTTTGTTTTTTCTTCTTTAACGTAAAAAAGATTGCTCTCTTCACTTTAATAAGGGCTGAAACATCCATAAAACGGAAGTCCTAAGCTGAAATTTCAATTCATTCAATCACTGACAAGGGGGGTGTCCTGGGGCGGTGCTGACTCTTTCCAGGCTCTCACCCATCGAGCTGGGACCCACCGCAAACTGTAATCTATAATTATACACATATAACCTCAACCAGTTAGTTTTACTTCTGTGTTGCAGAATGGCTCCAAGAGCAAGGCCATGGATCCTTAGAGGCCTTGTGCGAGCAAAGCAAGGTGTAGACCTCACAGGTAACCGGATACCGGATGTGGGAGGAGAATGTGAAGGAAGCTGTGTAGAACTAACCAATACTGTTCTGACTCGTAGGCGTGGCTACACACCACGCGGATATAAGCGAAGTGCGCCACAAATAAAGTAGAAGTTTGCTTATCACCCATATTGGGTTGGCATGTCTTGCTTCTCCTCACCGCTTACAAATGGTGCCCAAACAGGGACCATGGACTACAGGGCCCCGGCTACCGGGGACCCGGATTACAGGGCCCCGGTTAACGGGGACCCGGAATACAGGACCCCGGTTAGCGGGGACCTGGAATACAGGGCTCCGGTTAACAGGGATCCGGAATACAGGGCCCTGGTTAGCGAGGACCCGGAATACAGGGCCCCGGTTAGCGAGGACCCGGAATACAGGGCCCCGGTTAGTGGGGACCCGGAATACAAGGCCCCGAGTATCAAGGACCTGGAATGGTGAGTGTGCGGTGCTGGCGGCAGCGGCCGGGGAGCACGGGCAATGCTGTTGCGGTGGCGTGACGGACCCGGGTGCTTGGACTAACCGAAAGGAGTCCACCGCTGGGGTGAACCATACACTGCTGCGTCGGGAGGCCAATCCAGAGACCGAGGTTACAGGACGATCATTACTGGTGAATTTTCTGCAATGGGCATCTCTGCATATCCGGTGTTTACTACACAGCAGGGGGCTAAAGAGTGGGAAGCTCTTGATCTCAAAATAGTTAAGGAGGCCTGACAAGCAGTGACCACGTATGGGTTAAAATCCTCTTATACTCAAGCTGTATATGTTATGATTTTTCTTGCAATTGACAGGGGGAGCCCATACAGTTTCTCTGTGATAGTCATGTACTAGAAGTTGGTAAATATGTCCAGGTTTCTATCAACCCTTGGAGACCTTTGTAGATACTGCTGGCCACTTCTTCCAGCACAGGCTGGCCACCTGTGTCGGAATGAGTGTGCATTTTGGTCAGTATAAAAGCCCAAGCCTCATACGATGTGGGGGAGGCAGAGCCTCTGCGGGGACGCCCACCAAGGTTGAGCCTGCCACCTCGCACTGCAATGATGCTTCTCGGAGCTGGTTTGCTGTTAGTCTCCACAGGGTTCTTGTGCCACGTTCTGTACGTGGAACTGTAGTGGGAGTAATGATTGTCTGGATTTTGTGCTTCAAATATTGTAGTTGTGTGGCGTGTGCTTGTGGGATCCCATAAGCGTGTGTGTGTGCGCGTTTGTTGAGGGCAGACGGTGTTCTGTGTATTTTTCTTGTTGTTGGGTTCATGTAAAAGCTTTCAACGGGTAGCTGTTTAACATTTCGGGCATGAAAGGGTTAATGCAAAAGTGCGGTTACTGGTGGGTATTTATGGTTGCTGCTGAAGCAGGCAGGCCGCTATAGTTGCTGCCCAGCAGGACGGCTTTCGCAAAAAAAAAAAAAAAAAGGGGGGGGCAGAGAGTAATGATGCTGCATTTAACCTGTCTAACCTGTCTACTTCTGAAGAACTGATAACCTGGGGGAGGGGGTATATTTGTGTCCTCCTGCCTGCAAAGTTTGTCAAGCCTTGCCATGAGCTGGACAGACGAATGGAAAAACCTGATGCCTCAGCTACAGGAGCTGACCGTGAATACCCCAAGCAGAATGAGATAGAGGAAGAGAAAGAACGAATAACTGCAAAACATCACCTGGGGGCAACTGAAAAGTAACATCCTGCCTATGTGTGCTTGTAAAGTAGCTATTATTAGAGGTTGTGATTTTGTGTATAAAACCACCTGTATTTACTAGCCAAGTCGCTAATAAGAAACTGCATTTTGTATTGTATAGATTTGTCACTTGTAAAAGAGATGTTAGAGTATGCAAATTTGCAGTAGCTGCTAGAAAAATGCTAAGGCAAAAGCTAGAAAGATTCTAATACAATGGTACTGTTATAAAGCAGGTAATGGAACAAATTAAGAGGGTCGGAGAATTCCAGTGGTAAGAAATTTCTTTGGCTAGTCCCTCGCTACCATCAGCATCTTCCAACATGCTGCTGCACCCTGTAATAGTTACTCTGCTAATGTAAATGTGTGTGTGCCTTGCTGTAGTGGCAACTTGTTACTGGATAAAACAAAAGTGGGGAGATGTGGAGGCAGTGTTCTCACGGGGGAATGCATAATTGGTACATAAACTCTGAATAATCCTGAAAGATACAGCAAGGCCATGAGAGGCCCGAAGAAGCTTAAGCAAGCAAGATAAGAGGCGGGAATTCACCAAGTTAATGAGAACTGTGGACTGTTGGCAAGCTTTCAAGTTTGAGTTCTCACACCTGTGTTTAACCAATTACATGCTAGTCACTAAGGGTGTTCAAGGCACGTATCCAGTCATAATATGCCAAATCACTGTAAGTGCTTCAGCCGGGGCCTTGGCTCAGCTAAACAGACTGAATTGCTGAGTTGCTAAGCAGACAAATACTACATCGAAGGCAATTCCTGATTTGTTGTTTAATGTTGACTCTCTAAGACATGCAACACTACAGAACCTTTTGTTGTTGGAACAGGGACATGGATGTGAAGAGTTTGATGGAATGTGTTGTATGAATCTTTCTGGTCATTCTAATTCGATACATGCACAGCTGAAAACCCTGGCTCAGCTTATCCAGCAACTGCAAGTGAGCAATGACTTAGGGATAACTAAATGGTTGTCCTCATGGGGCATTACAGGTTGGCTTAAAACACTGCTATTTGAAGGACTGCGCTTATGTATCATTGCTATTTTAATCACTGTAGTTGTTAGACTTGCTTATAGTTGCGTGATGAAACAGGTGAACAGAACAACCCACACTGTTTTGCTTGCACAAAGAAAAAGTGGGGAATTGTTGCAGAATGGCTGCAAGAGCAAGGCCATGGATCCTTAGAGGCCTTGTGTGAGCAAGGCAAGGTGTAGGCCTCACAGGTAAGCGGATACCGGATGTGGGAGGAGAATGTGAAGGAAGCTGTGTAGAACTAACGAATACTGTTCTGACTAGTAGGCGTGGCTAAACACCATGTGGATATAAGCGAAGTGCGCCACAAATAAAGTAGAAGTTTGCTTATCACCCATATTGGGTTGGCGTGTCTTGCTTCTCCTCGCCGCTTACACTTCTGCAGGACCTTTCCAAATGCCGGTTTCCAAATCCTTATACTGGACCAGAACACCCAGAGTTTTAGTCATATAACCTGAACCTAATGCCTGACCATGTATTATGGCCGGGGGATCATTAAAGTCTCCTGTCAATCGCAAAAAATTCATAACATATACAGCTTTCTATATCCTTGCTACCGGTGTAAGTCCTTCCCCCGTTTTTTGTTATTCCAACAGTTGTTTCAAAGTTTGATGTGTTCGTTCAATAATAGCTTGTCCTGTAGGAGAATAGTGTCAATAGTAACATGGGCATATTTCAATTTCCCGAAAGAGGGTACATGAGTCACATCCATTTGCCAAAGCTGAAGAGGCTGGAGGCCTCGAGGGTTGACTCCAAGGCCTATACCTGCTGCTTGGCCTTGGCAATCGGGACAAGATTAGTGATTTTTGTCATGATGTGATCTAAGGCCTCATACTGAGCTTTTGATAGAACTCTTTTGTTCTGCCTTTGACTCACCCTTTAAAAGGGGCATGAGATCAGTCAGATCATCATTTGAGATTTGAGCTATTTTCGAATTTTCAGGGATGTTGACCGGAGGAGCATGCGTTTGCACCATGATCCCAATATTTCCAGTATAGTCAGCATCAATTACACTGGGTAATACAAAGATTCCTTTCCTTGATGTTGATGATTGTCCCAGTAGCAAAGCACATAACCCATGACCAAGGGGCCCATTTAATTTAGATGGAATACAATGAACAGAAGTATCAGTTATGGTAAAATCTATTGCTGTTGCCACGTCCACTCCGGCACTCCCTGTGGTGGCGGAGGGGATGCAGTCCAGACACCCTGATTTTGTGTTGTCGTGCGGGGTGGCATCGCACTCACATTCAAGTTTCCCAACAGGGTTCTGTCTTTTTTAAACTTTGAACAACATTCAATTGTCTTGTGGCCAAATTTGTCACATTTAATACATTTGTCTGCAAGACCAGTAACACCACCCTGAGGGGGTCGGGTTGCTGAACTAATTTTCTTTACAGTACACTGCTTTTTAAAATGTCCCATCCGTCCACAACTGTAACATCTCGTACCTTTAGGATCCCCACGATCACCCTGACCTTGTTGTAGAAGGGGTTTAACAGCAGCGGTGAAGGCAGTAGCCATGTATCCAGCCTTTTCCTCTGCTGTGCCCACTTCAGAACATGCATCCATCATTTCTTGAAGACCAGCAGATTTTGGCAAAACCTGCAAAATATGCTTACAAGCTGGGTTAGCATTTTCCATAGCCAGAGACATAAGCATCGATTCTTTAGCATTAGATGCCAGATCAATATTCTTTTCGATAGCCTCTGTCAATCTGTCAATAAATTGCATATGGGGCTCAGGAGGTCCCTGCTTTACTGATGTATATGAAGGATTAGGCTTTCCTGCTTCCGGCACAGCTTTCAGAGCAGCTAAAGCCAATTGCTGTGCTTGCTGTAAAACTTCAATTTTCATACAAGCTTGTACTCCATCAGGGTGAAATTGTCCCTTTCCCAATAACATTTCAGATGAAACACTGTGCAAAGGGCGATGAGGATTACACTCTGAATTCTCATCTGCAGCCCTTGCAGCAAGCTCCTCAAACCCACTTTTAAAATGCAGGAGCTGTGAAGGAGTTAATAAAATTGCAGCCACTCTGAGACAAACATTTGGAGTTAGAACATTACTAGAAAAGAAAGCAGACATCATTTGCTGGGTATATGAGGAAGACAACCCATACTAATTGCTCCCTTAATTTCTTTCACAGCTTTCCAGTCCATAGGAGTCCAGACAGACTGTCCCTGAGGATTTATAATAACAGGGAATGCAGTGGGAACATCTATCGGTAAAATAGTACCGTCTATAATTGCATCCTGAATGCAGCCTCGCCATCTCATGGCACTCGGATTGGCTTTATTAGATGTAGGAGTCGGTGGTAACGGCACATCACACGGACTGATTTTATCTGGGTTTTCCGGTTTTTCTGTTTTTTCCGTTTTTTCTGGGGCTTGCTCCCTCTCCTCCCCCAACTTGTCCAGACGATCCCGCAAGTCCTGCAATTGCTTATCTAAGGATTTCGTCCATTGTCGCCAGTTCCACTCATTTTGCAGCTCCAGTGGGAGCGATGCAAGCGGTGGTTTATGTGGTGGAGGTGGGTATTTATTCGGAGTTACACTCTCCTCCTTAGGAGACTCCCACCCCAGCAAAAATTCTTGGGGACTAAGTTCAGGGGCAGTAGCGGCACGAAAAGGGTTAACATCAGTTTGTTTCATTTCCTCACTAGCCACTACAGGCTCCCGAGTATCAACTGGAGCTACCGCCGATAAAGGCGTTGTCGACACAGGATAGGGGAAAGGCGCAGGGTCCTCAAACATTCGTACCTTACTGCGTGCTGGTTTTTGACCAGAATGTTTTATGCCCTAAACAGACGACACTACCATGGCTGTAGCACCGGGTGCTGAATCTAATGTAGGTGCCGAGCCCTGCTGTTGTGAAGGCGAGTCAGAGAGAGCTGTAAAAACAGATTTTGCCGCCTGTTTGCGGCTAGAGTCCCTTTTAGTAGTAACCAGGGGGCAGCAAGAGACTTCGCCTCCTTAAACCCACAAGTAACTTGATCCCACAGGCATGCCCCAATTGTTTTCCTTACTTTTTTCTTTACTTAATTGATTCCCCATCCTAACCCTCTTCCAGACCCCGTCGGCTCTTACCTTATTTGCACTGCGCAGTGTCTTCTGGGCTCACTAGGCTCTGTTCCGAGGCGTCTACCTCCCGATCCTGGTCCTGCCGGAACAAACCCAGCCGACGTCCCTGCGGCTCCGCGTTTTCCACTTTCTTCGGTGCCACGCACTTTAATTCTTTCAGCTTCAATATGAAAAATATGGGGAGTCCCTGTTTGGGCGCCAATTGCCGCAGAATATACATGGACTCAGTCAGAGATCAATATGATCAGACAAAAAGTCGTTTATTACAAAGCCTTAACCCCTTAAATACTATTTCTACTTGCACTCACAGTGATTTGGCATACTATGATTGGATACATGTCTTGAAGACCCTTTGCAACTACCATATAATTGGTTAAGCACAGGTGTGGGAACTTGACCTCGAAAGCTTGCCAACAGTGCACAGTTCTCATTACATCAGTGAATTCCAGCTTCTTCTTATCTTGCTTGCTTAAGCTTCCTTGGGCCTCTCACGGCCTTGCTGTATCTTTCAGGATTATTCAGTTTATGTACCAATTATCCATTCTCCCGTGACAACACTGTCTCCGCAGGGAGCCAGCGTGGGCCTGAATCTGTAATGACGCAAGCACATCTTCGTTCCCAAGTTAGCAGTGGTACTGGACCTTCCCAATTTCCTTCCCAAGCTTTTACCATAACCTTAATTTAACCTTCATATTCGAGTATTCCGGTTGACATGGTTTGCATGTGTTTCACAATGGGAGGAATCACACTGTCACCAGGCAAGCACAAAAAAATTCATGACATTTTGGACCTTTACCAATTTACTTACTGGCTGTTCTGAGTCCCCATTTTCTTTATTTTTGCAAATATGTCTTGATAGTCGGATGGGTGCGCTCGACAACGGCTTGTCCTGTGGGTGAGTGGGGAATGCCAGTGACATGTTGGATTGCCCAAGTTTGCAAAAAAAATTCAGTCGATTGTGAAACATATGCTGGACCATTGTCCGTTTTTATTTGTCCTGGGACTCCTAAAGTAGCAAAGGCATGATGAAAATGAGTTTGCACATGTCTAGAAGTTTTTCCTCCCAAAGCGGTCATACAAACTGCCAGAGAAAAGATGTCCATAGAAACATGAACGTATTTTAGTTTGCCAAATTCAGGGATATGTGTGACATCTGTTTGCCATATTTGAAGTGACTGAATACTTCTGGGGTTAACCGACAATGTAGGACCCTTAGTGAGTTGTTGACAATCAGGACAGGCTTGTATGATAGCTTTTGCCTCTGCCATCGACAAGTGAAACCACCGTTTTAGGACCTTTGCTGATTGGTGGAAAAATTCACGAGAAATTCGAGCTTGTTGCCATACGTTGGGCACAGGTGACACACTGACAGGTTGAGTTAAATGGTCTGCTCTATCATTTCCTTCTGCATAGAATCCTGGCAAGTTTGTCTGACTGCGATGGTGACATATATAGTGCACTTCTGTTCTTTGTTTTAACAACAACCATAACTGTTTCATATTGCTAAACAAGGTTTCAACTGCAACCTGTTTCAAATAAGCTTTTTCTAATGGTTGCGCAACTCCTACTACATACGCTGAGTCTGAAATCATATTGATTGGACATATGTTCCATCGTTTAAACACCTCAGTCACTGCCTTCAGTTCTACAATCTGGGGTGATCCCTCAGAAAAAACTATATGTGATTTCCACTGGCCCTGTTCCTGCCATATAGTAGCTGCTTTGCCTGATTTTCCACTCCCATCTGTAAAGACTGTGATACCATTCACAGCTTTGAGATTGTACTTGGGTTTTTCCTCTATACATTCCTGCTGAATAAAAGTCAATATTCGATGGCTAGGATGACGGACCTTGATTGCTCCATCAAATCTTGCTAGAGCTATCTGCAGTGCTACACTATTCTGCATACACCATTGCAAATACTGTTCTGTCATAGGAATAATTATGGTTTGGCGTTCTTTACCAGATAGGTCTATGATATGATGCCTTCGTTTCATATTTAACTTACTTAGCAAATGTTTCAGCTCTGGTCACGATGATTTTGATGGTTGATGTGACAAAAATTGGCACTGAAGAATTTTCAGTTTCTCCTTATCAGATTCAACCCATTGCTTGGTTAATCCTACTGGCTGGAAATCATTACTGACAATCAAAAATTCAGTAGGAACTCCATTCATCACACGATGTGCCTGTCTCTCAATGCGGCTTCTGCCATCACTATTGCTTGTTTTGGTGCTGGTGTTAATTGTCTGGGTGCATTGAAGTCTGTGTCACCCTTCAACAATGCAAACAATGGTTCTAAACTTTTGCTGTCAATTCCCAATACTGCTCGAATCCAATTGATATTCCCTAACAAGACTTGCACATCGTTAAGTGTATGGATATTGACCTTGATGGCTAATTTCCTGAGGTTCAGTGGTGTGATCTAAGATTTTCCAACCCAAATATTTCCATGGTGTGGTATCCTGAACCTTTTCAGGGGCAATTTGCAATTTATGTTGTTGCAACACTGAACACAATTCTTGTTTAGCAGCTTCTAGGTTACTTTCCCAGCCACCAGTATATCATCCATATAACGATACACTAATAATTGGGGGTGTCTTTCCCAAAATGGACGCAATGCTACATCAGCATAACCTTGACATATTGTTGGTGAATTTTTCATGCCTTGTGGCAATACCACCCATTGATATCTCTGCATGGGTCCTTGTTTGTTTGTTACAACATGCTTCCAACTCTTTGAATACCAAAGACGAATGAGAGAATTTCTTCAGACGTATTGACACAAACTGAAGACACGTGGCTGACTTTAAACTTCATCACTGATTGTGAATTATCTACATAATTTTAAACTTTCCTTATTTGACAGACTTTAAAAGTAGGAAGGTATATTCTTATTTTGAGTCATAAAAAATCAAGCGTGGTTTTCACTGTAGGTCAATTTTTTATTTCTTTCATTTTGAAAATTCTGGCAGTAGCTGTTCAGAAACATTCCAAACCACAATGAGCAGTGCTGGAGGTCAGGACTGCGGTGCGTTTGCAGAGCTGTGTGTGAAGAGGAGCATCCTGACTGTGCTGTTCGTGGCCATGCGCACCGAACAGGCTGGCTACCGTGAGCCGCAGTACCCGGCATGCTCTCTGCTGGCACTGGGCACTTGGGTAAGTTCATTTGGGAAACTGTTACCAGGGCATCTGCACTGTAATGCCGATGTTTCGGGATCTTACTTCCTAGCTTTGATTACCCATACCAGTACCACCTAGTTCTCTGGGTGTTCTTCAGAAGCAGAGAAGAGAAGGCTGTGTGGAGACCTCATAGCAGCCTTCTAGTATCTGAAGGGAGCCTACAGGGATGCTGAAGAGGGACTCTTCATTAGGGACTGTAGTGACAGGACAAGGGGTAATGGGTTAAAACTGAAACAGGGGAAGTTTAGATTGGATCTAAGGAGGAAATTTTTTCCTGTTAGGGTGGTGAGGCACTGGAATGGGTTGCCCAGGGAGGTTGTGAATGCTCCATCCCTGACAGTGTTCAAGACCAGGTTGGATGAGGCCTTGGGTGCCATGGTTTAGTGTGAGGTGTGAGGTGTGAGGTGTGAGGTGTCCTTTCCAACCCTAACTATTCTATGATTCTATAATTATTGCCTCATAGAACCCCATTATAGCTCCATAGAACCCCATTATAGCATCATATAGCCCATTATAGCCCCATAGAACCCCATTATTGCCTCACAGAGCCCAATTATTGACTCGTAAACCCCATTATAGCCTCATAGAGCCCCATTATTGCCTCATAATGCCACATTATAGCCCCATAGAATCCCATTATTGCATCATAGAGCCCCATTATAACCCAATAGAACCCTTTTACTGCCTAATAGACCTCATTATTGCATCATAGACCCCATTATTGCCTCATAGAGCCCCATTATTGCATCATAGAGCCCCATTATTACCTTACAGAGCCCCATTATTGCCTCATAGAGCCCCATTATTGCCTTATAGAGCCCCATTACTGCCTCATAGAACCCCATTCTTGCATCATAGAGCCCCATTATTACCTTATAGAGCCCCATTATTGCCTCACAGAGCCCCATTATTGCATCATACTGCCCCATTATAACCCCATAGAGTCCCATTATTGTGTCATAGAGCCTCATTATATCCTCATAGAACCCCATTATTGTGTCATAGAGCCCCATTATTGCCTCATACAGCCCCATTATTGAGTCATAGAGCCCCACTATAACCCCATAGAGCCGCATTATTGCACCATAGTGCCCCATTATAGCCCCATAGAGCCCCATTATTGCCTCATAGAGCCCCATTATTGCATCATAGAGCCCCACTATTGCCCCATAGAGCCCCATTATTGCCTCATAGTGCCCCATGATTGCGTCTTAGAGCCCCATTATTGCCTCATAGAGCCCCATTATAGCCTCATAGAGATCCATTATTGCCTCATAGACCCCATTATTGCCTATAGACCCCATTATTGGCCACTGGGGTTGATTGAAGATTGGGGTTAATTGAAAGATGGAGTTGATTAAGGGATGGGGTTGATTAAAGGTGGAGTTGATTGAAGGATGGGTTTGATTGAAGGACGGTGTTGATTTGTGACTGGGGTTGATTGATGTATGGGGTTGTAAATGATTAACTTCAAGGACGTTAGGCTTTGTTAGCAACTATTACGATGATGGCTTGACTTGATTTGGGAGGGGCTTTACCCACACTTACTACAAGCGTGCTGATGACTAAAAAGGCCAAGGAGCAGTGGGATTTTAGGTGAGGCACAGCATGCGCAGAACTGGCCCCGTCCTTTACGCCTGATGTTTGTCTGCCAGGGCCTAGCGAGCTTGGACGGTGACAGCAAAGTCCTCCGGTCGCAGGTTTGGTTAGAGTGTCCTTTTCTGAGATGGATGGCCTTACAGGGCCCAATGAGCTCTGTCTGCCAGGGTTTGAAGTTAGAGCTGTCCTTCTCCTAGGGTGGTTGCCCAAGGCTGGTGAGCCCATCCTGCCCATGGACACACTTTGTCTGCCCCTTCAGTTGAGACCAGTCTGGAATGGGAGACCCTACGGGAGGCATGAGCCACCACCAGCGTAGCTCCCAACCTCACTGGGGCATGCAGGCTCTTCCCCCATGACAGGGGGGTGTCCGTGAAAGAGATAACCCCATTATACCCCATTATAACTGCATTATAATCCATTATAACCCCATTATCCCCCAATATACCCTATTATAACCCATAATAACCCCATTATAACCCATTATACCCCATTATAACACATTATACCCAATTATAACCTTATTGCAACACATTATAATCTATTATACTTTATTATACCACCATTATACCCCATTGTCCTGGGTTCAGCAGTAGCAGTCATGTTTTTTCCTTTGTGGTAGCTGGTGCAGTGCTGTGTTTTGACTTCCAGCCTGGGAACAGTGTTGGTGAAGCCGATGTTTTCAGTTGTTGCTAGGTGATGTTTACCCTGACCAAGGACTTTGTGAGGCTCATGCTCTGCCAGGGAGGAGGGGAAGCTGTGAGGAAGCAGAGATGGGGCGCCTGACCCAGGCTAGCCAGGGAGGTATTCCATACCACAGCACGTCATGGCCGGGGTGGGGGGTAACTGGGAGTTACCCGGAAGGACACGGGCTTCCGGGTGGAACTCGTTTCTTGGCCGGTGGTATCGTATTCTCTTCCCTTGTTATTTTCCCTTATCATTTTTGTAGTTGATAGTAGCGGTGGTGATTTGTGTTGTACATTGGTTGCTGGACTGTTCTTGTCTCAACCCATAGGAGTTGCACTCTTTCGATCCTCCTCCCCGTTCCTCCAGGAGCGGGGAAGGGGAGAGCCCCGGTGGGGCGGACACACGGCCCTCGATTGTTGTCAGCTCGGGCACCACTCACTGGGAGTGAGTGAACAAGTTACCTGACTGGGTTTAAACCACGACACCCATTATACCCTATTATAACCCCATTATACCCCATTATAGCCCATTTTACCCCATTGTAACCCCATTATAACATTATACCCAGTTATAACCCCATTACAACCCATTATACCCTATTATACCGCCATTATACCCCATTATAACCCAGTAAATGACCCTAAAAGTGCTGTTTTCACCCCAAAATGATGTTGACGCAAAGGAGCCTTTTATGGGGGGAGCTCTCAGCCCGTGCCCACAGCAGCCCCAAGGCGCCAGGGAGGGGCAGCAGCTGCGGAGCTGGGATGGGTCCGGATGGAGGGCGAGGAGCCCGCGGGGGTGGAGCAGGAGGCGGTGCTGGGTGATGACCACGTGACGGGGGGCGGGGGGAGGGGGCTACGGGGGGGCGCAGGGGCCAGGATCGGGCCCGGGCCCCGCCCCCTCCTCCCCCCCCCCCTTCCCTCCTTCCCCCCTCCCCCACCGCGCCCGCCCCAGTTTGGTCCCGTCCAGTTCCCGCCAATTTCGCCCATCATGGCGGAGCTGGAGCTCCCCTCCGATCTCGAGCTGCGCAGGTTGGAGCCCGCGGGACCCCCCAGTTGGGGCTTTTGGGGTCCTGGGGGGGTTGGGGTGCTCCTGACCCCCTCTCTTTGTCTCCCCCCCACCTCCAGGCTGTGCACGGGGCCCTGTGCCCCCATCCGGGAGTACATCATGGGCCACGTGCGGCACCCGCGGTGAGGGGGGCACCCCAACATCTGGGGGGAGGAGCTGCAACATCTGGAGGGACCCCAAACCTCGGATCGGTCCCTAAAATACATGGCGGGGGGAGGAGGGGGGTGTTCCTATAGGAACGTGAAGAAGATCAAAGGGAACCTGCTGTGGTATCCGCTGCACCCCAAAGTGGGGGGGGACACCCAAGCTCATTGGGGAGCCTCCAAAACCCCTCAGGACCCCCTCAAACCCCTTTGCCTGTTAGGACCCCCCAAAGTTCCATTAGGATCCCAGCAACCCCCCAGCACCCCCCAGTTCCCCCTTGTGACCCCCCCCCAACCCTTTTTCTTCTCCCAGATCCATGCACAGGAGCCCAAATTCCTTTAGGACCCCTCCAAATCCCATTGGGATCCCCAGGAACCCCCAGTTCCCTCCCATGATCCTCCCCGATCCCCCCAACTCCTCCTTTAACTCCCACAGCCCCCAGGTTTCTTCCTTAACTCGGGGTTCAGGTACCAGCACCTCAAGGAGATTCAGGTTTGGGGGGCGGGGTGGGGAGCGTTAGAGGGTTTTGGGGGGGCTCTATGGGGTTTTGGGGGGTCCCACAGGGACCAAAACACCCCTCTGCACTCCAAAACCATCCCCCCTGCACCTCAAAACAACCCCCTGCATCCCAGAACGCCCCCCCTGCACTCCAAAACCATGCCCCCTGCACACCAAAACACAAACCCTGCACCCTAAAACCACCCCCATGCATCCCAGAAGCCCCATGGCACCCCAAAATCACCCCCCTGCACCCCAAAACACACCTCTGCACCCCAAATCTACCCCTACTGCAGCCCAAAACAACCCCCCGCACCCCAAAAGCACCCACTGTGCACCCCAAAACACCCCCCCGTGCACCCCAAAACACCCCCTCTGCTCCCCAAAAACACCCTATGGATTCCCCCATGCACCCAAAACCCTCTGAAGGACCCCCCCGAATACATCCTGCAGCCCGGTTTCCCCCCCTGCAACCCAAAACTGCCCCTGGGCCCTCCCCCATGATCTTTTCCTCCCCACTCCTGAACCCCAGAAACCTTTAGGGACCCCCTCTATACTTCAAACCCCTCTGGGTTTCCTTCTGAAGTGGGTGCTGAGCTCATAGGAGTCCTTAAAGCCCCCCCAGATTCTCCCGAAACCCAGTGCTGAGACCTTTTGGGGTGCCCCCAACCCCTCCATGGTCCCTGCAGCCCTTTTGGGGTCCCCAAAATGGGATCTGGACCCCTTTGGGCCCCCCAGACTCCCCTCAACGTTTGGCTTTGGGCCCCCCCTTGCTACCAGGTTGATGCTGGAGGCCACGGGGCTCTCAGGGGCTCGGGGGGCCCAGATCCAGCAGGGCCCAGAGCTACGGGGCAGCCCCATGGACTCCCCAGAAACTGCCCTGGGGCCACTGAGGAGGCAGCTGCAGGAGGGGAAGCAGCGGCTGGTGGGTGCCAACGGGGGAATATGGGGATTTGGGGGGGTCCTGATGGGCTTGGGGGGGGGGGGGGTCTGGGAAGTGGAATTTGATGGTTATGGGGAGGGGTTGAGGTCCCTAAAGGGTCCCAGCGCCGCTTTTGGGGAGGGATGAGGGATATTTGAGGGTCCTGGAGGGGGATTTTGGGTCTATAGGGGATGACATGGGGGAGTTTGGGGCTTTAGGGGGAATTTTGGGGGTGCTGGAAGGGGGATCTGGGGGTTATGAATGGGTTTGGTGTTAAGGGAGAGGTTTGGGGGGGAAATATGGGGCGATATTTAAGGTGTTTGGGGGTCTTGGTGGGTATTTGGGTCCCTCCCATGGCTTTGGGGTCCCTCATTTCCTTGTGTCCCCCCCCTCCATCCCTTCCAGTCCCGTCGCTGGATCCAGCTCCGGGCTCTGGGCGCATCCAAAGGGAAGCTCCAGGCGCAGCTGCGCCCCCTGCAGGCCCAGGTGAGCAAAGAGGGGGAGGGAGGGGGCGGGGCTTAAGGGAGAGAGGGCGGAAACTGGGTATGCGGTGGGGGAGGGGAAGAGGGGACAAATGGGGGGCAGGGGTGAGGAAAGGCCCCATATTCAGCCCCATGGGGAGCAGCTGGGACGGGGTTAAACGGGGACACGAGTTGGGGAGAGCTCAGAGCTGATTGGCTGTTGCCTGGGCAACGGTCGCCAGAACGAGGCCGTGAGCGGGGCGCCGGGGGGGGGGGGGTGGAAGGTGGCCTGGCAACGCGCGGGAAGCGGTACGGGGAGACCCCGTTGCTAGGCAACGGCGGCAACAAACCCGGAAGTGCGGAGAGCATCGCGGAACGGGGATGGGGAAAGGCCGAAACACGGGGGGGGGGGAGAGGGGGCCTCGATTTCCTGTGAAATCTTTATTTGTTGGTTAAGTTTCCTTTTCATACATTCTTAAGGTGACCCCTCCCCTCTCCCCTCCCCCCCCCCCTTCCCCGCGCTATTTACATCGGTGTCAGTGAGGCTTCGGATATAGACCGCCCCCCCATCCCCCCCTTTATCCTCCCCTCTGCCATCCCGGGTATAAAGAGGGGGGGAGGTGCCACCCCCCGACACCCCCGGGTGGGGGATGGGAGGTTCTGTCCCTTGGGCACCCTCCCCCACATCCACCCCCCCCCGTTTTGGGGTGCTGGGGGGGAGGTGAGGTCCATCCTCCCCCTTCCCCACAGACAGTTCATCAACAGGCACTTAATGACCCCTCCCCCCCCCACCTTCCCCGCCCACCCCACCCCCGTTTTTGGTTACATGAAGCCGTTTCTACAGGGAACCCCCCAAAACCCACGCACGCACCCACAATGTGTTTGAGGCCAACACTAAAACAGGATTGCAAAGTCAAAGAACACGGACCTGGATGCGCAGGGCAGCCCCGGGAGATGCAGCCTCCCGAGGGAGGGGAGGGCTCTCCTCTGCACTGGTTACTGCAGGGCTCTCCCTCCTTAAAGAGCCCACGCTCACCGTGGGGGCCCCGTCACAATGGGCAAATCCACAGCGACCGCCACGGCTTTGGGATGGCGGCAGCATCGTGCCCATGGCCACTGGGCAGCCAGGGGTGCTCCGGGAGTCGCTGCGGGGGGACCAGCCTCTGCCCAGCCGGCTCGGGGAGGTCCCTCACAGGCTGCTCTTCCTCAGTGCCTTTGGTCTGGAGGTGGAGCATGCGAGGGGTCACAGCTCAACCTGGGCCATGGAACAGGGCATCACGGCCACCTACAAGGAGTGGAGAGGGACCGACATTGGAGCAGCAGAGAATCATGGAATCCCAGAGTGGGCTGGGCTGGGCTGGAAGGGACCTTAAAGCTCACGCAGCTCCAACCCCCAAAGGCACGGGCACGGACACCTTCCACTAGAGCAGCTTGCTCCATGGCCCTGTGTCTCTGTGCACTCCCAGGGCATCCTGGGGATACCCCTAGAGAATCCCAGAGAATGCCTGCAGCACCTCCAGAGCACCCCATGGACCCAGTCAGAGCTCCTGAATCACAATGACCTTGGGGACATGGAGACCACAGGGGTGGCTGATTCTGGAACTCCCCGTGTTCAGGTGTGTGAGGTCACAGAACCCCACGGAACCCTCCAGCAGAGGCACCGGCAGACGACAGCTGCCCCACGGAACACAAGCTACCGGTGGAGGAGGCAAGAGCAGCTCCTCTGGTGGTTCCCATCTTGGTGTCTCGGAGCCAGTGCTGCCTGTGGACAGAGGAGCGTGGAACGAGGTGGGTGGCGATGGCGATCTTGGGGTGCTGTAGGAGTTGCCAGAACACCTCAAGAGACTTCCCCAGAGTGGCTGCTTTGGACTCGGTGTGTGAGTTGGGCTGGCTGAGCCGGCAGCGGAGCGCTGCGGCTTCCCAGGGATGATCCTGGGATCTGCCCTCATTTCTTGTGGGGAGAGCAAGGGCCTGTGGGGATGGGCCAAGGGGGAACGATTTTAACGTGACCGAGAGGGGAGACTGAGATGAGATCTTAGAAGTTGTTCCCTGTGAGGGTGGTGGGACAGTGGCACAGGGTGCCCGGAGAAGCTGTGGCTGCCCCATGGCTGGCAGTGTTCAAGACAGAGCTGAAAATACCCTGACCCTTTCCTTGGTCCATGGTTGAGTTGCTTTGGAGATAAATCTGACTTTACAGCTCTAACACCAAAAGGAACTTTTCCCCTTCACGTGCATCAGACACACAGATCTCTTCTGTGTCATGTGCACTTGAAAGTCACTGAAGAAACTATCTATGGGTGGGAAAGGAAAGAGCACAGGAGGGAATTTTTAGTTCATTGTTGCTCTTCCTTGTAAAACCTGTAGGGCTCTAGCATCTTCTTCCGTATTTTCCATGGTAACTTGAATGTATTTGTGTTATTAAAGATAATATTTCATTCCCTCCTCACCTGTGTTCTGGGAGAAACAGCAGCAAGGGTCCCCGTCAATCCGTCCTTCTCACAGAGTGGTGTGGTCACCCCTCGCCTCTGTGCCTCCAAACAGAGTAGTGCTGAATTCCAGTTATAAACTGAGGGAAAAGTTGGGTTGGTTTACTCAGTGGTTAAGAGTTTGTTCCAGGTGTTTAAGTCCCATGATCTGTGCCAAGAGGTTTCTGCAGTACCGTAACTTGTCCAGCTGATTTCCATGCTCTACCATAGAGCCGAATGTTTAACAACAAACAGAATAGAATGGAAATGAGTGAAATTACGGTAAGCTGTAAAATTGGACTTAAAGTTGCTGTCGGTGACCATCCAGACAGGGTATCCCACAGAGATGTTGATATTGTCAGGTTGTTAGGGACAGGTTAATGGCTGGACTCGATGTTGTCAAGTGTCTTTTCAAATGAAATGATTCTGTGATGCTGAGAAAAGTTGATTTTTTGCCTTAACTCTGTCTCTCATCAGAGAAATGACACTGCAGGAAGGCAGTGTGTCTGCCAGCTGAGGGAGGGAACATCAGGGTTTGCTTCGGGCTGTTTCACTTTTGGGTTGCTTTTTCCTCCCCCTCCTCAGGAGAGCGATCCCCCTGGGATGGCATCTTTGCTGGTTTTGGGCTGGTTTGGGTGTATTTGGGCTGGTTTGGTCTGTTTTTGGGGTGCTGACGTGCCACCCCCCAGTGCAAAGGGCCGTGTCCCTGTTCTCCCTCACGGAGTCGGTGCTGAGTCCCGACCCCCCCCCTACCCCCGGAGAGGCTGCAGGCTGGCGCCCCCCCATCAGGTCCTGGGACCCCCCCTATATGGAGACCCCCCACATTTGGGTCTGGTACCCCCCCCAGTATGGGGACACCCCAGTGCCCCCCCCCCCCCTTGCCCTTTGCCCCCCCCCCCCACACCCCCCCCCCCCCCCAGCCTTGGACCTACCCCAGAAGCTGTCGCAGCTCGAGGCCAGGCTAAAGCAGCTCCACAGCGACCTCCAGAAGGTACCATTTGGGGGGGGGTTGGGGTGATTTGGGGCTGTTTTGTGTTCTCACTGGGTGCCACCCATAGGAGAAACAGGAGAAGGTGGTTTGGGGTGTTTTGGGGGTGCTTTTGGGTGTTTTTGTTCTGTTTTGGGGCTCCTACCCTGTATCTCATACGAGAAGCAGGATAAGGTGTTTTTGGGGTGGTTTTGTCCTGTTTTGGTTTTTTTGGGGGGCTCTGACCCTGTATCCCATAGGAGAAGCAGCACAAGGTGGTTTTGGGTTGTTTTGGGGGTGTTTTGGTTCTGGTTTTGGGGTATTTTGGGTTGTTTTTTTTTTTGCCTGTTTTGAGGCTCTTTTGGGGCTCTGACCCTGTATCCCAGAGGAGAAGCCGGACAAGGTGGTTTTGGGTTGGTTTTGTCCTGTTTTGGGGGTGTTTTGATGCTGTTTTTGGGTGGTTTTATCCTGTTTTTGTCCTGTTTTTGGGGGTGTTTTGGGGCTCTGACCCTGTATCATATAAGAGAAGCAGGACAAGATGATTTTTGGGTGCTTTTAACCTGTTTTGGGGGTTGGTTTGTGTCTTTTGGCCTAGTTTTGGCCTGGTTTTGGCCTGTTTTGGGGCTCTGAGCCTGCATCCCAGAGGAGAAGGAGGACAAGCTGGTTTTGGGGTGGTTTTGGGCTGTTTTTGTCATGTTTTTTGGCTCTGACCCTGTATCCCATAGCAGAAGCAGGACAAGGTGGTTTGGGGCTGGTTTTGGGGGTGGTTTTGGTTTTTTTTCATGTTTTGGGTCTGTTTTGGGGCTCTGACCCTTTATGAAAGAGAAGTAGGACAAGGTGGTTTTGGGGTAATTTTCACCTGTTTTTGGGGTGTTTTTGGGGTGTTTTGGGGCTATGACCCCGTATCCTATAGGAGAAGCAGGACAAGGGGGTTTGGGGCATGTTTTGTGGCTGGTTTTGGGTGTTTTGGTGTGTTTTTTGTCCTGTCCTGGTCTGTTTTGGGACTCTGACCCTATATCCCACAGGAGAAGCAGGACAAGGTGGTTTTGGGGTGGTTTTGGGGTTGTTTGGGGGGTGGTTTTGGATGTTTTGTTGTTCTTTTCTCCTGTTTTGGGTCTGTTTTGGGGCTCTGATGCTGTATCCCATAGGAGAAGTAGGACAAGGTAGTTTTGGGCTGTTTTTGTTCTGTTTTGGGGCTCTGACCCTGTATCCCCTAGGAGAAGCAGGACAGGGTGGTTTTGGGGTCATTCTGGGGTGTTTTGGGGGTGTTTTTGTCCTATTTTTGGGTTGTTTTGGGGCTGGTTTTGGTCTCTGACCTGTGTCCCATAGGAGAAGCAAGACAAGGTGATTTTGGGGTGGTTTTGGCCTGTTTTGGGGGTTGTTTGGGGTGTTTTGGCCTGGTTTTGTCTTGTTTTGGGGCTGTTTTGGGGCTCTGACCCTGTGTCCCATAGGAGAAGCAGGACAAGGTGGTTTTGGGGTGGTTTTGGGGTTATTTGGGGGGTGGTTTTGGATGTTTTGTTGTTCTTTTCTCCTGTTTTGGGTCTGTTTTGGGGCTCTGATGCTGTATCCCATAGGAGAAGTAGGACAAGGTAGTTTTGGGCTGTTTTTGTTCTGTGTTGAGGCTCTGACCCTGTATCCCACAGGAGAAGCGGGTCAAGGTGGTTTTGGAGTGGTTTTGGGTGTTCTTTTGTCCTTTTTTGGGGCTCTGACACTGTATCCCATAGGAGAAGCAGGACAAGGTGGTTTTGGGGTGGTTTTGAGTTGTTTTGGGTGTTTCGAGTTGGTTTTTCATTGTTTTTGGCCTGTTTTGGGGCCTGACCCTGTATCCCATAGAAGAAGCAGGGCTAGGTGGTTTTGTGCTGGTTTTTGGGGTGTTTTGAGTTGGGTTTGTTCTGAGTCTGTTTCGGGGCTCGGACCCTGTATCTCACGGGAGAAGCAGGAGAAGGTGATTTTGGGGTGGTTTTGGCCTGTTTTGGACCTGGTTTTGGTCTGTTTTGGGGCTCTGACCCTGTATCCCATAGCAGAAGCTGGACAAGGTGGCCTTGGTGTGGTTTTTGGCGTGTATTGAGGCTGATTTTGTTTTGTTTTGGGGCTCTGACCCTGTATCCCATAGCAGAAGCAGGACAAGGTGGTTTGGGGCTGGGTTTTAGGGTGATTTTGATTGTTTTTGGCCTGTTTTAGGTCTGTTTTGGGGCTCTGACCCAGGAGGAGAAGGTGATTTTTGTGTGGTTTTAGGGTGGTTTGGGGGTGGTTTTGAATGGTTTTGGGTTTTTTTGGTCCTGTTTTAGGGCTGTTTTGAGGTTCTGACAATGTGTCCCGTAGGAGAAGCAGGAAAATGTGATAAGGTAGTTTTGGGGGTCTTTTGGCCTTTTTTTGTCCTATTTTGGGGCTGTTTTGGGGCTCTGACCCTGTATCCTATAGGAGAAGGAGGACAATGTGATTTTGGGGTGGTTTTGGCCTGTTTTGGAGTTTGCTTTGTGTGTTTTGGGCTGGTTTTCGCCTGTTTTTTGCCTTTTTAGGGGCTGTTTTGTGTGTGTTTGGGGGCTCTGACCCTGTATCTCATAGGAGAAGCAGGACAAGGTAGTTTTGGGCTGTGTTTTGGGGTGTTTTGGGTTGTTTTTGGCCTGTTTTGTGTGTGTTTTGGGGCTCTGACCCTGTATCTCACAGGAGAAGCAGCAGCAGATGATTTTGGGCTGTGTTTTGGGTTTTCTTTTTGTTTGTTTTGGCCTGTTTTGGGTCTTTTTTGTAGCTCTGACCCTGTGTCCCTTAGGAGAAGCAGGACAAGGTGGTTTTGGGGTGTTTTGGGTTGGTTTTGGCCTTTTTGGGGTCTGTTTTGGGGCTCTGACCCTGTATCCTGCAGGAGAAGGGTATTTTGGTGTGGTTTTAGGGTGGTTTAGGGGTGGTTTTGAATGGTTTTGTTTTTTTGTTTGTCCTGTGTTAGGGCTGTTTTGGGGTTCTGACCCTGTGTCCCATAGGTGAAGCAGGAAAATGTGATCTTAGGGTAGTTTTGGGGGTGTTTTGGGTTGTTTTTGGCCTGTTTTGGGTCTGTTTCAGGGCTCTGACCCTGTATCTCACAGGAGAAGTAGAAGAAGGTGATTTTGGGGTGGTTTTGGGGTTTGCTTTGTGTGTTTTGGCCTGGTTTTCTCCAGTTTTTGGCCTTTTGGGGGGCTGTTTTGGGTCTGTTTTGGGGCTCTGAACCTGTATCTCAAAGGAGAAGCAGGACAAGGTGGTTTTGGGGTGGTTTTGTCCTGTTTCTGGGTCTGTTCTGGGGCTCTGACCCTGTATCCTATAGGAGAAGCAGGACAAGGTGGTTTGGCACTGGGTTTTGGGGTGTTTTGGGTTGGTTTTGGCCTGTTTTGCGTCTGTTTTGGGGGACTGACCCTGTATCTCAGAGGAGAAGCAGGACAAGGTGATTTTGGGCTGGGTTTTGGGGTGTTTTGGGTTGTTTTTGGCCTTTTTTTGGGACTTTTTGGGGGCTCTGACCCTGTATCCCATAGGAGAAGCAGGACAAGGTGGTTTGGGCTGGGTTTTGGTGTGGTTTGTTTTGTTTTTTTTTTTCTGTTTTGGGCCTATTTTGGGGCTCTGACGCTTTATCCCACAGGAGAAGCAGGAGAAGGTGATTTTGGGGTGGTTTTAGGGCGGTTTAGGGGTGGTTTTGAATGGTTTGGGGTTTTTTTTGTCCTGTTTTAGGGTGGTTTTGGGGTTCTGACCCTGTGTCCCACAGGAGAGGCAAGAAAATGTGACCTTAGTGTTAGCATGGGAACAAACACATAACCACCGGAATGGTTATATGAGGTGATTTATTGCAGCGCTGGGAAACCAGGGGTACGCACCCAAATCTGGTTCCAACCTCGTCGCATCGCGTTCACAATTTATACACGTTTAACACGGATTACAACATTAGCTAATGCATATGCATTAAGGACTGCCACATCAGGAATGTGTGGACGCTAGCATTTTCTTATCAGCTTCTGCTATGCTCTTCTGGCTACCTTATGCATAGGTTCTACTTGGGTATAGTCTCCAGTACATGCCTTTCTAATCCACCCATACGCATAGGTTCTACTTGGGTATAGTCTCCAGTACATGCGTTTCTAATGCACCCATACACATAGGTTTTTGCTACTAAGATTATCGTTGCAACACTGGTTACAGAACAGCCGTGACACAAAATCGCAAAGTTACAACATTTTCTAATATACAAAACCCCAATTTACAAAACCCCAATACAAAACCCCACTATTGATTTATAAATTTCTCAAACATAATCATTTCTACTATTTTATATGATTGTTTTATCATAAAGGCTTTGCCCTTTTCCAACATTTCCCCCCATTGAAAATACTTCACTTACGTAAGTAGTTTCATTCTCTTAGGTAGCTGTTTCCTGATAATTAGGAGGAGGTGTCAGATATTTTGAGTGGTCTCTGGTCACTGCTCCTGTAATTCGATGAGTCCATGCACTGTTTCGGGCTATTTCTTTTCGGATGCAAAGATACATTAGGGAGATCATCAGAAACACAATCAGCATCATGATTACATTCTGCACGAGGGAACGGACCCACCCGGTGAGGTGAAGGCCCGAATCATCATAGAGCGCCCCGATCCAATTTTGTTCAATATATTCTTTTTCCTTTTCTGCTTCTTGTTCAATTTTGGTCAATTGAGAAATACTGTATTCTACGTCTGCAGTTACATTAGGAATATGAATACAACAGTGGTCTATTCTGTCTTTTAAATATTCACAAACACCATGTTCTTTAATCAGTAACATGTCCAATACCATTCTGTTCTGCAAGGTCATTTTAGTTGCTGCTTGCAGTTGCAAATTTATATCTCTGAATCCCTTCCTTGTTATTCTGGCTAATCTTTCTGTTTGACCAATCAGCTCATGTCCTCTGTTATGCTTTGTTTTCCGGTCCATCTTAAACACCAAGGCGTCCCTCCTCCATATTGAAATTTTTGCAGGATACCTACTGACCAAATTGTATCCCAAGTTTCCTGTGAGTTATTTTTCTCTTGGCACTCCCATGTCTTTTCTCTTGTTTGTTGAATTATTTTAATTTCTTTATCATAAATGCATTTTCTAATTCCTTCTTCATAGGTAGTGAATTGGGTGTTTAATTTCTCTTTGCACAATGATTCTGTTATAGAGGCACCTAGAACTCCTTCCTTTTGATATTCTGTCACTGTCACATTCTTTATTGTTTCTTTTTCCTGACAGGCCACTGTTTTATTGGTTTCTGGAAGTGGAAGTGTTATTATTTCCCATTCAATTGGTTCTCCTGCTGCTTTGGGTATCGGCAAACATGCTGTTATTCTGCTCGTGTTTTTCATTTTTGAGAAATATGATTGGATTATCTGTGCTGAATTCACTGATCTTTTAGTCCTTTTTCCCATAACTTCAATTTTGCTGTGGCCAATTGCAGATTCAGTCCTATAAGACCATTTACCTTTTCCCAAACTACCTTTATTAGTGTTGGTCTTATCAGAATGGTTTCTGTGAACTTGCAGGTCAGAATGGCATCTTGTTTTAAGTTTTGTCAAAACATTTTTCTGAGGAATTCCTAGGATAAGAATAGATACCAGCTGTGTTAGTGACCAAATGACAATCAAAGTTTTGTAACAGAACCCAGACATCTTATTTACATTTCAGCTTTAGTCTCGTAGGGCCTAATATCTGTGTTTCCCAAACCTTTGGAACTTTCTTTACTCGTGTATAATGTATCCAAGAATCCACCCCTTCTACCTTTACTGATGTAAACGTAGTTAGCAGTACTTGGTACGGTCCGTCCCACCGTTCTTTTAATGGTTCTTCGTTCCAGTTCCGGACGTATGCTTGGTCTCCTGGTTGGATGTCATGTGCTGGATTTTACAGGGACAGTGGCCTATTCCACACCAGAGTGCTCCGCAGTCGAGTTGAGGTTCTACCGAGAGACAGCACGTAATTATAAACATCCTGATTCCCTTTAATAGGGGTATTAGGGTTGGGTTCCGGCGCTTCATACGGCTTTCCATAGAGGATCTCATAGAGGCTTACTGACATTTTGCTTCTGGGTTTTACTCTGATTCTTAGCAGAGCTATAGGTAATGCTTGTGGCCATTTTATTTTAGCCTCCTGACATATTTTACTGATCTGTCTCTTTATTGTCTGATTCATCTTTTCTACCTGTCCACTAGATTGGGGCCTCCAAGGAGTGTGTAAGTTCCATGATATTCCTAACAGTTTACTAACTTCTTGTACTGTGGTTGCAATAAAATGTTGACCCCTATCTGATGATATCCCTAAAGGGACTCCAAATCGTGGAATGATTTCTTTAAGCAACCACTTCACCACTTCTTTTGCTTGATAGGTGCGACGGGGAAAGGCCTCCGGCCATCCAGAAAAAGTGTCAACCCCTACTAACAGATATTTGTATCCTTGTACCTTCGGTAGTTCCGCAAAATCAACCTGCCAATAATCTCCTGGTTCCATTCCTACTCTAATTCTTCCCATTTCAACTTGTCTTTTTACGACTGGATTGTTTTTCAAACAAATTTCACATTTCGATCCCACTGCTTTTGCCATAGTTAACATCTGTGTGGAAATTATTCCTCGTTTTAAATAAGTTACCAATGCTTCTGCACCCCAATGACATTTCTGATGTTCAGTTTGTAGAATTTTCCGCATTATTGTCGGTGGCACTATTACTTGTCCTGTTGTTGTTACATACCACCCTTCAGAGTTCTTTTGGGCTTTTAAGAGTCCTGCTAACTTTTCATCTTCTTTTGAATAGTTTGGACTTTATGGAAGATAGGTGTGGAGCGGGCTTACCTTCAGAGGTATCAAAGCCATCATGTTCCATACCCTCCAGGCTATTTGTCGGGCCGTTTGATCTGCCAGTGTATTTCCTTCAGATATCTTTGAAGTTCCTCCTTGATGCGCCTTGCAATGCATGATGGCTACCTGTTTAGGTCTTTGCACAGCAATTATTAATTCTAAAATTTCCTTTTGATACTTTATGTTAGTCCCTTGTGAGGATAAAAGTCCCCGTTCTTTCCATAATGCTCCATGAATGTGTACCACACCAAATGCATATTTTGAGTCTGTCCATACATTTACCTTTTTGCCATTGCTCAGTTCCAACGCTCTTGTGAGAGCTATTAATTCTGCCCATTGGGCCGATGTTCCAGGAGGCAGTGCTTTGGCTTCGACTACCTCTTGTTGCGTTGTCACAGCATACCCTGCGTATCGTGTCCCGTTCTCCACAAAACTGCTTCCATCTGTGAAGAGTTCCCAGTCTGGTCGTTCAAGAGGTACATCCTTTAAGTCCGTTCTGGTTGCATATGTATGTTTGATGACTTCTATGCAGTCATGTTCAAGAGTTCCTTCTTCTAGGTCAGTTCCTAGAAAAGCTGCTGGGTTTAGCAGATTAGTAGTTCTCAAGTTTATATCATCCTGTTCCATTAGGATTGCCTGATATTTCATCATCCGGCTAGGGGACAACCAATGCCCCCCTTTTTGTTCTAGAACAGTGGTTATCATATGTGGCACAAACACATCGATATGTTTTCCCAAAGTTAATTTCCTAGCTTCTTGGATCAAAATGACAGCTGCTGCTACTGCCCTCAAGCATGAGGGCCATCCTGTACTCACCGGATCCAGTTGTTTTGAGAAATATCCCACCGGTCTTTTCCAGCTTCCGAGTTTCTGAGTTAATACTCCCATTGCCAACCTCTGTCTATCGTGGACAAACAATTGAAAACCTTTTGTCAAATCTGGGAGTCCCAATGCCGGTGATTTTGTTAACTCCTCCTTCAGATTTTTGAAGGCCACTTTCTGTGGTTTGTCCCAAACAAAGGCATGTGATTTTTGGGCTTCATACAGGGGTTTGGCAATAAGTCCATAGTCCATTATCCATAATCTGCACCACCCTGTCATGCCCAAAAATATTCTTAGTTCATGCAAGTTTCGTGGTTCTGGGATGGCACAGATTGCCTCTATGCGATTTATTCCCAGTTTTCGCTGCCCTTGTGAATTCTCACATCCCAGATACAGCACAGTCATGCATGTAATTTGTGCCTTTTGAGACTTCATAACCATTCAAGCCTAGCTGATTCAGAATTTCAGTTGTCACCTTTATGCACTGGGACCTTTGTTCTGTTGCAATAAAAATGTCATCTACATATTGTAACAAAAGGTATTGTGATCTTGGTACCTGTATTTCTCCTTGGGTGGTCCATGCTTCCAATTCCTTGGCCAATTGGTTTCCAAATAGGGTCGGACTGTTCTTGAATCCTTGTGGAAGTCTGGTCCATGTCAATTGTGTTTTCCGTCCATTCTGTGGATTTTCCCATTCAAATGCAAACAGTTTCCTGCTATTTTTATCAAGAGGAATGCAGAAGAAGACATCCTTTAAATCAATTACTGTAAACCATTTATATTTCTCCTTCACAGATGTTAGCAATGTATAAGGGTTTGCCACCACCGGGTGGATGTCTTTTGTTATTTCATTTATTGCCCTCAAGTCTTGTACTTATCTATACTCACAGTTTGGTTTCTTTACCGGGGAAATTGGCGTGTTATATTCTGATTCACATTCTTCTAAAATTTGGTATTTTAAAAATTTCTCAATTGTTTTTATAATTCCATATCTTGCTTCTAGTTTTAATGGATATTGTTTAATCCTTACTGGTTTATCTCCGTCTTTTAATTCTACTACTATTGGCTGAGCTGCTTTTGATTTTCCCGGGATTTTGGTTTCCCAAACTGTCGGTATTACAGCCTGTTCCACTTCTTTTGGAATTTGTGGAATAGATTTGTCTTTGAGAACTAGAATCTGTCCTGCTTTGGATTCAGGGATTTGCATTATCAATTCGCTGTTTTCAAAAGCAATTGTAGCATCCAATTTACTTAATAAGTCCCGTCCCAATAGAGGAATGGGACATTCAGGCACATATAAAAATTCATGTGTCAATTGTTTTCCTCTAAATCGTAAGTCTAGGGGTTGCAGGGGTTCTTTCCCTGTGGCTCCCACAATTGTCATTGTTTTCTTTCCTATTCTTCCGTGCAAATCATTTAAAACTGAATAAGTGGCCCCTGTGTCTATTAAAAATTTTACTTCTTACACTCCTAATTGGATTTTTACAAGGGGCTCCTTATTTTCTACTTGGCCTAGTCAGCTCTGATTATCAAATTCCCCCAACACCATTGTTTTAGCTATGTCGGATCCTGCAAAAGGATTTCTTGGAGACATGAACTGCCCCCCCCGGATGGACATTCATTTTTCCAATGTCCTTCTTGCTTGCAAAGTGCGCATTGATTATATCCTATTCTTTCTGTGCTCATTCCCATCCTTGGATTATAAAATCCTCTGCCTCGTCCCCGTCCTCGCATATTTCCTCGTCCTCTTCCCCTAGGGTTAGGGAAACCTTGTTCTGTTCCCTGTATCACTGCCAGTAAACTCTGTTGTTGTCTCCAGGAGCTCTCTTTTTCCCCGATTATTATACACCTTCCAAGCCACCTCTAACAGTCTGTCCAGGTTATCTGCCCCTTCTAGTTTTTGCAGTTTCTTTCTGATATCATCTTGAGACTGCCCCAGGAAAATCAAGGCTAATTGTGCTTTAGCCTGTTCCGTTTCCACATCTAAATCTCTATATTTCTTTGCTGTCTCTTTAAGTCTCTCTAGAAAGGCAGATGGTGATTCTGCCTTCTCTTGTCTAACATTATACAATTTTGACCAAATTATCATTTTGGGCATAGCATGTTGTACTCCGAAAACTACCCAGTCTTGAAATCTCCGTAAATTTCTCATTCCTCCTTGTGTGTTATAATCCCACATCGGGTCTTCCATCAGGAAGTTTTCATCTATATTTCCCGTAACTAATCCCTGTCTTATATCTTCAAGGACCCTCTCCCAAGCACTTTGCAGCACCATCTCTTTTTCTGTCGAGTCCATAAGGGTATCTAAAAGCACTTGTATATCATCCCAGTCCAGGTTTTGAGTTTTCATAACCATTTTCATTACTCGAGCTACTTTATCAGGATTTTCTCTATATGTTCCTGCTGATTGTTTCCATATAACCAAATCCCTGGGAGAGAAAGGTACTTTAACGTACACTGGTCCCCCAGTTCCGAATCCTTGCCTTAAAGGAGCAAGCACCGCACTAGCTGCTTGAGGCTGTGCTTTTCCTTCTCGCCCTCCCCTCCGGCGAGTCCTGTGTGAGACTGGGGTGACAGGGGGATTTATTTCTTGACCTCCCCTATTTTCACACCCTTCCTCACTCTCAAGATCACTATCACTTTCCTCCTACTCCCCCCTTTCTTCATTTGTCAATAGCAGAGCTACTAACAAACCGAAATCTTCCTCATCCTTTTGATGTCGACTATTCCCTAAGGCAAGGCATTTCACACATTCCTTTTCTCCAGCACAACCCTTACACTCTCCAGCATTGCTTGCCTTAACAACCATTATTCTGCAAGATTTCTGCCACTTATCATTGTTTCTTAAGGTAAAGAAAAGATCCACATATGGTACTTCATCCCATTTTCCTTCCCTTTTACAATACAACATCAACTGCAAGATAGTATTATACTGTAAAGTTCCATTCTCAGGCCATTTTTCCTGATCTTCTAGTTCGTATTGCGTCCACCAGACATTACAATAATCAGTTTACTTTTCCGCATACTTTGCCCGAATCCACCCTCCTTCCAATGGTTTAAGATACAACCTAATGTAGACGACTTAGGAATCGACGGCATTTTGTAAATACAGAGATCTCTAAAACAAGTTTCTCTCACAACACGCACACACACCCCAATGTTACACAATTTATACAGACAGATGCTGATCCTGCAGCACAAATACCAATACCAATACCAAACCACGTTTGCCGAACCTGCAGAGCTTTCGCTACTGTCTAACGGACGGCGCCTAGGCTTTTACCCTGAGAGCTCTCTAGCCCCAACCAAGCGCAGCTTTCGCCGTGTCTAACAGGCAGGCTTTACTACTAGCCCAGCCAAACGCAGCTTTTTCGCTGCGTATACCAGGCAGGCTTTTACCAGACCTTTACCAAAGGACAATACCATACATTTACTAGAAATCGGTACCATAACCCAAATCAAAAGCACCTTTCTTACCGTGTCAGAGGTCCGTCGTGAGCAGCGGAGGTCGGTTGCGGTCGATGCCTCCCCGAGAATCTCTCGGTGCCGGCTGGAGCAGGATCGAGACGCGATCCACCTCAGCAATGCCCGCGAGGTCCCATCTGGGTCACCAAAATGTTAGTGTGGGAACAAACACATAACCACCGGAATGGTTATATGAGGTGATTTATTGCAGTGCTGGGAAACCAGGGGTACGCACCCAAATCTTGTTTCAACCTCATCACATCGCGTTCGCAATTTATACACGTTTAACACGGATTACAACATTAGCTAATGCGTATGCATTAAGGACTGCCACATCAGGATTGTTACGACATCAGCCTCTTCTACGCTTGCACAGTCTCCTGGTGGTCGTTCCGATGAAGGAGTCTTCCTCAGATGAAGTAAGAAGTCTTCCTCAGGTTGTCCTCTTTTACCTTTTTGTCGTGGTTTAAACCCAGTCAGGTAATTCGTTCGCTCACTTCCCCCCCTTTCTTGCCCTCCCCCTGCTCTCGGAGGGACGGAGAGGAGAATCAAAAGAATGCAACTCCCACGGGTTGAGATAAGAACAGTTTAGTAACTAAGGTATAACACAAATCACTACTGCTACCACCAATGATAATAATGATAAAGGAAATAACAAGGGAACAGAATACAACACCTCACCACCCGCTGACCGATAACTCGCCCCCCCAGCCCGACCAAGCTCCGACCGATACCTCCTCCAACCCTGCAGTCCCCCAGCCCTTCCGGCTCACTCCCAGTAACATCCTGGGCATGACGTGCTGTGGTATGGAATACCTCTTTGGTCAGTTTGGGTCAGGTGTCCTGTCTCTGCTTCCTCCCAGCTTCCCCTCCTCCCTGGCAGAGCATGAGGCTCACAAAGTCCTTGGCCAAACCAAAACATCTCTATCAGCTCTGTTCCCGAGCCGAAAGTCAAAACACTGCACTGCACCGCACCAGCTACCAAGGAGGAGAAACATGACTGCTACTGCTGAACCCAGGACATTATCCACCCCTTATTCCATACCATTCACGTCATGCTCAGATCCCACATTTTCAATATACTATCACTCTTATCTCGGTGCACTCTTATCTTAGTGCACGGACCAGTCCCTATAAAGCTGCTGCGTCCATCTGGTCCATGTCAGGCTCCATCTCTTGTAACAGTCTTCCAGAGCAGGAGAGACTGTGTGCAGTGTTCACACTCGTAAATAACCTGGGCAATAGTATCCATTGTTAAGTCCACCCCTCGATCATGAGTCCATCTCTGTGTTGCATCTCTGCTCTGATGGCCTGAAGTGCCATGGGCCCACCAGGCTTAAAATAATTCACTGTCCCCTTAAGCAGTTTCTGCAGCTTGTTGCTGGGGACTCCATACAGCTGCCTTCCATCTCCGATGCTTCCAAAGCACTGGAGGGGCCCAGTGGACTAGATACTTGCCCATACTGTCCCACACACCCTGCCACTCATGACTGTCCAGCCTTGGGGAAAATCTCTTGGTCCCCCTATATTGTTGTCTAACCCCAGACAAGACCCAAACCTGACTCTGCTTAACTTTTGAGATCAGACAAAATGGTTGTGGGTAGAACACAGACTCTGTGTGTGCCAACATGCTGATCCCCATCACGATCAGTAGGCAGGTCCCAAGGGTACCCAAAGGCCATTCAGAGCCTTCAGAACTCTCAAACGATGCTGCTGTACTTGTCACTGGGGCTGGTGTAGCTGCTGTGCTTGCCGGCTCTCCCACTGCCAGCTTCTCTTTTCCTGAGTCCAGCTCTTCCTCCTCTGCCTTGCTGGGAAGTGCTGCGTGGTCTCCTGCATCCTCCTGGGGCTCGGCAGGCGGCTTCCGGGGGATGCTCTCGGCCGTCGCGGAGCTGGGCTCCTCCGCGGGGCTCGGCTCGGCCGCGGGGCTCGGCTCAGCCGCGGGGCTCGGCTCCGCCGCGGGGCTCGGCTCCGCCGCGGGGCTCGGCTCCTCCGCCGCCTTCTCCCGCTGCTCGGCAGCCGCTTCCTTCTGCTCCTCGACCGCCCCGACCTCCTCCACTGGCAGCCGTCCCCTCGCGGCCTCCAGCCCCGCTCCCGCCGCCGCTTGGTCCCCGGGGCCGCTCTCCTGAGCCGCTTCGGCAGCCGCCGGCTCCTGGGGCCGCTCCCCCTCGGCTCCCCGCAGCCTCACGAAGATGGAGAGTAGGGTGAGGACCAGGGCGGTGAAGAGCAGCCGGACGGCCAGGTACAAGGCCACGGCCACGTCCGTCCCGCCCTGCTGCTGGAGCCCACCCGTATTACAAGCCATTGCCATAAAGCACAGTGAGACAAGAACCTTAGCCCAGGCCCCACACTTGATAAACACTATCACAGCAAATACCGGCTCTACGTAAGTTACAACGGTCTGAAGCTGTGAGATCAACAAGAACAACTCTGAGAGCCAATAAATCAGCATTGTGACGAGTGACTATTAATCCGGTCAGATCTGTCGTTATCTCAACCCTTCGTGCCCCACGTTGGGCGCCAAAAAGAACTGTCGTGGTTTAAACCCAGTCAGGTAATTCGTTCGCTCACTTCCCCCCCTTTCTTGCCCTCCCCCTGCTCTCGGAGGGACGGAGAGGAGAATCAAAAGAATGCAACTCCCACGGGTTGAGATAAGAACAGTTTAGTAACTAAGGTATAACACAAATCACTACTGCTACCACCAATGATAATAATGATAAAGGAAATAACAAGGGAACAGAATACAACACCTCACCACCCGCTGACCGATAACTCGCCCCCCCAGCCCGACCAAGCTCTGACCGATACCTCCTCCAACCCTGCAGTCCCCCAGCCCTTCCGGCTCACTCCCAGTAACATCCTGGGCATGACGTGCTGTGGTATGGAATACCTCTTTGGTCAGTTTGGGTCAGGTGTCCTGTCTCTGCTTCCTCCCAGCTTCCCCTCCTCCCTGGCAGAGTATGAGGCTCACAAAGTCCTTGGCCAAACCAAAACATCTCTATCAGCTCTGTTCCCGAGCCGAAAGTCAAAACACTGCACTGCACCAGCTACCAAGGAGGAGAAACATGACTGCTACTGCTGAACCCAGGACACTTTTCCTTACTTGGATATATCCCAACCCTTGTGTGGACGCTAGCATTTTCTTACAGCTTCTGGTATGCTCTTCTGGCTACCTTATGCATAGGTTCTACTTGGGTATAGTCTCCAGTACATGCGTTTCTAATGCACCCATACACATAGGTTCTACTTGGGTATAGTCTCCATGCCTTTCTAAATCCACCCATAGACATAGGTTTTTGCTACTAAGACTATCATTGCAACACTGGTTACAGAACAGCCGTGACACAAAATTGCAAAGTTACAACATTTTCTAATATACAAAACCCCCCTATTGATTTATAAATTTCTCAAACATAATCATTTCTACTATTCTATATTATTGTTTTATCATAAAGGCTTTGCCCTTTTCCTACATTAGGGTTTTGCAGTGTTTTGGGCCTGTTTTGGGGGGTTTTGACTGTTTTTGTCCTGTTTTGGGGCTGTCTGGGGGCTCTGACCCTGTATCCCATAGCAAAGGCAGGACAAGGTTGTTTTGGGCTGGGCGTTGGGGTGTTTTGGGTTCTTTTACCCCTGTTTTGGGGCTCTGACTCTGTATCCCGTAGGAGAAGCAGGACAAGGTGGTTTTGGGCCAGGTTTTGGGGCTGTTTTGGTGGGTTTTGACTGGGTTTAGCCTGTTTTGGGGCTTTTAGGGGGCTCTGACCCTGTATCCCATAGGACAAGCAGGACAAGGTGATTTTGGTCTGGGTTTCTGTGGTGTTTTGGGTTGTTTTTGGCCTGTTTTGGGTCTGTTTGGAGGCTCTGGCCCTGCATCCCATAGCAGAAGCAGAACAGGGTGGTTTTGGGCTGGTGTTGGGGCTGGTTTTGTCCTGTTCTACGTTTCTGCCCTGTGTCCCACAGGAGAAGCAGGAGAAGGTGGCCTTGGGGTGGTTTTTGGGGTGGTTTGAGGCTGTTTTGGGTCTGTTTTGGGGCTCTGACCCTGTATCCCAAAGCAGAAGCAGGACAAGGTGGTTTTGGGTGTTTTGGGGCTCTTTTGGGGGTTTATGACTGTTTTTGTCCTGGTTTCGGGCTGTTTTGGGGCTCTGACCATGTATCCCATAGCAAAAGCAGGACAAGGTGGTTTTGGGCTGGGTTTTGGGGTGTTTTGTGGTTTTTTTGGCCTGTTTTGGGGCTCTGACCCTGTATCCCACAGGAGAAGCAGGACAAGATGGTTTTGGGCTGGTTTTTGGCCTGTTTTGGGTCTGTTTGGAGGCTCTGGCCCTGTGTCCCATAGGAGAAGTAGGAGAAGGTGGCCTTGGGGTGGTTTTTGGTTGTGTTTTGAGGCTGTTTTGGACCTCTGACCCTGTATCCCATAGGAGAAGGAGGACAAGTTGGTTTTGGGTTATTTTTGAGCTGTTTTGGTGGGTTTTGACTGCTTTTAGCCTGTTTTGGGGCTTTTTGGGGGCTCTGACCCTGTATCCCATAGGACAAGCAGGACAAGGTGATTTTGGTCTGGGTTTCTGGGATGTTTTGGGTTGGTTTTGGCCTGTTTTGGAGCTGTTTGGAGGCTCTGGCCCTGTATCCCATAGCAGAAGCAGGACAAGGTGGTTTTGGGGTGTTTTGAGGCTTTTTTGGTGGGTTTTGACTGGTTTTAGCCTATTTTGGGTCTGTTTTGGGGCTCTGACCCTGTATCCCATAGGAGAAGCAGGACAAGGTGGTTTTGGGCTGGGTTTTGGGGTGTTTTGTCTTTTTTTTGGCCTGTTTTGGGTCTGCTTTTTGGGCTCTGACGCTGTATCCCACAGGAGAAGCAGGACAAGGTAGTTTTGGGCTGGGTTTTGGGGTGTTTTGGGTTGGTTTTGGCCTGTTTTTCCTCTTTTGGGGGGCTCTGACCCTGTATCCCATAGCAGAAGCAGGACAAGGTGGTTTTGGGGTTTTGGGGGGCTGTTTTGGTGGGTTTTGACTGGTTTTGGGGCTGTTTGGGGGCTCTGAGCTTGTATCCCATAGGAGAAGCAGAACAAGGTGGTTTTGGGATGGGTTTTGGGGTGTTTTGGGTTGTTTTTGCTCTGTTTTGGGGCTGTGACCCTGTACCCCACAGGAGAAGCAGATCAATGTGATCTTGGGGTGGTTTTGGGGGTGTTTTGCTTTGTTTTTGTTTTGTTTTGGGTCTGTTTTGGTGCTCTGACCCTGTATCCCATAGCAGAAGCATGACAAGGTGATTTATGTGTGATTTTGGCTGGTTTTGGGGGTTGGTTTGTATCTTTTGTCCTGGTTTTCGCTTGGTTTTGGCCTGTTTTGCGGCTCTGTATCCCACAGGAGAAGCTGGACAAGGTGGTTTTGGGCTGGGTTTTGGCGTGCTTTGGGTTGGTTTTGGCCTGTTTTGCCTCTTTTTGGGGGCTCTGACCCTGTATCCCACAGGAGAAGCAGGACAAGGTGGTTTTCAGGTGTTTTGGGAGTGTTTTGGGGCTGGTTTTGGGTGGTTTTGTCCTGTTTTTGTCCTGTTTTGGGTCCGGGTTGGGGCTCTTACTCTGTATCGTATAGGAGAAGCAGGAGAAGGTGATTTTGGGGTGGTTTGGGCCTGTTTTGGGGGTTGGTTTGTGTCTTTTGCCCTGGTTTTGTCCTGTTTTTTGCCTGTTTTGGGTCTGTTTTGGGGCTCTGACCCTGTATCCCATAGGAGAAGCAGGACAAAGTGGTTTTGGGGTGGGTTTGGGCTGTTTTTGTCCTGTTTTGGGTCTGGTTTGGGTCTCTGTTTCTGTATCCCACAGGAGAAGCAGGACAAGTTGGTTTTGGGGCAATTTTGTCCTGTTTTTGGCCTGTTTTCTGGCTGTGATCCTGTATCCCCTCGGAGAAGCAGGACAAGTTAGTTTTGGGGTGTTTTGGGGCTTGTTTTAGAATCATAGAATAGTTAGGGTTGGAAAGGACCTTAAGATCATCTCTTTCCAACCCCCCTGCCTTGGGCAGGGACACCTTACACTAAACCCTATCACCCAAGGCCTCATTCAGCCTGGTCTTGAACACCGCCAGGGATGGAGCATTCACAACCCCCCTGGGCAACCCATTCCAGTGCCTCAGCACCCTAACAGGAAAGAATTTTCTCCTTATATCCAATCTAAACTTCCCCTGTTTCAGTTTTAACCCGTTACCCCTTGTCCTATCACTACAGTCCCTAATGAAGAGTCCCTCTTCAGCATCCCTGTAGGCTCCCTTCAGATACTGGAAGGCTGCTATGAGGTCTCCACGCAGCCTTCTCTTCTCTGCTTCTGCAGAAAACCCAGAGAACTAGGTGGTACTGGTATGGGTAATCAAAGCTAGGAAGTAAGATCCCGAAACATCGGCATTACAGTGCAGATACAGTTTCCCAAATGAACTTAAACAAGTGCCCAGTGACAGCAGAGAGCATGCCAGGTACTGCGGCTCACGGTAGCCGGCCTGTTTGGTGCGCATGGCCATGCACAGCACAGTCAGGATGCTCCTCTTCACACACAGCTCTGCAAACGCACTGCAGTCCTGACCTCCAGCACTGCTCATTGTGGTTTGGAATGTTTCTGAACAGCTACTGCCAGAATTTTCAAAATGAAAGAAATAAAAAATTGACCTACAGTGAAAACCACGCTTGAATTTTTATGACTCAAAATACTTTTGAAGTCTGTCAAATAAGGAAAGTTTAAAATTATGTAGATAATTCACAATCAGTGATGAAGTTTAAAGTCAGCCACGTGTCTCCAGTTCGTGTCAATACGTCTGAAGAAATTTTCTCGTTCGTCTTTGGTACTCAAAGAGTTGGAAGCACGTTGTAATAAACAAACAAGGACCCATGCAGAGATATCAATGGGTGGTATTGCCACAAGGCATGAAAAATTCACCAACAATATGTCAAGGTTGTGTTGATGTAGCAACTGCGTCCATTTTGGGAAAGACACCCCCAATTATTAGTGTATCGTTATATGGATGGTATACTGGTGGCTGAGAAAATAACCTAGAAGCTGTTAAACAAGAATTGTGTTCAGTGTTGCAACAACATAAATTGCAAATTGCCCCTGAAAAGGTTCAGGATACCACACCATGGAAATATTTGGGTTGGAAAATCTTAGATCACACCACTGAACCTCAGGAAATTAGCCATCAAGGTCAATATCCATACACTTAACGATGTGCAAGTCTTGTTAGGGAATATCAATTGGATTCGAGCATTATTGGGAATTGACAACAAAAGTTTAGAACCATTGCTTGCATTGTTGAAGGGTGACACAGACTTCAATGCACCCAGACAATTAACACCAGCAGCAAAGCAAGCAATAGTGATGGTTGAAGCCGCATTGAGAGACAGGCACATCGTGTGATGAATGGAGTTCCTACTGAATTTTTGATTGTCAGTAATGATTTCCAGCCAGTAGGATTAACCAAGCAATGGGTTGAATCTGATAAGGAGAAACTGAAAATTCTTCAGTGCCAATTTTTGTCACATCAACCATCAAAAAACATCGTGACCAGAGCTGAAACATTTGCTAAGTAAGTTAAATATGAAACGAAGGGATCGTATCATAGATCTGTCTGGTAAAGAACGCCAAACCATAATTATTCCTATGACAGAACAGTATTTGCAATGGTGTATGCAGAATAGTGTAGCACTGCAGATAGCTCTAGCAGGATTTGATGGAGCAATCAAGGTCCGTCATCCTAGCCATCGAATATTGACTTTTATTCAGCAGGAATGTATAGAGGAAAAACCCAAGTACAATCTCAAAGCTGTGAATGGTATCACAGTCTTTACAGATGGGAGTGGAAAATCAGGCAAAGCAGCTACTACATGGCAGGAACAGGGCCAGTGGAAATCACATATAGTTTTTTCTGAGGGATCACCCCAGATTGTAGAACTGAAGGCAGTGACTGAGGTGTTTAAACGATGGAACACATGTCCAATCAATATGATTTCAGACTCAGCGTATGTAGTAGGAGTTGCGCAACCATTAGAAAAAGCTTATTTGAAACAGGTTGCAGTTGAAACCTTGTTTAGCAATATGAAACAGTTATGGTTGTTGTTAAAACAAAGAACAGAAGTGCACTATATATGTCACCATCGCAGTCAGACAAACTTGCCAGGATTCTATGCAGAAGGAAATGATAGAGCAGACCATTTAACTCAACCTGTCAGTGTGTCACCTGTGCCCAACGTATGGCAACAAGCTCGAATTTCTCGTGAATTTTTCCACCAATCAGCAAAGGTCCTAAAACGGTGGTTTCACTTGTCGATGGCAGAGGAAAAAGCTATCATACAAGCCTGTCCTGATTGTCAACAACTCACTAAGGGTCCTACATTGTCGGTTAACCCCAGAAGTATTCAGTCACTTCAAATATGGCAAACAGATGTCACACATATCCCTGAATTTGGCAAACTAAAATACGTTCATGTTTCTATGGACATCTTTTCTCTGGCAGTTTGTATGACCGCTTTGGGAGGAAAAACTTCTAGACATGTGCAAACTCATTTTCATCATGCCTTTGCTACTTTAGGAGTCCCAGGACAAATAAAAACGGACAATGGTCCAGCATATGTTTCACAATCGACTGAATTTTTTTTGCAAACTTGGGCAATCCAACATGTCACTGGCATTCCCCACTCACCCACAGGACAAGCCGTTGTCGAGCGCACCCATCCGACTATCAAGACATATTTGCAAAAATAAAGAAAATGGGGACTCAGAACAGCCAGTAAGTAAATTGGTAAAGGTCCAAAATGTCATGAATTTTTTTGTGCTTGCCTGGTGACAGTGTGATTCCTCCCATTGTGAAACACATGCAAACCATGTCAACCGGAATACTCGAATATGAAGGTTAAATTAAGGTTATGGTAAAAGCTTGGGAAGGAAATTGGGAAGGTCCAGTACCACTGCTAACTTGGGAACGAAGATGTGCTTGCGTCATTACAGATTCAGGCCCACGCTGGCTCCCTGCGGAGACAGTGTTGTCACGGGAGAATGGATAATTGGTACATAAACTGAATAATCCTGAAAGATACAGCAAGGCCGTGAGAGGCCCAAGGAAGCTTAAGCAAGCAAGATAAGAAGAAGCTGGAATTCACTGATGTAATGAGAACTGTGCACTGTTGGCAAGCTTTCGAGGTCAAGTTCCCACACCTGTGCTTAACCAATTATATGGTAGTTGCAAAGGGTCTTCAAGACATGTATCCAATCATAGTATGCCAAATCACTGTGAGTGCAAGTAGAAATAGTATTTAAGGGGTTAAGGCTTTGTAATAAACGACTTTTTGTCTGATCATATTGATCTCTGACTGAGTCCATGTATATTCTGCGGCAATTGGCGCCCAAACAGGGACTCCCCATATTTTTCATATTGAAGCTGAAAGAATTAAAGTGCGTGGCACCGAAGAAAGTGGAAAACGCGGAGCCGCAGGGACGTCGGCTGGGTTTGTTCCGGCAGGACCAGGATCGGGAGGTAGACGCCTCGGAACAGAGCCTAGTGAGCCCAGAAGACACTGCGCAGTGCAAATAAGGTAAGAGCCGACGGGGTCTGGAAGAGGGTTAGGATGGGGAATCAATTAAGTAAAGAAAAAAGTAAGGAAAACAATTGGGGCATGCCTGTGGGATCAAGTTACTTGTGGGTTTAAGGAGGCGAAGTCTCTTGCTGCCCCCTGGTTACTACTAAAAGGGACTCTAGCCGCAAACAGGCGGCAAAATCTGTTTTTACAGCTCTCTCTGACTCGCCTTCACAACAGCAGGGCTCGGCACCTACATTAGATTCAGCACCCGGTGCTACAGCCATGGTAGTGTCGTCTGTTTAGGGCATAAAACATTCTGGTCAAAAACCAGCACGCAGTAAGGTACGAATGTTTGAGGACCCTGCGCCTTTCCCCTATCCTGTGTCGACAACGCCTTTATCGGCGGTAGCTCCAGTTGATACTCGGGAGCCTGTAGGGGCTAGTGAGGAAATGAAACAAACTGATGTTAACCCTTTTCGTGCCGCTACTGCCCCTGAACTTAGTCCCCAAGAATTTTTGCTGGGGTGGGAGTCTCCTAAGGAGGAGAGTGTAACTCCGAATAAATACCCACCTCCACCACATAAACCACCGCTTGCATCGCTCCCACTGGAGCTGCAAAATGAGTGGAACTGGCGACAATGGACGAAATCCTTAGATAAGCAATTGCAGGACTTGCGGGATCGTCTGGACAAGTTGGGGGAGGAGAGGGAGCAAGCCCCAGAAAAAACGGAAAAAACAGAAAAACCGGAAAACCCAGATAAAATCAGTCCGTGTGATGTGCCGTTACCACCGACTCCTACATCTAATAAAGCCAATCCGAGTGCCATGAGATGGCGAGGCTGCATTCAGGATGCAATTATAGACGGTACTATTTTACCGATAGATGTTCCCACTGCATTCCCTGTTATTATAAATCCTCAGGGACAGTCTGTCTGGACTCCTATGGACTGGAAAGCTGTGAAAGAAATTAAGGGAGCAATTAGTATGGGTTGTCTTCCTCATATACCCAGCAAATGATGTCTGCTTTCTTTTCTAGTAATGTTCTAACTCCAAATGTTTGTCTCAGAGTGGCTGCAATTTTATTAACTCCTTCACAGCTCCTGCATTTTAAAAGTGGGTTTGAGGAGCTTGCTGCAAGGGCTGCAGATGAGAATTCAGAGTGTAATCCTCATCGCCCTTTGCACAGTGTTTCATCTGAAATGTTATTGGGAAAGGGACAATTTCACCCTGATGGAGTACAAGCTTGTATGAAAATTGAAGTTTTACAGCAAGCACAGCAATTGGCTTTAGCTGCTCTGAAAGCTGTGCCGGAAGCAGGAAAGCCTAATCCTTCATATACATCAGTAAAGCAGGGACCTCCTGAGCCCCATATGCAATTTATTGACAGATTGACAGAGGCTATCGAAAAGAATATTGATCTGGCATCTAATGCTAAAGAATCGATGCTTATGTCTCTGGCTATGGAAAATGCTAACCCAGCTTGTAAGCATATTTTGCAGGTTTTGCCAAAATCTGCTGGTCTTCAAGAAATGATGGATGCATGTTCTGAAGTGGGCACAGCAGAGGAAAAGGCTGGATACATGGCTACTGCCTTCACCGCTGCTGTTAAACCCCTTCTACAACAAGGTCAGGGTGATCGTGGGGATCCTAAAGGTACGAGATGTTACAGTTGTGGACGGATGGGACATTTTAAAAAGCAGTGTACTGTAAAGAAAATTAGTTCAGCAACCCGACCCCCTCAGGGTGGTGTTACTGGTCTTGCAGACAAATGTATTAAATGTGACAAATTTGGCCACAAGACAATTGAATGTTGTTCAAAGTTTAAAAAAGACAGAACCCTGTTGGGAAACTTGAATGTGAGTGCGATGCCACCCCGCACGACAACACAAAATCAGGGTGTCTGGACTGCATCCCCTCCGCCACCACAGGGAGTGCCGGAGTGGACGTGGCAACAGCAATAGATTTTACCATAACTGATACTTCTGTTCATTGTATTCCATCTAAATTAAATGGGCCCCTTGGTCATGGGTTATGTGCTTTGCTACTGGGACAATCATCAACATCAAGGAAAGGAATCTTTGTATTACCCAGTGTAATTGATGCTGACTATACTGGAAATATTGGGATCATGGTGCAAACGCATGCTCCTCCGGTCAACATCCCTGAAAATTTGAAAATAGCTCAAATCTCAAATGATGATCTGACTGATCTCATGCCCCTTTTAAAGGGTGAGTCAAAGGCAGAACAAAAGAGTTCTATCAAAAGCTCAGTATGAGGCCTTAGATCACATCATGACAAAAATCACTAATCTTGTCCCGATTGCCAAGGCCAAGCAGCAGGTATAGGCCTTGGAGTCAACCCTCGAGGCCTCCAGCCTCTTCAGCTTTGGCAAATGGATGTGACTCATGTACCCTCTTTCGGGAAATTGAAATATGCCCATGTTACTATTGACACTATTCTCCTACAGGACAAGCTATTATTGAACGAACACATCAAACTTTGAAACAACTGTTGGAATAACAAAAAACGGGGGAAGGACTTACACTGGTAGCAAGGATATAGAAAGCTGTATATGTTATGAATTTTTTGCGATTGACAGGAGACTTTAATGATCCCCCGGCCATAATACATGGTCAGGCATTAGGTTCAGGTTATATGACTAAAACTCTGGGTGTTCTGGTCCAGTATAAGGATTTGGAAACCGGCATTTGGAAAGGTCCTGCAGAAGTGTAAGCGGCGAGGAGAAGCAAGACACGCCAACCCAATATGGGTGATAAGCAAACTTCTACTTTATTTGTGGCGCACTTCGCTTATATCCACATGGTGTTTAGCCACGCCTACTCTTCAGAACAGTATTCGTTAGTTCTACACAGCTTCCTTCACATTCTCCTCCCACATCCGGTATCCGCTTACCTGTGAGGCCTACACCTTGCCTTGCTCACACAAGGCCTCTAAGGATCCATGGCCTTGCTCTTGCAGCCATTCTGCAACAATTCCCCACTTTTTCTTTGTGCAAGCAAAACAGTGTGGGTTGTTCTGTTCACCTGTTTCATCACGCAACTATAAGCAAGTCTAACAACTACAGTGATTAAAATAGCAATGATACATAAGCGCAGTCCTTCAAATAGCAGTGTTTTAAGCCAACCTGTAATGCCCCATGAGGACAACCATTTAGTTATCCCTAAGTCATTGCTCACTTGCAGTTGCTGGGTAAGCTGAGCCAGGGTTTTCAGCTGTGCATGTATCGAATTAGAATGACCAGAAAGATTCATACAACACATTCCATCAAACTCTTCACATCCATGTCCCTGTTCCAACAACAAAAGGTTCTGTAGTGTTGCATGTCTTAGAGAGTCAACATTAAACAACAAATCAGGAATTGCCTTCGATGTAGTATTTGTCTGCTTAGCAACTCAGCAATTCAGTCTGTTTAGCTGAGCCAAGGCCCCGGCTGAAGCACTTACAGTGATTTGGCATATTATGACTGGATACGTGCCTTGAACACCCTTAGTGACTAGCATGTAATTGGTTAAACACAGGTGTGAGAACTCAAACTTGAAAGCTTGCCAACAGTCCACAGTTCTCATTAACTTGGTGAATTCCAGCCTCTTATCTTGCTTGCTTAAGCTTCTTCTGGCCTCTCATGGCCTTGCTGTATCTTTCAGGATTATTCAGAGTTTATGTACCAATTATGCATTCCCCCGTGAGAACACTGCCTCCACATCTCCCCACTTTCGTTTTATCCAGTAACAAGTTGCCACTACAGCAAGGCACACACACATTTACATTAGCAGAGTAACTATTACAGGGTGCAGCAGAATGTTGGAAGATGCTGATGGTAGCGAGGGACTAGCCAAAGAAATTTCTTACCACTGGAATTCTCCGACCCTCTTAATTTGTTCCATTACCTGCTTTATAACAGTACCATTGTATTAGAATCTTTCTAGCTTTTGCCTTAGCATTTTTCTAGCAGCTACTGCAAATTTGCATACTCTAACATCTCTTTTACAAGTGACAAATCTATACAATACAAAATGCAGTTTCTTATTAGCGACTGGCTAGTAAATACAGGTGGTTTTATACACAAAATCACAACCTCTAATAATAGCTACTTTACAAGCACACATAGGCAGGATGTTACTTTTCAGTTGCCCCCAAGTGATGTTTTGCAGTTATTCGTTCTTTCTCTTCCTCTATCTCATTCTGCTTGGGGTATTCACGGTCAGCTCCTGTAGCTGAGGCATCAGGTTTTTCCATTCGTCTGTCCAGCTCATGGCAAGGCTTGACAAACTTTGCAGGCAGGAGGACACAAATATACCCCCTCCCCCAGGTTATCAGTTCTTCAGAAGTAGACAGGTTAGACAGGTTAAATGCAGCATCATTACTCTCTGCCCCCCCCCCCCTTTTTTTTTTTTTTTTGCGAAAGCCGTCCTGCTGGGCAGCAACTATAGCGGCCTGCCTGCTTCAGCAGCAACCATAAATACCCACCGGCAACCGCACTTTTGCATTAACCCTTTCATGCCCGAAACGTTAAACAGCTACCCGTTGAAAGCTTTTACATGAACCCAACAACAAGAAAAATACACAGAACACCGTCTGCCCTCAACAAACGCGCACACACACACGCTTATGGGATCCCACAAGCACACGCCACACAACTACAATATTTGAAGCACAAAATCCAGACAATCATTACTCCCACTACAGTTCCACGTACTCTCAGCATCATTACATTTTCCTTTGGGAAACCAAGAACATTAACCTCAAAACTGTGTCCAGAGAATACGACCATTTGGTTGCTTCCCAGCCCAGCAACAGAAAACTAGGGTATTACCATCACTAGTACTCATGCCTGCAGTTTAGAAATACAAAGGTTAATAAAGCCATTTCATTCCCTGGAAACAAGTCTAGATTGAGCTGTCTTTCCAGTCTACAAGGGAGCCTCCAGTCTCCAGGGGGCCTACAAGGATGCTGGAGGGGGACTCTTCACTAGGGACTGGAGTGATAGGACAAGGGGTAACGGCTTAAAACTTAAACAGGGGAAGTTGAGATTGGACAGAAGGAAGAAGTTCCTTACTTTTGCACAGATCCAACATGCGCAAATCTCTCGAGCTACAAAGCTCCGTGGCAAGGGCCAAATCACCTCCAAGGGCTTGCTGCTGAGCACAACCCTTGCTCGTACACATGAGCTGCCACTCTGCTTACGAGAGCTCTGATCCAGTTTCAAGGCCACACCGAAACCTCGATTCAGGTCACAACCTTGACGGGAAGCCCTTCACCAGCAACACTGAACCTCCCAAAGAGCAGAGCTGGGAGCGCTGCGGCTCTGCGGCAGCCCCAGCGAACCCCTCCAGGGGCGCTCCGGGAACCTGCAGCACCCCGGGAACCCCGCTCCGCCCCCCCTCCCCGGGCAACCCCTGCAATTCCCCATGGAACACCCCCACCTCCCCCGGGCCTCACCGCCCATGCAGCCGCCCCCCCGCCCCTCACCCCTGGGCCTGCCCTACCCCTGCCCCTCCGCACGCACCATTGACTCCTGCTCCGAGCTCGCCCGACCCACGGAACCACGGCACATCCTCAAACAAACCTCTCGTCCCCTTGCCCCGAAACCACCTCACGCCTCTGACCCCGCACCCGGCCAGCACCCCCCACAACATCCTCCCCGCTGCACTTCCCTTCCATACACGCCCGAGCTCCTGCACGGCCAACCCCGGCTCCGCCGGTCCCGCACGGACACGGCCCCGCTCCCTCGCACGGACACGGCCCCGCTCCCTCGCACGGACACGGCCCCGCTCCCTCGCACCGACACCCGACACCCGACACCCGCCCCCCTCCGCTCCGGCCACAGCGCAACACCCGCTCCCGCGGCCCGCACCGCCGGAGAGCTCCCGCCTCGCTCGGCCCAGGGGACGCCGGCCCCGGCCACAGCGCGCTCTTTCCCTCCGGAGGGACTTTGCCAAGCGAACGGGAGGCGGGCAATGCGCAGGGACGGACACGGAGGAGTCAGCCAATGACAGCACAGCGCTCGGCGCTCCGGGCCAATGGACAAACAGCGCGGGGCGGCTCGGAGCGCAGCTGCCCGCCCACCCGCCCACTTGTGTGGCAGCCGCGGCCGCGGCCATTTTAGCCCGCACGGCCGGGATCTACCTCCCTGAGGGGGCCGTGGTGCGAGCGCGGCGCGGCGGGAAGCGCTTCGAGATCGCCGCTCTCAAGGCGCAGCCAAGTCCTGGGGAGGCGCAGCGGGAGTGAGGGAGTGAGGGAGTGAGTGACCGAGTGAGTGAGTGACCGACCGAGTGAGTGAGTGACCGAGTGAGTGAGTGACCGAGTGAGTGAGTGAGTGACCGAGTGAGTGAGTGAGTGACCGAGTGAGTGAGTGACCGAGTGAGTGAGTGACCGAGTGAGTGAGTGACCGAGTGACCGAGTGAGTGAGTGACCGAGTGACCGAGTGAGTGAGTGAGTGAGTGAGTGACCGAGTGAGTGAGTGAGTGAGTGACCGAGTGAGTGAGTGAGTGACCGAGTGAGTGAGTGAGTGAGTGACCGAGTGAGTGAGTGAGTGAGTGACCGAGTGAGTGAGTGAGTGAGTGACCGAGTGAGTGAGTGAGTGAGTGACCGAGTGAGTGAGTGAGTGAGTGACCGAGTGAGTGAGTGAGTGAGTGACCGAGTGAGTGAGTGAGTGACCGAGTGAGTGAGTGACAGAGTGACTGAGTGAGTGAGTGACCGAGTGACTGAGTGAGTGACCGAGTGAGTGAGTGACCGAGTGAGTGAGTGAGTGAGTGACCGAGTGAGTGAGTGACCGAGTGAGTGAGTGAGTGAGTGACCGAGTGACCGAGTGAGTGACCGAGTGACCGAGTGAGTGAGTGACCGAGTGAGTGAGTGACCGAGTGAGTGAGTGACCGAGTGCGTGAGTGAGTGAGTGAGTGACCGAGTGAGTGAGTGACCGAGTGAGTGAGTGACCGAGTGAGTGAGTGACCGAGTGAGTGAGTGACCGAGTGAGTGAGTGACCGAGTGAGTGAGTGACCGAGTGAGTGAGTGACCGAGTGAGTGAGTGACCGAGTGAGTGAGTGAGTGAGTGAGTGAGTGAGTGAGTGAGTGACCGAGTGAGTGAGTGAGTGAGTGAGTGACCGAGTGAGTGAGTGAGTGAGTGAGTGAGTGACCGAGTGAGTGAGTGAGTGAGTGACCGAGTGAGTGAGTGAGTGAGTGACCGAGTGAGTGACAGCTGGCGCTGTCAGGGCCGGGTGCGGCTCCGGTCTGTGCTGGGAGGCCCGTGGGGGATCCGGTGTGAAGACGTGGCTGTGCCGGGAGCAGCGCCGTGTGGGAGCGGTTGTGGAGCCGAGGCAAGGCCCGAGGTGCGGGGAGACGGTGGGAGGCGGGCCCGGACTGATGGGGGCAAGAAACCGTGCTGGGAGGCAGCGCCTGAGATGGAACGGGGGGAATCCAATTCTTCCTCCTGGAAGAGTTGCACAGGCAAGGCTGGATGAATGGTTGTGCATCTCTGCCCTCGGTACGCTCTGGTTTTGGTAGTGTTGTTCTGCTGTTCTCTTCTTGTTAGGCTGTTGTTGCTGTCTTGTCGCTGCTCTCTTCTTCTACCGCAGTTGTCATCTTGGGATTTTACTACCGTTTTAGTATCGCTTTGCTGCGAAGGTGCAATCTTCCCTCGCTCACCTTCCCACTTTTTATGTCCCCCACGTCAAATAAACAGTCTGTGTTCACATCTGCCTTCCCCGTGTTTGGTTCCTGGGCCAGAGCGCAGGGTGCAGCCTTGTTCCCCTGCGGTGCTGTGGAACAGCAGGACAGGGTGGGTCCCTGTGAGGAGCAGCGGCTCCCACCCGGGATCCCCGGCTGCTGCCCTGAGCTGCCCGAGCCCGGGCCCTGGGGAGGGGAGGGGAGCAGAGCAGCTCCTCTACCTGGAGCCACGCTCAGGCTGCTGCGGTGACTCAAGGCTGTTGCCCTGAGCTCTGCTGTTTGGCAAAGATGGCAAAGAAACACAGCAGGGATGCTTGTGGGAGTCCTTGGCGTGTTGGGTCTAGTCCTGCTCCCAGGGCAGGGGGCCGACCCTAACTGGCTCTCTCCTGCTTGCACAGGGAACGGGAGGTGCGACGATGGAGCCGTGAGCCAGTGACAGCGACCAGGGCTGTGCAGATGGAGGAAGATGAGTGCAGGTGGGGCCCAGCTCTGTGCCAGGGTTGGGTGGGCCACTGGTGCCGGCCAGCTGTGGGACATGAGGTAGCTCAGGTCTGCAGGTGGGATGAGCTTGAGGTGTCCCTGGAAACTAGGAACGTGCTGGTGCTGAGGCAGTGGCGTTTTCTCCCGTGTGCCCATTGTGGCTAGGGTCCTGTGGCACAGTGCAAGATGTGGCCACGTCTGGCAGTTTGTGTGGTCTGTGGTTCGGGTGGGCAGCGGGCAAGGAGTGTCTGTGGAGGTGGGATGGGGCCGCTGGCCCGTGGAGCCCCAGCAGGCTCTTGTGACAGCTTCCCCGTGGATCTCTGGTGGCCAGCTGCTGCCCCAGGGCATCGCAGCCTTGTCCGCGGCTGAAATCCGTGTCCCTGGTTCTGCCCTCCAAGAAGGGGATCCAGAGAGTAGTGAGAAGGGACAACCCCCTTGGTATAGGCCAAACGCCCCTGCTGGGAGCTGCTCCTGACTTGTCTCCTCCTGTAGCTGTCGAGAGGGCTGAGGAGAAGCGGCACCAGACCCCGAGCCCACCACCATCGCAGGGAAACGGAAGGCCACACAGGAAGAGCATCTGCCTGCTGGTGCCCTGGGGTAATGAACCACTGGTGCTGGTACGTCGCTGTCTCGCAGCCTCTTTTGCCGTCGTCTGGGGACGGAATGTGCCCAGTGCAATTTGTGCAGGGCTGGGGGCAGGCTGACCTGCCTGCCTTGGGGCAGGAGGTCTCATCCTCGGCTGAGTGGGAAGTGATGCTCTCCCCTGCCCCAGTGTGTGGTGGGCTGTGCGTGACTGTGCTGCCCGCTGCCAGAGCAGGTACGGCTTCCCGGCTCTGGCACCAGCCTGCTTCCACACCTCCTTCAGAGTGGCTCTGCCGGCTTCCCTGAGAAGGAACTAAGCTACTGCTCTCTTGGCAGCCTCCTGGGCCTGATTCCGGCTACCCCATCATGGCAGAGATCATAAGAGGCGAAGAGGAAGGCAGCGCAGCAGCGGTTGCATAAGGCGGGTAAGGGCAGAGTGGGAATGTGAAGGCACGGCAAGGAGGAGACGGCCATGGCGCGGGCTGGCAGGGCAGTGGGGTGTCCGTGCAGGGCAGGCTAAGGAACCTCCTGGGCCAGTGCTGCCTGGTCCTCGGGTCTGAAACTCCTAGAGCCTGGTGAAGACTCTGGTGGGAGAGCTCGTGCCCCACAGTCGCCAGGGTGATGGGCAAGGATCCCCAGGGCCAGATCTGTGAGCTGTTCCTGTTGGGAGGCTCTGCTAAGGGGTGGTCCCATACAGCAAGTTGTGGGTCCTGATTTCCTGCTCCCTCCCAGCAGATGAGGTCCCCAGCACCAGTGGGGAAGGTATGTCCCTGGGCACAGCCAACGCCCAGGGCTCCTCGGGCACCAGCCGCACAGGGGCAGCGTCTGCGACCACAACATCGGTGGTTTCTGGGCCTGCCAATTCCAGCACCAGCTGTCTCACTGACACCAGCCAGCCCAGAAGTGGCAGCGCGCCCGTGCTGGGAGGTGAGTCGGGGCGGACGGGGCTTCTGCGGGGGTGAAGGGCAGGGTTAGATTTAGGCAGCTGCTTTCCTGCCAGACCTGGCTGTGCTGCCTGGGCTCGGCAGCCCTGAGGGGCTGGTGCTGGGACTGTGCAGAGCCTTGCCATGCGAAGGCAAGTTGCTTCCCTCACTCGCTGCCCCAGTCCCCAGCCCCTGGGGTTGGAGGGGAATCTGAAATGTTGCTCCTTGCCCCCTCTGGATGCAGTGGATGCATCGGCTCCTGCGAGTGCCTCCAGCTCCCTAAAGCCAGGCTCTTCCTCCTTTGCTGAGCCCGGCTCACAGTGGCGTGTTGCTTTCCAGGAACTCCTGCACCCTTCTTTGGCCAGCGCCCCTCAGGCCTTGGAGAAGGCGTTGCTTCCCCTGGTAGTGAGGGAGTTGGTGCTTCAGCCTCGAAGAGCTGTCGTGTTGTCCCCTTGGGCTGGGGGATGGCGGAAGGGCCAGGCTGTGCTGTAGCAGCCGGCTCGGGTGGTGGCTGCCTGGCTCTGGGGATATAAAACCTTCCATTCCCCCTGGGATAGGGATTGTGGTAGCCCCGGTGCCAGCTGAGAGTGCGGCTGCAGATACCTGAGCAAAACTTTGTGCTTCCAGGTTCATCCACCCCTGCCTCTTCAACGCAGGCAAGATCCAGGACCCAAGGAACGCACAAGCGGCTAAAGGCACGCATCCATCTTTCCCATGATAAGTAACGGCCAGTGCTGCTGGCCCCCCCACCTGCGGGGCTCTGGTCCAGAGCAGGCCCGAGGCAGGACCAGAGTGATGGGGTCAGGCCCCTTCTCTGCTGCCAGCAAGAAACCGTGCTGGGTGGCAGCGCCCAGGGTGGCATGGGGTGAAGCAAACTCTTCCTACTGGAAGAGTTCCACCCCAAGGCTGGATGGACGTCTCTGCATCTCTGCAGCCTCACCTTCCTGGCTTTATTTTGCTGTTTTTCCTAAGGTTCAAACCTTTGTTCCAGCCCTGGCACTCCCTCCGCTCCCTTCTCTTCCCCTCTCTGCTGGTGCCCCTCCCCATGTTTGGGTGCTCTGGAGCCGGCTGGGGAGTCCAGAGAGGATGGGGATCCTCCCCAAATCCAGATTGTTTTCCATCTTTGGTCCATCCCCACCCATTTGGGGTTTACCAACTCCCAGGAGCTGCGCTGCTGTGTCCCCTGGGGCCGTTCAGTGGGAGAGGGGCAGAGGCTGCCAGAGCCAGGGGTCATCAGGGATCTGCCCCTCCCCGCCTGCAGTGTCCCCACCACCCGCAGGAGGGCTTTGCTGCTGGCTCCTTTACTCACTGAGCTGTGTGAGTGTGTGTGTCTGGTGGAGTCTAAATTACAGAAACCCCACAAACATTAATATGCTCTTTAATGGAATACCACTTTGGTTTTCTATCTGAGCTCTTACAGCAGCTCCCTGCTCCTAAATTGTGATGCATGTAAATGTGACTAAACCTGTCCTGTTTGGTTTTTGTTCTTCCCCAAGGAGGAGGACCACGCCGACGCCAAGTGGCTTTTTGGGCCATCAGCGGCAAAACGTCACTGGCTGTGATGCTCGAAGGTGACACCAGCAGTGGCCAAAGGAGGCAGGCCAGCAGCAGGGCCACTCGCTGACCCTGCTGGATCAGAAGGCTCCACTTATCACCCAGAAACCTTCCTCTAGATCTTATTAAACACTTGAACATCCCAGGAAGCTTCTGGCGTTGTTGTCCAAGTTTCCAGGTGAGGACGAAGCAGCGGCAAATACGGTGCAGAGCCCATGGTGACAGTCCCCAGCCACGCCCTGTGACGTCCCCCAGCCACGCCCTGTGACGGCCCCCAGCCACGCCCTGTGACGTTGCTGCTGGCACTGCTTCTATTCCACCCAGTGACTTCCACAGGGCACTTGCTGTGGGAGACGACTCTGAGGAGGTCTCAGAGGAGCCCGTGCAGCAGCATCACTCAGCGCCCGAGAGGAAGGTCTTTCTGGACTGCCAGTGCCAGCAGCACCCGGGGTGCACCAGCCCTGTGCTATGGATCCACAGTATGTGGGGGGCTTCCCGGCCTCTGCCTGGGCGTCCATTTTCCAGAAGCACCCTCAGCTGCTGTTCTTGCTGAAGGCCTGGGTGTCTCGGGAGATGCAGCAGTTCTTTGGTGTGCAGAGCTTTAAGGGGTTCATGCTGACACGCATGATCCTGGAGGTGCTGCCCGTCTACGGCCTGGACGAAGGCATCCTGGTTGCGGTGCTGCGCCCCGAGCTGCGGAGCCACACGTCCAGGTTCGTGCAAAGGCTCTTTGAGGCCACAGAGCAGGAGTGCGTGGATGAAGCGATGAAACGCATGATCCGCGGGGAGAAGGGGCACGGGGCCAGCGACTGCTGGTCTGAGTTCAGCTGGTGGCAGGAGGGCGGCCCTGTGGCCAGCACCAGCTGGACAGCCTGCCAGGAGTGATGCAAGGGCAAGCTCGTGGTGAGAACCAGCTCCTCTGGCAGCCAGCACAGAGGCGAGTGGATCAGGACAACCAGAGTGACCCCCTCTGACCGCCCCGTGGGCTGGGAGCAGAGCCCCGAGCCCGAGCCCAGCCCCGCTGCCTGCACGCTGGGGACCCCTGTGCCCGGAGCAGCCCCCTCCAGCAGCGCGGACACAGATGCACTCCCGAGCACCTCGACCGCTGCCGTACAGGGGGGTCCTGCCTGCGTCCCCGCTCCCACCCCAGCGCAGCAGGAAGATGCGCAGCAGGAGCCGGGGCAGGCTGTGCCCGGGGCCTCTGCTCCCCTCCGGGGCAGGGCCTGCTCCAAGCGCAGGCCCCACCGCGCTCGCAAGAGGAAGACCCGCAGCTCTCAAGACTCCGCTGCACCTGCCGAGAAGCTGGCCTGCCAGTGATGCTCAAAGGCGACACCAGCAGTGGCCGAAGGAGCCGGGCCAGCAGCAGGGCCACTCACTGACCCTGCGCGACCAGGGGGCTCCATTTTTCACCCGCAAACCTTCCTCTAGCTCTTATTAAACACTTGAACATCCCAGAAAGCGTCTGGCGTTGCTGTCCAAGTTTCCAGCTGAGGATGAAGCATCCTCCTACCCTACACCCCCCACACACACACATACTTCATCCTTCCTGAGAGTGCTTCAACACAGGGCCTTCCCTTGGAACCATTTCTGATGGTTTGGGGGCAGCAGAGTCCGGAGGAAGGCGGGATGCTCACTGCCCTGTAAAGCGCAGCTGCAGGCTGCGCAAGGGGTTTAATTTCCCATCCTAGTGAACCATGTCCACAGTCCTCTCCTCGGGGTGTGATGGCCATGGTGGGATTGGTACAGCTGAAGAGCTGAAGATGCCATGTCCCATTTCCTTCCTTCACTGGGAGGAGGGTGTCTCTCACCTGGTGCACGGCACCTGGCGCCCACAAAGCTTTTCATTTTCATTGTTTATTTTAAATTCTCATATCGTTTATTTATTCATTTATTTTTCCTTACGAAGCTCAGCTGCTGTCTGAGACAAGGGCAAGGGCTCAGCAGCATGGCCTTGGTGGCCTGCAGGGGGAGATGGTGCAGGGCGGGGGACCGGAGCCAGTCCTGCGTTTGTCATCACTCAGCACAGGCAGCCAATCTCCTAGGAACCCATGGGAAGGACTCGGTGCAATTACAACCCCCCAGTTTTCCCCATTTCCCACCCTCCCCCCAGACCTGGGAATCAGCCTTAAAAAGAAATCGCACTGTAAAAACCCAGCTTTGGTGAATTGGTTGGAGGGGAGCAGTTCCTGGCCCTGTGATTTTGTGTGATTCCTGCTTGGGAAGAGAAAGAAAAGGCGAAGCAGGTGTGAAGGAAAGAGGCAAAACCCCAGTGCTGCTGGTTCAGCCCCTGCCCTTCCCGTGGTGACCAGTGCATCTCTATGGAGAGCTGGAATGGCACATTCTGCCTAGTTGGAACCAGACATTTTTCCATTGTTGGTTTGTGGAGGGAAGTGTGGAGTGAAATTTTGCCCGTAGTGAGAGGGCTGAAGTAACCACCTCAAACATCAGCCCAGCCCCAGGTATGTGCAGGCCTCCCAGCTTGCTCAGCACTGCCTTGGAGCCTCTGCTTGTGTTATTTGCTTTCACTGTCTCCCGAACTCCAGCAAAAACCCCAGGAGTGACATGCCACAAAGGCAGGATGTTTTCCAGGAGGTATTTTGTATCAGGGAAAAACCCATTGGAGTGTCCGAGCGGGTGTCACGGTGTTCCCCCTTCAATGGATATTAACGTCTTGTCCTGCCTTTGAAAGGGATTGGAATATAGCTTTAACAAAATTAGTAATTGCCCAGTATAGGTCTGGATTCATAAACAGAGGCTCCTAAGTGTGCTGCTGCTGGCTGGGGGAAGGATGCCAGGGAGTGTGGAAATGTCATGGAATTCTTGCTCAAATCCAGCCGGCAATCACTCCAGAAATTCCCTAGTTGAGGCACCGCATTTAGGAAACCCCATTCCCAGCTTAATTATAGACAGAGCCATGGAAGGAAAGGCAATCTCGTCACACAGGCTTTATAGCTGCCACTGTAACTACTGCCTGACACTGGGAATCCTATTCCTCATAGCCATCTGTAGTGGGAGCAGAGCTGGGAAACAGGGCAAATGCCCTGTGCCTCCATCGCCTCCCAACAGAAAAGCCTTGTCTGTATGGACCCCTCCTCTTTGTATCCCCTAGCCATAACCTCTGCCTTCCTCAGAATCCTGCATCGTTGCAGCAAGGGTGGAAAACCTGGAGCTCCGTCCCTGACTGTTGCAGAGCTGAAGATTGATGTTTCAGTGCTTTTTGGATCCAGCCCTTGGGGAGCAGGATTGGCCTGCAGCTGCTGGGAGTCCTGGCCTAGGGGATTAACAATAAACCCCTAAGCCTGGCTCTGAAAGGTCGCCCTGCGTGTAACATTTAGAAGAACCTCAAAATGTTATTTCACGGAGTATTTTTATTTTTTTCTGCACGGGAAAAGCAAATATCTAAGCTACTATGACAGAAATGCCCCCTTCCTGACTCTCCCCTGTGCATGGGGATTCATGAACGGTGGGGATGCGGTGGGACGAAGCACGGGAGCAGAATGGCAATGGCCATGGCACTGTCGCCTTTCATTCATTAATGTCCCAGAGCCAGGGAGGATGCTGGAGCCACACGTGGGGCAGCTGCACATAACCTTGGGATGCTTTATGAAGGTGAGAGCTGTTGACAGAAGAGATTCACACCTCCTTCTGTGGCATTACCCTCTCCATTTAGGACGGTTAACCCTGAATTCTGTCTCCTTAGATTCACAGTTCCTCTCTTGGGAGCAACCCAAGGGGCACAGAGTGTGCGGCTGCAGGTGAGCTCAAGGGGTCGCAATAAGATTCCCAAAATAGTGTTAAATGCACATGCCAAGGGCTGGCTCCTGCATCCGTCACCCCTCATAACTCCCTTCTGAGATAAGAGGTGCTTGATCTGAGTGACGATGGAACAGTCGACTGCAAGCCCTGCGCATTTTCCTCCATCCTTCATGCTGGAGCCTTCTGATCCAGCAGGGTCAGCGAGTGGCCCTGCTGCTGGCCTTCCTCCTTTGGCCACTGCTGGTGTCACCTTCGAGCATCACAGCCAGTGACGTTTTGCCGCTGATGGCCCAAAAAGCCACTTGGCGTCGGCGTGGTCCTCCTTCTTGGGGAAGAACAAAAACCAAACAGGACAGGTTTAGTCACATTTACATGCATCACAATTTAGGAGCAGGGAGCTGCTGTAAGAGCTCAGATAGAAAACCAAAGTGGTATTCCATTAAAGAGCATATTAATGTTTGTGGGGTTTCTGTAATTTAGACTCCACCAGACACACACACTCACACAGCTCAGTGAGTAAAGGAGCCAGCAGCAAAGCCCTCCTGCGGGTGGTGGGGACACTGCAGGCGGGGAGGGGCAGATCCCTGATGACCCCTGGCTCTGGCAGCCTCTGCCCCTCTCCCACTGAACGGCCCCAGGGGACACAGCAGCGCAGCTCCTGGGAGTTGGTAAACCCCAAATGGGTGGGGATGGACCAAAGATGGAAAACAATCTGGATTTGGGGAGGATCCCCATCCTCTCTGGACTCCCCAGCCGGCTCCAGAGCACCCAAACATGGGGAGGGGCACCAGCAGAGAGGGGAAGAGAAGGGAGCGGAGGGAGTGCCAGGGCTGGAACAAAGGTTTGAACCTTAGGAAAAACAGCAAAATAAAGCCAGGAAGGTGAGGCTGCAGAGATGCAGAGACGTCCATCCAGCCTTGGGGTGGAACTCTTCCAGTAGGAAGAGTTTGCTTCACCCCATGCCACCCTGGGCGCTGCCACCCAGCACGGTTTCTTGCTGGCAGCAGAGAAGGGGCCTGACCCCATCACTCTGGTCCTGCCTCGGGCCTGCTCTGGACCAGAGCCCCGCAGGTGGGGGGGCCAGCAGCACTGGCCGTTACTTATCATGGGAAAGATGGATGCGTGCCTTTAGCCGCTTGTGCGTTCCTTGGGTCCTGGATCTTGCCTGCGTTGAAGAGGCAGGGGTGGATGAACCTGGAAGCACAAAGTTTTGCTCAGGTATCTGCAGCCGCACTCTCAGCTGGCACCGGGGCTACCACAATCCCTATCCCAGGGGGAATGGAAGGTTTTATATCCCCAGAGCCAGGCAGCCACCACCCGAGCCGGCTGCTACAGCACAGCCTGGCCCTTCCGCCATCCCCCAGCCCAAGGGGACAACACGACAGCTCTTCGAGGCTGAAGCACCAACTCCCTCACTACCAACGCCTTCTCCAAGGCCTGAGGGGCGCTGGCCAAAGAAGGGTGCAGGAGTTCCTGGAAAGCAACACGCCACTGTGAGCCGGGCTCAGCAAAGGAGGAAGAGCCTGGCTTTAGGGAGCTGGAGGCACTCGCAGGAGCCGATGAATCCACTGCATCCAGAGGGGGCAAGGAGCAACATTTCAGATTCCCCTCCAACCCCAGGGGCTGGGGACTGGGGCAGCGAGTGAGGGAAGCAACTTGCCTTCGCATGGCAAGGCTCTGCACAGTCCCAGCACCAGCCCCTCAGGGCTGCCGAGCCCAGGCAGCACAGCCAGGTCTGGCAGGAAAGCAGCTGCCTAAATCTAACCCTGCCCTTCACCCCCGCAGAAGCCCCGTCCGCCCCGACTCACCTCCCAGCACGGGCGCGCTGCCACTTCTGGGCTGGCTGGTGTCAGTGAGACAGCTGGTGCTGGAATTGGCAGGCCCAGAAACCACCGATGTTGTGGTCGCAGACGCTGCCCCTGTGCGGCTGGTGCCCGAGGAGCCCTGGGCGTTGGCTGTGCCCAGGGACATACCTTCCCCACTGGTGCTGGGGACCTCATCTGCTGGGAGGGAGCAGGAAATCAGGACCCACAACTTGCTGTATGGGACCACCCCTTAGCAGAGCCTCCCAACAGGAACAGCTCACAGATCTGGCCCTGGGGATCCTTGCCCATCACCCTGGCGACTGTGGGGCACGAGCTCTCCCACCAGAGTCTTCACCAGGCTCTAGGAGTTTCAGACCCGAGGACCAGGCAGCACTGGCCCAGGAGGTTCCTTAGCCTGCCCTGCACGGACACCCCACTGCCCTGCCAGCCCGCGCCATGGCCGTCTCCTCCTTGCCGTGCCTTCACATTCCCACTCTGCCCTTACCCGCCTTATGCAACCGCTGCTGCGCTGCCTTCCTCTTCGCCTCTTATGATCTCTGCCATGATGGGGTAGCCAGAATCAGGCCCAGGAGGCTGCCAAGAGAGCAGTAGCTTAGTTCCTTCTCAGGGAAGCCGGCAGAGCCACTCTGAAGGAGGTGTGGAAGCAGGCTGGTGCCAGAGCCGGGAAGCCGTACCTGCTCTGGCAGCGGGCAGCACAGTCACGCACAGCCCACCACACACTGGGGCAGGGGAGAGCATCACTTCCCACTCAGCCAAGGATGAGACCTCCTGCCCCAAGGCAGGCAGGTCAGCCTGCCCCCAGCCCTGCACAAATTGCACTGGGCACATTCCGTCCCCAGACGACGGCAAAAGAGGCTGCGAGACAGCGACGTACCAGCACCAGTGGTTCATTACCCCAGGGCACCAGCAGGCAGATGCTCCTCCTGTGTGGCCTTCCGTTTCCCTGCGATGGTGGTGGGCTCGGGGTCTGGTGCCGCTTCTCCTCAGCCCTCTCGACAGCTACAGGAGGAGACAAGTCAGGAGCAGCTCCCAGCAGGGGCGTTTGGCCTATACCAAGGGGGTTGTCCCTTCTCACTACTCTCTGGATCCCCTTCTTGGAGGGCAGAACCAGGGACACGGATTTCAGCCGCGGACAAGGCTGCGATGCCCTGGGGCAGCAGCTGGCCACCAGAGATCCACGGAGAAGCTGTCACAAGAGCCTGCTGGGGCTCCACGGGCCAGCGGCCCCATCCCACCTCCACAGACACTCCTTGCCCGCTGCCCACCCGAACCACAGACCACACAAACTGCCAGACGTGGCCACATCTTGCACTGTGCCACAGGACCCTAGACACAATGGGCACACGGGAGAAAACGCCACTGCCTCAGCACCAGCACGTTCCTAGTTTCCAGGGACACCTCAAGCTCATCCCACCTGCAGACCTGAGCTACCTCGTGTCCCACAGCTGGCCGGCACCAGTGGCCCACCCAACCCTGGCACAGAGCTGGGCCCCACCTGCACTCATCTTCCTCCATCTGCACAGCCCTGGTCGCTGTCACTGGCTCACGGCTCCATCGTCGCGCCTCCCGTTCCCTGTGCAAGCAGGAGAGAGCCAGTTAGGGTCGGCCCCCTGCCCTGGGAGCAGGACGAGACCCAACACGCCAAGGACTCCCACAAGCATCCCTGCTGTGTTTCTTTGCCGTCTTTGCCAAACAGCAGAGCTCAGGGCAACAGCCTTGAGTCACCGCAGCAGCCTGAGCGTGGCTCCAGGTAGAGGAGCTGCACTGCTCCCCTCCCCTCCCCAGGGCCCGGGCTCGGGCAGCTCAGGGCAGCAGCCGGGGATCCCGGGTGGGAGCCGCTGCTCTTCACAGGGACCCACCCTGTCCTGCTGTTCCACAGCACCGCAGGGGAACAAGGCTGCACCCTGCGCTCTGGCCCAGGAACCAAACACGGGGAAGGCAGATGTGAACACAGACTGTTTATTTGACGTGGGGGACATAAAAAGTGGGAAGGTGAGCGAGGGAAGATTGCACCTTCGCAGCAAAGCGATACTAAAACGGTAGTAAAATCCCAAGATGACAACTGCATTAGAAGAAGAGAGCAGCGACAAGACAGCAACAACAGCCTAACAAGAAGAGAACAGCAGAACAACACTACCAAAACCAGAGCATACCAAGGGCAGAGATGCACAACCATTCATCCAGCCTTGCCTGTGCAACTGTTCCAGGAGGAAGAATTGGATTCCCCCCGTTCCATCTCGGGCGCTGCCTCCCAGCACGGTTTCTTGCCCCCATCAGTCCGGGCCCGCCTCCCACCGTCTCCCCGCACCTCGGGCCTTGCCTCGGCTCCACAACCGCTCCCACACGGCGCTGCTGCCGGCACAGCTACGTCTTCACACCGGATCCCCCACGGGCCTCCCAGCACAGACCGGAGCCGCACCCGGCCCTGACAGCGCCAGCTGTCACTCACTCGGTCACTCACTCACTCGGTCACTCACTCACTCACTCACTCGGTCACTCACTCACTCACTCACTCGGTCACTCACTCACTCACTCACTCGGTCACTCACTCACTCACTCACTCACTCGGTCACTCACTCACTCACTCACTCGGTCACTCACTCACTCACTCACTCGGTCACTCACTCACTCACTCACTCGGTCACTCACTCACTCACTCGGTCACTCACTCACTCACTCACTCGGTCACTCACTCACTCACTCACTCGGTCACTCACTCACTCACTCACTCACGCAGCACTCACTCACTCACTCGGTCACTCACTCACTCGGTCACTCACTCACTCGGTCACTCGGTCACTCACTCGGTCACTCACTCACTCGGTCACTCACTCACTCGGTCACTCACTCGGTCACTCACTCGGTCACTCGGTCACTCACTCACTCGGTCACTCACTCACTCACTCGGTCACTCACTCACTCACTCGGTCACTCACTCACTCACTCGGTCACTCACTCGGTCACTCACTCGGTCACTCACTCGGTCACTCACTCGGTCACTCACTCGGTCACTCACTCGGTCACTCACTCGGTCACTCACTCACTCACTCACTCACTCACTCACTCACTCACTCACTCACTCACTCACTCCCTCACTCCCGCTGCGCCTCCCCAGGACTTGGCTGCGCCTTGGGAGCGGCGATCTCGAAGCGCTTCCCGCCGCGCCGCGCTCGCACCACGGCCCCCTCAGGGAGGGGGATCCCGGCCGTGCGGGCTAAAATGGCCGCGGTCGCGGCTGCCACACAAGTGGGCGGGTGGGCGGGCAGCTGCGCTCCGAGCCGCCCCGCGCTGTTTGTCCATTGGCCCGGAGCGCTGAGCGCTGTGCTGTCATTGGCTGACTCCTCCGTGTCCGTCCCTGCGCATTGCCCGCCTCCCGTTCGCTTGGCAAAGTCCCTCCGGAGGGAAAGAGCGCGCTGCGGCCGGGGCCGGCGTCCCCTGGGCCGAGCGAGGCGGGAGCTCTCCGGCGGTGCGGGCCGCGGGAGCGGGTGTTGCGCTGTGGCCGGAGCGGAGGGGGGCGGGTGTCGGGTGTCGGGTGTCGGGTGTCGGGTGTCGGGTGTCGGGTGTCGGGTGTCGGGTGTCCGTGCGAGGGAGCGGGGCCGTGTCCGTGCGGGACCGGCGGAGCCGGGGTTGGCCGTGCAGGAGCTCGGGCGTGTATGGAAGGGAAGTGCAGCGGGGAGGATGTTGTGGGGGGTGCTGGCCGGGTGCGGGGTCAGAGGCGTGAGGTGGTTTCGGGGCAAGGGGACGAGAGGTTTGTGTGAGGATGTGCCGTGGTTCCGTGGGTCGGGCGAGCTCGGAGCAGGAGTCAATGGTGCGTGCGGAGGGGCAGGGGTAGGGCAGGCCCAGGGGTGAGGGGCGGGGGGGCGGCTGCATGGGCGGTGAGGCCCAGGGGAGGTGGGGGTGTTCCATGGGGAATTGCAGGGGTTGCCCGGGGAGGGGGGGCGGAGCGGGGTTCCCGGGGTGCTGCAGTTTCCCGTAGCGCCCCTGGAGGGGTTCGCTGGGGCTGCCGCAGAGCCGCAGCGCTCCCAGCTCTGCTCTTTGGGAGGTTCAGTGTTGCTGGTGAAGGGCTTCCCGTCAAGGTTGTGACCTGAATCGAGGTTTCGGTGTGGCCTTGAAACTGGATCAGAGCTCTCGTAAGCAGAGTGGCAGCTCATGTGTACGAGCAAGGGTTGTGCTCAGCAGCAAGCCCTTGGAGGTGATTTGGCCCTTGCCACGGAGCTTTGTAGCTCGAGAGATTTGCGCGTGTTGGATCTGTGCAAAAGTAAGGAACTTCTTCCTTCTGTCCAATCTCAACTTCCCCTGTTTAAGTTTTAAGCCGTTACCCCTTGTCCTATCACTCCAGTCCCTAGTGAAGAGTCCCCCTCCAGCATCCTTGTAGGCCCCCTGGAGACTGGAGGCTCCCTTGTAGACTGGAAAGACAGCTCAATCTAGACTTGTTTCCAGGAAATGAAATGGCTTTATTAACCTTTGTATTTCTAAACTGCAGGCATGAGTACTAGTGATGGTAATACCCTAGTTTTCTGTTGCTGGGCTGGGAAGCAACCAAATGGTCGTATTCTCTGGACACAGTTTTGAGGTTAATGTTCTTGGTTTCCCAAAGGAAAATGTAATGATGCTGAGAGTACGTGGAACTGTAGTGGGAGTAATGATTGTCTGGATTTTGTGCTTCAAATATTGTAGTTGTGTGGCGTGTGCTTGTGGGATCCCATAAGCTTGTGTGTGTTGAGGGCAGACGGTGTTCTGTGTATTTTTCTTGTTGTTGGGTTCATGTAAAAGCTTTCAACGGGTAGCTGTTTAACGTTTCGGGCATGAAAGGGTTAATGCAAAAGTGCGGTTGCCGGTGGGTATTTATGGTTGCTGCTGAAGCAGGCAGGCCGCTATAGTTGCTGCCCAGCAGGACGGCTTTTGCAAAAAAAAAAAAAAAAAAAAGGGGGGGGGGGGCAGAGAGTAATGATGCTGCATTTAACCTGTCTAACCTGTCTACTTCTGAAGAACTGATAACCTGGGGGAGGGGGTATATTTGTGTCCTCCTGCCTGCAAAGTTTGTCAAGCCTTGCCATGAGCTGGACAGAGGAATGGAAAAACCTGATGCCTCAGCTACAGGAGCTGACCGTGAATACCCCAAGCAGAATGAGATAGAGGAAGAGAAAGAACGAATAACTGCAAAACATCACTTGGGGGCAACTGAAAAGTAACATCCTGCCTATGTGTGCTTGTAAAGTAGCTATTATTAGAGGTTGTGATTTTGTGTATAAAACCACCTGTATTTACTAGCCAGTCGCTAATAAGAAACTGCATTTTGTATTGTATAGATTTGTCACTTGTAAAAGAGATGTTAGAGTATGCAAATTTGCAGTAGCTGCTAGAAAAATGCTAAGGCAAAAGCTAGAAAGATTCTAATACAATGGTACTGTTATAAAGCAGGTAATGGAACAAATTAAGAGGGTGGGAGATTTCCAGTGGTAAGAAATTTCTTTGGCTAGTCCCTCGCTACCATCAGCATCTTCCAACATGCTGCTGCACCCTGTAATAGTTACTCTGCTAATGTAAATGTGTGTGTGCCTTGCTGTAGTGGCAACTTGTTACTGGATAAAACAAAAGTGGGGAGATGTGGAGGCAGTGTTCTCACGGGGGAATGCATAATTGGTACATAAACTCTGAATAATCCTGAAAGATACAGCAAGGCCATGAGAGGCCAGAAGAAGCTTAAGCAAGCAAGATAAGAGGCGGAATTCACCAAGTTAATGAGAACTGTGGACTGTTGGCAAGCTTCCAAGGTTGAGTTCTCACACCTGTGTTTAACCAATTACATGCTAGTCACTAAGGGTGTTCAAGGCACGTATCCAGTCATAATATGCCAAATCACTTGTCGTGGTTTAAACCCAGTCAGGTAACTTGTTCACTCACTCCCAGTGAGTGGTGCCGAGCTGACAACAATCAAGGTCCGTGTCCGTCTCCCCCCCCCAACTGCACCGGGGCTCTCCCCTTCCCCGCTCCCGGAGGAACGGGGAGGAGGATCGAGAGAGTGCAACTCCTACGGGTTGAGACAAGAACAGTCCAGCAACAAATCACCACCGCTACTATCAGCTAAAACAATGATAAGGGAAAATAACAAGGGAAGAGAATACGATACCACCGGCCAAGAAAACGAGTTCCACCCGGAAGCTCCTGTCCTTCCGGGTAACTCCCAGTTACCCCCCACCCCGGGCATGACGTGCTGTGGTATGGAATACCTCCCCTTCTAGCCCGGGTCAAGCGCCCCGTCTCTGCCTCTTCACAGCTTCCCCTCCTCCCTGGCAGAGCATGAGCCTCACAGAGTCCTTGGTCAGGGTAAACATCACTTAGCAACAACCGAAAACATCGGCTTCACCAACGCTGCTCTCAAACTAGAAGTCAAAACACAGCACTGCACCAGTTAACACAAAGGAAAAAACATGACTGCTACTGCTGAACCCAGGACATCACTGTAAGGGCTTCAGCCGGGGCCTTGGCTCAGCTAAACAGACTGAATTGCTGAGTTGCTAAGCAGACAAATACTACATCGAAGGCAATTCCTGATTTGTTGTTTAATGTTGACTCTCTAAGACATGCAACACTACAGAACCTTTTGTTGTTGGAACAGGGACATGGATGTGAAGAGTTTGATGGAATGTGTTGTATGAATCTTTCTGGTCATTCTAATTCGATACATGCACAGCTGAAAACCCTGGCTCAGCTTATCCAGCAACTGCAAGTGAGCAATGACTTAGGGATAACTAAATGGTTGTCCTCATGGGGCATTACAGGTTGGCTTAAAACACTGCTATTTGAAGGACTGCGCTTATGTATCATTGCTATTTTAATCACTGTAGTTGTTAGACTTGCTTATAGTTGCGTGATGAAACAGGTGAACAGAACAACCCACACTGTTTTGCTTGCACAAAGAAAAAGTGGGGAATTGTTGCAGAATGGCTGCAAGAGCAAGGCCATGGATCCTTAGAGGCCTTGTGTGAGCAAGGCAAGGTGTAGGCCTCACAGGTAAGCGGATACCGGATGTGGGAGGAGAATGTGAAGGAAGCTGTGTAGAACTAACGAATACTGTTCTGACTAGTAGGCGTGGCTAAACACCATGTGGATATAAGCGAAGTGCGCCACAAATAAAGTAGAAGTTTGCTTATCACCCATATTGGGTTGGCGTGTCTTGCTTCTCCTCGCCGCTTACACTTCTGCAGGACCTTTCCAAATGCCGGTTTCCAAATCCTTATACTGGACCAGAACACCCAGAGTTTTAGTCATATAACCTGAACCTAATGCCTGACCATGTATTATGGCCGGGGGATCATTAAAGTCTCCTGTCAATCGCAAAAAATTCATAACATATACAGCTTTCTATATCCTTGCTACCGGTGTAAGTCCTTCCCCCGTTTTTTGTTATTCCAACAGTTGTTTCAAAGTTTGATGTGTTCGTTCAATAATAGCTTGTCCTGTAGGAGAATAGTGTCAATAGTAACATGGGCATATTTCAATTTCCCGAAAGAGGGTACATGAGTCACATCCATTTGCCAAAGCTGAAGAGGCTGGAGGCCTCGAGGGTTGACTCCAAGGCCTATACCTGCTGCTTGGCCTTGGCAATCGGGACAAGATTAGTGATTTTTGTCATGATGTGATCTAAGGCCTCATACTGAGCTTTTGATAGAACTCTTTTGTTCTGCCTTTGACTCACCCTTTAAAAGGGGCATGAGATCAGTCAGATCATCATTTGAGATTTGAGCTATTTTCGAATTTTCAGGGATGTTGACCGGAGGAGCATGCGTTTGCACCATGATCCCAATATTTCCAGTATAGTCAGCATCAATTACACTGGGTAATACAAAGATTCCTTTCCTTGATGTTGATGATTGTCCCAGTAGCAAAGCACATAACCCATGACCAAGGGGCCCATTTAATTTAGATGGAATACAATGAACAGAAGTATCAGTTATGGTAAAATCTATTGCTGTTGCCACGTCCACTCCGGCACTCCCTGTGGTGGCGGAGGGGATGCAGTCCAGACACCCTGATTTTGTGTTGTCGTGCGGGGTGGCATTGCACTCACATTCAAGTTTCCCAACAGGGTTCTGTCTTTTTTAAACTTTGAACAACATTCAATTGTCTTGTGGCCAAATTTGTCACATTTAATACATTTGTCTGCAAGACCAGTAACACCACCCTGAGGGGGTCGGGTTGCTGAACTAATTTTCTTTACAGTACACTGCTATTTAAAATGTCCCATCCGTCCACAACTGTAACATCTCGTACCTTTAGGATCCCCACGATCACCCTGACCTTGTTGTAGAAGGGGTTTAACAGCAGCGGTGAAGGCAGTAGCCATGTATCCAGCCTTTTCCTCTGCTGTGCCCACTTTAGAACATGCATCCATCATTTCTTGAAGACCAGCAGATTTTGGCAAAACCTGCAAATTATGCTTACAAGCTGGGTTAGCATTTTCCATAGCCAGAGACATAAGCATCGATTCTTTAGCATTAGATGCCAGATCAATATTCTTTTCGATAGCCTCTGTCAATCTGTCAATAAATTGCATATGGGGCTCAGGAGGTCCCTGCTTTACTGATGTATATGAAGGATTAGGCTTTCCTGCTTCCGGCACAGCTTTCAGAGCAGCTAAAGCCAATTGCTGTGCTTGCTGTAAAACTTCAATTTTCATACAAGCTTGTACTCCATCAGGGTGAAATTGTCCCTTTCCCAATAACATTTCAGATGAAACACTGTGCAAAGGGTGATGAGGATTACACTCTGAATTCTCATCTGCAGCCCTTGCAGCAAGCTCCTCAAACCCACTTTTAAAATGCAGGAGCTGTGAAGGAGTTAATAAAATTGCAGCCACTCTGAGACAATCATTTGGAGTTAGAACATTACTAGAAAAGAAAGCAAACATCATTTGCTGGGTATATGAGGAAGACAACCCATACTAATTGCTCCCTTAATTTCTTTCACAGCTTTCCAGTCCATAGGAGTCCAGACAGACTGTCCCTGAGGATTCATAATAACAGGGAATGCAGTGGGAACATCTATCGGTAAAACAGTACCGTCTATAATTGCATCCTGAATGCAGCCTCGCCATCTCATGGCACTCGGATTGGCTTTATTAGATGTAGGAGTCGGTGGTAACGGCACATCACACGGACTGATTTTATCTGGGTTTTCCGGTTTTTCTGTTTTTTCCGTTTTTTCTGGGGCTTGCTCCCTCTCCTCCCCCAACTTGTCCAGACGATCCCGCAAGTCCTGCAATTGCTTATCTAAGGATTTCGTCCATTGTCGCCAGTTCCACTCATTTTGCAGCTCCAGTGGGAGCGATGCAAGCGGTGGTTTATGTGGTGGAGGTGGGTATTTATTCGGAGTTACACTCTCCTCCTTAGGAGACTCCCACCCCAGCAAAAATTCTTGGGGACTAAGTTCAGGGGCAGTAGCGGCACGAAAAGGGTTAACATCAGTTTGTTTCATTTCCTCACTAGCCCCTACAGGCTCCCGAGTATCAACTGGAGCTACCGCCGATAAAGGCGTTGTCGACACAGGATAGGGGAAAGGCGCAGGGTCCTCAAACATTCGTACCTTACTGCGTGCTGGTTTTTGACCAGAATGTTTTATGCCCTAAACAGACGACACTACCATGGCTGTAGCACCGGGTGCTGAATCTAATGTAGGTGCCGAGCCCTGCTGTTGTGAAGGCGAGTCAGAGAGAGCTGTAAAAACAGATTTTGCCGCCTGTTTGCGGCTAGAGTCCCTTTTAGTAGTAACTAGGGGGCAGCAAGAGACTTTGCCTCCTTAAACCCACAAGTAACTTGATCCCACAGGCATGCCCCAATTGTTTTCCTTACTTTTTTCTTTACTTAATTGATTCCCCATCCTAACCCTCTTCCAGACCCCGTCGGCTCTTACCTTATTTGCACTGCGCAGTGTCTTCTGGGCTCACTAGGCTCTGTTCCGAGGCGTCTACCTCCCGACCCTGGTCCTGCCGGATCAAACCCAGCCGACGTCCCTGCGGCTCCGCGTTTTCCACTTTCTTCGGTGCCACGCACTTTAATTCTTTCAGCTTCAATATGAAAAATATGGGGGGTCCCTGTTTGGGCGCCAATTGCCGCAGAATATACATGGACTCAGTCAGAGATCAATATGATCAGACTAAAAGCCGTTTATTACAAAGCCTTAACCCCTTAAATACTATTTCTACTTGCACTCACAGTGATTTGGCATACTATGATTGGATACATGTCTTGAAGACCCTTTGCAACTACCATATAATTGGTTAAGCACAGGTGTGGGAACTTGACCTCGAAAGCTTGCCAACAGTGCACAGTTCTCATTACATCAGTGAGTTCCAGCTTCTTCTTATCTTGCTTGCTTAAGCTTCCTTGGGCCTCTCACGGCCTTGCTGTATCTTTCAGGATTATTCAGTTTATGTACCAATTATCCATTCTCCCGTGACAACACTGTCTCCGCAGGGAGCCAGCGTGGGCCTGAATCTGTAATGACGCAAGCACATCTTCGTTCCCAAGTTAGCAGTGGTACTGGACCTTCCCAATTTCCTTCCCAAGCTTTTACCATAACCTTAATTTAACCTTCATATTCGAGTATTCCGGTTGACATGGTTTGCATGTGTTTCACAATGGGAGGAATCACACTGTCACCAGGCAAGCACAAAAAAATTCATGACACTTTGGACCTTTACCAATTTACTTACTGGCTGTTCTGAGTCCCCATTTTCTTTATTTTTGCAAATATGTCTTGATAGTCGGACGGGTGCGCTCGACAACGGCTTGTCCTGTGGGTGAGTGGGGAATGCCAGTGACATGTTGGATTCCCCAAGTTTGCAAAAAAATTTCAGTCGATTGTGAAACATATGCTGGACCATTGTCCGTTTTTATTTGTCCTGGGACTCCTAAAGTAGCAAAGGCATGACGAAAATGAGTTTGCACATGTCTAGAAGTTTTTCCTCCCAAAGCGGTCATACAAACTGCCAGTGAAAAGATGTCCATAGAAACATGAACGTATTTTAGTTTGCCAAATTCAGGGATATGTGTGACATCTGTTTGCCATATTTGAAGTGATTGAATACTTCTGGGGTTAACCGACAATGTAGGACCCTTAGTGAGTTGTTGACAATCAGGACAGGCTTGTATGATAGCTTTTGCCTCTGCCATCGACAAGTGAAACCACCGTTTTAGGACCTTTGCTGATTGGTGGAAAAATTCACGAGAAATTCGAGCTTGTTGCCATACGTTGGGCACAGGTGACACACTGACAGGTTGAGTTAAATGGTCTGCTCTATCATTTCCTTCTGCATAGAATCCTGGCAAGTTTGTCTGACTGCGATGGTGACATATATAGTGCACTTCTGTTCTTTGTTTTAACAACAACCATAACTGTTTCATATTGCTAAACAAGGTTTCAACTGCAACCTGTTTCAAATAAGCTTTTTCTAATGGTTGCGCAACTCCTACTACATACGCTGAGTCTGAAATCATATTGATTGGACATGTGTTCCATCGTTTAAACACCTCAGTCACTGCCTTCAGTTCTACAATCTGGGGTGATCCCTCAGAAAAAACTATATGTGATTTCCACTGGCCCTGTTCCTGCCATGTAGTAGCTGCTTTGCCTGATTTTCCGCTCCCATCTGTAAAGACTGTGATACCATTCACAGCTTTGAGATTGTACTTGGGTTTTTCCTCTATACATTCCTGCTGAATAAAAGTCAATATTCGATGGCTAGGATGACGGACCTTGATTGCTCCATCAAATCCTGCTAGAGCTATCTGCAGTGCTACACTATTCTGCATACACCATTGCAAATACTGTTCTGTCATAGGAATAATTATGGTTTGGCGTTCTTCACCAGATAGGTCTATGATACGATCCCTTCGTTTCATATTTAACTTACTTAGCAAATGTTTCAGCTCTGGTCACGATGTTTTTTGATGGTTGATGTGACAAAAATTGGCACTGAAGAATTTTCAGTTTCTCCTTATCAGATTCAACCCATTGCTTGGTTAATCCTACTGGCTGGAAATCATTACTGACAATCAAAAATTCAGTAGGAACTGCATTCATCATACAATGTGCCTGTCTCTCAATGCGGCTTCTGCCATCACTATTGCTTGTTTTGGTGCTGGTGTTAATTGTCTGGGTGCATTGAAGTCTGTGTCACCCTTCAACAATTCAAACAATGGTTCTAAACTTTTGTTGTCAATTCCCAATAATGCTCGAATCCAATTGATATTCCCTAACAAGACTTATGTTGTTGCAACACTGAACACAATTCTTGTTTAGCAGCTTCTAGGTTACTTTCCCAGCCACCAGTATATCATCCATATAACGATACACTAATAATTGGGGGTGTCTTTCCCAAAATGGACGCAATGCTACATCAGCATAACCTTGACATATTGTTGGTGAATTTTTCATGCCTTGTGGCAATACCACCCATTGATATCTCTGCATGGGTCCTTGTTTGTTTGTTACAACATGCTTCCAACTCTTTGAATACCAAAGACGAATGAGAGAATTTCTTCAGACGTATTGACACAAACTGAAGACACGTGGCTGACTTTAAACTTCATCACTGATTGTGAATTATCTACATAATTTTAAACTTTCCTTATTTGACAGACTTTAAAAGTAGGAAGGTATATTCTTATTTTGAGTCATAAAAAATCAAGCGTGGTTTTCACTGTAGGTCAATTTTTTATTTCTTTCATTTTGAAAATTCTGGCAGTAGCTGTTCAGAAACATTCCAAACCACAATGAGCAGTGCTGGAGGTCAGGACTGCGGTGCGTTTGCAGAGCTGTGTGTGAAGAGGAGCATCCTGACTGAGCTGTTCGTGGCCATGCGCACCGAACAGGCTGGCTACCGTGAGCCGCAGTACCCGGCATGCTCTCTGCTGGCACTGGGCACTTGGGTAAGTTCATTTGGGAAACTGTTACCAGGGCATCTGCACTGTAATGCCCATGTTTCGGGATCTTACTTCCTAGCTTTGATTACCCATACCAGTACCACCTAGTTCTCTGGGTGTTCTTCAGAAGCAGAGAAGAGAAGGCTGTGTGGAGACCTCATAGCAGCCTTCTAGTATCTGAAGGGAGCCTACAGGGATGCTGAAGAGGGACTCTTCATTAGGGACTGTAGTGACAGGACAAGGGGTAATGGGTTAAAACTGAAACAGGGGAAGTTTAGATTGGATCTAAGGAGGAAATTTTTTCCTGTTAGGGTGGTGAGGCACTGGAATGGGTTGCCCAGGGAGGTTGTGAATGCTCCATCCCTGACAGTGTTCAAGACCAGGTTGGATGAGGCCTTGGGTGCCATGGTTTAGTGTGAGGTGTGAGGTGTGAGGTGTGAGGTGTCCTTTCCAACCCTAACTATTCTATGATTCTATAATTATTGCCTCACAGAACCCCATTATAGCTCCATAGAACCCCATTATAGCATCATATAGCCCATTATAGCCCCATAGAACCCCATTATTGCCTCATAGAGCCCAATTATTGACTCGTAAACCCCATTATAGCCTCATAGAGCCCCATTATTGCCTCATAATGCCACATTATAGCCCCATAGAACCCCATTATACTGCCATAGAATCCCATTATTGCATCATAGAGCCCCATTATAACCCAATAGAACCCTTTTACTGCCTAATAGACCTCATTATTGCATCATAGACCCCATTATTGCCTCATAGAGCCCCATTATTGCATCATAGAGCCCCATTATTACCTTACAGAGCCCCATTATTGCCTCATAGAGCCCCATTATTGCCTTATAGAGCCCCATTACTGCCTCATAGAACCCCATTCTTGCATCATAGAGCCCCATTATTACCTTATAGAGCCCCATTATTGCCTCACAGAGCCCCATTATTGCATCATACTGCCCCATTATAACCCCATAGAGCCCCATTATTGTGTCATAGAGCCTCATTATATCCTCATAGAACCCCATTATTGTGTCATAGAGCCCCATTATTGCCTCATACAGCCCCATTATTGAGTCATAGAGCCCCACTATAACCCCATAGAGCCGCATTATTGCACCATAGTGCCCCATTATAGCCCCATAGAGCCCCATTATTGCCTCATAGAGCCCCATTATTGCATCATAGAGCCCCACTATTGCCCCATAGAGCCCCATTATTGCCTCATAGTGCCCCATGATTGCGTCTTAGAGCCCCATTATTGCCTCATAGAGCCCCATTATAGCCTCATAGAGATCCATTATTGCCTCATAGACCCCATTATTGCCTATAGACCCCATTATTGGCCACTGGGGTTGATTGAAGATTGGGGTTAATTGAAAGATGGAGTTGATTAAGGGATGGGGTTGATTAAATGTGGAGTTGATTGAAGGATGGGTTTGATTGAAGGACGGTGTTGATTTGTGACTGGGGTTGATTGATGTATGGGGTTGTAAATGATTAACTTCAAGGACGTTAGGCTTTGTTAGCAACTATTACGATGATGGCTTGACTTGATTTGGGAGGGGCTTTACCCACACTTACTACAAGCGTGCTGATGACTAAAAAGGCCAAGGAGCAGTGGGATTTTAGGTGAGGCACAGCATGCGCAGAACTGGCCCCGTCCTTTACGCCTGATGTTTGTCTGCCAGGGCCTAGCGAGCTTGGACGGTGACAGCAAAGTCCTCCGGTCGCAGGTTTGGTTAGAGTGTCCTTTTCTGAGACGGATGGCCTTACAGGGCCCAATGAGCTCTGTCTGCCGGGGTTTGAAGTTAGAGCTGTCCTTCTCCTAGGGTGGTTGCCCAAGGCTGGTGAGCCCATCCTGCCCATGGACACACTTTGTCTGCCCCTTCAGTTGAGACCAGTCTGGAATGGGAGACCCTACGGGAGGCATGAGCCACCACCAGCGTAGCTCCCAACCTCACTGGGGCATGCAGGCTCTTCCCCCATGACAGGGGGGTGTCCGTGAAAGAGATAACCCCATTATACCCCATTATAACTGCATTATAGTCCATTATAACCCCATTATCCCCCAATATACCCTATTATACCCCATAATAACCCCATTATAACCCATTATACCCCATTATAACACATTATACCCAATTATAACCTTATTGCAACACATTATAATCTATTATACTTTATTATACCACCATTATACCCCATTGTCCTGGGTTCAGCAGTAGCAGTCATGTTTTTTCCTTTGTGGTAGCTGGTGCAGTGCTGTGTTTTGACTTCCAGCCTGGGAACAGTGTTGGTGAAGCCGATGTTTTCAGTTGTTGCTAGGTGATGTTTACCCTGACCAAGGACTTTGTGAGGCTCATGCTCTGCCAGGGAGGAGGGGAAGCTGTGAGGAAGCAGAGATGGGGCGCCTGACCCAGGCTAGCCAGGGAGGTATTCCATACCACAGCACGTCATGGCCGGGGTGGGGGGTAACTGGGAGTTACCCGGAAGGACACGGGCTTCCGGGTGGAACTCGTTTCTTGGCCGGTGGTATCGTATTCTCTTCCCTTGTTATTTTCCCTTATCATTTTTGTAGTTGATAGTAGCGGTGGTGATTTGTGTTGTACATTGGTTGCTGGACTGTTCTTGTCTCAACCCATAGGAGTTGCACTCTTTCGATCCTCCTCCCCATTCCTCCAGGAGCGGGGAAGGGGAGAGCCCCGGTGGGGCGGACACACGGCCCTCGATTGTTGTCAGCTCGGCACCACTCACTGGGAGTTAGTGAACAAGTTACCTGACTGGGTTTAAACCACGACACCCATTATACCCTATTATAACCCCATTATACCCCATTATAGCCCATTTTACCCCATTGTAACCCCATTATAACATTATACCCAGTTATAACCCCATTACAACCCATTATACCCTATTATACCGCCATTATACCCCATTATAACCCAGTAAATGACCCTAAAAGTGCTGTTTTCACCCCAAAATGATGTTGACGCAAAGGAGCCTTTTATGGGGGGTGCTCTCAGCCCGTGCCCACAGCAGCCCCAAGGCGCCAGGGAGGGGCAGCAGCTGCGGAGCTGGGATGGGTCCGGATGGAGGGCGAGGAGCCCGCGGGGGTGGAGCAGGAGGCGGTGCTGGGTGATGACCACGTGACGGGGGGCGGGGGGAGGGGGCTACGGGGGGGCGCAGGGGCCAGGATCGGGCCCGGGCCCCGCCCCCTCCTCCCCCCCCCCCTTCCCTCCTTCCCCCCTCCCCCACGCCCGCCCCAGTTTGGTCCCGTCCAGTTCCCGCCAATTTCGCCCATCATGGCGGAGCTGGAGCTCCCCTCCGATCCCGAGCTGCGCAGGTTGGAGCCCGCGGGACCCCCCAGTTGGGGCTTTTGGGGTCCTGGGGGGGTTGGGGTGCTCCTGACCCCCTCTCTTTGTCTCCCCCCCACCTCCAGGCTGTGCACGGGGCCCTGTGCCCCCATCCGGGAGTACATCATGGGCCACGTGCGGCACCCGCGGTGAGGGGGGCACCCCAACATCTGGGGGGAGGAGCTGCAACATCTGGAGGGACCCCAAACCTCGGATCGGTCCCTAAAATACATGGCGGGGGGAGGAGGGGGGTGTTCCTATAGGAACGTGAAGAAGATCAAAGGGAACCTGCTGTGGTATCCGCTGCACCCCAAAGTGGGGGGGGACACCCAAGCTCATTGGGGAGCCTCCAAAACCCCTCAGGACCCCCTCAAACCCCTTTGCCTGTTAGGACCCCCCAAAGTTCCATTAGGATCCCAGCAACCCCCCAGCACCCCCCAGTTCCCCCTTGTGACCCCCCCCCAACCCCTTTTCTTCTCCCAGATCCATGCACAGGAGCCCAAATTCCTTTAGGACCCCTCCAAATCCCATTGGGATCCCCAGGAACCCCCAGTTCCCTCCCATGATCCTCCCCGATCCCCCCAACTCCTCCTTTAACTCCCACAGCCCCCAGGTTTCTTCCTTAACTCGGGGTTCAGGTACCAGCACCTCAAGGAGATTCAGGTTTGGGGGGCGGGGTGGGGAGCGTTAGAGGGTTTTGGGGGGCTCTATGGGGTTTTGGGGGGTCCCACAGGGACCAAAACACCCCTCTGCACTCCAAAACCATCCCCCCTGCACCTCAAAACAACCCACTGCATCCCAGAACGCCCCCCCTGCACTCCAAAACCATGCCCCCTGCACACCAAAACACAAACCCTGCACTCTAAAACCACCCCCATGCATCCCAGAAGCCCCATGGCACCCCAAAATCACCCCCCTGCACCCCAAAACACACCTCTGCACCCCAAATCTACCCCTACTGCAGCCCAAAACAACCCCCCGCACCCCAAAAGCACCCACTGTGCACCCCAAAACACCCCCCCGTGCACCCCAAAACACACCCTCTGCTCCCCAAAAACACCCTATGGATTCCCCCATGCACCCAAAACCCTCTCAAGGACCCCCCGAATGCATCCTGCAGCCCGGTTTCCTCCCCTGCAACCCAAAACTGCCCCTGGGCCCTCCCCCATGATCTTTTCCTCCCCACTCCTGAACCCCAGAAACCTTTAGGGACCCCCTCTATACTTCAAACCCCTCTGGGTTTCCTTCTGAAGTGGGTGCTGAGCTCATAGGGGTCCTTAAAGCCCCCCCAGATTCTCCCGAAACCCAGTGCTGAGACCTTTTGGGGTGCCCCCAACCCCTCCATGGTCCCTGCAGCCGTTTTGGGGTCCCCAAAATGGGATCTGGACCCCTTTGGGCCCCCCAGACTCCCCTCAACGTTTGGCTTTGGGCCCCCCTTGCCACCAGGTTGATGCTGGAGGCCACGGGGCTCTCAGGGGCTCGGGGGGCCCAGAGCTACGGGGCAGCCCCATGGACTCCCCAGAAACTGCCCTGGGGCCACTGAGGAGGCAGCTGCAGGAGGGGAAGCAGCGGCTGGTGGGTGCCAACGGGGGAATATGGGGATTTGGGGGGGTCCTGATGGGCTTGGGGGGGGGGGGTCTGGGAAGTGGAATTTGATGGTTATGGGGAGGGGTTGAGGTCCCTAAAGGGTCCCAGCGCCGCTTTTGGGGAGGGATGAGGGATATTTGAGGGTCCTGGAGGGGGATTTTGGGTCTATAGGGGATGACATGGGGGAGTTTGGGGCTTTAGGGGGAATTTTGGGGGTGCTGGAAGGGGGATCTGGGGGTTATGAATGGGTTTGGTGTTAAGGGAGAGGTTTGGGGGGGAAATATGGGGCGGTATTTAAGGTGTTTGGGGGTCTTGGGGGGTATTTGGGTCCCTCCCATGGCTTTGGGGTCCCTCATTTCCTTGTGTCCCCCCCCTCCATCCCTTCCAGTCCCGTCGCTGGATCCAGCTCCGGGCTCTGGGCGCATCCAATGGGAAGCTCCAGGCGCAGCTGCGCCCCCTGCAGGCGCAGGTGAGCAAAGAGGGGGAGGGAGGGGGCGGGGCTTAAGGGAGAGAGGGCGGAAAATGGGTATGCGGTGGGGGATGGGAAGAGGGGACAAATGGGGGGGAGGGGTGAGGAAAGGCCCCATATTCAGCCCCATGGGGGGCAGCCGGGACGGGGTTAAACGGGGACACGAGTTGGGGAGAGCTCAGAGCTGATTGGCTGTTGCCTGGGCAACGGTCGCCAGAACGAGGCCGTGAGCGGGGCGCCGGGGGGGGGGGTGGAAGGTGGCCTGGCAACGCGCGGGAAGCGGTACGGGGAGACCCCGTTGCTAGGCAACGGCGGCAACAAACCCGGAAGTGCGGAGAGCATCGTGGAACGGGGATGGGGAAAGGCCGAAACATGGGGGGGGGGGAGAGGGGGCCTCGATTTCCTGTGAAATCTTTATTTGTTGGTTAAGTTTCCTTTTCATACATTCTTAAGGTGACCCCTCCCCTCTCCCCTCCCCCCCCCCCCCCCCCCCCCCCCCTTCCCCGCGCTATTTACATCGGTGTCAGTGAGGCTTCGGATATAGACCGCCCCCCATCCCCCCCTTTATCCTCCCCTCTGCCATCCCGGGTATAAAGAGGGGGGGAGGTGCCACCCCCCGACACCCCCGGGTGGGGGATGGGAGGTTCTGTCCCTTGGGCACCCTCCCCCACATCCACCCCCCCCGTTTTGGGGTGCTGGGGGGGAGGTGAGGTCCATCCTCCCCCTTCCCCACAGACAGTTCATCAACAGGCACTTAATGACCCCCCCCCCCCCCACCTTCCCCGCCCACCCCACCCCCGTTTTTGGTTACATGAAGCCGTTTCTACAGGGAACCCCCCCAAAACCCACGCACGCACCCACAATGTGTTTGAGGCCAACACTAAAACAGGATTGCAAAGTCAAAGAACACGGACCTGGATGCGCAGGGCAGCCCCGGGAGATGCAGCCTCCCGAGGGAGGGGAGGGCTCTCCTCTGCACTGGTTACTGCAGGGCTCTCCCTCCTTAAAGAGCCCACGCTCACCGTGGTGGCCCCGTCACAATGGGCAAATCCACAGCGACCGCCACGGCTTTGGGATGGCGGCAGCATCGTGCCCATGGCCACTGGGCACCCAGGGGTGCTCCGGGAGTCGCTGCGGGGGGACCAGCCTCTGCCCAGCCGGCTCGGGGAGGTCCCTCACGGGCTGCTCTTCCTCAGTGCCTTTGGTCCGGAGGTGGAGCATGCGAGGGGTCACAGCTCAACCTGGGCCATGGAACAGGGCATCACGGCCACCTACAAGGAGTGGAGAGGGACCGACATTGGAGCAGCAGAGAATCATGGAATCCCAGAGTGGGCTGGGCTGGGCTGGAAGGGACCTTAAAGCTCACGCAGCTCCAACCCCCAAAGGCACGGGCACGGACACCTTCCACTAGAGCAGCTTGCTCCATGGCCCTGTGTCTCTGTGCACTCCCAGGGCATCCTGGGGATACCCCTAGAGAATCCCAGAGAATGCCTGCAGCACCTCCAGAGCACCCCATGGACCCAGTCAGAGCTCCTGAATCACAATGACCTTGGGGACATGGAGACCACAGGGGCGGCTGATTCTGGAACTCCCCGTGTTCAGGTGTGTGAGGTCACAGAACCCCAAGGAACCCTCCAGCAGAGGCACCGGCAGACGACAGCTGCCCCACGGAACACAAGCTACCGGTGGAGGAGGCAAGAGCAGCTCCTCTGGTGGTTCCCATCTTGGTGTCTCGGAGCCAGTGCTGCCTGTGGACAGAGGAGCGTGGAACGAGGTGGGTGGCGATGGCGATCTTGGGGTGCTGTAGGAGTTGCCAGAACACCTCAAGAGACTTCCCCAGAGTGGCTGCTTTGGACTCGGTGTGTGAGTTGGGCTGGCTGAGCCGGCAGCGGAGCGCTGCGGCTTCCCAGGGATGATCCTGGGATCTGCCCTCATTTCTTGTGGGGAGAGCAAGGGCCTGTGGGGATGGGCCAAGGGGGAACGATTTTAACGTGACCGAGAGGGGAGACTGAGATGAGATCTTAGAAGTTGTTCCCTGTGAGGGTGGTGGGACAGTGGCACAGGGTGCCCGGAGAAGCTGTGGCTGCCCCATGGCTGGCAGTGTTCAAGACAGAGCTGAAAATACCCTGACCCTTTCCTTGGTCCATGGTTGAGTTGCTTTGGAGATAAATCTGACTTTACAGCTCTAACACCAAAAGGAACTTTTCCCCTTCACGTGCATCAGACACACAGATCTCTTCTGTGTCATGTGCACTTGAAAGTCACTGAAGAAACTATCTATGGGTGGGAAAGGAAAGAGCACAGGAGGGAATTTTTAGTTCATTGTTGCTCTTCCTTGTAAAACCTGTAGGGCTCTAGCATCTTCTTCCGTATTTTCCATGGTAACTTGAATGTATTTGTGTTATTAAAGATAATATTTCATTCCCTCCTCACCTGTGTTCTGGGAGAAACAGCAGCAAGGGTCCCCGTCAATCCGTCCTTCTCACAGAGTGGTGTGGTCACCCCTCGCCTCTGTGCCTCCAAACAGAGTAGTGCTGAATTCCAGTTATAAACTGAGGGAAAAGTTGGGTTGGTTTACTCAGTGGTTAAGAGTTTGTTCCAGGTGTTTAAGTCCCATGATCTGTGCCAAGAGGTTTCTGCAGTACCGTAACTTGTCCAGCTGATTTCCATGCTCTACCATAGAGCCGAATGTTTAACAACAAACAGAATAGAATGGAAATGAGTGAAATTACGGTAAGCTGTAAAATTGGACTTAAAGTTGCTGTCGGTGACCATCCAGACAGGGTATCCCACAGAGATGTTGATATTGTCAGGTTGTTAGGGACAGGTTAATGGCTGGACTCGTTGTCAAGTGTCTTTTCAAATGAAATGATTCTGTGATGCTGAGAAAAGTTGATTTTTTGCCTTAACTCTGTCTCTCATCAGAGAAATGACACTGCAGGAAGGCAGTGTGTCTGCCAGCTGAGGGAGGGAACATCAGGGTTTGCTTCGGGCTGTTTCACTTTTGGGTTGCTTTTTCCTCCCCCTCCTCAGGAGAGCGATCCCCCTGGGATGGCATCTTTGCTGGTTTTGGGCTGGTTTGGGTGTATTTGGGCTGGTTTGGTCTGTTTTTGGGGTGCTGACGTGCCACCCCCCAGTGCAAAGGGCCGTGTCCCTGTTCTCCCTCACGGAGTCGGTGCTGAGTCCCGACCCCCCCCCTACCCCCGGAGAGGCTGCAGGCTGGCGCCCCCCCATCAGGTCCTGGGACCCCCCCTATATGGAGACCCCCCACATTTGGGTCTGGTACCCCCCCCAGTATGGGGACACCCCAGTGCCCCCCCCCCCCCCCCCTTGCCCTTTGCCCCCCCCCCCCCCAGCCTTGGACCTACCCCAGAAGCTGTCGCAGCTCGAGGCCAGGCTAAAGCAGCTCCACAGCGACCTCCAGAAGGTACCATTTGGGGGGGGGTTGGGGTGATTTGGGGCTGTTTTGGGTTCTCACTGGGTGCCACCCATAGGAGAAACAGGACAAGGTGGTTTGGGGTGTTTTGGGGGTGCTTTTGGGTGTTTTTGTTCTGTTTTGGGGCTCCTACCCTGTATCTCATACGAGAAGCAGGATAAGGTGTTTTTGGGGTGGTTTTGTCCTGTTTTGGTTTTTTTGGGGGGCTCTGACCCTGTATCCCATAGGAGAAGCAGCACAAGGTGGTTTTGGGTTGTTTTGGGGGTGTTTTGGTTCTGGTTTTGGGGTATTTTGGGTTTTTTTTTTTTTTGCCTGTTTTGAGGCTCTTTTGGGGCTCTGACCCTGTATCCCAGAGGAGAAGCCGGACAAGGTGGTTTTGGGTTGGTTTTGTCCTGTTTTGGGGGTGTTTTGATGCTGTTTTTGGGTGGTTTTATCCTGTTTTTGTCCTGTTTTTGGGGGTGTTTTGGGGCTCTGACCCTGTATCATATAAGAGAAGCAGGACAAGATGATTTTTGGGTGCTTTTAACCTGTTTTGGGGGTTGGTTTGTGTCTTTTGGCCTAGTTTTGGCCTGGTTTTGGCCTGTTTTGGGGCTGTTTTGGGGCTCTGAGCCTGCATCCCAGAGGAGAAGGAGGACAAGCTGGTTTTGGGGTGGTTTTGGGCTGTTTTTGTCATGTTTTTTGGCTCTGACCCTGTATCCCATAGCAGAAGCAGGACAAGGTGGTTTGGGGCTGGTTTTGGGGGTGGTTTTGGTTTTTTTTCATGTTTTGGGTCTGTTTTGGGGCTCTGACCCTTTATGAAAGAGAAGTAGGACAAGGTGGTTTTGGGGTAATTTTCACCTGTTTTTGGGGTGGTTTTGGGGTGTTTTGGGGCTATGACCCCGTATCCTATAGGAGAAGCAGGACAAGGGGGTTTGGGGCATGTTTTGTGGCTGGTTTTGGGTGTTTTGGTGTGTTTTTTGTCCTGTCCTGGTCTGTTTTGGGACTCTGACCCTATATCCCACAGGAGAAGCAGGACAAGGTGGTTTTGGGGTGGTTTTGGGGTTGTTTGGGGGGTGGTTTTGGATGTTTTGTTGTTCTTTTCTCCTGTTTTGGGTCTGTTTTGGGGCTCTGATGCTGTATCCCATAGGAGAAGTAGGACAAGGTAGTTTTGGGCTGTTTTTGTTCTGTTTTGGGGCTCTGACCCTGTATCCCCTAGGAGAAGCAGGACAGGGTGGTTTTGGGGTCATTCTGGGGTGTTTTGGGGGTGTTTTTGTCCTATTTTTGGGTTGTTTTGGGGCTGGTTTTGGTCTCTGACCTGTGTCCCATAGGAGAAGCAAGACAAGGTGATTTTGGGGTGGTTTTGGCCTGTTTTGGGGGTTGTTTGGGGTGTTTTGGCCTGGTTTTGTCTTGTTTTGGGGCTGTTTTGGGGCTCTGACCCTGTGTCCCATAGGAGAAGCAGGACAAGGTGGTTTTGGGGTGGTTTTGGGGTGTTTTGGGGGGTGGTTTTGGATGTTTTGTTGTTCTTTTCTCCTGTTTTGGGTCTGTTTTGGGGCTCTGATGCTGTATCCCATAGGAGAAGTAGGACAAGGTAGTTTTGGGCTGTTTTTGTTCTGTGTTGAGGCTCTGACCCTGTATCCCACAGGAGAAGCGGGTCAAGGTGGTTTTGGAGTGGTTTTGGGTGTTCTTTTGTCCTTTTTTGGGGCTCTGACACTGTATCCCATAGGAGAAGCAGGACAAGGTGGTTTTGGGGTGGTTTTGAGTTGTTTTGGGTGTTTCGAGTTGGTTTTTCATTGTTTTTGGCCTGTTTTGGGGCCTGACCCTGTATCCCATAGAAGAAGCAGGGCTAGGTGGTTTTGTGCTGGTTTTTGGGGTGTTTTGAGTTGGGTTTGTTCTGAGTCTGTTTCGGGGCTCGGACCCTGTATCTCACGGGAGAAGCAGGAGAAGGTGATTTTGGGGTGGTTTTGGCCTGTTTTGGACCTGGTTTTGGTCTGTTTTGGGGCTCTGACCCTGTATCCCATAGCAGAAGCTGGACAAGGTGGCCTTGGTGTGGTTTTTGGCGTGTATTGAGGCTGATTTTGTTTTGTTTTGGGGCTCTGACCCTGTATCCCATAGCAGAAGCAGGACAAGGTGGTTTGGGGCTGGGTTTTAGGGTGATTTTGATTGTTTTTGGCCTGTTTTAGGTCTGTTTTGGGGCTCTGACCCAGGAGGAGAAGGTGATTTTTGTGTGGTTTTAGGGTGGTTTGGGGGTGGTTTTGAATGGTTTTGGTTTTTTTTGGTCCTGTTTTAGGGCTGTTTTGAGGTTCTGACAATGTGTCCCGTAGGAGAAGCAGGAAAATGTGATAAGGTAGTTTTGGGGGTCTTTTGGCCTTTTTTTGTCCTATTTTGGGGCTGTTTTGGGGCTCTGACCCTGTATCCTATAGGAGAAGGAGGACAATGTGATTTTGGGGTGGTTTTGGCCTGTTTTGGAGTTTGCTTTGTGTGTTTTGGGCTGGTTTTCGCCTGTTTTTTGCCTTTTTAGGGGCTGTTTTGTGTGTGTTTGGGGGCTCTGACCCTGTATCTCATAGGAGAAGCAGGACAAGGTAGTTTTGGGCTGTGTTTTGGGGTGTTTTGGGTTGTTTTTGGCCTGTTTTGTGTGTGTTTTGGGGCTCTGACCCTGTATCTCACAGGAGAAGCAGCAGCAGATGATTTTGGGCTGTGTTTTGGGTTTTCTTTTTGTTTGTTTTGGCCTGTTTTGGGTCTTTTTTGTAGCTCTGACCCTGTGTCCCTTAGGAGAAGCAGGACAAGGTGGTTTTGGGGTGTTTTGGGTTGGTTTTGGCCTTTTTGGGGTCTGTTTTGGGGCTCTGACCCTGTATCCTGCAGGAGAAGGGTATTTTGGTGTGGTTTTAGGGTGGTTTAGGGGTGGTTTTGAATGGTTTTGTTTTTTTGTTTGTCCTGTGTTAGGGCTGTTTTGGGGTTCTGACCCTGTGTCCCATAGGTGAAGCAGGAAAATGTGATCTTAGGGTAGTTTTGGGGGTGTTTTGGGTTGTTTTTGGCCTGTTTTGGGTCTGTTTCAGGGCTCTGACCCTGTATCTCACAGGAGAAGTAGAAGAAGGTGATTTTGGGGTGGTTTTGGGGTTTGCTTTGTGTGTTTTGGCCTGGTTTTCTCCAGTTTTTGGCCTTTTGGGGGGCTGTTTTGGGTCTGTTTTGGGGCTCTGAACCTGTATCTCAAAGGAGAAGCAGGACAAGGTGGTTTTGGGGTGGTTTTGTCCTGTTTCTGGGTCTGTTCTGGGGCTCTGACCCTGTATCCTATAGGAGAAGCAGGACAAGGTGGTTTGGCACTGGGTTTTGGGGTGTTTTGGGTTGGTTTTGGCCTGTTTTACGTCTGTTTTGGGGGATTGACCCTGTATCTCAGAGGAGAAGCAGGACAAGGTGATTTTGGGCTGGGTTTTGGGGTGTTTTGGGTTGTTTTTGGCCTTTTTTTGGGACTTTTTGGGGGCTCTGACCCTGTATCCCATAGGAGAAGCAGGACAAGGTGGTTTGGGCTGGGTTTTGGTGTGGTTTGTTTTGTTTTTTTTTTTTCTGTTTTGGGCCTATTTTGGGGCTCTGACGCTTTATCCCACAGGAGAAGCAGGAGAAGGTGATTTTGGGGTGGTTTTAGGGCGGTTTAGGGGTGGTTTTGAATGGTTTGGGGTTTTTTTTGTCCTGTTTTAGGGTGGTTTTGGGGTTCTGACCCTGTGTCCCACAGGAGAGGCAAGAAAATGTGACCTTAGTGTTAGCGTGGGAACAAACACATAACCACCGGAATGGTTATATGAGGTGATTTATTGCAGCGCTGGGAAACCAGGGGTACGCACCCAAATCTGGTTTCCAACCTCGTCGCATCGCATTCGCAATTTATACACGTTTAACACGGATTACAACATTAGCTAATGCATATGCATTAAGGACTGCCACATCAGGAATGTGTGGACGCTAGCATTTTCTTATCAGCTTCTGCTATGCTCTTCTGGCTACCTTATGCATAGGTTCTACTTGGGTATAGTCTCCAGTACATGCCTTTCTAATCCACCCATACGCATAGGTTCTACTTGGGTATAGTCTCCAGTACATGCGTTTCTAATGCACCCATACACATAGGTTTTTGCTACTAAGATTATCGTTGCAACACTGGTTACAGAACAGCCGTGACACAAAATCGCAAAGTTACAACATTTTCTAATATACAAAACCCCAATTTACAAAACCCTAATACAAAACCCCACTATTGATTTATAAATTTGTCAAACATAATCATTTCTACTATTTTATATGATTGTTTTATCATAAAGGCTTTGCCCTTTTCCAACATTTCCCCCCATTGAAAATACTTAAGTAAGTAGTTTCATTCTCTTAGGTAGCTGTTTCCTGATAATTAGGAGGAGGTGTCAGATATTTTGAGTGGTCTCTGGTCACTGCTCCTGTAATTCGATGAGTCCATGCACTGTTTCGGGCTATTTCTTTTCGGATGCAAAGATACATTAGAGAGATCATCAGAAACACAATCAGCATCATGATTACATTCTGCACGAGGGAACGGACCCACCCGGTGAGGTGAAGGCCCGAATCATCATAGAGCGCCCCGATCCAATTTTGTTCAATATATTCTTTTTCCTTTTCTGCTTCTTGTTCAATTTTGGTCAATTGAGAAATACTGTATTCTACGTCTGCAGTTACATTAGGAATATGAATACAACAGTGGTCTATTCTGTCTTTTAAATATTCACAAATATTTAAATATTCACCATGTTCTTTAATCAGTAACATGTCCAATACCATTCTGTTCTGCAAGGTCATTTTAGTTGCTGCTTGCAGTTGCAAATTTATATCTCTGAATCCCTTCCTTGTTATTCTGGCTAATCTTTCTGTTTGACCAATCAGCTCATGTCCTCTGTTATGCTTTGTTTTCCGGTCCATCTTAAACACCAAGGCGTCCCTCCTCCATACTGAAATTTTTGCAGGATACCTACTGACCAAATTGTATCCCAAGTTTCCTGTGAGTTATTTTTCTCTTGGCACTCCCATGTCTTTTCTCTTGTTTGTTGAATTATTTTAATTTCTTTATCATAAATGCATTTTCTAATTCCTTCTTCATAGGTAGTGAATTGGGTGTTTAATTTCTCTTTGCACAATGATTCTGTTATAGAGGCACCTAGAACTCCTTCCTTTTGATATTCTGTCACTGTCACATTCTTTATTGTTTCTTTTTCCTGACAGGCCACTGTTTTATTGGTTTCTGGAAGTGGAAGTGTTATTATTTCCCATTCAATTGGTTCTCCTGCTGCTTTGGGTATCGGCAAACATGCTGTTATTCTGCTCGTGTTTTTCATTTTTGAGAAATATGATTGGATTATCTGTGCTGAATTCACTGATCTTTTAGTCCTTTTTCCCATAACTTCAATTTTGCTGTGGCCAATTGCAGATTCAGTCCTATAAGACCATTTACCTTTTCCCAAACTACCTTTATTAGTGTTGGTCTTATCAGAATGGTTTCTGTGAACTTGCAGGTCAGAATGGCATCTTGTTTTAAGTTTTGTCAAAACATTTTTCTGAGGAATTCCTAGGATAAGAATAGATACCAGCTGTGTTAGTGACCAAATGACAATCAAAGTTTTGTAACAGAACCCAGACATCTTATTTACATTTCAGCTTTAGTCTCGTAGGGCCTAATATCTGTGTTTCCCAAACCTTTGGAACTTTCTTTACTCGTGTATAATGTATCCAAGAATCCACCCCTTCTACCTTTACTGCTGTAAACATAGTTAGCAGTACTTGGTACGGTCCGTCCCACCGTTCTTTTCATGGTTCTTCGTTCCAGTTCCGGACGTATGCTTGGTCTCCTGGTTGGATGTCATGTGCTGGATTTTACAGGGACAGTGGCCTATTCCACACCAGAGTGCTCCGCAGTCGAGTTGAGGTTCTACCGAGAGACAGCACGTAATTATAAACATCCTGATTCCCTTTAATAGGGGTATTAGGGTTGGGTTCCGGCGCTTCATACGGCTTTCCATAGAGGATCTCATAGAGGCTTACTGACATTTTGCTTCTGGGTTTTACTCTGATTCTTAGCAGAGCTATAGGTAATGCTTGTGGCCATTTTATTTTAGCCTCCTGACATATTTTACTGATCTGTCTCTTTATTGTCTGATTCATCTTTTCTACCTGTCCACTAGATTGGGGCCTCCAAGGAGTGTGTAAGTTCCATGATATTCCTAACAGTTTACTAACTTCTTGTACTGTGGTTGCAATAAAATGTGGACCCCTATCTGATGATATCCCTAAAGGGACTCCAAATCGTGGAATGATTTCTTTAAGCAACCACTTCACCACTTCTTTTGCTTGATAGGTGCGACGGGGAAAGGCCTCCGGCCATCCAGAAAAAGTGTCAACCCCTACTAACAGATATTTGTATCCTTGTACCTTCGGTAGTTCCGCAAAATCAACCTGCCAATAATCTCCTGGTTCCATTCCTACTCTAATTCTTCCCATTTCAACTTGTCTTTTTACGACTGGATTGTTTTTCAAACAAATTTCACATTTCGATCCCACTGCTTTTGCCATAGTTAACATCTGTGTGGAAATTATTCCTCGTTTTAAATAAGTTACCAATGCTTCTGCACCCCAATGACATTTCTGATGTTCAGTTTGTAGAATTTTCCGCATTATTGTCGGTGGCACTATTACTTGTCCTGTTGTTGTTACATACCACCCTTCAGAGTTCTTTTGGGCTTTTAAGAGTCCTGCTAACTTTTCATCTTCTTTTGAATAGTTTGGACTTTATGGAAGATAGGTGTGGAGCGGGCTTACCTTCAGAGGTATCAAAGCCATCATGTTCCATACCCTCCAGGCTATTTGTCGGGCCGTTTGATCTGCCAGTGTATTTCCTTCAGATATCTTTGAAGTTCCTCCTTGATGCGCCTTGCAATGCATGATGGCTACCTGTTTAGGTCTTTGCACAGCAATTATTAATTCTAAAATTTCCTTTTGATACTTTATGTTAGTCCCTTGTGAGGATAAAAGTCCCCGTTCTTTCCATAATGCTCCATGAATGTGTACCACACCAAATGCATATTTTGAGTCTGTCCATACATTTACCTTTTTGCCATTGCTCAGTTCCAACGCTCTTGTGAGAGCTATTAATTCTGCCCATTGGGCCGATGTTCCAGGAGGCAGTGCTTTGGCTTCGACTACCTCTTGTTGCGTTGTCACAGCATACCCTGCGTATCGTGTCCCGTTCTCCACAAAACTGCTTCCATCTGTGAAGAGTTCCCAGTCTGGTCGTTCAAGAGGTACATCCTTTAAGTCCGTTCTGGTTGCATATGTATGTTTGATGACTTCTATGCAGTCATGTTCAAGAGTTCCTTCTTCTAGGTCAGTTCCTAGAAAAGCTGCTGGGTTTAGCAGATTAGTAGTTCTCAAGTTTATATCATCCTGTTCCATTAGGATTGCCTGATATTTCATCATCCGGCTAGGGGACAACCAATGCCCCCCTTTTTGTTCTAGAACAGTGGTTATCATATGTGGCACAAACACATCGATATGTTTTCCCAAAGTTAATTTCCTAGCTTCTTGGATCAAAATGACAGCTGCTGCTACTGCCCTCAAGCATGAGGGCCATCCTGTACTCACCGGATCCAGTTGTTTTGAGAAATATCCCACCGGTCTTTTCCAGCTTCCGAGTTTCTGAGTTAATACTCCCATTGCCAACCTCTGTCTTTCGTGGACAAACAATTGAAAACCTTTTGTCAAATCTGGGAGTCCCAATGCCGGTGATTTTGTTAACTCCTCCTTCAGATTTTTGAAGGCCACTTTCTGTGGTTTGTCCCAAACAAAGGCATGTGATTTTTGGGCTTCATACAGGGGTTTGGCAATAAGTCCATAGTCCATTATCCATAATCTGCACCACCCTGTCATGCCCAAAAATATTCTTAGTTCATGCAAGTTTCGTGGTTCTGGGATGGCACAGATTGCCTCTATGCGATTTATTCCCAGTTTTCGCTGCCCTTGTGAATTCTCACATCCCAGATACAGCACAGTCATGCATGTAATTTGTGCCTTTTGAGACTTTATAACCATTCAAGCCTAGCTGATTCAGAATTTCAGTTGTCACCTTTATGCACTGGGACCTTTGTTCTGTTGCAATAAAAATGTCATCTACATATTGTAACAAAAGGTATTGTGATCTTGGTACCTGTATTTCTCCTTGGGTGGTCCATGCTTCCAATTCCTTGGCCAATTGGTTTCCAAATAGGGTCGGACTGTTCTTGAATCCTTGTGGAAGTCTGGTCCATGTCAATTGTGTTTTCCGTCCATTCTGTGGATTTTCCCATTCAAATGCAAACAGTTTCCTGCTATTTTTATCAAGAGGAATGCAGAAGAAGACATCCTTTAAATCAATTACTGTAAACCATTTATATTTCTCCTTCACAGATGTTAGCAATGTATAAGGGTTTGCCACCACCGGGTGGATGTCTTTTGTTATTTCATTTATTGCCCTCAAGTCTTGTACTTATCTATACTCACAGTTTGGTTTCTTTACCGGGGAAATTGGCGTGTTATATTCTGATTCACATTCTTCTAAAATTTGGTATTTTAAAAATTTCTCAATTGTTTTTATAATTCCATATCTTGCTTCTAGTTTTAATGGATATTGTTTAATCCTTACTGGTTTATCTCCGTCTTTTAATTCTACTACTATTGGCTGAGCTGCTTTTGATTTTCCCGGGATTTTGGTTTCCCAAACTGTCGGTATTACAGCCTGTTCCACTTCTTTTGGAATTTGTGGAATAGATTTGTCTTTGAGAACTAGAATCTGTCCTGCTTTGGATTCAGGGATTTGCATTATCAATTCGCTGTTTTCAAAAGCAATTGTAGCATCCAATTTACTTAATAAGTCCCGTCCCAATAGAGGAATGGGACATTCAGGCACATATAAAAATTCATGTGTCAATTGTTTTCCTCTAAATCGTAAGTCTAGGGGTTGCAGGGGTTCTTTCCCTGTGGCTCCCACAATTGTCATTGTTTTCTTTCCTATTCTTCCGTGCAAATCATTTAAAACTGAATAAGTGGCCCCTGTGTCTATTAAAAATTTTACTTCTTACACTCCTAATTGGATTTTTACAAGGGGCTCCTTATTTTCTACTTGGCCTAGTCAGCTCTGATTATCAAATTCCCCCAACACCATTGTTTTAGCTATGTCGGATCCTGCAAAAGGATTTCTTGGAGACATGAACTGCCCCCCCCGGATGGACATTCATTTTTCCAATGTCCTTCTTGCTTGCAAAGTGCGCATTGATTATATCCTATTCTTTCTGTGCTCATTCCCATCCTTGGATTATAAAATCCTCTGCCTCGTCCCCGTCCTCGCATATTTCCTCGTCCTCTTCCCCTAGGGTTAGGGAAACCTTGTTCTGTTCCCTGTATCACTGCCAGTAAACTCTGTTGTTGTCTCCAGGAGCTCTCTTTTTCCCCGATTATTATACACCTTCCAAGCCACCTCTAACAGTCTGTCCAGGTTATCTGCCCCTTCTAGTTTTTGCAGTTTCTTTCTGATATCATCTTGAGACTGCCCCAGGAAAATCAAGGCTAATTGTGCTTTAGCCTGTTCCGTTTCCACATCTAAATCTCTATATTTCTTTGCTGTCTCTTTAAGTCTCTCTAGAAAGGCAGATGGTGATTCTGCCTTCTCTTGTCTAACATTATACAATTTTGACCAAATTATCATTTTGGGCATAGCATGTTGTACTCCGAAAACTACCCAGTCTTGAAATCTCCGTAAATTTCTCATTCCTCCTTGTGTGTTATAATCCCACATCGGGTCTTCCATCAGGAAGTTTTCATCTATATTTCCCGTAACTAATCCCTGTCTTATATCTTCAAGGACCCTCTCCCAAGCACTTTGCAGCACCATCTCTTTTTCTGTCGAGTCCATAAGGGTATCTAAAAGCACTTGTATATCATCCCAGTCCAGGTTTTGAGTTTTCATAACCATTTTCATTACTCGAGCTACTTTATCAGGATTTTCTCTATATGTTCCTGCTGATTGTTTCCATATAACCAAATCCCTGGGAGAGAAAGGTACTTTAACGTACACTGGTCCCCCAGTTCCGAATCCTTGCCTTAAAGGAGCAAGCACCGCACTAGCTGCTTGAGGCTGTGCTTTTCCTTCTCGCCCTCCCCTCCGGCGAGTCCTGTGTGAGACTGGGGTGACAGGGGGATTTATTTCTTGACCTCCCCTATTTTCACACCCTTCCTCACTCTCAAGATCACTATCACTTTCCTCCTACTCCCCCCTTTCTTCATTTGTCAATAGCAGAGCTACTAACAAACCGAAATCTTCCTCATCCTTTTGATGTCGACTATTCCCTAAGGCAAGGCATTTCACACATTCCTTTTCTCCAGCACAACCCTTACACTCTCCAGCATTGCTTGCCTTAACAACCATTATTCTGCAAGATTTCTGCCACTTATCATTGTTTCTTAAGGTAAAGAAAAGATCCACATATGGTACTTCATCCCATTTTCCTTCCCTTTTACAATACAACATCAACTGCAAGATAGTATTATACTGTAAAGTTCCATTCTCAGGCCATTTTTCCTGATCTTCTAGTTCGTATTGCGTCCACCAGACATTACAATAATCAGTTTACTTTTCCGCATACTTTGCCCGAATCCACCCTCCTTCCAATGGTTTAAGATACAACCTAATGTAGACGACTTAGGAATCGACGGCATTTTGTAAATACAGAGATCTCTAAAACAAGTTTCTCTCACAACACGCACACACACCCCAATGTTACACAATTTATACAGACAGATGCTGATCCTGCAGCACAAATACCAATACCAATACCAAACCACGTTTGCCGAACCTGCAGAGCTTTCGCTACTGTCTAACGGACGGCGCCTAGGCTTTTACCCTGAGAGCTCTCTAGCCCCAACCAAGCGCAGCTTTCGCCGTGTCTAACAGGCAGGCTTTACTACTAGCCCAGCCAAACGCAGCTTTTTCGCTGCGTATAACAGGCAGGCTTTTACCAGACCTTTACCAAAGGTCAATACCATACATTTACTAGAAATCGGTACCATAACCCAAATCAAAAGCACCTTTCTTACCGTGTCAGAGGTCCGTCGTGAGCAGCGGAGGTCGGTTGCGGTCGATGCCTCCCCGAGAATCTCTCGGTGCCGGCTGGAGCAGGATCGAGACGCGATCCACCTCAGCAATGCCCGCGAGGTCCCATCTGGGTCACCAAAATGTTAGTGTGGGAACAAACACATAACCACCGGAATGGTTATATGAGGTGATTTATTGCAGTGCTGGGAAACCAGGGGTACGCACCCAAATCTTGTTTCAACCTCATCACATCGCGTTCGCAATTTATACACGTTTAACACGGATTACAACATTAGCTAATGCGTATGCATTAAGGACTGCCACATCAGGATTGTTACGACATCAGCCTCTTCTACGCTTGCACAGTCGCCTGGTGGTCGTTCCGATGAAGGAGTCTTCCTCAGATGAAGTAAGAAGTCTTCCTCAGGTTGTCCTCTTTTACCTTTTTGTCGTGGTTTAAACCCAGTCAGGTAATTCGTTCGCTCACTTCCCCCCCTTTCTTGCCCTCCCCCTGCTCTCGGAGGGACGGAGAGGAGAATCAAAAGAATGCAACTCCCACGGGTTGAGATAAGAACAGTTTAGTAACTAAGGTATAACACAAATCACTACTGCTACCACCAATGATAATAATGATAAAGGAAATAACAAGGGAACAGAATACAACACCTCACCACCCGCTGACCGATAACTCGCCCCCCCAGCCCGACCAAGCTCCGACCGATACCTCCTCCAACCCTGCAGTCCCCCAGCCCTTCCGGCTCACTCCCAGTAACATCCTGGGCATGACGTGCTGTGGTATGGAATACCTCTTTGGTCAGTTTGGGTCAGGTGTCCTGTCTCTGCTTCCTCCCAGCTTCCCCTCCTCCCTGGCAGAGCATGAGGCTCACAAAGTCCTTGGCCAAACCAAAACATCTCTATCAGCTCTGTTCCCGAGCCGAAAGTCAAAACACTGCACTGCACCGCACCAGCTACCAAGGAGGAGAAACATGACTGCTACTGCTGAACCCAGGACATTATCCACCCCTTATTCCATACCATTCACGTCATGCTCAGATCCCACATTTTCAATATACTATCACTCTTATCTCGGTGCACTCTTATCTTAGTGCACGGACCAGTCCCTATAAAGCTGCTGCGTCCATCTGGTCCATGTCAGGCTCCATCTCTTGTAACAGTCTTCCAGAGCAGGAGAGACTGTGTGCAGTGTTCACACTCGTAAATAACCTGGGCAATAGTATCCATTGTTAAGTCCACCCCTCGATCATGAGTCCATCTCTGTGTTGCATCTCTGCTCTGATGGCCTGAAGTGCCATGGGCCCACCAGGCTTAAAATAATTCACTGTCCCCTTAAGCAGTTTCTGCAGCTTGTTGCTGGGGACTCCATACAGCTGCCTTCCATCTCCGATGCTTCCAAAGCACTGGAGGGGCCCAGTGGACTAGATACTTGCCCATACTGTCCCACACACCCTGCCACTCATGACTGTCCAGCCTTGGGGAAAATCTCTTGGTCCCCCTATATTGTTGTCTAACCCCAGACAAGACCCAAACCTGACTCTGCTTAACTTTTGAGATCAGACAAAATGGTTGTGGGTAGAACACAGACTCTGTGTGTGCCAACATGCTGATCCCCATCACGATCAGTAGGCAGGTCCCAAGGGTACCCAAAGGCCATTCAGAGCCTTCAGAACTCTCAAACGATGCTGCTGTACTTGTCACTGGGGCTGGTGTAGCTGCTGTGCTTGCCGGCTCTCCCACTGCCAGCTTCTCTTTTCCTGAGTCCAGCTCTTCCTCCTCTGCCTTGCTGGGAAGTGCTGCGTGGTCTCCTGCATCCTCCTGGGGCTCGGCAGGCGGCTTCCGGGGGATGCTCTCGGCCGTCGCGGAGCTGGGCTCCTCCGCGGGGCTCGGCTCGGCCGCGGGGCTCGGCTCGGCCGCGGGGCTCGGCTCCGCCGCGGGGCTCGGCTCCGCCGCGGGGCTCGGCTCCTCCGCCGCCTTCTCCCGCTGCTCGGCAGCCGCTTCCTTCTGCTCCTCGACCGCCCCGACCTCCTCCACTGGCAGCCGTCCCCTCGCGGCCTCCAGCCCCGCTCCCGCTGCCGCTTGGTCCCCGGGGCCGCTCTCCTGAGCCGCTTCGGCAGCCGCCGGCTCCTGGGGCCGCTCCCCCTCGGCTCCCCGCAGCCTCACGAAGATGGAGAGTAGGGTGAGGACCAGGGCGGTGAAGAGCAGCCGGACGGCCAGGTACAAGGCCACGGCCACGTCCGTCCCGCCCTGCTGCTGGAGCCCACCCGTATTACAAGCCATTGCCATAAAGCACAGTGAGACAAGAACCTTAGCCCAGGCCCCACACTTGATAAACACTATCACAGCAAATACCGGCTCTACGTAAGTTACAACGGTCTGAAGCTGTGAGATCAACAAGAACAACTCTGAGAGCCAATAAATCAGCATTGTGACGAGTGACTATTAATCCGGTCAGATCTGTCGTTATCTCAACCCTTCGTGCCCCACGTTGGGCGCCAAAAAGAACTGTCGTGGTTTAAACCCAGTCAGGTAATTCGTTCGCTCACTTCCCCCCCTTTCTTGCCCTCCCCCTGCTCTCGGAGGGACGGAGAGGAGAATCAAAAGAATGCAACTCCCACGGGTTGAGATAAGAACAGTTTAGTAACTAAGGTATAACACAAATCACTACTGCTACCACCAATGATAATAATGATAAAGGAAATAACAAGGGAACAGAATACAACACCTCACCACCCGCTGACCGATAACTCGCCCCCCCAGCCCGACCAAGCTCCGACCGATACCTCCTCCAACCCTGCAGTCCCCCAGCCCTTCCGGCTCACTCCCAGTAACATCCTGGGCATGACGTGCTGTGGTATGGAATACCTCTTTGGTCAGTTTGGGTCAGGTGTCCTGTCTCTGCTTCCTCCCAGCTTCCCCTCCTCCCTGGCAGAGCATGAGGCTCACAAAGTCCTTGGCCAAACCAAAACATCTCTATCAGCTCTGTTCCCGAGCCGAAAGTCAAAACACTGCACTGCACCAGCTACCAAGGAGGAGAAACATGACTGCTACTGCTGAACCCAGGACACTTTTCCTTACTTGGATATATCCCAACCCTTGTGTGGACGCTAGCATTTTCTTACAGCTTCTGGTATGCTCTTCTGGCTACCTTATGCATAGGTTCTACTTGGGTATAGTCTCCAGTACATGCGTTTCTAATGCACCCATACACATAGGTTCTACTTGGGTATAGTCTCCATGCCTTTCTAAATCCACCCATAGACATAGGTTTTTGCTACTAAGACTATCATTGCAACACTGGTTACAGAACAGCCGTGACACAAAATTGCAAAGTTACAACATTTTCTAATATACAAAACCCCCCTATTGATTTATAAATTTCTCAAACATAATCATTTCTACTATTCTGTATTATTGTTTTATCATAAAGGCTTTGCCCTTTTCCTACATTAGGGTTTTGCAGTGTTTTGGGCCTGTTTTGGGGGGTTTTGACTGTTTTTGTCCTGTTTTGGGGCTGTCTGGGGGCTCTGACCCTGTATCCCATAGCAAAGGCAGGACAAGGTTGTTTTGGGCTGGGCGTTGGGGTGTTTTGGGTTCTTTTACCCCTGTTTTGGGGCTCTGACTCTGTATCCCGTAGGAGAAGCAGGACAAGGTGGTTTTGGGCCAGGTTTTGGGGCTGTTTTGGTGGGTTTTGACTGAGTTTAGCCTGTTTTGGGGCTTTTAGGGGGCTCTGACCCTGTATCCCATAGGACAAGCAGGACAAGGTGATTTTGGTCTGGGTTTCTGTGGTGTTTTGGGTTGTTTTTGGCCTGTTTTGGGTCTGTTTGGAGGCTCTGGCCCTGCATCCCATAGCAGAAGCAGAACAGGGTGGTTTTGGGCTGGTGTTGGGGCTGGTTTTGTCCTGTTCTACGTTTCTGCCCTGTGTCCCACAGGAGAAGCAGGAGAAGGTGGCCTTGGGGTGGTTTTTGGGGTGGTTTGAGGCTGTTTTGGGTCTGTTTTGGGGCTCTGACCCTGTATCCCAAAGCAGAAGCAGGACAAGGTGGTTTTGGGTGTTTTGGGGCTCTTTTGGGGGTTTATGACTGTTTTTGTCCTGGTTTCGGGCTGTTTTGGGGCTCTGACCATGTATCCCATAGCAAAAGCAGGACAAGGTGGTTTTGGGCTGGGTTTTGGGGTGTTTTGTGTTTTTTTTGGCCTGTTTTGGGGCTCTGACCCTGTATCCCACAGGAGAAGCAGGACAAGGTGGTTTTGGGCTGTTTTTTGGGGTGTTTTGAGGGTGTTTTGGGGCTCTGACCCTGTATCCCATAGGAGAAGCAGGACAAGGTGGTTTTGGGCCAGGTTTTGGGGCTGTTTTGGTGGGTTTTGACTGGTTTTAGCCTGTTTTGGGGCTTTTAGGGGGCTCTGACCCTGTATCCCATAGGAGAAGCAGGACAAGGTGATTTTGGTCTGGGTTTCTGGGGTGTTTTGGGTTGTTTTTGGCCTGTTTTGGAGCTGTTTGGAGGCTCTGGCCCTGTGTCCCATAGGAGAAGTAGGACAAGGTGGCCTTGGGGTGGTTTTTGGTTGTGTTTTGAGGCTGTTTTGGACCTCTGACTCTGTATCCCATAGGAGAAGGAGGACAAGTTGGTTTTGGGTTATTTTTGAGCTGTTTTGGTGGGTTTTGACTGCTTTTAGCCTGTTTTGGGGCTTTTTGGGGGCTCTGACCCTGTATCCCATAGGACAAGGAGGACAAGGTGATTTTGGTCTGGGTTTCTGGGATGTTTTGGGTTGTTTTTGGCCTGTTTTGGAGCTGTTTGGAGGCTCTGGCCCTGTATCCCATAGCAGAAGCAGGACAAGGTGGTTTTGGGGTGTTTTGAGGCTTTTTTGGTGGGTTTTGACTGGTTTTAGCCTATTTTGGGTCTGTTTTGGGGCTCTGACCCTGTATCCCATAGGAGAAGCAGGACAAGGTGGTGTTGGGCTGGGTTTTGGGGTGTTTTGTTTTTTTTTTGGCCTGTTTTGGGTCTGCTTTTTGGGCTCTGACGCTGTATCCCACAGGAGAAGCAGGACAAGGTAGTTTTGGGCTGGGTTTTGGGGTGTTTTGGGTTGGTTTTGGTCTGTTTTTCCTCTTTTGGGTGGCTCTGACCCTGTATCCCATAGCAGAAGCAGGACAAGGTGGTTTTGGGGTTTTGGGGGGCTGTTTTGGTGGTTTTTGACTGGTTTTGGAGCTGTTTGGGGGCTCTGAGCTTGTATCCCATAGGAGAAGCAGAACAAGGTGGTTTTGGGATGGGTTTTGGGGTGTTTTGGGTTGTTTTTGCTCTGTTTTGGGGCTGTGACCCTGTACCCCACAGGAGAAGCAGATCAATGTGATCTTGGGGTGGTTTTGGGGGTGTTTTGCTTTGTTTTTGTTTTGGTTTGGGTCTGTTTTGGTGCTCTGACCCTGTATTCCATAGCAGAAGCATGACAAGGTGATTTATGTGTGATTTTGGCTGGTTTTGGGGGTTGGTTTGTATCTTTTGTCCTGGTTTTCGCTTGGTTTTGGCCTGTTTTGCGGCTCTGTATCCCACAGGAGAAGCTGGACAAGGTGGTTTTGGGCTGGGTTTTGGCGTGTTTTGGGTTGGTTTTGGCCTGTTTTGCCTCTTTTTGGGGGCTCTGACCCTGTATCCCACAGGAGAAGCAGGACAAGGTGGTTTTCAGGTGTTTTGGGAGTGTTTTGGGGCTGGTTTTGGGTGTTTTTGTCCTGTTTTTGTCCTGTTTTGGGTCCGGTTTGGGGCTCTTACTCTGTATCGTATAGGAGAAGCAGGAGAAGGTGATTTTGGGGTGGTTTGGGCCTGTTTTGGGGGTTGGTTTGTGTCTTTTGCCCTGGTTTTGTCCTGTTTTTTGCCTGTTTTGGGTCTGTTTTGGGGCTCTGACCCTGTATCCCATAGGAGAAGCAGGACAAGGTGGTTTTGGGGTGGGTTTGGGCTGTTTTTGTCCTGTTTTGGGTCTGGTTTGGGTCTCTGTTTCTGTATCCCACAGGAGAAGCAGGACAAGTTCGTTTTGGGGCAATTTTGTCCTGTTTTTGGCCTGTTTTCTGGCTGTGATCCTGTATCCCCTCGGAGAAGCAGGACAAGTTAGTTTTGGGGTGTTTTGGGGCTTGTTTTAGAATCATAGAATAGTTAGGGTTGGAAAGGACCTTAAGATCATGTCTTTCTAACCCCCCTGCCTTGGGCAGGGACACCTTACACTAAACCCTATCACCCAAGGCCTCATTCAACCTGGTCTTGAACACCGCCAGGGATGGAGCATTCACAACCCCCCTGGGCAACCCATTCCAGTGCCTCAGCACCCTAACAGGAAAAAATTTCCTCCTTAGATCCAATCTAAACTTCCCCTGTTTCAGTTTTAACCCGTTACCCCTTGTCCTATCACTACAGTCCCTAATGAAGAGTCCCTCTTCAGCATCCCTGTAGGCTCCCTTCAGATACTGGAAGGCTGCTATGAGGTCTCCACGCAGCCTTCTCTTCTCTGCTTCTGCAGAAAACCCAGAGAACTAGGTGGTACTGGTATGGGTAATCAAAGCTAGGAAGTAAGATCCCGAAACATCGGCATTACAGTGCAGATACAGTTTCCCAAATGAACTTACCCAAGTGCCCAGTGCCAGCAGAGAGCATGCCGGGTACTGCGGCTCACGGTAGCCAGCCTGTTCGGTGCGCATGGCCACGAACAGCTCAGTCAGGATGCTCCTCTTCACACACAGCTCTGCAAACGCACCGCAGTCCTGACCTCCAGCACTGCTCATTGTGGTTTGGAATGTTTCTGAACAGCTACTGCCAGAATTTTCAAAATGAAAGAAATAAAAAATTGACCTACAGTGAAAACCACGCTTGATTTTTTATGACTCAAAATAAGAATATACCCTCCTACTTTTAAAGTCTGTCAAATAAGGAAAGTTTAAAATTATGTAGATAATTCACAATCAGTGATGAATTTTAAAGTCAGCCACGTGTCTTCAGTTTGTGTCAATACGTCTGAAGAAATTCTCTCATTCGTCTTTGGTATTCAAAGAGTTGGAAGCATGTTGTAACAAACAAACAAGGACCCATGCAGAGATATCAATGGGTGGTATTGCCACAAGGCATGAAAAATTCACCAACAATATGTCAAGGTTGTGTTGATGTAGCAACTGCGTCCATTTTGGGAAAGACACCCCCAATTATAAGTGTATCGTTATATGGATGGTATACTGGTGGCTGAGAAAATAACCTAGAAGCTGTTAAACAAGAATTGTGTTCAGTGTTGCAACAACATAAATTGCAAATTGCCCCTGAAAAGGTGCAGGATACCACACCATGGAAATATTTGGGTTGGAAAATCTTAGATCACACCACTGAACCTCAGGAAATTAGCCATCCATGTCAATATCCATACACTTAACGATGCAAGTCTTGTTAGGGAATATCAATTGGATTCGAGCATTATTGGGAATTGACAACAAAAGTTTAGAACCATTGTTTGCATTGTAAGGGTGACACAGACTTCAATGCACCCTGACAATTAACACCAGCACCAAAGCAAGCAATAGTGATGGCAGAAGCCGCATTGAGAGACAGGCACATTGTGTGATGAATGGAGTTCCTACTGAATTTTTGATTGTCAGTAATGATTTCCAGCCAGTAGGATTAACCAAGCAATGGGTGGAATCTGATAAGGAGAAACTGAAAATTCTTCAGTGCCAATTTTTGTCACATCAACCATCAAAAAACATCGTGACCAGAGCTGAAACATTTGCTAAGTAAGTTAAATATGAAACGAAGGGATCGTATCATAGACCTGTCTGGTAAAGAACGCCAAACCATAATTATTCCTATGACAGAACAGTATTTGCAATGGTGTATGCAGAATAGTGTAGCACTGCAGATAGCTCTAGCAGGATTTGATGGAGCAATCAAGGTCCGTCATCCTAGCCATCGAATATTGACTTTTATTCAGCAGGAATGTATAGAGGAAAAACCCAAGTACAATCTCAAAGCTGTGAATGGTATCACAGTCTTTACAGATGGGAGTGGAAAATCAGGCAAAGCAGCTACTACATGGCAGGAACAGGGCCAGTGGAAATCACATATAGTTTTTTCTGAGGGATCACCCCAGATTGTAGAACTGAAGGCAGTGACTGAGGTGTTTAAACGATGGAACACATGTCCAATCAATATGATTTCAGACTCAGCGTATGTAGTAGGAGTTGCGCAACCATTAGAAAAAGCTTATTTGAAACAGGTTGCAGTTGAAACCTTGTTTAGCAATATGAAACAGTTATGGTTGTTGTTAAAACAAAGAACAGAAGTGCACTATATATGTCACCATCGCAGTCAGACAAACTTGCCAGGATTCTATGCAGAAGGAAATGCTAGAGCGGACCATTTAACTCAACCTGTCAGTGTGTCACCTGTGCCCAACGTATGGCAACAAGCTCGAATTTCTCGTGAATTTTTCCACCAATCAGCAAAGGTCCTAAAACGGTGGTTTCACTTGTCAATGGCAGAGGCAAAAGCTATCATACAAGCCTGTCCTGATTGTCAACAACTCACTAAGGGTCCTACGTTGTCGGTTAACCCCAGAAGTATTCAATCACTTCAAATATGGCAAACAGATGTCACACATATCCCTGAATTTGGCAAACTAAAATACGTTCATGTTTCTATGGACATCTTTTCTCTGGCAGTTTGTATGACCGCTTTGGGAGGAAAAACTTCTAGACATGTGCAAACTCATTTTCGTCATGCCTTTGCTACTTTAGGAGTCCCAGGACAAATAAAAACGGACAATGGTCCAGCATATGTTTCACAATCGACTGAAATTTTTTTGCAAACTTGGGGAATCCAACATGTCACTGGCATTCCCCACTCACCCACAGGACAAGCCGTTGTCGAGCGCACCCGTCCGACTATCAAGACATATTTGCAAAAATAAAGAAAATGGGGACTCAGAACAGCCAGTAAGTAAATTGGTAAAGGTCCAAAATGTCATGAATTTTTTTGTGCTTGCCTGGTGACAGTGTGATTCCTCCCATTGTGAAACACATGCAAACCATGTCAACCGGAATACTCGAATATGAAGGTTAAATTAAGGTTATGGTAAAAGCTTGGGAAGGAAATTGGGAAGGTCCAGTACCACTGCTAACTTGGGAACGAAGATGTGCTTGCGTCATTACAGATTCAGGCCCACACTGGCTCCCTGCGGAGACAGTGTTGTCACGGGAGAATGGATAATTGGTACATAAACTGAATAATCCTGAAAGATACAGCAAGGCCGTGAGAGGCCCAAGGAAGCTTAAGCAAGCAAGATAAGAAGAAGCTGGAACTCACTGATGTAATGAGAACTGTGCACTGTTGGCAAGCTTTCGAGGTCAAGTTCCCACACCTGTGCTTAACCAATTATATGGTAGTTGCAAAGGGTCTTCAAGACATGTATCCAATCATAGTATGCCAAATCACTGTGAGTGCAAGTAGAAATAGTATTTAAGGGGTTAAGGCTTTGTAATAAACGGCTTTTTGTCTGATCATATTGATCTCTGACTGAGTCCATGTATATTCTGCGGCAATTGGCGCCCAAACAGGGACCCCCCATATTTTTCATATTGAAGCTGAAAGAATTAAAGTGCGTGGCACCGAAGAAAGTGGAAAACGCGGAGCCGCAGGGACGTCGGCTGGGTTCGATCCGGCAGGACCAGGGTTGGGAGGTAGACGCCTCGGAACAGAGCCTAGTGAGCCCAGAAGACACTGCGCAGTGCAAATAAGGTAAGAGCCGACGGGGTCTGGAAGAGGGTTAGGATGGGGAATCAATTAAGTAAAGAAAAAAGTAAGGAAAAAAATTGGGGCATGCCTGTGGGATCAAGTTACTTGTGGGTTTAAGGAGGCGAAGTCTCTTGCTGCCCCCTGGTTACTACTAAAAGGGACTCTAGCCGCAAACAGGTGGCAAAATCTGTTTTTACAGCTCTCTCTGACTCGCCTTCACAACAGCAGGGCTCGGCACCTACATTAGATTCAGCACCCGGTGCTACAGCCATGGTAGTGTCGTCTGTTTAGGGCATAAAACATTCTGGTCAAAAACCAGCACGCAGTAAGGTACGAATGTTTGAGGACCCTGCGCCTTTCCCCTATCCTGTGTCGACAACGCCTTTATCGGCGGTAGCTCCAGTTGATACTCAGGAGCCTGTAGGGGCTAGTGAGGAAATGAAACAAACTGATGTTAACCCTTTTTGTGCTGCTACTGCCCCTGAACTTAGTCCCCAAGAATTTTTGCTGGGGTGGGAGTCTCCTAAGGAGGAGAGTGTAACTCCGAATAAATACCCACCTCCACCACATAAACCACCGCTTGCATCGCTCCCACTGGAGCTGCAAAATGAGTGGAACTGGCGACAATGGACGAAATCCTTAGATAAGCAATTGCAGGACTTGCGGGATCGTCTGGACAAGTTGGGGGAGGAGAGGGAGCAAGCCCCAGAAAAAACGGAAAAAACGGAAAACCCAGATAAAATCAGTCCGTGTGATGTGCCGTTACCACCGACTCCTACATCTAATAAAGCCAATTCGAGTGCCATGAGATGGCGAGGCTGCATTCAGGATGCAATTATAGACGGTACTATTTTACCGACAGATGTTCCCACTGCATTCCCTGTTATTATAAATCCTCAGGGACAGTCTGTCTGGACTCCTATGGACTGGAAAGCTGTGAAAGAAATTACAGGAGCAATTAGTATGGGTTGTCTTCCTCATATACCCAGCAAATGATGTCTGCTTTCTTTTCTAGTAATGTTCTAACTCCAAATGATTGTCTCAGAGTGGCTGCAATTTTATTAACTCCTTCACAGCTCCTGCATTTTAAAAGTGGGTTTGAGGAGCTTGCTGCAAGGGCTGCAGATGAGAATTCAGAGTGTAATCCTCATCGCCCTTTGCACGGTGTTTCATCTGAAATGTTATTGGGAAAGGGACAATTTCACCCTGATGGAGTAAAAGCTTGTATGAAAATTGAAGTTTTACAGCAAGCACAGCAATTGGCTTTAGCTGCTCTGAAAGCTGTGCCGGAAGCAGGAAAGCCTAATCCTTCATATACATCAGTAAAGCAGGGACCTCCTGAGCCCCATATGCAATTTATTGACAGATTGACAGAGGCTATCGAAAAGAATATTGATCTGGCATCTAATGCTAAAGAATCGATGCTTATGTCTCTGGCTATGGAAAATGCTAACCCAGCTTGTAAGCATATTTTGCAGGTTTTGCCAAAATCTGCTGGTCTTCAAGAAATGATGGATGCATGTTCTAAAGTGGGCACAGCAGAGGAAAAGGCTGGATACATGGCTACTGCCTTCACCACTGCTGTTAAACCCCTTCTACAACAAGGTCAGGGTGATCGTGGGGATCCTAAAGGTACGAGATGTTACAGTTGTGGACGGATGGGACATTTTAAATAGCAGTGTACTGTAAAGAAAATTAGTTCAGCAACCCGACCCCCTCAGGGTGGTGTTACTGGTCTTGCAGACAAATGTATTAAATGTGACAAATTTGGCCACAAGACAATTGAATGTTGTTCAAAGTTTAAAAAAGACAGAACCCTGTTGGGAAACTTGAATGTGAGTGCGATGCCACCCCGCACGACAACACAAAATCAGGGTGTCTGGACTGCATCCCCTCCGCCACCACAGGGAGTGCCGGAGTGGACGTGGCAACAGCAATAGATTTTACCATAACTGATACTTCTGTTCATTGTATTCCATCTAAATTAAATGGGCCCCTTGGTCATGGGTTATGTGCTTTGCTACTGGGACAATCATCAACATCAAGGAAAGGAATCTTTGTATTACCCAGTGTAATTGATGCTGACTATACTGGAAATATTGGGATCATGGTGCAAACGCATGCTCCTCCGGTCAACATCCCTGAAAATTCGAAAATAGCTCAAATCTCAAATGATGATCTGACTGATCTCATGCTGCTTTTAAAGGGTGAGTCAAAGGCAGAACAAAAGAGTTCTATCAAAAGCTCAGTATGAGGCCTTAGATCACATCATGACAAAAATCACTAATCTTGTCCTGATTGCCAAGGCCAAGCAGCAGGTATAGGCCTTGGAGTCAACCCTCGAGGCCTCCAGCCTCTTCAGCTTTGGCAAATGGATGTGACTCGTGTACCCTCTTTCGGGAAATTGAAATATGCCCATGTTACTATTGACACGATTCTCCTACAGGACAAGCTATTATTGAACGAACACATCAAACATTGAAACAACTGTTGGAATAACAAAAAACGGGGGAAGGACTTACACCGGTAGCAAGGATACAGAAAGCTGTATATGTTATGAATTTTTTGCGATTGACAGGAGACTTTAATGATCCCCCGGCCATAATACATGGTCAGGCATTAGGTTCAGGTTATATGACTAAAACTCTGGGTGTTCTGGTCCAGTATAAGGATTTGGAAACCGGCATTTGGAAAGGTCCTGCAGAAGTGTAAGCGGCGAGGAGAAGCAAGACACGCCAACCCAATATGGGTGATAAGCAAACTTCTACTTTATTTGTGGCGCACTTCGCTTATATCCACATGGTGTTTAGCCACGCCTACTAGTCAGAACAGTATTCGTTAGTTCTACACAGCTTCCTTCACATTCTCCTCCCACATCCGGTATCCGCTTACCTGTGAGGCCTACACCTTGCCTTGCTCACACAAGGCCTCTAAGGATCCATGGCCTTGCTCTTGCAGCCATTCTGCAACAATTCCCCACTTTTTCTTTGTGCAAGCAAAACAGTGTGGGTTGTTCTGTTCACCTGTTTCATCACGCAACTATAAGCAAGTCTAACAACTACAGTGATTAAAATAGCAATGATACATAAGCGCAGTCCTTCAAATAGCAGTGTTTTAAGCCAACCTGTAATGCCCCATGAGGACAACCATTTAGTTATCCCTAAGTCATTGCTCACTTGCAGTTGCTGGATAAGCTGAGCCAGGGTTTTCAGCTGTGCATGTATCGAATTAGAATGACCAGAAAGATTCATACAACACATTCCATCAAACTCTTCACATCCATGTCCCTGTTCCAACAACAAAAGGTTCTGTAGTGTTGCATGTCTTAGAGAGTCAACATTAAACAACAAATCAGGAATTGCCTTCGATGTAGTATTTGTCTGCTTAGCAACTCAGCAACTCAGTCTGTTTAGCTGAGCCAAGGCCCCGGCTGAAGCACTTACAGTGATTTGGCATATTATGACTGGATATGTGCCTTGAAGACCCTTAGTGACTAGCATGTAATTGGTTAAACACAGGTGTGAGAACTCAACCTTGGAAGCTTGCCAACAGTCCACAGTTCTCATTAACTTGGTGAATTCCAGCCTCTTATCTTGCTTGCTTAAGCTTCTTCGGGCCTCTCATGGCCTCGCTGTATCTTTCAGGATTATTCAGAGTTTATGTACCAATTATGCATTCCCCCGTGAGAACACTGCCTCCACATCTCCCCACTTTTGTTTTATCCAGTAACAAGTTGCTACTACAGCAAGGCACACACGCATTTACATTAGCAGAGTAACTATTACAGGGTGCAGCAGCATTTTGAAGATGCTGATGGTAGCGAGGGACTAGCCAAAGAAATTTCTTACCACTGGAATTCTCCGACCCTCTTAATTTGTTCCATTACCTGCTTTATAACAGTACCATTGTATTAGAATCTTTCTAGCTTTTGCCTTAGCATTTTTCTAGCAGCTACTGCGAATTTGCATACTCTAATATCTCTTTTACAAGTGACAAATCTATACAATACAAAATGCAGTTTCTTATTAGCGACTGGCTAGTAAATACAGGTGGTTTTATACACAAAATCACAACCTCTAATAATAGCTACTTTACAAGCACACATAGGCAGGATGTTACTTTTCATTTGCCCCCAAGTGATGTTTTGCAGTTATTCGTTCTTTCTCTTCCTCTATCTCATTCTGCTTGGGGTATTCACGGTCAGCTCCTGTAGCGGAGGCATCAGGTTTTTCCATTCGTCTGTCCAGCTCATGGCAAGGCTTGACAAACTTTGCAGGCAGGAGGACACAAATATACCCCCTCCCCCAGGTTATCAGTTCTTCAGAAGTAGACAGGTTAGACAGGTTAAATGCAGCATCATTACTCTCTGCTCCCCCCCCCCCCTTTTTTTTTTTTTTTTGCAAAAGCCGTCCTGCTGGGCAGCAACTATAGCGGCCTGCCTGCTTCAGCAGCAACCATAAATACCCACCGGCAACCGCACTTTTGCATTAACCCTTTCATGCCCGAAATGTTAAACAGCTACCCGTTGAAAGCTTTTACATGAACCCAACAACAAGAAAAATACACAGAACACCGTCTGCCCTCAACAAACGCGCACACACACACGCTTATGGGATCCCACAAGCACACGCCACACAACTACAATATTTGAAGCACAAAATCCAGACAATCATTACTCCCACTACAGTTCCACGTACAGAATGTGGCACAAGAACCCTGTGGAGACTAACAGAAACCAGCTCCGAGAAGCATCATTGCAGTGCGAGGTGGCAGGCTCAACCTTGGTGGGCGTCCCCGCAGAGGCTCTGCCTCCCCCACATCGTATGAGGCTTGGGCTTTTATACTGACCAAAATGCACACTCATTCCGACACAGGTGGCCAGCCTGTGCTGGAAGAAGTGGCCAGCAGTATCTACAAAGGTCTCCAAGGGTTGATAGAAACCTGGACATACTTATATTTACCAACTTCTAGTACATGACTATCACAGAGAAACTGTATGGGCTCCCCCTGTCAATTGCAAGAAAAATCATAACATATACAGCTTGAGTATAAGAGGATTTTAACCCATACGTGGTCACTGCTTGTCAGGCCTCCTTAACTATTTTGAGATCAAGAGCTTCCCACTCTTTAGCCCCCTGCTGTGTAGTAAACACCGGATATGCAGAGATGCCCATTGCAGAAAATTCACCAGTAATGATCGTCCTGTAACCTCGGTCTCTGGATTGGCCTCCCGACGCAGCAGTGTATGGTTCACCCCAGCGGTGGACTCCTTTCGGTTAGTCCAAGCACCCGGGTCCGTCAAGGCACTGCCACAGCATTGCCCGCGCTGCCCGGCCGCTGCCGCCAGCACCGCTCACTTGCCATTCCAGGTCCTTGATACTCGGGGCCTTGTATTCCGGGTCCCCACTAACCGGGGCCCTGTATTCCGGGTCCTCGCTAACCGGGGCCCTGTATTCCGGATCCCTGTTAACCGGAGCCCTGTATTCCAGGTCCCCGCTAACCGGGGTCCTGTATTCCGGGTCCCCGTTAACCAGGGCCCTGTAATCCGGGTCCCCGGTAGCCGGGGCCCTGTAGTCCATGGTCCCTGTTTGGGCACCATTTGTAAGCGGTTAGGAGAAGCAAGACACGCCAACCCAATATGGGTGATAAGCAAACTTCTACTTTATTTGTGGCGCACTTCGCTTATATCCGCGTGGTGTGTAGCCACGCCTACGAGTCAGAACAGTATTGGTTAGTTCTACACAGCTTCCTTCACATTCTCCTCCCACATCGGGTATCCGGTTACCTGTGAGGTCTACACCTTGCATTGCTCGCACAAGGCCTCTAAGGATCCATGGCCTTGCTCTTGGAGCCATTCTGCAACACAGAAGTAAAACTAACTGGTTGAGGTCATACGTGTATAATTATAGATTACGGTTTGCGGTGGGTCCCAGCTCGATGGGTGAGAGCCTGGAAAGAGTCAGCACCGCCCCAGGACACCCCCCTTATCAGTGATTGAATGAATTGAAATTTCAGCTTAGGACTTCCGTTTTATGGATGTTTCAGCCCTTCTTAAAGTGAAGAGAGCAATCTTTTTTACGTTAAAGAAGAAAAAACAAAACCAAAACAAACGAACAAAAAAAAAAACAGAAAACAAACAAAAAACAACCACCATCCACCACCACCAACACCCCCCCACCCCCCCCCACCGAACCTACAGCGAGACAAACACGGGATACAGGTATATTGTATGCGTTTTCGGTGGTGGGAAGGTCTTTCATATGTTCTTATCAGGGGTATTGGGCATACTGTGACTCATTTAATACACTCTCTCTGTGATACTCATGCACTAGAAGTTGGTAAATAAAAGTATGTCCAGGTTTCTGTCGACCCTTGGAGACCTTTGTAGATACTGCTGGCCACTTCTTCCAGCACAGGCTGGCCACCTGTATCGGAATGAGTGTGCATTTTGGTCAGTATAAAAGCCCAAGCCTCATGCGATGTGGGGGACGCAGAGCCTCTGCAGGGACGCCCGCTAAGGTTGAGCCTGCCACCTCGCACTGCAATGATGCTTCTCGGAGCTGGTTTGCTGTTAGTCTCCACAGGGTCCTTGTGCCACGTTCTGCACGTGGGACTGTAGTGGGAGTAATGATTGGCTGGATTTTGTGCTTCCAATATTGTAGTTGTGTGGAGTGTGCTTGTGGGATCCCACAAGTGTGTGTGTGCGTATGTTAAGGGCAGACCGTGTTCTGTGTGTTTTTTTGGTGTTTGGTTCATGTAAAAGTTTTTAACGGGGAGCAGTTTAACATTTCGGGCATGAAAGGGTTAATGCAAAAGCGCGGTTGCCAGCAGGTATTTATGGTTGCTGCTGAAGCAGGCAGGCAGCTGTAACTGCTGCCGAGCAGGTCGGCGTTTGTAGGGTGAGCAACTTTGGATCAAAAAAACAAAAACAAAACCAAAGGCAATGATGCAGCAAACTCCTCGCCGGTTAACAACGTGCAGTCTAACCTGTCTGCTTCTCAAGAACGGAAAACCTGGGGGAGGGGGTATATTTGTGTTTTCCTGCCTACAGGTCCATGACGACTGCCTGCAAAGTTTGTCAAGCCTTGCCATGAGCTGGACAGACAAATGGAAAAACCTGATGCATCAGCTACAGGAGCTGACCATGAATACCCCAAGCAGAATGAGATAGAGGAAGAGAAAATCTAATGATTGCAAAACATCATTTGGGGGCTAATGAAAAGTAACTGCTTGAATATGTGTGTGTGCTTATAGAGTAGCTATTACTAGAGGCTGTGATTTTGTGTATAAAACCACCTGTATTTACTAGCCAATCGCTAATAAGAAACCACACCTTGTATTATATAGATTTGTCACTTGTAAAAGAGATGTTAAAGTATGCAAATTTGCAGTAGCTGCTAGAAAATGCTAAGGCAAAAGCTAGAAAGATTCTAACACACTGGTAGTGTTATAAAGCAGGTGATGGAATAAATTAAGAGGGTGGGGGAATTCCACTGGTAAGAAATTTCTTTGGCTAGTCCCTCGCTGCCATCAGCATCTTCAACTGCTGCTGCACTCTGTTACTCTGTTAATGTAAATTTGTGTGTGCCTTGCTGTAGTAGCGACTTGGTACTGGATGAATGTCCTGGGTTCAGCAGTAGCAGTCATTTTTCTCCTTCTTGGTAGCTGGTGTAGTGCAGTGTTTTGACTTTCAGCTCGGGAACAGAACTGATAGCGATGTTTTCGTTTGGCCAAGGACTTTGTGAGCCTCATGCTCTGCCAGGGAGGAGGGGAAGGCAGGAGGAAGCAGAGACAGGACACCTGACCCAAACTGACCAAAGAGGTATTCCATACCACAGTACGTCATGCCCAGGAGGTAACTGGGAGTGAGCCGGAAGGGCTGGGAGACTGCAGGGTTGGAGGAGGTATCGGTCGGTGCTTGGTCGGGGCTGGGGGGGCAAGTTATCGGTCGGCTGGTGCTGAGGTGTTGTATTCTCTTCCCTTGTTATTTCCTTTATCATTATTATCATTGGTGGTAGCAGTAGTGATTTGTGTTATACCTTAGTTACTAAACTGTTCTTATCTCAACCCGTGGGAGTTGCATTCTTTTGATTCTCCTCTCCGTCCCTCCGAGAGCAGGGGGAGGGCAAGAAAGGGGGGGGAGGTGAGTGAACGAATTACCTGACTGGGTTTAAACCACGACAATGAAGGAGGTGAAACTCTGCATTGACAACAAGGTGCAAGGATTGAGGCTGACCAAATGCCTGCTACCACAGTCAAGAGCAAGACTGGGATGGCCTCTGTGTTTGCCACCAAGAAGAACCTTTAGCTCCGCTGTTGGCTGCAACCTGGCAGGCGTGGAGCGGTGGGGACATATGCCATGCCAGACCTTGATGTGAAGGATGGCCTCCCCTGTTATCAGAGAGCCATACAGCAGAAAAAAGGGGCAGGCCCAGCAGCCTGTAGTCAGCATATATTGGAGATATGATCTAGCCCAAATCCCCTGCTCAAGTAGGGTCACCCAAAATATATATAAAACAAAAAGGGGGAGATGTGGAGGCAGTGTTCTCATGGGAGAATGCATAATTCGTACATAAACTCTGAATAATCCTGAAAGATACAGCAAGGCCATGAGAGGCCCGAAGAAGATTAAGCAAGCAAGATAAGAAGCTGGAATTCACTGAGTTACTGAGAACTGTGGACTGCTGGCAAGCTTTCGAGGTCAAGTTCTCACACCTGTGCTTAACCAATTATATGTTAGTCACTAAAGGTCTTCAAGACGGGTATCATATCATAATATGCCAAATCACTGTAAGTGCCTGCAAGAAATAGTATATAAGGAGTTAAGGCTTTGTAATAAATTTGGCAATTGCCTGATCACATTGATCGTCTCTGTGTTCTCCGTGACTCCTGCATCAACAATCTTGTAGTGTCCATGACTGCAGATATAATTTATTACCTTCACATAACAATACACTGAAATCATAGACCCATACTTTGTGAACTTACAAGAAAAACAGCCATAGAGACTACCAAATATTTTATGCAACCAGCAAATTCAAAGAAATGTCAAAGGAGGTAAAATTAAGTACCAAGAAGCATATTTTGGTGGCTTCATCCAAACCCTCCAGAGGATCAAGTTTGTTCTGCTCTAGATCTACAGGACCAACAATGGGTGGCTCCACATCTTGATCTTGTTCCCTTTCTTCCAGTTCAGTATGCTCACATTCAGCCAGGGAACTGATCTCTCTCTTAGAGGAATACAGCATTATTGACAAAATCTAGATAGAAAAAAAGGCAGCATATGCTGTGACAGCTGTAGATATTATTAGTGTATCTGCAATCAGCATTTTCTATGAACATTTTAAGACTTGGACCGTGCTCAGCCCCCTACTCCAGAGACAGGCTGCTGCTACTGCTAAGAAGTACCGAGTGGTCATTTTGAAGGGGAACAGTGTTAAATGGTCTGCAGTGCAATATCAGGAGCAAAATTCCACGCTCCGACAACGCTATCGCTTTCTATTTGCTGTTTATGATGTACCTGCTGTGTAGGGACAGAGGGACAAAATGCACGGCAAGCCTCTCCCTACCAGTCCAGCCACCACTGCAGAAGTAAATGCACCACTGCTACCTGATACATGAAAAAAAAAAAGGAAGACAAAAGACACAAGCAGTACATTTTCCTTCCCAGCCATTAAATTGCTCTGAAGAAAAGCAGCAAAAACTGACACACTAAACCTGCTTTTTGCTGTGTTCGTTCAAGCCAGGATGTGATGAAAGCCCATCAAGAGCCCCGGTTAACATTTCAGAACGCAAACTTCACAGGATGACCAGTGTCTAATGCTTACATCTAACACCAACATGGGACACAGCTTCTCCAAAATTCTGCTGTCCTTCTGCACTAATGCTGCCATTTCAATATCCTCATGAAGTATTTCCATTGTTAAAACTTGAAGACTATGAAATAGGAAAAGTGGGATTCAGGAGTGTCGTGGTTTAAACCCAGTCAGGTAACTCGTTCACTCACTCCCCCCCTTCTTTCCCTCCCCCTACTCCCAGAGGGATGGAGAGGAGAATCAAAAAGAACACAACTCCCATGGGTTGAGATAAGAACAGTTTAGTAACTAAGGTATAACACAGATCACTACTACTACCACCAATGATAATAATGATACAGGAAATAACAAGGGAAGAGAATACACCACCTCACCACCAGCCGACCGATAACTCGCCCCCCAAGCCCGACCAAGCACCGACCCTCTTCCAACCCTGCAGTCTCCCAGCCCTTCCAGCTAACTCCCAGTTACATCCTGGGCATGACGGGCTGTGGTATGGAATACCTCTTTGGTCAGTTTGGGTCAGGTGTCCTGTCTCTGCTTCCTCCTGGCTTCCCTTCCTCCCTGGCAGAGCATGAGGCTCACAAAGTCCTTGGCCAAACCAAAACATCGCTATCAGCTCTGTTCCCAGGCCGAAAGTCAAAACACTGCACTGCACCAGCTACCAAGAAGGAGAAACATGACTGCTACTGCTGAACCCAGGACAAGGAGGAATTTGGCTGGGTTTGCATGCACACTCAGGCTTCGGGATGGAAGGGGTATTTCTGGCAACCAGGTCCCTGGGGAAGGCGTGAATACGAGAGGAAGCGCAAGCCCCATCGTATGAATTAGCTGGCAAGACAAAAGAGCTCAAAGAATAACCTCCACGTTCTCCCACTCACAGCACACTTTCACGTCGCTGCTTTTGGTTTTGCTGAGTGTCTCTCACCAACCCCATCCTGCGCTCTCCCAGCCTGGCAAAACCCTCCCTTGGCAGCCCAGTGAGTAAGCACCGCTGGAGCTGCTCACCACTCCCATCCAGGCAGAGCACATTGCCTTTAGAGAACTAACAAAGTTGTCCCCCTAAGAAGAGGGGTCACTTTACTGACTAGAATGGAAAGTCATCTATTAGAGACTGCTTTAGGAAGGCAACAGTTACCAAGTCATCACTTTTCACTCACTGAGATTGCAACTGAATTGGTGGCGATGAAGGTACCTGGAGTAAGAAAAACAGTCCAATTTCAAACCAAAGATACTCATTTGGCTTTGCACCTTGGTGGCTTTGCACAAGATGGGCCAGCCCACGTTCTCTAGAGCACCAGGAGCCACACGCAACCTCAGACAGTGATCTCCAGGGGGAACCAAACCTCTACCAAGTGGGAATTGCAGAGCAGTACACGGAGAGGTGTGTGTCTCCTGCCTCCCCAGTTCCTCCTTCCACTGCTTCCCAGCCAGTCTGACACAGGACTCAGCTCTAGGGAAGGTGGCACCTCCTCAGTCTCCCAGATGTGGAGCCCACCCACCCAGCTCACATCCGACCATCCCACACCCATGGGCTCCAGCAGCTCTTGGAAGAGGAGGAGTCCAGGCAGGAAGGGGGAGCAACCTGCTCCCTTTCAAACCCATCCTCCACCGACTTGCAAATTAAAGGGGCACACAAGTAACACTGCCCCAGGCTTCAGGAACAGCACAGGGACAGAGTGGAACAGAGCCCCTGTCCCACAGTAGAACTGCATCAGAGTTGACCTCAGCAAAAGACACATTTGCTGGCACAGGCCAGGCTCGCTGTGGCCTCCATGCAGCGATGGCTCTCAATTCCATGAACTGTGTGCTTGTAGCAGCCTCCTCAGCCTCAGAGCATCAACTAACAGCAGAGAAAGACACAAACAAATTCCAAGAACATTAAGCTGAGTGCAGAGGTTTAAATCTGCTCCCCAGGGACATCTGATGTAAGAAATCCACAGCACACAGATCATGGAATCAAAGACTGCTTTGGGTTGAAAGGGACCCTAAAGCTCATCCAGTTCAAACCCCCTGCCACCATGTGACAATGGTACCTTTCAATCTACCTTCCTCCTCCACCTGAGGCGTCCTGGCCATCCAAAAGGAAGTTTCCACTGAGCAGTGGGGAAAGAACACGCAGGTGACCCCCGACATATGCACAGCCTTGCTATACAGCTGGAAAATTAAAATGGGAAATGCTGGTTATTCCACCCATTCCTCAAACAACAGAGACTTCAGGAGATTCACAAATTCGAGGAGACCAAGGGCAGGTTGGACAGGGCTCAGAGCAGCCTGCTCTACTGGAAGGTATCCCTGCCCATAGCAGGGGGTTGCAGCTGTATGAGCCTTAAGGGCCCTTCCAACCCAAACCACTCTATGATTCTATGATATTCTCGCAAAACTGCTCATGATGAACCAGTTCCTTGACGCCAGGCATTTCACTAGGAAAGCCTTGCTGCAGCCACTCTCTTTGGGGATTGCCCTTCACAGAACTGTTCAAAACCAAAGTTAATCATGCAGCAAAGCCAAGAGACAAGGAACTCATCCCTGCCACACCACAAAAATTAGCGATGTGCTGGCATCTTCACGAGGTGCTGATTGCCACAGTTTATTGAACACCAATGCTGAAGGCCTTACCACCCTCACAGGGAAGAACTTGTGCCTGAGATCTCCCTTGACCTGCTCCTCACGCCCTGGGGGGGGATGCAGCCCAGCACACAGGGGGGTTCTGGGCTCAAGCGCACACTCAAGCCAGGTCACGGGGAGATTCTCGTCACCCAAAACCCCAAGTCCTTCTCCTCAGGGCTGCTCCATCCAATCCCCACTAGACTGTGCTCACAGTCCCACAACAACACGTTCAAATGCCCTCGTCTGCCCATTCCACTGGAATGACAGAATGCAGTATCTTTCTTTCAGGGACCTCACAGTGCTGATGAAACCTTCCCACTCCTCTGTGTGGTGTTCTGCTCCTGCTGTGTACCTCAGGAGGCAGGAGTTATTTTAGCCGACAGTAGAATAACAGGAAAAAAACAACAGAAAATTCGATTCCCAGCTCCTTCGATTCCCAGGCAAAGCAACACCTGAGCTGCCTGGGGGGACTTGGTGCACCCTTCCATAGGGGCAGCAGCCCCTCCAACCTAAGAAGTTAGTAGTGCAACAATTGTCATGTACCCAGGCAGTTCCAGCAAGGCAACTGCATTTCCAGCTACTGAAAGACCAGCCCCCATCCCCATTCCCACCTTTTGGCACTTGAGAGGTCACTTTGGTAAACCAGATGACACCCAACAGCCACTTTGGGGCATATCAGCTGACTATCAAAGGAGAACATCTGCGCGTAGTTCATTCACGTATTTTGGAAGCCTTTCAGCGTACTGGGAAGTCAAAGTACATTTATCTCTACTTTATACAACTCCACTGGGCACTCAGAAACCATTCATTATCTCTGCCTGTCAGAAAGATATTGCAAAACCACACATCACTGAGGTTGTGCAATCTTATGACCTGTGCTGTGCAGCATGAAGTTGATCTTCAGTATTCAAGGCAAGCAAATACTCTTGTAGAGATCCAAGCTCCTGCAACAAAGCCTTCAGTGAACACCAAAACTTCAAGTAAAGATATCATCCAACTAATTATCATTAAAATGCTGATCATTACAGTAGTCCCCATGAACCAAAGGTATCTGAACTACACAGAAGACTCTCCCTGACTAGAACACAGTTTGTGAACACAGAAATCAGTTCCTTACAGACTATTCCTACGTAGTGTGCAAAACCAACTCAAGGAAAAGCACATTTAAATACCTTTAAATTAATTATTAAAGCAGCATTCCTCTCAGAATAAAGAGTGGCTTTAGGGCTTGCTGCCTGAAGTGCATAAGGAGGAGTCAGGACTATTATATAAGGCTCCACAATGGATATGGCAACAGCATGGCCCCTCTAGTAGAATTTGCTGCCAGACTCCGCAAGAGAAAGTTTGTAATGTTTCTGAAGCATTTAATGGTTCTAAAGCTCTGATGAACTTTGCCAAGGGAAAGGAAAACTGCTTTTAATTTAACACTGAATTACATATCATTCTGGGCACGGGGGAGAGGAGGGGTGCAAGTACAGGAACTAACTCTGTTTTCTGTAACAAGGAAGAGTTCTGCAAGTGCACGACGAAGAGGAAGAAGAATCCCAGGCTTGGCCATGTCATGACACAAGTTGTTTTCAGTACGGGTAAAAAGCTGCCAAAGTGGCTTCAACAAGGTAAGGTCACAGTCCCTGAAAAAAGCTAATTCTAATGAAATAGTGAGTAACCGTGACCTTATGCCTCTTTCTGGGAGGGAAAAAACCCAACACAGAACCCCAAACAAATTCAAGAGAACAAAACCATACAGTTTTAACAGATGCATCAATGAAGGAAGAGGCACAAGAATTACTCTAAAATTTAAATTCAGTCCAGTGTTTCAGCACAATTAATTTCATTCTGAATTGGTGAAGTAGAGAAAACCTCACATCTATGAATATGTCCAAATGACTTTCATAAAACTAAGTGGCCTCCTGAAATGAGGACTTGAAAATACCTGTATCCATCACTTTGCAAAATGCTGTAGCTCCATTGATTGAAATTAACCAGTACTGCACTACAGCACTAAGCAGGTGATGCCCTTCCACAGGGCAGACAAAAACTCATCTATAGCTTTCAAAACAATTCCAACCCTGCCTCCTTCTTACTCCTGAGTTAAGGCCAACTAACTACACAGAGAGGATGACAAATATTGGGGGGGAGGGAGGGAAAAGGGGAAACTCAATTTCAGAATGTATCATCAGATTAACACAAGGAAAATACTAAATAATATAAGCACAATGGAGACTTGGCCTTTCAGCAATTAAATCTGGTGTCCACATGACAAAAGATGACATTTGCTGATGAAAACAGCTAAGGGAACTTGAAAAAGTAATAAACCATAAGTAATTATTACCATAAGTAATAAGACCATAAGAAAAGCACAGTTTCATTCACCGCCCAAAACCAAACCAATACAGATGCGGTCAGAAAGTGAACCAGTGTGAAACACCCCTGTGACTGCCATGGCACAACGCAGAGCCAGCACAGGCCCTGCACCACAGAACAGCCAGGGCAGTCTCACCAGCCCATCTCAGGCCCCTCTGTGGCAAAGCAACACCTGAGCTGCCTGGGGGGACTTGGTGCACCCTTCCATAGGGGCAGCAGCCCCTCCAACCTAAGCAGCAGGGGACTTGCTGCAGACAAGAACGCTTCCCTCCCCACTGCCCACTTCTAGACAGCCCTGTCTCCAGCAGCCTACTCCACGCCTGCCAGAACCACCAGTCCCCTCAACTGCCTGCAGGCAGGCAGAACAATGAGACTTCTGGATCAAACACAGACACTAGTAACTAAATAAATGAATAAACAAGAAATCTAAGGTTGTAACAGTGCTGCGGCTGCTCTGCAGCACACTGCAGGGTCCCTGCCACATTGCAGCCTTCAGAGTTGAAACTGAAAAGATGTTTTGAACAAGCCCCCTATAATCTCTACACTGGTCCCAGCAGCACCATGATGGACACAAAGAGGAGACGAAAGTCACTGCCACTCCTTGCCAAGCCTTCACTTTGCTCCTTCGCACTACGAATGTAATGAATGGCTCTTTATTTTATAGCTGTACTAATGCCAGTGCAAAAAAAAACCAATGACTGTGGGCAAACACATCACCAGTCACTGACAAAAGATCAGACCAATCTAGGGGAGCAAAGGTGTTGGGATCCCACAGCTGCTGGACTCACACAGGACACAGTTAGAAAATCAGAGCCCAGCTCTGAAGCAAGCTGCCTCCAGCGCAATAGCAGAACTGTGGTCTCAGCAGCATCAGGAGAGATTCTATTGATTTAGCAAGCAAGAAAAATTCAACACATTCTCATCCTAAGAAATAAAAGAAATTAAACTAAACTGCCTTCTGTCTCCAACTGAACAGAAGCCCCCATCACCCTTCTCCTGGCTCTGCCACTCGGAACTGAGGCTTCTGAACTGCAGGGCCCTCAATCCAGCTCTACTCAAGCTTGCCCTCCTTTGTTTTGAAAAGGCCATTAAGTTCTCTACAGCTTGTTGGAAGGCCACTCATCTGATCAGCAGTGGATTCGTAAAGTTCATTTGAACTACCTTCTTCTCTGCAAATAAAGTTTCAGTAACAAAATCAGAGTCTGAAACAGAAGTAAAAGCAGGGGCAAAGCTGATCTTTAAGTAGTCTTAGAGGAACACACACCCTAAAGGAGCTAAAGGCATGTGGGACTATCATCTTCTCTCCCAAGCTGCTTAGCAGCTACATTAAACCCTTTGAACTCTGATACACTCACCACACTCAGAGTGCATCACACTCGGGTATATTACCCAGCTGCAGGTTCCTCCCTGAAATGATCTGGTACCAATGGCCCCTGCCTAAGCCCTCTCCTGCCCCTGCTCAGAGCCTGCCATGACTGAGGGTCCGCAGCAGTACCTCTAACAAAGAACACCGTCTGTCACTTGGCCTGCTAAACGTCCACCACTAAGACTTCAAAGCCTGGGCCACCATCTGCTCTTCGCAGAACCTCACCTTCTGTTCTCTTAGTGCCACTCTCTTCTGTTGAGAGAGCTTTTTGGAAAGATTGCATCTCACCTGCACATCCACAGCACCTGCCAAAATGCAGTCCCCATCCCATGCCAAGCCTCTGCAACCCAACAGCAAGAGAGGGATGTCAGAAGAGCACCTCTGACACACAAACAAGGACAGGTGAAGACTGGGCCTGCTTTGGCAACACAAGTATCAGCAAAGGAAGCAAAACTCTGGCTCACCTTGTAACAGGAAAGAAAAAGCAGCTCCCACTCTCCAAAGCTGCTCTTCACACAGAGCAGGGGGACACTGGATAAGGTGAGTCCAAACTGCACTGACCACTGCAAGCAAGAACCTGGAGAGCTGCTGCAGCTGCAGGCCCAGCCTGCGGGGCTTGTCCCACAGAACACCAGTGCAGCCAAACACAAGGTCCAGCCTGAGCTTACCTTTAAAGGAACTTTGCTTTCTTCCGCCCTTATTTAGCAGGGACTCCCAAGTCCTACCCAGAAAAGGCAAGCCTCAAGAGCTCTTGTAATGTTATTTATGAATTATAATCCTTTTCAATGGACAAGATTTAGAGAAGAAAGATTTGAAGGAAAGGGACAAGTGTCCCTCTGACAAATCCACATTTAAGGAAGTTTTTTTTCTGAACCACAGCAGCAGAGGTCAAAGCCCAGCCCAGCCCAGCCAAATGAGCTGCTGCAGATGAAAGCACAGTGCTCCTACGGGAATCTTCCACACCTTAAAAAGTTCCAGGAAGTTTTTGGAGAGCTCTAAACCCCTGTATCAATTTTAGTTGATTTTAAATCTGACCGTTAAGTACCCCAGCCTCATGCAGGTAGCTTAAAATACAGCTAACGATTCTTGGGCACTCCAACAAGTTGCTGCCTGCAACTCAAAATTGCAGACAACCCTTTTTCTGTAAGCCTTATACCTTCAGCACCTTGTATCTTAACACTCACTGCCTCATTTCAAATAGGACTTCACCAGAAGTTTCTTCATCCAGTGTCAGCATTGTTTGGTCTTCCACAGCCCTCACATGCTCACAAAGGAGGTGATGGGCACTCCCAGGGCCATTGAACTCCCTTTCAGGGGAGAGTGCCAAAGGGGATGAGGAAACATCCCCCCTGGCAAATGCACACAGAAGGAAACAAACTTCTTGACCATGTATTGTTTCCTGTAAACCCCATCTCAGTCTTGCTCTCTGTCTCTCTCTCACACACACACCCCTTTTTCTTTACATTGCAAAAGTGACTCTCAGCATCATTACATTTTCCTTTGGGAAACCAAGAACATTAACCTCAAAACTGTGTCCAGAGAATACGACCATTTGGTTGCTTCCCAGCCCAGCAACAGAAAACTAGGGTATTACCATCACTAGTACTCATGCCTGCAGTTTAGAAATACAAAGGTTAATAAAGCCATTTCATTCCCTGGAAACAAGTCTAGATTGAGCTGTCTTTCCAGTCTACAAGGGAGCCTCCAGTCTCCAGGGGGCCTACAAGGATGCTGGAGGGGGACTCTTCACTAGGGACTGGAGTGATAGGACAAGGGGTAACGGCTTAAAACTTAAACAGGGGAAGTTGAGATTGGACAGAAGGTAGAAGTTCCTTACTTTTGCACAGATCCAACACGCGCAAATCTCTCGAGCTACAAAGCTCCGTGGCAAGGGCCAAATCACCTCCAAGGGCTTGCTGCTGAGCACAACCCTTGCTCGTACGCATGAGCTGCCACTCTGCTTACGAGAGCTCTGATCCAGTTTCAAGGCCACACCGAAACCTCGATTCAGGTCACAACCTTGACGGGAAGCCCCTCACCAGCAACACTGAACCTCCCAAAGAGCAGAGCTGGGAGCGCTGCGGCTCTGCGGCAGCCCCAGCGAACCCCTCCAGGGGCGCTCCGGTAACCTGCAGCACCCCGGGAACCCCGCTCCGCCCCCCCTCCCCGGGCAACCCCTGCAATTCCCCATGGAACACCCCCACCTCCCCCGGGCCTCACCGCCCATGCAGCCGCCCCCCCGCCCCTCACCCCTGGGCCTGCCCTACCCCTGCCCCTCCGCACGCACCACTGACTCCTGCTCCGAGATCGCCCGACCCACGGAACAACGGCACATCCTCACACAAACCTCTCGTCCCCTTGCCCCGAAACCACCTCACGCCTCTGACCCCGCACCCGGCCAGCACCCACCGCAACATCCTCCCCGCTGCACTTACCTTCCACACACCCCCGAGCTCCTGCACGGCCAACCCCGGCTCCGCCGTTCCCGCACGGACACGGCTCCGCTCCCTCGCACCGACACCCGACACCCGACACCCGCCCCCCTCCGCTCCGGCCACAGCGCAACACCCGCTCCCGCGGCCCGCACCGCCGGAGAGCTCCCGCCTCGCTCGGCCCAGGGGACGCCGGCCCCGGCCACAGCGCGCTCTTTCCCTCCGGAGGGACTTTGCCAAGCGAACGGGAGGCGGGCAATGCGCAGGGACGGACACGGAGGAGTCAGCCAATGACAGCACAGCGCTCAGCGCTCCGGGCCAATGGACAAACAGCGCGGGGCGGCTCGGAGCGCAGCTGCCCGCCCACCCGCCCACTTGTGTGGCAGCCGCGGCCGCGGCCATTTTAGCCCGCACGGCCGGGATCCCCCTCCCTGAGGGGGCCGTGGTGCGAGCGCGGCGCGGCGGGAAGCGCTTCGAGATCGCCGCTCCCAAGGCGCAGACAAGTCCTGGGGAGGCGCAGCGGGAGTGAGTGAGTGAGTGAGTGAGTGAGTGAGTGAGTGAGTGAGTGAGTGTGAGTGTCTGAGTGAGTGACTGAGTGAGTGACTGAGTGAGTGAGTGACTGACTGACTGACTGACTGACTGAAAGCCGGCGCTGTCAGGGCCGGGTGCGGCTCCGGTCTGTGCTGGGAGGCCCGTGGGGGATCCGGTGTGAAGACGTGGCTGTGCCGGGGGCAGCGCCGTGTGGAAGCGGTTGTGGAGCCGAGGCAAGGCCCGAGGCGCGGGGAGACGGTGGGAGGTGGGCCCGGACTGATGGGGGCAAGAAACCGTGCTGGGAGGCAGCGCCCGAGATGGAACGGGGGGAATCCAATTCTTCCTCCTGGAACAGTTGCACAGGCAAGGCTGGATGAATGGTTGTGCATCTCTGCCCTCGGTACGCTCTGGTTTTGGTAGTGTTGTTCTGCTGTTCTCTTCTTGTTAGGCTGTTGTTGCTGTCTTGTCGCTGCTCTCTTCTTCTACTGCAGTTGTCATCTTGGGATTTTACTACCGTTTTAGTATCGCTTTGCTGCGAAGGTGCAATCTTCCCTCGCTCACCTTCCCACTTTTTATGTCCCCCGCGTCAAATAAACAGTCTGTGTTCACATCTGCCTTCCCCGTGTTTGGTTCCTGGGCCAGAGCGCAGGGTGCAGCCTTGTTCCCCTGCGGTGCTGTGGAACAGCAGGACAGGGTGGGTCCGACCAGGGCCCTGTGAGGAGCAGCGGCTCCCACCCGGGATCCCCGGCTGCTGCCCTGAGCTGCCCGAGCCCGGGCCCTGGGGAGGGGAGGGGAGCAGAGCAGCTCCTGTGCCTGGAGCCACGCTCAGGCTGCTGCGGTGACTCAAGGCTGTTGCCCTGAGCTCTGCTGTTTGGCAAAGACGGCAAAGAAACACAGCAGGGATGCTTGTGGGAGTCCTTGGCGTGTTGGGAGCCGTGAGCCAGTGACAGCGACCAGGGCTGTGCAGATGGAGGAAGATGAGTGCAGGTGGGGCCCAGCTCTGTGCCAGGGTTGGGTGGGCCACTGGTGCCGGCCAGCTGTGGGACATGAGGTAGCTCAGGTCTGCAGGTGGGATGAGCTTGAGGTGTCCCTGGAAACTAGGAACGTGCTGGTGCTGAGGCAGTGGCGTTTTCTCCCGTGTGCCCATTGTGGCTAGGGTCCTGTGGCACAGTGCAAGATGTGGCCACGTCTGGCAGTTTGTGTGGTCTGTGGTTCGGGTGGGCAGCGGGCAAGGAGTGTCTGTGGAGGTGGGATGGGGCCGCTGGCCCGTGGAGCCCCAGCAGGCTCTTGTGACAGCTTCCCCGTGGATCTCTGGTGGCCAGCTGCTGCCCCAGGGCATCGCAGCCTTGTCCGCGGCTGAAATCCGTGTCCCTGGTTCTGCCCTCCAAGAAGGGGATCCAGAGAGTAGTGAGAAGGGACAACCCCCTTGGTATAGGCCAAACGCCCCTGCTGGGAGCTGCTCCTGACTTGTCTCCTCCTGTAGCTGTCGAGAGGGCTGAGGAGAAGCGGCACCAGACCCCGAGCCCACCACCATCGCAGGGAAACGGAAGGCCACACAGGAAGAGCATCTGCCTGCTGGTGCCCTGGGGTAATGAACCACTGGTGCTGGTACGTCGCTGTCTCGCAGCCTCTTTTGCCGTCGTCTGGGGACGGAATGTGCCCAGTGCAATTTGTGCAGGGCTGGGGGCAGGCTGACCTGCCTGCCTTGGGGCAGGAGGTCTCATCCTCGGCTGAGTGGGAAGTGATGCTCTCCCCTGCCCCAGTGTGTGGTGGGCTGTGCGTGACTGTGCTGCCCGCTGCCAGAGCAGGTACGGCTTCCCGGCTCTGGCACCAGCCTGCTTCCACACCTCCTTCAGAGTGGCTCTGCCGGCTTCCCTGAGAAGGAACTAAGCTACTGCTCTCTTGGCAGCCTCCTGGGCCTGATTCCGGCTACCCCATCATGGCAGAGATCATAAGAGGCGAAGAGGAAGGCAGCGCAGCAGCGGTTGCATAAGGCGGGTAAGGGCAGAGTGGGAATGTGAAGGCACGGCAAGGAGGAGACGGCCATGGCGCGGGCTGGCAGGGCAGTGGGGTGTCCGTGCAGGGCAGGCTAAGGAACCTCCTGGGCCAGTGCTGCCTGGTCCTCGGGTCTGAAACTCCTAGAGCCTGGTGAAGACTCTGGTGGGAGAGCTCGTGCCCCACAGTCGCCAGGGTGATGGGCAAGGATCCCCAGGGCCAGATCTGTGAGCTGTTCCTGTTGGGAGGCTCTGCTAAGGGGTGGTCCCATACAGCAAGTTGTGGGTCCTGATTTCCTGCTCCCTCCCAGCAGATGAGGTCCCCAGCACCAGTGGGGAAGGTATGTCCCTGGGCACAGCCAACGCCCAGGGCTCCTCGGGCACCAGCCGCACAGGGGCAGCGTCTGCGACCACAACATCGGTGGTTTCTGGGCCTGCCAATTCCAGCACCAGCTGTCTCACTGACACCAGCCAGCCCAGAAGTGGCAGCGCGCCCGTGCTGGGAGGTGAGTCGGGGCGGACGGGGCTTCTGCGGGGGTGAAGGGCAGGGTTAGATTTAGGCAGCTGCTTTCCTGCCAGACCTGGCTGTGCTGCCTGGGCTCGGCAGCCCTGAGGGGCTGGTGCTGGGACTGTGCAGAGCCTTGCCATGCGAAGGCAAGTTGCTTCCCTCACTCGCTGCCCCAGTCCCCAGCCCCTGGGGTTGGAGGGGAATCTGAAATGTTGCTCCTTGCCCCCTCTGGATGCAGTGGATGCATCGGCTCCTGCGAGTGCCTCCAGCTCCCTAAAGCCAGGCTCTTCCTCCTTTGCTGAGCCCGGCTCACAGTGGCGTGTTGCTTTCCAGGAACTCCTGCACCCTTCTTTGGCCAGCGCCCCTCAGGCCTTGGAGAAGGCGTTGCTTCCCCTGGTAGTGAGGGAGTTGGTGCTTCAGCCTCGAAGAGCTGTCGTGTTGTCCCCTTGGGCTGGGGGATGGCGGAAGGGCCAGGCTGTGCTGTAGCAGCCGGCTCGGGTGGTGGCTGCCTGGCTCTGGGGATATAAAACCTTCCATTCCCCCTGGGATAGGGATTGTGGTAGCCCCGGTGCCAGCTGAGAGTGCGGCTGCAGATACCTGAGCAAAACTTTGTGCTTCCAGGTTCATCCACCCCTGCCTCTTCAACGCAGGCAAGATCCAGGACCCAAGGAACGCACAAGCGGCTAAAGGCACGCATCCATCTTTCCCATGATAAGTAACGGCCAGTGCTGCTGGCCCCCCCACCTGCGGGGCTCTGGTCCAGAGCAGGCCCGAGGCAGGACCAGAGTGATGGGGTCAGGCCCCTTCTCTGCTGCCAGCAAGAAACCGTGCTGGGTGGCAGCGCCCAGGGTGGCATGGGGTGAAGCAAACTCTTCCTACTGGAAGAGTTCCACCCCAAGGCTGGATGGACGTCTCTGCATCTCTGCAGCCTCACCTTCCTGGCTTTATTTTGCTGTTTTTCCTAAGGTTCAAACCTTTGTTCCAGCCCTGGCACTCCCTCCGCTCCCTTCTCTTCCCCTCTCTGCTGGTGCCCCTCCCCATGTTTGGGTGCTCTGGAGCCGGCTGGGGAGTCCAGAGAGGATGGGGATCCTCCCCAAATCCAGATTGTTTTCCATCTTTGGTCCATCCCCACCCATTTGGGGTTTACCAACTCCCAGGAGCTGCGCTGCTGTGTCCCCTGGGGCCGTTCAGTGGGAGAGGGGCAGAGGCTGCCAGAGCCAGGGGTCATCAGGGATCTGCCCCTCCCCGCCTGCAGTGTCCCCACCACCCGCAGGAGGGCTTTGCTGCTGGCTCCTTTACTCACTGAGCTGTGTGAGTGTGTGTGTCTGGTGGAGTCTAAATTACAGAAACCCCACAAACATTAATATGCTCTTTAATGGAATACCACTTTGGTTTTCTATCTGAGCTCTTACAGCAGCTCCCTGCTCCTAAATTGTGATGCATGTAAATGTGACTAAACCTGTCCTGTTTGGTTTTTGTTCTTCCCCAAGGAGGAGGACCACGCCGACGCCAAGTGGCTTTTTGGGCCATCAGCGGCAAAACGTCACTGGCTGTGATGCTCGAAGGTGACACCAGCAGTGGCCAAAGGAGGCAGGCCAGCAGCAGGGCCACTCGCTGACCCTGCTGGATCAGAAGGCTCCACTTATCACCCAGAAACCTTCCTCTAGATCTTATTAAACACTTGAACATCCCAGGAAGCTTCTGGCGTTGTTGTCCAAGTTTCCAGGTGAGGACGAAGCAGTGGCAAATACGGTGCAGAGCCCATGGTGACAGTCCCCAGCCACGCCCTGTGACGGCCCCCATCCATGCCCTGTGACGTTGCTGCTGGCACTGCTTCTATTCCACCCAGTGACTTCCACAGGGCACTTGCTGTGGGAGACGACTCTGAGGAGGTCTCAGAGGAGCCCGTGCAGCAGCATCACTCAGCGCCCGAGAGGAAGGTCTTTCTGGACTGCCAGTGCCAGCAGCACCCGGGGTGCACCAGCCCTGTGCTATGGATCAACAGTATGTGGGGGGCTTCCCGGCCTCTGCCTGGGCGTCCATTTTCCAGAAGCACCCTCAGCTGCTGTTCTTGCTGAAGGCCTGGGTGTCTCGGGAGATGCAGCAGTTCTTTGGTGTGCAGAGCTTTAAGGGGTTCATGCTGACACGCATGATCCTGGAGGTGCTGCCTGTCTACGGCCTGGACGAAGGCATCCTGGTTGCGGTGCTGCGCCCCGAGCTGCGGAGCCACACGTCCAGGTTCGTGCAAAGGCTCTTTGAGGCCACAGAGCAGGAGTGCGTGGATGAAGCGATGAAACGCATGATCCGCGGGGAGAAGGGGCACGGGGCCAGCGACTGCTGGTCTGAGTTCAGCTGGTGGCAGGAGGGCGGCCCTGTGGCCAGCACCAGCTGGACTGCCTGCCAGGAGCGATGCAAGGGCAAGCTCGTGGTGAGAACCAGCTCCTCTGGCAGCCAGCACAGAGGCGAGTGGATCAGGACAACCAGAGTGACCCCCTCTGACCGCCCCGTGGGCTGGGAGCAGAGCCCCGAGCCCGAGCCCAGCCCCGCTGCCTGCACGCTGGGGACCCCTGTGCCCGGAGCAGCCCCCTCCAGCAGCGCGGACACAGATGCACTCCCGAGCACCTCGACCGCTGCCGTACAGGGGGGTCCTGCCTGCGTCCCCGCTCCCACCCCAGCGCAGCAGGAAGATGCGCAGCAGGAGCCGGGGCAGGCTGTGCCCGGGGCCTCTGCTCCCCTCCGGGGCAGGGCCCGCTCCAAGCGCAGGCCCCACCGCGCTCGCAAGAGGAAGACCCGCAGCTCTCAAGACTCCGCTGCACCTGCCAAGAAGCTGGCCCGCCAGTGATGCTCAAAGGCGACACCAGCAGTGGCCGAAGGAGCCGGGCCAGCAGCAGGGCCACTCACTGACCCTGCGCGACCTGGGGGCTCCATTTTTCACCCGCAAACCTTCCTCTAGCTCTTATTAAACACTTGAACATCCCAGAAAGCGTCTGGCGTTGCTGTCCAAGTTTCCAGCTGAGGATGAAGCATCCTCCTACCCTACACCCCCCCCACACACACATACTTCATCCTTCCTGAGGGTGCTTCAACACAGGGCCTTCCCTTGGAACCATTTCTGATGGTTTGGGGGCAGCAGAGTCCGGAGGAAGGCGGGATGCTCACTGCCCTGTAAAGCGCAGCTGCAGGCTGCGCAAGGGGTTTAATTTCGCATCCTAGTGAACCATGTCCACAGTCCTCTCCTCGGGGTGTGATGGCCATGGTGGGATTGGTACAGCTGAAGAGCTGAAGATGCCATGTCCCATTTCCTTCCTTCACTGGGAGGAGGGTGTCTCTCACCTGGTGCACGGCACCTGGCGCCCACAAAGCTTTTCATTTTCATTGTTTATTTTAAATTCTCATATCGTTTATTTATTCATTTATTTTTCCTTACGAAGCTCAGCTGCTGTCTGAGACAAGGGCAAGGGCTCAGCAGCATGGCCTTGGTGGCCTGCAGGGGGAGATGGTGCAGGGCGGGGGACCGGAGCCAGTCCTGCGTTTGTCATCGCTCAGCACAGGCAGCCAATCTCCTAGGAACCCATGGGAAGGACTTGGTGCAATTACAACCCCCCAGTTTTCCCCATTTCCCACCCTCCCCCCAGACCTGGGAATCAGCCTTAAAAAGAAATTGCACTGTAAAAACCCAGCTTTGGTGAATTGGTTGGAGGGGAGCAGTTCCTGGCCCTGTGATTTTGTGTGATTCCTGCTTGGGAAGAGAAAGAAAAGGCGAAGCAGGTGTGAAGGAAAGAGGCAAAACCCCAGTGCTGCTGGTTCAGCCCCTGCCCTTCCCGTGGTGACCAGTGCATCTCTATGGAGAGCTGGAATGGCACATTCTGCCTAGTTGGAACCAGACATTTTTCCATTGTTGGTTTGTGGAGGGAAGTGTGGAGTGAAATTTTGCCCGTAGTGAGAGGGCTGAAGTAACCACCTCAAACATCAGCCCAGCCCCAGGTATGTGCAGGCCTCCCAGCTTGCTCAGCACTGCCTTGGAGCCTCTGCTTGTGTTATTTGCTTTCACTGTCTCCCGAACTCCAGCAAAAACCCCAGGAGTGACATGCCACAAAGGCAGGATGTTTTCCAGGAGGTATTTTGTATCAGGGAAAAACCCATTGGAGTGTCCGAGCGGGTGTCACGGTGTTCCCCCTTCAATGGATATTAACGTCTTGTCCTGCCTTTGAAAGGGATTGGAATATAGCTTTAACAAAATTAGTAATTGCCCAGTATAGGTCTGGATTCATAAACAGAGGCTCCTAAGTGTGCTGCTGCTGGCTGGGGGAAGGATGCCAGGGAGTGTGGAAATGTCATGGAATTCTTGCTCAAATCCAGCCGGCAATCACTCCAGAAATTCCCTAGTTGAGGCACCGCATTTAGGAAACCCCATTCCCAGCTTAATTATAGACAGAGCCATGGAAGGAAAGGCAATCTCGTCACACAGGCTTTATAGCTGCCACTGTAACTACTGCCTGACACTGGGAATCCTATTCCTCGTAGCCATCTGTAGTGGGAGCAGAGCTGGGAAACAGGGCAAATGCCCTGTGCCTCCATCGCCTCCCAACAGAAAAGCCTTGTCTGTATGGACCCCTCCTCTTTGTATCCCCTAGCCATAACCTCTGCCTTCCTCAGAATCCTGCATCGTTGCAGCAAGGGTGGAAAACCTGGAGCTCCGTTCCTGACTGCTGCAGAGCTGAAGATTGATGTTTCAGTGCTTTTTGGATCCAGCCCTTGGGAGCAGGATTGGCCTGCAGCTGCTGGGAGTCCGGGCCTAGGGGATTAACAATAAACCCCTAGGCCTGGCTCTGAAAGGTCGCCCTGCATGTAACATTTAGAAGAACCTCAAAATGTTATTTCACGGAGTATTTTTATTGTTTTCTGCACGGGAAAAGCAAATATCTAAGCTACTATGACAGAAATGCCCCCTTCCTGACTCTCCCCTGTGCATGGGGATTCATGAACGGTGGGGATGCAGTGGGACGAAGCACGGGAGCAGAATGGCAATGGCAATGGCACTGTCGCCTTTCATTCATTAATGTCCCAGAGCCAGGGAGGATGCTGGAGCCACACGTGGGGCAGCTGCACATAACCTTGGGATGCTTTATGAAGGTGAGAGCTGTTGACAGAAGAGATTCACACCTCCTTGTGTGGCATTACCCTCTCCATTTAGGACGGTTAACCCTGAATTCTGTCTCCTTAGATTCACAGTTCCTCTCTTGGGAGCAACCCAAGGGGCACAGAGTGTGCGGCTGCAGGTGAGCTCAAGGGGTCGCAATAAGATTCCCAAAATAGTGTTAAATGCACATGCCAAGGGCTGGCTCCTGCATCTGTCACCCCTCATAACTCCCTTCTGAGATAAGAGGTGCTTGATCTGAGTGACGATGGAACAGTCGACTGCAAGCCCTGCGCATTTTCCTCCATCCTTCATGCTGGATGAAGGATGCTGGATGGCTCCAGCATCCTCCCTGGCTCTGGGACATTAATGAATGAAAGGCGACAGTGCCATGGCCATTGCCATTCTGCTCCCGTGCTTCCTCCCACCGCATCCCCACCGTTCATGAATCCCCATGCACAGGGGAGAGTCAGGAAGGCGGCTTTTCTGTTATGGCAGCTTAGATATTTGCTTTTCCCGTGCAGAAAAAAATAAAAATACTCCTTGAAATACCATTTTGAGGTTCTTCTAAATGTTACACGCCGGGCGACCTTTCAGAGCCAGGCTTAGGGGTTTATTGTTAATCCCCTAGGCCAGGACTCCCAGCAGCTGCAGGCCAATCCTGCTCCCCAAGGGCTGGATCCAAAAAGCACTGAAACATCAATCTTCAGCTCTGCAACAGTCAGGGACGGAGCTCCAGGGTTTCCACCCTTGCTGCAATGATGCGCCCTCGGCTGTGTCTCCTGTACACGCTGCCCTGTGCACCATGAGGTGGTGTAAGGAGCGTGGTTACCACCGGGGTTTGGCTTCTCAGAGCATAAACGCAGCCACTGAAGGTGTCAGGGAAGCACAAGCCACGCCACACATCCCACTGGGATGCAGGGGATGACGTGGATTTGCACAGAGTCACAGCAGTCCTGGCTCTGCAGAGCCCAGCTGGTGCCATGGGTGCAGACATCCTGGACATTCCTGACCAGCACAGGATTCTGAGGAAGGCAGAGGTTATGGCTAGGGGATACAAAGAGGAGTGGTCCATACAGACAAGGCTTTTCTGTTGGGAGGCGATGGAGGCACAGGGCACTTGCCCTGTTTCCCAGCTCTGCTCCCACTAGAGATGGCTTCACGAACCAGGAAATGTTGGGTAATAACTGTTCGGAAAGCAGCTTTGCAGAATAGGATGTGCGGGTCCTGGTGGACACAAAATTGAAAGGAAGATGGCAATATGCCCTTGCTACCAAGAAGTGAAATGGTATACTGGGTTGAATATACCAAACCCAGTGCCCTCACAAGAGAGGCATCACCACTTGCTTGTTCTCCCAAATACCCCTTAAGGTCCCAGGCTAGCCCTAAACAGAAATTTGCTTGCTTGTGAGGTTTGGGCTAGTCTTGTCCTCAGTCAGCTGCAGGCGTGTTCATGTGGTGTGAAGTGGCTGCATGCAGTAATGCTGTTGTCAGTGCTGATCCATGGCTTTAATTACAAACTAATCTTTTCTTAGTCTTGGATAAGTTAAAAGAGATGACCGCAGCTCAGCCCCAGCTTGGGAGTGCTTCAGTTCAGTCCTGGGGAGCCCTCATCTGCAGCAAAACTCAACCGGAGCGTGAATGTCTCTGGGCAGAAGCTGGTTTTTGTGTCCCACCACCAGTCCCCCGGCATCGAGCTGCTGGCTTCCCCAGCCTTGCTCTGCCCTCGCCACCGTGCAGCTTGTCCCTCTGATCAACCCCGGTGGCTCAGCCGAGCTTCTGGCTCACATATACCTCCTGTGTTGGGTTGGATGTCCCAGGAGGTTTTGCTGAGCCAGACCCCACTTTCTGCAGGGGACACAGGAGGAGGAAGGCAAGACAGGGGCCTGTGGCTCTTGGGGGATGCTGCACCCCTAGATGCAGTGTACTGGTCAGGTCTTGGTCAACACCTGTTATTCATGGTCTTGCTTTGGGCACTGCCTTCAGGGCTTTCTGAGTGGCTGCAAAACCCTCCAGCAGCATTTTGCCTCTCCCTTTGCAGGTGCCTGGGATGGGAGCGAGGAAGGCTTGAGGGTGGCATTCAGCTCAGGCAGCATTCAAGCCTTTGGACACCTCTATAAGCTAGCAAGCATTAGCCCCAGGCTGCAAGTGCAAATGGTGACACCAGAAACACAACATCCTGGTAAGCAGAGCTTGGGGGGATCCCCAAAATAAACCATCCCTTTGGGGACCCTCCCATGACCTGGGGAGCAGCCCCTGTATGACACCCCATTTCCATGGGCCTCCCAGAAACGCACTGCAGCTCCGGCCCCAGGGGATGCTGCAGGCACCAGGTTAGCGTGAGGTGTCCGTGCCCATAGCAGGAGGTTTGGAACTGGATGATCTTAAGGTCCTTTCCAACCCAAACTGTTCTGTGATTCTAGGATTCTCTGTTCCCCCCCATCCTGGCTTTTTAGCTCCTGCCTCCCAGGGCCACGCTGGCAGCCCCAGCGCCTTCCCAGGGAGCCCTGCCAGCTCATAAACTGCTTTTCATCTCTAAAAGAAGGTCCTTTGTGCAGCCTCTTGTCAGCAGGGCCTGTCCCATTGCTAGAGCTACGGCCCTTTTGCTGCTGGACACACCTATTTGTTTTACCAGCTCCTTTCTGGTGCTGTCAGATTTCTCTGCCACCTAAAAGAAAATCCAGAGAAAAACTCGGCCCTGGTCCTGTGCCCTCGTCACCCTTCTTGATTCAGGAAAACCCTCCCTCCCCTGGACTGATTTTCTGCAGGCAATGGCCTCAAACCAGCCTGCTCAGCTACAGCTCCTTGGCACAGCTTTGCTTTCTGGCTTTTACCCTTAAAACGGTTGTGCCCGTGGTGGCAGGGCTGGGGACGGCGTCGTTTGCATCGAGGTCCCTGGGAAGGGCTGGGGACAATGATGTCCCTATAGAGCATCAGCAGGAATGACGCAGATACGCCGAGGGGGTTTCACACGGAATGCTTTCCCTCCATGCATAAAACCTCCCCAAATTAGTGGGTTTGGGATATTGACCTCATGTGCCCATCAGGCAGCAGGAACTGGCCCAGCTCCTAGGATTAGCACAGGGGCTGCAGTGCAGCATGAAGGACGGCTTTTCTTCTACAGGATCCTGGCCCTGCGCTTTCCCTGCTGCCAGGAGCCTTCCCAGGGGATTGCATTGCTTGTTAGGGACATTTAGAAAAGGGAAATATGCGGCCTTCCTGTGTGTCTCCTGGGGCTTCATGCTCGGTGCTGCAGGGATGGGTGGTTAAAGATAGGCTCTGCTGCAGAATGTTGATAATAGAAACAGACAAGTGGGAGAAAAGAAGAGGAGAGGATACACTCTTAGGTGAGAAAAGAATAAGGATGTCCTCCTTGGATACCTTCCTGCCACCCAAAAGCAGGTTGATACTTGTTAGGAATAGGAAGGACCTAGGCAAAGAGATAGGGTTCAAATCTCTTGCCTTAGTGAAGCAGTTAAACTGAGAATGGATTTCAGGCTTTTAACTGCAGTTCTGCCCAAAGTTCTTGAGCCTTTAGTAAAGGAGTGAATTTAATACTGAATGGTTCTCAGTGTGATTTGAAGCATCACGTGGCACATTGGTGATGAGTTGCTGCAGCATTTTCAAAGGAAGTTCAGGAATAAAAGATAACAATTTTTGTGCTATTTCTCTCTGCAGTAAGCAGCAAGAAGCCTCCTCTTTGTCCACTGCTCTGAGGAGCAGGTTTTATCCTTTCTAGAGCGGTTCTCATTGAGATGATCTTTGTGTGAAATTTTCTACCTGTCTCTTTCTCTGTGTCCCCTTGCGGCCGATGTGTGCTGTGCTTCCAAATGTGCTGCAGGCGGGGAGCAGCAGCAGGAGTCCTGCAACGGGGGAGCAGTGATTGGTGGGGTTTGAGGAGCAGTCATGTCCCAAGCAGAAGAGGTGCGCGTTGAAAACGGGTAAGGGCAAAGGACCGTGAAAAGCTGAGGCTGGTGACCAAGGATGGTGAGGCCACGATGTTCTCCAGGGCTACTGTGTCAGCTCCTGACGTTTCAGGCAGGTCCCAGTGCCTAAAGGAAAAGTTTCTCTGGGACTTGACTGAGTGGCCACTCCTCAGACAGCTGCAGCAGCTGATAGAGGTGGATTACAAACTGCTCGTCCCAGTACATGAGCAATTTTGGGTTAGGGTTCGCATTAGGGTTAGGAGTTAAGTTTAGGGTTAGTGTTAGAGTTAAGGTTAGGGGGTTTAGAGTTAGGTTTAGGCTTAGGGTTTGGGTTAGGGGGTAGGCCTATGGTTAGGGGTAGCTTTAGCGTTAGGCTTAGGGGTCACGTTTAGTGTTCGGGTTAAGGGCAGGGATTGGGTTAGTGTTAGGTTTAGACTTGGGGGTTAGGGTTATATTTAGTGTTCTGGTTAGGATTAAGTTTAAGAGCTGGGGATAGGTTTAGGGGTTTGGGTTAAGGTTAGACTTAGGGATTAGGTTTTCAGTTAGGTTGAGTTTTAGGCTTAGATGTAGAGTTAGGTTTAGGATTACAGGTTTGGGTTAGGTTTAGCAGTGAGGTTTAAAAGTTTGGCTGCTCCTTCGCACCCAGTTTTCACCCCCATGGTGGCACTCGGTGGTGGGGCAGCCAACCTGGCCCTGGCTGTTCGCTGTCATCTGATCTCAGAGGTGTCCTCAGAGCATCCCCAGCGGTTCCCTGCTGCCTGGCCCTGGGCTGGGCTGGCCTGGAGACTCCTCACGGCAAACACTGACTCCACACAAAGCCCAGTGTGTCCATGTGACAGCCACCGGAAGGGCTCCAGCTCTCAAACTCAGGTCCTGCACTTGGAAGCCAAAACATGAATCAGCTCTCAAACTCCATCAACTCAGCTTGGTTATCGAATGGGTCATTGCTCCTCCTCGAGGTTTTGCTCTCAAAGTAAGCTTCTTGATACCTAGTAAGTGTGGCACAGCTGGTGGAAACACCAAGCAGTGCATCGCACCCACTCACAGGTTGGTGTCACTGAACTAACCCGGCACTGGCAGCAGGATCTACAAGCTCTGTTTCATTTCTCACATCCATAGATGGGGAATGGAGAAGCAGGAAGAACCATGCCAGTTAAGCGGTTTCCAGCAAGGCACTTCTGTAAAGCAGTTTTAATACAGTACAATTGTGATCATGGAATTCACCTCCGTGACCAAAGTGTTTGGTGGTTGTACGTAAGAAGCAGCTACTTGGCCACAGACAGAGCGGAATCCAGTACCATGCTTTTAGTATTACTGTAGGGATGACCCAGAGCAGAGTTTCTGTCTCTCCGCTGTCCTTTCCAGCACGTTTTTGCAGTCCTGCACTGAAATTGCCACTGCTCAAAGCAGAAGCAAAGTGGAGGAAAACCAGTGACATAATAATAATAAAGAGCAATAATAATAATAATAACTGTTGTTCGACCACACAGCTGTGTTTGAACAGGGGAAGCCAGTACCCACAAGCAGAGGATGCTGGAAAACAGGAAAAGAACATTCCTGTCCTCCAGGGAGCCAAGGCAGGAAGGTCCCTAAGGCATAGGAGCGTGGGGGCTGACTGTCCTCTGCGGGACTGTACCAGCTCGAGGCACCTTCCCATTGCCCAGCGACATCTCCTATTCTTACCTCTGCTTGCAGGGTCCTGCATTCGTGGCATTCCCACGTGGTGGCGAGACACCAGGAGAGGATGAGGAGAGCCCAGAGCACAAGCTGAGGCTTTGTCCTTCGCAGTACTCATATGTGCAAAGGTGAGTGTGGACCAGCTTCAGGACAGACCCGGGCCAGCTGGGGGCTGATAGCCCAGCTGGGGGTGGGAAGCAAATCCCAGAGCCATGGGCCTGGACAAGGATAGCATCCTTTCCTTTCTCATGTCCCGGCTCAATCCCCGCTGCCTGGTGCCTCTCTGCAGCCTCAGGCACAGTCAGCACTGTGGGGTTGAGTGGGACCATAGGGTGGGCATGACTGGGAGAGGGGAGAGGCAGGAAGGTCTCGGTCAAGATGTGGGACTTTCTCCTCGTTGTGGTAGGAGACTTTCCCCAGGGACCCAGTGGGCTTTGCGAGGAGCAGCGACCCGCCTCCTCAGGAAAGTAGCGGAACAGCCCATTTCTGGGGTGGTGAGGAGGAGTCCCTCGTGTAAGGATCTCCAAACATAGCCCTTGCCCAGCACTGCCCTTTCTTGCTTTGACTTCCTCCAACCCCTGGGCCAAGGGGGGCTTCTCCTGACAGCTCTCATGGTGTGGAGCGCTGCAGGCTGGGGTCGCATCCCAGGCACCATGGATCTGATCTCTCCAGCCAGAAGCAGATCTCACCACGTGTGTCCCGAGCAGGCCTGTAGTGTTGCTCTGCACCTCTCTCTGCACGCAGGGCTACAGAGCTTTCTATTCAGTTCCTCAGCTCTGGGGAGCAGATCCGGTACCCAACGGCGGGATCCAGGAAAGCCTTTGAGGCACAGAGGCTCCTAAGATCGATGTCCAGCAAAAGCCTCCTCCAGGAGCACAGGCAGCAGCAGCGCCGGCCAGCCAGGCTGTTACCGGCCGTGCTTCCGTCTGATCAGCAAAGAGCTCTATGCAAAGCGCTGTGTCTGACACCGGGGGTCTTTCCGTGTTGGCTGTGAAATACGCACCCAGCAGGGGGTGAGCTTTGGTGGGGCAGGGCAAGGCCACTGCAGGACAGAGGAGTTTCAGTCCTACTGAAGGGCAGCCCTCTCCCAAGGCTTTGCTATGGCAGCTCGGCTGCAGCCCTGCTCTCTGTGGTCCCTGCACCCTCTGGTCTCTGGCAGTGTGCCCTGCCATGGCTGCACAGCTCTGCTGGGGAGGGTGGAGAGGAGAGGAGGGAAGAGGAGAAGGAAGCACAGTGCTGGGCGCCCAGGGCAACAGAGCTGCCAGGGCAGCACCCGGGGGGCTGTAGAGCCAGGGCCCTGGACTTGGAGTCCAGCTCTGTCAGAGGTGCACCAAGCAGTGCCCCAGGGACAATGACAGCCTAGGCAGGAAGCGTGCCTGGGCAGAGGGAAGCTATGGGGGGCAGCTTTTTGGTTGGGTAGCTTGGCTCTGCCAAAGCTCTGATCAGGTTCCTGAGCCTTTGCTTCGACACTTGCTGGTTAGAACGGCAGCGGGGAGCTGGGGGGACATGGGGACAAGTTCCTCCCTTAAAGGACACAGAAGTTGTTCCAGCTGCTGTGTCTCGAACTGAGGCACCAACAGAGGCACCTTCCAAGGGAAGGCCCTGTGTTGAAGCACCCTCAGGAAGGATGAAGTGAGTGTAAAGGGGGGGCTGTAGGGTAGGAGGATGCTTTATCCTCAGCTGGAAACTTGGACAGCAACGCCAGACGCTTTCTGGGATGTTCAAGTGTTTAATAAGAGGAAGGTTTGCGGGTGAAAAATGGAGCCCCCTGGTCGCGCAGGGTCAGCGAGTGGCCCTGCTGCTGGCCCGGCTCCTTCGGCCACTGCTGGTGTCGCCTTCGAGCATCACTGGCGGGCCAGCTTCTTGGCAGGTGCAGCGGAGTCTTGAGAGCTGCGGGTCTTCCTCTTGCGAGCGCGGTGGGGCCTGCGCTTGGAGCGGGCCCTGCCCCGGAGGGGAGCAGAGGCCCCGGGCACAGCCTGCCCCGGCTCCTGCTGCGCATCTTCCTGCTGCGCTGAGGTGGGAGCGGGGACGCAGGCAGGACCCCCCTGTACGGCAGCGGTCGAGGTGCTCGGGAGTGCATCTGCGTCCGCGCTGCTGGAGGGGGCTGCTCCGGGCACAGGGGTCCCCAGCGTGCAGGCAGCGGGGCTGGGCTTGGGCTCGGGGCTCTGCTCCCAGCCCACGGGGCGGTCAGAGGGGGTCACTCTGGTTGTCCTGATCCACTCGCCTCTGTGCTGGCTGCCAGAGGAGCTGGTTCTCACCACGAGCTTGCCCTTGCATCGCTCCTGGCAGGCTGTCCAGCTGGTGCTGGCCACAGGGCCGCCCTCCTGCCACCAGCTGAACTCAGACCAGCAGTCGCTGGCCCCGTGCCCCTTCTCCCCGCGGATCATGCGTTTCATCGCTTCATCCACGCACTCCTGCTCTGTGGCCTCAAAGAGCCTTTGCACGAACCTGGACGTGTGGCTCCGCAGCTCGGGGCGCAGCACCGCAACCAGGATGCCTTCGTCCAGGCCGTAGACGGGCAGCACCTCCAGGATCATGCGTGTCAGCATGAACCCCTTAAAGCTCTGCACACCAAAGAACTGCTGCATCTCCCGAGACACCCAGGCCTTCAGCAAGAACAGCAGCTGAGGGTGCTTCTGGAAAATGGACGCCCAGGCAGAGGCCGGGAAGCCCCCCACATACTGTGCATCCATAGCACAGGGCTTGTGCACCCCGGGTGCTGCTGGCACTGGCAGTCCAGAAAGACCTTCCTCTCGGGCGCTGAGTGATGCTGCTGCACGGGCTCCTCTGAGACCTCCTCAGAGTCGTCTCCCACAGCAAGTGCCCTGTGGAAGTCACTGGGTGGAATAGAAGCAGTGCCAGCAGCAACGTCACAGGGCATGGCTGGGGGCCGTCACAGGGCGTGGCTGGGGGCCGTCACAGGGCGTGGCTGGGGACTGTCACCATGGGCTCTGCACCGTATTTGCCGCTGCTTCGTCCTCACCTGGAAACTTGGACAACAACGCCAGAAGCTTCCTGGGATGTTCAAGTGTTTAATAAGATCTAGAGGAAGGTTTCTGGGTGATAAGTGGAGCCTTCTGATCCCGCAGGGTCAGCGAGTGGCCCTGCTGCTGGCCTGCCTCCTTTGGCCACTGCTGGTGTCACCTTCGAGCATCACAGCCAGTGACGTTTTGCCGCTGATGGCCCAAAAAGCCACTTGGCGTCGGCGTGGTCCTCCTCCTTGGGGAAGAACAAAAACCAAACAGGACAGGTTTAGTCACATTTACATGCATCACAATTTAGGAGCAGGGAGCTGCTGTAAGAGCTCAGATAGAAAACCAAAGTGGTATTCCATTAAAGAGCATATTAATGTTTGTGGGGTTTCTGTAATTTAGACTCCACCAGACACACACACTCACACAGCTCAGTGAGTAAAGGAGCCAGCAGCAAAGCCCTCCTGCGGGTGGTGGGGACACTGCAGGCGGGGAGGGGCAGATCCCTGATGACCCCTGGCTCTGGCAGCCTCTGCCCCTCTCCCACTGAACGGCCCCAGGGGACACAGCAGCGCAGCTCCTGGGAGTTGGTAAACCCCAAATGGGTGGGGATGGACCGAAGATGGAAAACAATCTGGATTTGGGGAGGATCCCCATCCTCTCTGGACTCCCCAGCCAGCTCCAGAGCACCCAAACATGGGGAGGGGCACCAGCAGAGAGGGGAAGAGAAGGGAGCGGAGGGAGTGCCAGGGCTGGAACAAAGGTTTGAACCTTAGGAAAAACAGCAAAATAAAGCCAGGAAGGTGAGGCTGCAGAGATGCAGAGACGTCCATCCAGCCTTGGGGGTGGAACTCTTCCAGTAGGAAGAGTTTGGTTCATCCCATGCCACCCTGGGCGCTGCCATCCAGCACGGTTTCTTGCTGCCAGCAGAGAAGGGGCCTGACCCCATCACTCTGGTCCTGCCTCGGGCCTGCTCTGGACCAGAGCCCCGCAGGTGGGGGGGCCAGCAGCACTGGCCGTTACTTATCATGGGAAAGATGGATGCGTGCCTTTAGCCACTTGTGCGTTCCTTGGGTCCTGGATCTTGCCTGCGTTGAAGAGGCAGGGGTGGATGAACCTGGAAGCACAAAGTTTTGCTCAGGTCTCTGCAGCCGCACTCTCAGCTGGCACCGGGGCTACTACAATCCCTATCCCAGGGGGAATGGAAGGTTTTATATCCCCAGAGCCAGGCAGCCACCACCCGAGCCGGCTGCTACAGCACAGCCTGGCCCTTCCGCCATCCCCCAGCCCAAGGGGACAACACGACAGCTCTTCGAGGCTGAAGCACCAACTCCCTCACTACCAGGGGAAGCAACGCCTTCTCCAAGGCCTGAGGGGCGCTGGCCAAAGAAGGGTGCAGGAGTTCCTGGAAAGCAACACGCCACTGTGAGCCGGGCTCAGCAAAGGAGGAAGAGCCTGGCTTTAGGGAGCTGGAGGCACTCGCAGGAGCCGATGCATCCACTGCATCCAGAGGGGGCAAGGAGCAACATTTCAGATTCCCCTCCAACCCCAGGGACTGGGGCAGCGAGTGAGGGAAGCAACTTGCCTTCGCATGGCAAGGCTCTGCACAGTCCCAGCACCAGCCCCTCAGGGCTGCCGAGCCCAGGCAGCACAGCCAGGTCTGGCAGGAAAGCAGCTGCCTAAATCTAACCCTGCCCTTCACCCCCGCAGAAGCCCCGTCCGCCCCGACTCACCTCCCAGCACGGGCGCGCTGCCACTTCTGGGCTGGCTGGTGTCAGTGAGACAGCTGGTGCTGGAATTGGCAGGCCCAGAAACCACCGATGTTGTGGTCACGGACGCTGCCCATGTGCGGCTGGTGCCCGAGGAGCCCTGGGCATTGGCTGTGCCCAGGGACATACCTTCCCCACTGGTGCTGGGGACCTCATCTGCTGGGAGGGAGGAGGAAATCAGGACCCACAACTTGCTGTATGGGACTACCCCTTAGCAGAGCCTCCCAACAGGAACAGCTCACAGATCTGGCCCTGGGGATCCTTGCCCATCACCCTGGCGACTGTGGGGCACGAGCTCTCCCACCAGAGTCTTCACCAGGCTCTAGGAGTTTCAGACCCGAGGACCAGGCAGCACTGGCCCAGGAGGTTCCTTAGCCTGCCCTGCACGGACACCCCACTGCCCTGCCAGCCCGCGCCATGGCCGTCTCCTCCTTGCCGTGCCTTCACATTCCCACTCTGCCCTTACCCGCCTTATGCAACCGCTGCTGCGCTGCCTTCCTCTTCGCCTCTTATGATCTCTGCCATGATGGGGTAGCCGGAATCAGGCCCAGGAGGCTGCCAAGAGAGCAGTAGCTTAGTTCCTTCTCAGGGAAGCCGGCAGAGCCACTCTGAAGGAGGTGTGGAAGCAGGCTGGTGCCAGAGCCGGGAAGCCGTACCTGCTCTGGCAGCGGGCAGCACAGTCACGCACAGCCCACCACACACTGGGGCAGGGGAGAGCATCACTTCCCACTCAGCCGAGGATGAGACCTCCTGCCCCAAGGCAGGCAGGTCAGCCTGCCCCCAGCCCTGCACAAATTGCACTGGGCACATTCCGTCCCCAGACGACGGCAAAAGAGGCTGCGAGACAGCGACGTACCAGCACCAGTGGTTCATTACCCCAGGGCACCAGCAGGCAGATGCTCCTCCTGTGTGGCCTTCCGTTTCCCTGCGATGGTGGTGGGCTCGGGGTCTGGTGCCGCTTCTCCTCAGCCCTCTCGACAGCTACAGGAGGAGACAAGTCAGGAGCAGCTCCCAGCAGGGGCGTTTGGCCTATACCAAGGGGGTTGTCCCTTCTCACTACTCTCTGGATCCCCTTCTTGGAGGGCAGAACCAGGGACACGGATTTCAGCCGCGGACAAGGCTGCGATGCCCTGGGGCAGCAGCTGGCCACCAGAGATCCACGGGGAAGCTGTCACAAGAGCCTGCTGGGGCTCCACGGGCCAGCGGCCCCATCCCACCTCCACAGACACTCCTTGCCCGCTGCCCACCCGAACCACAGACCACACAAACTGCCAGACGTGGCCACATCTTGCACTGTGCCACAGGACCCTAGCCACAATGGGCACACGGGAGAAAACGCCACTGCCTCAGCACCAGCACGTTCCTAGTTTCCAGGGACACCTCAAGCTCATCCCACCTGCAGACCTGAGCTACCTCATGTCCCACAGCTGGCCGGCACCAGTGGCCCACCCAACCCTGGCACAGAGCTGGGCCCCACCTGCACTCATCTTCCTCCATCTGCACAGCCCTGGTCGCTGTCACTGGCTCACGGCTCCATCGTCGCACCTCCCGTTCCCTGTGCAAGCAGGAGAGAGCCAGTTAGGGTCGGCCCCCTGCCCTGGGAGCAGGATGAGACCCAACACGCCAAGGACTCCCACAAGCATCCCTGCTGTGTTTCTTTGCCGTCTTTGCCAAACAGCAGAGCTCAGGGCAACAGCCTTGAGTCACCGCAGCAGCCTGAGCGTGGCTCCAGGTAGAGGAGCTGCACTGCTCCCCTCCCCTCCCCAGGGCCCGGGCTCGGGCAGCTCAGGGCAGCAGCCGGGGATCCCGGGTGGGAGCCGCTGCTCCTCACAGGGACCCACCCTGTCCTGCTGTTCCACAGCACCGCAGGGGAACAAGGCTGCACCCTGCGCTCTGGCCCAGGAACCAAACACGGGGAAGGCAGATGTGAACACAGACTGTTTATTTGACGTGGGGGACATAAAAAGTGGGAAGGTGAGCGAGGGAAGATTGCACCTTCGCAGCAAAGCGATACTAAAATGGTAGTAAAATCCCAAGATGACAACTGCAGTAGAAGAGAGCAGCGACAAGACAGCAACAACAGCCTAACAAGAAGAGAACAGCAGAACAACACTACCAAAACCAGAGCGTACCGAGGGCAGAGATGCACAACCATTCATCCAGCCTTGCCTGTGCAACTGTTCCAGGAGGAAGAATTGGATTCCCCCCGTTCCATCTCGGGCGCTGCCTCCCAGCACGGTTTCTTGCCCCCATCAGTCCGGGCCCGCCTCCCACCGTCTCCCCGTACCTCGGGCCTTGCCTCGGCTCCACAACCGCTCCCACACGGCGCTGCCTCCGGCACAGCCACGTCTTCACACCGGATCCCCCACGGGCCTCCCAGCACAGACCGGAGCCGCACCCGGCCCTGACAGCGCCAGCTGTCACTCACTCAGTCACTCACTCACTCACTCAGTCACTCACTCAGTCACATCACTCAGTCACATCACTCACTCACATCACTCAGTCACATCACTCACTCACATCACTCAGTCACATCACTCACTCACTCACTCAGACACTCACACTCACTCACTCACTCACTCACTCCCTCCCTCCCTCCCTCCCGCTGCGCCTCCCCAGGACTTGGCTGCGCCTTGGGAGCGGCGATCTCGAAGCGCTTCCCGCCGCGCCGCGCTCGCACCACGGCCCCCTCAGGGAGGGGGATCCCGGCCGTGCGGGCTAAAATGGCCGCGGTCGCGGCTGCCACACAAGTGGGCGGGTGGGCGGGCAGCTGCGCTCCGAGCCGCCCCGCGCTGTTTGTCCATTGGCCCGGAGCGCTGAGCGCTGTGCTGTCATTGGCTGACTCCTCCGTGTCCGTCCCTGCGCATTGCCCGCCTCCCGTTCGCTTGGCAAAGTCCCTCCGGAGGGAAAGAGCGCGCTGTGGCCGGGGCCGGCGTCCCCTGGGCCGAGCGAGGCGGGAGCTCTCCGGCGGTGCGGGCCGCGGGAGCGGGTGTTGCGCTGTGGCCGGAGCGGAGGGGGGCGGGTGTCGGGTGTCGGGTGTCGGTGCGAGGGAGCGGGGCCGTGTCCGTGCGGGAACGGCGGAGCCGGGGTTGGCCGGGCAGGAGCTCGGGGGTGTGTGGAAGATAAGTGCAGCGGGGAGGATGTTGTGGGGGGTGCTGGCCGGGTGCGGGGTCAGAGGCGTGAGGTGGTTTCGGGGCAAGGGGACGAGAGGTTTGTGTGAGGATGTGCCGTGGTTCCGTGGGTCGGGCGAGCTCGGAGCAGGAGTCAGTGGTGCGTGCGGAGGGGCAGGGGTAGGGCAGGCCCAGGTGTGAGGGGCGGGGGGGCGGCTGCATGGGCGGTGAGGCCCGGGGTAGGTGGGGGTGTTCCATGGGGAATTGCAGGGGTTGCCCGGGGAGGGGGGCGGAGCGGGGTTCCCGGGGGGCTGCAGGTTCCCGGAGCGCCCCTGGAGGGGTTCGCTGGGGCTGCCGCAGAGCTGCAGCGCTCCCAGCTCTGCTCTTTGGGAGGTTCAGTGTTGCTGGTGAGGGGCTTCCCGTCAAGGTTGTGACCTGAATCGAGGTTTCGGTGTGGCCTTGAAACTGGATCAGAGCTCTCGTAAGCAGAGTGGCAGCTCATGTGTACGAGCAAGGGTTGTGCTCAGCAGCAAGCCCTTGGAGGTGATTTGGCCCTTGCCACGGAGCTTTGTAGCTCGAGAGATTTGCACGTGTTGGATCTGTGCAAAAGTAAGGAACTTCTTCCTTCTGTCCAATCTCAACTTCCCCTGTTTAAGTTTTAAGCCGTTACCCCTTGTCCTATCACTCCAGTCCCTAGTGAAGAGTCCCCCTCCAGCATCCTTGTAGGCCCCCTGGAGACTGGAGGCTCCCTTGTAGACTGGAAAGACAGCTCAATCTAGACTTGTTTCCAGGGAATGAAATGGCTTTATTAACCTTTGTATTTCTAAACTGCAGGCATGAGTACTAGTGATGGTAATACCCTAGTTTTCTGTTGCTGGGCTGGGAAGCAACCAAATGGTCGTATTCTCTGGACACAGTTTTGAGGTTAATGTTCTTGGTTTCCCAAAGGAAAATGTAATGATGCTGAGAGTCACTTTTGCAATGTAAAGAAAAAGGGGTGTGTGTGTGTGAGAGAGACAGCAAGACTGAGATGGGGTTTACAGGAAACAATACATGGTCAAGAAGTTTGTTTCCTTCTGTGTGCATTTGCCAGGGGGGATGTTTCCTCATCCCCTTTGGCACTCTCCCCTGAAAGGGAGTTCAATGGCCCTGGGAGTGCCCATCACCTCCTTTGTGAGCATGTGAGGGCTGTGGAAGACCAAACAATGCTGACACTGGATGAAGAAACTTCTGGTGAAGTCCTATTTGAAATGAGGCAGTGAGTGTTAAGATACAAGGTGCTGAAGGTATAAGGCTTACAGAAAAAGGGTTGTCTGCAATTTTGAGTTGCAGGCAGCAACTTGTTGGAGTGCCCAAGAATTGTTAGCTGTATTTTAAGCTACCTGCATGAGGCTGGGGTACTTAACGGTCAGATTTAAAATCAACTAAAATTGATACAGGGGTTTAGAGCTCTCCAAAAACTTCCTGGAACTTTTTAAGGTGTGGAAGATTCCCGTAGGAGCACTGTGCTTTCATCTGCAGCAGCTCATTTGGCTGGGCTGGGCTGGGCTTTGACCTCTGCTGCTGTGGTTCAGAAAAAAAACTTCCTTAAATGTGGATTTGTCAGAGGGACACTTGTCCCTTTCCTTCAAATCTTTCTTCTCTAAATCTTGTCCATTGAAAAGGATTATAATTCATAAATAACATTACAAGAGCTCTTGAGGCTTGCCTTTTCTGGGTAGGACTTGGGAGTCCCTACTAAATAAGGGCGGAAGAAAGCAAAGTTCCTTTAAAGGTAAGCTCAGGCTGGACCTTGTGTTTGGCTGCACTGGTGTTCTGTGGGACAAGCCCCGCAGGCTGGGCCTGCAGCTGCAGCAGCTCTCCAGGTTCTTGCTTGCAGTGGTCAGTGCAGTTTGGACTCACCTTATCCAGTGTCCCCCTGCTCTGTGTGAAGAGCAGCTTTGGAGAGTGGGAGCTGCTTTTTCTTTCCTGTTACAAGGTGAGCCAGAGTTTTGCTTCCTTTGCTGATACTTGTGTTGCCAAAGCAGGCCCAGTCTTCACCTGTCCTTGTTTGTGTGTCAGAGGTGCTCTTCTGACGTCCCTCTCTTGCTGTTGGGTTGCAGAGGCTTGGCATGGGATGGGGACTGCATTTTGGCAGGTGCTGTGGATGTGCAGGTGAGATGCAATCTTTCCAAAAAGCTCTCTCAACAGAAGAGAGTGGCACTAAGAGAACAGAAGGTGAGGTTCTGCGAAGAGCAGATGGTGGCCCAGGCTTTGAAGTCTTAGTGGTGGACGTTTAGCAGGCCAAGTGACAGATGGTGTTCTTTGTTAGAGGTACTGCTGCAGACCCTCAGTCATGGCAGGCTCTGAGCAGGGGCAGGACAGGGCTTAGGCCGGGGCTGTTGGTACCTGATCATTTCAGGGAGGAACCTGCAGCTGGGTAATACACCTGAGTGTGATGCACTCTGAGTGTGGTGAGTGTATCAGAGTTCAAAGGGTTTAATGTAGCTGCTAAGCAGCTTGGGAGAGAAGATGATAGTCCCACATGCCTTTAGCTCCTTTAGGGTGTGTGTTCCTCTAAGACTACTTAAAGATCAGCTTTGCCCCTGCTTTTACTTCTGTTTCAGACTCTGATTTTGTTACTGAAACTTTATTTGCAGAGAAGAAGGTAGTTCAAATGAACTTTACGAATCCACTGCTGATCAGATGAGTGGCCTTCCAACAAGCTGTAGAGAACTTAATGGCCTTTTCAAACCAAAGGAGGGCAAGCTTGAGAAGAGCTGGGTTGAGGGCCCTGCAGTTCAGAAGCCTCAGTTCCGAGTGGCAGAGCCAGGAGAAGGGTGATGGGAGCTTCTGTTCAGTTGGAGACAGAAGGCAGTTTAGTTTAATTTCTTTTATTTCTTAGGATGAGAATGTGTTGAATTTTTCTTGCTTGCTAAATCAATAGAATCTCTCCTGATACTGCTGAGACCACAGTTCTGCTATTGCGCTGGAGGCAGCTTGCTTCAGAGCTGGGCTCTGATTTTCTAACTGTGTCCTGTGTGAGTCCAGCAGCTGTGGGATCCCAACACCTTTGCTCCTCAAGATTGGTCTGAGCTTTTGTCAGTGACTGGTGATGTGTTTGCCCACAGTCATTGGTTTTTTTTTGCACTGGCATTAGTACAGCTATAAAATAAAGAGCCATTCATTACATTCGTAGTGCGAAGGAGCAAAGTGAAGGCTTGGCAAGGAGTGGCAGTGACTTTCGTCTCCTCTTTGTGTCCATCATGGTGCTGCTTGGACCAGTGTAGAGGTTATAGGGGGCTTGTTCAAAACATCTTTTCAGTTTCAACTCTGAAGGCTGCAATGTGGCAGGGACCCTGCAGCGTGCTGCAGAACAGCCGCAGCACTGTTACAACCTTAGATTTCTTGTTTATTCATTTATTTAGTTACTAGTGTCTGTGTTTGATCCAGAAGTCTCATTGTTCTGCCTGCCTGCAGGCAGTTGAGGGGACTGGTGGTTCTGGCAGGCGTGGAGTAGGCTGCTGGAGACAGGGCTGTCTAGAAGTGGGCAGTGGGGAGGGAAGCGTTCTTGTCTGCAGCAAGTCCCCTGCTGCTTAGGTTGGAGGGGCTGCTGCCCCTATGGAAGGGTGCACCAAGTCCCCCCAGGCAGCTCAGGTGTTGCTTTGCCACAGAGGGGCCTGAGATGGGCTGGTGAGACTGCCCTGGCTGTTCTGTGGTGCAGGGCCTGTGCTGGCTCTGCGTTGTGCCATGGCAGTCACAGGGGTGTTTCACACTGGTTCACTTTCTGACCGCATCTGTATTGGTTTGGTTTTGGGCGGTGAATGAAACTGTGCTTTTCTTATGGTCTTATTACTTATGGTAATAATTACTTATGGTTTATTACTTTTTCAAGTTCCCTTAGCTGTTTTCATCAGCAAATGTCATCTTTTGTCATGTGGACACCAGATTTAATTGCTGAAAGGCCAAGTCTCCATTGTGCTTATATTATTTAGTATTTTCCTTGTGTTAATCTGATGATACATTCTGAAATTGAGTTTCCCCTTTTCCCTCCCTCCCCCCCAATATTTGTCATCCTCTCTGTGTAGTTAGTTGGCCTTAACTCAGGAGTAAGAAGGAGGCAGGGTTGGAATTGTTTTGAAAGCTATAGATGAGTTTTTGTCTGCCCTGTGGAAGGGCATCACCTGCTTAGTGCTGTAGTGCAGTACTGGTTAATTTCAATCAATGGAGCTACAGCATTTTGCAAAGTGATGGATACAGGTATTTTCAAGTCCTCATTTCAGGAGGCCACTTAGTTTTATGAAAGTCATTTGGACATATTCATAGATGTGAGGTTTTCTCTACTTCACCAATTCAGAATGAAATTAATTGTGCTGAAACACTGGACTGAATTTAAATTTTAGAGTAATTCTTGTGCCTCTTCCTTCATTGATGCATCTGTTAAAACTGTATGGTTTTGTTCTCTTGAATTTGTTTGGGGTTCTGTGTTGGGTTTTTTCCCTCCCAGAAAGAGGCATAAGGTCACGGTTACTCACTATTTCATTAGAATTAGCTTTTTTCAGGGACTGTGACCTTACCTTGTTGAAGCCACTTTGGCAGCTTTTTACCCGTACTGAAAACAACTTGTGTCATGACATGGCCAAGCCTGGGATTCTTCTTCCTCTTTGTCGTGCACTTGCAGAACTCTTCCTTATTACAGAAAACAGAGTTAGTGTAAGCAGTTCCTGTACTTGCATCCCTCCTCTCCCCAGTGCCCAGAATGATACATAGTTCAGTGTTAAATTAAAAGCAGTTTTCCTTTACCTTGGCAAAGTTCATCAGAGCTTTAGAACCATTAAATGCTTCAGAAACATTACAAACTTTCTCTTGCGGAGTCTGGCAGCAAATTCTACTAGAGGGGCCATGCTGTTGCCATATCCATTGTGGAGCCTTATATAATAGTCCTGACTCCTCCTTATGCACTTCAGGCAGCAAGCCCTAAAGCCACTCTTTATTCTGAGAGGAATGCTGCTTTAATAATTAATTTAAAGGTATTTAAATGTGCTTTTCCTTGAGTTGGTTTTGCGCACTACGTAGGAACAGTCTGTAAGGAACTGATTTCTGTGTTCACAAACTGTGTTCTAGTCAGGGAGAGTCTTCTGTGTAGTTCAGATACCTTTGGTTCATGGGGACTACTGTAATGATCAGCATTTTAATGATAATTAGTTGGATGATATCTTTACTTGAAGTTTTGGTGTTCACTGAAGGCTTTGTTGCAGGAGCTTGGATCTCTACAAGAGTATTTGCTTGCCTTTAAATACTGAAGATCAACTTCATCGCTGCACAGCACAGGTCATAAGATTGCTCAACCTCAGTGATGTGTGGTTTTGCAATATCTTTCTGACAGGCAGAGATAATGAATGGTTTCTGAGTGCCCAGTGGAGTTGTATAAAGTAGAGATAAATGTACTTTGACTTCCCAGTACCCTGAAAGGCTTCCAAAATACGTGAATGAACTACGCGCAGATGTTCTCCTTTGATAGTCAGCTGATGTGCCCCAAAGTGGCTGTTGGGTGTCATCTGGTTTACCAAAGTGACCTCTCAAGTGCCAAAAGGTGGGAATGGGGATGGGGGCTGGTCTTTCAGTAGCTGGAAATGCAGTTGCCTTGCTGGAACTGCCTGGGTACATGACAATTGTTGCACTACTAACTTCTTAGGTTGGAGGGGCTGCTGCCCCTATGGAAGGGTGCACCAAGTCCCCCCAGGCAGCTCAGGTGTTGCTTTGCCTGGGAATCGAAGGAGCTGGGAATCGAATTTTCTGTTGTTTTTTCCTGTTATTCTGCTGTCTACTAAAATAACTCCTGCCTCCTGAGGTACACAGCAGGAGCAGAACACCACACAGAGGAGTGGGAAGGTTTCATCAGCACTGTGAGGTCCCTGAAAGAAAGATACTGCAGTCTGTCATTCCAGTGGAATGGGCAGACGAGGGCATTTGAACGTGTTGTTGTGGGACTGTGAGCACAGTCTAGTGGGGATGGGATGGAGCAGCCCTGAGGAGAAGGACTTGGGGTTTTGGGTGACGAGAATCTCCCCGTGACCTGGCTTGAGTGTGCGCTTGAGCCCAGAACCCCCCTGTGTGCTGGGCTGCATCCCCCCCCGGGGCGTGAGGAGCAGGTCAAGGGAGATCTCAGGCACAAGTTCTTCCCTGTGAGGGTGGTAAGGCCTTCAGCATTGGTGTTCAATAAACTGTGGCAATCAGCACCTCGTGAAGATGCCAGCACATCGCTAATTTTTGTGGTGTGGCAGGGATGAGTTCCTTGTCTCTTGGCTTTGCTGCATGATTAACTTTGGTTTTGAACAGTTCTGTGAAGGGCAATCCCCAAAGAGAGTGGCTGCAGCAAGGCTTTCCTAGTGAAATGCCTGGCGTCAAGGAACTGGTTCATCATGAGCAGTTTTGCGAGAATATCATAGAATCATAGAGTGGTTTGGGTTGGAAGGGCCCTTAAGGCTCATACAGCTGCAACCCCCTGCTAAGGGCAGGGACACCTTCCAGTAGAGAAGGTTGCTCCGAGCCCTGTCCAACCTGCCCTTGGTCTCCTCGAATTTGTGAATCTCCTGAAGTCTCTGTTGTTTGAGGAATGGGTGGAATAACCAGCATTTCCCATTTTAATTTTCCAGCTGTATAGCAAGGCTGTGCATATGTCGGGGGTCACCTGCGTGTTCTTTCCCCACTGCTCAGTGGAAACTTCCTTTTGGATGGCCAGGACGCCTCAGGTGGAGGAGGAAGGTAGATTGAAAGGTACCATTGTCACATGGTGGCAGGGGGTTTGAACTGGATGAGCTTTAGGGTCCCTTTCAGCCCAAAGCAGTCTTTGATTCCATGATCTGTGTGCTGTGGATTTCTTACATCAGATGTCCCTGGGGAGCAGATTTAAACCTCTGCACTCAGCTTAATGTTCTTGGAATTTGTTTGTGTCTTTCTCTGCTGTTAGTTGATGCTCTGAGGCTGAGGAGGTTGCTACAAGCACACAGTTCATGGAATTGAGAGCCATCGCTGCATGGAGGCCCCAGCGAGCCTGGCCTGTGCCAACAGATGTGTCTTTTGCTGGAGGTCAACTCTGATGCAGTTCTACTGTGGGACAGGGGCTCTGTTCCACTCTGTCCCTGTGCTGTTCCTGAAGCCTGGGGCAGTGTTACTTGTGTGCCCCTTTAATTTGCAAGTCGGTGGAGGATGGGTTTGAAAGGGAGCAGGTTGCTCCCCCTTCCTGCCTGGACTCCTCCTCTTCCAAGAGCTGCTGGAGCCCATGGGTGTGGGATGGTCGGATGTGAGCTGGGTGGGTGGGCTCCACATCTGGGAGACTGAGGAGGTGCCACCTTCCCTAGAGCTGAGTCCTGTGTCAGACTGGCTGGGAAGCAGTGGAAGGAGGAACTGGGGAGGCAGGAGACACACACCTCTCCGCGTACTGCTCTGCAATTCCCACTTGGTAGAGGTTTGGCTCCCCCTGGAGATCACTGTCTGAGGTTGCGTGTGGCTCCTGGTGCTCTAGAGAACGTGGGCTGGCCCATCTTGTGCAAAGCCACCAAGGTGCAAAGCCAAATGAGTATCTTTGGTTTGAAATTGGACTGTTTTTCTTACTCCAGGTACCTTCATCGCCACCAATTCAGTTGCAATCTCAGTGAGTGAAAAGTGATGACTTGGTAACTGTTGCCTTCCTAAAGCAGTCTCTAATAGATGACTTTCCATTCTAGTCAGTAAAGTGACCCCTCTTCTTAGGGGGACAACTTTCTTATTTCTCTAAAGGCAATGAGCTCTGCCTGGATGGGAGTGGTGAGCAGCTCCAGCGGTGCTTACTCACTGGGCTGCCAAGGGAGGGTTTTGCCAGGCTGGGAGAGCGCAGGATGGGGTTGGTGAGAGACACTCAGCAAAACCAAAAGCAGCGACATGAAAGTGCGCTGTGAGTGGGAGAACGTGGAGGTTATTCTTTGAGCTCTTTTGTCTTGCCAGCTAATTCATACGATGGGGCTTGCGCTTCCTCTCGTATTCACGCCTTCCCCAGGGACCTGGTTGCCAGAAATACCCCTTCCATCCCGAAGCCTGAGTGTGCATGCAAACCCAGCCAAATTCCTCCTTGTCCTGGGTTCAGCAGTAGCAGTCATGTTTCTCCTTCTTGGTAGCTGGTGCAGTTCAGTGTTTTGACTTTCGGCCTGGGAACAGAGCTGATAGCGATGTTTTGGTTTGGCCAAGGACTTTGTGAGCCTCATGCTCTGCCAGGGAGGAAGGGAAGCCAGGAGGAAGCAGAGACAGGACACCTGACCCAAACTGACCAAAGAGGTATTCCATACCACAGCCCGTCATGCCCAGGATGTAACTGGGAGTTAGCTGGAAGGGCTGGGAGACTGCAGGGTTGGAAGAGGGTCGGTGCTTGGTCGGGCTTGCGGGGCGAGTTATCGGTTGGCTGGTGGTGAGGTGGTGTATTCTCTTCCCTTGTTATTTCCTTTATCTATTAACATTGGTGGTAGCAGTAGTGATCTGTGTTATACCTTAGTTACTAAACTGTTCTTATCTCAACCCATGGGAGTTGTGTTCTTTTTGATTCTCCTCTCCATCCCTCTGGGAGTAGGGGGAGGGAAAGAAGGGGGGGAGTGAGTGAACGAGTTACCTGACTGGGTTTAAACCACGACACTCCTGAATCCCACTTTTTCTATTTCATAGTCTTCAAGTTTTAACAATGAAAATACTTCATGAGGATATTGAAATGGCAGCATTAGTGCAGAAGGACAGCAGAATTTTGGAGAAGCTGTGTCCCATGTTGGTGTTAGATGTAAGCATTAGACACTGGTCATCCTGTGAAGTTTGCATTCTGAAATGTTAACCGGGGCTCTTGATGGGCTTTCATCACATCCTGGCTTGAACGAACACAGCAAATAGCAGGTTTAGTGTGTAAGTTTTTGCTGCTTTTCTTCAGAGCAATTTAATGGCTGGGAAGAAAAATGTACTGCTTGTGTCTTTTGTCTTCCTTTTTTTTTTTCATGTATCAGGTAGCAGTGGTGCATTTACTTCTGCAGTGGCGGCTGGACTGGTAGGGAGAGGCTTGCCGTGCATTTTGTCCCTCTGTCCCTACACAGCAGGTACATCATAAACAGCAAATAGAAAGCGATAGCGTTGTCGGAGCGTGGAATTTTGCTCCTGATATTGCACTGCAGACCATTTAACACTGTTCCCCTTCAAAATGACCACTCGGTACTTCTTAGCAGTAGCAGCAGCCTGTCTCTGGAGTAGGGGGCTGAGCACGGTCCAAGTCTTAAAATGTTCATAGAAAATGCTGATTGCAGATACACTAATAATATCTACAGCTGTCACAGCATATGCTGCCTTTTTTTCTATCTAGATTTTGTCAATAATGCTGTATTCCTCTAAGAGAGAGATCAGTTCCCTGGCTGAATGTGAGCATACTGAACTGGAAGAAAGGGAACAAGATCAAGATGTGGAGCCACCCATTGTTGGTCCTGTAGATCTAGAGCAGAACAAACTTGATCCTCTGGAGGGTTTGGATGAAGCCACCAAAATATGCTTCTTGGTACTTAATTTTACCTCCTTTGACATTTCTTTGAATTTGCTGGTTGCATAAAATATTTGGTAGTCTCTATGGCTGTTTTTCTTGTAAGTTCACAAAGTATGGGTCTATGATTTCAGTGTATTGTTATGTAAAGGTAATAAACTATATCTGCAGTCATGAACACTGTTGATGCAGGAGTCACGGACAACGCAGAGACGATCAATGTGATCAAGCAATTGCCAAATTTATTACAAAGCCTTAACTCCTTATATACTATTTCTTACATGCACTTACAGTGATTTGGCATATTATGATATGATACATGTCTTGAAGACCCTTAGTGACTAACATATAATTGGTTAAACACACGTGTGAGAACTCGACCTCGAAAGCTTGCCAGCAGTCCACAGTTCTCAGTAACTCAGTGAATTCCAGCTTCTTATCTTGCTTGCTTAATCTTCTTCGGGCCTCTCATGGCCTTGCTGTATCTTTCAGGATTATTCAGAATTTATGAACTAATTATGCATTTTCCCATGAGAACACTGCCTCCACATCTCCCCCTTTTTGTTTTATATATTTTTTGGGTGACCCTACTTGAGCAGGGGATTTGGGCTAGATCGTATCTCCAATATAGGCCGACTAGAGGCTGCTGGGCCTGTCCCTTTTTTCTGCTGTATGGCTCTCTGATAACAGGGGAGGCCATCTGTCCTGGGTTCAGCAGTAGCAGTCATGTTTTTTCCTTTGTGTTAACTGGTGCAGTGCTGTGTTTTGACTTCTAGTTTGAGAACAGTGTTGGTGAAGCCGATGTTGTCGGTTGTTGCTAAGTGATGTTTACCCTGACCAAGGACTCTGTGAGGCTCATGCTCTGCCAGGGAGGAGGGGAAGCTGTGAGGAAGCAGAGACGGGGCGCCTGACCCGGGCTAGCCGGGGAGGTATTCCATACCACAGCACGTCATGCCCGGGGTGGGGGGTAACTGGGAGTTACCCGGAAGGACAGGAGCTTCCGGGTGGAACTCGTTTTCTTGGCCGGTGGTATCGTATTCTCTTCCCTTGTTATTTTCCCTTATCATTGTTTTAGCTGATAGTAGCGGTGGTGATTTGTTGCTGGACTGTTCTTGTCTCAACCCGTAGGAGTTGCACTCTCTCGATCCTCCTCCCCGTTCCTCCGGGAGCGGGGAAGGGGAGAGCCCCGGTGCAGTTGGGGGGGGGAGACGGACACGGACCTTGATTGTTGTCAGCTCGGCACCACTCACTGGGAGTGAGTGAACAAGTTACCTGACTGGGTTTAAACCACGACAGTTCTTTTTGGCGCCCAACGTGGGGCACGAGGGGTTGAGATAAGAACAGATCTGACTGGATTGATAGTCACTCGTCACAATGCTGATTTATTGGCTCTCAAGGTTTTTCCTCTTGATCTCACAGTTTCAGTATACCATATCTTACGTCCATCCGGTATTGGCTGTTTTAGTGTTTTTCAAGTGTGGGGCTTGGGCTAAGGTTTTTATCCCATTGTACTTTATGGTAATGACTTGTAATACAATAGAATCATTGATCATGAAACTGATCTGGTTTATGTTCCCAGTGTGGTCACCACCTTTATACTTTGGGAGGTATATGATGGAGGTGCTTAGCAATTACACATCTTTTTTCTCCTTCTCAGGTGCTCAACCTGTGAAGGAGGCATCCTTTTACCCTCCTAGTCGTCCCCCCAGACCATTTACATTTGAGAGTTTTGAATTTTTTGAATGGCCTTTTAATGCTGTTGAGACTTGTTTGCTGATGGTGATGGGAATCACCATGCTAACACGCATACAGAGTGTGTTTTGCCCACTACTGATTTCAAGAGTTAAGCAGATTCAGGTTTGGGTCTTGTCTGGGGTCAAAAGACGATGTAGGAGGACCGAGAGATTTTCCCAGAGGCTGGACAGCCATGAGTGGCAGGGTGTGTGGGATAGTATGGGCAAGTATCTAGGTCAGTGGGCCCCTCCAGTATTTTGGAATTTCACTACCGAACAACTGCAAAATCCAGAAGAATTAGTAAAACACTTAAATGAGGTGTGTGGTCATTCTGGCCATACCAGAGATGGACAAATCACGGCAACGTGCTGGGGCTTGGCCTGTGCTTACAGGGCCTTGTTCAACACTATCCAGCACCTTCAAAAGGAAAAGAATATTGGCGGATTTGAGGGCAAAGCGACAGTCGCTACTCAAACTTTGGCTGCAATGAACTGCGCAGCTACCCCAGTGGCAAGTACAGCAGCTGCTCAAACTTCAACTGCAACAGACAGCGCGGTTACCCCAGCTCCAAGCACGGTAGCTACACCACCCCCAGCAACAAGTACAGTCGCTACTCAAACCACAGTGATAATCACTGCAGCCAAACCAGAGGACCAATTCGTACCAATATCAGTTGCCCCTGTACGCAAGAGAACAAGCAAAAAGGAGGCAAAAAGGGTGAAGCGAGATGAAGAACCAATGAATTCACCACCCGGTCCAGAATCTGATCAGGAGTCATCATCACATGACGAAGAAGAAGAAGAAGAGGTAACTTCTCGACCTCGGACCTCAACCGAGCTGCGGAATATGCGAAAAGATTTTACCCGTCAACCAGGGGAGCACATCATCACCTGGTTACTCCGATGCTGGGACAATGGGGCCGATGGTCACGAACTAGAAGGTACAGAAGCCAAGCAGCTGGGATCACTTGCTAGAGAAGGGGGAATTGACAAAGCAATTGCAAGAGAGAAAAAGTCCCTCAGCCTTTGGAGGAGGCTCTTGGCAGTTGTGAAAGAAAGGTTTCCGTACAAGGACGATGTTACGAGTCGTTCGGCCAAGTGGACTACTATAGACAAAGGCATCCAGTCTCTGAGGGAATCGGCCATCGTAGAGATGATCTATCACATCAAGCCGAATAACGGGGATACACCTATAGATCCAGATGAAGTTGAATGTACACGACCCATGTGGCGAAAACTTACACGGAATGCACCGTCATCATATGCCCATTCATTGGCAACAGTGACCTGGAATGACATAGTACCACTAACAGTGGATGAAATGGTTCATAAACTCCGAGAGTTCGAAGACAATCTCACTCCTTCCATCATCTCAGCTGTGAAAAAACTGTCCCAGGACCTCGACAAATTGAGGGACGATGTATCTGATTTATCCAGCTCCTCACGTGTACCAACACACGTCTCAGCTATTAACAAAAGACGTCCTATTATTCAAGAGAGGAGATACAGAAGGTATACGCCACGGGGTACCCTATGGTTTTACCTGCTGGATCACGGAGAAGACATGACAAAGTGGGATGGAAAACCTACTTCAGCTTTGGAGGAACGGGTGAGTGAACTGAAGAGGGGAGCAAGGGCCAAGACTGATCGTCCCATGAGAGCTATGGCTTCAGTCTCTGGTGAGCAGTTTCCCAGATGGACACTATTGCCCAGGTTATTCATGAGTGTGAAACATGTGCTGCAATTAAACAAGCCAAGCGGTTAAAGCCTCTTTGGTATGGAGGACGATGGTTGAAGTATAAATATGGGGAGGCCTGGCAGATTGACTATATCACACTGCCACCAACCCGCCAAGGCAAGCGCCATGTGCTTACCATGGTGGAAGCAACCACCGGGTGGCTGGAAACATACGCTGTGCCCCATGCCACTGCCCGGAACACTATCCTGGGCCTTGAGAAACAGATTTTGTGGCGACACGGCACCCCAGAGAGAATTGAGTCAGACAATGGGACTCATTTCCGGAATAACCTTATAGATATTTGGGCCAAAGAGCATGGCATTGAGTGGGTATATCCCATCCCCTACCATGCACCAGCCTCTGGGAAAATCGAACGGTACAATGGGCTGTTAAAAACTACACTGAGAGCGATGGGTGGGGGAACTTTCAAGCATTGGGATACACATTTACCAAAGGCCACCTGGTTGGTCAACACCAGAGGATCTGCCAACAGGGCTGGCCCAGCCCAGTCAGAACTTTTACATATTGTAGAGGGGGACAAAGTTCCCGTGGTGCATATGAAGAATTTGCTGGGGAAGACAGTCTGGGTTATTCCTGCTTCAGGTAAAGGCAAACCCACTCGTGGGATTGCTTTTGCTCAGGGACCTGGATATACTTGGTGGATAATGCGGGAAGATGGGGAAGTCCGATGTATACCTCAAGGGGATTTGATTTTAGGGGAAAACAGCCAGTGAACTCAATTGTATGCTGTTGCCTGCTGTGTAATGCTTTTATAGCCCATCAACTAGATGTCTCCAGGTCACCAGCGACTGGCCCTGACTTCCCTCCAGCCATCATCCCAACAGAGAATGAACTTGGAACATCATGGACCGAATGGACTCGGCAGCATTATAGGGATTGGTCCATGCACTAAGAAAATGATTTTTTCCTCTTGGTCTGTATGTATATGGATGTATATATGTGGGAGAGCGATGGTGTATTGAAAATGTGGGATCTGAGCACGACGTGAATGGTATGGAATAAGGGGTGGATAATGTCCTGGGTTCAGCAGTAGCAGTCATGTTTTTTCCTTTGTGTTAACTGGTGCAGTGCTGTGTTTTGACTTCTAGTTTGAGAACAGTGTTGGTGAAGCCGATGTTGTCGGTTGTTGCTAAGTGATGTTTACCCTGACCAAGGACTCTGTGAGGCTCATGCTCTGCCAGGGAGGAGGGGAAGCTGTGAGGAAGCAGAGACGGGGCGCCTGACCCAGGCTAGCCGGGGAGGTATTCCATACCACAGCACGTCATGCCCGGGGTGGGGGGTAACTGGGAGTTACCCGGAAGGACAGGAGCTTCCGGGTGGAACTCGTTTTCTTGGCCGGTGGTATCGTATTCTCTTCCCTTGTTATTTTCCCTTATCATTGTTTTAGCTGATAGTAGCGGTGGTGATTTGTTGTTGGACTGTTCTTGTCTCAACCCGTAGGAGTTGCACTCTCTCGATCCTCCTCCCCGTTCCTCCGGGAGCGGGTAAGGGGAGAGCCCCGGTGCAGGGGGGGGGGGAGACGGACACGGACCTTGATTGTTGTCAGCTCGGCACCACTCACTGGGAGTGAGTGAACAAGTTACCTGACTGGGTTTAAACCACGACACCATCCTTCACATCAAGATCTGGCATGGCATGTGTCCCCACCGCTCCACGCCTGCCGGGTTGCAGCCAACAGCGGAGCTAAAGGTTCTTCTTGGTGGCAAACACAGAGGCAAGCCCAGTCTTGCTCTTGACTGTGGTAGCAGGCATTTGGTCAGCCTCAATCCTTGCACCTTGTTGTCAATGCAGAGTTTCACCTCCTTCATCCAGTACCAAGTCGCTACTACAGCAAGGCACACACAAATTTACATTAACAGAGTAACTATTACAGAGTGCAGCAGCATGTTGAAGATGCTGATGGCAGCGAGGGACTAGCCAAAGAAATTTCTTACCACTGGAATTCTCCCACCCTCTTAATTTATTCCATTACCTGCTTTATAACACTACCATTGTATTAGAATCTTTCTAGCCTTTGCCTTAGCATTTTCTAGCAGCTACTGCAAATTTCCATACTCTGACATCTCTTTCACAAGTGACAAATTATATAATACAAGGTGTGGTTTCTTATTAGAGACTGGCTAGTAAATACAGGTGGTTTTATACACAAAATCACAGCCTCTAATAATAGCTACTCTACAAGCACACACACATATTCAAGCAGTTACTTTTCAGTAGCCCCCAGATGATGTTTTGCAATCATTCCTTTTTCTCTTCCTCTATCTCATTCTGCTTGGGGTATTCACGGTCAGCTCCTGTAGCTGAGGCATCAGGTTCCTCCATTCGTCTGTCCAGCTCATGGCAAGGCTTGACAAACTTTGCAGGCAGTCGTCATGGACCTGTAGGTAGGAGGACACAAATATACCCCCTCCCCCAGGTTATCAGTTCTTGAGAAGGAGACAGGTTAAACTGCACGTTGTTAACCGGCGAGGAGTTTGCTGCATCATTGCCTTTGATTTTGTTTTTGTTTTTTTGATCCAAAGTTGCTCACCCTACAAACGCCGACCTGCTCGGCAGCAGTTACAGCTGCCTGCCTGCTTCAGCAGCAACCATAAATACCTGCTGGCAACCACACTTTTGCATTAACCCTTTCATGCCCGAAATGTTAAACTGCTCCCCATTAAAAACTTTTACATGAACCAAACACCAAAAAAACCACACAGAACACCATCTGCCCTCAACACATGCACACACACACTTGTGGGATCCCACAAGCACGCTCCACACAACTACAACATTTGAAGCACAAAATCCAGACAATCATCACTCCCATTACAGTCCCACGTACAGAACGTGGCACAAGGACCCTGTGGAGACTAACAGGAAACCAGCTCCGAGAAGCATCACTGCAGTGCGAGGTGGCAGGCTCAACCTTAGCGGGGGTCCCACATTGCATGTGGCTTGGGCTTTTATACTGACCGAAATGCACTCATTCCAACACAGGTGGCCAGCCTATGTTGGAAGAAGTGGCCAGCAATATCTACAAGGTCTCCAAAGGTCGATAGAAACCTGGACATACTTATATTTACCGACTTCTAGTTCATGTGTATCACAGAGAGAGTGTATTAAATGAGTCACAGTATGCCCAATACCCCTGATAAGAACATATGAAAGACCTTCCCACCACCGAAAACGCATACAATACACCTGTATCCTGTGTTTGTCTCGCTGTAGGTTCGGGGGGGGGTAGGGGGGTGGTGGTGGATGATGGGTTTTTTTTTGTTTGTTTTTTGTTTGTTTGGTTGGTTGGTTTTTGTTTTTGTTTTTCCTTCTTTAATGTAAAAAAGATTGCTCTCTTCACTTTAAGAAGGGCTGGAAACATCCATAAAACAGAAGTCCGAAGCTGAAATTTCTATTCATTCAATCACTGACAAGGGGGGTGTCCTGGGGCAGTGCTGACTCTTTCCAGGGTTTCACCCATCGAGCTGGCACCCACCGCAAACCGGAATCTATAATTATACACATATAACCTCGACCAGTTAGTTTTACTTCTGTGTTGCAGAATGGCTCCAAGAGCAAGGCCATGGATCCTTAGAGGCCTTGTGCGAGGAAAGCAAGGTATAGGCCTCACAGGTAACCGGATACCGGATGTGGGAGGAGAATGTGAAGGAAGCTGCATAGAACTAACCAATACTGTTCTGACTCGTAGGCGTGGCTACACACCACGCGGATATAAGCAAAGTGCGCCACAAATAAAGTAGAAGTTTGCTTGTCACCTATACTGGGTTGGCGTGTCTTGCTTCTCCTCACCGCTTACAAATGGTGCCCAAACAGGGACCATGGACTACAGGGCCCCGGCTACCGGGGACCCGGATTACAGGGCCCCGGTTAACGGGGACCCGGAATACAGGGCCCCGGTTAACGGGGACCCGGAATACAGGGCCCCGTTTAACGGGGACCCGGAATACAGGGCCCTGGTTAACGGGGACCCGGAATACTGGGCCCTGAGTATCAGGGACCTGGAACAGCGAGTGAGCGACGCCGGCGGCAGCGGCTGGGGAGCGCGAGCAATGCTGCTGCGGTGGCTTGACGGACCCGGGTGCTTGGACTAACCGAAAGGAGTCCACCGCTGGGGCGAACCAGACACTGCTGTGTCGGGAGGCCGATCCGGAGACCGAGGTTACAGGATGACCCAGAAGAAGACGATCCGGAAAAGGCTGGCCATGAAAACGGACCGAGAGGTAGCCCTGGACTTACTAAAGTGCTTTTTGTAAAAGCGGGGAATTGAGCCTGAGACTCTAAAGCAGCTAGCAGGTCTAGTGGCTGTAGGGAAGGCTAAGGGATTTTTTGTAGATCCTAACACAGTTTTTGAGGAGAGTGAGTGGCAAAAGTTTGGTGATGAACTATTTGACTCAATGCTTAATGATGATAAAACGGCAAAGAAACTCGGTAAACCATGGAGAGAAGTAATAAACTGTGTAAAAAGATACAAGGCAGAAAAGAAAACTGCCGCGGTAGCAACAGAAACTAGGAAGAGACGTCTCCGGTCGGTTGAAGCCGGGGGAAGACTACAACTCGTTTTACCCAACTCGTGGGAGCACAGGGTTCTCCCCCCCCCACTCCTTTTCTCCCCCTCCATCAGAAGGTGCCGCGGAGGAGGTGTAACCCCCTGCTCCCCCACCACCCCAGTTCCGAAAGTAGGGACTTTGAAAAGGACAGAGAAAGTATATTAGAAGGGATACGCATGATGAATGTTGAGGAAGCTGAAAGGAAGAGGGCGGTGCCTCGGCGCCGGATCGATTGGGGCGCCATTTTGAAGCACGCAGTAGAAAATAGAGATCATGCACTAGCGGGAGATTTAAAGGAACTGCGAGCCTTTCCAAACCATTATGCCCTAGAGTGGAAATTTTTTAACTCAGTTATGGGGGAGCCAGGTCTGCAGATGGCCACATACTGAACGAGAGACATCTGACAAGAAAGACATAGCTGTGAGCAACGGAGACCCTGAGTTCGGCCCACAATCAGCCCCCGAATCCCCTGAATCCGAGCCAGATTTATATCCTCTGCTTCCAGACCCTGACTCTTCATCTCCCGGGTCGGTCTGCTCAGACTCACTGGCCCTGGAGACGCTCAGCTGTAACAATGGGTAACCAAAGATGCGATCATTACTGGTGAATTTTCTGCAATGGGCATCTCTGCATATCCTGTGTTTACTACACAGCAGGGGGCTAAAGAGTGGGAAGCTCTTGATCTCAAAATAGTTAAGGAGGCCTGACAAGCAGTGACCACGTATGGGTTAAAATCCTCTTATACTCAAGCTGTATATGTTATGATTTTTCTTGCAATTGACAGGGGGAGCCCATACAGTTTCTCTGTGATACTCATGTACTAGAAGTTGGTAAATGTAAGTATGTCCAGGTTTCTATCAACCCTTGGAGACCTTTGTAGATACTGCTGGCCACTTCTTCCAGCACAGGCTGGCCACCTGTGTCGGAATGAGTGTGCATTTTGGTCAGTATAAAAGCCCAAGCCTCATACGATGTGGGGGAGGCAGAGCCTCTGCGGGGATGCCCACCAAGGTTGAGCCTTTCAACGGGTAGCTGTTTAACATTTCGGGCATGAAAGGGTTAATGTAAAGGTGCGGTTGCCGGTGGGTATTTATGGTTGCTGCTGAAGCAGGCAGGCTGCTATAGTTGCTGCCCAGCAGGACGGCTTCCGCAGGGATTTTAAAAAAAAAAAAAAAAGGGGGGGGGGGAGGGGGAGAGAGAGAGAGAGTAATGATGCTGCATTTAACCTGTCTAACCTGTCTACTTCTGAAGAACTGATAACCTGGGGGAGGGGGTATATTTGTGTCCTCCTGCCTACAGGTCCATGGCGACTGCCTGCAAAGTTTGTCAAGTCTTGCCATGAGCTGGACAGACGAATGGAAAAACCTGATGCCTCAGCTACAGGAGCTGACCGTGAATACCCCAAGCAGAATGAGATAGAGGAAGAGAAAGAACGAGTAACTGCAAGACATCACTTGGGGGCAACTGAAAAGTAACTGCTTGAATATGTGTGCTTGTAAAGTAGCTATTATTAGAGGTTGTGATTTTGTGTATAAAGCCACCTGTATTTACTAGCCAGTTGCTAATAAGAAACTACACCTTGTATTGTATAGATTTGTCACTTGTAAAAGAGATGTTAAGAGTATGCAAATTTGCAGTAGCTGCTAGAAAAATGCTAAGGCAAAAGCTAGAAAGATTTTAATACAATGGTAGTGTTATAAAGCAGGTAATGGAACAAATTAAGAGGGTTAGAGAATTCCAGTGGTAAGAAATTTCTTTGGCTAGTCCCTCGCTACCATCAGCATCTTCGACATGCTGCTGCACCCTGTAATAGTTACTCTGCTAATGTAAATGTGTGTGTGCCTTGCTGTAGTAGCAACTTGTAACTGGATAAAACAAAACGGGGGAGATGTGGAGACAGTGTTCTCACGGGGGAATGCATAATTGGTACATAAACTTTGAATAATCCTGAAAGATACAGCAAGGCCATGAGAGGCCCGAAGAAGCTTAAGCAAGCAAGATAAGAGGCTGGAATTCACCAAGTTAATGAGAACTGTGGACTGTTGGCAAGCTTTCAAGTTTGAGTTCTCACACCTGTGTTTAACCAATTATATGCTAGTCACTAAGGGTCTTCAAGGCACGTATCCAATCATAATATGCCAAATCACCGTGCTTCAGCCGGGGCCTTGGCTCAGCTAAACAGACTGAGTTGCTGAGTTGCTAAGCAGACAAATACTACATCGAAGGCAATTTCTGATTTGGTGTTTAATGTTGACTCTCTAAGACATGCAACACTACAGAACCTTTTGTTGTTGGAACAGGGACATGGATGTGAAGAGTTTGATGGAATGTGTTGCATGAATCTTCCTGGTCATTCTAATTTGATACATGCACAGCTGAAAACCCTGGCTCAGCTTACCCAGCAATTGCAAGTGAACAATGACCTAGGGATAACTAAATGGTTGTCCTCATGGGGCATTACAGGTTGGCTTAAAACACTGCTATTTGAAGGACTGCGCTTATGTATCATTGCTATTTTAATCACTGTAGTTGTTAGACTTGCTTATAGTTTTGTGGTGAAAACAAGTGAACAGAACGACCCACAATGTTTTGCTTGCACAAAAGAAAAAGGGAGGAATTGTTGCAGAATGGCTCCAAGAGCAAGGCCATGGATCCTTAGAGGCCTTGTGCGAGCAAAGCAAGGTGTAGGCCTCATAGGTAACCGGATACCGGATGTGGGAGGAGAATGTGAAGGAAGCTGTGTAAACCAACCAATACTGTTCTGACTAGCAGGCGTGGCTAAACACCACGTGGATATAAGTGAAGTGCGCCACAAATAAAGTAGAAGTTTGCTTATCACCCATATTGGGTTGGCGTGTCTTGCTTCTCCTCGCCGCTTACACTTCTGCAGGACCTTTCCAAATGCCGGTTTCCAAAGCCTTATACTGGACCAGAACACCCAGAGTTTTAGTCATATAACCTGAACCTAATGCCTGACCATGTATTATGGCCGGGGGATCATTAAAGTCTCCTGTCAATCGCAAAAAATTCATAACATATACAGCTTTCTGTGTCCTTGCTACCGGTGTAAGTCCTTCCCCCGTTTTTTGTTTTTCCAACAGTTGTTTCAAAGTTTGATGTGTTCGTTCAATAATAGCTTGTCCTGTAGGAGAATGTCAAGTGTCAATAGTAACATGGATATATTTCAATTTCCCGAAAGAGGGTACATGAGTCACATCCATTTGCCAAAGCTGAAGAGGCTGGAGGCCTCGAGGGTTGACTCCAAGGCCTATACCTGCTGCTTGGCCTTGGCAATCGGGACAAGATTAGTGATTTTTGTCATGATGTGAACTAAGGCCTCATACTGAGGTTTTGATAGAACTCTTTTGTTCTGCCTTTGACTCACCCTTTAAAAGCGGCATGAGATCAGTCAGATCATCATTTGAGATTTGAGCTATTTTCGAATTTTCAGGGATGTTGACCGGAGGAGCATGCGTTTGCACCATGATCCCAATATTTCCAGTATAGTCAGCATCAATTACACTGGGTAATACAAAGATTCCTTTCCTTGATGTTGATGATTGTCCCAGTAGCAAAGCACATAACCCATGACCAAGGGGCCCATTTAATTTAGATGGAATACAATGAACAGAAGTATCAGTTATGGTAAAATCTATTGCTGTTGCCACGTCCACTCCGGCACTCCCTGTGGTGGCGGAGGGGATGCAGTCCAGACACCCTGATTTTGTGTTGTCGTGCGGGGTGGCATCGCACTCACATTCAAGTTTCCCAACAGGGTTCTGTCTTTTTTAAACTTTGAACAACATTCAATTGTCTTGTGGCCAAATTTGTCACATTTAATACATTTGTCTGCAAGACCAGTAACACCACCCTGAGGGGGTCGGGTTGCTGAACTAATTTTCTTTACAGTACACTGCTTTTTAAAATGTCCCATCCGTCCACAACTGTAACATCTCGTACCTTTAGGATCCCCACGATCACCCTGACCTTGTTGTAGAAGGGGTTTAACAGCAGCGGTGAAGGCAGTAGCCATGTATCCAGCCTTTTCCTCTGCTGTGCCCACTTTAGAACATGCATCCATCATTTCTTGAAGACCAGCAGATTTTGGCAAAACCTGCAAAATATGCTTACAAGCTGGGTTAGCATTTTCCATAGCCAGAGACATAAGCATCGATTCTTTAGCATTAGATGCCAGATCAATATTCTTTTCGATAGCCTCTGTCAATCTGTCAATAAATTGCATATGGGGCTCAGGAGGTCCCTGCTTTACTGATGTATATGAAGGATTAGGCTTTCCTGCTTCCGGCACAGCTTTCAGAGCAGCTAAAGCCAATTGCTGTGCTTGCTGTAAAACTTCAATTTTCATACAAGCTTGTACTCCATCAGGGTGAAATTGTCCCTTTCCCAATAACATTTCAGATGAAACACCGTGCAAAGGGCGATGAGGATTACACTCTGAATTCTCATCTGCAGCCCTTGCAGCAAGCTCCTCAAACCCACTTTTAAAATGCAGGAGCTGTGAAGGAGTTAATAAAATTGCAGCCACTCTGAGACAATCATTTGGAGTTAGAACATTACTAGAAAAGAAAGCAGACATCATTTGCTGGGTATATGAGGAAGACAACCCATACTAATTGCTCCCTTAATTTCTTTCACAGCTTTCCAGTCCATAGGAGTCCAGACAGACTGTCCCTGAGGATTTATAATAACAGGGAATGCAGTGGGAACATCTATCGGTAAAACAGTACCGTCTATAATTGCATCCTGAATGCAGCCTCGCCATCTCATGGCACTCGGATTGGCTTTATTAGATGTAGGAGTCGGTGGTAACGGCACATCACACGGACTGATTTTATCTGGGTTTTCCGGTTTTTCTGTTTTTTCTGGGGCTTGCTCCCTCTCCTCCCCCAACTTGTCCAGACGATCCCGCAAGTCCTGCAATTGCTTATCTAAGGATTTTGTCCATTGTCGCCAGTTCCACTCATTTTGCAGCTCCAGTGGGAGCGATGCAAGTGGTGGTTTATGTGGTGGAGGTGGGTATTTATTCGGAGTTACACTCTCCTCCTTAGGAGACTCCCACCCCAGCAAAAATTCTTGGGGACTAAGTTCAGGGGCAGTAGCGGCACGAAAAGGGTTAACATCAGTTTGTTTCATTTCTTCACTAGCCCCTACAGGCTCCCGAGTATCAACTGGAGCTACCGCCGATAAAGGCGTTGTTGACACAGGATAGGGGAAAGGCGCAGGGTCCTCAAACATTCGTACCTTACTGCGTGCTGGTTTTTGACCAGAATGTTTTATGCCCTAAACAGACAATACTACCATGGCTGTAGCACCGGGTGCTGAATCTAATGTAGGTGCCGAGCCCTGCTGTTGTGAAGGCGAGTCAGAGAGAGCTGTAAAAACAGATTTTGCCGCCTGTTTGCGGCTAGAGTCCCTTTTAGTAGTAACCAGGGGGCAGCAAGAGACTTCGCCTCCTTAAACCCATAAGTAACTTGATCCCACAGTGAACGTATACATATACATGAACGTATTTTAGTTTGCCAAATTCAGGGATATGTGTGACATCTGTTTGCCATATTTGAAGTGATTGAATACTTCTGGGGTTAACCAACAACGTAGGACCCTTAGTGAGTTGTTGACAATCAGGACAGGCTTGTATGCTAGCTTTTGCCTCTGCCATCGACAAGTGAAACCACCGTTTTAGGACCTTTGCTGATTGGTGGAAAAATTCACGAGAAATTCGAGCTTGTTGCCATACGTTGGGCACAGGTGACACACTGACAGGTTGAGTTAAATGGTCTGCTCTATCATTTCCTTCTGCATAGAATCCTGGCAAGTTTGTCTGACTGCGATGGTGACATATATAGTGCACTTCTGTTCTTTGTTTTAACAACAACCATAACTGTTTCATATAGCTAAACAAGGTTTCAACTGCAACCTGTTTCAAATAAGCTTTTTCTAATGGTTGCGCAACTCCTACTACATACGCTGAGTCTGAAATCATATTGATTGGACATGTGTTCCATCGTTTAAACACCTCAGTCACTGCCTTCAGTTCTACAATCTGGGGTGATCCCTCAGAAAAAACTATATGTGATTTCCACTGGCCCTGTTCCTGCCATGTAGTAGCTGCTTTGCCTGATTTTACACTCCCATCTGTAAAGACTGTGATACCATTCACAGCTTTGAGATTGTACTTGGGTTTTTCCTCTATACATTCCTGCTGAATAAAAGTCAATATTCGATGGCTAGGATGACGGACCTTGATTGCTCCATCAAATCCTGCTAGAGCTATCTGCAGTGCTACACTATTCTGCATACACCATTGCAAATACTGTTCTGTCATAGGAATAATTATGGTTTGGCATTCTTTACCAGATAGGTCTATGATACGATCCCTTCGTTTCATATTTAACTTACTTAGCAAATGTTTCAGCTCTGGTCACGATGTTTTTTGATGGTTGATGTGACAAAAATTGGCACTGAAGAATTTTCAGTTTCTCCTTATCAGATTCAACCCATTGCATGGTTAATCCTACTGGCTGGAAATCATTACTGACAATCAAAAATTCAGTAGGAACTCCATTCATCACACGATGTGCCTGTCTCTCAATGCGGCTTCAACCATCACTATTGCTTGCTTTGCTGCTGGTGTTAATTGTCTGGGTGCATTGAAGTCTGTGTCACCCTTCAACAATGCAAGCAATGGTTCTAAACTTTTGTTGTCAATTCCCAATAATGCTCGAATCCAATTGATACTCCCTAACAAGACTTGCACATCGTTAAGTGTATGGATATTGACCTTGATGGCTAATTTCCTGAGGTTCAGTGGTGTGATCTAAGATTTTCCAACCCAAATATTTCCATGGTGTGGTATCCTGAAACTTTTCAGGGGCAATTTGCAATTTATGTTGTTGCAACACTGAACACAATTCTTGTTTAACAGCTTCTAGGTTATTTTCTCAGCCACCAGTATATCATCCATATAACGATACACTAATAATTGGGGGTGTCTTTCCCAAAATGGACGTAGTTGCTACATCAACACAACCTTGACATATTGTTGGTGAATTTTTCATGCCTTGTGGCAATACCACCCATTGATATCTCTGCATGGGTCCTTGTTTGTTTATTACAACGTGCTTCCAACTCTTTGAGTACCAAAGACGAACGAGACAATTTCTTCAGACGTATTGACACGAACTGGAGACACGTGGCTGACTTTAAACTTCATCACTGATTGTGAATTATCTACATAATTTTAAACTTTCCTTATTTGACAGACTTTAAAAGTATTTTGAGTCATAAAAATTCAAGCGTGGTTTTCACTGTAGGTCAATTTTTTATTTCTTTCATTTTGACAATTCTGGCAGTAGCTGTTCAGAAATATTCCAAACCACAATAAGCAGTGCTGGAGGTCAGGACTGCAGTGCGTTTGCAGAGCTGTGTGTGAAGAGGAGCATCCTGACTGTGCTGTTCGTGGCCATGCGCACCAAACAGGCCGGCTACCGTGAGCCGCAGTACCTGGCATGCTCTCTGCTGGCACTGGGCACTTGGATAAGTTCATTTGGGAAACTGTATCTGCACTGTAATGCCGATGTTTCGGGATCTTACTTCCTAGCTTTGATTACCCATACCAGTACCACCTAGTTCTCTGGGTTTTCTGCAGAAGCAGAGAAGAGAAGGCTGCGTGGAGACCTCATAGCAGCCTTCCAGTATCTGAAGGGAGCCTACAGGGATGCTGAAGAGGGACTCTTCATTAGGGACTGTAGTGATAGGACAAGGGGTAACGGGTTAAAACTGAAACAGGGGAAGTTTAGATTGGTTCTAAGGAGGAAATTTTTTCCTGTTAGGGTGCTGAGGCACTGGAATGGGTTGCCCAGGGGGGTTGTGAATGCTCCATCCCTGGCGGTGTTCAAGACCAGGTTGAATGAGGCCTTGGGTGATAGGGTTTAGTGTAAGGTGTCCCTGCCCAAGGCAGGGGGGTTGGAAAGAGATGATCTTAAGGTCCTCTCCAACCCTAACTATTCTATGATTCTAAAACAAGCCCCAAAACACCCCAAAACTAACTTGTCCTGCTTCTCCGAGGGGATACAGGATCACAGCCAGAAAACAGGCCAAAAACAGGACAAAATTGCCCCAAAACCAACTTGTCCTGCTTCTCCTGAGGGATACAGAAACAGAGACCCAAACCAGACCCAAAACAGGACAAAAACAGCCCAAACCCACCCCAAAACCACCTTGTCCTGCTTCTCCTATGGGATACAGGGTCAGAGCCCCAAAACAGACCCAAAACAGGCAAAAAACAGGACAAAACCAGGGCAAAAGACACAAAACAACCCCCAAAACAGGCCCAAAACACCCCAAAATCACCTTCTCCTGCTTCTCCTATACGATACAGAGTAAGAGCCCCAAACCGGACCCAAAACAGGACAAAAACAGGACAAAACCACCCAAAACCAGCCCCAAAACACTCCCAAAACACCTGAAAACCACCTTGTCCTGCTTCTCCTATGGGATACAGGGTCAGAGCCCCAAAACAGACCCAAAATAGGCTAAAACCAGTCAAAACCCACCAAAAAAGCCTCAAAACACCCCAAAACCACCTTGTCCTGCTTCTGCTATGGGATACAGGGCCAGAGCCTCCAAACAGCTCCAAAACAGGCCAAAACCAACCCAAAACATCCCAGGAACCCAGACCAAAATCACCTTGTCCTCCTTGTCCTATGGGATACAGGGTCAGAGCCCCCAAAAAGCCCCAAAACAGGCTAAAAGCAGTCAAAACCCACCAAAACAGCTCAAAAATAACCCAAAACCAACTTGTCCTCCTTCTCCTATGGGATACAGGGTCAGAGGTCCAAAACAGCCTCAAAACACAACCAAAAACCACCCCAAGGCCACCTTCTCCTACTTCTCCTATGGGACACAGGGCCAGAGCCTCCAAACAGACCCAAAACAGGCCAAACACAACCCAAAACACCCCAGAAACCCAGACCAAAATCACCTTGTCCTGCTTCTCCTATGGGATACAGGGTCAGAGCCCCCTAAAAGCCCCAAAACAGGCTAAAACCAGTCAAAACCCACCAAAACAGCCCCAAAACCTGGCCCAAAACCACCTTGTCCTGCTTCTCCTATGGGATACAGGGTCAGAGCCCCAAAACACCCTCAAAACACCCCAAAAACCAGCCCAAAACCACCTTGTCCTGCTTCTCCTGTGGGATACAGGGTCAGAGCCCCAAAACAGGGGTAAAAGAACCCAAAACACCCCAACGCCCAGCCCAAAACAACCTTGTCCTGCCTTTGCTATGGGATACAGGGTCAGAGCCCCCAGACAGCCCCAAAACAGGACAAAAACAGTCAAAACCCCCCAAAACAGGCCCAAAACACTGCAAAACCCACCTTGTCCTGCTTCTCCTGTGGGATACAGGGTCAGAGCCCCGAAACAGACCCAAAACAGGCCAAAAGCAACCCAAAACACCCCAAAACCAACCCTAATGTTGGAAAAGGGCAAAGCCTTTATGATAAAACAATAATATAGAACAGTAGAAATGATTATGTTTGAGAAATTTATAAATCAATAGGGGGGTTTTGTATATTAGAAAATGTTGTAACTTTGCAATTTTGTGTCACGGCTGTTCTGTAACCAGTGTTGCAATGATAGTCTTAGTACCAAAAACCTATGTCTATGGGTGGATTTAGAAAGGCATGTACTGGAGACTATACCCAAGTAGAACCTATGTGTATGGGTGCATTAGAAACGCATGTACTGGAGACTATACCCAAGTAGAACCTATGCATAAGGTAGCCAGAAGAGCATACCAGAAGCTGTAAGAAAATGCTAGCGTCCACACAAGGGTTGGGATATATCCAAGTAAGGAAAAGGTAAAAGAGGACAACCTGAGGAAGACTTCTTACTTCATCTGAGGAAGACTCCTTCATCGGAACGACCACCAGGCGACTGTGCAAGCGTAGAAGAGGCTGATGTCGTAACATTCCTGATGTGGCAGTCCTTAATGCATATGCATTAGGTAATGCTGTAATCCGTGTTAAACGTATATAAATTGCGAACGCGATGTGATGAGGTTGAAACGAGATTTGGGTGCGTACCCCTGGTTTCCCAGCGCTGCAATAAATCACCTCATATAACCATTCCGGTGGTTATGTGTTTGTTCCCACACTAACATTTTGGTGACCCAGATGGGACCTCGCGGGCATTGCTGAGGTGGATCGCGTCTCGATCCTGCTCCAGCCGGCACCGAGAGATTCTCGGGGAGCCATCGACCGCAACTGACCTCCGCTGCTCACGACGGACCTCTGACACGGTAAGAAAGGTGCTTTTGATTTGGGTTATGGTACTGATTTCTAGTAAATGTATGGTATTGACCTTTGGTAAAGGTCTGGTAAAAGCCTGCCTGTTATACGCAGCGAAAAAGCTGCGTTTGGCTGGGCTAGTAGTAAAGCCTGCCTGTTAGACACGGCGAAAGCTGCACTTGGTTGGGGCTAGAGAGCTCTCAGGGTAAAAGCCTAGGCGCCGTCCGTTAGACAGTAGCGAAAGCTCTGCAGGTTCGGCAAACGTGGTTTGGTATTGGTATTGGTATTTGTGCTGCAGGATCAGCATCTGTCTGTATAAATTGTGTAACACTGGGGGGTGTGTGCGTGTTGTGAGAGAAACTTGTTTTAGAGATCTCTGTATTTACAAAATGCCGTCGATTCCTAAGTCGTCTACATTAGGTTGTATCTTAAACCATTGGAAGGAGGGTGGATTCGGGCAAAGTATGCGGAAAAGTAAACTGATTATTGTAATGTCTGGTGGACGCAATATGAACTAGAAGATCAGGAAAAATGGCCTGAGAATGGAACTTTACAGTATAATACTATCTTGCAGTTGATGTTATATTGTAAAAGGGAAGGAAAATGGGATGAAGTACCATATGTGGATCTTTTCTTTACCTTAAGAAACAATGATAAGTGGCAGAAATCTTGCAGAATAATGGTTGTTAAGGCAAGCAATGCTGGAGAGTGTAAGGGTTGTGCTGGAGAAAAGGAATGTGTGAAATGCCTTGCCTTAGGGAATAGTCGACATCAAAAGGATGAGGAAGATTTCGGTTTGTTAGTAGCTCCGCTATTGACAAATGAAGAAAGGGGGGAGCAGGAGGAAAGTGATAGTGATCTTGAGAGTGAGGAAGGGTGTGAAAATAGGGGAGGTCAAGAAATAAATCCCCCTGTCACCCCAGTCTCACACAGAACTCGCCGGAGGGGAGGGCGAGAAGGAAAAGCACAGCCTCAAGCAGCTAGTGCGGTGCTTGCTCCTTTAAGGCAAGGAGTCGGAACTGGGGGACCAGTGTACGTTAAAGTACCTTTCTCTCCCAGGGATTTGGTTATATGGAAACAATCAGCAGGAACATATAGAGAAAATCCTGATAAAGTAGCTCGAGTAATGAAAATGGTTATGAAAACTCAAAACCTGGACTGGGATGATATACAAGTGCTTTTAGATACCCTTATGGACTCGACAGAAAAAGAGATGGTGCTGCAAAGTGCTTGGGAGAGGGTCTGGGAAGATATAAGACAGGGATCAGTTACGGGAAATATAGATGAAAACTTCCTGATGGAAGACCCGATGTGGGATTATAACACACAAGGAGGAATGAGAAATTTACGGAGATTTCAAGACTGGGTAGTTTTCGGAGTACAACATGCTATGCCCAAAATGATAATTTGGTCAAAATTGTATAATGTTAGACAAGAGAAGGCAGAATCACCATCTGCCTTTCTAGAGAGACTTAAAGAGACAGCAAAGAAATATAGAGATTTAGATGTGGAAACGGAACAGGCTAAAGCACAATTAGCCTTGATTTTCCTGGGGCAGTCTCAAGATGATATCAGAAAGAAACTGCAAAAACTAGAAGGGGCAGATAACCTGGACAGACTGTTAGAGGTGGCTTGGAAGGTGTATAATAATCGGGGAAAAAGAGAGCTCCTGGAGACAACAACAGAGTTTACTGGCAGTGATACAGGGAACAGAACAAGGTTTCCCTAACCCTAGGGGAAGAGGACGAGGAAATATGCGAGGACGGGGACGAGGCAGAGGATTTTATAATCCAAGGATGGGAATGAGCACAGAAAGAATAGGATATAATCAATGTGCACTTTGCAAGCAAGAAGGACATTGGAAAAATGAATGTCCATCCGGGGGGGGCAGTTCATGTCTCCAAGAAATCCTTTTGCAGGATCCGACATAGCTAAAACAATGGTGTTGGGGGAATTTGATAATCAGAGCTGACTAGGCCAAGTAGAAAATAAGGAGCCCCTTGTAAAAATCCAATTAGGAGAGTAAGAAGTAAAATTTTTAATAGACACAGGGGCCACTTATTCAGTTTTAAATGATTTGCATGGAAGAATAGGAAAGAAAACAATGACAGTTGTGGGAGCCACAGGGAAAGAACCCCTGCAACCCCTAGACTTACGATTTAGAGGAAAAGAATTGACACATGAATTTTTATATGTGCCTGAATGTCCCATTCCTCTATTGGGATGGGACTTATTAAGTAAATTGGATGCTACAATTGCTTTTGAAAACAGCGAATTGATAATGCAAATCCCTGAATCCAAAGCAGGACAGATTCTAGTTCTCAAAGACAAATCTATTCCACAAATTCCAAAAGAAGTGGAACAGGCTGTAATACCGACAGTTTGGGAAACCAAAATCCCAGGAAAATCAAAAGCAGCTCAGCCAATAGTAGTAGAATTAAAAGACGGAGATAAACCAGTAAGGATTAAACAATATCCATTAAAACTAGAAGCAAGATATGGAATTATAAAAACAATTGAGAAATTTTTAAAATACCAAATTTTAGAAGAATGTGAATCAGAATATAACACGCCAATTTTCCCGGTAAAGAAACCAAACTGTGAGTATAGATAAGTACAAGACTTGAGGGCAATAAATGAAATAACAAAAGACATCCACCCGGTGGTGACAAACCCTTATACATTGCTAACATCTGTGAAGGAGAAATATAAATGGTTTACAGTAATTGATTTAAAGGATGTCTTCTTCTACATTCCTCTTGATAAAAATAGCAGGAAACTGTTTGCATTTGAATGGGAAAATCCACAGAATGGACGGAAAACACAATTGACATGGACCAGACTTCCACAAGGATTCAAGAACAGTCCGACCCTATTTGGAAACCAATTGGCCAAGGAATTGGAAGCATGGACCACCCAAGGAGAAATACAGGTACCAAGATCACAATACCTTGTGTTACAATATGTAGATGACATTTTTATTGCAACAGAACAAAGGTCCCAGTGCATAAAGGTGACAATTGAAATTCTGAATCAGCTAGGCTTGAAAGGTTATAAAGTCTCAAAAGGCACAAATTACATGCATGACTGTGCTGTATCTGGGATGTGAGAATTCACAAGGGCAGCGAAAACTGGGAATAAATCGCATAGAGGCAATCTGTGCCATCCCAGAACCACGAAACTTGCATGAACTAAGAATATTTTTGGGCATGACAGGGTGGTGCAGATTACGGATAATGGACTATGGACTTATTGCCAAACCCCTGTATGAAGCCCAAAAATCACATGCCTTTGTTTGGGACAAACCACAGAAAGTAGCCTTCAAAAATCTGAAGGAGGCGTTAACAAAATCACCGGCATTGGGACTCCCAGATTTGACAAAAGGTTTTCAATTGTTTGTCCACGAAAGACAGAGGTTGGCAATGGGAGTATTAACTCAGAAACTCGGAAGCTGGAAAAGACCGGTGGGATATTTCTCAAAACAACTGGATCCGGTGAGTACAGGATGGCCCTCATGCCTGAGGGCAGTAGCAGCAGCTGTCATTTTGATCCAAGAAGCTAGGAAATTAACTTTGGGAAAACATATCGATGTGTTTGTGCCACATATGATAACCACTGTTCTAGAACAAAAAGGGGGGCATTGGTTGTCCCCTAGCCGGATGATGAAATATCAGGCAATCCTAATGGAACAGGATGATATAAACTTGAGAACTACTAATCTGCTAAACCCAGCAGCTTTTCTAGGAACTGACCTAGAAGAAGGAACTCTTGAACATGACTGCATAGAAGTCATCAAACATATATATGCAACCAGAACGGACTTAAAGGATGTACCTCTTGAACGACCAGACTGGGAACTCTTCACAGATGGAAGCAGTTTTGTGGAGAACGGGACACGATACGCAGGGTATGCTGTGACAACGCAACAAGAGGTAGTCGAAGCCAAAGCACTGCCTCCTGGAACATCGGCCCAATGGGCAGAATTAATAGCTCTCACAAGAGCGTTGGAACTGAGCAATGGCAAAAAGGTAAATGTATGGACAGACTCAAAATATGCATTTGGTGTGGTACACATTCATGGAGCATTATGGAAAGAACGGGGACTTTTATCCTCACAAGGGACTAACATAAAGTATCAAAAGGAAATTTTAGAATTAATAATTGCTGTGCAAAGACCTAAACAGGTAGCCATCATGCATTGCAAGGCGCATCAAGGAGGAACTTCAAAGATATCTGAAGGAAATACACTGGCAGATCAAACGGCCCGACAAATAGCCTGGAGGGTATGGAACATGATGGCTTTGATACCTCTGAAGGTAAGCCCGCTCCACACCTATCTTCCATAAAGTCCAAACTATTCAAAAGAAGATGAAAAGTTAGCAGGACTCTTAAAAGCCCAAAAGAACTCTGAAGGGTGGTATGTAACAACAACAGGACAAGTAATAGCGCCACCGACAATAATGCGGAAAATTCTACAAACTGAACATCAGAAATGTCATTGGGGTGCAGAAGCATTGGTAACTTATTTAAGGTACAAAAGATGAATCAACAATAAAGAGACAGATCAGTAAAATATGTCAGGAGGCTAAAATAAAATGGCCACAAGCATTACCTATAGCTCTGCTAAGAATCAGAGTAAAACCCAGAAGCAAAATGTCAGTAAGCCTCTATGAGATCCTCTATGGAAAGCCGTATGAAGCGCCGGAACCCAACCCTAATACCCCTATTAAAGGGAATCAGGATGTTTATAATTACGTGCTGTCTCTCGGTAGAACCTCAACTCGACTGCGGAGCACTCTGGTGTGGAATAGGCCACTGTCCCTGTAAAATCCAGCACATGACATCCAACCAGGAGACCAAGCATACGTCCGGAACTGGAACGAAGAACCATTAAAAGAACGGTGGGACGGACCGTACCAAGTACTGCTAACTACGTTTACAGCAGTAAAGGTAGAAGGGGTGGATTCTTGGATACATTATACACGAGTAAAGAAAGTTCCAAAGGTTTGGGAAACACAGATATTAGGCCCTACGAGACTAAAGCTGAAATGTAAATAAGATGTCTGGGTTCTGTTACAAAACTTTGATTGTCATTTGGTCACTAACACAGCTGGTATCTATTCTTATCCTAGGAATTCCTCAGAAAAATGTTTTGACAAAACTTAAAACAAGATGCCATTCTGACCTGCAAGTTCACAGAAACCATTCTGATAAGACCAACACTAATAAAGGTAGTTTGGGAAAAGGTAAATGGTCTTATAGGACTGAATCTGCAATTGGCCACAGCAAAATTGAAGTTATGGGAAAAAGGACTAAAAGATCAGTGAATTCAGCACAGATAATCCAATCATACCGTCGAAATCCTGAGGAAAATTTAATGATAGGTCTGATTGAGGATTTCTCAAAAATGAAAAACACGAGCAGAATAACAGCATGTTTGCCGATACCCAAAGCAGCAGGAGAACCAATTGAATGGGAAATAATAACACTTCCACTTCCAGAAACCAATAAAACAGTGGCCTGTCAGGAAAAAGAAACAATAAAGAATGTGACAGTGACAGAATATCAAAAGGAAGGAGTTCTAGGTGCCTCTATAACAGAATCATTGTGCAAAGAGAAATTAAACACCCAATTCACTACCTATGAAGAAGGAATTAGAAAATGCATTTATGATAAAGAAATTAAAATAATTCAACAAACAAGAGAAAAGACATGGGAGTGCCAAGAGAAAAATAACTCACAGGAAACTTGGGATACAATTTGGTCAGTAGGTATCCTGCAAAAATTTCAATATGGAGGAGGGACGCCTTGGTGTTTAAGATGGACCGGAAAACAAAGCATAACAGAGGACATGAGCTGATTGGTCAAACAGAAAGATTAGCCAGAATAACAAGGAAGGGATTCAGAGATATAAATTTGCAACTGCAAGCAGCAACTAAAATGACCTTGCAGAACAGAATGGTATTGGACATGTTACTGATTAAAGAACATGGTGTTTGTGAATATTTAAAAGACAGAATAGACCACTGTTGTATTCATATTCCTAATGTAACTGCAGACGTAGAATACAGTATTTCTCAATTGACCAAAATTGAACAAGAAGCAGAAAAGGAAAAAGAATATATTGAACAAAATTGGATCGGGGCGCTCTATGATGATTCGGGCCTTCACCTCACCGGGTGGGTCCGTTCCCTCGTGCAGAATGTAATCATGATGCTGATTGTGTTTCTGATGATCTCTCTAATGTATCTTTGCATCCGAAAAGAAATAGCCCGAAACAGTGCATGGACTCATCGAATTACAGGAGCAGTGACCAGAGACCACTCAAAATATCTGACACCTCCTCCTAATTATCAGGAAACAGCTACCTAAGAGAATGAAACTACTTACTTAAGTGAAGTATTTTCAATGGGGGGAAATGTTGGAAAAGGGCAAAGCCTTTATGATAAAACAATCATATAAAATAGTAGAAATGATTATGTTTGAGAAATTTATAAATCAATAGTGGGGTTTTGTATTGGGGTTTTGTAAATTGGGGTTTTGTATATTAGAAAATGTTGTAACTTTGCGATTTTGTGTCACGGCTGTTCTGTAACCAGTGTTGCAACGATAATCTTAGTAGCAAAAACCTATGTGTATGGGTGCATTAGAAACGCATGTACTGGAGACTATACCCAAGTAGAACCTATGCGTATGGGTGGATTAGAAAGGCATGTACTGGAGACTATACCCAAGTAGAACCTATGCATAAGGTAGCCAGAAGAGCATAGCAGAAGCTGATAAGAAAATGCTAGCGTCCACACATTCCTGATGTGGCAGTCCTTAATGCATATGCATTAGCTAATGTTGTAATCCGTGTTAAACGTGTATAAATTGCGAATGCGATGCGACGAGGTTGGAAACCAGATTTGGGTGCGTACCCCTGGTTTCCCAGCGCTGCAATAAATCACCTCATATAACCATTCCGGTGGTTATGTGTTTGTTCCCACGCTAACACTAAGGTCACATTTTCTTGCCTCTCCTGTGGGACACAGGGTCAGAACCCCAAAACCACCCTAAAACAGGACAAAAAAAAACCCAAACCATTCAAAACCACCCCTAAACCGCCCTAAAACCACCCCAAAATCACCTTCTCCTGCTTCTCCTGTGGGATAAAGCGTCAGAGCCCCAAAATAGGCCCAAAACAGAAAAAAAAAAAACAAAACAAACCACACCAAAACCCAGCCCAAACCACCTTGTCCTGCTTCTCCTATGGGATACAGGGTCAGAGCCCCCAAAAAGTCCCAAAAAAAGGCCAAAAACAACCCAAAACACCCCAAAACCCAGCCCAAAATCACCTTGTCCTGCTTCTCCTCTGAGATACAGGGTCAATCCCCCAAAACAGACGTAAAACAGGCCAAAACCAACCCAAAACACCCCAAAACCCAGTGCCAAACCACCTTGTCCTGCTTCTCCTATAGGATACAGGGTCAGAGCCCCAGAACAGACCCAGAAACAGGACAAAACCACCCCAAAACCACCTTGTCCTGCTTCTCCTTTGAGATACAGGTTCAGAGCCCCAAAACAGACCCAAAACAGCCCCCCAAAAGGCCAAAAACTGGAGAAAACCAGGCCAAAACACACAAAGCAAACCCCAAAACCACCCCAAAATCACCTTCTTCTACTTCTCCTGTGAGATACAGGGTCAGAGCCCTGAAACAGACCCAAAACAGGCCAAAAACAACCCAAAACACCCCCAAAACTACCCTAAGATCACATTTTCCTGCTTCACCTATGGGACACAGGGTCAGAACCCCAAAACAGCCCTAACACAGGACAAACAAAAAAACAAAACCATTCAAAACCACCCCTAAACCACCCTAAAACCACACCAAAATACCCTTCTCCTGCAGGATACAGGGTCAGAGCCCCAAAACAGACCCCAAAAAGGCCAAAACCAACCCAAAACACCCCAAAACCACCTTGTCCTGCTTCTCCTAAGGGACACAGGGTCAGAGCTACAAAAAAGACCCAAAACAGGCCAAAACAAACCAAAAAAAAACCCAAAACACAGCCCCAAATCATCTGCTGCTGCTTCTCCTGTGAGATACAGGGTCAGAGCCCCAAAACACACACAAAACAGGCCAAAAACAACCCAAAACACCCCAAAACACAGCCCAAAACTACCTTGTCCTGCTTCTCCTATGAGATACAGGGTCAGAGCCCCCAAACACACACAAAACAGCCCCTAAAAAGGCCAAAAACAGGCGAAAACCAGCCCAAAACACACAAAGCAAACTCCAAAACAGGCCAAAACCACCCCAAAATCACATTGTCCTCCTTCTCCTATAGGATACAGGGTCAGAGCCCCAAAACAGCCCCAAAATAGGACAAAAAAAGGCCAAAAGACCCCCAAAACTACCTTGTCACATTTTCCTGCTTCTCCTACGGGACACATTGTCAGAACCTCAAAACAGCCCTAAAACAGGACCAAAAAAACCCAAAACCATTCAAAACCACCCCCAAACCACCCTAAAACCACACAAAAATCACCTTCTCCTCCTGGGTCAGAGCCCCAAAACAGACCTAAAACAGGCCAAAAACAATCAAAATCACCCTAAAACCCAGCCCCAAACCACCTTGTCCTGCTTCTGCTATGGGATACAGGGTCAGAGCCCCAAAACAAAACAAAATCAGCCTCAATACACGCCAAAAACCACCCCAAGGCCACCTTGTCCAGCTTCTGCTATGGGATACAGGGTCAGAGCCCCAAAACAGACCAAAAACAGGTCCAAAACAGGCCAAAACCACCCCAAAATCACCTTCTCCTGCTTCTCCCGTGAGATACAGGGTCCGAGCCCCGAAACAGACTCAGAACAAACCCAACCCAAAACACCCCAAAAACCAGCACAAAACCACCTAGCCCTGCTTCTTCTATGGGATACAGGTTCAGGCCCCAAAACAGGCCAAAAACAATGAAAAACCAACTCGAAACACCCAAAACAACTCAAAACCACCCCAAAATCACCTTGTCCTGCTTCTCCTATGGGATACAGCGTCAGAGCCCCAAAAAAGGACAAAAGAACACCCAAAACCACTCCAAAACCACCTTGACCCGCTTCTCCTGTGGGATACAGGGTCAGAGCCTCAACACAGACCCAAAACAGGACAAAAACACCCCAGAAACCACCCCAAAACCACCTTGTCCTGCTTCTCCTATGGGACACAGGGTCAGAGCCCCAAAACAGCCCCAAAACAAGACAAAACCAGGCCAAAACACCCCAAACAACCCCCAAAACAGGCCAAAACCACCCCAAAATCACCTTGTCTTGCTTCTCCTATGGGACACAGGTCAGAGACCAAAACCAGCCCCAAAACAACCCAAAAATAGGACAAAAACACCCCCAAAACACCCCAGAATGACCCCAAAACCACCCTGTCCTGCTTCTCCTAGGGGATACAGGGTCAGAGCCCCAAAACAGAACAAAAACAGCCCAAAACTACCTTGTCCTACTTCTCCTATGGGATACAGCATCAGAGCCCCAAAACAGACCCAAAACAGGAGAAAAGAACAACAAAACATCCAAAACCACCCCCCAAACAACCCCAAGACCACCCCAAGACCACCTTGTCCTGCTTCTCCTGTGGGATATAGGGTCAGAGTCCCAAAACAGACCAGGACAGGACAAAAAACACACCAAAACACCCAAAACCAGCCACAAAACATGCCCCAAACCCCCTTGTCCTGCTTCTCCTATAGGATACGGGGTCATAGCCCCAAAACACCCCAAAACCACCCCAAAAACAGGTGAAAATTACCCCAAAACCACCTTGTCCTACTTCTCTTTCATAAAGGGTCAGAGCCCCAAAACAGACCCAAAACATGAAAAAAAACCAAAACCACCCCCAAAACCAGCCCCAAACCACCTTGTCCTGCTTCTGCTATGGGATACAGGGTCAGAGCCAAAGAACATGACAAAAACAGCCCAAAACCACCCCAAAACCAGCTTGTCCTCCTTCTCCTCTGGGATGCAGGCTCAGAGCCCCAAAACAGCCCCAAAACAGGCCAAAACCAGGCCAAAACTAGGCCAAAAGACACAAACCAACCCCCCAAACAGGTTAAAAGCACCCAAAAATCATCTTGTCCTGCTTCTCTTATATGATACAGGGTCAGAGCCCCAAAACACCCCCCAAAACAGGACAAAAACAGGATAAAACCACCCAAAAAAAGCATCAAAACACCCCCAAAACAGGACAAAACCAACCCAAAACCAGCTTGTCCTGCTTCTCCTCTGGGATACAGGGTCAGAGCCCCAAAACAGCCCCAAAACAGGCCAAAACCAGGCCAAAACTAGGCCAAAAGACACAAACCAACCCCCAAAACAGGTTAAAAGCACCCAAAAATCATCTTGTCCTGCTTCTCTTATATGATACAGGGTCAGAGCCCCAAAACACCCCCAAAAACAGGACAAAAACAGGATAAAACCACCCAAAAACAGCATCAAAACACCCCCAAAACAGGACAAAACCAACCCAAAACCACCTTGTCCTGCTTCTCCTCCGGGATACAGGGTCAGAGCCCCAAAAGAGCCTCAAAACAGGCAAAAAAAAAAACAACCCAAAATACCCCAAAACCAGAACCAAAACACCCCCAAAACAACCCAAAACCACCTTGTGCTGCTTCTCCTATGGGATACAGGGTCAGAGCCCCCAAAAAAAACCAAAACAGGACAAAACCACCCCAAAAACACCTTATCCTGCTTCTCGTATGAGATACAGGGTAGGAGCCCCAAAACAGAACAAAAACACCCCAAACCACCCAAAAGCACCCCCAAAACACCCCAAACCACCTTGTCCTGTTTCTCCTATGGGTGGCACCCAGTGAGAACACAAAACAGCCCCAAATCACCCCAACCCCCCCCCAAATGGTACCTTCTGGAGGTCGCTGTGGAGCTGCTTTAGCCTGGCCTCGAGCTGCGACAGCTTCTGGGGTAGGTCCAAGGCTGGGGGGGGGGGGGGGGGTTGGGGGGGGGGGGCAAAGGGCAAGGGGGGGGGGGGGGCACTGGGGTGTCCCCATACTGGGGGGGGTACCAGACCCAAATGTGGGGGGTCTCCATATAGGGGGGGTCCCAGGACCTGATGGGGGGGCGCCAGCCTGCAGCCTCTCCGGGGGTAGGGGGGGGGTCGGGACTCAGCACCGACTCCGTGAGGGAGAACAGGGACACGGCCCTTTGCACTGGGGGGTGGCACGTCAGCACCCCAAAAACAGACCAAACCAGCCCAAATACACCCAAACCAGCCCAAAACCAGCAAAGATGCCATCCCAGGGGGATCGCTCTCCTGAGGAGGGGGAGGAAAAAGCAACCCAAAAGTGAAACAGCCCGAAGCAAACCCTGATGTTCCCTCCCTCAGCTGGCAGACACACTGCCTTCCTGCAGTGTCATTTCTCTGATGAGAGACAGAGTTAAGGCAAAAAATCAACTTTTCTCATCATCACAGAATCATTTCATTTGAAAAGACACTTGACAACATCGAGTCCAGCCATTAACCTGTCCCTAACAACCTGACAACATCAACATCTCTGTGGGATACCCTGTCTGGATGGGCACCAACAGCAACTTTAAGTCCAATTTTACAGCTTACCGTAATTTCACTCATTTCCATTCTATTCTGTTTGTTGTTAAACATTCGGCTCTATGGTAGAGCATGGAAATCAGCTGGACAAGTTACGGTACTGCAGAAACCTCTTGGCACAGATCATGGGACTTAAACACCTGGAACAAACTCTTAACCACTGAGTAAACCAACCCAACTTTTCCCTCAGTTTATAACTGGAACTCAACACTACTACTCTGTTTCGAGGCACAGAGGCGAGGGGTGACCACACCACTCTGTGAGAAGGACGGATTGACGGGGACCCTTGCTGCTGTTTCTCCCAGAACACAGGTGAGGAGGGAATGAAATATTATCTTTAATAACACAAATACATTCAAGTTACCATGGAAAATACGGAAGAAGATGCTAGAGCCCTACAGGTTTTACAAGGAAGAGCAACAATGAACTAAAAATTCCCTCCTGTGCTCTTTCCTTTCCCACCCATAGATAGTTTCTTCAGTGACTTTCAAGTGCACATGACACAGAAGAGATCTGTGTGTCTGATGCACGTGAAGGGGAAAAGTTCCTTTTGGTGTTAGAGCTGTAAAGTCAGATTTATCTCCAAAGCAACTCAACCATGGACCAAGGAAAGGGTCAGGGTATTTTCAGCTCTGTCTTGAACACTGCCAGCCATGGGGCAGCCACAGCTTCTCCGGGCACCCTGTGCCACTGTCCCACCACCCTCACAGGGAACAACTTCTAAGATCTCATCTCAGCCTCCCCTCTCGGTCACGTTAAAATCGTTCCCCCTTGGCCCATCCCCACAGGCCCTTGCTCTCCCCACAAGAAATGAGGGCAGATCCCAGGATCATCCCTCGGCAGCCGCAGCGCTCCGCTGCTGGCTCAGCCAGCCCAACTCACACACCGAGTCCAAAGCAGCCACTCTGGGGAAGTCTCTTGAGGTGTTCTGGCAACTCCTACAGCACCCCAAGATCGCCATCGCCACCCACCTCGTTCCACGCTCCTCTGTCCACAGGCGGCACCGGCTCCGAGACACCAAGATGGGAACAACCAGAGGAGCTGCTCTTGCCTCCTCCACCGGTAGCTTGTGTTCCGTGGGGCAGCTGTCGTCTCCCAGTGCCTCTGCTGGAGGGTTCCGTGGGGTTCTGTGACCTCACACACCTGAACACGGGGAGTTCCAGAATCAGCCACCCCTGTGGTCTCCATGTCCCCAAGGTCATTGTGATTCAGGAGCTCTGACTGGGTCCATGGGGTGCTCTGGAGGTGCTGCAGGCATTCTCTGGGATTCTCTAGGGGTATCCCCAGGATGCCCTGGGAGTGCACAGAGACACAGGGCCGTGGAGCAAGCTGCCCTAGTGGAAGGTGTCCCTGCCCATGCCTTTGGGGGTTGGAGCTGGGTGAGCTTTAAGGGGATTCCATGATTCTCTGCTGCGCCAATGTCGGTCCCTCTCCACTCCTCGTAGGTGGCCGTGACGCCCTGTTCCATGGCCCAGGTTGAGCTGTGACCCCTCGCATGCTCCACCTCCGGACCAAAGGCACCGAGGAAGAGCAGCCCGTGAGGGACCTCCCCGAGCCGGCTGGGCAGAGGCTGGTCCCCCCGCAGCGACTCCCGGAGCACCCCTGGCTGCCCAGTGGCCATGGGCACGATGCTGCCGCCATCCCAAAGCCGTGGCGGTCGCTGTGGATTTGCCCATTGTGAGGGGGCCCCCACGGTGAGCGTGGGCTCTTTAAGGAGGGAGAGCCCTGCAGTAACCAGCGCAGAGGAGAGCCCTCCCCTCCCTCGGGAGGCTGCATCTCCCGGGGCTGCCCTGCGCATCCAGGTCCGTGTTCTTTGACTTTGCAATCCTGTTTTAGTGTTGGCCTCAAACACATTGTGGGTGCGTGCGTGGGTTTTGGGGGGGTTCCCTGTAGAAACGGCTTCATGTAACCAAAAACGGGGGTGGGGTGGGCGGGGAAGGTGGGGGGGGGGGGGGGGGGTCATTAAGTGCCTGTTGATGAACTGTCTGTGGGGAAGGGGGAGGACGGACCTCACCTCCCCCCCAGCACCCCAAAACGGGGGGGGTGGATGTGGGGGAGGGTGCCCAAGGGACAGAACCTCCCATCCCCCACCCGGGGGTGTCGGGGGGTGGCACCTCCCCCCTCTTTATACCCGGGATGGCAGAGGGGAGGATAAAGGGGAGATGGGGGGGCGGTCTATATCCGAAGCCTCACTGACACCGATGTAAATAGCGCGGGGAAGGGGGGGGGGAGGGGAGAGGGGAGGGGTCACCTTAAGAATGTATGAAAAGGAAACTTAACCAATAAATAAAGATTTCACAGGAAATCGAGGCCCCCTCTCCCCCCCCCCCGCGTGTTTCGGCCTTTCCCCATCCCCGTTCCGCGATGCTCTCCGCACTTCCGGGTTTGTTGCCGCCGTTGCCTAGCAACGGGGTCTCCCCGTACCGGCTCCCGCGCGCTGCCAGGCCACCTCCCCCCCCCAGGCGAGCGTTGCCCAGGCAACAGCCAATCAGCTCTGAGCTCTCCCCAACTCGTGTCCCCGTTTAACCCCGTCCCAGCTGCCCCCCATGGGGCTGAATATGGGGCCTTTCCTCACCCCTCCCCCCCATTTGTCCCCTCTTCCCCTCCCCCACCGCATACCCAGTTTCAGCCCTCTCTCCCTTAAGCCCCGCCCCCTCCCTCCCCCTCTTTGCTCACCTGGGCCTGCAGGGGGCGCAGCTGCGCCTGGAGCTTCCCATTGGATGCGCCCAGAGCCCGGAGCTGGATCCAGCGACGGGACTGGAAGGGATGGAGGGGGGGGACACAAGGAAATGAGGGACCCCAAAGCCATGGGAGGGACCCAAATACCCCCCAAGACCCCCAAACACCTTAAATATCGCCCCATATTTCCCCACAAGCCTCTTCCTTAACACCAAACCCATTCATAACCCCCAGATCCCCCTCCCAGCACCCCCAAAATTCCCCCTAAAGCCCCAAACTCCCCCATGTCATCCCCTATAGACCCAAAATCCCCCTCCAGGACCCTCAAATATCCCTCATCCCTCCCCAAAAGCGGCGCTGGGACCCTTTAGGGACCCCAACCCCTCCCCATAACCATCAAATTCCACTTCCCAGACCCCCCCCCCCAAGCCCATCAGGACCCCCCCAAATCCCCATATTCCCCCGTTGGCACCCACCAGCCGCTGCTTCCCCTCCTGCAGCTGCCTCCTCAGTGGCCTCAGGGCAGTTTCTGGGGAGTCCATGGGGCTGCCCCGTAGCTCTGGGCCCTGCTGGATCTGGGCCCCCCGAGCCCCTGAGAGCCCCGTGGCCTCCAGCATCAACCTGGTGGCAAGGGGGGCCCAAAGCCAAACGTTGAGGGGAGTCTGGGGGGCCCAAAGGGGTCCAGATCCCATTTTGGGGACCCCAAAAGGGCTGCAGGGACCATGGAGGGGTTGGGGGCACCCCAAAAGGTCTCAGCACTGGGTTTCGGGAGAATCTGGGGGGGCTTTAAGGACCCCTATGAGCTCAGCACCCACTTCAGAAGGAAACCCAGAGGGGTTTGAAGTATAGAGGGGGTCCCTAAAGGTTTCTGGGGTTCAGGAGTGGGGAGGAAAAGATCATGGGGGAGGGCCCAGGGGCAGTTTTGGGTTGCAGGGGGGGAAACCGGGCTGCAGGATGCATTCGGGGGGTCCTTGAGAGGGTTTTGGGTGCATGGGGGAATCCATAGGGTGTTTTTGGGGAGCAGAGGGTGTGTTTTGGGGTGCAGGGGGGGGTGTTTTGGGGTGCACAGTGGGTGCTTTTGGGGTGCGGGGGGTTGTTTTGGGCTGCAGTAGGGGTAGATTTGGGGTGCAGAGGTGTGTTTTGGGGTGCAGGGGGGTGATTTTGGGGTGCTATGGGGCTTATGGGATGCATGGGGGTGGTTTTAGCGTGCAGGGTTTGTGTTTTGGTGTGCAGGGGGCATGGTTTTGGAGTGCAGGGGGGGCGTTCTGGGATGCAGTGGGTTGTTTTGAGGTGCAGGGGGGATGGTTTTGGAGTGCAGAGGGGTGTTTTGGTCCCTGTGGGACCCCCCAAAACCCCATAGAGCCCCCCAAAACCCTCTAACGCTCCCCACCCCGCCCCCCAAACCTGAATCTCCTTGAGGTGCTGGTACCTGAACCCCGAGTTAAGGAAGAAACCTGGGGGCTGTGGGAGTTAAAGGAGGAGTTGGGGGGATCGGGGAGGATCATGGGAGGGAACTGGGGGTTCCTGGGGATCCCAATGGGATTTGGAGGGGTCCTAAAGGAATTTGGGCTCCTGTGCATGGATCTGGGAGAAGAAAAAGGGTTGGGGGGGGGTCACAAGGGGGAACTGGGGGGTGCTGGGGGGTTGCTGGGATCCTAATGGAACTTTGGGGGGTCCTAACAGGCAAAGGGGTTTGAGGGGGTCCTGAGGGGTTTTGGAGGCTCCCCAATGAGCTTGGGTGTCCCCCCCCACTTTGGGGTGCAGCGGATACCACAGCAGGTTCCCTTTGATCTTCTTCACGTTCCTATAGGAACACCCCCCTCCTCCCCCCGCCATGTATTTTAGGGACCGATCCGAGGTTTGGGGTCCCTCCAGATGTTGCAGCTCCTCCCCCCAGATGTTGGGGTGCCCCCCTCACCGCGGGTGCCGCACGTGGCCCATGATGTACTCCCGGATGGGGGCACAGGGCCCCGTGCACAGCCTGGAGGTGGGGGGGAGACAAAGAGAGGGGGTCAGGAGCACCCCAACCCCCCCAGGACCCCAAAAGCCCCAACTGGGGGGTCCCGCGGGCTCCAACCTGCGCAGCTCGAGATCTGAGGGGAGCTCCAGCTCCGCCATGATGGGCGAAATTGGCGGGAACTGGACGGGACCAAACTGGGGCGGGCGCGGTGGGGGAGGGGGGAAGGAGGGAAGGGGGGGGGGAGGAGGGGGCGGGGCCCGGGCCCGATCCTGGCCCCTGCGCCCCCCCGTAGCCCCCTCCCCCCGCCCCCCGTCACGTGGTCATCACCCAGCACCGCCTCCTGCTCCACCCCCGCGGGCTCCTCGCCCTCCATCCGGACCCATCCCAGCTCCGCAGCTGCTGCCCCTCCCTGGCGCCTTGGGGCTGCTGTGGGCACGGGCTGAGAGCTCCCCCCATAAAAGGCTCCTTTGCGTCAACATCATTTTGGGGTGAAAACAGCACTTTTAGGGTCATTTACTGGGTTATAATGGGTTATAATGGCGGTATAATAGGGTATAATGGGTTGTAATGGGGTTATAACTGGGTATAATGTTATAATGGGGTTACAATGGGGTAAAATGGGCTATAATGGGGTATAATGGGGTTATAATAGGGTATAATGGGTGTCGTGGTTTAAACCCAGTCAGGTAACTTGTTCACTCACTCCCAGTGAGTGGTGCCGAGCTGACAACAATCGAGGGCCGTGTGTCCGCCCCACCGGGGCTCTCCCCTTCCCCGCTCCTGGAGGAACGGGGAGGAGGATCGAAAGAGTGCAACTCCTATGGGTTGAGACAAGAACAGTCCAGCAACCAATGTACAACACAAATCACCACCGCTACTATCAACTACAAAAATGATAAGGGAAAATAACAAGGGAAGAGAATACGATACCACCGGCCAAGAAACGAGTTCCACCCGGAAGCCCGTGTCCTTCCGGGTAACTCCCAGTTACCCCCCACCCCGGCCATGACGTGCTGTGGTATGGAATACCTCCCTGGCTAGCCTGGGTCAGGCGCCCCATCTCTGCTTCCTCACAGCTTCCCCTCCTCCCTGGCAGAGCATGAGCCTCACAAAGTCCTTGGTCAGGGTAAACATCACCTAGCAACAACTGAAAACATCGGCTTCACCAACACTGTTCCCAGGCTGGAAGTCAAAACACAGCACTGCACCAGCTACCACAAAGGAAAAAACATGACTGCTACTGCTGAACCCAGGACAATGGGGTATAATGGTGGTATAATAAAGTATAATAGATTATAATGTGTTGCAATAAGGTTATAATTGGGTATAATGTGTTATAATGGGGTATAATGGGTTATAATGGGGTTATTATGGGGTATAATAGGGTATATTGGGGGATAATGGGGTTATAATGGATTATAATGCAGTTATAATGGGGTATAATGGGGTATAATGGGGTATAATGGGGTTATCTCTTTCACGGACACCCCCCTGTCATGGGGGAAGAGCCTGCATGCCCCAGTGAGGTTGGGAGCTACGCTGGTGGTGGCTCATGCCTCCCGTAGGGTCTCCCATTCCAGACTGGTCTCAACTGAAGGGGCAGACAGAGTGTGTCCATGGGCAGGATGGGCTCACCAGCCTTGGGCAACCACCCTAGGAGAAGGACAGCTCTAACTTCAAACCCCGGCAGACAGAGCTCATTGGGCCCTGTAAGGCCATCCATCTCAGAAAAGGACACTCTAACCAAACCTGCGACCGGAGGACTTTGCTGTCACCGTCCAAGCTCGCTAGGCCCTGGCAGACAAACATCAGGCGTAAAGGACGGGGCCAGTTCTGCGCATGCTGTGCCTCACCTAAAAAACGCACTGCTCCTTGGCCTTTTTAGTCATCAGCACGCTTGTAGTAAGTGTGGGTAAAGCCCCTCCCAAATCAAGTCAAGCCATCATCGTAATAGTTGCTAACAAAGCCTAACGTCCTTGAAGTTAATCATTTACAACCCCATACATCAATCAACCCCAGTCACAAATCAACACCGTCCTTCAATCAAACCCATCCTTCAATCAACTCCACCTTTAATCAACCCCATCCCTTAATCAACTCCATCTTTCAATTAACCCCAATCTTCAATCAACCCCAGTGGCCAATAATGGGGTCTATAGGCAATAATGGGGTCTATGAGGCAATAATGGATCTCTATGAGGCTATAATGGGGCTCTATGAGGCAATAATGGGGCGCTAAGACGCAATCATGGGGCACTATGAGGCAATAATGGGGCTTTATGGGGCAATAGTGGGGCTCTATGATGCAATAATGGGGCTCTATGAGGCAATAATGGGGCTCTATGGGGCTATAATGGGGCACTATGGTGCAATAATGCGGCTCTATGACTCAATAATGGGGCTGTATGAGGCAATAGTGGGGCTCTATGACGCAATAATGGGGCTCTATGAGGCAATAATGGGGCTCTATGGGGCTATAATGGGGCACTATGGTGCAATAATGCGGCTCTATGACTCAATAATGGGGCTGTATGAGGCAATAATGGGGCTCTATGACACAATAATGGGGTTCTATGAGGATATAATGAGGCTCTATGACACAATAATGGGGCTCTATGGGGTTATAATGGGGCAGTATGATGCAATAATGGGGCTCTGTGAGGCAATAATGGGGCTCTATAAGGTAATAATGGGGCTCTATGATGCAAGAATGGGGTTCTATGAGGCAGTAATGGGGCTCTATAAGGCAATAATGGGGCTCTATGAGGCAATAATGGGGCTCTGTAAGGTAATAATGGGGCTCTATGATGCAATAATGGGGCTCTATGAGGCAATAATGGGGTCTATGATGCAATAATGAGGTCTATTAGGCAGTAAAAGGGTTCTATTGGGTTATAATGGGGCTCTATGATGCAATAATGGGATTCTATGGCAGTATAATGGGGTTCTATGGGGCTATAATGTGGCATTATGAGGCAATAATGGGGCTCTATGAGGCTATAATGGGGTTTACGAGTCAATAATTGGGCTCTATGAGGCAATAATGGGGTTCTATGGGGCTATAATGGGCTATATGATGCTATAATGGGGTTCTATGGGGCTATAATGGGGTTCTATGGAGCTATAATGGGGTTCTATGAGGCAATAATTATAGAATCATAGAATAGTTAGGGTTGGAAAGGACCTTAAGATTACTCAGTTCCAACACCCCTGCCATGGGCAGGGACACCTCACACCTCACACCTCACACTAAATCATGGCACCCAAGGCCTCATCCAACCTGGTCTTGAACAGTGTCAGGGATGGAGCATTCACAACCTCCCTGGGCAACCCATTCCAGTGCCTCACCACCCTAACAGGAAAAAATTTCCTCCTTAGATCCAATCTAAACTTCCCCTGTTTCAGTTTTAACCCATTACCCCTTGTCCTGTCACTACAGTCCCTAATGAAGAGTCCCTCTTCAGCATCCCTGTAGGCTCCCTTCAGATACTGGAAGGCTGCTATGAGGTCTCCACACAGCCTTCTCTTCTCTGCTTCTGCAGAACACCCAGAGAACTAGGTGGTACTGGTATGGGTAATCAAAGCTAGGAAGTAAGATCCCGAAACATCGGCATTACAGTGCAGATGCCCTGGTAACAGTTTCCCAAATGAACTTACCCAAGTGCCCAGTGCCAGCAGAGAGCATGCCGGGTACTGCGGCTCACGGTAGCCAGCCTGTTCGGTGCGCATGGCCACGAACAGCTCAGTCAGGATGCTCCTCTTCACACACAGCTCTGCAAACGCACCGCAGTCCTGACCTCCAGCACTGCTCATTGTGGTTTGGAATGTTTCTGAACAGCTACTGCCAGAATTTTCAAAATGAAAGAAATAAAAAATTGACCTACAGTGAAAACCACGCTTGATTTTTTATGACTCAAAATAAGAATATACCTTCCTACTTTTAAAGTCTGTCAAATAAGGAAAGTTTAAAATTATGTAGATAATTCACAATCAGTGATGAAGTTTAAAGTCAGCCACGTGTCTTCAGTTTGTGTCAATACGTCTGAAGAAATTCTCTCATTCGTCTTTGGTATTCAAAGAGTTGGAAGCATGTTGTAACAAACAAACAAGGACCCATGCAGAGATATCAATGGGTGGTATTGCCACAAGGCATGAAAAATTCACCAACAGTATGTCAAGGTTGTGTTGATGTAGCAACTGCGTCCATTTTGGGAAAGACACCCCCAATTATTAGTGTATCGTTATATGGATGATATACTGGTGGCTGGGAAAGTAACCTAGAAGCTGCTAAACAAGAATTGTGTTCAGTGTTGCAACAACATAAGTCTTGTTAGGGAATATCAATTGGATTCGAGCATTATTGGGAATTGACAACAAAAGTTTAGAACCATTGTTTGAATTGTTGAAGGGTGACACAGACTTCAATGCACCCAGACAATTAACACCAGCACCAAAACAAGCAATAGTGATGGCAGAAGCCGCATTTTGTCCTGTTTTGGGTCCGGTTTGGGGCTCTTACTCTGTATCGTATAGGAGAAGCAGGAGAAGGTGATTTTGGGGTGGTTTGGGCCTGTTTTGGGGGTTGGTTTGTGTCTTTTGCCCTGGTTTTGTCCTGTTTTTTGCCTGTTTTGGGTCTGTTTTGGGCCTCTGACCCTGTATCCCATAGGAGAAGCAGGACAAGGTGGTTTTGGGGTGGGTTTGGGCTGTTTTTGTCCTGTTTTGGGTCTGGTTTGGGTCTCTGTTTCTGTATCCCACAGGAGAAGCAGGACAAGTTGGTTTTGGGGCAATTTTGTCCTGTTTTTGGCCTGTTTTCTGGCTGTGATCCTGTATCCCCTCGGAGAAGCAGGACAAGTTAGTTTTGGGGTGTTTTGGGGCTTGTTTTAGAATCATAGAATAGTTAGGGTTGGAAAGGACCTTAAGATCATCTCTTTCCAACCCCCCTGCCTTGGGCAGGGACACCTTACACTAAACCCTATCACCCAAGGCCTCATTCAACCTGGTCTTGAACACCGCCAGGGATGGAGCATTCACAACCCCCCTGGGCAACCCATTCCAGTGCCTCAGCACCCTAACAGGAAAGAATTTTCTCCTTATATCCAATCTAAACTTCCCCTGTTTCAGTTTTAACCCGTTACCCCTTGTCCTATCACTACAGTCCCTAATGAAGAGTCCCTCTTCAGCATCCCTGTAGGCTCCCTTCAGATACTGGAAGGCTGCTATGAGGTCTCCACGCAGCCTTCTCTTCTCTGCTTCTGCAGAAAACCCAGAGAACTAGGTGGTACTGGTATGGGTAATCAAAGCTAGGAAGTAAGATCCCGAAACATCGGCATTACAGTGCAGATGCCCTGGTAACAGTTTCCCAAATGAACTTACATAAGTGCCCAGTGCCAGCAGAGAGCATGCCAGGTACTGCGGCTCACGGTAGCCGGCCTGTTTGGTGCGCATGGCCACGCACAGCACAGTCAGGATGCTCCTCTTCACACACAGCTCTGCAAACGCACCGCAGTCCTGACCTCCAGCACTGCTCATTGTGGTTTGGAATGTTTCTGAACAGCTACTGCCAGAATTTTCAAAATGAAAGAAATAAAAAATTGACCTACAGTGAAAACCACGCTTGATTTTTTATGACTCAAAATACTTTTGAAGTCTGTCAAATAAGGAAAGTTTAAAATTATGTAGATAATTCACAATCAGTGATGAAGTTTAAAGTCAGCCACGTGTCTCCAGTTCGTGTCAATACGTCTGAAGAAATTTTCTCGTTCGTCTTTGGTACTCAAAGAGTTGGAAGTACGTTGTAATAAACAAACAAGGACCCATGCAGAGATATCAATGGGTGGTATTGCCACAAGGCATGAAAAATTCACCAACAATATGTCAAGGTTGTGTTGATGTAGCAACTACGTCCATTTTGGGAAAGACACCCCCAATTATTAGTGTATCGTTATATGGATGATATACTGGTGGCTGAGAAAATAACCTAGAAGCTGTTAAACAAGAATTGTGTTCAGTGTTGCAACAACATAAATTGCAAATTGCCCCTGAAAAGGTGCAGGATACCACACCATGGAAATATTTGGGTTGGAAAATCTTAGATCACACCACTGAACCTCAGGAAATTAGCCATCAAGGTCAATATCCATACACTTAACGATGTGCAAGTCTTGTTAGGGAGTATCAATTGGATTCGAGCATTATTGGGAATTGACAACAAAAGTTTAGAACCATTGCTTGCATTGTTGAAGGGTGACACAGACTTCAATGCACCCAGACAATTAACACCAGCAGCAAAGCAAGCAATAGTGATGGTTGAAGCCGCATTGAGAGACAGGCACATCGTGTGATGAATGGAGTTCCTACTGAATTTTTGATTGTCAGTAATAATTTCCAGCCAGTAGGATTAACCATGCAATGGGTTGAATCTGATAAGGAGAAACTGAAAATTCTTCAGTGCCAATTTTTGTCACATCAACCATCAAAAAACATCGTGACCAGAGCTGAAACATTTGCTAAGTAAGTTAAATATGAAACGAAGGGATCGTATCATAGACCTGTCTGGTAAAGAACGCCAAACCATAATTATTCCTATGACAGAACAGTATTTGCAATGGTGTATGCAGAATAGTGTAGCACTGCAGATAGCTCTAGCAGGATTTGATGGAGCAATCAAGGTCCATCATCCTAGCCATCGAATATTGACTTTTATTCAGCAGGAATGTATAGAGGAAAAACCCAAGTACAATCTCAAAGCTGTGAATGGTATCACAGTCTTTACAGATGGGAGTGGAAAATCAGGCAAAGCAGCTACTACATGGCAGGAACAGGGCCAGTGGAAATCACATATAGTTTTTTCTGAGGGATCACCCCAGATTGTAGAACTGAAGGCAGTGACTGAGGTGTTTAAACGATGGAACACATGTCCAATCAATATGATTTCAGACTCAGCGTATGTAGTAGGAGTTGCGCAACCATTAGAAAAAGCTTATTTGAAACAGGTTGCAGTTGAAACCTTGTTTAGCAATATGAAACAGTTATGGTTGTTGTTAAAACAAAGAACAGAAGTGCACTATATATGTCACCATCGCAGTCAGACAAACTTGCCAGGATTCTATGCAGAAGGAAATGATAGAGCAGACCATTTAACTCAACCTGTCAGTGTGTCACCTGTGCCCAACGTATGGCAACAAGCTCGAATTTCTCGTGAATTTTTTCCACCAATCAGCAAAGGTCCTAAAACGGAGGTTTCAGTTGTCAATGGCAGAGGCAAAAGCTATCATACAAGCCTGTCCTGATTGTCAACAACTCACTAAGGGTCCTACGTTGTCGGTTAACCCCAGAAGTATTCAATCACTTCAAATATGGCAAACAGATGTCACACATATCCCTGATTTTGGCAAACTAAAATACGTTCATGTTTCTATGGACATCTTTTCTCTGGCAGTTTGTATGACCGCTTTGGGAGGAAAAACTTCTAGACATGTGCAAACTCATTTTCATCATGCCTTTGCTACTTTAGGAGTCCCAGGACAAATAAAAACGGACAATGGTCCAGCATATGTTTCACAATCGACTGAAATTTTTTTGCAAACTTGGGGAATCCAACATGTCACTGGCATTCCCCACTCACCCACAGGACAAGCCGTTGTCGAGCGCACCCATCCGACTATCAAGACATATTTGCAAAAATAAAGAAAATGGGGACTCAGAACAGCCAGTAAGTAAATTGGTAAAGGTCCAAAGTGTCATGAATTTTTTTGTGCTTGCCTGGTGACAGTGTGATTCCTCCCATTGTGAAACACATGCAAACCATGTCAACCGGAATACTCGAATATGAAGGTTAAATTAAGGTTATGGTAAAAGCTTGGGAAGGAAATTGGGAAGGTCCAGTACCACTGCTAACTTGGGAACGAAGATGTGCTTGCGTCATTACAGATTCAGGCCCACGCTGGCTCCCTGCGGAGACAGTGTTGTCACGGGAGAATGGATAATTGGTACATAAACTGAATAATCCTGAAAGATACAGCAAGGCCGTGAGAGGCCCAAGGAAGCTTAAGCAAGCAAGATAAGAAGAAGCTGGAATTCACTGATGTAATGAGAACTGTGCACTGTTGGCAAGCTTTCGAGGTCAAGTTCCCACACCTGTGCTCAACCAATTATATGGTAGTTGCAAAGGGTCTTCAAGACATGTATCCAATCATAGTATGCCAAATCACTGTGAGTGCAAGTAGAAATAGTATTTAAGGGGTTAAGGCTTTGTAATAAACGACTTTTTGTCTGATCATATTGATCTCTGACTGAGTCCATGTATATTCTGCGGCAATTGGCGCCCAAACAGGGACCCCCCATATTTTTCATATTGAAGCTGAAAGAATTAAAGTGCGTGGCACCGAAGAAAGTGGAAAACGCGGAGCCGCAGGGATGTCGGCTGGGTTCGATCCGGCAGGACCAGGATCGGGAGGTAGACGCCTCGGAACAGAGCCTAGTGAGCCCAGAAGACACTGCGCAGTGCAAATAAGGCAACAGCCGACGGGGTCTGGAAGAGGGTTAGGATGGGGAATCAATTAAGTAAAGAAAAAAGTAAGGAAAAAAATTGGGGCATGCCTGTGGGATCAAGTTACTTGTGGGTTTAAGGAGGCGAAGTCTCTTGCTGCCCCCTGGTTACTACTAAAAGGGACTCTAGCCGCAAACAGGTGGCAAAATCTGTTTTTACAGCTCTCTCTGACTCGCCTTCACAACAGCAGGGCTCGGCACCTACATTAGATTCAGCACCCGGTGCTACAGCCATGGTAGTGTCGTCTGTTTAGGGCATAAAACATTCTGGTCAAAAACCAGCACGCAGTAAGGTACGAATGTTTGAGGACCCTGCGCCTTTCCCCTATCCTGTGTCGACAACGCCTTTATCGGCGGTAGCTCCAGTTGATACTCGGGAGCCTGTAGGGGCTAGTGAGGAAATGAAACAAACTGATGTTAACCCTTTTCGTGCCGCTACTGCCCCTGAACTTAGTCCCCAAGAATTTTTGCTGGGGTGGGAGTCTCCTAAGGAGGAGAGTGTAACTCCGAATAAATACCCACCTCCACCACATAAACCACTGCTTGCATCGCTCCCACTGGAGCTGCAAAATGAGTGGAACTGGCGACAATGGACGAAATCCTTAGATAAGCAATTGCAGGACTTGCGGGATCGTCTGGACAAGTTGGGGGAGGAGAGGGAGCAAGCCCCAGAAAAAACGGAAAAAACAGAAAAACCGGAAAACCCAGATAAAATCAGTCCGTGTGATGTGCCGTTACCACCGACTCCTACATCTAATAAAGCCAATCCGAGTGCCATGAGATGGCGAGGCTGCATTCAGGATGCAATTATAGACGGTACTATTTTACCGATAGATGTTCCCACTGCATTCCCTGTTATTATAAATCCTCAGGGACAGTCTGTCTGGACTCCTATGGACTGGAAAGCTGTGAAAGAAATTAAGGGAGCAATTAGTATGGGTTGTCTTCCTCATATACCCAGCAAATGATGTCTGCTTTCTTTTCTAGTAATGTTCTAACTCCAAATGATTGTCTCAGAGTGGCTGCAATTTTATTAACTCCTTCACAGCTCCTGCATTTTAAAAGTGGGTTTGAGGAGCTTGCTGCAAGGGCTGCAGATGAGAATTCAGAGTGTAATCCTCATCGCCCTTTGCACAGTGTTTCATCTGAAATGTTATTGGGAAAGGGACAATTTCACCCTGATGGAGTACAAGCTTGTATGAAAATTGAAGTTTTACAGCAAGCACAGCAATTGGCTTTAGCTGCTCTGAAAGCTGTGCCGGAAGCAGGAAAGCCTAATCCTTCATATACATCAGTAAAGCAGGGACCTCCTGAGCCCCATATGCAATTTATTGACAGATTGACAGAGGCTATCGAAAAGAATATTGATCTGGCATCTAATGCTAAAGAATCAATGCTTATGTCTCTGGCTATGGAAAATGCTAACCCAGCTTGTAAGCATATTTTGCAGGTTTTGCCAAAATCTGCTGGTCTTCAAGAAATGATGGATGCATGTTCTAAAGTGGGCACAGCAGAGGAAAAGGCTGGATACATGGCTACTGCCTTCACCGCTGCTGTTAAACCCCTTCTACAACAAGGTCAGGGTGATCGTGGGGATCCTAAAGGTACGAGATGTTACAGTTGTGGACGGATGGGACATTTTAAATAGCAGTGTACTGTAAAGAAAATTAGTTCAGCAACCCGACCCCCTCAGGGTGGTGTTACTGGTCTTGCAGACAAATGTATTAAATGTGACAAATTTGGCCACAAGACAATTGAATGTTGTTCAAAGTTTAAAAAAGACAGAACCCTGTTGGGAAACTTGAATGTGAGTGCGATGCCACCCCGCACGACAACACAAAATCAGGGTGTCTGGACTGCATCCCCTCCGCCACCACAGGGAGTGCCGGAGTGGACGTGGCAACAGCAATAGATTTTACCATAACTGATACTTCTGTTCATTGTATTCCATCTAAATTAAATGGGCCCCTTGGTCATGGGTTATGTGCTTTGCTACTGGGACAATCATCAACATCAAGGAAAGGAATCTTTGTATTACCCAGTGTAATTGATGCTGACTATACTGGAAATATTGGGATCATGGTGCAAACGCATGCTCCTCCGGTCAACATCCCTGAAAATTCGAAAATAGCTCAAATCTCAAATGATGATCTGACTGATCTCATGCCGCTTTTAAAGGGTGAGTCAAAGGCAGAACAAAAGAGTTCTATCAAAAGCTCAGTATGAGGCCTTAGATCACATCATGACAAAAATCACTAATCTTGTCCTGATTGCCAAGGCCAAGCAGCAGGTATAGGCCTTGGAGTCAACCCTCGAGGCCTCCAGCCTCTTCAGCTTTGGCAAATGGATGTGACTCGTGTACCCTCTTTCGGGAAATTGAAATATGCCCATGTTACTATTGACACGATTCTCCTACAGGACAAGCTATTATTGAACGAACACATCAAACATTGAAACAACTGTTGGAATAACAAAAAACGGGGGAAGGACTTACACCGGTAGCAAGGATACAGAAAGCTGTATATGTTATGAATTTTTTGCGATTGACAGGAGACTTTAATGATCCCCCGGCCATAATACATGGTCAGGCATTAGGTTCAGGTTATATGACTAAAACTCTGGGTGTTCTGGTCCAGTATAAGGATTTGGAAACCGGCATTTGGAAAGGTCCTGCAGAAGTGTAAGCGGCGAGGAGAAGCAAGACACGCCAACCCAATATGGGTGATAAGCAAACTTCTACTTTATTTGTGGCGCACTTCGCTTATATCCACATGGTGTTTAGCCACGCCTACTAGTCAGAACAGTATTCGTTAGTTCTACACAGCTTCCTTCACATTCTCCTCCCACATCCGGTATCCGCTTACCTGTGAGGCCTACACCTTGCCTTGCTCACACAAGGCCTCTAAGGATCCATGGCCTTGCTCTTGCAGCCATTCTGCAACAATTCCCCACTTTTTCTTTGTGCAAGCAAAACAGTGTGGGTTGTTCTGTTCACCTGTTTCATCACGCAACTATAAGCAATCTAACAACTACAGTGATTAAAATAGCAATGATACATAAGCGCAGTCCTTCAAATAGCAGTGTTTTAAGCCAACCTGTAATGCCCCATGAGGACAACCATTTAGTTATCCCTAAGTCATTGCTCACTTGCAGTTGCTGGATAAGCTGAGCCAGGGTTTTCAGCTGTGCATGTATCGAATTAGAATGACCAGAAAGATTCATACAACACATTCCATCAAACTCTTCACATCCATGTCCCTGTTCCAACAACAAAAGGTTCTGTAGTGTTGCATGTCTTAGAGAGTCAACATTAAACAACAAATCAGGAATTGCCTTCGATGTAGTATTTGTCTGCTTAGCAACTCAGCAATTCAGTCTGTTTAGCTGAGCCAAGGCCCCGGCTGAAGCACTTACAGTGATTTGGCATATTATGACTGGATACGTGCCTTGAAGACCCTTAGTGACTAGCATGTAATTGGTTAAACACAGGTGTGAGAACTCAACCTTGGAAGCTTGCCAACAGTCCACAGTTCTCATTAACTTGGTGAATTCCAGCCTCTTATCTTGCTTGCTTAAGCTTCTTCGGGCCTCTCATGGCCTTGCTGTATCTTTCAGGATTATTCAGAGTTTATGTACCAATTATGCATTCCCGCGTGAGAACACTGCCTCCACATCTCCCCACTTTTGTTTTATCCAGTAACAAGTTGCCACTACAGCAAGGCACACACACATTTACATTAGCAGAGTAACTATTACAGGGTGCAGCAGCATGTTGGAAGATGCTGATGGTAGCGAGGGACTAGCCAAAGAAATTTCTTACCACTGGAATTCTCCCACCCTCTTAATTTGTTCCATTACCTGCTTTATAACAGTACCATTGTATTAGAATCTTTCTAGCTTTTGCCTTAGCATTTTTCTAGCAGCTACTGCAAATTTGCATACTCTAACATCTCTTTTACAAGTGACAAATCTATACAATACAAAATGCAGTTTCTTATTAGCGACTTGGCTAGTAAATACAGGTGGTTTTATACACAAAATCACAACCTCTAATAATAGCTACTTTACAAGCACACATAGGCAGGATGTTACTTTTCAGTTGCCCCCAGGTGATGTTTTGCAGTTATTCGTTCTTTCTCTTCCTCTATCTCATTCTGCTTGGGGTATTCACGGTCAGCTCCTGTAGCTGAGGCATCAGGTTTTTCCATTCGTCTGTCCAGCTCATGGCAAGGCTTGACAAACTTTGCAGGCAGGAGGACACAAATATACCCCCTCCCCCAGGTTATCAGTTCTTCAGAAGTAGACAGGTTAGACAGGTTAAATGCAGCATCATTACTCTCTGCCCCCCCCCCCTTTTTTTTTTTTTTTTGCGAAAGCCGTCCTGCTGGGCAGCAACTATAGCGGCCTGCCTGCTTCAGCAGCAACCATAAATACCCACCGGCAACCGCACTTTTGCATTAACCCTTTCATGCCCGAAATGTTAAACAGCTACCCGTTGAAAGCTTTTACATGAACCCAACAACAAGAAAAATACACAGAACACCGTCTGCCCTCAACAAACGCGCACACACACACGCTTATGGGATCCCACAAGCACACGCCACACAACTACAATATTTGAAGCACAAAATCCAGACAATCATAACTCCCACTACAGTTCCACGTACAGAACGTGGCACAAGAACCCTGTGGAGACTAACAGCAAACCAGCTCCGAGAAGCATCATTGCAGTGCGAGGTGGCAGGCTCAACCTTGGCGGGCGTCCCCGCAGAGGCTCTGCCTCCCCCACATCGTATGAGGCTTGGGCTTTTATACTGACCAAAATGCACACTCATTCCGACACAGGTGGCCAGCCTGTGCTGGAAGAAGTGGCCAGCAGTATCTACAAAGGTCTCCAAGGGTTGATAGAAACCTGGACATATTTACCAACTTCTAGTACATGACTATCACAGAGAAACTGTATGGGCTCCCCCTGTCAATTGCAAGAAAAATCATAACATATACAGCTTGAGTATAAGAGGATTTTAACCCATACGTGGTCACTGCTTGTCAGGCCTCCTTAACTATTTTGAGATCAAGAGCTTCCCACTCTTTAGCCCCCTGCTGTGTAGTAAACACCGGATATGCAGAGATGCCCATTGCAGAAAATTCACCAGTAATGATCGTCCTGTAACCTCGGTCTCTGGATTGGCCTCCCGACTCAGCAGTGTATGGTTCACCCCAGCGGTGGACTCCTTTCGGTTAGTCCAAGCACCCGGGTCCGTCACGCCACCGCAACAGCATTGCCCGCGCTCCCCGGCCGCTGCCGCCAGCACCGCTCACTCACCGTTCCAGGTCCTTGATACTCGGGGCCTTGTATTCCGGGTCCCCACTAACCAGGGCCCTGTATTCCGGGTCCTCGCTAACCGGGGCCCTGTATTCCGGATCCCTGTTAACCGGAGCCCTGTATTCCAGGTCCCCGCTAACCGGGGTCCTGTATTCCGGGTCCCCGTTAACCGGGGCCCTGTAATCCGGGTCCCCGGTAGTTGGGGCCCTGTAGTCCATGGTCCCTGTTTGGGCACCATTTGTAAGCGGTGAGGAGAAGCAAGACACGCCAACCCAATATGGGTGATAAGCAAACTTCTACTTTATTTGTGGCGCACTTTGCTTATATCCGCGTGGTGTGTAGCCACGCCTACGAGTCAGAACAGTATTGGTTAGTTCTACACAGCTTCCTTCACATTCTCCTCCCACATCCGGTATCCGGTTACCTGTGAGGTCTACACCTTGCTTTGCTCGCACAAGGCCTCTAAGGATCCATGGCCTTGCTCTTGGAGCCATTCTGCAACACAGAAGTAAAACTAACTGGTTGAGGTTATATGTGTATAATTATAGATTACAGTTTGCGGTGGGTCCCAGCTCGATGGGTGAGAGCCTGGAAAGAGTCAGCACCGCCCCAGGACACCCCCCTTGTCAGTGATTGAATGAATTGAAATTTCAGCTTAGGACTTCCGTTTTATGGATGTTTCAGCCCTTATTAAAGTGAAGAGAGCAATCTTTTTTACGTTAAAGAAGAAAAAACAAAACCAAAACAAACGAACAAACAAAAAAAAAACAAACAAAAAACAACCACCATCCACCACCACCACCACCACCACCACCACCACCACCCCCCCCACCGAACCTACAGCGAGACAAACACGGGATACAGGTATATTGTATGCGTTTTCGGTGGTGGGAAGGTCTTTCATATGTTCTTACCAGGGGTATTGGGCATACTGTGACTCATTTAATACACTCTCTCTGTGAAACTCATGCACTAGAAGTTGGTAAATATAAGTATGTCCAGGTTTCTATCGACCCTTGGAGACCTTTGTAGATACTGCTGGCCACTTCTTCCAGCACAGGCTGGCCACCTGTATCGGAATGAGTGTGCATTTTGGTCAGTATAAAAGCCCAAGCCTCATGCGATGTGGGGGACGCAGAGCCTCTGCAGGGACGCCCGCTAAGGTTGAGCCTGCCACCTCGCACTGCAATGATGCTTCTCGGAGCTGGTTTCCTGTTAGTCTCCACAGGGTCCTTGTGCCACGTTCTGCATGTGGGACTGTAGTGGGAGTAATGATTGTCTGGATTTTGTGCTTCAAATATTGTAGTTGTGTGGAGCGTGCTTGTGGGATCCCACAAGTGTGTGTGTGCGTATGTTAAGGGCAGACCATGTTCTGTGTGTTTTTTTTGGTGTTTGGTTCATGTAAAAGTTTTTAACGGGGAGCAGTTTAACATTTCGGGCATGAAAGGGTTAATGCAAAAGCGCGGTTGCCAGCAGGTATTTATGGTTGCTGCTGAAGCAGGCAGGCAGCTGTAACTGCTGCCGAGCAGGTCGGCGTTTGTAGGGTGAGCGACTTTGGATCAAAAAAACAAAAACAAAACCAAAGGCAATGATGCAGCAAACTCCTCGCCGGTTAACAACGTGCAGTCTAACCTGTCTGCTTCTCAAGAACGGAAAACCTGGGGGAGGGGGTATATTTGTGTCCTCCTGCCTACAGGTCCATGACGACTGCCTGCAAAGTTTGTCAAGCCTTGCCATGAGCTGGACAGACAAATGGAAAAACCTGATGCCTCAGCTACAGGAGCTGACCATGAATACCCCAAGCAGAATGAGATAGAGGAAGAGAAAATCTAATGATTGCAAAACATCATTTGGGGGCTACTGAAAAGTAACTGCTTGAATATGTGTGTGTGCTTATAGAGTAGCTATTATTAGAGGCTGTGATTTTGTGTATAAAACCACCTGTATTTACTAGCCAGTCTCTAATAAGAAACCACACCTTGTATTATATAGATTTGTCACTTGTAAAAGAGATGTTAAAGTATGCAAATTTGCAGTAGCTGCTAGAAAATGCTAAGGCAAAAGCTAGGAAGATTCTAACACACTGGTAGTGTTATAAAGCAGGTGATGGAATAAATTAAGAGGGTGGGGGAATTCCACTGGTAAGAAATTTCTTTGGCTAGTCCCTCGCTGCCATCAGCATCTTCAACTGCTGCTGCACTCTGTAATAGTTACTCTGCTAATGTAAATTTGTGTGTGCCTTGCTGTAGTAGCGACTTGGTACTGGATGAAGGAGGTGAAACTCTGCATTGACAACAAGGTGCAAGGATTGAGGCTGACCAAATGCCTGCTACCACAGTCAAGAGCAAGACTGGGATGGCCTCTGTGTTTGCCACCAAGAAGAACCTTTAGCTCCGCTGTTGGCTGCAACCTGGCAGGCGTGGAGCAGTGGGGACATATGCCATGCCAGACCTTGATGTGAAGGATGGCCTCCCCTGTTATCAGAGAGCCATACAGCAGAAAAAAGGGGCAGGCCCAGCAGCCTGTAGTCAGCATATATTGGAGATATGATCTAGCCCAAATCCCCTGCTCAAGTAGGGTCACCCAAAATATATATAAAACAAAAAGGGGGAGATGTGGAGGCAGTGTTCTCATGGGAGAATGCATAATTCGTACATAAACTCTGAATAATCCTGAAAGATACAGCAAGGCCATGAGAGGCCCGAAGAAGATTAAGCAAGCAAGATAAGAAGCTGGAATTCACTGAGTTACTGAGAACTGTGGACTGCTGGCAAGCTTTCGAGGTCAAGTTCTCACACCTGTGCTTAACCAATTATATGTTAGCCACTAAAGGTCTTCAAGACGGGTATCATATCATAATATGCCAAATCACTGTAAGTGCCTGCAAGAAATAGTATATAAGGAGTTAAGGCTTTGTAATAAATTTGGCAATTGCCTGATCACATTGATCGTCTCTGTGTTCTCCGTGACTCCTGCATCAACAATCTTGTAGTGTCCATGACTGCAGATATAATTTATTACCTTCACATAACAATACACTGAAATCATAGACCCATACTTTGTGAACTTACAAGAAAAACAGCCATAGAGACTACCAAATATTTTATGCAACCAGCAAATTCAAAGAAATGTCAAAGGAGGTAAAATTAAGTACCAAGAAGCATATTTTGGTGGCTTCATCCAAACCCTCCAGAGGATCAAGTTTGTTCTGCTCTAGATCTACAGAACCAACAATGGGTGGCTCCACATCTTGATCTTGTTCCCTTTCTTCCAGTTCAGTATGCTCACATTCAGCCAGGGAACTGATCTCTCTCTTAGAGGAATACAGCATTATTGACAAAACCTAGATAGAAAAAAAGGCAGCATATGCTGTGACAGCTGTAGATATTATTAGTGTATCTGCAATCAGCATTTTCTATGAACATTTTAAGACTTGGACCGTGCTCAGCCCCCTACTCCAGAGACAGGCTGCTGCTACTGCTAAGAAGTACCGAGTGGTCATTTTGAAGGGGAACAGTGTTAAATGGTCTGCAGTGCAATATCAGGAGCAAAATTCCACGCTCCGACAACGCTATCGCTTTCTATTTGCTGTTTATGATGTACCTGCTGTGTAGGGACAGAGGGACAAAATGCACGGCAAGCCTCTCCCTACCAGTCCAGCCACCACTGCAGAAGTAAATGCACCACTGCTACCTGATACATGAAAAAAAAAAAGGAAGACAAAAGACACAAGCAGTACATTTTCCTTCCCAGCCATTAAATTGCTCTGAAGAAAAGCAGCAAAAACTTACACACTAAACCTGCTATTTGCTGTGTTCGTTCAAGCCAGGATGTGATGAAAGCCCATCAAGAGCCCCGGTTAACATTTCAGAACGAAAACTTCACAGGATGACCAGTGTCTAATGCTTACATCTAACACCAACATGGGACACAGCTTCTCCAAAATTCTGCTGTCCTTCTGCACTAATGCTGCCATTTCAATATCCTCATGAAGTATTTCCATTGTTAAAACTTGAAGACTATGAAATAGGAAAAGTGGGATTCAGGAGTGTCGTGGTTTAAACCCAGTCAGGTAACTCGTTCACTCACTCCCCCCCTTCTTTCCCTCCCCCTACTCCCAGAGGGATAGAGAGGAGAATCAAAAAGAACACAACTCCCATGGGTTGAGATAAGAACAGTTTAGTAACTAAGGTATAACACAGATCACTACTGCTACCACCAATGATAATAATGATACAGGAAATAACAAGGGAAGAGAATACACCACCTCACCACCAGCCAACCGATAACTCGCCCCCCAAGCCCGACCAAGCACCGACCCTCTTCCAACCCTGCAGTCTCCCAGCCCTTCCAGCTAACTCCCAGTTACATCCTGGGCATGACGGGCTGTGGTATGGAATACCTCTTTGGTCAGTTTGGGTCAGGTGTCCTGTCTCTGCTTCCTCCTGGCTTCCCTTCCTCCCTGGCAGAGCATGAGGCTCACAAAGTCCTTGGCCAAACCAAAACATCGCTATCAGCTCTGTTCCCAGGCCAAAAGTCAAAACACTGCACTGCACCAGCTACCAAGAAGGAGAAACATGACTGCTACTGCTGAACCCAGGACAAGGAGGAATTTGGCTGGGTTTGCATGCACACTCAGGCTTCGGGATGGAAGGGGTATTTCTGGCAACCAGGTCCCTGGGGAAGGCGTGAATACGAGAGGAAGCGCAAGCCCCATCGTATGAATTAGCTGGCAAGACAAAAGAGCTCAAAGAATAACCTCCACGTTCTCCCACTCACAGCGCACTTTCACGTCGCTGCTTTTGGTTTTGCTGAGTGTCTCTCACCAACCCCATCCTGCGCTCTCCCAGCCTGGCAAAACCCTCCCTTGGCAGCCCAGTGAGTAAGCACCGCTGGAGCTGCTCACCACTCCCATCCAGGCAGAGCTCATTGCCTTTAGAGAACTAACAAAGTTGTCCCCCTAAGAAGAGGGGTCACTTTACTGACTAGAATGGAAAGTCATCTATTAGAGACTGCTTTAGGAAGGCAACAGTTACCAAGTCATCACTTTTCACTCACTGAGATTGCAACTGAATTGGTGGCGATGAAGGTACCTGGAGTAAGAAAAACAGTCCAATTTCAAACCAAAGATACTCATTTGGCTTTGCACCTTGGTGGCTTTGCACAAGATGGGCCAGCCCACGTTCTCTAGAGCACCAGGAGCCACACGCAACCTCAGACAGTGATCTCCAGGGGGAACCAAACCTCTACCAAGTGGGAATTGCAGAGCAGCACACGGAGAGGTGTGTGTCTCCTGCCTCCCCAGTTCCTCCTTCCACTGCTTCCCAGCCAGTCTGACACAGGACTCAGCTCTAGGGAAGGTGACACCTCCTCAGTCTCCCAGATGTGGAGCCCACCCACCCAGCTCACATCCGACCATCCCACACCCATGGGCTCCAGCAGCTCTTGGAAGAGGAGGAGTCCAGGCAGGAAGGGGGAGCAACCTGCTCCCTTTCAAACCCATCCTCCACCGACTTGCAAATTAAAGGGGCACACAAGTAACACTGCCCCAGGCTTCAGGAACAGCACAGGGACAGAGTGGAACAGAGCCCCTGTCCCACAGTAGAACTGCATCAGAGTTGACCTCCAGCAAAAGACACATCTGCTGGCACAGGCCAGGCTCGCTGTGGCCTCCATGCAGCAATGGCTCTCAATTCCATGAACTGTGTGCCTGTAGCAGCCTCCTCAGCCTCAGAGCATCAACTAACAGCAGAGAAAGACACAAACAAATTCCAAGAACATTAAGCTGAGTGCAGAGGTTTAAATCTGCTCCCCAGGGACATCTGATGTAAGAAATCCACAGCACACAGATCATGGAATCAAAGACTGCTTTGGGTTGAAAGGGACCCTAAAGCTCATCCAGTTCAAACCCCCTGCCACCATGTGACAATGGTACCTTTCAATCTACCTTCCTCCTCCACCTGAGGCGTCCTGGCCATCCAAAAGGAAGTTTCCACTGAGCAGTGGGGAAAGAACATGCAGGTGACCCCCGACATATGCACAGCCTTGCTATACAGCTGGAAAATTAAAATGGGAAATGCTGGTTATTCCACCCATTCCTCAAACAACAGAGACTTCAGGAGATTCACAAATTCGAGGAGACCAAGGGCAGGTTGGACAGGGCTCGGAGCAGCCTGCTCTACTGGAAGGTGTCCCTGCCCATAGCAGGGGGTTGCAGCTGTATGAGCCTTAAGGGCCCTTCCAACCCAAACCACTCTATGATTCTATGATATTCTGGATTTCGTAAGACAGGCAAATCAACACTTTTCCTAAAATTTGCAGCTTTTAGGCTGCTTCCCAGAATATGACAGAACACAACCTTTTTAATCTGAGCTATCACTATGAAACTCAAAACTAATGCTTCCAGCCCTGGTCCTGCTTGCACCCGATACAAACCTCAAACAAATCTCCTGAAGATACTCACATATTGGTGTGAATCTGAGTCAAAGCCACTGCCTGTAACCAATGTCAGTGTCTAGAGCACTTTACATTCAATTCCTGCTTTAGCTAAACATAGTAGGCTCCTATCTAAGCACACAGAGCTAATATTTACTTCATGAAATTGCTTTACAGTGCTGCATCAAATTCCTGTTCTTTAATAAAAATGGGTTCTCTGCTTTTCTCTCCTAGTCACAGCACTGATGAAACGTGACAAGATTTTCTTTAGACATCTCACGGCCTTCTCTGATGCTAAAAAACGATAGAAGAGAGAAGTATTTGTACGAGTAACCCGCAGAATCATCAGTGGGCTCAGGATGTCCCACAAATATTCAGAACAACACAGCAGTGGGCTCACGAAACTGCTCATGATGAACCAGTTCCTTGACGCCAAGCATTTCACTAGGAAAGCCTCGCTGCAGCCACTCTCTTTGGGGATTGCCCTTCACAGAACTGTTCAAAACCAAAGTTAATCATGCAGCAAAGCCAAGAGACAAGGAACTCATCCCTGCCACACCACAAAAATTAGCGATGTGCTGGCATCTTCACGAGGTGCTGATTGCCACAGTTTATTGAACACCAATGCTGAAGGCCTTACCACCCTCACAGGGAAGAACTTGTGCCTGAGATCTCCCTTGACCTGCTCCTCACGCCCTGGGGGGGGATGCAGCCCAGCACACAGGGGGGTTCTGGGTTCAAGCGCACACTCAAGCCAGGTCACGGGGAGATTCTCGTCACCCAAAACCCCAAGTCCTTCTCCTCAGGGCTGCTCCATCCCATCCCCACTAGACTGTGCTCACAGACCCACAACAACACGTTCAAATGCCCTCGTCTGCCCATTCCACTGGAATGACAGACTGCAGTATCTTTCTTTCAGGGACCTCACAGTGCTGATGAAACCTTCCCACTCCTCTGTGTGGTGTTCTGCTCCTGCTGTGTACCTCAGGAGGCAGGAGTTATTTTAGCAGACAGCAGAATAACAGGAAAAAACAACAGAAAATTCGATTCCCAGCTCCTTCGATTCCCAGGCAAAGCAACACCTGAGCTGCCTGGGGGGACTTGGTGCACCCTTCCATAGGGGCAGCAGCCCCTCCAACCTAAGAAGTTAGTAGTGCAACAATTGTCATGTACCCAGGCAGTTCCAGCAAGGCAACTGCATTTCCAGCTACTGAAAGACCAGCCCCCATCCCCATTCCCACCTTTTGGCACTTGAGAGGTCACTTTGGTAAACCAGATGACACCCAACAGCCACTTTGGGGCACATCAGCTGACTATCAAAGGAGAACATCTGCGCGTAGTTCATTCACGTATTTTGGAAGCCTTTCAGGGTACTGGGAAGTCAAAGTACATTTATCTCTACTTTATACAACTCCACTGGGCACTCAGAAACCATTCATTATCTCTGCCTGTCAGAAAGATATTGCAAAACCACACATCACTGAGGTTGAGCAATCTTATGACCTGTGCTGTGCAGCGATGAAGTTGATCTTCAGTATTTAAGGCAAGCAAATACTCTTGTAGAGATCCAAGCTCCTGCAACAAAGCCTTCAGTGAACACCAACACTTCAAGTAAAGATATCATCCAACTAATTATCATTAAAATGCTGATCATTACAGTAGTCCCCATGAACCAAAGGTATCTGAACTACACAGAAGACTCTCCCTGACTAGAACACACTTTGTGAACACAGAAATCAGTTCCTTACAGACTGTTCCTACGTAGTGTGCAAAACCAACTCAAGGAAAAGCACATTTAAATACCTTTAAATTAATTATTAAAGCAGCATTCCTCTCAGAATAAAGAGTGGCTTTAGGGCTTGCTGCCTGAAGTGCATAAGGAGGAGTCAGGACTATTATATAAGGCTCCACAATGGATATGGCAACAGCATGGCCCCTCTAGTAGAATTTGCTGCCAGACTCCGCAAGAAAAAGTTTGTAATGTTTCTGAAGCATTTAATGGTTCTAAAGCTCTGATGAACTTTGCCAAGGGAAAGGAAAACTGCTTTTAATTTAACACTGAACTATGTATCATTCTGGGCACTGGGGAGAGGAGGGATGCAAGTACAGGAACTGCTTACACTAACTCTGTTTTCTGTAATAAGGAAGAGTTCTGCAAGTGCACGACAAAGAGGAAGAAGAATCCCAGGCTTGGCCATGTCATGACACAAGTTGTTTTCAGTACGGGTAAAAAGCTGCCAAAGTGGCTTCAACAAGGTAAGGTCACAGTCCCTGAAAAAAGCTAATTCTAATGAAATAGTGAGTAACCGTGACCTTATGCCTCTTTCTGGGAGGGAAAAAACCCAACACAGAACCCCAAACAAATTCAAGAGAACAAAACCATACAGTTTTAACAGATGCATCAATGAAGGAAGAGGCACAAGAATTACTCTAAAATTTAAATTCAGTCCAGTGTTTCAGCACAATTAATTTCATTCTGAATTGGTGAAGTAGAGAAAACCTCACATCTATGAATATGTCCAAATGACTTTCATAAAACTAAGTGGCCTCCTGAAATGAGGACTTGAAAATACCTGTACTCATCACTTTGCAAAATGCTGTAGCTCCATTGATTGAAATTAACCAGTACTGCACTACAGCACTAAGCAGGTGATGCCCTTCCACAGGGCAGACAAAAACTCATCTATAGCTTTCAAAACAATTCCAACCCTGCCTCCTTCTTACTCCTGAGTTAAAGCCAACTAACCCAAATATTACTTACTACACAGAGAGGATGATAAATATTGCGGGGGGGAGGGAAAAGGGGAAACTCAATTTCAGAATGTATCATCAGATTAACGCAAGGAAAATACTAAATAATACAAGCACAATGGAGACTTGGCCTTTCAGCAATTACATCTGGCGTCCACATGACAAAAGATGACATTTGCTGATGAAAACAGCTAAGGGAACTCGAAAAAGTAATAAACCATAAGTAATTATTACCATAAGTAATAAGACCATAAGAAAAGCACAGTTTCATTCACTGCCCAAAACCAAACCAATACAGATGCGGTCAGAAAGTGAACCAGTGTGAAACACCCCTGTGACTGCCATGGCACAACGCAGAGCCAGCACAGACCCTGCACCACAGAACAGCCAGGGCAGCCTCACCAGCCCATCTCAGGCCCCTCTGTGGCAAAGCAACACCTGAGCTGCCTGGGGGGACTTGGTGCACCCTTCCATAGGGGCAGCAGCCCCTCCAACCTAAGCAGCAGGGGACTTGCTGCAGACAAGAACGCTTCCCTCCCCACTGCCCACTTCTAGACAGCCCTGTCTCCAGCAGCCTACTCCACGCCTGCCAGAACCACCAGTCCCCTCAACTGCCTGCAGGCAGGCAAAACAATGAGACTTCTGGATCAAACACAGACACTAGTAACTAAATAAATGAATAAACAAGAAATCTAAGGTTGTAACAGTGCTGCGGCTGCTCTGCAGCACGCTGCAGGGTCCCTGCCACATTGCAGCCTTCAGAGTTGAAACTGAAAAGATGTTTTGAACAAGCCCCCTATAACCTCTCCACTGGTCCCAAGAGCACCATGATGCACACAAAGAGGAGACGAAAGTCACTGCCACTCCTTGCCAAGCCTTCACTTTGCTCCTTCGCACTACGAATGTAATGAATGGCTCTTTATTTTATAGCTGTACTAATGCCAGTGCAAAAAAACCCAATGACTGTGGGCAAACACATTACCAGTCACTGACAAAAGCTCAGACCAATCTTGAGGAGCAAAGGTGTTGGGATCCCACAGCTGCTGGACTCACACAGGACATAGTTAGAAAATCAGAGCCCAGCTCTGAAGCAAGCTGCCTCCAGCGCAATAGCAGAACTGTGGTCTCAGCAGTATCAGGAGAGATTCTATTGATTTAGCAAGCAAGAAAAATTCAACACATTCTCATCCTAAGAAATAAAAGAAATTAAACTAAACTGCCTTCTGTCTCCAACTGAACAGAAGCTCCCATCACCCTTCTCCTGGCTCTGCCACTCAAAACTGAGGCTTCTGAACTGCAGGGCCCTCAGTCCAGCTCTTCTCAAGCTTGCCCTCCTTTGTTTTGAAAAGGCCATTAAGTTCCCTACAGCTTGTTGGAAGGCCACTCATCTGATCAGCAGTGGATTCGTAAAGTTCATTTGAACTACCTTCTTCTCTGCAAATAAAGTTTCAGTAACAAAATCAGAGTCTGAAACAGAAGTAAAAGCAGGGGCAAAGCTGATCTTTAAGTAGTCTTAGAGGAACACACACCCTAAAGGAGCTAAAGGCATGTGGGACTATCATCTTCTCTCCCAAGCTGCTTAGCAGCTACATTAAACCCTTTGAACTCTGATACACTCACCACACTCAGAGTGCATCACACTCAGGTGTATTACCCAGCTGCAGGTTCCTCCCTGAAATGAGCAGGTACCAACAGCCCCGGCCTAAGCCCTGTCCTGCCCCTGCTCAGAGCCTGCCATGACTGAGGGTCCGCAGCAGTACCTCTAACAAAGAACACCGTCTGTCACTTGGCTTGCTAAAAGGCCACCACTAAGACTTCAAAGCCTGGGCCACCATCTGCTCTTCGCAGAACCTCACCTTGATTTGTGAGTGCTTCTCTCAGAGCTGGGGTTATCATCTCTCACTTCCCACCCTCCTCCTTCCTCCCAGCACTCTCTTGAGTCAAGCTCATTCCAACACCTCCTTCCTCGACCTCACATTCTCTCTGTTTCAGGACAAGGAATTACAACCATTGGCACAGTTCAGCCACCTACCTGCTGAGCTTAAAACTCACACAAGTGTCCACACGTTAATTCTTGCATTCCTGTAATTCTGCTTTTTACCCCTCTTCCCATCGGACTCTGACCTTTCAGTTTTAGATTTAAGACAGAAAATATACTTAAATAAATAAATAAAACACCACACCAGGAACCAGGTGGATTTGTTTTACTAACACAGCAACCGGCTTCAAGCAGCCTGGGCTAGTGGAAGGTACGTGGGGTGGAACTAGGTGAGCTTTAAAGTCCCTTCTAACCCAAAGCACTGCGTGATTCTGTGATTTAGTAACATTCTCCAGGGCACGTTAAGAAACAAGCTGTTTGAATCTCATGTGAGGTTGAGTGGGACCCCAAAGGTTGAAGTCCAAGAGTTTCATGGCTGCACAATAACCTCATCTCTCCACAGAGCACAAACCAGCGCTATAAAGTACCTGTCATTTGTTGGGTTTAAAAGCTCGTTTCTTGAGACGTGATTTATCAGCAAGATGCTTCAGCAGTAAAATATTAACCGTGGAATCACAGAGTGGTTTGGGTTGAAGGGACCTCAAAACCCATGCAGCTCCAAGCCCCTCCCACAGGCAGAGGCAGCTCCCACCAGGTGCTCCAGCCCTCAGAACATCTCCATGGACTCCTCTGGACTGGGGGAGAACAGATTGAAAGTAGCCCTGAGAAGAAGCACTTGGGGGTGTTGTCTATGAGAAGCTCCCCATGACCTTGCTTCAGTGGGCGCTTGAGCCCAGATCCCCTCCCTGTGCTGGGCTGCAACCTCAGAGCATGAGCAGCAGCTCAGGGAGGGGATTCTCCCCCTCTGCTGTGTTCTGGGGAGACCCCCCTGCAGTCCTGATCCAGCTCTGGGGCAACAGCACAAGAGGGACGTGGAGCTGCTGGAGCGAGTCCAGAGGAGGAAATGGAGATGATGCGAGGGCTGGAGCAGCTCTGCTCTGGAGCCAGCCTGAGAGAGCTGGGCTGGTTCCACCTGCAGAAGAGAAGGCTACTCAAGGGGAGACCTTAGAGCAGCTCCAGTGCCTAAAGGGGCTACAGGAAACCTGGAGAGGGGCCTTGGGTAACGGCCTGCAGGAACACCAAACAGGAGGGAAATCCTCGCCTTCTCGTGGCCCCATCCAGCAAAAAGTTCCAGGGCCTTGTAGGCAATGAAAGGCACACACTTTAAGAAAGCAATAATCAAGGGCTGGAGCCAGGACTAACAGAACCAGCGCTGAGGGAAAACCTTGGCAAGGCTGTCAGACAGAAAGCCTGCCTGGCAGCAAGGAACACTGCTACAACATTCCCAGGGGAGCTCTTAAAGTTCATGGATTACAGGAATGAAGAGCTCAAGTTCACACCCACGGAGCTCTGGAAGCAGTACTGCAGGGGCAAGAGGACACCTAGAAAAGCTGACAACCTGGCCCTTACTTCAGGCTCATCTGTCACTGGCACCACAGGCAAGAACCACCTGGCTTGTTCAGAAAACTGGATTAGACATCAGGCTGCCCACAGGAACAGCACTTGGCTCCTTGCAAAACAGCTTTCTACAGCATTAAAACATACAGGAGAAACCGGGACAGGGAGCAGACTTCCACGCAGCTACTCCTGAACACAGCGCAAGAGGAGAAGCCTGCTAGTGCACGTGGGCATCTTCCTGCTCCAGCTACAAAGTCTGCCTGCCACAACCCAGCTGAAGAGATGCTGACAGCGCTGCAGTTTGCTCAGCCTGCAGATGAAAGGCCCTGCCAGTCTTACACAGCACAGGATACTCTCACTGCTCTCAGTCACACAAAGAATGGCTTGGAGCATTTGCAAGTGAGCACAAAGACAAACACTGGAACCTTGGATTGAGTCATCTGTGAACCAGCAAACACCCCAACAGCAAGAAAAGAGAACTAAGGATGTGCCTGTCTCCGCCCAAAAGGCACTCCCTTACAGTTGAACATTGGGCCATACAGTCACACTTTTACTGCTTTCTTCCCTGCTATGGTAATCACAACTAAAATCCAGGTAAATGTGATTTAAGCAGCGACCCAAAGCCCCACTTGCCAAAAGCACAGGCCAGAAAGTATGGAGGAATTCGGCACTTCACCCTCTGAAGGGAGACACAGCCCAGTTCCATGCACACAACCACACCAACTGCTTTGCCAGCAAAGCCTTGTGCTTCACACCTAGGCTTCTCCTGCATGTTTGTTCACAGCAGGTGAGACATAACAGTTCTCTTCCTTTAAAACCTACCAACCCATCCTTGTTTGGCCACTGCTGATGGCTCACAGGGACCGGCCCAACTGAGCCCTACACAGGGAGCACAGATCCAGCCCCAGGCTGCCACCAGACACTGGCAAAGGCTCTGCCAGTGGCAAAGAGGAACATAATTTCCTTGTGCAAAAGCTTCACTGCATTGTTATAAGAAAATGGTTTTCACAATTACATTGAAAAAAATCCAGATGGTTTGGAACACATGTTAGCACTCCATGCAAAACAGAAACAGTTTCATGACATGTTATAGGATCCAGCTCTTTCTGTAGAGCTGAGAGAATGCTACTTCTGTTCTCTTAGTGCCACTCTCTTCTGTTGAGAGAGCTTTTTGGAAAGATTGCATCTCACCTGCACATCCACAGCACCTACCAAAATGCAGTCCCCATCTCATGCCAAGCCTCTGCAACCCAACAGCAAGAGAGGGATGTCAGAAGAGCACCTCTGACACACAAACAAGGACAGGTGAATACTGGGCCTGCTTTGGCAACACAAGTATCAGCAAAGGAAGCAAAACTCTGGCTCACCTTGTAACAGGAAAGAAAAAGCAGCTCCCACTCTCCAAAGCTGCTCTTCACACAGAGCAGGGGGACACTGGATAAGGTGAGTCCAAACTGCACTGACCACTGCAAGCAAGAACCTGGAGAGCTGCTGCAGCTGCAGGCCCAGCCTGCGGGGCTTGTCTCACAGAACACCACTGCAGCCAAACACAAGGTCCAGCCTGAGCTTACCTTTAAAGGAACTTTGCTTTCTTCCGCCCTTATTTAGCAGGGACTCCCAAGTCCTACCCAGAAAAGGCAAGCCTCAAGAGCTCTTGTAATGTTATTTATGAATTATAATCCTTTTCAATGGACAAGATTTAGGGAAGAAAGATTTGAAGGAAAGGGACAAGTGTCCCTCTGACAAATCCACATTTAAGGAAGTTTTTTTTCTGAACCACAGCAGCAGAGGTCAAAGCCCAGCCCAGCCCAGCCAAATGAGCTGCTGCAGATGAAAGCACAGTGCTCCTATAGGAATCTTCCACACCTTAAAAAGTTCCAGGAAGTTTTTGGAGAGCTCTAAACCCCTGTATCAATTTTAGTTGATTTTAAATCTGACTGTTAAGTACCCCAGCCTCATGCAGGTAGCTTAAAATACAGCTAACAATTCTTGGGGACTCCAACAAGTTTCTGCCTGCAACTCAAAATTGCAGACAACCCTTTTTCTGTAAGCCTTATACCTTCAGCACCTTGTATCTTAACACTCACTGCCTCATTTCAAATAGGACTTCACCAGAAGTTTCTTCACCCAGTGTCAGCATTGTTTGGTCTTCCACAGCCCTCACATGCTCACAAAGGAGGTGATGGACACTCCCAGGGTCATTGAATGCCTTTTCAGGGGAGAGTGCCAAAGGGGATGAGGAAACATCCCCCCTGGCAAATGCACACAGAAGGAAACAAACTTCTTGACCATGTATTGTTTCCTGTAAACCCCATCTCAGTCTTGCTCTCTGTCTCTCTCACACACACACACCCCTTTTTCTTTACATTGCAAATGTGACTCTCAGCATCATTACATTTTCCTTTGGGAAACCAAGAACATTAATCTCAAAACTGTGTCCAGAGAATATGACCATTTGGTTGCTTCCCAGCCCAGCAACAGAAAACTAGGGTATTACCATCACTAGTACTCATGCCTGCAGTTTAGAAATACAAAGGTTAATAAAGCCATTTCATTCCCTGGAAACAAGTCTAGATTGAACTGTCTTTCCAGTCTACAAGGGAGCCTCCAGTCTCCAGGGGGCCTACAAGGATGCTGGAGGGGGACTCTGCTGCGGGCAGTCCTGAAGAGCCCTGTACCCCTGAGACCTTAGATGAAGTCAGGTCGACGGAGCGGTTTGCCTTAGTCGATGAGGAATGGGTTAGAGACCAGTTGAGCAATCTGGACATCCATAAATCCATGGGTCCAGATGGGATGCACCCGCGGGTGCTGAGGGAACTGGCAGAAGTCATTGCTAGACCACTCTCCATCATCTTTACCAAGTCTTGGGAAACGGGAGAGGTGCCTGAGGACTGGAGGAAAGCAAATGTCACTCCAGTCTTCAAAAAGGGCAAGAAGGAGGACCCGGGTAACTACAGACCGGTCAGCCTCACCTCCATCCCTGGAAAAGTGATGGAACACCTTATCCTTGGTACCATCTTAAGGCATATCAAGGATAAGAAGGTTATGAGGGGCAGTCAACATGGCTTCACCAGGGGGAAATCATGTTTGACCAATCTCTTAGCCTTTTATGAGGAAATAACACGGTGGATGGATGATGGCAGAGCGGTGGATGTGGTCTACCTTGACCTCAGCAAAGCATTTGACACAGTCTCCCACAGCATCCTCACGGCTAAAATGAGGAAGTGTGGACTGGATGATCAGGTAGTGAGGTGGACTGCGAACTGGCTGAAGGAGAGAAGCCAGAGAGTTGTAGTCTATGGGGCTGAGTCTAGTTGGAGGCCTGTAACTAGTGGAGTGCCTCAAGGGTCAGTACTGGGACCGGTATTATTTAATATATTCATCAATGATTTAGATGAGGGAATTGAGTGTACTATCAGCAAGTTTGCTGATGACACTAAGCTGGGAGGAGTGGCTGATACGCCAGAAGGCTGTGCTGCCATCCAGCGAGACCTGGATAGGCTGGAGAGTTGGGCAGGGAGTAACTTGATGAAATATAACAAGGGAAAGTGTAGAGTCCTGCATCTGGGCAGGAACAACCCCAGGTTCCAGTATAGGTTGGGGAACGACCTGTTAGAGAGCAGTGTAGGGGAGAGGGACCTGGGGGTCCTAGTGGACGACAGGATGACCATGAGCCAACACTGTGCCCTTGTGGCTAAGAAGGCCAATGGCATCCTGGGGTGTATTAGAAGGGGGGTGGTTAGTAGGTCGAGAGAGGTCCTCCTTCCCCTCTACTCTGCCCTGGTGAGACCGCATCTGGAGTATTGTGTCCAGTTCTGGGCCCCTCAGTTCAAGGACAGGGAGCTGCTGGAGAGAGTCCAGCGCAGGGCAACAAAGATGATTAAGGGAGTGGAACATCTCCCTTATGAGGAAAGACTGAGGGAGCTGGGTCTCTATAGTTTGGAGAAGAGGAGACTGAGGGGTGACCTTATCAGTGTCTATAAATATATAAAGGGGGAGTGTCACGAGGACGGAGCCAGGCTCTACTCAGTGGCAAACAATTATAAGACAAGGGGTAATGGGTACAAACTGGAACACAAGAGGTTCCACTTAAACTTGAGAAGAAACTTCTTCTCAGTGAGGGTGACGGAACACTGGAACAGGCTGCCCAGGGAGGTTGTGGAGTCTCCTTCCCTGGAGACATTCAAAACCCGCCTGGACGCATTCCTGTGTAACCTTATCTAGGTGTTCCTGATCCGGCAGGGGGATTGGACTAGATGATCTTTCGAGGTCCCTTCCAATCTCTAACATACTGTGATACTGTGTGATACTGTGACTGGAGTGATAGGACAAGGGGTAACGGCTTAAAACTTAAACAGGGGAAGTTGAGATTGGACAGAAGGAAGAAGTTCCTTACTTTTGCACAGATCCAACACGCGCAAATCTCTCGAGCTACAAAGCTCCGTGGCAAGGGCCAAATCACCTCCAAGGGCTTGCTGCTGAGCACAACCCTTGCTCGTACACATGAGCTGCCACTCTGCTTACGAGAGCTCTGATCCAGTTTCAAGGCCACACCGAAACCTCGATTCAGGTCACAACCTTGACGGGAAGCCCTTCACCAGCAACACTGAACCTCCCAAAGAGCAGAGCTGGGAGCGCTGCGGCTCTGCGGCAGCCCCAGCGAACCCCTCCAGGGGCGCTCCGGGAACCTGCAGCACCCCGGGAACCCCGCTCCGCCCCCCTCCCCGGGCAACCCCTGCAATTCCCCATGGAACACCCCCACCTCCCCTGGGCCTCACCGCCCATGCAGCCGCCCCCCCGCCCATCACCCCTGGGCCTGCCCTACCCCTGCCCCTCCGCACGCACCATTGACTCCTGCTCCGAGCTCGCCCGACCCACGGAACCACGGCACATCCTCACACAAACCTCTCGTCCCCTTGCCCCGAAACCACCTCACGCCTCTGACCCCGCACCCGGCCAGCACCCCCCACAACATCCTCCCCGCTGCACTTCCCTTCCATACACGCCCGAGCTCCTGCACGGCCAACCCCGGCTCCGCCGGTCCCGCACGGACACGGCCCCGCTCCCCCGCACGGACACGGCCCCGCTCCCCCGCACGGACACGGCCCCGCTCCCTCGCACGGACACGGCCCCGCTCGCTCGCTCCCTCCCACCGACACCCGACACCCGACACCCGCCCCCCTCCGCTCCGGCCACAGCGCAACACCCGCTCCCGCGGCCCGCACCGCCGGAGAGCTCCCGCCTCGCTCGGCCCAGGGGACGCCGGCCCCGGCCGCCGCGCGCTCTTTCCCTCCGGAGGGACTTTGCCAAGCGAACGGGAGGCGGGCAATGCGCAGGGACGGACACGGAGGAGTTAGCCAATGACAGCACAGCGCTCGGCGCTCCGGGCCAATGGACAAACAGCGCGGGGCGGCTCGGAGCGCAGCTGCACGCCCACCCGCCCACTTGTGTGGCAGCCGCGGCCGCGGCCATTTTAGCCCGCACGGCCGGGATCCCCCTCCCTGAGGGGGCCGTGGTGCGAGCGCGGCGCGGCGGGAAGCGCTTCGAGATCGCCGCTCTCAAGGCGCAGCCAAGTCCTGGGGAGGCGCAGCGGGAGGGAGTGAGTGAGTGACTGAGTGACTGAGTGTCTGACTGTCTGAGTGTCTGACTGAGTGTCTGAGTGAGTGTCTGAGTGAGTGACTGAGTGAGTGACAGCCGGCGCTGTCAGGGCCGGGTGCGGCTCCGGTCTGTGCTGGGAGGCCCGTGGGGGATCCGGTGTGAAGACGTGGCTGTGCCGGAGGCAGCGCCGTGTGGGAGCGGTTGTGGAGCCGAGGCAAGGCCCGAGGTGCGGGGAGACGGTGGGAGGCGGGCCCGGACTGATGGGGGCAAGAAACCGTGCTGGGAGGCAGCGCCCGAGATGGAACGGGGGGAATCCAATTCTTCCTCCTGGAACAGTTGCACAGGCAAGGCTGGATGAATGGTTGTGCATCTCTGCCCTCGGTACGCTCTGGTTCTGGTAGTGATGCGCAGATAAACTCCACAACTTGTTAAAAGTTGTAAAGTAGGTATGCTTTTGTTATAAACTGGGACCACAACGGATCATAATCCAATTGAAATTTTATTAATTATAGCAAGTAGAATATGAGCAAAGACAGCGCTGGACGACAGGGGAGTCTGCGCTCCGACAACTGCCGTACTGAACAGTTCTAACAGTCCCTTTTTATCAGTCCTCCAGTTCTGCATTCGTATCTTCAACGGAGTACTCTGCGCATGCCCCAGTTGCTTGAGGCTGAAGGCTTGAAGTCCTCCTCGGTTACCTTTAGATACCCTTTTCCATATATGGTCTTCAACTTGCTGTGCAATAATTTTTAGAATTGTTTTGCAAAAGCCCTTAGTAAGCGTCTTGCGGTTTGTAAATAATTTTGGTGTCAACTTATGCAAGTAAAGCACTTAAGCAAAGCAATAGTTGCCCCCACCCATATGTCTGCCAGTTTTTTTTTTAGAACATCTTGCAGATATTTCCTCAAAACTTGCAGATGTTTCCTCAAAACTTGCGCAAGCGGTGTCTGGTTTAATCTGCACAAGTGACCACGGTTATCTTTTCTTTTGTTGTCTAATCTTTACATCAGGCTTAGCATAAATCTTAATAAACAATACCATAGTCCCTAGTTTTTCACAATCCCCCCTTTTTCTTTTTATCCTATTATTGTTTATTAGATGTTACTTTCATTTTCATTCTCAGTACTGTAAGCTAATTTGTTCCCACACTCCCAACACTTATCATAACATTCACAAGGTAATACCTCGCAGTTACATTCATAGCATTTTCGTGGTATAGTACATTCACAGTATTCTTCCTCTTCATTGATAGATACCTTCTTATACTTTGTTTCGAATTTTGTAGTTAGAATAAGCAATTTGGCTTTGTCAAGCCTTTCCTTAATAAAATGTAAAATATAACGCAATATACAAGGTCCAAATACAAGTCCTAAGATTAGCATAATAAGCGGTCCTGCTAAAATAGATAACAAAGTGGTTAGCCAGGGTGAAACATTAAACCAGTTCTCATACCATGACCTGCCCGCCTCACGATTGTTCTATTTTTGCTAAATCCTCATCTACAGCCATCTGCAAACTTTGTAATTCCTGACCTTTTACTAGGGAGGCTATGCCTGTGCCTGCTCCAACTCCGCCCGCTATCAGCAGTGTAGCTAAGGTTACCACTGTAATTGGCTCTCGTTTTTGTCTATTCAGGTCTCCTTCAAAATGGCGTAACACCTCCTCAGAGGTGTGATAGATCAGACGAGGAACAATAATCACCTGTACCCAAAACTGAGATTTATCAAACACCTTTAGGGATAGGCAAGGCGTTACTCTGATGTCTGAACAAACCCATTTAGCTCCTGGTGTCGGGATAGCCCATTTGTCATTTTTATTCTTGTGTTTCTCTATAGTGTGTTTTTCTATAGTGACTGTTCGGTTGCACAAAGGCTGATACTTTTTGGGCACTGTACCTATACATGTTCCTTGGCCTGTTACTAATTGAATAGTAATGCCTTGCGTATGGTTTCTCTGGTCATCCCATGGGCATTCTTGTGGGTTTGAACCACTAGACCATTGAATCTTCCCTACTTTTCCAATTGCCTCAAAATATGGTGGTCTAACATTGTAACATAACCAGCATTCCTTAGTTAGATCTGGTTTGCTTTCATGAAGGGCACGATAAGAGGCTTGCATTAAATCCCATAAAGGGTCTTTGAATTCTGACTTTCCTGAATCCCTAACTACAGAAGACTCAGTCACCGCGTCTGTTACTGATAGGGAGTTAACACTTGTGGGGACAATCTTTTCCTTAGGAAAAGTGGGTGGATTCAATACTTTATTCGGCCCAACAGGGAGTGGATCATGTGGTATTTTAACTTTTCTTATGAGAAAGTGCCCTCCCCTGTCTTTAGGAATTCCTGTATGGATACGTATTCCCCATGTTCGTCCTATTAACCACTTGTCATCTTGGGGATTTAATACTTGAAATTTGATGTAGGTACAGATTTCCCTGTCACGTGAAGATACATATTCGTCACGTAGACCTGTAAGATCTACACCTGTGCCTTCAGGTACACATCCGTTAGGAGTCCAGGTTGCTTTTATATATTTATCAGGAGTATTTACTGACCAGCCTGAGGCTATTGTCTCACATCCCCAATACCCACAATAGTAATGTCCGGGATAATTACAGTAAGTTGGTCCAGAGGCCGGGCATATATAAAATGGAGGCCCCTTTTCACAAGGTATTGGTATTAATTCACAAAGTTCCACTATGAATTCAGGTGGCCCTGGGTTGCTAAAAGTGGCTATTGTTCTCGTTCCTTCCCAAGATACTAGTTCCCACTTAAATGGTTCATGTGGGTTTTCCCCTTTTGCCTGGGTTATTATCAATATCAAGACTAATGGTATACCAGGAAAAAGGGTGTTTGTCAATTTTGCCAATTTAAATATATTCTTACCAGTCCTGGGGAAGTTCGGCCATGGCTGCTTCTGCATCCCATTTTTCTGGCTCTTTTCTCCACGGTTTGTTTCTCTTCTGCCTCGCCCGTCGACTCGGTTGCTTCGAGCCACGGGGTGTACCATCTTCTCGGCAGCAAGGGAATTCTTCAGGAGAATAGCTGTTTCGGGCTTTTTGCCTGCTTACATAGGCTTCCCACTTTACAGCCTTAATTAATGGGGCCAAGCAAGACACGGTTAGTACTTCCCTCCGGCACTGGACAGCCACGATTTCAATCACAAAAGGGACTGGTTGATTTGAGTGGTAACAATAATATTGGGGGTGTATTCCCTTAGTAAAAATATCCCACCATTGGGGGAATCCTTTTACAATTTCTCGTCTTTGTTCAAATTGTTTTAATTTCCAATCGGTTAACCATCTTTCAAATTTATAGCATTGTTCACAGACTCCGTTCGGAGGGTACCCCTCATAACAGTGCACCCACCATTTGTCCTGGCATACCTTGCATTTAAAACATACAAATGGATAACAATCACACTGTGGGTTGCTACACCTTAATCGTAGGTTTTGTATATAATTGTTCCTTATTTCCGTGGGGTCTCTATAGTCTATATCAGGTTGCATGGGTATTTAACAATTTTTACGACCGCACTTGGTATGTTTCCACAGGTAATACACTATTAAAGACATTATAAAAGCAATTGCAAAACAAATCACACACTTAACTCCAAAGGGTAAAGCTTTAAAATAATCAAACCAAGTCTCTATCATAACTTTATCTCCTTAATATTATCTTGGTATCACCTGGTGCACTGATTACTTTCCAGTGGGGTTTCGTCACTGGGCCTTTAATGCGACTGGCATGAGTCCATCCGCTCTCAGCAGTCCGGACAGCTGTTTCTTCCACGATTCGTGATGACCCGTCTATAAATAGTATCTCTCCACATCGTAGTTCTTCTTCCCCTAAGTCTGGTCTAATACGTGTCTGCTGTTCAATTGTTTGAAAGCAATTGTGCAATAGTTCATTACCTTCTCCTGGGTACAAAAATTCAGCGGGGTTAACTGCCCCAATAGTTTTTAAAGATAATTTAGGGGATTCTACAAGTATTCCCTCATACTTTAATAATCAACTATCTGTAAGCCATTTTTCTGCTTTTTGTTGTAACACTCCCCTGATGTTATGAGGTGCATATAAAACTACTTCTCCATTAAAGGTAATGCGATTCGTTTCCTCAAGTAATAAGGCAGCAGCCACAATGATTTGTAAACAACTCGGCCAACCCCTGCTCACAGGATCCAACAGCTTTGATAGATATGCCACCGGTTTCTTTTGTCCGGCCCATTCCTGAGTTAATACTCCGAATGCCGTACCTTCATGTATGTTAACAAATAAATGGAATGGCCGCTTTAAATCTGGTAAGCTTAAAACCGGTGCTTGACTTAGTTCCCTTTTGAGATTGGCAAACTGCTCTTGATCTTGTGGGGTCCATTTGGGTAGTTTGTCTTTAGACAGTTGTTCATATAAGAATTTAACTTTAAAGCTGTAGTTCTCTATCCACTGCCTACAATACCCAAATAGCCCTAATGCCTGCCTAATTTGCCTCTTAGTGACAGGCATAGGTAATTCCAGAATTCCTTTAATGCGTTCTGGATCCAATATCTTCTTGCCATTAAACAAATAATGTCCCAAATACTTCACCTTTTCCTCCACAAATTGTAACTTTTCCTGGGATACCCGTAGTCCTTTTTGTGCAAGAAAGTTTAGGAGTCGAATGCTTTCTTTTCTTACATCCTCCTTATTATTCCCTGCTATGAGTAGATCATCTACATATTGTAACAACACGTTTCCCGTTTGGACCTGGTATTCCTTTAAGAGCTCTTCCAGGGCTTGTCCAAACAAATTAGGGGACTCAGTAAACCCTTGGGGAAGCACGGTCCATCTCAATTGTTGTCTACGGCCTGTCTCTATGTCCTCCCATTCAAAAGCAAAATAATCACGACATTCCTCTGCCAGTGGACAGGCCCAAAAAGCATCCTTCAAATCAATTACACTATACCAGGAATTATGGGGTCCTAGTTTACTTAACAATGTGTATGGGTTTGCTACTACAGGGAACCGGGTAATAGTTCTTTTGTTTATTTCTCTTAAATCATGTACGAGCCGATACTTCCCATTTGGTTTCTTTACAGGCAGAATGGGAGTATTAAAGGGTGACATACAAGGCTCTAAGACTCCTTTTGCCAACAATCGATCGATTTCTGGTTTTAATCCTCTCCGTCCTTCTAGGGAGATGGGATATTGTTTCACCCTCACAGGTATGTGGGGTTCGGAAATCTGGATCTTAATTGGTGGGATTTCCAGTCTACTTATTGTATCCGGAGAGTACCAGACATCGGGGTTAATTTGTTTTTGATCATCCACGGTCAAAGGATAAGTAGACACTGTTAGTTCATTATTTTTTACTTTAATTTCTAATTGCAATTCAACAATTAAATCTCGTCCTGACAGATTAAATTCTGCTTCAGGGACGAGCAAGAGTTCACCCATTCCAAATTTATTTTCAGTTTCGAATACCACATTCTTGATTTTGTTTACTTTAAAGGGTTCTCCTTTTGCCCCAATTACCTGTACTTTTTCAGGGGAAACTTTACATCCCTCAGGTAATTGTTTAATAGTTGATTTCTCAGCCCCAGTGTCTACTAAAAAGGTGAACTCTTGTTTATGGGGACCTATTCTTAATTTTATCAAGGGCTCATGATGACTCCGGTCCCCTAAGATATAGAGCCCCTGACTCTCCTATTCTGTTTTCAACATTTCCTCATCCCTGATCCTTTGTCTGCAATTCTTCTTTATATGTCCCTTCTTTCCACAGTAAAAACAATATCTCTGTTCCTTCTCTACTACTACGTTCCCTTGTTTCGTTCCAGCAGATCTGTGTTCACCAGTTCGCCCTTTGCGATCCTCTCTGACCACTGCTACCATCATTTTTACTTGTCGCTTGCTGCTCTCTTCTTCCCGCCTTACATAAACTTTCTGAGCTTCTCTCAGTAATTCATCCAGCCCTCTATTCTGCCAGTCTTCTAACTTTTCAATCTTCTTTCTGATATCTTCCCATGATTTTGCCACAAACTGAGTTTTGAGGAGCGCTTGCCCTAAAGGGTCGTCTGGATTTACCCCAGAGTACAGTTGAAGGGCTTTCCTCAGTCGTTCTAGCCACTCAGTAGGGCTTTCATCTTTCTTTTGCATTTCATTAAATGCTTTATTGATATTCTGGCCACGGGGTACTGCTTCTCTAATTCCCTGAATTACTATAGTTCTCAGATCCTGCATATGAGTTCTATGTACCGGATCTTGATTATCCCAATTAGGTCTTTGGAGTGGCCATTTAATATCTGCTTGGGGTCCCTGGACATGTTGAGCATCCCACAGTCTCATTCCTGCTCGTCTAATCATATCTCTTTCCTCAGTAGTAAATAATTGACCAAGGATAGATTGCATCTCCTCCCAAGTATAAAGGTTTGGTCCCAAAAATTGATCTAATCTTTCTGCCACTCCGAGTGGGTCCTCAATTAAGTTTCCCATCTCGGTTCTTTTAAAATCTCGTAGGTCAGCCGAATTTAAAGGTACGGAAATATATCCGATCACAGGTTGAGGTCCCCCCATGGGTATTTCCCTTAGAGGGTACATCTGAGCTGCCCCTTTTTGACTTCTAGTTACGCGTCTAGGAGGAGGGGGAGACTCTTGTTCCGACTCTGGTGGGGGAGTGGATGTTCTGGGGGCCTCTGGAGGGGCTGTGGGAGCAGGAGGAGGAATATAAGGAGGGGGGGTCAGAAGGGTTTCATCCAATTCTTCCTTCTTTTTCTTTAATTTAGTTTTCAGTTCATTCAATGGATAAAGTCTAGTTCCTGGTTTTTCCAGCCAGACTTCTGCATATTGACTCTCCTCCGGGTTAAGGGGTTTTTTTACTATTAACCCAGAGGTTTAATTGCTGTCTTACCCAATCTTCTTCTGACCCATAGACTGGCCAAAAGACATTTTTTTAAAAATCTTCTTCCCTCCCCATATCTTAGTACAATATTCTATCATCTTCTGCTTATCTTTCCCTTGGGTTCCAGGGAAATATCTCCAATTATCTAAGATATATGCCAGAGGGGTATTCTTAGGTACAGTAGGTACCCTTCCCATGGGAGCCGAAGGCTTGCTGCCCTTCGCCCCCATCTTCTGGAATATCCACAAACACACACTCAGTCACTCCCCTTGTTCCTGGCCCAGTCCCTCGCGGGAGATGGAAAACGCAGTACTTAAGGGTCCACACTCGCTTGGTTCAGTATATCGAACCTCTCATTTGTTATATTCCAGGAAACCCAATCCCGCCCGAACGGCAAACCCGCGAAAAATTTCGCAATATACTTACGCGTCCTGCGTCTTCGTCCGGACTCCTGTGCACAGAATTTTATGGGATTTTACCGGTTTCTCCTTTGCTCATTATTCTAGAATTTAGGTTCGTCGGTAAGGTTGGGGTGAGCTGTTGGTCGCGGGGCCGCGAAATGTTGCGGGGCGCCTCCCCGGAGGACCAAAGCCCACCGTTCCTTATCCGAGTCACGGCACCAAGAAATAAGAAATTGTTATAAATTGGGACCACAACGGATCATAATCCAATTGAAATTTTATTAATTATAGCAAGTAGAATATGAGCAAAGACAGCGCTGGACGACAGGGGAGTCTGCGCTCCGACAACTGCCGTACTGAACAGTTCTAACAGTCCCTTTTTATCAGTCCTCCAGTTCCGCATTCGTATCTTCAACGGAGTACTCTGCGCATGCCCCAGTTGCTTGAGGCTGAAGGCTTGAAGTCCTCCTCGGTTACCTTTAGATACCCTTTTCCATATATGGTCTTCAACTTGCTGTGCAATAATTTTTAGAATTGTTTTGCAAAAGCCCTTAGTAAGCGTCTTGCGGTTTGTAAATAATTTTGGTGTCAACTTATGCAAGTAAAGCACTTAAGCAAAGCAATAGTTGCCCCCGCCCATATGTCTGCCAGTTTTTTTTTTAGAACATCTTGCAGATATTTCCTCAAAACTTGCAGATGTTTCCTCAAAACTTGCGCAAGCGGTGTCTGGTTTAATCTGCACAAGTGACCACGGTTATCTTTTCTTTTGTTGTCTAATCTTTACATCAGGCTTAGCATAAATCTTAATAAACAATACCATAGTCCCTAGTTTTTCACACTTTTATTCATCGCTGAGACGCATAGGGATAATTCCTCAAAGGTATGCGTATCTCAGTGTTGTTTCCCTCTACATTTATTCTCTAAAGTTATATATATTCATGAGGTTACACAATACGCCTATACATATTCATGACCTATCCCCGCTTCGTATTATAATGAGTCAGAAAGTCCTCTGCGCCTGCTCAGTGCCCCCCTCCGGTCGTGGGCAGGGGTCTCAAGATGAAGTAAATGAGTCTTCCTCCTCTGGGCAGGGGTCTCCAAGATGAAGTAAATGAGTCTTCCTCTTCTTGCACTTTTCACCTTTTCTAGTCATTACTTGTGGCCTTCGAGTTTGGTCATTATCCCAGCCGTAAATTCTCTGCTTCTCCCCTTTATCAGTAGAGTTTGGTCAGTTTCCCAGCCATAAATTCTCTACTCCTTCCCCTTATCAGTAGGGTTTGATCGGTGTTTCAGCCGTAAACCTTCTGCTTTTCCCATTATCAGTAGATTCAGGCATTTGCTCATTAACAGGACCGGAGGTTTCAGGCATCTGCTCATTAACAGGACCAGAGGCCTCTGTTCTGCTTAGCAGGCATTTACAACAGATAGTCCATTTGTTTAAACAGATTCCTCTAGCAAACAAATTCCTCTAACCTTAGTCTATTTGTTTAACAGATTCCTCTAACAAATAAATTCTTCTAACCCCTTTGCACAATTCCCCGTTCAACCCCCTTGTACCACAACCCCTGTATTGCCCCCTTATACCACCCCCCTGTACATTGGTCAACCCTTGCATCAATACCCCCCTGTACATTGCATCAGTAGTGTTGTTCTGCTTTCTCTTCTTGTTAGGCTGTTGTTGCTGTCTTGTTGCTGCTCTCTTCTACTGCAGTTGTCATCTTGGGATTTTACTACCATTTTAGTATCGCTTTGCTGCGAAGGTGCAATCTTCCCTCGCTCACCTTCCCACTTTTTATGTCCCCCACGTCAAATAAACAGTCTGTGTTCACATCTGCCTTCCCCGTGTTTGGTTCCTGGGCCAGAGCGCAGGGTGCAGCCTTGTTCCCCTGCGGTGCTGTGGAACAGCAGGACAGGGTGGGTCCGACCAGGGCCCTGTGAGGAGCAGCGGCGCCCACCCGGGATCCCCGGCTGCTGCCCTGAGCTGCCCGGGCCCTGGGGAGGGGAGGGGAGCAGAGCAGCTCCTCTACCTGGAGCCACGCTCAGGCTGCTGCGGTGACTCAAGGCTGTTGCCCTGAGCTCTGCTGTTTGGCAAAGACGGCAAAGAAACACAGCAGGGATGCTTGTGGGAGTCCTTGGCGTGTTGGGTCTCGTCCTGCTCCCAGGGCAGGGGGCCGACCCTAACTGGCTCTCTCCTGCTTGCACAGGGAACGGGAGGTGCGACGATGGAGCCGTGAGCCAGTGACAGCGACCAGGGCTGTGCAGATGGAGGAAGATGAGTGCAGGTGGGGCCCAGCTCTGTGCCAGGGTTGGGTGGGCCACTGGTGCGGGCCAGCTGTGGGACACGAGGTAGCTCAGGTCTGCAGGTGGGATGAGCTTGAGGTGTCCCTGGAAACTAGGAACGTGCTGGTGCTGAGGCAGTGGCGTTTTCTCCCGTGTGCCCATTGTGGCTAGGGTCCTGTGGCACAGTGCAAGATGTGGCCACGTCTGGCAGTTTGTGTGGTCTGTGGTTCGGGTGGGCAGCGGGCAAGGAGTGTCTGTGGAGGTGGGATGGGGCCGCTGGCCCGTGGAGCCCCAGCAGGCTCTTGTGACAGCTTCCCCGTGGATCTCTGGTGGCCAGCTGCTGCCCCAGGGCATCGCAGCCTTGTCCGCGGCTGAAATCCGTGTCCCTGGTTCTGCCCTCCAAGAAGGGGATCCAGAGAGTAGTGAGAAGGGACAACCCCCTTGGTATAGGCCAAACGCCCCTGCTGGGAGCTGCTCCTGACTTGTCTCCTCCTGTAGCTGTCGAGAGGGCTGAGGAGAAGCGGCACCAGACCCCGAGCCCACAACCATCGCAGGGAAACGGATGGCCACACAGGAGGAGCATCTGCCTGCTGGTGCCCTGGGGTAATAAGCCACTGGTGCTGGTACGTCGCTGTCTCGCAGCCTCTTTTGCCGTCGTCTGGGGACGGAATGTGCCCAGTGCAATTTGTGCAGGGCTGGGGGCAGGCTGACCTGCCTGCCTTGGGGCAGGAGGTCTCATCCTCGGCTGAGTGGGAAGTGATGCTCTCCCCTGCCCCAGTGTGTGGTGGGATGTGCATGACTGTGCTGCCCGCTGCCAGAGCAGGTGCGGCTTCCCGGCTCTGGCACCAGCCTGCTTCCACACCTCCTTCAGAGTGGCTCTGCCGGCTTCCCTGAGAAGGAACTAAGCTACTGCTCTCTTGGCAGCCTCCTGGGCCTGATTCCGGCTACCCCATCATGGCAGAGATCATAAGAGGCAAAGAGGAAGGCAGCGCAGCAGCGGTTGCATAAGGCGGGTAAGGGCAGAGTGGGAATGTGAAGGCACGGCAAGGAGGAGACGGCCATGGCGCGGGCTGGCAGGGCAGTGGGGTGTCCGTGCAGGGCAGGCTAAGGAACCTCCTGGGCCAGTGCTGCCTGGTCCTCGGGTCTGAAACTCCTAGAGCCTGGTGAAGACTCTGGTGGGAGAGCTCGTGCCCCACAGTCGCCAGGGTGATGGGCAAGGATCCCCAGGGCCAGATCTGTGAGCTGTTCCTGTTGGGAGGCTCTGCTAAGGGGTAGTCCCATACAGCAAGTTGTGGGTCCTGATTTCCTGCTCCCTCCCAGCAGATGAGGTCCCCAGCACCAGTGGGGAAGGTATGTCCCTGGGCACAGCCAATGCCCAGGGCTCCTCGGGCACCAGCCGCACAGGGGCGGCGTCCGCGACCACAACATCGGTGGTTTCTGGGCCTGCCAATTCCAGCACCAGCTGTCTCACTGACACCAGCCAGCCCAGAAGTGGCAGCGCGCCCGTGCTGGGAGGTGAGTCGGGGCGGACGGGGCTTCTGCGGGGGTGAAGGGCAGGGTTAGATTTAGGCAGCTGCTTTCCTGCCAGACCTGGCTGTGCTGCCTGGGCTCGGCAGCCCTGAGGGGCTGGTGCTGGGACTGTGCAGAGCCTTGCCATGCGAAGGCAAGTTGCTTCCCTCACTCGCTGCCCCAGTCCCCAGCCCCTGGGGTTGGAGGGGAATCTGAAATGTTGCTCCTTGCCCCCTCTGGATGCAGTGGATGCATCGGCTCCTGCGAGTGCCTCCAGCTCCCTAAAGCCAGGCTCTTCCTCCTTTGCTGAGCCCGGCTCACAGTGGCGTGTTGCTTTCCAGGAACTCCTGCACCCTTCTTTGGCCAGCGCCCCTCAGGCCTTGGAGAAGGCATTGGTAGTGAGGGAGTTGGTGCTTCAGCCTCGAAGAGCTGTCGTGTTGTCCCCTTGGGCTGGGGGATGGCGGAAGGGCCAGGCTGTGCTGTAGCAGCCGGCTCGGGTGGTGGCTGCCTGGCTCTGGGGATATAAAACCTTCCATTCCCCCTGGGATAGGGATTGTGGTAGCCCCGGTGCCAGCTGAGAGTGCGGCTGCAGAGACCTGAGCAAAACTTTGTGCTTCCAGGTTCATCCACCCCTGCCTCTTCAACGCAGGCAAGATCCAGGACCCAAGGAACGCACAAGCGGCTAAAGGCACGCATCCATCTTTCCCATGATAAGTAACGGCCAGTGCTGCTGGCCCCCCCACCTGTGGGGCTCTGGTCCAGAGCAGGCCCGAGGCAGGACCAGAGTGATGGGGTCAGGCCCCTTCTCTGCTGGCAGCAAGAAACCGTGCTGGGTGGCAGCGCCCAGGGTGGCATGCGGTGAACCAAACTCTTCCTACTGGAAGAGTTCCACCCCCAAGGCTGGATGGACGTCTCTGCATCTCTGCAGCCTCACCTTCCTGGCTTTATTTTGCCGTTTTTCCTAAGGTTCAAACCTTTGTTCCAGCCCTGGCACTCCCTCCGCTCCCTTCTCTTCCCCTCTCTGCTGGTGCCCCTCCCCATGTTTGGGTGCTCTGGAGCCGGCTGGGGAGTCCAGAGGGGATGGGGATCCTCCCCAAATCCAGATTGTTTTCCATCTTTGGTCCATCCCCACCCATTTGGGGTTTACCAACTCCCAGGAGCTGCGCTGCTGTGTCCCCTGGGGCCGTTCAGTGGGAGAGGGGCAGAGGCTGCCAGAGCCAGGGGTCATCAGGGATCTGCCCCTCCCCGCCCGCAGTGTCCCCACCACCCGCAGGAGGGCTTTGCTGCCGGCTCCTTTACTCACTGAGCTGTGTGAGTGTGTGTGTCTGGTGGAGTCTAAATTACAGAAACCCCACAAACATTAATATGCTCTTTAATGGAATACCACTTTGGTTTTCTATCTGAGCTCTTACAGCAGCTCCCTGCTCCTAAATTGTGATGCATGTAAATGTGACTAAACCTGTCCTGTTTGGTTTTTGTTCTTCCCCAAGGAGGAGGACCACGCCGACGCCAAGTGGCTTTTTGGGCCATCAGCGGCAAAACGTCACTGGCTGTGATGCTCGAAGGTGACACCAGCAGTGACCAAAGGAGGAAGGCCACCAGCAGGGCCACTCGCTGACCCTGCTGGATCAGAAGGCTCCACTTATCACCCAGAAACCTTCCTCTAGATCTTATTAAACACTTGAACATCCCAGGAAGCTTCTGGCGTTGTTGTCCAAGTTTCCAGGTGAGGACGAAGCAGCGGCAAATAGGGTGCACAGCCCATGGTGACAGTCTCCAGCCACGCCCTGTGACGTCCCCCAGCCACGCCCTGTGACGTCCCCCAGCCACGCCCTGTGACGTTGCTGCTGGCACTGCTTCTATTCCACCCAGTGACTTCCACAGGGCACTTGCTGTGGGAGACGACTCTGTGGAGGTCTCAGAGGAGCCCGTGCAGCAGCATCACTCAGCGCCCGAGAGGAAGGTCTTTCTGGACTGCCAGTGCCAGCAGCACCCGGGGTGCACCAGCCCTGTGCTATGGATCCACAGTATGTGGGGGGCTTCCCGGCCTCTGCCTGGGCGTCCATTTTCCTGAAGCACCCTCAGCTGCTGTTCTTGCTGAAGGCCTGGGTGTCTCGGGAGATGCAGCAGTTCTTTGGTGTGCAGAGCTTTAAGGCGTTCATGCTGACACGCATGATCCTGGAGGTGCTGCCCGTCTACGGCCTGGACGAAGGCATCCTGGTTGCGGTGCTGGGCCCCGAGCTGCGGAGCCACACGTCCAGGTTCGTGCAAAGGCTCTTTGAGGCCACAGAGCAGGAGTGCGTGGATGAAGCGATGAAACGCATGATCCGCGGGGAGAAGGGGCACGGGGCCAGCGACTGCTGGTCTGAGTTCAGCTGGTGGCAGGAGGGCGGCCCTGTGGCCAGCACCAGCTGGACGGCCTGCCAGGAGCGATGCAAGGGCAAGCTCGTGGTGAGAACCAGCTCCTCTGGCAGCCAGCACAGAGGCGAGTGGATCAGGACAACCAGAGTGACCCCCTCTGACCGCCCCGTGGGCTGGGAGCAGAGCCCCGAGCCCAGCCCCGCTGCCTGCACGCTGGGGACCCCTGTGCCCGGAGCAGCCCCCTCCAGCAGCGCGGACACAGATGCACTCCCGAGCACCTCGACCGCTGCCGTACAGGGGGGTCCTGCCTGCGTCCCCGCTCCCACCCCAGCGCAGCAGGAAGATGCGCAGCAGGAGCCGGGGCAGGCTGTGCCCGGGGCCTCTGCTCCCCTCCGGGGCAGGGCCCGCTCCAAGCGCAGGCCCCACCGCGCTCGCAAGAGGAAGACCCGCAGCTCTCAAGACTCCGCTGCACCTGCCAAGAAGCTGGCCCGCCAGTGATGCTCAAAGGCGACACCAGCAGTGGCCGAAGGAGCCGGGCCAGCAGCAGGGCCACTCACTGACCCTGCGCGACCAGGGGGCTCCATTTTTCACCCGCAAACCTTCCTCTAGCTCTTATTAAACACTTGAACATCCCAGAAAGCGTCTGGCGTTGCTGTCCAAGTTTCCAGCTGAGGATGAAGCATCCTCCTACCCTACACCCCCCCCACACACACATACTTCATCCTTCCTGAGGGTGCTTCAACACAGGGCCTTCCCTTGGAACCATTTCTGATGGTTTGGGGGCAGCAGAGTCCGGAGGAAGGCGGGATGCTCACTGCCCTGTAAAGCGCAGCTGCAGGCTGCGCAAGGGGTTTAATTTCCCATCCTAGTGAACCATGTCCACAGTCCTCTCCTCGGGGTGCGATGGCCATGGTGGGATTGGTACAGCTGAAGAGCTGAAGATGCCATGTCCCATTTCCTTCCTTCACTGGGAGGAGGGCATCTCTCACCTGGTGCACGGCACCTGGCGCCCACAAAGCTTTTCATTTTCATTGTTTATTTTAAATTCTCATATCGTTTATTTATTCATTTATTTTTCCTTACGAAGCTCAGCTGCTGTCTGAGACAAGGGCAAGGGCTCAGCAGCATGGCCTTGGTGGCCTGCAGGGGGAGATGGTGCAGGGCGGGGGACCGGAGCCAGTCCTGCGTTTGTCATCACTCAGCACAGGCAGCCAGTCTCCTAGGAACCCATGGGAAGGACTCGGTGCAATTACAACCCCCCAGTTTTCCCCATTTCCCACCCTCCCCCCAGACCTGGGAATCCGCCTTAAAAGAAATCGCACTGTAAAAACCCAGGTTTGGTGAATTGGTTGGAGGGGAGCAGTTCCTGGCCCTGTGATTTTGTGTGATTCCTGCTTGGGAAGAGAAAGAAAAGGCGAAGCAGGTGTGAAGGAAAGAGGCAAAACCCCAGTGCTGCTGGTTCAGCCCCTGCCCTTCCCGTGGTGACCAGTGCATCTCTATGGAGAGCTGGAATGGCACATTCTGCCTAGTTGGAACCAGACATTTTTCCATTGTTGGTTTGTGGAGGGAAGTGTGGAGTGAAATTTTGCCCGTAGTGAGAGGGCTTCATAAATAGAGGCTCCTAAGTGTGCTGCTGCTGGCTGGGGGAAGGATGCCTGGGAGTGTGGAAATGTCATGGAATTCTTGCTCAAATCCAGCCGGCAATCACTCCAGAAATTCCCTAGTTGAGGCACCGCATTTAGGAAACCCCATTCCCAGCTTAATTATAGACAGAGCCATGGAAGGAAAGGCAATCTCATCACACAGGCTTTATAGCTGCCACTGTAACTACTGCCTGACACTGGGAATCCTATTCCTCATAGCCATCTGTAGTGGGAGCAGAGCTGGGAAACAGGGCAAATGCCCTGTGCCTCCATCGCCTCCCAACAGAAAAGCCTTGTCTGTATGGACCCCTCCTCTTTGTATCCCCTAGCCATAACCTCTGCCTTCCTCAGAATCCTGCATCGTTGCAGCAAGGGTGGAAAACCTGGAGCTCCGTCCCTGACTGTTGCAGAGCTGAAGATTGATGTTTCAGTGCTTTTTGGATCCAGCCCTTGGGGAGCAGGATTGGCCTGCAGCTGCTGGGAGTCCGGACCTAGGGGATTAACAATAAACCCCTAGGCCTGGCTCTGAAAGGTCGCGCGGCGTGTAACATTTAGAAGAACCTCAAAATGTTATTTCAAGGAGTATTTTTATTTTTTTCTGCACGGGAAAAGCAAATATCTAAGCTACTATGACGGAAATGCCCCCTTCCTGACTCTCCCCTGTGCATGGGGATTCATGAACGGTGGGGATGCGGTGGGAGGAAGCACGGGAGCAGAATGGCAATGGCAATGGCACTGTCGCCTTTCATTCATTAATGTCCCAGAGCCAGGGAGGATGCTGGAGCCACACGTGGGGCAGCTGCACATAACCTTGGGATGCTTTATGAAGGTGAGAGCTGTTGACAGAAGAGATTCACACCTCCTTCTGTGGCATTACCCTCTCCATTTAGGATGGTTAACCCTGAATTCTGTCTCCTTAGATTCACAGTTCCTCTCTTGGGAGCAACCCAAGGGGCACAGAGCGTGTGGCTGCAGGTGAGCTCAAGGGGTCGCAATAAGATTCCCAAAATAGTGTTAAATGCACATGCCAAGGGCTGGCTCCTGCATCCGTCACCCCTCATAACTCCCTTCTGAGATAAGAGGTGCTTGATCTGAGTGACGATGGAACAGTCGACTGCAAGCCCTGGGCATTTTCCTCCATCCTTCAAGCTGGAATTGCCACTGACAATGCTTGCACCCGTGGTTAGCCTGCCCTCGGGCTCCACTAGCATGCGTTATCCTTCGCCAGAGCTGGAGCCTCTGGGCCAGTCACCAGCACGCAGGCTGCTCTCTGTCTTTCCAGCAAAGATATTTTTTTCCCCAACTCTAAAGAGCAAAGCGGAGACAAAAGAAATGGGTAACTCCTGCTTCTTTCTTAATACTCCTGCTTCCCTTCTCTTGCATCTCCTTCTCGACAGGCTGGAGAAACAGGCTGACAAGAACTGCAAAGGTTCAACAAGAGCAAGTGCAAGGAGCCTAACCTGCGAATGAAAAGCTTCACGAACCAGGAAATGTTGGGTAATAACTGTTCGGAAAGCAGCTTTGCAGAATAGGATGTGCGGGTCCTGGTGGACACAAAATTGAAAGGAAGATGGCAATATGCCCTTGCTACCAAGAAGTGAAATGGTATACTGGGTTGAATATACCAAACCCAGTGCCCTCACAAGAGGAAGCCCATCAGATCCAAGAACTCCTCTGCGCCCGCCAAGAAGCTGCTCTGCCAGTGATGCTCGAAAGCAACACCAGCAGTGGCCAAAAGAGCCGGGCAAGCAGCAGGCCACTCGCTGACCCTGCGGGATCAGAAGGCTCCACTTATCACCCAGAAACCTTCCTCTATCTCTTATTAAACACTTGAACATCCCAGAAAGCGTCTGGTGTTGTTGCCCAAGTTTCCAGCTGAGGATGAAGCATCCTCCTACCCTACACCCTCCCCTTCACACACACTTCATCCTTCCTGAGGGTGCTTCAACACAGGGCCTTCCCTTGGAAGGTGCCTCTGTTGGTGCCCCAGTTCGAGACATAGCAGCTGGAACAACTTCTGTGTCCTTTAAGAGAGGAAAAAAGAAAGAAAATGAAATGAAGCTGCTCCTCTCACAGGGGAGAGGAAGCTGTGTCTTGTGCAGTTGCAGTCCTGCCCCAGGAAGGTTTTTCCTTTCTCTATGACTTTCACCACCTGGAGTTGATTTAATCACTTCTGCCTGTCCCAAGGACTTGTAGCAGTGCTGTGATGCTGTTTCTCTGCAGTTTGCAGAAGGGGAGAGCTCTGTCTGGACACTGTCCTCAAGGAAGCCATGCCAGTAGAGTATCTTCTATGTAGGCCAAGTCAGAGCCCCACAGGATCAGGGCTTTTGGGGAACAAATGGCACACAGAGGATTAACAGACTGTCCCTATGTCAGGTGCTGCTGTTCAGCCTGCCTGGGCTTGGGAAGCATCGCTGCCACCAGCGCACAGAGCCTGGGCAGGGTGTGGGTGCCCAAGAGCCAGCAGTTTCGGGCTTCCTTCCCTCCTCCTGCACAGCCCGCTCTCAGGCCCCCAATGGCAGGCATTGTTTCCCCCCCCCCCCCTTCCCCGTATCTGGAGAGGACTTTCAGACATGTCCCCATGTCCCCCCAACTCCCCGCTGCCGTTCTAACCAGCAAGTGTTGAAGCAATGGCTCAGGAACCTGAGCAGAGCTTTGGCAGAGCCAAGCTACCCAACCAAAAAGCTGCCCCCCATAGCTTCCCTCTGCCCAGGCACGCTTCCTGCCTAGGCTTTCGTTGTCCCCGGGGCACTGCTTGGTGCACCTCTGACAGAGCTGGACTCCAAGTCCAGGGCCCTGGCTCTACAGGCCCCCGGGTGCTGCCCTGGCAGCTCTGTTGCCCTGGGCGCCCAGCACTGTGCTTCCTTCTCCTCTTCCCTCCTCAGAAGCAGAAACCGTGCTGGGTGGCAGCGCACAGGGTGGCATGGGGGTGAAGCAAACTCTTCCTACTGGAAGAGTTCCCCCCCAAGGCTGGATGGACGTCTCTGCATCTCTGCAGCCTTTCCTTCCTGGCTTTATTTTGCCGTTTTTCCTAAGGTTCAAACCTTTGTTCCAGCCCTGGCACTCCCTCCGCTCCCTTTTCTTCCCCTCTCTGCTGGTGCCCCTCCCCATGTTTGGGTGCTCTGGAGCCGGCTGGGGAGTCCAGAGGGGATGGGGATCCTCCCCAAATCCAAATTGTTTTCCATCTGTGGCCCATCCCCACCCGTTTGGGGTTTACCAACTCCCAGGAGCTGCGCTGCTGTGTCCCCTGGGGCCGTTCAGTGGGAGAGGGGCAGAGGCTGCCAGAGCCAGAGGTCATCTGGGAGCTGTAACACCCCCAGTGGCCAAAAGAGCCGGGCCAGCAGCAGTGCCACTCGCTGACCCTGCGGGATCAGAAGGCTCCACTTATCACCCAGAAACCTTCCTCTAGCTCTTATTAAACACTTGAACATCCCAGGAAGCTTCTGGCGTTGTTGTCCAAGTTTCCAGGTGAGGACGAAGCAGCGGCAAATACGGTGCAGAGCCCATGGCGACAGCCCCCAGCCACGCCCTGTGACGTCCCCCAGCCACGCCCTGTGACGTTGCTGCTGGCACTGCTTCTATTCCACCCAGTGACTTCCACAGGGCACTTGCTGGACGAAGGCATCTTGGTTGCGGTGCTGGGCCCCGAGCTGCGGAGCCACACGTCCAGGTTCGTGCAAAGGCTCTTTGAGGCCACAGAGCAGGAGTGCGTGGATGAAGCGATGAAACGCATGATCCGCGGGGAGAAGGGGCACAGAGCCAGTGACTGCTGGTCTGAGTTCAGCTCGTGGCAGGAGGGCGGCCCTGTGGCCAGCACCAGCTGGACAGCCTGCCAGGAGCGATGCAAGGGCAAGCTCGTGGTGAGAACCAGCTCCTCTGGCAGCCAGCACAGGGGCGAGTGGATCAGGACAACCAGAGTGACCCCCTCTGACCGCCCCGTGGGCTGGGAGCAGAGCCCCGAGCCCAGCCCCGCTGCCTGCACGCTGGGGACCCCTGTGCCCGGAGCAGCCCCCTCCAGCAGCGCGGACACAGATGCACTCCCGAGCACCTCGACCGCTGCCGTGCAGGGGGGTCCTGCCTGCGTCCCTGCTCCCACCCCAGCGCAGCAGGAAGATGCGCAGCAGAAGCCAGGGCAGGCTGTGCCCGGGGCCTCTGCTCCCCTCCGGGGCAGGGCCCGCTCCAAGCGCAGGCCCCACCGTGCTCGCAAGAGGAAGACCAGCAGCTCTCAAGACTCTGCTGCACCCACCAAGAAGCTGCCCCGCCAGTGATGCTCGAAGGTGACACCAGCAGTGGCCGAAGGAGCCGGGCCAGCAGCAGGGCCACTCGCTGACCCTGCGCGACCAGGGGGCTCCATTTTTCACCCGCAAACCTTCCTCTTATTAAACACTTGAACATCCCAGAAAGCGTCTGGCGTTGCTGTCCAAGTTTCCAGCTGAGGATGAAGCATCCTCCTACCCTACAGCCCCCCCTTCACACTCACTTCATCCTTCCTGATGGTGCTTCAACACAGGGCCTTCCCTTGGAAGGTGCCTCTGTTGGTGCCTCAGTTCGAGACATAGCAGCTGGAACAACTTCTGTGTCCTTTAAGGGAGGAACTTGTCCCGCTTCCTGCCTAGGCTGTCATTGTCCCCGGGGCACTGCTTGGTGCACCTCTGACAGAGCTGGACTCCAAGTCCAGGGCCCTGGCTCTACAGGCCCCCGGGTGCTGCCCTGGCAGCTCTGTTGCCCTGGGCGCCCAGCACTGTGCTTCCTTCTCCTCTTCCCTCCTCTCCTCTCCACCCTCCCCAGCAGAGCTGTGCAGCCATGGCAGGGCACACTGCCAGAGACCAGAGGGTGCAGGGACCACAGAGAGCAGGGCTGCAGCCGAGCTGCCATAGCAAAGCCTTGGGAGAGGGCTGCCCTTCAGTAGGACTGAAACTCCTCTGTCCTGCAGTGGCCTTGCCCTGCCCCACCAAAGCTCACCCCCTGCTGGGTGCGTATTTCACAGCCAACACGGAAAGACCCCCGGTGTCAGACACAGCGCTTTGCATAGAGCTCTTTGCTGACCAGACGGAAGCACGGCCGGTAACAGCCTGGCTGGCCGGCGCTGCTGCTGCCTGTGCTCCTGGAGGAGGCTTTTGCTGGACATCGATCTTAGGAGCCTCTGTGCCTCAAAGGCTTTCCTGGATCCCGCCGTTGGGTACCGGATCTGCTCCCCAGAGCTGAGGAACTGAATAGAAAGCTCTGTAGCCCTGCGTGCAGAGAGAGGTGCAGAGCAACACTACAGGCCTGCTCGGGACACACGTGGTGAGATCTGCTTCTGGCTGGAGAGATCAGATCCATGGTGCCTGGGATGCGACCCCAGCCTGCAGCGCTCCACACCATGAGAGCTGTCAGGAGAAGCCCCCCTTGGCCCAGGGGTTGGAGGAAGTCAAAGCAAGAAAGGGCAGTGCTGGGCAAGGGCTATGTTTGGAGATCCTTACACGAGGGACTCCTCCTCACCACCCCAGAAATGGGCTGTTCCGCTACTTTCCTGAGGAGGCGGGTCGCTGCTCCTCGCAAAGCCCACTGGGTCCCTGGGGAAAGTCTCCTACCACAACGAGGAGAAAGTCCCACATCTTGACCGAGACCTTCCTGCCTCTCCCCTCTCCCAGTCATGCCCACCCTATGGTCCCACTCAACCCCACAGTGCTGACTGTGCCTGAGGCTGCAGAGAGGCACCAGGCAGCGGGGATTGAGCCGGGACATGAGAAAGGAAAGGATGCAATCCTTGTCCAGGCCCATGGCTCTGGGATTTGCTTCCCCCACCCCCAGCTGGGCTATCAGCCCCCAGCTGGCCCGGGTCTGTCCCGAAGCTGGTCCACACTCACCTTTGCACATATGAGTACTGCGAAGGGCAAAGCCTCAGCTTGTGCTCTGGGCTCTCCTCATCCTCTCCTGGTGTCTCGCCACCACGTGGGAATGCCACGAATGCAGGACCCTGCACGCAGAGGTAAGAATAGGAGATGTCGCTGGGCAATGGGAAGGTGCCTCGAGCTGGTACAGTCCCGCAGAGGACAGTCAGCCCCCACGCTCCTATGCCTTAGGGACCTTCCCGCCTTGGCTCCCTGGAGGACAGGAATGTTCTTTTCCTGTTTTCCAGCATCCTCTGCTTGTGGGTACTGGCTTCCCCTGTTCAAACACAGCTGTGTGGTCGAACAACAGTTATTATTATTATTATTGCTCTTTATTATTATTATGTCACTGGTTTTCCTCCACTTTGCTTCTGCTTTGAGCAGTGGCAATTTCAGTGCAGGACTGCAAAAACGTGCTGGAAAGGACAGCGGAGAGACAGAAACTCTGCTCTGGGTCATCCCTACAGTAATACTAAAAGCATGGTACTGGATTCCGCTCTGTCTGTGGCCAAGTAGCTGCTTCTTACGTACAACCACCAAACACTTTGGTCACGGAGGTGAATTCCATGATCACAATTGTGCTGTATTAAAACTGCTTTACAGAAGTGCCTTGCTGGAAACCGCTTAACTGGCATGGTTCTTCCTGCTTCTCCATTCCCCATCTATGGATGTGAGAAATGAAACAGAGCTTGTAGATCCTGCTGCCAGTGCCGGGTTAGTTCAGTGACACCAACCTGTGAGTGGGTGCGATGCACTGCTTGGTGTTTCCACCAGCTGTGCCACACTTACTAGGTATCAAGAAGCTTACTTTGAGAGCAAAACCTCGAGGAGGAGCAATGACCCATCCGATAACCAAGCTGAGTTGATGGAGTTTGAGAGCTGATTCATGTTTGGGCTTCCAAGTGCAGGACCTGAGCTTGAGAGCTGGAGCCCTTCCGGTGGCTGTCACATGGACACACTGGGCTTTGTGTGGAGTCAGTGTTTGCCGTGAGGAGTCTCCAGGCCAGCCCAGCCCAGGGCCAGGCAGCAGGGAACCCCTGGGGATGCTCTGAGGACACCTCTGAGATCAGATGACAGCGAACAGCCAGGGCCAGGTTGGCTGCCCCACCACCGAGTGCCACCATGGGGGTGAAAACTGGGTGCGAAGGAGCAGCCAAACTTTTAAACCTCACTGCTAAACCTAACCCAAACCTGTAATCCTAAACCTAACTCTACATCTAAGCCTAAAACTCAACCTAACTGAAAACCTAATCCCTAAGTATAACCTTAACCCAAACCCCTAAACCTATCCCTAGCTCTTAAACTTAATCCTAACCAGAACACTAAATATAACCCTAACCCCCAAGTCTAAACCTAACACTAACCCAATCCCTGCCCTTAACCCGAACACTAAACGTGACCCCTAAGCCTAACGCTAAAGCTACCCCTAACCATAGGCCTACCCCCTAACCCAAACCCTAAGCCTAAACCTAACTCTAAACCCCCTAACCTTAACTCTAACACTAACCCTAAACTTAACTCCTAACGCTAATGCTAACCCTAACCCAAAATTGCTCATGTACTGGGACGAGCAGTTTGTAATCCACCTCTATCAGCTGCTGCAGCTGTCTGAGGAGTGGCCACTCAGTCAAGTCCCAGAGAAACTTTTCCTTTAGGCACTGGGACCTGCCTGAAACGTCAGGAGCTGACACAGTAGCCCTGGAGAACATCGTGGCCTCACCATCCTTGGTCACCAGCCTCAGCTTTTCACGGTCCTTTGCCCTTACCCGTTTTCAACACGCACCTCTTCTGCTTGGGACATGACTGCTCCTCAAACCCCACCAATCACTGCTCCCCCGTTGCAGGACTCCTGCTGCTGCTCCCCGCCTGCAGCACATTTGGAAGCACAGCTCACATCGGCCGCAAGGGGACACAGAGAAAGAGACAGGTAGAAAATTTCACACAAAGATCATCTCAATGAGAACCGCTCTAGAAAGGATAAAACCTGCTCCTCAGAGCAGTGGACAAAGAGGAGGTTTCTTGCTGCTTACTGCAGAGAGAAATAGCACAAAAATTGTTATCTTTTATTCCTGAACTTCCTTTGAAAATGCTGCAGCAACTCATCACCAATGTGCCACGTGATGCTTCAAATCACACTGAGAACCATTCAGTATTAAATTCACTCCTTTACTAAAGGCTCAAGAACTTTGGGCAGAACTTCAGTTAAAAGCCTGAAATCCATTCTCAGTTTAACTGCTTCACTAAGGCAAGAGATTTGAACCCTATCTCTTTGCCTAGGTCCTTCCTATTCCTAACAAGTATCAACCTGCTTTTGGGTGGCAGGAAGGTATCCAAGGAGGACATCCTTATTCTTTTCTCACCTAAGAGTGTATCCTCTCCTCTTCTTTTCTCCCACTTGTCTGTTTCTATTATCAACATTCTGCAGCAGAGCCTATCTTTAACCACCCATCCCTGCAGCACCGAGCATGAAGCCCCAGGAGACACACAGGAAGGCCGCATATTTCCCTTTTCTAAATGTCCCTAACAAGCAATGCAATCCCCTGGGAAGGCTCCTGGCAGCAGGGAAAGCGCAGGGCCAGGATCCTGTAGAAGAAAAGCCGTCCTTCATGCTGCACTGCAGCCCCTGTGCTAATCCTAGGAGCTGGGCCAGTTCCTGCTGCCTGATGGGCACATGAGGTCAATATCCCAAACCCACTGATTTGGGGAGGTTTTATGCATGGAGGGAAAGCATTCCGTGTGAAACCCCCTCGGCGTATCTGCGTCATTCCTGCTGATGCTCTATAGGGACATCATTGTCCCCAGCCCTTCCCAGGGACCTCGATGCAAACGACGCCGTCCCCAGCCCTGCCACCACGGGCACAACCGTTTTAAGGGTAAAAGCCAGAAAGCAAAGCTGTGCCAAGGAGCTGTAGCTGAGCAGGCTGGTTTGAGGCCATTGCCTGCAGAAAATCAGTCCAGGGGAGGGAGGGTTTTCCTGAATCAAGAAGGGTGACGAGGGCACAGGACCAGGGCCGAGTTTTTCTCTGGATTTTCTTTTAGGTGGCAGAGAAATCTGACAGCACCAGAAAGGAGCTGGTAAAACAAATAGGTGTGTCCAGCAGCAAAAGGGCCGTAGCTCTAGCAATGGGACAGGCCCTGCTGACAAGAGGCTGCACAAAGGACCTTCTTTTAGAGATGAAAAGCAGTTTATGAGCTGGCAGGGCTCCCTGGGAAGGCGCTGGGGCTGCCAGCGTGGCCCTGGGAGGCAGGAGCTAAAAAGCCAGGATGGGGGGGAACAGAGAATCCTAGAATCACAGAACAGTTTGGGTTGGAAAGGACCTTAAGATCATCCAGTTCCAAACCTCCTGCTATGGGCACGGACACCTCACGCTAACCTGGTGCCTGCAGCATCCCCTGGGGCCGGAGCTGCAGTGCGTTTCTGGGAGGCCCATGGAAATGGGGTGTCATACAGGGGCTGCTCCCCAGGTCATGGGAGGGTCCCCAAAGGGATGGTTTATTTTGGGGATCCCCCCAAGCTCTGCTTACCAGGATGTTGTGTTTCTGGTGTCACCATTTGCACTTGCAGCCTGGGGCTAATGCTTGCTAGCTTATAGAGGTGTCCAAAGGCTTGAATGCTGCCTGAGCTGAATGCCACCCTCAAGCCTTCCTCGCTCCCATCCCAGGCACCTGCAAAGGGAGAGGCAAAATGCTGCTGGAGGGTTTTGCAGCCACTCAGAAAGCCCTGAAGGCAGTGCCCAAAGCAAGACCATGAATAACAGGTGTTGACCAAGACCTGACCAGTACACTGCATCTAGGGGTGCAGCATCCCCCAAGAGCCACAGGCCCCTGTCTTGCCTTCCTCCTCCTGTGTCCCCTGCAGAAAGTGGGGTCTGGCTCAGCAAAACCTCCTGGGACATCCAACCCAACACAGGAGGTGTATGTGAGCCAGAAGCTCGGCTGAGCCACCGGAGTTGATCAGAGGGACAAGCTGCACGGTGGCGAGGGCAGAGCAAGGCTGGGGAAGCCAGCAGCTCGATGCCGGGGGACTGGTGGTGGGACACAAAAACCAGCTTCTGCCCAGAGACATTCACGCTCCGGTTGAGTTTTGCTGCAGATGAGGGCTCCCCAGGACTGAACTGAAGCACTCCCAAGCTGGGGCTGAGCTGCGGTCATCTCTTTTAACTTATCCAAGACTAAGAAAAGATTAGTTTGTAATTAAAGCCATGGATCAGCACTGACAACAGCATTACTGCATGCAGCCACTTCACACCACATGAACACGCCTGCAGCTGACTGAGGACAAGACTAGCCCAAACCTCACAAGCAAGCAAATCTCTGTTTAGGGCTAGCCTGGGACCTTAAGGGGTATTTGGGAGAACAAGCAAGTGGTGATGCCTCTCTTGTGAGGGCACTGGGTTTGGTATATTCAACCCAGTATACCATTTCACTTCTTGGTAGCAAGGGCATATTGCCATCTTCCTTTCAATTTTGTGTCCACCAGGACCCGCACATCCTATTCTGCAAAGCTGCTTTCCGAACAGTTATTACCCAACATTTCCTGGTTCGTGAAGCCATCTCTAGTGGGAGCAGAGCTGGGAAACAGGGCAAGTGCCCTGTGCCTCCATCGCCTCCCAACAGAAAAGCCTTGTCTGTATGGACCACTCCTCTTTGTATCCCCTAGCCATAACCTCTGCCTTCCTCAGAATCCTGTGCTGGTCAGGAATGTCCAGGATGTCTGCATCCATGGCACCAGCTGGGCTCTGCAGAGCCAGGACTGCTGTGACTCTGTGCAAATCCACGTCATCCCCTGCATCCCAGTGGGATGTGTGGCGTGGCTGGTGCTTCCCTGACACCTTCAGTGGCTGCGTTTATGCTCTGAGAAGCCAAACCCCGGTGGTAACCACGCTCCTTACACCACCTCATGGTGCACAAGGCAGCGTGTACAGGAGACACAGCCGAGGGCGCATCATTGCAGCAAGGGTGGAAACCCTGGAGCTCCGTCCCTGACTGTTGCAGAGCTGAAGATTGATGTTTCAGTGCTTTTTGGATCCAGCCCTTAGGGAGCAGGATTGGCCTGCAGCTGCTGGGAGTCCTGGCCTAGGGGATTAACAATAAACCCCTAAGCCTGGCTCTGAAAGGTCGCCCGGCGTGTAACATTTAGAAGAACCTCAAAATGGTATTTCAAGGAGTATTTTTATTTTTTTCTGCACGGGAAAAGCAAATATCTAAGCTGCCATAACAGAAAAGCCGCCTTCCTGACTCTCCCCTGTGCATGGGGATTCATGAACGGTGGGGATGCGGTGGGAGGAAGCACGGGAGCAGAATGGCAATGGCCATGGCACTGTCGCCTTTCATTCATTAATGTCCCAGAGCCAGGGAGGATGCCGGAGCCATCCAGCATCCTTCATCCAGCATGAAGGATGGAGGAAAATGCGCAGGGCTTGCAGTCGACTGTTCCATCGTCACTCAGATCAAGCACCTCTTATCTCAGAAGGGAGTTATGAGGGGTGACGGATGCAGGAGCCAGCCCTTGGCATGTGCATTTAACACTATTTTGGGAATCTTATTGCGACCCCTTGAGCTCACCTGCAGCCGCACACTCTGTGCCCCTTGGGTTGCTCCCAAGAGAGGAACTGTGAATCTAAGGAGACAGAATTCAGGGTTAACCGTCCTAAATGGAGAGGGTAATGCCACAGAAGGAGGTGTGAATCTCTTCTGTCAACAGCTCTCACCTTCATAAAGCATCCCAAGGTTATGTGCAGCTGCCCCACGTGTGGCTCCAGCATCCTCCCTGGCTCTGGGACATTAATGAATGAAAGGCGACAGTGCCATGGCCATTGCCATTCTGCTCCCGTGCTTCGTCCCACCGCATCCCCACCGTTCATGAATCCCCATGCACAGGGGAGAGTCAGGAAGGGGGCATTTCTGTCATAGTAGCTTAGATATTTGCTTTTCCCGTGCAGAAAAAAATAAAAATACTCCGTGAAATAACATTTTGAGGTTCTTCTAAATGTTACACGCCGCGCGACCTTTCAGAGCCAGGCTTAGGGGTTTATTGTTAATCCCCTAGGCCAGGACTCCCAGCAGCTGCAGGCCAATCCTGCTCCCCAAGGGCTGGATCCAAAAAGCACTGAAACATCAATCTTCAGCTCTGCAACAGTCAGGGACGGAGCTCCAGGTTTTCCACCCTTGCTGCAACGATGCAGGATTCTGAGGAAGGCAGAGGTTATGGCTAGGGGATACAAAGAGGAGGGGTCCATACAGACAAGGCTTTTCTGTTGGGAGGCGATGGAGGCACAGGGCATTTGCCCTGTTTCCCAGCTCTGCTCCCACTACAGATGGCTATGAGGAATAGGATTCCCAGTGTCAGGCAGTAGTTACAGTGGCAGCTATAAAGCCTGTGTGACGAGATTGCCTTTCCTTCCATGGCTCTGTCTATAATTAAGCTGGGAATGGGGTTTCCTAAATGCGGTGCCTCAACTAGGGAATTTCTGGAGTGATTGCCGGCTGGATTTGAGCAAGAATTCCATGACATTTCCACACTCCCTGGCATCCTTCCCCCAGCCAGCAGCAGCACACTTAGGAGCCTCTGTTTATGAATCCAGACCTATACTGGGCAATTACTAATTTTGTACAGGGGACACAGCAGCGCAGCTCCTGGGAGTTGGTAAACCCCAAATGGGTGGGGATGGACCAAAGATGGAAAACAATCTGGATTTGGGGAGGATCCCCATCCCCTCTGGACTCCCCAGCCGGCTCCAGAGCACCCAAACATGGGGAGGGGCACCAGCAGAGAGGGGAAGAGAAGGGAGCGGAGGGAGTGCCAGGGCTGGAACAAAGGTTTGAACCTTAGGAAAAACAGCAAAATAAAGCCAGGAAGGTGAGGCTGCAGAGACGTCCATCCAGCCTTGGGGGTGGAACTCTTCCAGTAGGAAGAGTTTGGTTCACCGCATGCCACCCTGGGCGCTGCCACCCAGCACGGTTTCTTGCTGCCAGCAGAGAAGGGGCCTGACCTCATCACTCTGGTCCTGCCTCGGGCCTGCTCTGGACCAGAGCCCCACAGGTGGGCGGGCCAGCAGCACTGGCCGTTACTTATCATGGGAAAGATGGATGCGTGCCTTTAGCCGCTTGTGCGTTCCTTGGGTCCTGGATCTTGCCTGCGTTGAAGAGGCAGGGGTGGATGAACCTGGAAGCACAAAGTTTTGCTCAGGTATCTGCAGCCGCACTCTCAGCTGGCACCGGGGCTACCACAATCCCTATCCCAGGGGGAATGGAAGGTTTTATATCCCCAGAGCCAGGCAGCCACCACCCGAGCCGGCTGCTACAGCACAGCCTGGCCCTTCCGCCATCCCCCAGCCCAAGGGGACAACACGACAGCTCTTCGAGGCTGAAGCACCAACTCCCTCACTACCAATGCCTTCTCCAAGGCCTGAGGGGCGCTGGCCAAAGAAGGCTGCAGGAGTTCCTGGAAAGCAACACGCCACTGTGAGCCGGGCTCAGCAAAGGAGGAAGAGCCTGGCTTTAGGGAGCTGGAGGCACTCGCAGGAGCCGATGCATCCACTGCATCCAGAGGGGGCAAGGAGCAACATTTCAGATTCCCCTCCAACCCCAGGGGCTGGGGACTGGGGCAGCGAGTGAGGGAAGCAACTTGCCTTCGCATGGCAAGGCTCTGCATAGTCTCAGCACCAGCCCCTCAGGGCTGCCGAGCCCAGGCAGCACAGCCAGGTCTGGCAGGAAAGCAGCTGCCTAAATCTAACCCTGCCCTTCACCCCCGCAGAAGCCCCGTCCGCCCCGACTCACCTCCCAGCACGGGCGCGCTGCCACTTCTGGGCTGGCTGGTGTCAGTGAGACAGCTGGTGCTGGAATTGGCAGGCCCAGAAACCACCGATGTTGTGGTCGCGGACGCTGCCCCTGTGCGGCTGGTGCCCGAGGAGCCCTGGGCATTGGCTGTGCCCAGGGACATACCTTCCCCACTGGTGCTGGGGACCTCATCTGCTGGGAGGGAGCAGGAAATCAGGACCCACAACTTGCTGTATGGGACTACCCCTCAGCAGAGCCTCCCAACAGGAACAGCTCACAGATCTGGCCCTGGGGATCCTTGCCCATCACCCTGGCGACTGTGGGGCACGAGCTCTCCCACCAGAGTCTTCAGCAGGCTCTGAGTTTCAGACCCAAGGACCAGGCAGCACTGGCCCAGGAGGTTCCTTAGCCTGCCCTGCACAGACACCCCACTGCCCTGCCAGCCCGCGCCATGGCCGTCTCCTCCTTGCCGTGCCTTCACATTCCCACTCTGCCCTTACCCGCCTTATGCAACCGCTGCTGCGCTGCCTTCCTCTTCGCCTCTTATGATCTCTGCCATGATGGGGTAGCCGGAATCAGGCCCAGGAGGCTGCCAAGAGAGCAGTAGCTTAGTTCCTTCTCAGGGAAGCCGGCAGAGCCACTCTGAAGGAGGTGTGGAAGCAGGCTGGTGCCAGAGCCGGGAAGCCGTACCTGCTCTGGCAGCGGGCAGCACAGTCACACACAGCCCACCACACACTGGGGCAGGGGAGAGCATCACTTCCCACTCAGCCGAGGATGAGACCTCCTGCCCCAAGGCAGGCAGGTCAGCGTGCCCCCAGCCCTGCACAAATTGCACTGGGCACATTCCGTCCCCAGACGACGGCAAAAGAGGCTGCGAGACAGCGACGTACCAGCACCAGTGGTTCATTACCCCAGGGCACCCGCAGGCAGATGCTCCTCCTGTGTGGCCTTCCGTTTCCCTGCGATGGTGGTGGGCTCGGGGTCTGGTGCCGCTTCTCCTCAGCCCTCTCGACAGCTACAGGAGGAGACAAGTCAGGAGCAGCTCCCAGCAGGGGCGTTTGGCCTATACCAAGGGGGCTGCCCCTTCTCACTACTCTCTGGATCCCCTTCTTGGAGGGCAGAACCAGGGACACGGATTTCAGCCGCGGACAAGGCTGCGATGCCCTGGGGCAGCAGCTGGCCACCAGAGATCCATGGGGAAGCTGTCACAAGAGCCTGCTGGGGCTCCAAGGGCCAGCGGCCCCATCCCACCTCCACAGACACTCCTTGCCCGCTGCCCACCCGAACCACAGACCACACAAACTGCCAGACGTGGCCACATCTTGCACTGTGCCACAGGACCCTAGCCACAATGGGCACACGGGAGAAAACGCCACTGCCTCAGCACCAGCACGTTCCTAGTTTCCAGGGACACCTCAAGCTCATCCCACCTGCAGACCTGAGCTACCTCGTGTCCCACAGCTGGCCGGCACCAGTGGCCCACCCAACCCTGGCACAGAGCTGGGCCCCACCTGCACTCATCTTCCTCCATCTGCACGGCCCTGGTCGCTGTCACTGGCTCACGGCTCCATCGTCGCACCTCTCGTTCCCTGTGCAAGCAGGAGAGAGCCAGTTAGGGTCGGCCCCCTGCCCTGGGAGCAGGATGAGACCCAACACGCCAAGGACTCCCACAAGCATCCCTGCTGTGTTTCTTTGCCGTCTTTGCCAAACAGCAGAGCTCAGGGCAACAGCCTTGAGTCACCGCAGCAGCCTGAGCGTGGCTCCAGGTAGAGGAGCTGCACTGCTCCCCTCCCCTCCCCAGGGCCCGGGCTCGGGCAGCTCAGGGCAGCAGCCGGGGATCCCGGGTGGGAGCCGCTGCTCCTCACAGGGACCCACCCTGTCCTGCTGTTCCACAGCACCGCAGGGGAACAAGGCTGCACCCTGCGCTCTGGCCCAGGAACCAAACACGGGGAAGGCAGATGTGAACACAGACCGTTTATTTGACGCGGGGGACATAAAAAGTGGGAAGGTGAGCGAGGGAAGATTGCACCTTCGCAGCAAAGCGATACTAAAATGGTAGTAAAATCCCAAGATGACAACTGCAGTAGAAGAGAGCAGCGACAAGACAGCAACAACAGCCTAACAAGAAGAGAACAGCAGAACAACACTACCAAATCCAGAGCGTACCGAGGGCAGAGATGCACAACCATTCATCCAGCCTTGCCTGTGCAACTGTTCCAGGAGGAAGAATTGGATTCCCCCCGTTCCATCTCGGGCGCTGCCTCCCAGCACGGTTTCTTGCCCCCATCAGTCCGGGCCCGCCTCCCACCGTCTCCCCGCACCTCGGGCATTGCCTCGGCTCCACAACCGCTCCCACACGGCGCTGCCCCCGGCACAGCCACGTCTTCACACCGGATCCCCCACGGGCCTCCCAGCACAGACCGGAGCCGCACCCGGCCCTGACAGCGCCAGCTGTCACTCACTCGGTCACTCACTCACTCACTCGGTCACTCACTCACTCACTCGGTCACTCACTCACTCACTCGGTCACTCGGTCACTCACTCGGTCACTCACTCACTCGGTCACTCACTCACTCGGTCACTCACTCACTCACTCGGTCACTCACTCACTCACTCGGTCACTCACTCACTCGGTCACTCACTCACTCACGCAGCACTCACTCACTCACTCCCTCACGCAGCACTCACTCACTCACTCACTCACGCAGCACTCACTCACTCACGCAGCACTCACTCACGCAGCACTCACTCACTCACGCAGCACTCACTCACTCACTCACTCGGTCACTCACTCACTCACTCACTCACTCACTCCCGCTGCGCCTCCCCAGGACTTGGCTGCGCCTTGAGAGCGGCGATCTCGAAGCGCTTCCCGCCGCGCCGCGCTCGCACCACGGCCCCCTCAGGGAGGGGGATCCCGGCCGGGCGGGCTAAAATGGCCGCGGCCGCGGCTGCCACACAAGTGGGCGGGTGGGCGGGCAGCTGCGCTCCGAGCCGCCCCGCGCTGTTTGTCCATTGGCCCGGAGCGCTGAGCGCTGTGCTGTCATTGGCTGACTCCTCCGTGTCCGTCCCTGCGCATTGCCCGCCTCCCGTTCGCTTGGCAAAGTCCCTCCGGAGGGAAAGAGCGCGCTGTGGCCGGGGCCGGCGTCCCCTGGGCCGAGCGAGGCGGGAGCTCTCCGGCGGTGAGGGCCGCGGGAGCGGGTGTTGCGCTGTGGCCGGAGCGGAGGGGGGCGGGTGTCGGGTGTCGGGTGTCGGGTGTCGGGTGTCGGTGCGAGGGAGCGGGGCCGTGTCCGTGCGAGGGAGCGGGGCCGTGTCCGTGCGGGAACTGCGGAGCCGGGGTTGGCCGTGCAGGAGCTCGGGCGTGTATGGAAGGGAAGTGCAGCGGGGAGGATGTTGTGGGGGGTGCTGGCCGGGTGCGGGGTCAGAGGCGTGAGGTGGTTTCGGGGCAAGGGGACGAGAGGTTTGTGTGAGGATGTGCCGTGGTTCCGTGGGTCGGGCGAGCTCGGAGCAGGAGTCAATGGTGCGTGCGGAGGGGCAGGGGTAGGGCAGGCCCAGGGGTGAGGGGCGGGGGGACGGCTGCATGGGCGGTGAGGCCCGGGGTAGGTGGGGGTGTTCCATGGGGAATTGCAGGGGTTGCCCGGGGAGGGGGGGCGGAGCGGGGTTCCCGGGGTGCTGCAGGTTACCGGAGCGCCCCTGGAGGGGTTCGCTGGGGCTGCCGCAGAGCCGCAGCGCTCCCAGCTCTGCTCTTTGGGAGGTTCAGTGTTGCTGGTGAAGTGCTTCCCGTCAAGGTTGTGACCTGAATCGAGGTTTCGGTGTGGCCTTGAAACTGGATCAGAGCTCTCGTAAGCAGAGTGGCAGCTCATGTGTACGAGCAAGGGTTGTGCTCAGCAGCAAGCCCTTGGAGGTGATTTGGCCCTTGCCACGGAGCTTTGTAGCTCGAGAGATTTGCACGTGTTGGATCTGTGCAAAAGTAAGGAACTTCTTCCTTCTGTCCAATCTCAACTTCCCCTGTTTAAGTTTTAAGCCGTTACCCCTTGTCCTATCACTCCAGTCCCTAGTGAAGAGTCCCCCTCCAGCATCCTTGTAGGCCCCCTGGAGACTGGAGGCTCCCTTGTAGACTGGAAAGACAGCTCAATCTAGACTTGTTTCCAGGGAATGAAATGGCTTTATTAACCTTTGTATTTCTAAACTGCAGGCATGAGTACTAGTGATGGTAATACCCTAGTTTTCTGTTGCTGGGCTGGGAAGCAACCAAATGGTCGTATTCTCTGGACACAGTTTTGAGGTTAATGTTCTTGGTTTCCCAAAGGAAAATGTAATGATGCTGAGAGTACGTGGAACTGTAGTGGGAGTAATGATTGTCTGGATTTTGTGCTTCAAATATTGTAGTTGTGTGGCGTGTGCTTGTGGGATCCCATAAGCGTGTGTGTGTGCGCGTTTGTTGAGGGCAGACGGTGTTCTGTGTATTTTTCTTGTTGTTGGGTTCATGTAAAAGCTTTCAACGGGTAGCTGTTTAACATTTCGGGCATGAAAGGGTTAATGCAAAAGTGCGGTTGCCGGTGGGTATTTATGGTTGCTGCTGAAGCAGGCAGGCGCTATAGTTGCTGCCCAGCAGGACGGCTTTCGCAAAAAAAAAAAAAAAAAAAGGGGGGGGGGGGGCAGAGAGTAATGATGCTGTATTTAACCTGTCTAACCTGTCTACTTCTGAAGAACTGATAACCTGGGGGAGGGGGTATATTTGTGTCCTCCTGCCTGCAAAGTTTGTCAAGCCTTGCCATGAGCTGGACAGACGAATGGAAAAACCTGATGCCTCCGCTACAGGAGCTAACCGTGAATACCCCAAGCAGAATGAGATAGAGGAAGAGAAAGAACGAATAACTGCAAAACATCACTTGGGGGCAACTGAAAAGTAACATCCTGACTATGTGTGCTTGTAAAGTAGCTATTATTAGAGGTTGTGATTTTGTGTATAAAACCACCTGTATTTACTAGCCAGTCGCTAATAAGAAACTGCATTTTGTATTGTATAGATTTGTCACTTGTAAAAGAGATGTTAGAGTATGCAAATTTGCAGTAGCTGCTAGAAAAATGCTAAGGCAAAAGCTAGAAAGATTCTAATACAATGGTACTGTTATAAAGCAGGTAATGGAACAAATTAAGAGGGTGGGAGAATTCCAGTGGTAAGAAATTTCTTTGGCTAGTCCCTCGCTACCATCAGCATCTTCCAACATGCTGCTGCACCCTGTAATAGTTACTCTGCTAATGTAAATGTGTGTGTGCCTTGCTGTAGTGGCAACTTGTTACTGGATAAAACAAAAGTGGGGAGATGTGGAGGCAGTGTTCTCACGGGGGAATGCATAATTGGTACATACACTCTGAATAATCCTGAAAGATACAGCAAGGCCATGAGAGGCCCGAAGAAGCTTAAGCAAGCAAGATAAGAGCCTGGAATTCACCAAGTTAATGAGAACTGTGGACTGTTGGCAAGCTTCCAAGGTTGAGTTCTCACACCTGTGTTTAACCAATTACATGCTAGTCACTAAGGGTCTTCAAGGCACATATCCAGTCATAATATGCCAAATCACTGTAAGTGCTTCAGCCGGGGCCTTGGCTCAGCTAAACAGACTGAGTTGCTGAGTTGCTAAGCAGACAAATACTACATCGAAGGCAATTCCTGATTTGTTGTTTAATGTTGACTCTCTAAGACATGCAACACTACAGAACCTTTTGTTGTTGGAACAGGGACATGGATGTGAAGAGTTTGATGGAATGTGTTGTATGAATCTTTCTGGTCATTCTAATTCGATACATGCACAGCTGAAAACCCTGGCTCAGCTTATCCAGCAACTGCAAGTGAGCAATGACTTAGGGATAACTAAATGGTTGTCCTCATGGGGCATTACAGGTTGGCTTAAAACACTGCTATTTGAAGGACTGCGCTTATGTATCATTGCTATTTTAATCACTGTAGTTGTTAGACTTGCTTATAGTTGCGTGATGAAACAGGTGAACAGAACAACCCACACTGTTTTGCTTGCACAAAGAAAAAGTGGGGAATTGTTGCAGAATGGCTGCAAGAGCAAGGCCATGGATCCTTAGAGGCCTTGTGTGAGCAAGGCAAGGTGTAGGCCTCACAGGTAACCGGATACCGGATGTGGGAGGAGAATGTGAAGGAAGCTGTGTAGAACTAACGAATACTGTTCTGACTAGTAGGCGTGGCTAAACACCATGTGGATATAAGCGAAGTGCGCCACAAATAAAGTAGAAGTTTGCTTATCACCCATATTGGGTTGGCGTGTCTTGCTTCTCCTCGCCGCTTACACTTCTGCAGGACCTTTCCAAATGCCGGTTTCCAAATCCTTATACTGGACCAGAACACCCAGAGTTTTAGTCATATAACCTGAACCTAATGCCTGACCATGTATTATGGCCGGGGGATCATTAAAGTCTCCTGTCAATCGCAAAAAATTCATAACATATACAGCTTTCTGTATCCTTGCTACCGGTGTAAGTCCTTCCCCCGTTTTTTGTTATTCCAACAGTTGTTTCAAAGTTTGATGTGTTTGTTCAATAATAGCTTGTCCTGTAGGAGAATAGTGTCAATAGTAACATGGGCATATTTCAATTTCCCGAAAGAGGGTACACGAGTCACATCCATTTGCCAAAGCTGAAGAGGCTGGAGGCCTCGAGGGTTGACTCCAAGGCCTATACCTGCTGCTTGGCCTTGGCAATCGGGACAAGATTAGTGATTTTTGTCATGATGTGATCTAAGGCCTCATACTGAGCTTTTGATAGAACTCTTTTGTTCTGCCTTTGACTCACCCTTTAAAAGGGGCATGAGATCAGTCAGATCATCATTTGAGATTTGAGCTATTTTCGAATTTTCAGGGATGTTGACCGGAGGAGCATGCGTTTGCACCATGATCCCAATATTTCCAGTATAGTCAGCATCAATTACACTGGGTAATACAAAGATTCCTTTCCTTGATGTTGATGATTGTCCCAGTAGCAAAGCACATAACCCATGACCAAGGGGCCCATTTAATTTAGATGGAATACAATGAACAGAAGTATCAGTTATGGTAAAATCTATTGCTGTTGCCACGTCCACTCCGGCACTCCCTGTGGTGGCGGAGGGGATGCAGTCCAGACACCCTGATTTTGTGTTGTCGTGCGGGGTGGCATCGCACTCACATTCAAGTTTCCCAACAGGGTTCTGTCTTTTTTAAACTTTGAACAACATTCAATTGTCTTGTGGCCAAATTTGTCACATTTAATACATTTGTCTGCAAGACCAGTAACACCACCCTGAGGGGGTCGGGTTGCTGAACTAATTTTCTTTACAGTACACTGCTTTTTAAAATGTCCCATCCGTCCACAACTGTAACATCTCGTACCTTTAGGATCCCCACGATCACCCTGACCTTGTTGTAGAAGGGATTTAACAGCAGCGGTGAAGGCAGTAGCCATGTATCCAGCCTTTTCCTCTGCTGTGCCCACTTCAGAACATGCATCCATCATTTCTTGAAGACCAGCAGATTTTGGCAAAACCTGCAAAATATGCTTACAAGCTGGGTTAGCATTTTCCATAGCCAGAGACATAAGCATCGATTCTTTAGCATTAGATGCCAGATCAATATTCTTTTCGATAGCCTCTGTCAATCTGTCAATAAATTGCATATGGGGCTCAGGAGGTCCCTGCTTTACTGATGTATATGAAGGATTAGGCTTTCCTGCTTCCGGCACAGCTTTCAGAGCAGCTAAAGCCAATTGCTGTGCTTGCTGTAAAACTTCAATTTTCATACAAGCTTGTACTCCATCAGGGTGAAATTGTCCCTTTCCCAATAACATTTCAGATGAAACACTGTGCAAAGGGCGATGAGGATTACACTCTTAATTCTCATCTGCAGCCCTTGCAGCAAGCTCCTCAAACCCACTTTTAAAATGCAGGAGCTGTGAAGGAGTTAATAAAATTGCAGCCACTCTGAGACAATCATTTGGAGTTAGAACATTACTAGAAAAGAAAGCAAACATCATTTGCTGGGTATATGAGGAAGACAACCCATACTAATTGCTCCCTTAATTTCTTTCACAGCTTTCCAGTCCATAGGAGTCCAGACAGACTGTCCCTGAGGATTTATAATAACAGGGAATGCAGTGGGAACATCTATCGGTAAAACAGTACCGTCTATAATTGGCATCCTGAATGCAGCCTCGCCATCTCATGGCACTCGGATTGGCTTTATTAGATGTAGGAGTCGGTGGTAACGGCACATCACACGGACTGATTTTATCTGGGTTTTCCGGTTTTTCTGTTTTTTCCATTTTTTCTGGGGCTTGCTCCCTCTCCTCCCCCAACTTGTCCAGACGATCCCGCAAGTCCTGCAATTGCTTATCTAAGGATTTCGTCCATTGTCGCCAGTTCCACTCATTTTGCAGCTCCAGTGGGAGCGATGCAAGCGGTGGTTTATGTGGTGGAGGTGGGTATTTATTCGGAGTTACACTCTCCTCCTTAGGAGACTCCCACCCCAGCAAAAATTCTTGGGGACTAAGTTCAGGGGCAGTAGCGGCACGAAAAGGGTTAACATCAGTTTGTTTCATTTCCTCACTAGCCCCTACAGGCTCCCGAGTATCAACTGGAGCTACCGCCGATAAAGGCGTTGTCGACACAGGATAGGGGAAAGGCGCAGGGTCCTCAAACATTCGTACCTTACTGCGTGCTGGTTTTTGACCAGAATGTTTTATGCCCTAAACAGACGACACTACCATGGCTGTAGCACCGGGTGCTGAATCTAATATAGGTGCCGAGCCCTGCTGTTGTGAAGGCGAGTCAGAGAGAGCTGTAAAAACAGATTTTGCCGCCTGTTTGCGGCTAGAGTCCCTTTTAGTAGTAACCAGGGGGCAGCAAGAGACTTCGCCTCCTTAAACCCACAAGTAACTTGATCCCACAGGCATGCCCCAATTTTTTTCCTTACTTTTTTCTTTACTTAATTGACTCCCCATCCTAACCCTCTTCCAGACCCCGTCGGCTCTTACCTTATTTGCACTGCGCAGTGTCTTCTGGGCTCACTAGGCTCTGTTCCGAGGCGTCTACCTCCCGACCCTGGTCCTGCCGGATCGAACCCAGCCGACGTCCCTGCGGCTCCACGTTTTCCACTTTCTTCAGTGCCACGCACTTTAATTCTTTCAGCTTCAATATGAAAAATATGGGGGGTCCCTGTTTGGGCGCCAATTGCCGCAGAATATACATGGACTCAGTCAGAGATCAATATGATCAGACAAAAAGTCGTTTATTACAAAGCCTTAACCCCTTAAATACTATTTCTACTTGCACTCACAGTGATTTGGCATACTATGATTGAATACATGTCTTGAAGACCCTTTGCAACTACCATATAATTGGTTAAGCACAGGTGTGGGAACTTGACCTCGAAAGCTTGCCAACAGTGCACAGTTCTCATTACATCAGTGAATTCCAGCTTCTTCTTATCTTGCTTGCTTAAGCTTCCTTGGGCCTCTCACGGCCTTGCTGTATCTTTCAGGATTATTCAGTTTATGTACCAATTATCCATTCTCCCGTGACAACACTGTCTCCGCAGGGAGCCAGCGTGGGCCTGAATCTGTAATGACGCAAGCACATCTTCGTTCCCAAGTTAGCAGTGGTACTGGACCTTCCCAATTTCCTTCCCAAGCTTTTACCATAACCTTAATTTAACCTTCATATTCGAGTATTCCGGTTGACATGGTTTGCATGTGTTTCACAATGGGAGGAATCACACTGTCACCAGGCAAGCACAAAAAAATTCATGACACTTTGGACCTTTACCAATTTACTTACTGGCTGTTCTGAGTCCCCATTTTCTTTATTTTTGCAAATATGTCTTGATAGTCGGATGGGTGCGCTCGACAACGGCTTGTCCTGTGGGTGAGTGGGGAATGCCAGTGACATGTTGGATTCCCCAAGTTTGCAAAAAAATTTCAGTCGATTGTGAAACATATGCTGGACCATTGTCCGTTTTTATTTGTCCTGGGACTCCTAAAGTAGCAAAGGCATGACGAAAATGAGTTTGCACATGTCTAGAAGTTTTTCCTCCCAAAGCGGTCATACAAACTGCCAGAGAAAAGATGTCCATAGAAACATGAACGTATTTTAGTTTGCCAAATTCAGGGATATGTGTGACATCTGTTTGCCATATTTGAAGTGATTGAATACTTCTGGGGTTAACCGACAACGTAGGACCCTTAGTGAGTTGTTGACAATCAGGACAGGCTTGTATGATAGCTTTTGCCTCTGCCATTGACAAGTGAAACCACCGTTTTAGGACCTTTGCTGATTGGTGGAAAAAATTCACGAGAAATTCGAGCTTGTTGCCATACGTTGGGCACAGGTGACACACTGACAGGTTGAGTTAAATGGTCTGCTCTATCATTTCCTTCTGCATAGAATCCTGGCAAGTTTGTCTGACTGCGATGGTGACATATATAGTGCACTTCTGTTCTTTGTTTTAACAACAACCATAACTGTTTCATATTGCTAAACAAGGTTTCAACTGCAACCTGTTTCAAATAAGCTTTTTCTAATGGTTGCGCAACTCCTACTACATACGCTGAGTCTGAAATCATATTGATTGGACATGTGTTCCATCGTTTAAACACCTCAGTCACTGCCTTCAGTTCTACAATCTGGGGTGATCCCTCAGAAAAAACTATATGTGATTTCCACTGGCCCTGTTCCTGCCATGTAGTAGCTGCTTTGCCTGATTTTCCACTCCCATCTGTAAAGACTGTGATACCATTCACAGCTTTGAGATTGTACTTGGGTTTTTCCTCTATACATTCCTGCTGAATAAAAGTCAATATTCGATGGCTAGGATGACGGACCTTGATTGCTCCATCAAATCCTGCTAGAGCTATCTGCAGTGCTACACTATTCTGCACACACCATTGCAAATACTGTTCTGTCATAGGAATAATTATGGTTTGGCATTCTTTACCAGACAGGTCTATGATACGATCCCTTCGTTTCATATTTAACTTACTTAGCAAATGTTTCAGCTCTGGTCACGATGTTTTTTGATGGTTGATGTGACAAAAATTGGCACTGAAGAATTTTCAGTTTCTCCTTATCAGATTCAACCCATTGCATGGTTAATCCTACTGGCTGGAAATCATTACTGACAATCAAAAATTCAGTAGGAACTCCATTCATCACACGATGTGCCTGTCTCTCAATGCGGCTTCAACCATCACTATTGCTTGCTTTGCTGCTGGTGTTAATTGTCTGGGTGCATTGAAGTCTGTGTCACCCTTCAACAATGCAAGCAATGGTTCTAAACTTTTGTTGTCAATTCCCAATAATGCTCGAATCCAATTGATATTCCCTAACAAGACTTGCACATCGTTAAGTGTATGGATATTGACCTTGATGGCTAATTTCCTGAGGTTCAGTGGTGTGATCTAAGATTTTCCAACCCAAATATTTCCATGGTGTGGTATCCTGAACCTTTTCGGGGCAATTTGCAATTTATGTTGTTGCAACACTGAACACAATTCTTTATTTTAGTTTAACAGCTTCTAGGTTATTTTCTCAGCCACCAGTATACCATCCATATAACGATACACTAATAATTGGGGGTGTCTTTCCCAAAATGGACGCAGTTGCTACATCAACACAACCTTGACATATAGTTGGTGAATTTTTCATGCCTTGTGGCAATACCACCCATTGATATCTCTGCATGGGTCCTTGTTTGTTTATTACAACGTGCTTCCAACTCTTTGAGTACCAAAGACGAACGAGAAAATTTCTTCAGACGTATTGACACGAACTGGAGACACGTGGCTGACTTTAAACTTCATCACTGATTGTGAATTATCTACATAATTTTAAACTTTCCTTATTTGACAGACTTCAAAAGTATTTTGAGTCATAAAAATTCAAGCGTGGTTTTCACTGTAGGTCAATTTTTTATTTCTTTCATTTTGAAAATTCTGGCAGTAGCTGTTCAGAAACATTCCAAACCACAATGAGCAGTGCTGGAGGTCAGGACTGCAGTGCGTTTGCAGAGCTGTGTGTGAAGAGGAGCATCCTGACTGTGCTGTGCGTGGCCATGCGCACCAAACAGGCCGGCTACCGTGAGCCGCAGTACCTGGCATGCTCTCTGCTGGCACTGGGCACTTGGGTAAGTTCATTTGGGAAACTGTATCTGCACTGTAATGCCGATGTTTCGGGATCTTACTTCCTAGCTTTGATTACCCATACCAGTACCACCTAGTTCTCTGGGTTTTCTGCAGAAGCAGAGAAGAGAAGGCTGCGTGGAGACCTCATAGCAGCCTTCCAGTATCTGAAGGGAGCCTACAGGGATGCTGAAGAGGGACTCTTCATTAGGGACTGTAGTGATAGGACAAGGGGTAACGGGTTAAAACTGAAACAGGGGAAGTTTAGATTGGATATAAGGAGAAAATTCTTTCCTGTTAGGGTGCTGAGGCACTGGAATGGGTTGCCCAGGGGGGTTGTGAATGCTCCATCCCTGGCGGTGTTCAAGACCAGGTTGAATGAGGCCTTGGGTGATAGGGTTTAGTGTAAGGTGTCCCTGCCCAAGGCAGGGGGGTTGGAAAGAGATGATCTTAAGGTCCTTTCCAACCCTAACTATTCTATGATTCTAAAACAAGTCCCAAAACACCCCAAAACTAACTTGTCCTGCTTCTCCGAGGGGATACAGGATCAGAGCCAGAAAACAGGCCAAAAACAGGACAAAATTGCCCCAAAACCAACTTGTCCTGCTTCTCCTGTGGGATACAGAAACAGAGACCCAAACCAGACCCAAAACAGGACAAAAACAGCCCAAACCCACCCCAAAACCACCTTGTCCTGCTTCTCCTATGGGATACAGGGTCAGAGCCCAAAAACAGACCCAAAACAGGCAAAAAACAGGACAAAACCAGGGCAAAAGACACAAACCAACCCCCAAAACAGGCCCAAACCACCCCAAAATCACCTTCTCCTGCTTCTCCTATACGATACAGAGTAAGAGCCCCAAACCGGACCCAAAACAGGACAAAAACAGGACAAAACCACCCAAAACCAGCCCCAAAACACTCCCAAAACACCTGAAAACCACCTTGTCCTGCTTCTCCTGTGGGATACAGGGTCAGAGCCCCCCAAAAGAGGCAAAACAGGCCAAAACCAACCCAAAGCACGCCAAAACCCAGCCCAAAACCACCTTGTCCAGCTTCTCCTGTGGGATACAGAGCTGCAAAACAGGCCAAAACCAAGCGAAAACCAGGACAAAAGATACAAACCAACCCCCAAAACCAGCCAAAATCACACATAAATCACCTTGTCATGCTTCTGCTATGGGATACAGGGTCAGAGCACCAAAACAGACCCAAAACAAAACAAAAACAAAGCAAAACACCCCCAAAACCACCCCAAGATCACATTGATCTGCTTCTCCTGTGGGGTACAGGGTCACAGCCCCAAAACAGAGCAAAAACAACCCAAAACACCCCAAAACCCATCCCAAAACCACCTTGTTCTGCTTCTCCTATGGGATACAAGCTCAGAGCCCCCAAACAGCCCCAAAACCAGTCAAAACCCACCAAAACAGCCCCCCAAAACCCCAAAACCACCTTGTCCTGCTTCTGCTATGGGATACAGGGTCAGAGCCCCCCAAAAGAGGAAAAACAGGCCAAAACCAACCCAAAACACCCCAAAACCCAGCCCAAAACTACCTTGTCCTGCTTCTCCTGTGGGATACAGCGTCAGAGCCCAAAAAGCAGACCCAAAACAGGCCAAAAAAAAACCAAAAACACCCCAAAACCCAGCCCAAAACCACCTTGTCCTGCTTCTCCTATGGGATACAGGGTCAGAGCCCCAAAACAGACCCAAAATAGGCTAAAACCAGTCAAAACCCACCAAAAAAGCCTCAAAACACCCCAAAACCACCTTGTCCTGCTTCTGCTATGGGATACAGGGCCAGAGCCTCCAAACAGCTCCAAAACAGGCCAAAACCAACCCAAAACATCCCAGGAACCCAGACCAAAATCACCTTGTCCTCCTTGTCCTATGGGATACAGGGTCAGAGCCCCCAAAAAGCCCCAAAACAGGCTAAAAGCAGTCAAAACCCACCAAAACAGCTCAAAAATAACCCAAAACCAACTTGTCCTCCTTCTCCTATGGGATACAGGGTCAGAGGTCCAAAACAGCCTCAAAACACAACCAAAAACCACCCCAAGGCCACCTTCTCCTACTTCTCCTATGGGACACAGGGCCAGAGCCTCCAAACAGACCCAAAACAGGCCAAAAACCAGCCCAAAACCACCTTGTCCTGCTTCTCCTTTGGGATACAGGGTCAGAGCCCCAAAACAGGCCAAAAAAACCACAAAACACCCCAAAACCCAGCCCAAAACCACCTTGTCCTGCTTTTGCTATGGGATACATGGTCAGAGCCCCAAAACAGCCCGAAACCAGGACAAAACAGTCATAAACCCCCAAAAGAGCCCCAAAACACCCAAAACCACCTTGTCCTGCTTCTGCTTTGGGATACAGGGTCAGAGCCCCAAAACAGACCCAAAACAGCCTCAAACCACCCCAAAAACCACCCCAAGGCCACCTTCTCCTGCTTCTCCTGTGGGACACAGGGCAGAAACGTAGAACAGGACAAAACCAGCCCCAACACCAGCCCAAAACCACCCTGTCCTGCTTCTGCTATGGGATGCAGGGCCAGAGCCTCCAAACAGACCCAAAACAGGCCAAAAACAACCCAAAACACCACAGAAACCCAGACCAAAATCACCTTGTCCTGCTTGTCCTATGGGATACAGGGTCAGAGCCCCCTAAAAGCCCCAAAACAGGCTAAACCCAGTCAAAACCCACCAAAACAGCCCCAAAACCTGGCCCAAAACCACCTTGTCCTGCTTCTCCTATGGGATACAGGGTCAGAGCCCCAAAACACCCTCAAAACACCCCAAAAACCAGCCCAAAACCACCTTGTCCTGCTTCTCCTGTGGGATACAGGGTCAGAGCCCCAAAACAGGGGTAAAAGAACCCAAAACACCCCAACGCCCAGCCCAAAACAACCTTGTCCTGCCTTTGCTATGGGATACAGGGTCAGAGCCCCCAAAAAGCCCCAAAACAGGACAAAAACAGTCAAAAACCCCCAAAACAGGCCCAAAACACTGCAAAACCCACCTTGTCCTGCTTCTCCTGTGGGATACAGGGTCAGAGCCCCGAAACAGACCCAAAACAGGCCAAAAGCAACCCAAAACACCCCAAAACCAACCCTAATGTTGGAAAAGGGCAAAGCCTTTATGATAAAACAATAATACAGAATAGTAGAAATGATTATGTTTGAGAAATTTATAAATCAATAGGGGGGTTTTGTATATTAGAAAATGTTGTAACTTTGCAATTTTGTGTCACGGCTGTTCTGTAACCAGTGTTGCAGAACACTGTAGCAAAAACCTATGTCTATGGGTGGATTTAGAAAGGCATGTACTGGAGACTATACCCAAGTAGAACCTATGTGTATGGGTGCATTAGAAACGCATGTACTGGAGACTATACCCAAGTAGAACCTATGCATAAGGTAGCCAGAAGAGCATACCAGAAGCTGTAAGAAAATGCTAGCGTCCACACAAGGGTTGGGATATATCCAAGTAAGGAAAAGGTAAAAGAGGACAACCTGAGGAAGACTTCTTACTTCATCTGAGGAAGACTCCTTCATCGGAACGACCACCAGGCGACTGTGCAAGCGTAGAAGAGGCTGATGTCGTAACATTCCTGATGTGGCAGTCCTTAATGCATATGCATTAGGTAATGTTGTAATCCGTGTTAAATATGTATAAATTGCGAACGCGATGTGATGAGGTTGAAACGAGATTTGGGTGCGTACCCCTGGTTTCCCAGCGCTGCAATAAATCACCTCATATAACCATTCCGGTGGTTATGTGTTTGTTCCCACACTAACATTTTGGTGACCCAGATGGGACCTCGCGGGCATTGCTGAGGTGGATCGCGTCTCGATCCTGCTCCAGCCGGCACCGAGAGATTCTTGGGGAGCCATCGACCGCAACCGACCTCCGCTGCTCACGACGGACCTCTGACACGGTAAGAAAGGTGCTTTTGATTTGGGTTATGGTACCGATTTCTAGTAAATGTATGGTATTGACCTTTGGTAAAGGTCTGGTAAAAGCCTGCCTGTTATACGCAGCGAAAAAGCTGCGTTTGGCTGGGCTAGTAGTAAAGCCTGCCTGTTAGACACGGCGAAAGCTGCGCTTGGTTGGGGCTAGAGAGCTCTCAGGGTAAAAGCCTAGGCGCCGTCCGTTAGACAGTAGCGAAAGCTCTGCAGGTTCGGCAAACGTGGTTTGGTATTGGTATTGGTATTTGTGCTGCAGGATCAGCATCTGTCTGTATAAATTGTGTAACACTGGGGTGTGTGTGTGTGTTGTGAGAGAAACTTGTTTTAGAGATCTCTGTATTTACAAAATGCCGTCGATTCCTAAGTCGTCTACATTAGGTTGTATCTTAAACCATTGGAAGGAGGGTGGATTCGGGCAAAGTATGCGGAAAAGTAAACTGATTATTGTAATGTCTGGTGGACGCAATATGAACTAGAAGATCAGGAAAAATGGCCTGAGAATGGAACTTTACAGTATAATACTATCTTGCAGTTGATGTTGTATTGTAAAAGGGAAGGAAAATGGGATGAAGTACCATATGTGGATCTTTTCTTTACCTTAAGAAACAATGATAAGTGGCAGAAATCTTGCAGAATAATGGTTGTTAAGGCAAGCAATGCTGGAGAGTGTAAGGGTTGTGCTGGAGAAAAGGAATGTGTGAAATGCCTTGCCTTAGGGAATAGTCGACATCAAAAGGATGAGGAAGATTTCAGTTTGTTAGTAGCTCCGCTATTGACAAATGAAGAAAGGGGGGAGCAGGAGGAAAGTGATAGTGATCTTGAGAGTGAGGAAGGGTGTGAAAATAGGGGAGGTCAAGAAATAAATCCCCCTGTCACCCCAGTCTCACACAGAACTCGCCGGAGGGGAGGGCGAGAAGGAAAAGCACAGCCTCAAGCAGCTAGTGCGGTGCTTGCTCCTTTAAGGCAAGGATTCGGAACTGGGGGACCAGTGTACGTTAAAGTACCTTTCTCTCCCAGGGATTTGGTTATATGGAAACAATCAGCAGGAACATATAGAGAAAATCCTGATAAAGTAGCTCGAGTAATGAAAATGGTTATGAAAACTCAAAACCTGGACTGGGATGATATACAAGTGCTTTTAGATACCCTTATGGACTCGACAGAAAAAGAGATGGTGCTGCAAAGTGCTTGGGAGAGGGTCTGGGAAGATATAAGACAGGGATCAGTTACGGGAAATATAGATGAAAACTTCCTGATGGAAGACCCGATGTGGGATTATAACACACAAGGAGGAATGAGAAATTTACGGAGATTTCAAGACTGGGTAGTTTTCGGAGTACAACATGCTATGCCCAAAATGATAATTTGGTCAAAATTGTATAATGTTAGACAAGAGAAGGCAGAATCACCATCTGCCTTTCTAGAGAGACTTAAAGAGACAGCAAAGAAATATAGAGATTTAGATGTGGAAACGGAACAGGCTAAAGCACAATTAGCCTTGATTTTCCTGGGGCAGTCTCAAGATGATATCAGAAAGAAACTGCAAAAACTAGAAGGGGCAGATAACCTGGACAGACTGTTAGAGGTGGCTTGGAAGGTGTATAATAATCGGGGAAAAAGAGAGCTCCTGGAGACAACAACAGAGTTTACTGGCAGTGATACAGGGAACAGAACAAGGTTTCCCTAACCCTAGGGGAAGAGGACGAGGAAATATGCGAGGACGGGGACGAGGCAGAGGATTTTATAATCCAAGGATGGGAATGAGCACAGAAAGAATAGGATATAATCAATGCGCACTTTGCAAGCAAGAAGGACATTGGAAAAATGAATGTCCATCCGGGGGGGGCAGTTCATGTCTCCAAGAAATCCTTTTGCAGGATCCGACATAGCTAAAACAATGGTGTTGGGGGAATTTGATAATCAGAGCTGACTAGGCCAAGTAGAAAATAAGGAGCCCCTTGTAAAAATCCAATTAGGAGTGTAAGAAGTAAAATTTTTAATAGACACAGGGGCCACTTATTCAGTTTTAAATGATTTGCACGGAAGAATAGGAAAGAAAACAATGACAATTGTGGGAGCCACAGGGAAAGAACCCCTGCAACCCCTAGACTTACGATTTAGAGGAAAAGAATTGACACATGAATTTTTATATGTGCCTGAATGTCCCATTCCTCTATTGGGATGGGACTTATTAAGTAAATTGGATGCTACAATTGCTTTTGAAAACAGCGAATTGATAATGCAAATCCCTGAATCCAAAGCAGGACAGATTCTAGTTCTCAAAGACAAATCTATTCCACAAATTCCAAAAGAAGTGGAACAGGCTGTAATACCGACAGTTTGGGAAACCAAAATCCCAGGAAAATCAAAAGCAGCTCAGCCAATAGTAGTAGAATTAAAAGACGGAGATAAACCAGTAAGGATTAAACAATATCCATTAAAACTAGAAGCAAGATATGGAATTATAAAAACAATTGAGAAATTTTTAAAATACCAAATTTTAGAAGAATGTGAATCAGAATATAACACGCCAATTTCCCCGGTAAAGAAACCAAACTGTGAGTATAGATAAGTACAAGACTTGAGGGCAATAAATGAAATAACAAAAGACATCCACCCGGTGGTGGCAAACCCTTATACATTGCTAACATCTGTGAAGGAGAAATATAAATGGTTTACAGTAATTGATTTAAAGGATGTCTTCTTCTGCATTCCTCTTGATAAAAATAGCAGGAAACTGTTTGCATTTGAATGGGAAAATCCACAGAATGGATGGAAAACACAATTGACATGGACCAGACTTACACAAGGATTCAAGAACAGTCCGACCCTATTTGGAAACCAATTGGCCAAGGAATTGGAAGCATGGACCACCCAAGGAGAAATACAGGTACCAAGATCACAATACCTTGTGTTACAATATGTAGATGACATTTTTATTGCAACAGAACAAAGGTCCCAGTGCATAAAGGTGACAACTGAAATTCTGAATCAGCTAGGCTTGAATGGTTATAAAGTCTCAAAAGGCACAAATTACATGCATGACTGTGCTGTATCTGGGATGTGAGAATTCACAAGGGCGGCGAAAACTGGGAATAAATCGCATAGAGGCAATCTGTGCCATCCCAGAACCACGAAGCTTGCATGAACTAAGAATATTTTTGGGCATGACAGGGTGGTGCAGATTATGGATAATGGACTATGGACTTATTGCCAAACCCCTGTATGAAGCCCAAAAATCACATGCCTTTGTTTGGGACAAACCACAGAAAGCGGCCTTCAAAAATCTGAAGGAGGCGTTAACAAAATCACCGGCATTGGGACTCCCAGATTTGACAAAAGGTTTTCAATTGTTTGTCCACGAAAGACAGAGGTTGGCAATGGGAGTATTAACTCAGAAACTCGGAAGCTGGAAAAGACCGGTGGGATATTTCTCAAAACAACTGGATCCGGTGAGTACAGGATGGCCCTCATGCTTAAGGGCAGTAGCAGCAGCTGTCATTTTGATCCAAGAAGCTAGGAAATTAACTTTGGGAAAACATATCGATGTGTTTGTGCCACATATGATAACCACTGTTCTAGAACAAAAAGGGGGGCATTGGTTGTCCCCTAGCCGGATGATGAAATATCAGGCAATCCTAATGGAACAGGATGATATAAACTTGAGAACTACTAATCTGCTAAACCCAGCAGCTTTTCTAGGAACTGACCTAGAAGAAGGAACTCTTGAACATGACTGCATAGAAGTCATCAAACATACATATGCAACCAGAACGGACTTAAAGGATGTACCTCTTGAACGACCAGACTGGGAACTCTTCACAGATGGAAGCAGTTTTGTGGAGAACGGGACACGATACGCAGGGTATGCTGTGACAACGCAACAAGAGGTAGTCGAAGCCAAAGCACTGCCTCCTGGAACATCGGCCCAATGGGCAGAATTAACAGCTCTCACAAGAGCGTTGGAACTGAGCAATGGCAAAAAGGTAAATGTATGGACAGACTCAAAATATGCATTTGGTGTGGTACACATTCATGGAGCATTATGGAAAGAACGGGGACTTTTATCCTCACAAGGGACTAACATAAAGTATCAAAAGGAAATTTTAGAATTAATAATTGCTGTGCAAAGACCTAAACAGGTAGCCATCATGCATTGCAAGGCGCATCAAGGAGGAACTTCAAAGATATCTGAAGGAAATACACTGGCAGATCAAACGGCCCGACAAATAACCTGGAGGGTATGGAACATGATGGCTTTGATACCTCCGAAGGTAAGCCCGCTCCACACCTATCTTCCATAAAGTCCAAACTATTCGAAAGAAGATGAAAAGTTAGCAGGACTCTTAAAAGCCCAAAAGAACTCTGAAGGGTGGTATGTAACAACAACAGGACAAGTAATAGCGCCACCGACAATAATGCAGAAAATTCTACAAACTGAACATCAGAAATGTCATTGGGGTGCAGAAGCATTGGTAACTTATTTAAGGTACAAAAGATGAATCAACAATAAAGAGACAGATCAGTAAAATATGTCAGGAGGCTAAAATAAAATGGCCACAAGCATTACCTATAGCTCTGCTAAGAATCAGAGTAAAACCCAGAAGCAAAATGTCAGTAAGCCTCTATGAGATCCTCTATGGAAAGCCGTATGAAGCGCCGGAACCCAACCCTAATACCCCTATTAAAGGGAATCAGGATGTTTATAATTACGTGCTGTCTCTCGGTAGAACCTCAACTCGACTGCGGAGCACTCTGGTGTGGAATAGGCCACTGTCCCTGTAAAATCCAGCACATGACATCCAACCAGGAGACCAAGCATACGTCCGGAACTGGAACGAAGAACCATTAAAAGAACGGTGGGACGGACCGTACCAAGTACTGCTAACTACGTTTACAGCAGTAAAGGTAGAAGGGGTGGATTCTTGGATACATTATACACGAGTAAAGAAAGTTCCAAAGGTTTGGGAAACACAGATATTAGGCCCTACGAGACTAAAGCTGAAATGTAAATAAGATGTCTGGGTTCTGTTACAAAACTTTGATTGTCATTTGGTCACTAACACAGCTGGTATCTATTCTTATCCTAGGAATTCCTCAGAAAAATGTTTTGACAAAACAAGATGCCATTCTGACCTGCAAGTTCACAGAAACCATTCTGATAAGACCAACACTAATAAAGGTAGTTTGGGAAAAGGTAAATGGTCTTATAGGACTGAATCTGCAATTGGCCACAGCAAAATTGAAGTTATGGGAAAAAGGACTAAAAGATCAGTGAATTCAGCACAGATAATCCAATCATACCGTCGAAATCCTGAGGAAAATTTAATGATAGGTCTGATTGAGGATTTCTCAAAAATGAAAAACACGAGCAGAATAACAGCATGTTTGCCGATACCCAAAGCAGCAGGAGAACCAATTGAATGGGAAATAATAACACTTCCACTTCCAGAAACCAATAAAACAGTGGCCTGTCAGGAAAAAGAAACAATAAAGAATGTGACAGTGACAGAATATCAAAAGGAAGGAGTTCTAGGTGCCTCTATAACAGAATCATTGTGCAAAGAGAAATTAAACACCCAATTCACTACCTATGAAGAAGGAATTAGAAAATGCATTTATGATAAAGAAATTAAAATAATTCAACAAACAAGAGAAAAGACATGGGAGTGCCAAGAGAAAAATAACTCACAGGAAACTTGGGATACAATTTGGTCAGTAGGTATCCTGCAAAAATTTCAATATGGAGGAGGGACGCCTTGGTGTTTAAGATGGACCGGAAAACAAAGCATAACAGAGGACATGAGCTGATTGGTCAAACAGAAAGATTAGCCAGAATAACAAGGAAGGGATTCAGAGATATAAATTTGCAACTGCAAGCAGCAACTAAAATGACCTTGCAGAACAGAATGGTATTGGACATGTTACTGATTAAAGAACATGGTGTTTGTGAATATTTAAAAGACAGAATAGACCACTGTTGTATTCATATTCCTAATGTAACTGCAGACGTAGAATACAGTATTTCTCAATTGACCAAAATTGAACAAGAAGCAGAAAAGGAAAAAGAATATATTGAACAAAATTGGATCGGGGCGCTCTATGATGATTCGGGCCTTCACCTCACGGGGTGGGTCCGTTCCCTCATGCAGAATGTAATCATGATGCTGATTGTGTTTCTGATGATCTCTCTAATGTATCTTTGCATCCGAAAAGAAATAGCCCGAAACAGTGCATGGACTCATCGAATTACAGGAGCAGTGACCAGAGACCACTCAAAATATCTGACACCTCCTCCTAATTATCAGGAAACAGCTACCTAAGAGAATGAAACTACTTACTTAAGTGAAGTATTTTCAATGGGGGGAAATGTTGGAAAAGGGCAAAGCCTTTATGATAAAACAATCATATAAAATAGTAGAAATGATTATGTTTGAGAAATTTATAAATCAATAGTGGGGTTTTGTATTGGGGTTTTGTAAATTCGGGTTTTGTATATTAGAAAATGTTGTAACTTTGCGATTTTGTGTCACGGCTGTTCTGTAACCAGTGTTGCAACGATAATCTTAGTAGCAAAAACCTATGTGTATGGGTGCATTAGAAACGCATGTACTGGAGACTATACCCAAGTAGAACCTATGCGTATGGGTGGATTAGAAAGGCATGTACTGGAGACTATACCCAAGTAGAACCTATGCATAAGGTAGCCAGAAGAGAATAGCAGAAGCCGATAAGAAAATGCTAGCGTCCACACATTCCTGATGTGGCAGTCCTTAATGCATATGCATTAGCTAATGTTGTAATCCGTGTTAAACATGTATAAATTGCGAATGCGATGCGACGAGGTTGGAACCAGATTTGGGTGCGTACCCCTGGTTTCCCAGCGCTGCAATAAATCACCTCATATAACCATTCCGGTGGTTATGTGTTTGTTCCCACGCTAACACTAAGGTCACATTTTCTTGCCTCTCCTGTGGGACACAGGGTCAGAACCCCAAAACCACCCTAAAACAGGACAAAAAAAACCCCAAACCATTCAAAACCACCCCTAAACCGCCCTAAAACCACCCCAAAATCACCTTCTCCTGCTTCTCCTGTGGGATAAAGCGTCAGAGCCCCAAAATAGGCCCAAAACAGAAAAAAAAAAAACAAAAACAAACCACACCAAAACCCAGCGCAAACCACCTTGTCCTGCTTCTCCTATGGGATACAGGGTCAGAGCCCCCAAAAAGACCCAAAAAAAGGCCAAAAACAACCCAAAACACCCCAAAACCCAGCCCAAAATCACCTTGTCCTGCTTCTCCTCTGAGATACAGGGTCAGTCCCCCAAAACAGACGCAAAACAGGCCAAAACCAACACAAAACACCCCAAAACCCAGTGCCAAACCACCTTGTCCTGCTTCTCCTATAGGATACAGGGTCAGAGCCCCAAAACAGACCCAAAACAGCCCCCCAAAAGGCCAAAAACTGGAGAAAACCAGGCCAAAACACACAAAGCAAACCCCAAAACCACCCCAAAATCACCTTCTTCTACTTCTCCTGTGAGATACAGGGTCAGAGCCCTGAAACAGACCCAAAACAGGCCAAAAACAACCCAAAACACCCCCAAAACTACCCTAAGATCACATTTTCCTGCTTCACCTATGGGACACAGGGTCAGAACCCCAAAACAGCCCTAACACAGGACAAACAAAAAAACAAAACCATTCAAAACCACCCCTAAACCACCCTAAAACCACACCAAAATACCCTTCTCCTGCAGGATACAGGGTCAGAGCCCCAAAACAGACCCCAAAAAGGCCAAAACCAACCCAAAACACCCCAAAACACCCCAAAACCACCTTGTCCTGCTTCTCCTAAGGGACACAGGGTCAGAGCTACAAAAAAGACCCAAAACAGGCCAAAACAAACCAAAAAAAACCCCAAAACACAGCCCAAAATCATCTGCTGCTGCTTCTCCTGTGAGATACAGGGTCAGAGCCCCAAAACACACACAAAACAGGCCAAAAACAACCCAAAACACCCCAAAACACAGCCCAAAACTACCTTGTCCTGCTTCTCCTATGAGATACAGGGTCAGAGCCCCCAAACAGACCCAAAACAGCCCCTAAAAAGGCCAAAAACAGGCGAAAACCAGCCCAAAACACACAAAGCAAACTCCAAAACAGGCCAAAACCACCCCAAAATCACCTTGTCCTCCTTCTCCTCTTCTCCTATAGGATACAGGGTCAGAGCCCCAAAACAGCCCCAAAATAGGACAAAAAAAGGCCAAAAGACCCCCAAAACTACCTTATCACATTTTCCTGCTTCTCCTACGGGACACATTGTCAGAACCTCAAAACAGCCCTAAAACAGGACCAAAAAAACCCAAAACCATTCAAAACCACCCCCAAACCACCCTAAAACCACACAAAAATCACCTTCTCCTCCTGGGTCAGAGCCCCAAAACAGACCTAAAACAGGCCAAAAACAATCAAAATCACCCTAAAACCCAGCCCCAAACCACCTTGTCCTGCTTCTGCTATGGGATACAGGGTCAGAGCCCCAAAACAAAACAAAATCAGCCTCAATACACGCCAAAAACCACCCCAAGGCCACCTTGTCCAGCTTCTGCTATGGGATACAGGGTCAGAGCCCCAAAACAGACCAAAAACAGGTCCAAAACAGGCCAAAACCACCCCAAAATCACCTTCTCCTGCTTCTCCCGTGAGATACAGGGTCCGAGCCCCGAAACAGACTCAGAACAAACCCAACCCAAAACACCCCAAAAACCAGCACAAAACCACCTAGCCCTGCTTCTTCTATGGGATACAGGGTCAGGCCCCAAAACAGGCCAAAAACAATGAAAAACCAACTCGAAACACCCAAAACAACTCAAAACCACCCCAAAATCACCTTGTCCTGCTTCTCCTATGGGATACAGCGTCAGAGCCCCAAAAAAGGACAAAAGAACACCCAAAACCACTCCAAAACCACCTTGACCCGCTTCTCCTGTGGGATACAGGGTCAGAGCCTCAACACAGACCCAAAACAGGACAAAAACACCCCAGAAACCACACCAAAACCACCTTGTCCTGCTTCTCCTATGGGACACAGGGTCAGAGCCCCAAAACAGCCCCAAAACAAGACAAAACCAGGCCAAAACACCCCAAACAACCCCCAAAACAGGCCAAAACCACCCCAAAATCACCTTGTCTTGCTTCTCCTATGGGACACAGGTCAGAGACCAAAACCAGCCCCAAAACAACCCAAAAATAGGACAAAAACACCCCCAAAACACCCCAGAATGACCCCAAAACCACCCTGTCCTGCTTCTCCTAGTGGATACAGGGTCAGAGCCCCAAAACAGAACAAAAACAGCCCAAAACTACCTTGTCCTACTTCTCCTATGGGATACAGCATCAGAGCCCCAAAACAGACCCAAAACAGGAGAAAAGAACAACAAAACATCCAAAACCACCCCCCAAACAACCCCAAAACCACCCCAAAACCACCTTGTCCTGCTTCTCCTGTGGGATATAGGGTCAGAGTCCCAAAACAGACCAGGACAGGACAAAAAACACACCAAAACACCCAAAACCAGCCACAAAACATGCCCCAAACCCCCTTGTCCTGCTTCCCCTATAGGATACGGGGTCATAGCCCCAAAACACCCCAAAAACACCCCAAAAAAGGTGAAAATTACCCCAAAACCACCTTGTCCTACTTCTCTTTCATAAAGGGTCAGAGCCCCAAAACAGACCCAAAACATGAAAAAAAACCAAAACCACCCCCAAAACCAGCCCCAAACCACCTTGTCCTGCTTCTGCTATGGGATACAGGGTCAGAGCCAAAGAACATGACAAAAACAGCCCAAAACCACCCCAAAACCAGCTTGTCCTCCTTCTCCTCTGGGATGCAGGGTCAGAGCCCCAAAACAGCCCCAAAACAGGCCAAAACCAGGCCAAAACTAGGCCAAAAGACACAAACCAACCCCCAAAACAGGTTAAAAGCACCCAAAAATCATCTTGTCCTGCTTCTCTTATATGATACAGGGTCAGAGCCCCAAAACACCCCCAAAAACAGGACAAAAACAGGATAAAACCACCCAAAAACAGCATCAAAACACCCCCAAAACAGGACAAAACCAACCCAAAACCACCTTGTCCTGCTTCTCCTCTGGGATACAGGGTCAGAGCCCCAAAAGAGCCTCAAAACAGGCAAAAAAAAAAACAACCCAAAATACCCCAAAACCAGAACCAAAACACCCCCAAAACAACCCAAAACCACCTTGTGCTGCTTCTCCTATGGGATACAGGGTCAGAGCCCTCCCAAAAAAACCAAAACAGGACAAAACCACCCCCAAAAAACCTTATCCTGCTTCTCGTATGAGATACAGGGTAGGAGCCCCAAAACAGAACAAAAACACCCCAAAACACCCAAAAGCACCCCCAAAACACCCCAAACCACCTTGTCCTGTTTCTCCTATGGGTGGCACCCAGTGAGAACCCAAAACAGCCCCAAATCACCCCAACCCCCCCCAAAATGGTACCTTCTGGAGGTCGCTGTGGAGCTGCTTTAGCCTGGCCTCGAGCTGCGACAGCTTCTGGGGTAGGTCCAAGGCTGGGGGTGTGGGGCAAAGGGCAAGCGGGGGGGGGGGGGGGGGCACTGGGTGTCCCCATACTGGGGGGGGTACCAGACCCAAATGTGGGGGGTCTCCATATAGTGGGGGTCCCGGGACCTGATGGGGGGGCGCCAGCCTGCAGCCTCTCCGGGGGTAGGGGGGGGGTCGGGACTCAGCACCGACTCCGTGAGGGAGAACAGGGACACGGCCCTTTGCACTGGGGGGTGGCACGTCAGCACCCCAAAAACAGACCAAACCAGCCCAAATACACCCGAACCAGCCCAAAACCAGCAAAGATGCCATCCCAGGGGGATCGCTCTCCTGAGGAGGGGGAGGAAAAAGCAACCCAAAAGTGAAACAGCCCGAAGCAAACCCTGATGTTCCCTCCCTCAGCTGGCAGACACACTGCCTTCCTGCAGTGACATTTCTCTGATGAGAGACAGAGTTAAGGCAAAGAATCAACTTTTCTCAGCATCACAGAATCATTTCATTTGAAAAGACACTTGAGAACATCGAGTCCAGCCATTAACCTGTCCCTAACAACCTGACAATATCAACATCTCTGTGGGATACCCTGTCTGGATGGTCACCCACAGCAACTTTAAGTCCAATTTTACAGCTTACCGTAATTTCACTCATTTCCATTCTATTCTGTTTGTTGTTAAACATTCGGCTCTATGGTAGAGCATGGAAATCAGCTGGACAAGTTACGGTATTGCAGTAACCTCTTGGCACAGATCATGGGACTTAAACACCTGGAACAAACTCTTAACCACTGAGTAAACCAACCCAACTTTTCCCTCAGTTTATAACTGGAACTCAGCACTACTCTGTTTCGAGGCACAGAGGCGAGGGGTGACCACACCACTCTGTGAGAAGGACGGATTGAGGGGGACCCTTGCTGCTGTTTCTCCCAGAACACAGGTGAGGAGGGAATGAAATATTATCTTTAATAACACAAATACATTCAAGTTACCATGGAAAATACGGAAGAAGATGCTAGAGCCCTACAGATTTTACAAGGAAGAGCAACAATGAACTAAAAATTCCCTACTGTGCTGTTTCCTTTCCCACCCATAGATAGTTTCTTCAGTGACTTTCAAGTGCACATGACACAGAAGAGATCTGTGTGTCTGATGCATGTGAAGGGGAAAAGTTCCTTTTGGTGTTAGAGCTGTAAAGTCAGATTTATCTACAAAGCAACTCAACCATGGACCAAGGAAAGGGTCAGGGTATTTTCAGCTCTGTCTTGAACACTGCCAGCCATGGGGCAGCCACAGTTTCTCCGGGCACCCTGTGCCACTGTCCCACCACCCTCACAGGGAACAACTTCTAAGATCTCATCTCAGCCTCCCCTCTCGGTCACGTTAAAATCGTTCCCCCTTGGCCCATCCCCACAGGCCCTTGCTCTCCCCACAAGAAATGAGGGCAGATCCCAGGATCATCCCTTGGAAGCCGCAGCGCTCCGCTGCCGGCTCAGCCAGCCCAACTCACACACCGAGTCCAAAGCAGCCACCCTGGGGAAGTCTCTTGAGGTGTTCTGGCAACTCCTACAGCACCCCAAGATTGCCATCGCCACCCACCTCGTTCCACGCTCCTCTGTCCACAGGCAGCACTGGCTCCGAGACACCAAGATGGGAACCACCAGAGGAGCTGCTCTTGCCTCCTCCACCGGTAGCTTGTGTTCCGTGGGGCAGCTGTCGTCTCCCGGTGCCTCTGCTGGAGGGTTCCGTGGGGTTCTGTGACCTCACACACCTGAACAGGGGGAGTTCCAGAATCAGCCGCCCCTGTGGTCTCCATGTCCCCAAGGTCATTGTGATTCAGGAGCTCTGACTGGGTCCATGGGGTGCTCTGGAGGTGCTGCAGGCATTCTCTGGGATTCTCTAGGGATATCCCCAGGGATTCTCTAGGGGTATCCCCAGGATGCCCTGGGAGTGCACAGAGACACAGGGCCATGGAGCAAGCTGCTCTAGTGGAAGGTGTCCGTGCCCGTGCCTTTGGGGGTTGGAGCTGCGTGAGCTTTAAGGTCCCTTCCAGCCCAGCCCAGCCCACTCTGGGATTCCATGATTCTCTGCTGCTCCAATGTCGGTCCCTCTCCACTCCTCGTAGGTGGCCGTGACGCCCTGTTCCATGGCCCAGGTTGAGCTGTGACCCCTCGCATGCTCCACCTCCGGACCAAAGGCACTGAGGAAGAGCAGCCTGTGAGGGACCTCCCCGAGCCGGCTGGGCAGAGGCTGGTCCCCCCGCAGCGACTCCCGGAGCACCCCTGGCTGCCCAGTGGCCATGGGCACGATGCTGCCGCCATCCCAAAGCCGTGGCGGTCGCTGTGGATTTGCCCATTGTGACGGGGCCCCCACGGTGAGCGTGGGCTCTTTAAGGAGGGAGAGCCCTGCAGTAACCAGTGCAGAGGAGAGCCCTCCCCTCCCTCGGGAGGCTGCATCTCCCGGGGCTGCCCTGCGCATCCAGGTCCGTGTTCTTTGACTTTGCAATCCTGTTTTAGTGTTGGCCTCAAACACATTGTGGGTGCGTGCGTGGGTTTTGGGGGGGTTCCCTGTAGAAACGGCTTCATGTAACCAAAAACGGGGGTGGGGTGGGCGGGGAAGGTGGGGGGGAGTCATTAAGTGCCTGTTGATGAACTGTCTGTGGGGAAGGCGGAGGATGGACCTCACCTCCCCCCCCAGCACCCCAAAACGGGGGGGGTGGATGTGGGGGAGGGTGCCCAAGGGACAGAACCTCCCATCCCCCACCCGGGGGTGTCGGGGGGTGGCACCTCCCCCCTCTTTATACCCGGGATGGCAGAGGGGAGGATAAAGGGGAGATGGGGGGGCGGTCTATATCCGAAGCCTCACTGACACCGATGTAAATAGTGCGGGGAAGGGGGGGGGGAGGGGAGAGGGGAGGGGTCACCTTAAGAATGTCTGAAAAGGAAACTTAACCAATAAATAAAGATTTCACAGGAAATCGAGGCCCCCTCTCCCCCCCCACGTTTCGGCCTTTCCCCATCCCCGTTCCGCGATGCTCTCCGCACTTCCGGGTTTGTTGCCGCCGTTGCCTAGCAACGGGGTCTCCCCGTACCGGCTCCCGCGCGTTGCCAGGCCACTTTACCCCCCACCCCCGGCGCCCCGCTCCCGGCCTCGTTCTGGCGACCGTTGCCCAGGCAACAGCCAATCAGCTCTGAGCTCTCCCCAACTCGTGTCCCCGTTTAACCCCGTCCCAGCTGCCCCCCATGGGGCTGAATATGGGGCCTTTCCTCACCCCTCCCCCTCCATTTGTCCCCTCTTCCCCTCCCCCACCGCATACCCAGTTTCCTCCCTCTCTCCCTTAAGCCCCGCCCCCTCCCTCCCCCTCTTTGCTCACCTGGGCCTGCAGGGGGCGCAGCTGCGCCTGGAGCTTCCCATTGGATGCGCCCAGAGCCCGGAGCTGGATCCAGCGACGGGACTGGAAGGGATGGAGGGGGGGGACACAAGGAAATGAGGGACCCCAAAGCCATGGGAGGGACCCAAATACCCCCCAAGACCCCCAAACACCTTAAATACCGCCCCATATTTCCCCCCCAAACCTCTCCCTTAACACCAAACCCATTCATAACCCCCAGATCCCCCTTCCAGCACCCCCAAAATTCCCCCTAAAGCCCCAAACTCCCCCATGTCATCCCCTATAGACCCAAAATCCCCCTCCAGGACCCCCAAATATCCCTCATCCCTCCCAAAAAGCGGCGCTGGGACCCTTTAGGGACCTCAACCCCTCCCCATAACCATCAAATTCCACTTCCCAGACCCCCCCCCCAAGCCCATCAGGACCCCCCCCAAATCCCCATATTCCCCCGTTGGCACCCACCAGCCGCTGCTTCCCCTCCTGCAGCTGCCTCCTCAGTGGCCCCAGGGCAGTTTCTGGGGAGTCCATGGGGCTGCCCCGTAGCTCTGGGCCCTGCTGGATCTGGGCCCCCCGAGCCCCTGAGAGCCCCGTGGCCTCCAGCATCAACCTGGTAGCAAGGGGGGCCCAAAGCCAAACGTTGAGGGGAGTCTGGGGGGCCCAAAGGGGTCCAGATCCCATTTTGGGGACCCCAAAACGGCTGCAGGGACCATGGAGGGGTTGGGGGCACCCCAAAAGGTCTCAGCACTGGGTTTCGGGAGAATCTGGGGGGCTTTAAGGACCCCTATGAGCTCAGCACCCACTTCAGAAGGAAACCCAGAGGGGTTTAAAGTATAGAGGGGGTCCCTAAAGGTTTCTGGGGTTCAGGAGTGGGGAGGAAAAGATCATGGGGGAGGGCCCAGGGGCAGTTTTGGGTTGCAGGGGGGGAAACCGGGCTGCAGGATGCATTCAGGGGGGTCCTTGAGAGGGTTTTGGGTGCATGGGGGAATCCATAGGGTGGTTTTGGGGAGCAGAGGGGGTGTTTTGGGGTGCAGAGGGGGGGGTGTTTTGGGGTGCAGTAGGGGTAGATTTGGGGTGCAGAGGTGTGTTTTGGGGTGCAGGGGGGTGATTTTGGGGTGCCATGGGGCTTCTGGGATGCATGGGGGTGGTTTTAGAGTGCAGGGTTTGTGTTTTGGGGTGCAGGGGGCATGGTTTTGGGGTGCAGGGGGGCGTTCTGGGATGCAGGGGTTTGTTTTGAGGTGCAGGGGGGATGGTTTTGGAGTGCAGAGGGGTGTTTTGGTCCCTGTGGGACCCCCTAAAACCCCATAGAGCCCCCCCAAAACCCTCTAACGCTCCCCACCCTGCTCCCCAAACCTGAATCTCCTTGAGGTGCTGGTACCTGAGCCCCGAGTTAAGGAAGAAACCTGGGGGCGGTGGGAGTTAAAGGAGGAGTTGGGGGGATCGGGGAGGATCATGGGAGGGAACTGGGGGTTCCTGGGGATCCCAATGGGATTTGGAGGGGTCCCAATGGGATTTGGAGGGGTCCTAAAGGAATTTGGGCTCCTGTGCATGGATCTGGGAGAAGGGGTTGGGGGGGGGGGGGGTCACAAGGGGGAATTGGGAGGTGCTGGGGGGTTGCTGGGATCCTAATGGAACTTTGGGGGGTCCTAACAGGCAAAGGGGTTTGAGGGGGTCCTGAGGGGTTTTGGAGGCTCCCCAATGAGCTTGGGTGTCCCCCCCCACTTTGGGGTGCAGTGGATACCACAGCAGGTTCCCTTTGATCTTCTTCACATTCCTATAGGAATGATGCGCAGATAAACTCCACAACTTGTTAAAAGTTGTAAAGTAGGTATGCTTTTTATTCAGCGCTGAGACGCATAGGGATAATTCCTCAAAGGTATGCGTATCTCAGTGTTGTTTCCCTCTACATTTATTCTCTAAAGTTATATATATTCATGAGGTTACACAATACGCCTATACATATTCATGACCTATCCCCGCTTCGTATTATAATGAGTCAGAAAGTCCTCTGCGCCTGCTCAGTGCCCCCCTCCGGTCGTGGGCAGGGGTCTCAAGATGAAGTAAATGAGTCTTCCTCCTCTGGGCAGGGGTCTCCAAGATGAAGTAAATGAGTCTTCCTCTTCTTGCACTTTTCACCTTTTCTAGTCATTACATGTGGCCTTCGAGTTTGGTCATTATCCCAGCCGTAAATTCTCTGCTTCTCCCCTTTATCAGTAGAGTTTGGTCAGTTTCCCAGCCATAAATTCTCTGCTCCTTCCCCTTATCAGTAGGGTTTGATCGGTGTTTCAGCCGTAAACCTTCTGCTTTTCCCATTATCAGTAGATTCAGGCATTTGCTCATTAACAGGACCGGAGGTTTCAGGCATCTGCTCATTAACAGGACCAGAGGCCTCTGTTTTGCTTAGCAGGCATTTACAACAGATAGTCCATTTGTTTAAACAGATTCCTCTAGCAAACAAATTCCTCTAACCTTAGTCTATTTGTTTAACAGATTCCTCTAACAAACAAATTCTTCTAACCCCTTTGCACAATTCCCCGTTCAACCCCCCCTTGTACCACAACCCCTGTATTACCCCCTTATACCACCCCCCTGTACATTGGTCAACCCTTGCATCAATACCCCCCTGTACATTGCATCAGGAACACCCCCCTCCTCCCCCCGCCATGTATTTTAGGGACCGATCCGAGGTTTGGGGTCCCTCCAGATGTTGCAGTTCCTCCCCCCCAGATGTTGGGGTGCCCCCCTCACCGCGGGTGCCGCACGTGGCCCATGATGTACTCCCGGATGGGGGCACAGGGCCCCGTGCACAGCCTGGAGGGGGGGGGGAGACAAAGAGAGGGGGTCAGGAGCACCCCAACCCCCCCCCAGGACCCCAAAAGCCCCCACTGGGGGGTCCCGCGGGCTCCAACCTGCGCAGGTCGGGATCGGAGGGGAGCTCCAGCTCCGCCATGGTGGGCGAAATTGGCGGGAACTGGACGGGACCAAACTGGGGCGGGCGCGGGGGGAAGGGGGGGGGGGGGGGAGGGGGGGGGGGAAGGAGGGGGCGGGGCCCGGGCCCGATCCTGGCCCCTGCGCCCCCCCGTAGCCCCCTCCCCCCGCCACGTGGTCATCACCCAGCACCGCCTCCTGCTCCACCCCCGCGGGCTCTTCGCCCTCCATCCGGACCCATCCCAGCTCCGCAGCTGCTGCCCCTCCCTGGCGCCTTGGGGCTGCTGTGGGCACGGGCTGAGAGCTCCCCCCATAAAAGGCTCCTTTGCGTCAACATCATTTTGGGGTGAAAACAGCACTTTTAGGGTCATTTACTGGGTTATAATGGGGTATAATGGCGGTATAATAGGATATAATGGGTTGTAATGGGGTTATAACTGGGTATAATGTTATAATGGGGTTACAATGGGGTAAAATGGGCTATAATGGGGTATAATGGGGTTATAATAGGGTATAATGGGTGTCGTGGTTTAAACCCAGTCAGGTAACTTGTTCCCTCACTCCCAGTGAGTGGTGCCGAGCTGACAACAATCGAGGGCCGTGTGTCCGCCCCACCGGGGCTCTCCCCTTCCCCGCTCCCGGAGGAACGGGGAGGAGGATCGAAAGAGTGCAACTCCCACGGGTTGAGACAAGAACAGTCCAGCAACCAATGTACAACACAAATCACCACCGCTACTATCAACTACAACAATGATAAGGGAAAATAACAAGGGAAGAGAATACGATACCACCGGCCAAGAAACGAGTTCCACCCGGAAGCCCGTGTCCTTCCTGGTAACTCCCAGTTACCCCCCACCCCGGCCATGACGTGCTGTGGTATGGAATACCTCCCTGGCTAGCCTGGGTCAGGCGCCCCATCTCTGCTTCCTCACAGCTTCCCCTCCTCCCTGGCAGAGCATGAGCCTCACAAAGTCCTTGGTCAGGGTAAACATCACCTAGCAACAACTGAAAACATCGGCTTCACCAACACTGTTCCCAGGCTGGAAGTCAAAACACAGCACTGCACCAGCTACCACAAAGGAAAAAACATGACTGCTACTGCTGAACCCAGGACAATGGGGTATAATGGTGGTATAATAAAGTATAATAGATTATAATGTGTTGCAATAAGGTTATAATTGGGTATAATGTGTTATAATGGGGTATAATGGGTTATAATGGGGTTATTATGGTGTATAATAGGGTATATTGGGGGATAATGGGGTTATAATGGATTATAATGCGGTTATAATGGGGTATACTGGGGTTATCTCTTTCACGGACACCCCCCTGTCATGGGGGAAGAGCCTGCATGCCCCAGTGAGGTTGGGAGCTACGCTGGTGGTGGCTCATGCCTCCCGTAGGGTCTCCCATTCCAGACTGGTCTCAACTGAAGGGGCAGACAAAGTGTGTCCATGGGCAGGATGGGCTCACCAGCCTTGGGCAACCACCCTAGGAGAAGGACAGCTCTAACTTCAAACCCTGGCAGACAGAGCTCATTGGGGCCTGTAAGGCCATCCATCTCAGAAAAGGACACTCTAACCAAACCTGCGACCGGAGGACTTTGCTGTCACCATCCAAGCTCGCTAGGCCCTGGCAGACAAACATCAGGCGTAAAGGACGGGGCCAGTTCTGCGCATGCTGTGCCTCACCTAAAAAAACCACTGCTCCTTGGCCTTTTTAGTCATCAGCACGCTTGTAGTAAGTGTGGGTAAAGCCCCTCCCAAATCAAGTCAAGCCATCATCGTAATAGTTGCAAACAAAGCCTAACGTCCTTGAAGTTAATCATTTACAACCCCATACATCAATCAACCCCAGTCACAAATCAATGCTGTCCTTCAATCAAACCCATCCTTCAATCAACTCCACCTTTAATCAACCCCATCCCTTAATCAACTCCATCTTTCAATTAACCCCAATCTTCAATCAACCCCAGTGGCCAATAATGGGGTCTATAGGCAATAATGGGGTCTATGAGGCAATAATGGATCTCTATGAGGCTATAATGGGGCTCTATGAGGCAATAATGGGGCTCTAAGACGCAATCATGGGGCTCTATGAGGCAATAATGGGGCTCTATGATGCAATAATGGGGCTCTATGAGGCAATAATGGGGCTCTATGGGGTTATAATGGGGCACTATGAGGCAATAATGGGGCTCTATGGGGCAATAGTGGGGCTCTATGATGCAATAATGGGGCTCTATGAGGCAATAATGGGGCTCTATGGGGCTATAATGGGGCACTATGGTGCAATAATGCGGCTCTATGGGGTTATAGTGGGGCTCTATGACTCAATAATGGGGCCGTATGAGGCAATAATGGGGCTCTATGACACAATAATGGGGTTCTATGAGCATATAATGAGGCTCTATGACACAATAATGGGGCTCTATGGGGTTATAATGGGGCAGTATGATGCAATAATGGGGCTCTGTGAGGCAATAATGGGGCTCTATAAGGTAATAATGGGGCTCTATGATGCAAGAATGGGGTTCTATGAGGCAGTAATGGGGCTCTATAAGGCAATAATGGGGCTCTATGAGGCAATAATGGGGCTCAGTAAGGTAATAATGGGGCTCTATGAGGCAATAATGGGGTCTATGATGCAATAATGAGGTCTATTAGGCAGTAAAAGGGTTCTATTGGGTTATAATGGGGATCTATGATGCAATAATGGGATTCTATGGTAGTATAATGGGGTTCTATGGGGCTATAATGTGGCATTATGAGGCAATAATGGGGCTCTATGAGGCTATAATGGGGTTTACGAGTCAATAATTGGGCTCTATGAGGCAATAATGGGGTTCTATGGGGCTATAATGGCCTGTATGATGCTATAATGGGGTTCTATGGGGCTATAATGGGGTTCTATGGAGCTATAATGGGGTTCTATGAGGCAATAATTATAGAATCATAGAACAGTTAGGGTTGGAAAGGAACTTAAGATTATTCAGTTCCAACACCCCTGCCATGGGCAGGGACACCTCACACCTCACACCTCACACTAAACCATGGCACCCAAGGCCTCGTCCAACCTGGTCTTGAACACTGTCAGGGATGGAGCATTCACAACATCCCTGGGCAACCCATTCCAGTGCCTCACCACCCTAACAGGAAAAAATTTCCTCCTTAGATCCAATCTAAACTTCCCCTGTTTCAGTTTTAACCCATTACCCCTTGTCCTGTCACTACAGTCCCTAATGAAGAGTCCCTCCCCAGCATCCCTATAGGCTCCCTTCAGATACTGGAAGGCTGCTATGAGGTCTCCACACAGCCTTCTCTTCTCTGCTTCTGCAGAACACCCAGAGAACTAGGTGGTACTGGTATGGGTAATCAAAGCTAGGAAGTAAGATCCCGAAACATCGGCATTACAGTGCAGATGCCCTGGTAACAGTTTCCCAAATGAACTTACCCAAGTGCCCAGTGCCAGCAGAGAGCATGCCGGGTACTGCGGCTCACGGTAGCCAGCCTGTTCGGTGCGCATGGCCACGAACAGCTCAGTCAGGATGCTCCTCTTCACACACAGCTCTGCAAACGCACCGCAGTCCTGACCTCCAGCACTGCTCATTGTGGTTTGGAAGGTTTCTGAACAGCTACTGCCAGAATTGTCAAAATGAAAGAAATAAAAAATTGACCTACAGTGAAAACCACGCTTGATTTTTTATGACTCAAAATAAGAATATACCTTCCTACTTTTAAAGTCTGTCAAATAAGGAAAGTTTAAAATTATGTAGATAATTCACAATCAGTGATGAAGTTTAAAGTCAGCCACGTGTCTTCAGTTTGTGTCAATACGTCTGAAGAAATTCTCTCGTTCGTCTTTGGAATTCAAAGAGTTGGAAGCATGTTGTAACAAACAAACAAGGACCCATGCAGAGATATCAATGGGTGGTATTGCCACAAGGCATGAAAAATTCACCACCAATATGTCAAGGTTATGCTGATGTAGCATTGCGTCCATTTTGGGAAAGACACCCCCAATTATTAGTGTATCGTTATATGGATGATATACTGGTGGCTGGGAAAGTAACCTAGAAGCTGTTAAACAAGAATTGTGTTCAGTGTTGCAACAACATAAATTGCAAATTGCCCCTGAAAAGGTTCAGGATACCACACCATGGAAATATTTGGGTTGGAAAATCTTAGATCATACCATTGAACCTCAGGAAATTAGCCATCAAGGTCAATATCCATACACTTAACGATGTGCAAGACTTGTTAGGGAATATCAATTGGATTCCCATTACTGGGAATTGACAACAAAAGTTTAAAACCATTGTTTGCATTGTTGAAGGGTGACACAGACTTCAATGCACCCAGACAATTAACACCAGCACCAAAACAAGCAATAGTGATGGCAGAAGCCGCATTGAGAGACAGGCACATTGTGTGATGAATGGAGTTCCTACTGAATTTTTGATTGTCAGTAATGATTTCCAGCCAGTAGGATTAACCAAGCAATGGGTTGAATCTGATAAGGAGAAACTGAAAATTCTTGAGTGCCAATTTTTGTCACATCAACCATCAAAAAACATCGTGACCAGAGCTGAAACCTTTGCTAAGTAAGTTAAATATGAAACGAAGGGATCGTATCATAGACCTATCTGGTGAAGAACGCCAAACCATAATTATTCCTATGACAGAACAGTATTTGCAATGGTGTATGCAGAATAGTGTAGCACTGCAGATAGCTCTAGCAGGATTTGATGGAGCAATCAAGGTCCGTCATCCTAGCCATCGAATATTGACTTTTATTCAGCAGGAATGTATAGGGGGAAAAACCCAAGTACAATCTCAAAGCTGTGAATGGTATCACAGTCTTTACAGATGGGAGTGGAAAATCAGGCAAAGCAGCTACTACATGGCAGGAACAGGGCCAGTGGAAATCACATATAGTTTTTTCTGAGGGATCACCCCAGATTGTAGAACTGAAGGCAGTGACTGAGGTGTTTAAACGATGGAACACATGTCCAATCAATATGATTTCAGACTCAGCGTATGTAGTAGGAGTTGCGCAACCATTAGAAAAAGCTTATTTGAAACAGGTTGCAGTTGAAACCTTGTTTAGCAATATGAAACAGTTATGGTTGTTGTTAAAACAAAGAACAGAAGTGCACTATATATGTCACCATCGCAGTCAGACAAACTTGCCAGGATTCTATGCAGAAGGAAATGCTAGAGCGGACCATTTAACTCAACCTGTCAGTGTGTCACCTGTGCCCAACGTATGGCAACAAGCTCGAATTTCTCGTGAATTTTTTCACCAATCAGCAAAGGTCCTAAAACGGTGGTTTCACTTGTCAATGGCAGAGGCAAAAGCTATCATACAAGCCTGTCCTGATTGTCAACAACTCACTAAGGGTCCTACGTTGTCGGTTAACCCCAGAAGTATTCAATCACTTCAAATATGGCAAACAGATGTCACACATATCCCTGAATTTGGCAAACTAAAATATGTTCATGTTTCTATGGGCATCTTTTCTCTGGCAGTTTGTATGACCACTTTGGGAGGAAAAACTTCTAGACATGTGCAAACTCATTTTCATCATGCCTTTGCTACTTTAGGAGTCCCAGGACAAATAAAAACGGACAATGGTCCAGCATATGTTTCACAATCGACTGAAATTTTTTTGCAAACTTGGGGAATCCAACATGTCACTGGCATTCCCCACTCACCCACAGGACAAGCCGTTGTCGAGCGCACCCATCTGACTATCAAGACATATTTGCAAAAATAAAGAAAATGGGGACTCAGAACAGCCAGTAAGTAAATTGGTAAAGGTCCAAAATGTCATGAATTTTTTTCTGCTTGCCTGGTGACAGTGTGATTCCTCCCATTGTGAAACACATGCAAACCATGTCAACCGGAATACTCGAATATGAAGGTTAAATTAAGGTTATGGTAAAAGCTTGGGAAGGAAATTGGGAAGGTCCAGTACCACTGCTAACTTGGGAACGAAGATGTGCTTGTGTCATTACAGATTCAGGCCCACGCTGGCTCCCTGCGGAGACAGTGTTGTCACGGGAGAATGGATAATTGGTACATAAACTCTGAATAATCCTGAAAGATACAGCAAGGCCGTGAGAGGCCCAAGGAAGCTTAAGCAAGCAAGATAAGAAGAAGCTGGAATTCACTGATGTAATGAGAACTGTGCACTGTTGGCAAGCTTTCAAGGTCAAGTTCCCACACCTGTGCTTAACCAATTATATGGTAGTTGCAAAGGGTCTTCAAGACATGTATCCAATCATAGTATGCCAAATCACTGTGAGTGCAAGTAGAAATAGTATTTAAGGGGTTAAGGCTTTGTAATAAACGGCTTTTTGTCTGATCATATTGATCTCTGACTGAGTCCATGTATATTCTGCGGCAATTGGCGCCCAAACAGGGACCCCCCATATTTTTCATATTGAAGCTGAAAGAATTAAAGTGCGTGGCACCGAAGAAAGTGGAAAACGCGGAGCCGCAGGGACGTCGGCTGGGTTTGATCCGGCAGGACCAGGATCGGGAGGTAGACGCCTCGGAACAGAGCCTAGTGAGCCCAGAAGACACTGCGCAGTGCAAATAAGGTAAGAGCTGACGGGGTCTGGAAGAGGGTTAGGATGGGGAATCAATTAAGTAAAGAAAAAAGTAAGGAAAAAAATTGGGGCATGCCTGTGGGATCAAGTTACTTGTGGGTTTAAGGAGGCGAAGTCTCTTGCTGCCCCCTGGTTACTACTAAAAGGGACTCTAGCCGCAAACAGGCGGCAAAATCTGTTTTTACAGCTCTCTCTGACTCGCCTTCACAACAGCAGGGCTCGGCACCTACATTAGATTCAGCACCCGGTGCTACAGCCATGGTAGTGTCGTCTGTTTAGGGCATAAAACATTCTGGTCAAAAACCAGCACGCAGTAAGGTACGAATGTTTGAGGACCCTGCGCCTTTCCCCTATCCTGTGTCGACAACGCCTTTATCGGCGGTAGCTCCAGTTGATACTCGGGAGCCTGTAGGGGCTAGTGAGGAAATGAAACAAACTGATGTTAACCCTTTTTGTGCCGCTACTGCCCCTGAACTTAGTCCCCAAGAATTTTTGCTGGGGTGGGAGTCTCCTAATGAGGAGAGTGTAACTCCGAATAAATACCCACCTCCACCACATAAACCACCGCTTGCATCGCTCCCACTGGAGCTGCAAAATGAGTGGAACTGGCGACAATGGACGAAATCCTTAGATAAGCAATTGCAGGACTTGAGGGATCGTCTGGACAAGTTGGGGGAGGAGAGGGAGCAAGCCCCAGAAAAAACGGAAAAAACAGAAAAACCGGAAAACCCAGATAAAATCAGTCCGTGTGATGTGCCGTTACCACCGACTCCTACATCTAATAAAGCCAATCCGAGTGCCATGAGATGGCGAGGCTGCATTCAGGATGCAATTATAGACGGTACTATTTTACCGATAGATGTTCCCACTGCATTCCCTGTTATTATAAATCCTCAGGGACAGTCTGTCTGGACTCCTATGGACTGGAAAGCTGTGAAAGAAATTAAGGGAGCAATTAGTATGGGTTGTCTTCCTCATATACCCAGCAAATGATGTCTGCTTTCTTTTCTAGTAATGTTCTAACTCCAAATGATTGTCTCAGAGTGGCTGCAATTTTATTAACTCCTTCACAGCTCCTGCATTTTAAAAGTGGGTTTGAGGAGCTTGCTGCAAGGGCTGCAGATGAGAATTCAGAGTGTAATCCTCATCGCCCTTTGCACAGTGTTTCATCTGAAATGTTATTTGGAAAGGGACAATTTCACCCTGATGGAGTACAAGCTTGTATGAAAATTGAAGTTTTACAGCAAGCACAGCAATTGGCTTTAGCTGCTCTGAAAGCTGTGCCGGAAGCAGGAAAGCCTAATCCTTCATATACATCAGTAAAGCAGGGACCTCCTGAGCCCCATATGCAATTTATTGACAGATTGACAGAGGCTATCGAAAAGAATATTGATCTGGCATCTAATGCTAAAGAATCGATGCTTATGTCTCTGGCTATGGAAAATGCTAACCCAGCTTGTAAGCATATTTTGCAGGTTTTGCCAAAATCTGCTGGTCTTCAAGAAATGATGGATGCATGTTCTGAAGTGGGCACAGCAGAGGAAAAGGCTGGATACATGGCTACTGCCTTCACCGCTGCTGTTAAATCCCTTCTACAACAAGGTCAGGGTGATCGTGGGGATCCTAAAGGTACGAGATGTTACAGTTGTGAACGGATGGGACATTTTAAAAAGCAGTGTACTGTAAAGAAAATTAGTTCAGCAACCCGACCCCCTCAGGGTGGTGTTACTGGTCTTGCAGACAAATGTATTAAATGTGACAAATTTGGCCACAAGACAATTGAATGTTGTTCAAAGTTTAAAAAAGACAGAACCCTGTTGGGAAACTTGAATGTGAGTGCGATGCCACCCCGCACGACAACACAAAATCAGGGTGTCTGGACTGCATCCCCTCCGCCACCACAGGGAGTGCCGGAGTGGACGTGGCAACAGCAATAGATTTTACCATAACTGATACTTCTGTTCATTGTATTCCATCTAAATTAAATGGGCCCCTTGGTCATGGGTTATGTGCTTTGCTACTGGGACAATCATCAACATCAAGGAAAGGAATCTTTGTATTACCCAGTGTAATTGATGCTGACTATACTGGAAATATTGGGATCATGGTGCAAACGCATGCTCCTCCGGTCAACATCCCTGAAAATTCGAAAATAGCTCAAATCTCAAATGATGATCTGACTGATCTCATGCCGCTTTTAAAGGGTGAGTCAAAGGCAGAACAAAAGAGTTCTATCAAAAGCTCAGTATGAGGCCTTAGATCACATCATGACAAAAATCACTAATCTTGTCCTGATTGCCAAGGCCAAGCAGCAGGTATAGGCCTTGGAGTCAACCCTCGAGGCCTCCAGCCTCTTCAGCTTTGGCAAATGGATGTGACTCGTGTACCCTCTTTCGGGAAATTGAAATATGCCCATGTTACTATTGACACGATTCTCCTACAGGACAAGCTATTATTGAACGAACACATCAAACATTGAAACAACTGTTGGAATAACAAAAAACGGGGGAAGGACTTACACCGGTAGCAAGGATACAGAAAGCTGTATATGTTATGAATTTTTTGCGATTGACAGGAGACTTTAATGATCCCCCGGCCATAATACATGGTCAGGCATTAGGTTCAGGTTATATGACTAAAACTCTGGGTGTTCTGGTCCAGTATAAGGATTTGGAAACCGGCATTTGGAAAGGTCCTGCAGAAGTGTAAGCGGCGAGGAGAAGCAAGACACGCCAACCCAATATGGGTGATAAGCAAACTTCTACTTTATTTGTGGCGCACTTCGCTTATATCCACATGGTGTTTAGCCACGCCTACTAGTCAGAACAGTATTCGTTAGTTCTACACAGCTTCCTTCACATTCTCCTCCCACATCCGGTATCCTGTTACCTGTGAGGCCTACACCTTGCCTTGCTCACACAAGGCCTCTAAGGATCCACGGCCTTGCTCTTGCAGCCATTCTGCAACAATTCCCCACTTTTTCTTTGTGCAAGCAAAACAGTGTGGGTTGTTCTGTTCACCTGTTTCATCACGCAACTATAAGCAAGTCTAACAACTACAGTGATTAAAATAGCAATGATACATAAGCGCAGTCCTTCAAATAGCAGTGTTTTAAGCCAACCTGTAATGCCCCATGAGGACAACCATTTAGTTATCCCTAAGTCATTGCTCACTTGCAGTTGCTGGATAAGCTGAGCCAGGGTTTTCAGCTGTGCATGTATCGAATTAGAATGACCAGAAAGATTCATACAACACATTCCATCAAACTCTTCACATTCATGTCCCTGTTCCAACAACAAAAGGTTCTGTAGTGTTGCATGTCTTAGAGAGTCAACATTAAACAACAAATCAGGAATTGCCTTCGATGTAGTATTTGTCTGCTTAGCAACTCAGCAACTCAGTCTGTTTAGCTGAGCCAAGGCCCCGGCTGAAGCACTTACAGTGATTTGGCATATTATGACTGGATACGTGCCTTGAACACCCTTAGTGACTAGCATGTAATTGGTTAAACACAGGTGTGAGAACTCAACCTTGGAAGCTTGCCAACTGTCCACAGTTCTCATTAACTTGGTGAATTCCAGCCTCTTATCTTGCTTGCTTAAGCTTCTTCGGGCCTCTCATGGCCTTGCTGTATCTTTCAGGATTATTCAAAGTTTATGTACCAATTATGCATTCCCCCGTGAGAACACTGCCTCCACATCTCCCCACTTTTGTTTTATCCAGTAACAAGTTGCCACTACAGCAAGGCACACACACATTTACATTAGCAGAGTAACTATTACAGGGTGCAGCAGCATGTTGGAAGATGCTGATGGTAGCGAGGGACTAGCCAAAGAAATTTCTTACCACTGGAATTCTCCCACCCTCTTAATTTGTTCCATTACCTGCTTTATAACAGTACCATTGTATTAGAATCTTTCTAGCTTTTGCCTTAGCATTTTTCTAGCAGCTACTGCAAATTTGCATACTCTAACATCTCTTTTACAAGTGACAAATCTATACAATACAAGGTGTAGTTTCTTATTAGCAACTGGCTAGTAAATACAGGTGGTTTATACACAAAATCACAACCTCTAATAATAGCTACTTTACAAGCACACATAGTCAGGATGTTACTTTTCAGTTGCCCCCAAGTGATGTTTTGCAGTTATTCGTTCTTTCTCTTCCTCTATCTCATTCTGCTTGGGGTATTCACGGTCAGCTCCTGTAGCTGAGGCATCAGGTTTTTCCATTCGTCTGTCCAGCTCATGGCAAGGCTTGACAAACTTTGCAGGCAGGAGGACACAAATATCCCCCCTCCCCCAGGTTATCAGTTCTTCAGAAGTAGACAGGTTAGACAGGTTAAATGCAGCATCATTACTCTCTGCCCCCCCCCCCCTTTTTTTTTTTTTTTTTTTGCGAAAGCCGTCCTGCTGGGCAGCAACTATAGCGGCCTGCCTGCTTCAGCAGCAACTATAAATACCCACCGGCAACCGCACTTTTGCATTAACCCTTTCATGCCCGAAATGTTAAACAGCTACCCGTTGAAAGCTTTTACATGAACCCAACAACAAGAAAAATACACAGAACACCGTCTGCCCTCAACACACGCGCACACACACACGCTTATGGGATCCCACAACTACAATATTTGAAGCACAAAATCCAGACAATCATTACTCCCACTACAGTTCCACGTACTCTCAGCATCATTACATTTTCCTTTGGGAAACCAAGAACATTAATCTCAAAACTGTGTCCAGAGAATACGACCATTTGGTTGCTTCCCAGCCCAGCAACAGAAAACTAGGGTATTACCATCACTAGTACTCATGCCTGCAGTTTAGAAATACAAAGGTTAATAAAGCCATTTCATTTCCTGGAAACAAGTCTAGATTGAGCTGTCTTTCCAGTCTACAAGGGAGCCTCCAGTCTCCAGGGGGCCTACAAGGATGCTGGAGGGGGACTCTTCACTAGGGACTGGAGTGATAGGACAAGGGGTAATGGCTTAAAACTTAAACAGGGGAAGTTGAGATTGGACAGAAAGAAGAAGTTCCTTACTTTTGCACAGATCCAACACGCGCAAATCTCTCGAGCTACAAAGCTCCGTGGCAAGGGCCAAATCACCTCCAAGGGCTTGCTGCTGAGCACAACCCTTGCTCGTACACATGAGCTGCCACTCTGCTTACGAGAGCTCTGATCCAGTTTCAAGGCCACACCGAAACCTCGATTCATGTCACAACCTTGACGGGAAGCCCTTCACCAGCAACACTGAACCTCCCAAAGAGCAGAGCTGGGAGCGCTGCGGCTCTGCGGCAACCCCAGCGAACCCCTCCAGGGGCGCTCCGGGAACCTGCAGCACCCCGGGAACCCCGCTCCGCCCCCCCTCCCCGGGCAACCCCTGCAATTCCCCATGGAACACCCCCACCTACCCCGGGCCTCACCGCCCATGCAGCCGCCCACCCGCCCCTCACCCCTGGGCCTGCCCTACCCCTGCCCCTCCGCACGCACCATTGACTCCTGCTCCGAGCTCGCCCGACCCACGGAACCACGGCACATCCTCACACAAACCTCTCGTCCCCTTGCCCCGAAACCACCTCACGCCTCTGACCCCGCACCCGGCCAGCACCCCCCACAACATCCTCCCCGCTGCACTTAGCTTCCACACACGCCCGAGCTCCTGCACAGCCAACACCGGCTCCGCCGTTCCCGCACGGACACGGCCCCGCTCCCTCGCACGGACACCCGACACCCGACACCCGACACCCGACACCCGACACCCGACACCCGCCCCCCTCCGCTCCGGCCACAGCGCAACACCCGCTCCCGCGGCCCTCACCGCCGGAGAGCTCCCGCCTCGCTCGGCCCAGGGGGTTCCCGCCATTTTAGCCCGCACGGCCGGGATCCCCCTCCCTGAGGGGGCCGTGGTGCGAGCGCGGCGCGGCGGGAAGCGCTTCGAGATCGCCGCTCTCAAGGCGCAGCCAAGTCCTGGGGAGGCGCAGCGGGAGGGAGTGAGTGACTGAGTGAGTGACTGAGTGAGTGAGTGAGTGAGTGACTGAGTGACTGACAGCCGGCGCTGTCAGGGCCGGGTGCGGCTCCGGTCTGTGCTGGGAGGCCCGTGGGGGATCCGGTGTGAAGACGTGGCTGTGCCGGGGGCAGCGCCGTGTGGGAGCGGTTGTGGAGCCGAGGCAAGGCCCGAGGTGCGGGGAGACGGTGGGAGGCGGGCCCGGACTGATGGGGGCAAGAAACCGTGCTGGGAGGCAGCACCCGAGATGGAACGGGGGGAATCCAATTCTTCCTCCTGGAACAGTTGCACAGGCAAGGCTGGATGAATGGTTGTGCATCTCTGCCCTCGGTACGCTCTGGTTTTGGTAGTGTTGTTCTGCTGTTCTCTTCTTGTTAGGCTGTTGTTGCTGTCTTCTTGCTGCTCTCTTCTACTGCAGTTGCCATCTTGGGATTTTACTACCATTTTAGTATCGCTTTGCTGCGAAGGTGCAATCTTCCCTCGCTCACCTTCCCACTTTTTATGTCCCCCACGTCAAATAAACAGTCTGTGTTCACATCTGCCTTCCCCGTGTTTGGTTCCTGGGCCAGAGCGCAGGGTGCAGCCTTGTTCCCCTGCGGTGCTGTGGAACAGCAGGACAGGGTGGGTCCGACCAGGGCCCTGTGAGGAGCAGCGGCTCCCACCCGGGATCCCCGGCTGCTGCCCTGAGCTGCCCGGGCCCTGGGGAGGGGAGGGGAGCAGAGCAGCTCCTCTACCTGGAGCCACGCTCAGGCTGCTGCGGTGACTCAAGGCTGTTGCCCTGAGCTCTGCTGTTTGGCAAAGACGGCAAAGAAACACAGCAGGGATGCTTGTGGGAGTCCTTGGCGTGTTGGGTCTCGTCCTGCTCCCAGGGCAGGGGGCCAACCCTAACTGGCTCTCTCCTGCTTGCACAGGGAACGGGAGGTGCAACGATGGAGCCGTGAGCCAGTGACAGCGACCAGGGCTGTGCAGATGGAGGAAGATGAGTGCAGGTGGGGCCCAGCTCTGTGCCAGGGTTGGGTGGGCCACTGGTGCCGGCCAGCTGTGGGACACGAGGTAGCTCAGGTCTGCAGGTGGGATGAGCTTGAGGTGTCCCTGGAAACTAGGAACGTGCTGGTGCTGAGGCAGTGGCGTTTTCTCCTGTGTGCCCATTGTGTCTAGGGTCCTGTGGCACAGTGCAAGATGTGGCCACGTCTGGCAGTTTGTGTGGTCTGTGGTTCGGGTGGGCAGCGGGCAAGGAGTGTCTGTGAAGGTGGGATGGGGCCGCTGGCCCGTGGAGCCCCAGCAGGCTCTTGTGACAGCTTCCCCGTGGATCTCTGGTGGCCAGCTGCTGCCCCAGGGCATCGCAGCCTTGTCCGCGGCTGAAATCCGTGTCCCTGGTTCTGCCCTCCAAGAAGGGGATCCAGAGAGTAGTGAGAAGGGACAGCCCCCTTGGTATAGGCCAAACGCCCCTGCTGGGAGCTGCTCCTGACTTGTCTCCTCCTGTAGCTGTCGAGAGGGCTGAGGAGAAGCGGCACCAGACCCCGAGCCCACCACCATCGCAGGGAAACGGAAGGCCACACAGGAGGAGCATCTGCCTGCTGGTGCCCTGGGGTAATGAACCACTGGTGCTGGTACGTCGCTGTCTCGCAGCCTCTTTTGCCGTCGTCTGGGGACGGAATGTGCCCAGTGCAATTTGTGCAGGGCTGGGGGCAGGCTGACCTGCCTGCCTTGGGGCAGGAGGTCTCATCCTCGGCTGAGTGGGAAGTGATGCTCTCCCCTGCCCCAGTGTGTGGTGGGCTGTGCGTGACTGTGCTGCCCGCTGCCAGAGCAGGTACGGCTTCCCGGCTCTGGCATCAGCCTGCTTCCACACCTCCTTCAGAGTGGCTCTGCCGGCTTCCCTGAGAAGGAACTAAGCTACTGCTCTCTTGGCAGCCTTCTGGGCCTGATTCCGGCTACCCCATCATGGCAGAGATCATAAGAGGCGAAGAGGAAGGCAGCGCAGCAGCGGTTGCATAAGGCGGGTAAGGGCAGAGTGGGAATGTGAAGGCACGGCAAGGAGACGGCCATGGCGCGGGCTGGCAGGGCAGTGGGGTGTCCGTGCAGGGCAGGCTAAGGAACCTCCTGGGCCAGTGCTGCCTGGTCCTCGGGTTTGAAACTCCTAGAGCCTGGTGAAGACTCTGGTGGGAGAGCTCGTGCCCCACAGTCGCCAGGGTGATGGGCAAGGATCCCCAGGGCCAGATCAGTGAGCTGTTCCTGTTGGGAGGCTCTGCTAAGGGGTAGTCCCATACAGCAAGTTGTGGGTCCTGATTTCCTGCTCCCTCCCAGCAGATGAGGTCCCCAGCACCAGTGGGGAAGGTATGTCCCTGGGCACAGCCAACGCCCAGGGCTCCTCGGGCACCAGCCGCACAGGGGCAGCGTCCGCGACCGCAACATCGGTGGTTTCTGGGCCTGCCAATTCCAGCACCAGCTGTCTCACTGACACCAGCCAGCCCAGAAGTGGCAGCGCGCCCGTGCTGGGAGGTGAGTCGGGGCGGACGGGGCTTCTGTGGGGGTGAAGGGCAGGGTTAGATTTAGGCAGCTGCTTTCCTGCCAGACCTGGCTGTGCTGCCTGGGCTCGGCAGCCCTGAGGGGCTGGTGCTGGGACTGTGCAGAGCCTTGCCATGCGAAGGCAAGTTGCTTCCCTCACTCGCTGCCCCAGTCCCCAGCCCCTGGGGTTGGAGGGGAATCTGAAATGTTGCTCCTTGCCCCCTCTGGATGCAGTGGATGCATCGGCTCCTGCGAGTGCCTCCAGCTCCCTAAAGCCAGGCTCTTCCTCCTTTGCTGAGCCCAGCTCACAGTGGCGTGTAGCTTTCCAGGAACTCCTGCACCCTTCTTTGGCCAGCGCCCCTCAGGCCTTGGAGAAGGCGTTGCTTCCCCTGGTAGTGAGGGAGTTGGTGCTTCAGCCTCGAAGAGCTGTCATGTTGTCCCCTTGGGCTGGGGGATGGCGGAAGGGCCAGGCTGTGCTGTAGCAGCCGGCTCGGGTGGTGGCTGCCTGGCTCTGGGGATATAAAACCTTCCATTCCCCCTGGGATAGGGATTGTGGTAGCCCCGGTGCCAGCTGAGAGTGCGGCTGCAGAGACCTGAGCAAAACTTTGTGCTTCCAGGTTCATCCACCCCTGCCTCTTCAACGCAGGCAAGATCCAGGACCCAGGGAACGCACAAGCGGCTAAAGGCACGCATCCATCTTTCCCATGATAAGTAACGGCCAGTGCTGCTGGCCCCCCCACCTGCGGGGCTCTGGTCCAGAGCAGGCCTGAGGCAGGACCAGAGTGATGGGGTCAGGCCCCTTCTCTGCTGGCAGCAAGAAACCGTGCTGGGTGGCAGCGCCCAGGGTGGCATGCGGTGAACCAAACTCTTCCTACTGGAAGAGTTCCACCCCCAAGGCTGGATGGACGTCTCTGCATCTCTGCAGCCTCACCTTCCTGGCTTTATTTTGCTGTTTTTCCTAAGGTTCAAACCTTTGTTCCAGCCCTGGCACTCCCTCCGCTCCCTTCTCTTCCCCTCTCTGCTGGTGCCCCTCCCCATGTTTGGGTGCTCTGGAGCCGGCTGGGGAGTCCAGAGAGGATGGGGATCCTCCCCAAATCCAGATTGTTTTCCATCTTTGGTCCATCCCCACCCATTTGGGGTTTACCAACTCCCAGGAGCTGCGCTGCTGTGTCCCCTGGGGCCGTTCAGTGGGAGAGGGGCAGAGGCTGCCAGAGCCAGGGGTCATCAGGGATCTGCCCCCCCCCACCCGCAGGGTCCCCACCACCCGCAGGAGGGCTTTGCTGCCGGCTCCTTTACTCTCTGAGCTGTGCGAGTGTGTGTGTCTGGTGGAGTCTAAATTACAGAAACCCCACAAACATTAATATGCTCTTTAATGGAATACCACTTTGGTTTTCTATCTGAGCTCTTACAGCAGCTCCCTGCTCCTAAATTGTGATGCATGTAAATGTGACTAAACCTGTCCTGTTTGGTTTTTGTTCTTCCCCAAGGAGGAGGACCACGCCGACGCCAAGTGGCTTTTTGGGCCATCAGCGGCAAAACGTCACTGGCTGTGATGCTCGAAGGTGACACCAGCAGTGGCCAAAGGAGGAAGGCCAGCAGCAGGGCCACTCGCTGACCCTGCTGGATCAGAAGGCTCCACTTATCACCCAGAAACCTTCCTCTAGATCTTATTAAACACTTGAACATCCCAGGAAGCTTCTGGCGTTGTTGTCCAAGTTTCCAGGTGAGGACGAAGCAGCGGCAAATACGGTGCAGAGCCCATGGTGACAGCCCCCAGCCACGCCCTGTGACGTCCCCCAGCCACACTCTGTGACATCCCCCAGCCACGCCCTGTGACGCTGCTGGCACTGCTTCTATTCCACCCAGTGACTTCCACAGGGCACTTGCTGTGGGAGACGACTCTGAGGAGGTCTCAGAGGAGCCCGTGCAGCAGCATCACTCAGCGCCCGAGAGGAAGGTCTTTCTGGACTGCCAGTGCCAGCAGCACCCGGGGTGCACCAGCCCTGTGCTATGGATCCACAGTATGTGGGGGGCTTCCCAGCCTCTGCCTGGGCGTCCATTTTCCTGAAGCACCCTCAGCTGCTGTTCTTGCTGAAGGCCTGGGTGTCTCGGGAGATGAAGCGGTTCTTTGGTGTGCAGAGCTTTAAGGCGTTCATGCTGACACGCATGATCCTGGAGGTACTGCCCGTCTACGGCCTGGACGAAGGCATCCTGGTTGCGGTGCTGCGCCCCGAGCTGCAGAGCCACACGTCCAGGTTCGTGCAAAGGCTCCTTGAGGCCACAGAGAAGGAGTGCGTGGACGAAGCGATGAAACTCATGATCCGCGGGGAGAAGGGGCACGGGGCCAGCGACCGCTGGTCCGAATTCAGCTGGTGGCAGGAGGGCAGCCCTGTGGCCAGCACCAGCTGGACTGCCTGCCAGGAGCGATGCAAGGGCAAGCTCGTGGTGAGAACCAGCTCCTCTGGCAGCCAGCACAGAGGCGAGTGGATCAGGACAACCAGAGTGACCCCCTCTGACCGCCCCGTGGGCTGGGAGCAGAGCCCCGAGCCCAGCCCCAGCCCCGCTGCCTGCACACTGGGGACCCCTGTGCCCGGAGCAGCCCCATCCAGCAGCGCGGACACAGATGCACTCCCGAGCACCTCGACCGCTGCCGTGCAGGGGGGTCCTGCCTGCGTCCCCGCTCCCACCCCAGCGCAGCAGGAATATGCGCAGCAGGAGCCGGGGCAGGCTGTGCCCGGGGCCTCTGCTCCCCTCCGGGGCAGGGCCCGCTCCAAGCGCAGGCCCCACCGCACTCGCAAGAGGAAGACCAGCAGCTCTCAAGACTCCGCTGCACCTGCCAAGAAGCTGTCCCGCCAGTGATGCTCGAAGGCGACACCAGCAGTGGCCGAAGGAGCCAGGCCAGCAGCAGGGCCACTCACTGACCCTGCGGGACCAGGGGGCTCCATTTTTCACCCGCAAACCTCCTCTTCCTCTTATTAAACACTTGAACATCCCAGAAAGCGTCTGGCATTGCTGTCCAAGTTTCCAGCTGAGGATTAAGCATCCTCCTACCCTACACCCCCCCCCCCCACATACTTCATCCTTCCTGAGGGTGCTTCAGCACAGGGCCTTCCCTTGGAACCGTTTCTGATGGTTTGGGGGCAGTAGAGTCCGGAGGAAGGCAGGATTCTCACTGCCCTGTAAAGCGCATCTGCAGGCTGCGCAAGGGGTTTAATTTCCCATCCTAGTGAACCATTTCCACAGTCCTCTCCTTGGGGTGTGATGGCCATGGTGGGATTGGTACAGCTGAAGAGCTGAAGATGCCATGTCCCATTTCCTTCCTTCACTGGGAGGAGGGTGTCTCACTGGCCGGTGCACGGGACCTGGCCCCCTCAAAGCTTTTCATTTTCATTGTTTATTTTAAATTCTCATATCGTTTATTTATTCATTTATTTTTCCTTACGAAGCTCAGCTGCTGTCTGAGACAAGGGCAAGGGCTCAGCAGCATGGCCTTGGTGGCCTGCAGGGGGAGATGGTGCAGGGCGGGGGACCGGAGCCAGTCCTGCGTTCGTCCTCACTCAGCACAGGCAGCCAATCTCCTAGGAAACCACGGGAAGGACTCGGTGCAATTACAACCCCCCAGTTTTCCCCATTTCCCACCCTCCCCCCAGACATGGGAATCAGCCTTAAAAAGAAATTGCACTGTAAAAACCCAGCTTTGGTGAATTGGTTGGAGGGGAGCAGTTCCTGGCCCTGTGATTTTGTGTGATTCCTGCTTGGGAAGAGAAAGAAAAGGCGAAGCAGGTGTGAAGGAAAGAGGCAAACCCCAGTGCTGCTGGTTCAGCCCCTGCCCTTCCCGTGGTGACCAGTGCATCTCTATGGAGAGCTGGAATGGCACATTCTGCCTAGTTGGAACCAGACATTTTTCCATTGTTGGTTTGTGGAGGGAAGTGTGGAGTGAAATTTTGCCCGTAGTGAGAGGGCTGAAGTAACCACCTCGAACATCAGCCCAGCCCCAGGTATGTGCAGGCCTCCCAGCTTGCTCAGCACTGCCTTGGAGCCTCTGCTTGTGTTATTTGCTTTCACTGTCTCCCGAACTCCAGCAAAAACCCCAGGAGTGACATGCCACAAAGGCAGGATGTTTTCCAGGAGGTATTTTGTATCAGGGAAAAACCCATTGGAGTGTCCGAGCGGGTGTCACGGTGTTCCCCCTTCAATGGATATTAACGTCTTGTCCTGCCTTTGAAAGGGATTGGAATATAGCTTTAACAAAATTAGTAATTGCCCAGTATAGGTCTGGATTCATAAACAGAGGCTCCTAAGTGTGCTGCTGCTGGCTGGGGGAAGGATGCCAGGGAGTGTGGAAATGTCATGGAATTCTTGCTCAAATCCAGCCGGCAATCACTCCAGAAATTCCCTAGTTGAGGCACTGCATTTAGGAAACCCCATTCCCAGCTTAATTATAGACAGAGCCATGGAAGGAAAGGCAATCTCGTCACACAGGCTTTATAGCTGCCACTGTAACTACTGCCTGACACTGGGAATCCTATTCCTCGTAGCCATCTGTAGTGGGAGCAGAGCTGGGAAACAGGGCAAGTGCCCTGTGCCTCCATCGCCTCCCAACAGAAAAGCCTTGTCTGTATGGACCACTCCTCTTTGTATCCCCTAGCCATAACCTCTGCCTTCCTCAGAATCCTGCATCGTTGCAGCAAGGGTGGAAAACCTGGAGCTCCGTCCCTGACTGTTGCAGAGCTGAAGATTGATGTTTCAGTGCTTTTTGGATCCAGCCCTTGGGGAGCAGGATTGGCCTGCAGCTGCTGGGAGTCCTGGCCTAGGGGATTAACAATAAACCCCTAAGCCTGGCTCTGAAAGGTCGCGCGGCGTGTAACATTTAGAAGAACCTCAAAATGTTATTTCACGGAGTATTTTTATTTTTTTCTGCACGGGAAAAGCAAATATCTAAGCTACTATGACAGAAATGCCCCCTTCCTGACTCTCCCCTGTGCATGGGGATTCATGAACGGTGGGGATGCGGTGGGACGAAGCACGGGAGCAGAATGGCAATGGCCATGGCACTGTCGCCTTTCATTCATTAATGTCCCAGAGCCAGGGAGGATGCTGGAGCCACACGTGGGGCAGCTGCACATAACCTTGGGATGCTTTATGAAGGTGAGAGCTGTTGACAGAAGAGATTCACACCTCCTTCTGTGGCATTACCCTCTCCATTTAGGACGGTTAACCCTGAATTCTGTCTCCTTAGATTCACAGTTCCTCTCTTGGGAGCAACCCAAGGGGCACAGAGTGTGCGGCTGCAGGTGAGCTCAAGGGGTCGCAATAAGATTCCCAAAATAGTGTTAAATGCACATGCCAAGGGCTGGCTCCTGCATCCGTCACCCCTCATAACTCCCTTCTGAGATAAGAGGTGCTTGATCTGAGTGACGATGGAACAGTCGACTGCAAGCCCTGTGCATTTTCCTCCATCCTTCATGCTGGATGAAGGATGCTGGATGGCTACAAACTGCTTGTCCCAGTACATGAGCAATTTTGGGTTAGGGTTAGCATTAGGGTTAGGAGTTAAGTTTAGGGTTAGTGTTAGAGTTAAGGTTAGGGGGTTTAGAGTTAGGTTTAGGCTTAGGGTTTGGGTTAGGGGGTAGGCCTATGGTTAGGGGTAGCTTTAGCGTTAGGCTTAGGGGTCACGTTTAGTGTTCGGGTTAAGGGCAGGGATTGGGTTAGTGTTAGGTTTAGACTTGGGGGTTAGGGTTATATTTAGTGTTCTGGTTAGGATTAAGTTTAAGAGCTAGGGATAGGTTTAGGGGTTTGGGTTAAGGTTATACTTAGGGATTAGGTTTTCAGTTAGGTTGAGTTTTAGGCTTAGATGTAGAGTTAGGTTTAGGATTACAGGTTTGGGTTAGGTTTAGCAGTGAGGTTTAAAAGTTTGGCTGCTCCTTCGCACCCAGTTTTCACCCCCATGGTGGCACTCGGTGGTGGGGCAGCCAACCTGGCCCTGGCTGTTCGCTGTCATCTGATCTCAGAGGTGTCCTCAGAGCATCCCCAGGGGTTCCCTGCTGCCTGGCCCTGGGCTGGGCTGGCCTGGAGACTCCTCACGGCAAACACTGACTCCACACAAAGCCCAGTGTGTCCATGTGACAGCCACCGGAAGGGCTCCAGCTCTCAAGCTCAGGTCCTGCACTTGGAAGCCCAAACATGAATCAGCTCTCAAACTCCATCAACTCAGCTTGGTTATCGGATGGGTCATTGCTCCTCCTCGAGGTTTTGCACCAAGCAGTGCATCGCACCCACTCACAGGTTGGTGTCACTGAACTAACCCGGCACTGGCAGCAGGATCTACAAGCTCTGTTTCATTTCTCACATCCATAGATGGGGAATGGAGAAGCAGGAAGAACCATGCCAGTTAAGCAGTTTCCAGCAAGGCACTTCTGTAAAGCAGTTTTAATACAGTACAATTGTGATCATGGAATTCACCTCCGTGACCAAAGTGTTTGGTGGTTGTACGTAAGAAGCAGCTACTTGGCCACAGACAGAGCGGAATCCAGTACCATGCTTTTAGTATTACTGTAGGGATGACCCAGAGCAGAGTTTCTGTCTCTCCGCTGTCCTTTCCAGCACGTTTTTGCAGTCCTGCACTGAAATTGCCACTGCTCAAAGCAGAAGCAAAGTGGAGGAAAACCAGTGACATAATAATAATAAAGAGCAATAATAATAATAATAACTGTTGTTCGACCACACAGCTGTGTTTGAACAGGGGAAGCCAGTACCCACAAGCAGAGGATGCTGGAAAACAGGAAAAGAACATTCCTGTCCTCCAGGGAGCCAAGGCGGGAAGGTCCCTAAGGCATAGGAGCGTGGGGGCTGACTGTCCTCTGCGGGACTGTACCAGCTCGAGGCACCTTCCCATTGCCCAGCGACATCTCCTATTCTTACCTCTGCGTGCAGGGTCCTGCATTCGTGGCATTCCCACGTGGTGGCGAGACACCAGGAGAGGATGAGGAGAGCCCAGAGCACAAGCTGAGGCTTTGCCCTTCGCAGTACTCATATGTGCAAAGGTGAGTGTGGACCAGCTTCGGGACAGACCCGGGCCAGCTGGGGGCTGATAGCCCAGCTGGGGGTGGGGGAAGCAAATCCCAGAGCCATGGGCCTGGACAAGGATTGCATCCTTTCCTTTCTCATGTCCCGGCTCAATCCCCGCTGCCTGGTGCCTCTCTGCAGCCTCAGGCACAGTCAGCACTGTGGGGTTGAGTGGGACCATAGGGTGGGCATGACTGGGAGAGGGGAGAGGCAGGAAGGTCTCGGTCAAGATGTGGGACTTTCTCCTCGTTGTGGTAGGAGACTTTCCCCAGGGACCCAGTGGGCTTTGCGAGGAGCAGCGACCCGCCTCCTCAGGAAAGTAGCGGAACAGCCCATTTCTGGGGTGGTGAGGAGGAGTCCCTCGTGTAAGGATCTCCAAACATAGCCCTTGCCCAGCACTGCCCTTTCTTGCTTTGACTTCCTCCAACCCCTGGGCCAAGGGGGGCTTCTCCTGACAGCTCTCATGGTGTGGAGCGCTGCAGGCTGGGGTCGCATCCCAGGCACCATGGATCTGATCTCTCCAGCCAGAAGCAGATCTCACCACGTGTGTCCCGAGCAGGCCTGTAGTGTTGCTCTGCACCTCTCTCTGCACGCAGGGCTACAGAGCTTTCTATTCAGTTCCTCAGCTCTGGGGAGCAGATCCGGTACCCAACGGCGGGATCCAGGAAAGCCTTTGAGGCACAGAGGCTCCTAAGATCGATGTCCAGCAAAAGCCTCCTCCAGGAGCACAGGCAGCAGCAGCGCCGGCCAGCCAGGCTGTTACCGGCCGTGCTTCCGTCTGGTCAGCAAAGAGCTCTATGCAAAGCGCTGTGTCTGACACCGGGGGTCTTTCCGTGTTGGCTGTGAAATACGCACCCAGCAGGGGGTGAGCTTTGGTGGGGCAGGGCAAGGCCACTGCAGGACAGAGGAGTTTCAGTCCTACTGAAGGGCAGCCCTCTCCCAAGGCTTTGCTATGGCAGCTCGGCTGCAGCCCTGCTCTCTGTGGTCCCTGCACCCTCTGGTCTCTGGCAGTGTGCCCTGCCATGGCTGCACAGCTCTGCTGGGGAGGGTGGAGAGGAGAGGAGGGAAGAGGAGAAGGAAGCACAGTGCTGGGCGCCCAGGGCAACAGAGCTGCCAGGGCAGCACCCGGGGGCCTGTAGAGCCAGGGCCCTGGACTTGGAGTCCAGCTCTGTCAGAGGTGCACCAAGCAGTGCCCCGGGGACAATGACAGCCTAGGCAGGAAGCGGGACAAGTTCCTCCCTTAAAGGACACAGAAGTTGTTCCAGCTGCTATGTCTCGAACTGAGGCACCAACAGAGGCACCTTCCAAGGGAAGGCCCTGTGTTGAAGCACCATCAGGAAGGATGAAGTGAGTGTGAAGGGGGGGCTGTAGGGTAGGAGGATGCTTCATCCTCAGCTGGAAACTTGGACAGCAACGCCAGACGCTTTCTGGGATGTTCAAGTGTTTAATAAGAGGAAGGTTTGCGGGTGAAAAATGGAGCCCCCTGGTCGCGCAGGGTCAGCGAGTGGCCCTGCTGCTGGCCCGGCTCCTTCGGCCACTGCTGGTGTCACCTTCGAGCATCACTGGCGGGGCAGCTTCTTGGTGGGTGCAGCAGAGTCTTGAGAGCTGCTGGTCTTCCTCTTGCGAGCACGGTGGGGCCTGCGCTTGGAGCGGGCCCTGCCCCGGAGGGGAGCAGAGGCCCCGGGCACAGCCTGCCCTGGCTTCTGCTGCGCATCTTCCTGCTGCGCTGGGGTGGGAGCAGGGACGCAGGCAGGACCCCCCTGCACGGCAGCGGTCGAGGTGCTCGGGAGTGCATCTGTGTCCGCGCTGCTGGAGGGGGCTGCTCCGGGCACAGGGGTCCCCAGCGTGCAGGCAGCGGGGCTGGGCTCGGGGCTCTGCTCCCAGCCCACGGGGCGGTCAGAGGGGGTCACTCTGGTTGTCCTGATCCACTCGCCCCTGTGCTGGCTGCCAGAGGAGCTGGTTCTCACCACGAGCTTGCCCTTGCATCGCTCCTGGCAGGCCGTCCAGCTGGTGCTGGCCACAGGGCCGCCCTCCTGCCACGAGCTGAACTCAGACCAGCAGTCACTGGCTCTGTGCCCCTTCTCCCCGCGGATCATGCGTTTCATCGCTTCATCCACGCACTCCTGCTCTGTGGCCTCAAAGAGCCTTTGCACGAACCTGGACGTGTGGCTCCGCAGCTCGGGGCCCAGCACCGCAACCAAGATGCCTTCGTCCAGCAAGTGCCCTGTGGAAGTCACTGGGTGGAATAGAAGCAGTGCCAGCAGCAACGTCACAGGGCGTGGCTGGGGGACGTCACAGGGCGTGGCTGGGGGCTGTCGCCATGGGCTCTGCACCGTATTTGCCGCTGCTTCGTCCTCACCTGGAAACTTGGACAACAACGCCAGAAGCTTCCTGGGATGTTCAAGTGTTTAATAAGAGCTAGAGGAAGGTTTCTGGGTGATAAGTGGAGCCTTCTGATCCCGCAGGGTCAGCGAGTGGCACTGCTGCTGGCCCGGCTCTTTTGGCCACTGGGGGTGTTACAGCTCCCAGATGACCTCTGGCTCTGGCAGCCTCTGCCCCTCTCCCACTGAACGGCCCCAGGGGACACAGCAGCGCAGCTCCTGGGAGTTGGTAAACCCCAAACGGGTGGGGATGGGCCACAGATGGAAAACAATTTGGATTTGGGGAGGATCCCCATCCCCTCTGGACTCCCCAGCCGGCTCCAGAGCACCCAAACATGGGGAGGGGCACCAGCAGAGAGGGGAAGAAAAGGGAGCGGAGGGAGTGCCAGGGCTGGAACAAAGGTTTGAACCTTAGGAAAAACGGCAAAATAAAGCCAGGAAGGAAAGGCTGCAGAGATGCAGAGACGTCCATCCAGCCTTGGGGGGGAACTCTTCCAGTAGGAAGAGTTTGCTTCACCCCCATGCCACCCTGTGCGCTGCCACCCAGCACGGTTTCTGCTTCTGAGGAGGGAAGAGGAGAAGGAAGCACAGTGCTGGGCGCCCAGGGCAACAGAGCTGCCAGGGCAGCACCCGGGGGCCTGTAGAGCCAGGGCCCTGGACTTGGAGTCCAGCTCTGTCAGAGGTGCACCAAGCAGTGCCCCGGGGACAACGAAAGCCTAGGCAGGAAGCGTGCCTGGGCAGAGGGAAGCTATGGGGGGCAGCTTTTTGGTTGGGTAGCTTGGCTCTGCCAAAGCTCTGCTCAGGTTCCTGAGCCATTGCTTCAACACTTGCTGGTTAGAACGGCAGCGGGGAGTTGGGGGGACATGGGGACATGTCTGAAAGTCCTCTCCAGATACGGGGAAGGGGGGGGGGGGGAAACAATGCCTGCCACTGGGGGCCTGAGAGCGGGCTGTGCAGGAGGAGGGAAGGAAGCCCGAAACTGCTGGCTCTTGGGCACCCACACCCTGCCCAGGCTCTGTGCGCTGGTGGCAGCGATGCTTCCCAAGCCCAGGCAGGCTGAACAGCAGCACCTGACATAGGGACAGTCTGTTAATCCTCTGTGTGCCATTTGTTCCCCAAAAGCCCTGATCCTGTGGGGCTCTGACTTGGCCTACATAGAAGATACTCTACTGGCATGGCTTCCTTGAGGACAGTGTCCAGACAGAGCTCTCCCCTTCTGCAAACTGCAGAGAAACAGCATCACAGCACTGCTACAAGTCCTTGGGACAGGCAGAAGTGATTAAATCAACTCCAGGTGGTGAAAGTCATAGAGAAAGGAAAAACCTTCCTGGGGCAGGACTGCAACTGCACAAGACACAGCTTCCTCTCCCCTGTGAGAGGAGCAGCTTCATTTCATTTTCTTTCTTTTTTCCTCTCTTAAAGGACACAGAAGTTGTTCCAGCTGCTATGTCTCGAACTGGGGCACCAACAGAGGCACCTTCCAAGGGAAGGCCCTGTGTTGAAGCACCCTCAGGAAGGATGAAGTGTGTGTGAAGGGGAGGGTGTAGGGTAGGAGGATGCTTCATCCTCAGCTGGAAACTTGGGCAACAACACCAGACGCTTTCTGGGATGTTCAAGTGTTTAATAAGAGATAGAGGAAGGTTTCTGGGTGATAAGTGGAGCCTTCTGATCCCGCAGGGTCAGCGAGTGGCCTGCTGCTGGCCCGGCTCTTTTGGCCACTGCTGGTGTTGCTTTCGAGCATCACTGGCAGAGCAGCTTCTTGGCGGGCGCAGAGGAGTTCTTGGATCTGATGGGCTTCCTCTTGTGAGGGCACTGGGTTTGGTATATTCAACCCAGTATACCATTTCACTTCTTGGTAGCAAGGGCATATTGCCATCTTCCTTTCAATTTTGTGTCCACCAGGACCCGCACATCCTATTCTGCAAAGCTGCTTTCCGAACAGTTATTACCCAACATTTCCTGGTTCGTGAAGCTTTTCATTCGCAGGTTAGGCTCCTTGCACTTGCTCTTGTTGAACCTTTGCAGTTCTTGTCAGCCTGTTTCTCCAGCCTGTCGAGAAGGAGATGCAAGAGAAGGGAAGCAGGAGTATTAAGAAAGAAGCAGGAGTTACCCATTTCTTTTGTCTCCGCTTTGCTCTTTAGAGTTGGGGAAAAAAATATCTTTGCTGGAAAGACAGAGAGCAGCCTGCGTGCTGGTGACTGGCCCAGAGGCTCCAGCTCTGGCGAAGGATAACGCATGCTAGTGGAGCCCGAGGGCAGGCTAACCACGGGTGCAAGCATTGTCAGTGGCAATTCCAGCTTGAAGGATGGAGGAAAATGCCCAGGGCTTGCAGTCGACTGTTCCATCGTCACTCAGATCAAGCACCTCTTATCTCAGAAGGGAGTTATGAGGGGTGACGGATGCAGGAGCCAGCCCTTGGCATGTGCATTTAACACTATTTTGGGAATCTTATTGCGACCCCTTGAGCTCACCTGCAGCCACACGCTCTGTGCCCCTTGGGTTGCTCCCAAGAGAGGAACTGTGAATCTAAGGAGACAGAATTCAGGGTTAACCATCCTAAATGGAGAGGGTAATGCCACAGAAGGAGGTGTGAATCTCTTCTGTCAACAGCTCTCACCTTCATAAAGCATCCCAAGGTTATGTGCAGCTGCCCCACGTGTGGCTCCAGCATCCTCCCTGGCTCTGGGACATTAATGAATGAAAGGCGACAGTGCCATTGCCATTGCCATTCTGCTCCCGTGCTTCCTCCCACCGCATCCCCACCGTTCATGAATCCCCATGCACAGGGGAGAGTCAGGAAGGGGGCATTTCCGTCATAGTAGCTTAGATATTTGCTTTTCCCGTGCAGAAAAAAATAAAAATACTCCTTGAAATAACATTTTGAGGTTCTTCTAAATGTTACACGCCGCGCGACCTTTCAGAGCCAGGCCTAGGGGTTTATTGTTAATCCCCTAGGTCCGGACTCCCAGCAGCTGCAGGCCAATCCTGCTCCCCAAGGGCTGGATCCAAAAAGCACTGAAACATCAATCTTCAGCTCTGCAACAGTCAGGGACGGAGCTCCAGGTTTTCCACCCTTGCTGCAACGATGCAGGATTCTGAGGAAGGCAGAGGTTATGGCTAGGGGATACAAAGAGGAGGGGTCCATACAGACAAGGCTTTTCTGTTGGGAGGCGATGGAGGCACAGGGCATTTGCCCTGTTTCCCAGCTCTGCTCCCACTACAGATGGCTATGAGGAATAGGATTCCCAGTGTCAGGCAGTAGTTACAGTGGCAGCTATAAAGCCTGTGTGATGAGATTGCCTTTCCTTCCATGGCTCTGTCTATAATTAAGCTGGGAATGGGGTTTCCTAAATGCGGTGCCTCAACTAGGGAATTTCTGGAGTGATTGCCGGCTGGATTTGAGCAAGAATTCCATGACATTTCCACACTCCCAGGCATCCTTCCCCCAGCCAGCAGCAGCACACTTAGGAGCCTCTATTTATGAAGCCCTCTCACTACGGGCAAAATTTCACTCCACACTTCCCTCCACAAACCAACAATGGAAAAATGTCTGGTTCCAACTAGGCAGAATGTGCCATTCCAGCTCTCCATAGAGATGCACTGGTCACCACGGGAAGGGCAGGGGCTGAACCAGCAGCACTGGGGTTTTGCCTCTTTCCTTCACACCTGCTTCGCCTTTTCTTTCTCTTCCCAAGCAGGAATCACACAAAATCACAGGGCCAGGAACTGCTCCCCTCCAACCAATTCACCAAACCTGGGTTTTTACAGTGCGATTTCTTTTAAGGCGGATTCCCAGGTCTGGGGGGAGGGTGGGAAATGGGGAAAACTGGGGGGTTGTAATTGCACCGAGTCCTTCCCATGGGTTCCTAGGAGACTGGCTGCCTGTGCTGAGTGATGACAAACGCAGGACTGGCTCCGGTCCCCCGCCCTGCACCATCTCCCCCTGCAGGCCACCAAGGCCATGCTGCTGAGCCCTTGCCCTTGTCTCAGACAGCAGCTGAGCTTCGTAAGGAAAAATAAATGAATAAATAAACGATATGAGAATTTAAAATAAACAATGAAAATGAAAAGCTTTGTGGGCGCCAGGTGCCGTGCACCAGGTGAGAGATGCCCTCCTCCCAGTGAAGGAAGGAAATGGGACATGGCATCTTCAGCTCTTCAGCTGTACCAATCCCACCATGGCCATCGCACCCCGAGGAGAGGACTGTGGACATGGTTCACTAGGATGGGAAATTAAACCCCTTGCGCAGCCTGCAGCTGCGCTTTACAGGGCAGTGAGCATCCCGCCTTCCTCCGGACTCTGCTGCCCCCAAACCATCAGAAATGGTTCCAAGGGAAGGCCCTGTGTTGAAGCACCCTCAGGAAGGATGAAGTATGTGTGTGTGGGGGGGGTGTAGGGTAGGAGGATGCTTCATCCTCAGCTGGAAACTTGGACAGCAACGCCAGACGCTTTCTGGGATGTTCAAGTGTTTAATAAGAGCTAGAGGAAGGTTTGCGGGTGAAAAATGGAGCCCCCTGGTCGCGCAGGGTCAGTGAGTGGCCCTGCTGCTGGCCCGGCTCCTTCGGCCACTGCTGGTGTCGCCTTTGAGCATCACTGGCGGGCCAGCTTCTTGGCAGGTGCAGCGGAGTCTTGAGAGCTGCGGGTCTTCCTCTTGCGAGCGCGGTGGGGCCTGCGCTTGGAGCGGGCCCTGCCCCGGAGGGGAGCAGAGGCCCCGGGCACAGCCTGCCCCGGCTCCTGCTGCGCATCTTCCTGCTGCGCTGGGGTGGGAGCGGGGACGCAGGCAGGACCCCCCTGTACGGCAGCGGTCGAGGTGCTCGGGAGTGCATCTGTGTCCGCGCTGCTGGAGGGGGCTGCTCCGGGCACAGGGGTCCCCAGCGTGCAGGCAGCGGGGCTGGGCTCGGGGCTCTGCTCCCAGCCCACGGGGCGGTCAGAGGGGGTCACTCTGGTTGTCCTGATCCACTCGCCTCTGTGCTGGCTGCCAGAGGAGCTGGTTCTCACCACGAGCTTGCCCTTGCATCGCTCCTGGCAGGCCGTCCAGCTGGTGCTGGCCACAGGGCCGCCCTCCTGCCACCAGCTGAACTCAGACCAGCAGTCGCTGGCCCCGTGCCCCTTCTCCCCGCGGATCATGCGTTTCATCGCTTCATCCACGCACTCCTGCTCTGTGGCCTCAAAGAGCCTTTGCACGAACCTGGACGTGTGGCTCCGCAGCTCGGGGCCCAGCACCGCAACCAGGATGCCTTCGTCCAGGCCGTAGACGGGCAGCACCTCCAGGATCATGCGTGTCAGCATGAACGCCTTAAAGCTCTGCACACCAAAGAACTGCTGCATCTCCCGAGACACCCAGGCCTTCAGCAAGAACAGCAGCTGAGGGTGCTTCAGGAAAATGGACGCCCAGGCAGAGGCCGGGAAGCCCCCCACATACTGTGGATCCATAGCACAGGGCTGGTGCACCCCGGGTGCTGCTGGCACTGGCAGTCCAGAAAGACCTTCCTCTCGGGCGCTGAGTGATGCTGCTGCACGGGCTCCTCTGAGACCTCCACAGAGTCGTCTCCCACAGCAAGTGCCCTGTGGAAGTCACTGGGTGGAATAGAAGCAGTGCCAGCAGCAACGTCACAGGGCGTGGCTGGGGGACGTCACAGGGCGTGGCTGGGGGACGTCACAGGGCGTGGCTGGAGACTGTCACCATGGGCTGTGCACCCTATTTGCCGCTGCTTCGTCCTCACCTGGAAACTTGGACAACAACGCCAGAAGCTTCCTGGGATGTTCAAGTGTTTAATAAGATCTAGAGGAAGGTTTCTGGGTGATAAGTGGAGCCTTCTGATCCAGCAGGGTCAGCGAGTGGCCCTGCTGGTGGCCTTCCTCCTTTGGTCACTGCTGGTGTCACCTTCGAGCATCACAGCCAGTGACGTTTTGCCGCTGATGGCCCAAAAAGCCACTTGGCGTCGGCGTGGTCCTCCTCCTTGGGGAAGAACAAAAACCAAACAGGACAGGTTTAGTCACATTTACATGCATCACAATTTAGGAGCAGGGAGCTGCTGTAAGAGCTCAGATAGAAAACCAAAGTGGTATTCCATTAAAGAGCATATTAATGTTTGTGGGGTTTCTGTAATTTAGACTCCACCAGACACACACACTCACACAGCTCAGTGAGTAAAGGAGCCGGCAGCAAAGCCCTCCTGCGGGTGGTGGGGACACTGCGGGTGGGGGGGGGCAGATCCCTGATGACCCCTGGCTCTGGCAGCCTCTGCCCCTCTCCCACTGAACGGCCCCAGGGGACACAGCAGCGCAGCTCCTGGGAGTTGGTAAACCCCAAATGGGTGGGGATGGACCAAAGATGGAAAACAATCTGGATTTGGGGAGGATCCCCATCCCCTCTGGACTCCCCAGCCGGCTCCAGAGCACCCAAACATGGGGAGGGGCACCAGCAGAGAGGGGAAGAGAAGGGAGCGGAGGGAGTGCCAGGGCTGGAACAAAGGTTTGAACCTTAGGAAAAACGGCAAAATAAAGCCAGGAAGGTGAGGCTGCAGAGATGCAGAGACGTCCATCCAGCCTTGGGGGTGGAACTCTTCCAGTAGGAAGAGTTTGGTTCACCGCATGCCACCCTGGGCGCTGCCACCCAGCACGGTTTCTTGCTGCCAGCAGAGAAGGGGCCTGACCCCATCACTCTGGTCCTGCCTCGGGCCTGCTCTGGACCAGAGCCCCACAGGTGGGGGGGCCAGCATCACTGGCCGTTACTTATCATGGGAAAGATGGATGCGTGCCTTTAGCCGCTTGTGCGTTCCTTGGGTCCTGGATCTTGCCTGCGTTGAAGAGGCAGGGGTGGATGAACCTGGAAGCACAAAGTTTTGCTCAGGTCTCTGCAGCCGCACTCTCAGCTGGCACCGGGGCTACCACAATCCCTATCCCAGGGGGAATGGAAGGTTTTATATCCCCAGAGCCAGGCAGCCACCACCCGAGCCGGCTGCTACAGCACAGCCTGGCCCTTCCGCCATCCCCCAGCCCAAGGGGACAACACGACAGCTCTTCGAGGCTGAAGCACCAACTCCCTCACTACCAATGCCTTCTCCAAGGCCTGAGGGGCGCTGGCCAAAGAAGGGTGCAGGAGTTCCTGGAAAGCAACACGCCACTGTGAGCCGGGCTCAGCAAAGGAGGAAGAGCCTGGCTTTAGGGAGCTGGAGGCACTCGCAGGAGCCGATGCATCCACTGCATCCAGAGGGGGCAAGGAGCAACATTTCAGATTCCCCTCCAACCCCAGGGGCTGGGGACTGGGGCAGCGAGTGAGGGAAGCAACTTGCCTTCGCATGGCAAGGCTCTGCACAGTCCCAGCACCAGCCCCTCAGGGCTGCCAAGCCCAGGCAGCACAGCCAGGTCTGGCAGGAAAGCAGCTGCCTAAATCTAACCCTGCCCTTCACCCCCGCAGAAGCCCCGTCCGCCCTGACTCACCTCCCAGCACGGGCGCGCTGCCACTTCTGGGCTGGCTGGTGTCAGTGAGACAGCTGGTGCTGGAATTGGCAGGCCCAGAAACCACCGATGTTGTGGTCGCAGATGCTGCCCCTGTGCGGCTGGTGCCCGAGGAGCCCTGGCCGTTGGCTGTGCCCAGGGACATACCTTCCCCACTGGTGCTGGGGACCTCATCTGCTGGGAGGGAGCAGGAAATCAGGACCCACAACTTGCTGTATGGGACTACCCCTTAGCAGAGCCTCCCAACAGGAACAGCTCACAGATCTGGCCCTGGGGATCCTTGCCCATCACCCTGGCGACTGGGGCACGTGCTCTCCCACCAGAGTCTTCACCAGGCTCTAGGAGTTTCAGACCCGAGGACCAGGCAGCACTGGCCCTGGAGGTTCCTTAGCCTGCCCTGCACGGACACCCCACTGCCCTGCCAGCCCGCGCCATGGCCGTCTCCTCCTTGCCGTGCCTTCACATTCCCACTCTGCCCTTACCCGCCTTATGCAACCGCTGCTGCGCTGCCTTCCTCTTCGCCTCTTATGATCTCTGCCATGATGGGGTAGCCGGAATCAGGCCCAGGAGGCTGCCAAGAGAGCAGTAGCTTAGTTCCTTCTCAGGGAAGCCGGCAGAGCCACTCTGAAGGAGGTGTGGAAGCAGGCTGGTGCCAGAGCCGGGAAGCCGTACCTGCTCTGGCAGCGGGCAGCACAGTCACGCACAGCCCACCACACACTGGGGCAGGGGAGAGCATCACTTCCCACTCAGCCGAGGATGAGACCTCCTGCCCCAAGGCAGGCAGGTCAGCCTGCCCCCAGCCCTGCACAAATTGCACTGGGCACATTCCGTCCCCAGACGACGGCAAAAGAGGCTGCGAGACAGCGACGTACCAGCACCAGTGGTTCATTACCCCAGGGCACCAGCAGGCAGATGCTCCTCCTGTGTGGCCTTCCGTTTCCCTGCGATGGTGGTGGGCTCGGGGTCTGGTGCCGCTTCTCCTCAGCCCTCTCGACAGCTACAGGAGGAGACAAGTCAGGAGCAGCTCCCAGCAGGGGCGTTTGGCCTATACCAAGGGGGTTGTCACTTCTCACTGCTCTCTGGATCCCCTTCTTGGAGGGCAGAACCAGGGACACGGATTTCAGCCGCGGACAAGGCTGCGATGCCCTGGGGCAGCAGCTGGCCACCAGAGATCCACGGGGAAGCTGTCACAAGAGCCTGCTGGGGCTCCACGGGCCAGCGGCCCCATCCCACCTCCACAGACACTCCTTGCCCGCTGCCCACCCGAACCACAGACCACACAAACTGCCAGACGTGGCCACATCTTGCACTGTGCCACAGGACCCTAGCCACAATGGGCACACGGGAGAAAACGCCACTGCCTCAGCACCAGCACGTTCCTAGTTTCCAGGGACACCTCAAGCTCATCCCACCTGCAGACCTGAGCTACCTCGTGTCCCACAGCTGGCCCGCACCAGTGGCCCACCCAACCCTGGCACAGAGCTGGGCCCCACCTGCACTCATCTTCCTCCATCTGCACAGCCCTGGTCGCTGTCACTGGCTCACGGCTCCATCGTCGCACCTCCCGTTCCCTGTGCAAGCAGGAGAGAGCCAGTTAGGGTCGGCCCCCTGCCCTGGGAGCAGGACGAGACCCAACACGCCAAGGACTCCCACAAGCATCCCTGCTGTGTTTCTTTGCCGTCTTTGCCAAACAGCAGAGCTCAGGGCAACAGCCTTGAGTCACCGCAGCAGCCTGAGCGTGGCTCCAGGTAGAGGAGCTGCTCTGCTCCCCTCCCCTCCCCAGGGCCCGGGCAGCTCAGGGCAGCAGCCGGGGATCCCGGGTGGGAGCCGCTGCTCCTCACAGGGCCCTGGTCGGACCCACCCTGTCCTGCTGTTCCACAGCACCGCAGGGGAACAAGGCTGCACCCTGCGCTCTGGCCCAGGAACCAAACACGGGGAAGGCAGATGTGAACACAGACTGTTTATTTGACGTGGGGGACATAAAAAGTGGGAAGGTGAGCGAGGGAAGATTGCACCTTCGCAGCAAAGCGATACTAAAATGGTAGTAAAATCCCAAGATGGCAACTGCAGTAGAAGAGAGCAGCAAGAAGACAGCAACAACAGCCTAACAAGAAGAGAACAGCAGAACAACACTACCAAAACCAGAGCGTACCGAGGGCAGAGATGCACAACCATTCATCCAGCCTTGCCTGTGCAACTGTTCCAGGAGGAAGAATTGGATTCCCCCCGTTCCATCTCGGGCGCTGCCTCCCAGCACGGTTTCTTGCCCCCATCAGTCCGGGCCCGCCTCCCACCGTCTCCCCGCACCTCGGGCCTTGCCTCGGCTCCACAACCGCTCCCACACGGCGCTGCCCCCGGCACAGCCACGTCTTCACACCGGATCCCCCACGGGCCTCCCAGCACAGACCGGAGCCGCACCCGGCCCTGACAGCGCCGGCTGTCAGTCACTCAGTCACTCAGTCACTCAGTCACTCAGTCACTCAGTCACTCAGTCACTCAGTCACTCAGTCACTCACTCACTCCCTCCCTCCCTCCCTCCCGCTGCGCCTCCCCAGGACTTGGCTGCTCCTTGGGAGCGGCGATCTCGAAGCGCTTCCCGCCGCGCCGCGCTCGCACCACGGCCCCCTCAGGGAGGGGGATCCCGGCCGTGCGGGCTAAAATGGCCGCGGCCGCGGCTGCCACACAAGTGGGCGGGTGGGCGGGCAGCTGCGCTCCGAGCCGCCCCGCGCTGTTTGTCCATTGGCCCGGAGCGCCGAGCGCTGTGCTGTCATTGGCTGACTCCTCCGTGTCCGTCCCTGCGCATTGCCCGCCTCCCGTTCGCTTGGCAAAGTCCCTCCGGAGGGAAAGAGCGCGCTGTGGCCGGGGCCGGCGTCCCCTGGGCCGAGCGAGGCGGGAGCTCTCCGGCGGTGCGGGCCGCGGGAGCGGGTGTTGCGCTGTGGCCGGAGCGGAGGGAGGCGGGTGTCGGGTGTCGGGTGTCGGGTGTCGGTGCGAGGGGGCGGGGGCGGGGCCGTGTCCGTGCGAGGGAGCGGGGCCGTGTCCGTGCCGGGGAGCGGGGCCGTGTCCGTGCCGGGGAGCGGGGCCGTGTCCGTGCGGGGGAGCGGGGCCGCGGGGCCGTGTCCGTGCTGGGGAGCGGGGCCGCGGGGCCGTGTCCGTGCGGGAACTGCGGAGCCGGGGTTGGCCGTGCAGGAGCTCGGGCGTGTATGGAAGGGAAGTGCAGCGGGGAGGATGTTGTGGGGGGTGCTGGCCGGGTGCGGGGTCAGAGGCGTGAGGTGGTTTCGGGGCAAGGGGACGAGAGGTTTGTGTGAGGATGTGCCGTGGTTCCGTGGGTCGGGCGAGCTCGGAGCAGGAGTCAATGGTGCGTGCGGAGGGGCAGGGGTAGGGCAGGCCCAGGGGTGAGGGGCGGGGGGGCGGCTGCATGGGCGGTGAGGCCCGGGGGAGGTGGGGGTGTTCCATGGGGAATTGCAGGGGTTGCCCGGGGAGGGGGGGCGGAGCGGGGTTCCCGGGGTGCTGCAGGTTCCCGGAGCGCCCCTGGAGGGGTTCGCTGGGGCTGCCGCAGAGCCGCAGCGCTCCCAGCTCTGCTCTTTGGGAGGTTCAGTGTTGCTGGTGAAGGGCTTCCCGTCAAGGTTGTGACCTGAATCGAGGTTTCGGTGTGGCCTTGAAACTGGATCAGAGCTCTCGTAAGCAGAGTGGCAGCTCATGTGAACGAGCAAGGGTTGTGCTCAGCAGCAAGCCCTTGGAGGTGATTTGGCCCTTGCCACGGAGCTTTGTAGCTCGAGAGATTTGCACGTGTTGGATCTGTGCAAAAGTAAGGAACTTCTTCCTTCTGTCCAATCTCAACTTCCCCTGTTTAAGTTTTAAGCCGTTACCCCTTGTCCTATCACTCCAGTCCCTAGTGAAGAGTCCCCCTCCAGCATCCTTGTAGGCCCCCTGGAGACTGGACGCTCCCTTGTAGACTGGAAAGACAGCTCAATCTAGACTTGTTTCCAGGGAATGAAATGGCTTTATTAACCTTTGTATTTCTAAACTGCAGGCATGAGTACTAGTGATGGTAATACCCTAGTTTTCTGTTGCTGGGCTGGGAAGCAACCAAATGGTGTATTCTCTGGACACAGTTTTGAGATTAATGTTCTTGGTTTCCCAAAGGAAAATGTAATGATGCTGAGAGGCACATTTGCAATGTAAAGAAAAAGGGGTGTGTGTGTGAGAGAGAGACAGAGAGCAAGACTGAGACGGGGTTTACAGGAAACAATACATGGTCAAGAAGTTTGTTTCCTTCTGTGTGCATTTGCCAGGGGGGATGTTTCCTCATCCCCTTTGGCACTCTCCCCTGAAAAGGCATTCAATGGCCCTGGGAGTGCCCATCACCTCCTTTGTGAGTATGTGAGGGCTGTGGAAGACCAAATAATGCTGACACTGGGTGAAGAAACTTCTGGTGAAGTCCTATTTGAAATGAGGCAGTGAGTGTTAAGATACAAGGTGCTTAAGGTATAAGGCTTACAGAAAAAGGGTTGTCTGCAATTTTGAGTTGCAGGCAGAAACTTGTTGGAGTGCCCAAGAATTGTTAGCTGTATTTTAAGCTACCTGCATGAGGCTGGGGTACTTAACGGTCAGATTTAAAATCAACTAAAATTGATACAGGGGTTTAGAGCTCTCCAAAAACTTCCTGGAACTTTTTAAGGTGTGGAAGATTCCTATAGGAGCACTGTGCTTTCATCTGCAGCAGCTCATTTGGCTGGGCTGGGCTGGGCTTTGACCTCTGCTGCTGTGGTTCAGAAAAAAAAACTTCCTTAAATGTGGATTTGTCAGAGGGACACTTGTCCCTTTCCTTCAAATCTTTCTTCTCTAAATCTTGTCCACTGAAAAGGATTATAATTCATAAATAACATTACAAGAGCTCTTGAGGCTTGCCTTTTCTGGGTAGGACTTGGGAGTCCCTGCTAAATAAGGGCGGAAGAAAGCAAAGTTCCTTTAAAGGTAAGCTCAGGCTGGAGCTTGTGTTTGGCTGCACTGGTGTTCTGTGGGACAAGCCCCGCAGGCTGGGCCTGCAGCTGCAGCAGCTCTCCAGGTTCTTGCTTGCAGTGGTCAGTGCAGTTTGGACTCACCTTATCCAGTGTCCCCCTGCTCTGTGTGAAGAGCAGCTTTGGAGAGTGGGAGCTGCTTTTTCTTTCCTGTTACAAGGTGAGCCAGAGTTTTGCTTCCTTTGCTGATACTTGTGTTGCCAAAGCAGGCCCAGTCTTCACCTGTCCTTGTTTGTGTGTCAGAGGTGCTCTTCTGACATCCCTCTCTTGCTGTTGGGTTGCAGAGGCTTGGCATGAGATGGGGACTGCATTTTGGCAGGTGCTGTGGATGTGCAGGTGAGATGCAATCTTTCCAAAAAGCTCTCTCAACAGAAGAGAGTGGCACTAAGAGAACAGAAGGTGAGGTTCTGCCAAGAGCAGATGGTGGCCCAGGCTTTGAAGTCTTAGTGGTGGACGTTTAGCAGGCCAAGTGACAGACGGTGTTCTTTGTTAGAGGTACTGCTGCGGACCCTCAGTCATGGTAGGCTCTGAGCAGGGGCAGGACAGGGCTTAGGCAGGGGCCATTGGTACCTGATCATTTCAGGGAGGAACCTGCAGCTGGGTAATACACCCAAGTGTGATGCACTCTGAGTGTGGTGAGTGTATCAGAGTTCAAAGGGTTTAATGTAGCTGCTAAGCAGCTTGGGAGAGAAGATGATAGTCCCACATGCCTTTAGCTCCTTTAGGGTGTGTGTTCCTCTAAGACTACTTAAAGATCAGCTTTGCCCCTGCTTTTACTTCTGTTTCAGACTCTGATTTTGTTACTGAAACTTTATTTGCAGAGAAGAAGGTAGTTCAAATGAACTTTACGAATCCACTGCTGATCAGATGAGTGGCCTTCCAACAAGCTGTAGAGAACTTAATGGCCTTTTCAAACCAAAGGAGGGCAAGCTTGAGAAGAGCTGGGTTGAGGGCCCTGCAGTTCAGAAGCCTCAGTTCCGAGTGGCAGAGCCAGGAGAAGGGTGATGGGAGCTTCTGTTCAGTTGGAGACAGAAGGCAGTTTAGTTTAATTTCTTTTATTTCTTAGGATGAGAATGTGTTGAATTTTTCTTGCTTGCTAAATCAATAGAATCTCTCCTGATACTGCTGAGACCACAGTTCTGCTATTGCGCTGGAGGCAGCTTGCTTCAGAGCTGGGCTCTGATTTTCTAACTGTGTCCTGTGTGAGTCGAGCAGCTGTGGGATCCCAACACCTTTGCTCCCCTAGATTGGTCTGAGCTTTTGTCAGTGACTGGTGATGTGTTTGCCCACAGTCATTGGTTTTTTTTTTGCACTGGCATTAGTACAGCTATAAAATAAAGAGCCATTCATTACATTCGTAGTGCGAAGGAGCAAAGTGAAGGCTTGGCAAGGAGTGGCAGTGACTTTCGTCTCCTCTTTGTGTGCATCATGGTGCTGCTGGGACCAGTGGAGAGGTTATAGGGGGCTTGTTCAAAACATCTTTTCAGTTTCAACTCTGAAGGCTGCAATGTGGCAGGGATCCTGCAGCGTGCTGCAGAGCAGCCGCAGCACTGTTACAACCTTAGATTTCTTGTTTATTCATTTATTTAGTTACTAGTGTCTGTGTTTGATCCAGAAGTCTCATTGTTTTGCCTGCCTGCAGGCAGTTGAGGGGACTGGTGGTTCTGGCAGGCGTGGAGTAGGCTGCTGGAGACAGGGCTGTCCAGAAGTGGGCTGTGGGGAGGGAAGCGTTCTTGTCTGCAGCAAGTCCCCTGCTGCTTAGGTTGGAGGGGCTGCTGCCCCTATGGAAGGGTGCACCAAGTCCCCCCAGGCAGCTCAGGTGTTGCTTTGCCACAGAGGGGCCTGAGATGGGCTGGTGAGACTGCCCTGGCTGTTCTGTGGTGCAGGGCCTGTGCTGGCTCTGCGTTGTGCCGTGGCAGTCACAGGGGTGTTTCACACCGGTTCACTTTCTGACTGCATCTGTATTGGTTTGGTTTTGGGCAGTGAATGAAACTGTGCTTTTCTTATGGTCTTATTACTTATGGTAATAATTACTTATGGTTTATTACTTTTTCAAGTTCCCTTAGCTGTTTTCATCAGCAAATGTCATCTTTTGTCATGTGGACACCAGATTTAATTGCTGAAAGGCCAAGTCTCCATTGTGCTTGTATTATTTAGTATTTTCCTTGTGTTAATCTGATGATACATTCTGAAATTGAGTTTCCCCTTTTCCCTCCCTCCCCCCCAATATTTGTCATCCTCTCTGTGTAGTTAGTTGGCCTTAACTCAGGAGTAAGAAGGAGGCAGGGTTGGAATTGTTTTGAAAGCATTTTGCAAAGTGATGGATACAGGTATTTTCAAGTCCTCATTTCAGGAGGCCACTTAGTTTTATGAAAGTCATTTGGACATATTCATAGATGTGAGGTTTTCTCTACTTCACCAATTCAGAATGAAATTAATTGTGCTGAAACACTGGACTGAATTTAAATTTTAGAGTAATTCTTGTGCCTCTTCCTTCATTGATGCATCTGTTAAAACTGTATGGCTTTGTTCTCTTGAATTTGTTTGGGGTTCTGTGTTGAGTTTTTTCCCTCCCAGAAAGAGGCATAAGGTCACGGTCACTCACTATTTCATTAGAATTAGCTTTTTTCAGGGACTGTGACCTTACCTTGTTGAAGACACTTTGGCAGCTTTTTACCTGTACTGAAAACAACTTGTGTCATGACATGGCCAAGCCTGGGATTCTTCTTCCTCTTCGTCGTGCACTTGCAGAGCTCTTCCTTGTTACAGAAAACAGAGTTAGTTCCTGTACTTGCACCCCTCCTCTCCCCAGTGCCCAGAATGATATGTAATTCAGTGTTAAATTAAAAGCAGTTTTCCTTTACCTTGGCAAAGTTCATCAGAGCTTTAGAACCATTAAATGCTTCAGAAACATTACAAACTTTCTCTTGCGGAGTCTGGCAGCAAATTCTACTAGAGGGGCCATGCTGTTGCCATATCCATTGTGGAGCCTTATATAATAGTCCTGACTCCTCCTTATGCACTTCAGGCAGCAAGCCCTAAAGCCACTCTTTATTCTGAGAGGAATGCTGCTTTAATAATTAATTTAAAGGTATTTAAATGTGCTTTTCCTTGAGTTGGTTTTGCACACTACGTAGGAACAGTCTGTAAGGAACTGATTTCTGTGTTCACAAAGTGTGTTCTAGTCAGGGAGAGTCTTCTGTGTAGTTCAGATACCTTTGGTTCATGGGGACTACTGTAATGATCAGCATTTTAATGATAATGAGTAGGATGATATCTTTACTTGAAGTGTTGGTGTTCACTGAAGGCTTTGTTGCAGGAGCTTGGATCTCTACAAGAGTATTTGCTTGCCTTGAATACTGAAGATCAACTTCATGCTGCACAGCACAGGTCCTAAGATTGCACAACCTCAGTGATGTGTGGTTTTGCACTATCTTTCTGACAGGCAGAGATAGTGAATGGTTTCTGAGTGCCCAGTGGAGTTGTATAAAGTAGAGATAAATGTACTTTGACTTCCCAGTACCCTGAAAGGCTTCCAAAATACGTGAATGAACTATGCGCAAATGTTCTCCTTTGATAGTCAGCTGATGTGCCACAAAGTGGCTGTTGGGTGTCATCTGGTTTACCAGAGTGACCTCTCAAGTGCCAAAAGGTGGGAATGGGGATGGGGGCTGGTCTTTCAGTAGCTGGAAATGCAGTTGCCTTGCTGGAACTGCCTGGGTACATGACAATTGTTGCACTACTAACTTCTTAGGTTGGAGGGGCTGCTGCCCCTATGGAAGGGTGCACCAAGTCCCCCCAGGCAGCTCAGGTGTTGCTTTGCCTGGGAATCGAAGGAGCTGGGAATCGAATTTTCTGTTGTTTTTTCCTGTTATTCTGCTGTCTGCTAAAATAACTCCTGCCTCCTGAGGTACACAGCAGGAGCAGAACACCACACAGAGGAGTGGGAAGGTTTCATCAGCACTGTGAGGTCCCTGAAAGAAAGATACTGCAGTCTGTCATTCCAGTGGAATGGGCAGACGAGGGCATTTGAACGTGTTGTTGTGGGACTGTGAGCACAGTCTAGTGGGGATGGGATGGAGCAGCCCTGAGGAGAAGGACTTGGGGTTTTGGGTGACGAGAATCTCCCCGTGACCTGGCTTGAGTGTGCGCTTGAGCCCAGAACCCCCCTGTGTGCTGGGCTGCATCCCCCCCCAGGGCGTGAGGAGCAGGTCAAGGGAGATCTCAGGCACAAGTTCTTCCCTGTGAGGGTGGTAAGGCCTTCAGCATTGGTGTTCAATAAACTGTGGCAATCAGCACCTCATGAAGATGCCAGCACATCGCTAATTTTTGTGGTGTGGCAGGGATGAGTTCCTTGTCTCTTGGCTTTGCTGCATGATTAACTTTGGTTTTGAACAGTTCTGTGAAGGGCAATCCCCAAAGAGAGTGGCTGCAGCAAGGCTTTCCTAGTGAAATGCCTGGCGTCAAGGAACTGGTTCATCATGTGCAGTTTTGCGAGAATATCATAGAATCATAGAGTGGTTTGGGTTGGAAGGGCCCTTAAGGCTCATACAGCTGCAACCCCCTGCTATGGGCAGGGACACCTTCCAGTAGAGCAGGTTGCTCCGAGCCCTGTCCAACCTGCCCTTGGTCTCCTCAAATTTGTGAATCTCCTGAAGTCTCTGTTGTTTGAGGAATGGGTGGAATAACCAGCATTTCCCATTTTAATTTTCCAGCTGTATAGCAAGGCTGTGCATATGTCGGGGGTCACCTGCGTGTTCTTTCCCCACTGCTCAGTGGAAACTTCCTTTTGGATGGCCAGGACGCCTCAGGTGGAGGAGGAAGGTAGATTGAAAGGTACCATTGTCACATGGTGGCAGGGGGTTTGAACTGGATGAGCTTTAGGGTCCCTTTCAACCCAAAGCAGTCTGTGATTCCATGATCTGTGTGCTGTGGATTTCTTACATCAGATGTCCCTCGGGAGCAGATTTAAACCTCTGCACTCAGCTTAATGTTCTTGGAATTTGTTTGTGTCTTTCTCTGCTGTTAGTTGATGCTCTGAGGCTGAGGAGGTTGCTACAAGCACACAGTTCATGGAATTGAGAGCCATTGCTGCATGGAGGCCCCAGCGAGCCTGGCCTGTGCCAACAGATGTGTCTTTTGCTGGAGGTCAACTCTGATGCAGTTCTACTGTGGGACAGGGGCTCTGTTCCACTCTGTCCCTGTGCTGTTCCTGAAGCCTGGGGCAGTGTTACTTGTGTGCCCCTTTAATTTGCAAGTCGGTGGAGGATGGGTTTGAAAGGGAGCAGGTTGCTCCCCCTTCCTGCCTGGACTCCTCCTCTTCCAAGAGCTGCTGGAGCCCATGGGTGTGGGATGGTCGGATGTGAGCTGGGTGGGTGGGCTCCACATCTGGGAGACTGAGGAGGTGCCACCTTCCCTAGAGCTGAGTCCTGTGTCAGACTGGCTGGGAAGCAGTGGAAGGAGGAACTGGGGAGGCAGGAGACACACACCTCTCCGCGTACTGCTCTGCAATTCCCACTTGGTAGAGGTTTGGCTCTCCCTGGAGATCACTGTCTGAGGTTGCGTGTGGCTCCTGGTGCTCTAGAGAACGTGGGCTGGCCCATCTTGTGCAAAGCCACCAAGGTGCAAAGCCAAATGAGTATCTTTGGTTTGAAATTGGACTGTTTTTCTTACTCCAGGTACCTTCATCGCCACCAATTCAGTTGCAATCTCAGTGAGTGAAAAGTGATGACTTGGTAACTGTTGCCTTCCTAAAGCAGTCTCTAATAGATGACTTTCCATTCTAGTCAGTAAAGTGACCCCTCTTCTTAGGGGGACAACTTTGTTAGTTCTCTAAAGGCAATGAGCTCTGCCTGGATGGGAGTGGTGAGCAGCTCCAGCAGGTTTTGCCAGGCTGGGAGAGCGCAGGATGGGGTTGGTGAGAGACACTCAGCAAAACCAAAAGCAGCGACATGAAAGTGCGCTGTGAGTGGGAGAAGGTGGAGGTTATTTTTTGAGCTCTTTTGTCTTGCCAGTTAATTCATACGATGGGGCTTGCGCTTCCTCTCGTATTCACGCCTTCCCCAGGGACCTGGTTGCCAGAAATACCCCTTCCATCCCGAAGCCTGAGTGTGCATGCAAACCCAGCCAAATTCCTCCTTGTCCTGGGTTCAGCAGTAGCAGCCATGTTTCTCCTTCTTGGTAGCTGGTGCAGTGCTGTGTTTTGACTTTTGGCCTGGGAACAGAGCTGATAGCGATGTTTTGGTTTGGCCAAGGACTTTGTGAGCCTCATGCTCTGCCAGGGAGGAAGGGAAGCCAGGGGGAAGCAGAGACAGGACACCTGACCCAAACTGACCAAAGAGGTATTCCATACAACAGCCCGTCATGCCCAGGATGTAACTGGGAGTTAGCTGGAAGGGCTGGGAGACTGCAGGGTTGGAAGAGGGTCGGTGCTTGGTCGGGCTTGGGGGGCGAGTTATCGGTTGGCTGGTGGTGAGGTGGTGTATTCTCTTCCCTTGTTATTTCCTTTATCTGTTATCATTGGTGGTAGCAGTAGTGATCTGTGTTATACCTTAGTTACTAAACTGTTCTTATCTCAACCCATGGGAGTTGTGTTCTTTTTGATTCTCCTCTCCATCCCTCTGGGAGTAGGGGGAGGGAAAGAAGGGGGGGAGTGAGTGAACGAGTTACCTGACTGGGTTTAAACCACGACACTCCTGAATCCCACTTTTCCTATTTCATAGTCTTCAAGTTTTAACAATGGAAATACTTCATGAGGATATTGAAATGGCAGCATTAGTGCAGAAGGACAGCAGAATTTTGGAGAAGCTGTGTCCCATCTTGGTGTTAGATGTAAGCATTAGACACTGGTCATCCTGTGAAGTTTGCATTCTGAAATGTTAACCGGGGCTCTTGATGGGCTTTCATCACATCCTGGCTTGAACGAACACAGCAAATAGCAGGTTTAGTGTGTAAGTTTTTGCTGCTTTTCTTCAGAGCAATTTAATGGCTGGGAAGGAAAATGTACTGCTTGTGTCTTTTGTCTTCCTTTTTTTTTTTCATGTATCAGGTAGCAGTGGTGCATTTACTTCTGCAGTGATGACTGGACTGGTAGGGAGAGGCTTGCCGTGCATTTTGTCCCTCTGTCCCTACACAGCAGGTACATCATAAACAGCAAATAGAAAACGATAGCGTTGTCGGAGCGTGGAATTTTGCTCCTGATATTGCACTGCAGACCATTTAACACTGTTCCCCTTCAAAATGACCACTCGGTACTTCTTAGCAGTAGCAGCAGCCTGTCTCTGGAGTAGGGGGCTGAGCATGGTCCAAGTCTTAAAATGTTCATAGAAAATGCTGATTGCAGATACACTAATAATATCTACAGCTGTCACAGCATATGCTGCCTTTTTTTCTATCTAGATTTTGTCAATAATGCTGTATTCCTCTAAGAGAGAGATCAGTTCCCTGGCTGAATGTGAGCATACTGAACTGGAAGAAAGGGAACAAGATCAAGATGTGGAGCCACCCATTGTTGGTCCTGTAGATCTAGAGCAGAACAAACTTGATCCTCCGGAGGGTTTGGATGAAGCCACCAAAATATGCTTCTTAGTACTTAATTTTACCTCCTTTGACATTTCTTTGAATTTGCTGGTTGCATAAAATATTTGGTAGTCTGTATGGCTGTTTTTCTTGTAAGTTCACAAAGTATGGGTCTATGATTTCAGTGTATTGTTATGTAAAGGTAATAAACTATATCTGCACTCATGAACACTGTTGACGCAGGAGTCACGGACAACGCAGAGACGATCAATGTGATCAAGCAATTGCCAAATTTATTACAAAGCCTTAACTCCTTATATACTATTTCTTACATGCACTTATAGTGATTTGGCATATTATGATATGATACCTGTCTTGAAGACCTTTAGTGACTAACATATAATTGGTTAAACACAGGTGTGAGAACTCGACCTCGAAAGCTTGCCAGCAGTTCACAGTTCTCAGTAACTCAGTGAATTCCAGCTTCTTATCTTGCTTGCTTAATCTTCTTCGGGCCTCTCATGGCCTTGCTGTATCTTTCAGGATTATTCAGAATTTATGAACTAATTATGCATTTTCCCATGAGAACACTGCCTCCACATCTCCCCCTTTTTGTTTTATATATATTTTGGGTGACCCTACTTGAGCAGGGGATTTGGGCTAGATCATATCTCCAATATAGGCCGACTACAGGCTGCTGGGCCTGCCCCTTTTTTCTGCTGTATGGCTCTCTGATAACAGGGGAGGCCATCCTTCACATCAAGATCTGGCATGGCATGTGTCCCCACCGCTCCACGCCTGCCAGGTTGCAGCCAACAGCGGAGCTAAAGGTTCTTCTTGGCGGCAAACACAGAGGCCATCCCAGTCTTGCTCTTGACTGTGGTAGCAGGCATTTTGTCAGCCTCAGTCCTTGCACCTTGTTGTCAATGCAGAGTTTCACCTCCTTCATCCAGTACCAAGTCGCTACTACAGCAAGGCACACACAAATTTACATTAACAGAGTAACTATTACGGAGTGCAGCAGCATGTTGAAGATGCTGATGGCAGCGAGGGACTAGCCAAAGAAATTTCTTACCACTGGAATTCTCCCACCCTCTTAATTTATTCCATTACCTGCTTTATAACACTACCATTGTCTTAGAATCTTTCTAGCCTTTGCCTTAGCATTTTCTAGCAGCTACTGCAAATTTCCATACTCTGACATCTCTTTCACAAGTGACAAATCTATATAATACAAGGTGTGGTTTCTTATTAGAGACTGGCTAGTAAATACAGGTGGTTTTATACACAAAATCACAGCCTCTAATAATAGCTACTCTACAAGCACACACACATATTCAAGCAGTTACTTTTCAGTAGCCCCCAGATGATGTTTTGCAATCATTCCTTTTTCTCTTCCTCTATCTCATTCTGCTTGGGGTATTCACAGTCAGCTCCTGTAGCTGAGGCATCAGGTTTTTCCATTTGTCTGTCCAGCTCAGGGCAAGGCTTGACAAACTTTGCAGGCAGTCGTCATGGACCTGTAGGCAGGAGGACACAAATATACCCCCTCCCCCAGGTTATCAGTTCTTGAGAAGCAGACAGGTTAGACTGCACATTGTCAACCGGCGAGGAGTTTGCTGCATCATTGCCTTTGTTTTTGTTTTTGTTTTTTTGATCCAAAGTCGCTCACCCTACAAACACCGACCTGCTCGGCAGCAGTTACAGCTGCCTGCCTGCTTCAGCAGCAACCATAAATACCTGCTGGCAACCGCACTTTTGCATTAACCCTTTCGTGCCCGAAATGTTAAACTGCTCCCCATTAAAAACTTTTACATGAACCAAACACCAAAAAAACCACACAGAACACCATCTGCCCTCAACACACGCACACACACACTTGTGGGATCCCACAAGCACGCTCCACACAACTACAACATTTGAAGCACAAAATCCAGACAATCATCACTCCCATTACAGTCCCACGTACAGAACGTGGCACAAGGACCCTGTGGAGACTAAGAGGAAACCAGCTCCGAGAAGCATCATTGCAGTGCGAGGTGGCAGGCTCAACCTTAGCAGGGGTCCCACATTGCATGTGGCTTGGGCTTTTATACTGACCAAAATGCACTCATTCCAGCACAGGTGGCCAGCCTATGTTGGAAGAAGTGGCCAGCAATATCTACAAAGGTCTCCAAAGGTCGATAGAAACCTGGACATACTTATATTTACCGACTTCTAGTTCATGTGTATCACAGAGAGAGTGTATTAAATGAGTCACAGTATGCCCAATACCCCTGATAAGAACATATGAAAGACCTTCCCACCACCGAAAACGCATACAATACACCTGTATCCTGTGTTTGTCTCACTGTAGGTTCTGGGGGGGTATGGTGGTGGTGGTGGATGGTGGGGTTTTTTTGGTTTGGTTTTTGTTTGTTTGTTTGTTTGTTTTTTGTTTTTGTTTTTCCTTCTTTAACGTAAAAAAGATTGCTCTCTTCACTTTAAGAAGGGCTGGAAACATCCATAAAACAGAAGTCCTAAGCTGAAATTTCTATTCATTCAATCACTGACAAGGGGGGTGTCCTGGGGCAGTGCTGACTCTTTCCAGGGTTTCACCCATCGAGCTGGCACCCACCGCAAACCGGAATCTATAATTATACACATATAACCTCGACCAGTTAGTTTTACTTCTGTGTTGCAGAATGGCTCCAAGAGCAAGGCCATGGATCCTTAGAGGCCCTGTGCGAGGAAAGCAAGGTGTAGGCCTCACAGGTAACCGGATACCGGATGTGGGAGGAGAATGTGAAGGAAGCTGCATAGAACTAACCAATACTGTTCTGACTCGTAGGCGTGGCTACACACCACGCGGATATAAGTGAAGTGCGCCACAAATAAAGTAGAAGTTTGCTTGTCACCTATATTGGGTTGGCGTGTCTTGCTTCTCCTCACCGCTTACAAATGGCGCCCGAACAGGGACCATGGACTACAGGGCCCCGGCTACCGGGGACCCGGATTACAGGGCCCCGGTTAACGGGGACCCGGAATACAGGGCCCCGGTTAACGGGGACCCGGAATACAGGGCCCTGGTTAACGGGGACCCGGAATACAGGGCCCTGAGTATCAGGGACCTGGAACAGAAGTGAGCGGCGCCGGCGGCAGCGGCCGGGGAGCGCGGGCAATGCTGCTGCGGTGGCTTGACAGACCCGGGTGCTTGGACTAACCGAAAGGAGTCCACCGCTGGGGCGAACCAGACACTGCTGTGTCGGGAGGCCGATCCGGAGACCGAGGTTACAGGATGACCCAGAAGAAGACGATCCGGAAAAGGCTGGCCATGAAAACGGACCGAGAGGTAGCCTTGGACTTACTAAAGTGCTTTTTATAAAAACGGTGAATTGAGCCTGAGACTCTAAAGCAGCTAGCAGGTCTAGTGGCTGTAGGGAAGGCTAAGGGATTTTTTGTAGATCCTAACACAGTTTTTGAGGAGAGTGAGTGGCAAAAGTTTGGTGATGAACTATTTGACTCAATGCTTAATGATGATAAAACAGCAAAGAAACTCGGTAAACCATGGAGAGAAGTAATAAACTGTGTAAAAAGATACAAGGCAGAAAAGAAAACTGCCGCGGTAGCAACAGAAACTAGGAAGAGACGTCCCCGCTTGGTTGAAGCCGGGGGAAGGCTACAACTCGTTTTACCCAACTCGCGGGAGCACAGGGTTCTCCCCCCCCCCTTTTCTCCCCCTCCATCAGAAGGTGCCGCGGAGGAGGTGTAACCCCCTGCTCCCCCACCACCCCAGTTCCGAAAGTAGGGACTTTGAAAAGGACAGAGAAAGTATATTAGAAGGGATACGCATGATGAATGTTGAGGAAGCTGAAAGGAAGAGGGCGGTGCCTCGGCGCCCGGATTGATTGGGGCGCCATTTTGAAGCACGCAGTAGAAAATAGAGATCATGCACTAGCGGGAGATTTAAAGGAACTGCGAGCCTTTCCAACCCATTATGCCCTAGAGTGGATTTAAATCCCTAGAGGGATTTAAAAAAAAAAAAAAAAAGGGGGCGGGAGGGGGAGAGAGAGAGAGAGTAATGATGCTGCATTTAACCTGTCTAACCTGTCTACTTCTGAAGAACTGATAACCTGGGGGAGGGGGTATATTTGTGTCCTCCTGCCTACAGGTCCATGGCCACTGCCTGCAAAGTTTGTCAAGTCTTGCCATGAGCTGGACAGACGAATGGAAAAACCTGATGCCTCAGCTACAGGAGCTGACCATGAATACCCCAAGCAGAATGAGATAGAGGAAGAGAAAGAACGAATAACTGCAAGACATCACTTGGGGGCAACTGAAAAGTAACTGCTTGAATATGTGTGCTTGTAAAGTAGCTATTATTAGAGGTTGTGATTTTGTGTATAAAGCCACCTGTATTTACTAGCCAGTTGCTAATAAGAAACTACACCTTGTATTGTATAGATTTGTCACTTGTAAAAGAGATGTTAGAGTATGCAAATTTGCAGTAGCTGCTAGAAAAATGCTAAGGCAAAAGCTAGAAAGATTTTAATACAATGGTAGTGTTTATAAAGCAGGTAATGGAACAAATTAAGAGGGTTAGAGAATTCAAGTTGTAAGAAATTTCTTTGGCTAGTCCCTCGCTACCATCAGCATCTTCAACATGCTGCTGCACCCTGTAATAGTTACTCTGCTAATGTAAATGTGTGTGTGCCTTGCTGTAGTAGCAACTTGTTACTGGATAAAACAAAAGTGGGGAGATGTGGAGGCAGTGTTCTCACGGGGGAATGCATAATTGGTACATAAACTTTGAATAATCCTGAAAGATACAGCAAGGCCATGAGAGGCCCGAAGAAGCTTAAGCAAGCAAGATAAGAGGCTGGAATTCACCAAGTTAATGAGAACTGTGGACTGTTGGCAAGCTTTCAAGTTTGAGTTCTCACACCTGTGTTTAACCAATTATATGCTAGTCACTAAGGGTCTTCAAGGCACGTATCCAATCATAATAGCCCTAGCCGGGGCCTTGGCTCAGCTAAACAGACTGAGTTGCTGAGTTGCTAAGCAGACAAATACTACATCGAAGGCAATTTCTGATTTGGTGTTTAATGTTGACTCTCTAAGACATGCAACACTACAGAACCTTTTGTTGTTGGAACAGGGACATGGATGTGAAGAGTTTGATGGAATGTGTTGCATGAATCTTCCTGGTCATTCTAATTCAATACATGCACAGCTGAAAACCCTGGCTCAGCTTACCCAGCAATTGCAAGTGAACAATGACCTAGGGATAACTAAATGGTTGTCCTCATGGGGCATTACAGGTTGGCTTAAAACACTGCTATTTGAAGGACTGCGCTTATGTATCATTGCTATTTTAATCACTGTAGTTGTTAGACTTGCTTATAGTTGTGTGGTGAAAACAAGTGAACAGAACGACCCACAATGTTTTGCTTGCACAAAAGAAAAAGGGGGGAATTGTTGCAGAATGGCTGCAAGAGCAAGGCCATGGATCCTTAGAGGCCTTGTGCGAGCAAGGCAAGGTGTAGGCCTCACAGGTAACCGGATACCGGATGTGGGAGGAGAATGTGAAGGAAGCTGTGTAGAACCAACCAATACTGTTCTGACTAGCAGGCGTGGCTAAACACCACGCGGATGTAAGTGAAGTGCGCCACAAATAAAGTAGAAGTTTGCTTATCACCCGTATTGGGTTGGCGTGTCTTGCTTCTCCTCGCCGCTTACACTTCTGCAGGACCTTTCCAAATGCCGGTTTCCAAATCCTTATACTGGACCAGAACACCCAGAGTTTTAGTCATATAACCTGAACCTAATGCCTGACCATGTATTATGGGCGGGGATCATTAAAGTCTGCTGTCAATCGCAAAAAATTCATAACATATACAGCTTTCTGTATCCTTGCTACCGGTGTAAGTCCTTCCCCCGTTTTTTGTTTTCCAACAGTTGTGTCAAAGTTTGATGTGTTCGTTCAATAATAGCTTGTCCTGTAGGAGAATAGTGTCAATAGTAACATGGATATATTTCAATTTCCCGAAAGAGGGTACATGAGTCACATCCATTTGCCAAAGCTGAAGAGGCTGGAGGCCTCGAGGGTTGACTCCACGGCCTATACCTACTGCTTGGCCTTGGCAATCGGGACAAGATTAGTGATTTTTGTCATGATGTGATCTAAGGCCTCATACTGAGCTTTTGATAGAACTCTTTTGTTCTGCCTTTGACTCACCCTTTAAAAGGGGCATGAGATCAGTCAGATCATCATTTGAGATTTGAGCTATTTTTGAATTTTCAGGGATGTTGACCGGAGGAGCATGCGTTTGCACCATGATCCCAATATTTCCAGTATAGTCAGCATCAATTACACCGGGTAATACAAAGATTCCTTTCCTTGATGTTGATGATTGTCCCAGTAGCAAAGCACATAACCCATGACCAAGGGGCCCATTTAATTTAGATGGAATACAATGAACAGAAGTGTCAGTTATGGTAAAATCTATTGCTGTTGCCACGTCCAGTCCGGCACTCCCTGCGGTGGCGGAGGGGATGCAGTCCAGACACCCTGATTTTGTGTTGTCGTGCGGGGTGGCATCGCACTCACATTCAAGTTTCCCAACAGGGTTCTGTCTTTTTTAAACTTTGAACAACATTCAATTGTCTTGTGGCCAAATTTGTCACATTTAATACATTTGTCTGCAAGACCAGTAACACCACCCTGAGGGGGTCGGGTTGCTGAACTAATTTTCTTTACAGTACACTGCTTTTTAAAATGTCCCATCCGTCCACAACTATAACATCTCGTACCTTTAGGATCCCCACGATCACCCTGACCTTGTTGTAGAAGGGGTTTAACAGCAGCGGTGAAGGCAGTAGCCATGTATCCAGCCTTTTCCTCTGCTGTGCCCACTTTAGAACATGCATCCATCATTTCTTGAAGACCAGCAGATTTTGGCAAAACCTGCAAAATGTGCTTACAAGCTGGGTTAGCATTTTCCATAGCCAGAGACATAAGCATCGATTCTTTAGCATTAGATGCCAGATCAATATTCTTTTCGATAGCCTCTGTCAATCTGTCAGTAAATTGCATATGGGGCTCAGGAGGTCCCTGCTTTACTGATGTATATGAAGCATTAGGCTTTCCTGCTTCCGGCACAGCTTTCAGAGCAGCTAAAGCCAATTGCTGTGCTTGCTGTAAAACTTCAATTTTCGTAGAAGCTTTTACTCCGTCAGGGTGAAATTGTCCCTTTCCCAATAACATTTCAGATGAAGCACTGTGCAAAGGGCGATGAGGATTACACTCTGAATTCTCATCTGCAGCCCTTGCAGCAAGCTCCTCAAACCCACTTTTAAAATGCAGGAGCTGTGAAGGAGTTAATAAAATTGCAGCCACTCTGAGACAATCATTTGGAGTTAGAACATTACTAGAAAAGAAAGCAGACATCATTTGCTGGGTATATGAGGAAGACAACCCATACTAATTGCTCCCTTAATTTCTTTCACAGCTTTCCAGTCCATAGGAGTCCAGACAGACTGTCCCTGAGGATTTATAATAACAGGGAATGCAGTGGGAACATCTATCGGTAAAATAGTACCGTCTATAATTGCATCCTGAATGCAGCCTCGCCATCTCATGGCACTCGGATTGGCTTTATTAGATGTAGGAGTCGGTGGTAACGGCACATCACACGGACTGATTTTAACTGGGTTTTCCGGTTTTTCTGTTTTTTCCGTTTTTTTCTGGGGCTTGCTCCCTCTCCTCCCCCAACTTGTCCAGACGATCCCGCAAGTCCTGCAATTGCTTATCTAAGGATTTCGTCCATTGTCGCCAGTTCCACTCATTTTGCAGCTCCAGTGGGAGCGATGCAAGCGGTGGTTTATGTGGTGGAGGTGGGTATTTATTCGGAGTTACACTCTCCTCCTTAGAAGACTCCCACCCCAGCAAAAATTCTTGGGCACTAAGTTCAGGGGCAGTAGCGGCACGAAAAGGGTTATCATCAGTTTGTTTCATTTCCTCACTAGCCCCTACAGGCTCCCGAGTATCAACTGGAGCTACCGCCGATAAAGGCGTTGTCGACACAGGATAGGGGAAAGGCGCAGGGTCCTCAAACATTCGTACCTTCCTGCGCGCCAGTTTTTGACCAGAACGTTTTATGCCCTAAACAGACAACACTACCATGGCTGTAGCACCGGGTGCTGAATCTAATGTAGGTGCCGAGCCCTGCTGTTGTGAAGGCGAGTCAGAGAGAGCTGTAAAAACGGATTTTGCCGCCTGTTTGCGGCTAGAGTCCCTTTTAGTAGTAACCAGGGGGCAGCAAGAGACTTCGCCTCCTTAAACCCACAAGTAACTTGATCCCACAGGCGTGCCCCAATTTTTTTCCTTACTTTTTTCTTTACTTAATTGATTCCCCATCCAAACCCTCTTCCAGACCCCGTCGGCTCTTACCTTATTTGCACTGCGCAGTGTCTTCTGGGCTCACTAGGCTCTGTTCCGAGGCGTCTACCTCCCGATCCTGGTCCTGCCGGATCGAACCCAGCCGATGTCCCTGTGGCTCCGCGTTTTCCACCTTCTTCGGTGCCACGCACTTTAATTCTTTCAGCTTCAATATGAAAAATATGGGGGTTCCCTGTTTGGGCGCCAGTTGCCGCAGAATATACATGGACTCAGTCAGAGATCAATATGATCAGACAAAAAGCCATTTATTACAAAGCCTTAACCCCTTAAATACTATTTCTACTTGCACTTACAGTGATATGGCATACTGTGATTGGATACATGTCTTGAAGACCCTTTGCAACTAGCATATAATTGGATAAGCACAGGTGTGGGAACTTGACCTCGAAAGCTTGCCAACAGTCCAAAGTTCTCATTACCTCAGTGAATTCCAGCTTCTTCTTATCTTGCTTGCTTAAGCTTCCTTGGGCCTCTCACGGCCTTGCTGTATCTTTCAGGTTTATTCAGAGTTTATGTGCCAATTATCCATTCTCCCGTGACAACACTGTCTCCGCAGGGAGCCAGCGTGGGCCTGAATCTGTAATGACGCAAGCACATCTTCGTTCCCAAGTTAGCAGTGGTACTGGACCTTCCCAATTTCCTTCCCAAGCTTTTACCATAACCTTAATTTAACCTTCATATTCGAGCATTCCGGTTGACATGGTTTGCATGTGTTTCACAATGGGAGGAATCACACTGTCACCAGGCAAGCACAAAAAAATTCATGACTTTTTGGACCTTTGCCAATTTACTTACTGGCTGTTCTGAGTCCCCATTTTCTTTATTTTTGCAAATAAGTTTTGATAGTCGGATGGGTGCGCTCGACAACGGCTTGTCCTGTGGGTGAGTGGGGAATGCCAGTGACATGTTGGATTCCCCAAGTTTGCAAAAAAATTTCAGTCGATTGTGAAACATATGCTGGACCATTGTCCGTTTTTATTTGTCCTGGGACTCCTAAAGTAGCAAAGGCATGACGAAAATGAGTTTGCACATGTCTAGAAGTTTTTCCTCCCAAAGCGGTCATACAAACTGCCAGAGAAAAGATGCCCATAGAAACATGTACGTATTTTAGTTTGCCAAATTCAGGGATATGTGTGACATCTGTTTGCCATATTTGAAGTGATTGAATACTTCTGGGGTTAACCGACAACGTAGGACCCTTAGTGAGTTGTTGACAATCAGGACAGGCTTGTATGATAGCTTTTGCCTCTGACATTGACAAGTGAAACCACCGTTTTAGGACCTTTGCTGATTGGTGGAAAAATTCATGAGAAATGTGAGCTTGTTGCCATACGTTGGGCACAGGTGACACACTGACAGGTTGAGTTAAATGGTCCGCTCTAGCATTTCCTTCTGCATAGAATCCTGGCAAGTTTGTCTGACTGCGATGGTGACATATATAGTACGCTTCTGTTCTTTGTTTTAACAACCACCATAACTGTTTCATATAGCTAAACAAGGTTTCAACTGCAACCTGTTTCAAATAAGCCCTTTCTAATGGTTGCGCAACTCCTACTACATACGCTGAGTCTGGAATCATATTGATTGGACATGTGTTCCATCGTTTAAACACCTCAGTCACTGCCTTCAGTTCTACAATCTGGGGTGATCCCTCAGAAAAAACTATATGTGATTTCCACTGGCCCTGTTCCTGCCATGTAGTAGCTGCTTTGCCTGATTTTCTGCTCCCATCTGTAAAGACTGTGATACCATTCACAGCTTTGAGACTGTACTTGGGTTTTTCCTCTATGCATTCCTGCTGAATAAAAGTCAATATTCCATGGCTAGGATGACGGACCGTGATTGCTCCATCAAATCCTGCTAGAGCTATCTGCAGTGCTACACTATTCTGCATACACCATTGCAAATACTGTTCTGTCATAGGAATAATTATGGTTTGGCGTTCTTTACCAGATAGGTCTATGATACGATCCCTTCGTTTCATATTTAACTTACTTAGCAAATGTTTCAGCTCTGGTCACGATGTTTTTTGATGGTTGATGTGACAAAAATTGGCACTGAAGAATTTTCAGTTTCTCCTTATCAGATTCAACCCATTGCATGGTTAATCCTACTGGCTGGAAATCATTACTGACAATCAAAAATTCAGTAGGAACTCCATTCATCGCACGATGTGCCTGTCTCTCAATGCGGCTTCTGCCATCACTATTGCTTGTTTTGGTGCTGGTGTTAATTGTCTGGGTGCATTGACGTCTGTGTCACCCTTCAACAATTCAAACAATGGTTCTAAACTTTTGTTGTCAATTCCCAATAATGTTCGAATCCAATTAATATTCCCTAACAAGACTTGCACATCGTTAAGTGTATGGATATTGACCTTGATGGCTAATTTTCTGAGGTTCAATGGTATGATCTAAGATTTTCCAACCCAAATATTTCCATGGTGTGGTATCCTGAACCTTTTCAGGGGCAATTTGCAATTTATGTTGTTGCAACACTGAACACAATTCTTGTTTAACAGCTTCTAGGTTACTTTCCCAGCCACCAGTATATCATCCATATAACGATACACTAATAATTGGGGGTGTCTTTCCCAAAATGGACACAATACTACATCAACATAACCTTGACATATTGGTGGTGAATTTTTCATGCCTTGTGGCAATACCACCCATTGATATCTCTGCATGGGTCCTTGTTTGTTTGTTACAACATGCTTCCAACTCTTTGAATACTAAAGACGACCGAGAGAATTTCTTCAGACGTATTGACACGAACTGAAGACACGTGGCTGACTTTAAACTTCATCACTGATTGTGAATTATCTACATAATTTTAAACTTTCCTTATTTGACAGACTTTAAAAGTAGGAAGGTATATTCTTATTCTGAGTCATAAAAAATCAAGCGTGGTTTTCACTGTAGGTCAAGTTTTTATTTCTTTCATTTTGAAAATTCTGGCAGTAGCTGTTCAGAAACATTCCAAACCACAATGAGCAGTGCTGGAGGTCAGGACTGCGGTGCGTTTGCACGCTGTATGTGAAGAGGAGCATCCTGACTGAGCTGTTCGTGGCCATGCGCACCGAACAGGCTGGCTACCGTGAGCTGCAGTACCCGGCATGCTCTCTGCTGGCACTGGGCACTTGGGTAAGTTCATTTGGGAAACTGTTACCAGGGCATCTGCACTGTAATGCCGATGTTTCGGGATCTTACTTCCTAGCTTTGATTACCCATACCAGTACCATCTAGTTCTCTGGGTGTTCTGCAGAAGCAGAGAAGAGAAGGCTGTGTGGAGACCTCATAGCAGCCTTCCAGTATCTGAAGGGAGCCTATAGGGATGCTGGGGAGGGACTCTTCATTAGGGACTGTAGTGACAGGACAAGGGGTAATGGGTTAAAACTGAAACAGGGGAAGTTTAGATTGGATCTAAGGAGGAAATAATTTTTTCCTGTTAGGGTGGTGAGGCACTGGAATGGGTTGCCCAGGGAGATTGTGAATGCTCCATCCCTGACAGTGTTCAAGACCAGGTTGGACGAGGCCTTGGGTGCCATGGTTTAGTGTGAGGTGTCCCTGCCCATGGCAGGGGTGTTGGAACTGAATAATCTTAAGGTCCTTTCCAACCCTAACTATTCTATGATTCTATAATTATTGCCTCATAGAACCCCATTATAGCTCCATAGAGCCCCATTATAGCCCCATTGAACCCCATTAAAGCCCCGTAGAACCCCATTATTGCCTCATAGAGCCCAATTATTGACTCATAAACCCCATTATAGCCTCATAGAGTCCCATTATTGCCTCATAATGCCACATTATTGCCCCATAGAACCCCATTATACTGCCATAGAATCCCATTATTGCATCATGGTGCCCCATTATAACCCAATAGAACACTTTTACTGCCTAATAGACCTCATTATTGCATCATAGACTCCATTATTGCCTCATAGAGCCCCATTATTGCGTCATAGAGCCCCATTATTACCTTACAGAGCCCCATTATTGCCTCATAGAGCCCCATTATTGCCTTATAGAGCCCCATTGCTGCCTCATAGAGCCCCATTTTTGCATCATAGAGCCCCATTATTACCTTATAGAGCCCCATTATTGCCTCGCAGAGCCCCATTCTTGCATCATACTGCCCCATTATAACCCCATAGAGCCCCATTATTGTGTCATAGAGCCCCATTATTGCCTCATACGGCCCCATTATTGAGTCATAGAGCCCCACTATAACCCCATAGAGCCGCATTATTGCACCATAGTGCCCCATTATAGCCCCATAGAGCCCCATTATTGCCTCATAGAGCCCCATTATTGCATCATAGAGCCCCACTATTGCCCCATAGAGCCCCATTATTGCCTCATAGTGCCCCATTATAACCCCATAGAGCCCCATTATTGCCTCATAGAGCCCCATTATTGCATCATAGAGCCCCATTATTGCCTCATAGAGCCCCATGATTGCGTCTTAGAGCCCCATTATTGCCTCATAGAGCCCCATTATAGCCTCATAGAGATCCATTATTGCCTCATAGACCCCATTATTGCCTATAGACCCCATTATTGAACACTGGGGTTGATTGAAGATTGGGGTTAATTGAAAGATGGAGTTGATTAAGGGATGGGGTTGATTAAAGGTGGAGTTGATTGAAGGATGGGTTTGATTGAAGGACAGCATTGATTTGTGACTGGGGTTGATTGATGTATGGGGTTGTAAATGATTAACTTCAAGGACGTTAGGCTTTGTTTGCAACTATTACGATGATGGCTTGACTTGATTTGGGAGGGGCTTTACCCACACTTACTACACGCGTGCTGATGACTAAAAAGGCTAAGGAGCAGTGGGGTTTTTTAGGTGAGGCACAGCATGCGCAGAACTGGCCCCGTCCTTTACGCCTGATGTTTGTCTGCCAGGGCCTAGCGAGCTTGGACGGTGAAAGCAAAGTCCTCCGGTCGCAGGTTTGGTTAGAGTGTCCTTTTCTGAGATGGATGGCCTTACAGGGCCAACGAGCTCCGTCTGCCGGGGTTTGAAGTTAGAGCTGTCCTTCTCCTAGGGTGTTTGCCCAAGGCTGGTGAGCCCATCCTGCCCATGGACACACTTTGTCTGCCCCTTCAGTTGAGACCAGTCTGGAATGGGAGACCCTACGGGAGGCATGAGCCACCACCAGCGTAGTTCCCAGCCTCACTGGGGCATGCAGGCTCTTCCCCCATGACAGGGGGGTGTCCGTGAAAGAGATAACCCCAGTATACCCCATTACACCCAATTATAATCGCATTATAATCCATTATAACCCCATTATCCCCCAATATACCCTATTATACCCCATAATAACCCCATTATAACCCATTATACCCCATTATAACACATTATACCCAATTATAACCTTATTGCAACACATTATAATCTATTATACTTTATTATACCGCCATTATACCCCATTGTCCTGGGTTCAGCAGTAGCAGTCATGTTTTTTCCTTTGTGGTAGCTGGTGCAGTGCTGTGTTTTGACTTCCAGCCTGGGAACAGTGTTGGTGAAGCCGATGTTTTCAGTTGTTGCTAGGTGATGTTTACCCTGACCAAGGAATTTGTGAGGCTCATGCTCTGCCAGGGAGGAGGGGAAGCTGTGAGGAAGCAGAGATGGGGCGCCTGACCCAGGCTAGCCAGGGAGGTATTCCATACCACAGCACGTCATGGCCGGGGTGGGGGGTAACTGGGAGTTACCCAGAAGGACACGGGCTTCCGGGTGGAACTCGTTTCTTGGCCGGTGGTATCGTATTCTCTTCCCTTGTTATTTTCCCTTATCATTGTTGTAGTTGATAGTAGCGGTGGTGATTTGTGTTGTACATTGGTTGCTGGACTGTTCTTGTCTCAACCCGTAGGAGTTGCACTCTTTCGATCCTCCTCCCCGTTCCTCTGGGAGCAGGGAAGGGGAGAGCCCCGGTGGGGGGGACACACGGCCCTCGATTGTTGTCAGCTTGGCACCACTCACTGGGAGTGAGGGAACAAGTTACCTGACTGGGTTTAAACCACGACACCCATTATACCCTATTATAACCCCATTATACCCCATTATAGCCCATTTTACCCCATTGTAACCCCATTATAACATTATACCCAGTTATAACCCCATTACAACCCATTATACCCTATTATACCGACATTATACCCCATTATAACCCAGTAAATGACCCTAAAAGTGCTGTTTTCACCCCAAAATGATGTTGACGCAAAGGAGCCTTTTATGGGGGGAGCTCTCAGGCCGTGCCCACAGCAGCCCCAAGGCGCCAGGGAGGGGCAGCAGCTGCGGAGCTGGGATGGGTCCGGATGGAGCCGGGATGGGTCCGGATGGAACCAGATTGGATCCAGATGGAGCCGGATTGGGTCTGGATGGAGCTGGATTGGATCCGGATGGGGCCGGGATGGGGCCGGATGGAGCCGTGTTGAGCCCAGATGGAGCTGGATTGGGTCTGGATGGAGCTGGACCAGGCCCGGATGGGGCCGAATGGGATCGGGATGGAGCTGAATTGGGTTGCGATAGGGATGAATCATACTGGGATGGAGACGAATGGGATTGGAATGGGACCAAACTGGGTCCAAATGGAGCCGAATGGGATCAGGATAGGGATGAATGGGATTGGGATGTGACTGAATTGGATCTGAATGGAGCCGAATGGGATTGGGATGTGGCTGAACTGGGTCCAAAAGGAGCGGAACTGGATCGGGATGGGACCGAATGGGATCGGGATGGAGCTGAATAGGATTGGGATGGGACTGAACCGGATCGGGATGGAGCCGAATTGGGTCCAAATGGAGCCGAACGAGATTGGAATGGGACTGAACTGGGTCTGAATGGAGCCGAGTGGGATTGGAATGGGACCAAACTGGGTCATTCCGGAGCTGTGGATCATGCCAGAACACTGGATCCTGTTGGAACACAAATGGATCCTGATGGAGGTGAACCGGATCATGCCGGGATCATTCTGGAGCGATGGATCATTCCAGAGCTATGGATCATTCTGGATCCCTGCATCATCCTGGATTCCTGGATCATTCTGGAACCTTGGATCATTCCGGGTCCTTGAATCATCCCGGATCCCTGGATCATTCTGGATCACTGGATCATTCCGGAGCATTGGATCATCCCAGATCCCTGGATCACTCCGGAGGACTGGATCGTGCCAGAGCCGCACCAGGCTCTCTGGGAGCATGGAATCATCCCGAAGCACCGGCTTGTGCTGGAGCCGCACCAGGCTCTCTGGGAGCATGGAATCATCCCGAAGCAGCGGCTCGTGCTGCAGCTCTGCCTCATTCCAGAGCCTTGGATCATCTGGGAGCACAGGATCCCATTGGCATCACAGCTCCTGGTGCTTGGGAGCAGATCCTATAGGATCTGGATCCGCATCCAGATGCCCCACACATGGACACAGATCCACGTCCAGATCCGGTTGTAGGGGGGAGCGTGGACACGGAACTCCATGGGGCTGGAAGAGCAGAACTGGGCTCCAGGAGGGGGGGCTCTGGGGTGGGGGGAAGAGACACCATTGCCCACCATTGCCCCTCATTGTCTCCATTGACCCTATTGGCCCCCATTACCCACTTTGCCCCCCATTATCCCCATTACCCCCTTTGCCCCCCATTATCCCCATTAACCCCATTGCCCATTACCCCGAATGCCCCCCATTGCCCCTGTTACGCTATTACCCATTACTCCCCATTACCCATTACCCCCATTGCCACCCGTTACCCCCATTCCCAACTCACTTCCCACTGCTCTGCACTGGATCCAAAGATGGGGCTGGGGATGCCCCGGTCCCGCCGCGCATCCGGTTGCGGCTCCCATTGAGGCTCCAGGGCCCCCGGGTTCGAGCCCCGAGCTCCCGGGTTCGGGTCCCGGTGCCCCCGGAGAAGCAGCGAGAGCCGGGGGGGGGAAGCCCCGGTGCCCCCCGCCCACGGAGCAGCGCCCCCAGCACCGAGCGACGCCGCTCCCGTAGCAGCACCGGGGCCCAGTGCAACAGCGCCCCCAAGCGGGCGGCCAGGACCCGCGCTATGGGGTGTTGGGGTGCGGGCACTGGGACCCCCAAGTTATGGGGCGCCCCCTTTGTGCCCCCCAAGTTATAAGGCGGGGTCTGGGGGTCCCCGTTTGTGCCCTCCCCCAAGTTATGGGGCGCCCCCTTTTGACCCCCAAGTCGTGGGGCGGGGTCTGGGGGTCCCTGTTTGTGCCCTCCCCCAAGTTATGGGGCGCCCTCTTTGTGGCCCCCAAGGTATGGGGCAGGCTCTGGAAGTCCCCTATGGAGCCCCCAAGTTATGGGGTGCCCCCTTTGACCCCCCAAGTTATGAAGCGGGGTCTGGGTCCCCACTATGGAGCCCCCCTTTGTGCCCCCAAGTTATGGGGTGGGGTCTGAGGGTCCCCCTTTGTGCCCTCCCCCAAGTTAGGGGGCTCCCCACCTGTCGATCCCCCCAAGTTATGGGGCGGGGTCTGGGTCCCCCCTATGGAGCCGCCCAAGTTATGGGGCACCCCCTCTGTGCCCCCCTCAAAGTTACGGGGCACCCCTATAGTGCGGGGGGTGCCGAGGTCCCGCCCCACGTGACCCGAGGTGACCTGGAGGGCGAAGAGCCCGCGGGGGTGGAGCAGGAGGCGGTGCTGGGTGATGACCACGTGACGGGGGAGGGGGCTACGGGGAGGGCGCAGGGGCCAGGATCGGGCGCGGGGCCCGCCCCCTCCTTCCCCCCCCCCCGCGCCCGCCCCAGTTTGGTCCCGTCCGGTTCCCGCCAATTTCGCCCATCGTGGCGGAGCTGGAGCTCCCCTCCGATCCCGACCTGCGCAGGTTGGAGCCCGCGGGTCCCCCCAGTGGGGGCTTTTGGGGTCCTGGGGGGGGTTGGGGTGCTCCTGACCCCCTCTCTTTGTCTCCCCCCCACCTCCAGGCTGTGCACGGGGCCCTGTGCCCCCATCCGGGAGTACATCATGGGCCACGTGCGGCACCCGCGGTGAGGGGGGCACCCCAACATCTGGGGGGAGGAGCTGCAACATCTGGAGGGACCCCAAACCTCGGATCGGTCCCTAAAATACATGGCGGGGGGAGGAGGGGGGTGTTCCTATAGGAATGTGAAGAAGATCAAAGGGAACCTGCTGTGGTATCCGCTGCCCCCCAAAGTGGGGGGGGACACCCAAGCTCATTGGGGAGCCTCCAAAACCCCTCAGGACCCCCTCAAACCCCTTTGCCTGTTAGGACCCCCCAAAGTTCCATTAGGATCCCAGCAACCCCCCAGCACCCCCCAATTCCCCCTTGTGACCCCCCCCCCCCCCCCCCCCTTCTCCCAGATCCATGCACAGGAGCCCAAATTCCTTTAGGACCCCTCCAAATTCCATTGGGATCCCCAGTGTGAAAAACTAGGGACTATGGTATTGTTTATTAAGATTTATGCTAAGCCTGATGTAAAGATTAGACAACAAAAGAAAAGATAACCGTGGTCGCTTGTGCAGATTAAACCAGACACCGCTTGCGCAAGTTTTGAGGAAACATCTGCAAGTTTTGAGGAAATATCTGCAAGATGTTCTAAAAAAAAAAACTGGCAGACATATGGGTGGGGGCAACTATTGCTTTGCTTAAGTGCTTTACTTGCATAAGTTGACACCAAAATTATTTACAAACCGAGACGCTTACTAAGGGCTTTTGCAAAACAATTCTAAAAATTATTGCACAGCAAGTTGAAGACCATATATGGAAAAGGATATCTAAAGGTAACCGAGGAGGACTTCAAGCCTTCAGCCTCAAGCAACTGGGGCATGCGCAGAGTACTCCGTTGAAGATACGAATGCGGAACTGGAGGACTGATAAAAAGGGACTGTTAGAACTGTTCAGTACGGCAGTTGTCGGAGCGCAGACTCCCCTGTCGTCCAGCGCTGTCTTTGCTCATATTCTACTTGCTATAATTAATAAAATTTCAATTGGATTATGATCCGTTGTGGTCTTAATTTATAACAATTTCTTGGTGCCGTGACTCGGATAAGGAACGGTGGGCTTTGGTCCTCCGGGGAGGCGCCCCGCGACATTTCGCGGCCCCGCGACCAACAGCTCACCCCAACCTTACCGACGAACCTAAATTCTAGAATAATGAGCAAAGGAGAAACCGGTAAAATCCCATAAAATTCTGTGCACAGGAGTCCGGACGAAGACGCAGGACGCGTAAGTATATTGCGAAATTTTTCGTGGGTTTGCCGTTCGGGCGGGATTGGGTTTCCTGGAATATAACAAATGAGAGGTTCGATATACTGAACCAAGCGAGTGTGGACCCTTAAGTACTGCGTTTTCCATCTCCCGCGAGGGACTGGGCCAGGAACAAGGGGAGTGACTGAGTGTGTGTTTGTGGATATTCCAGAAGATGGGGGCGAAGGGCAGCAAGCCTTCGGCTCCCATGGGAAGGGTACCTACTGTACCTAAGAATACCCCTCTGGCATATATCTTAGATAATTGGAGATATTTCCCTGGAACCCAAGGGAAAGATAAGCAGAAGATGATAGAATATTGTACTAAGATATGGGGAGGGAAGAAGATTTTTAAAAATGTCTTTTGGCCAGTCTATGGGTCAGAAGAAGATTGGGTAAGACAGCAATTAAACCTCTGGGTTAATAGTAAAAAAAAAAAAACCCTTAACCCGGAGGAGAGTCAATATGCAGAAGTCTGGCTGGAAAAACCAGGAACTAGACTTTATCCATTGAATGAACTGAAAACTAAATTAAAGAAAAAGGAAGGAAGAATTGGATGAAACCCTTCTGACCCCCCCTCCTTATATTCCTCCTCCTGCTCCCACAGCCCCTCCAGAGGCCCCCAGAGCATCCACTCCCCCACCAGAGTCGGAACAAGAGTCTCCCCCTCCTCCTAGACGCGTAACTAGAAGTCAAAAAGGGGCAGCTCAGATGTATCCTCTAAGGGAAATACCCATGGGGGGACCTCAACCTGTGATCGGATATATTTCTGTACCTTTAAATTCGGCTGACCTACGAGATTTTAAAAGAACCGAGATGGGAAACTTAATTGAGGACCCACTCGGAGTGGCAGAAAGATTAGATCAATTTTTGGGACCAAACCTTTATACTTGGGATGAGATGCAATCTATCCTTGGTCAATTATTTACTACTGAGGAAAGAGATATGATCAGACGAGCAGGAATGAGACTGTGGGATGCTCAACATGTCCAGGGACCCCAAGCAGATATTAAATGGCCACTCCAAAGACCTAATTGGGATAATCAAGATCCGGTACACAGAACTCATATGCAGGATCTGAGAACTATAGTAATTCAGGGAATTAGAGAAGCAGTACCCCGTGGCCAGAATATCAATAAAGCATTTAATGAAATGCAAAAGAAAGATGAAAGCCCTACTGAGTGGCTAGAACGACTGAGGAAAGCCCTTCAGCTGTACTCTGGGGTAAATCCAGACGACCCTTTAGGGCAAGCGCTCCTCAAAACTCAGTTTGTGGCAAAATCATGGGAAGATATCAGAAAGAAGATTGAAAAGTTAGAAGACTGGCAGAATAGAGGGCTGGATGAATTACTGAGAGAAGCTCAGAAAGTTTATGTAAGGCGGGAAGAAGAGAGCAGCAAGCGACAAGTAAAAATGATGGTAGCAGTGGTCAGAGAGGATCGCAAAGGGCGAACTGGTGAACACAGATCTGCTGGAACGAAACAAGGGAACGTAGTAGTAGAGAAGGAACAGAGATATTGTTTTTACTGTGGAAAGAAGGGACATATAAAGAAGAATTGCAGACAAAGGATCAGGGATGAGGAAATGTTGAAAACAGAATAGGGGAGTCAGGGGCTCTATATCTTAGGGGACCGGAGTCATCATGAGCCCTTGATAAAATTAAGAATAGGTCCCCATAAACAAGAGTTCACCTTTTTAGTAGACACTGGGGCTGAAAAATCAACTATTAAGCAAATACCTGAGGGATGTAAAGTTTCCCCTGAAAAAGTACAAGTAATTGGGGCAAAAGGAGAACCCTTTAAAGTAAGCAAAATCAAAAATGTAGTATTCGAAACTGAAAATAAATTTGGAATAGGTGAACTCTTGCTCGTCCCTGAAGCAGAATTTAATCTGTTAGGACGAGATTTAATTGTTGAATTGCAATTAGAAATTAAAGTAAAAAATAATGAACTAACAGTGTCTACTTATCCTTTGACCGTGGATGATCAAAAACAAATTAACCCCGATGTCTGGTACTCTCCGGATACAATAAGTAGACTGGAAATCCCACCAATTAAGATCCAGATTTCCGAACCCCACATACCTGTGAGGGTGAAACAATATCCCATCTCCCTAGAAGGACGGAGAGGATTAAAACCAGAAATCGATCGATTGTTGGCAAAAGGAGTCTTAGAGCCTTGTATGTCACCCTTTAATACTCCCATTCTGCCTGTAAAGAAACCAAATGGGAAGTATCGGCTCGTACATGATTTAAGAGAAATAAACAAAAGAACTATTACCCGGTTCCCTGTAGTAGCAAACCCATACACATTGTTAAGTAAACTAGGACCCCATAATTCCTGGTATAGTGTAATTGATTTAAAGGATGCTTTTTGGGCCTGTCCACTGGCAGAGGAATGTCGTGATTATTTTGCTTTTGAATGGGAGGACATAGAGACAGGCCGTAGACAACAATTGGGATGGACCGTGCTTCCCCAAGGGTTTACGGAGTCCCCTAATTTGTTTGGACAAGCCCTGGAAGAGCTCTTAAAGGAATACCAGGTCCAAACGGGAAATGTGTTGTTACAATATGTAGATGATCTACTCATAGCAGGGAATAATAAGGAGGATGTAAGAAAAGAAAGCATTCGACTCCTAAACTTTCTTGCACAAAAAGGACTACAGGTATCACAGGAAAAGTTACAATTTGTGGAGGAAAAGGTGAAGTATTTGGGACATTATTTGTTTAATGGCAAGAAGATATTGGATCCAGAACGCATTAAAGGAATTCTGGAATTACCTATGCCTGTCACTAAGAGGCAAATTAGGCAGGCATTAGGGCTATTTGGGTATTGTAGGCAGTGGATAGAGAACTACAGCTTTAAAGTTAAATTCTTATATGAACAACTGTCTAAAGACAAACTACCCAAATGGACCCCACAAGATCAAGAGCAGTTTGCCAATCTCAAAAGGGAACTAAGCCAAGCACCGGTTTTAAGCTTACCAGATTTAAAGCGGCCATTCCATTTATTTGTTAACATACATGAAGGTACGGCATTCGGAGTATTAACTCAGGAATGGGCCGGACAAAAGAAACCGGTGGCATATCTATCAAAGCTGTTGGATCCTGTGAGCAGGGGTTGGCCGAGTTGTTTACAAATCATTGTGGCTGCTGCCTTAGTACTTGAGGAAACGAATCGCATTACCTTTAACGGAGAAGTAGTTTTATATGCACCTCATAACATCAGGGGAGTGTTACAACAAAAAGCAGAAAAATGGCTTACAGATAGTTGATTATTAAAGTATGAGGGAATACTTGTAGAATCCCCTAAATTATCTTTAAAAACTATTGGGGCAGTTAACCCCGCTGAATTTTTGTACCCAGGAGAAGGTAATGAACTATTGCACAATTGCTTTCAAACAATTGAACAGCAGACGTATTAGACCAGACTTAGAGGAAGAAGAACTACGATGTGGAGAGATACTATTTATAGACGGGTCATCACGAATCGTGGAAGAAACAGCTGTCCGGACTGCTGAGCGCGGATGGACTCATGCCAGTCGCATTAAAGGCCCAGTGACGAAACCCCACTGGAAAGTAATCAGTGCACCAGGTGATACCAAGATAATATTAAGAAGATAAAGTTATGATAGAGACTTGGTTTGATTATTTTAAAGCTTTACCCTTTGGAGTTAAGTGTGTGATTTGTTTTGCAATTGCTGTTATAATGTCTTTAATAGTGTATTACCTGTGGAAACATACCAAGTGCGGTCGTAAGAATTGTTAAATACCCATGCAACCTGATATAGACTATAGAGACCCCACGGGAATAAGGAACAATTATATACAAAACCTACGATTAAGGTGTAGCAACCCACAGTGTGATTGTTATCCATTTGTATGTTTTAAATGCAAGGTATGCCAGGACAAATGGTGGGTGCACTGTTATGAGGGGTACCCTCCGAACGGAGTCTGTGAACAATGCTATAAATTTGAAAGATGGTTAACCGATTGGAAATTAAAACAATTTGAACAAAGACGAGAAATTGTAAAAGGATTCCCCCAATGGTGGGATATTTTTGCTAAGGGAATACACCCCCAATATTATTGTTACCACTCAAATCAACCAGTCCCTTTTGTGACTGAAATCGTGGCTGTCCAGTGCCGGAGGGAAGTACTAACCGTGTCTTGCTTGGCCCCATTAATTAAGGCTGTAAAGTGGGAAGCCTATGTAAGCAGGCAAAAAGCCCGAAACAGCTATTCTCCTGAAGAATTCCCTTGCTGCCGAGAAGATGGTACACCCCGTGGCTCGAAGCAACCGAGTCGACGGGCGAGGCAGAAGAGAAACAAACCGTGGAGAAAAGAGCCAGAAAAATGGGATGCAGAAGCAGCCATGGCCGAACTTCCCCAGGACTGGTAAGAATATATTTAAATTGGCAAAATTGACAAACACCCTTTTTCCTGGTATACCATTAGTCTTGATATTGATAATAACCCAGGCAAAAGGGGAAAACCCACATGAACCATTTAAGTGGGAACTAGTATCTTGGGAAGGAACGAGAACAATAGCCACTTTTAGCGACCCAGGGCCACCTGAATTCATAGTGGAACTTTATGTGAGACAATAGCCTCAGGCTGGTCAGTAAATGCGTACAGGTGATTATTGTTCCTCGTCTGATCTATCACACCTCTGAGGAGGTGTTACACCATTTTGAAGGAGACCTGAATAGACAAAAACGAGAGCCAATTACAGTGGTAACCTTAGCTACACTGCTGATAGCGGGCGGAGTTGGAGCAGGCACAGGCATAGCCTCCCTAGTAAAAGGTCAGGAATTACAAAGTTTGCAGATGGCTGTAGATGAGGATTTAGCAAAAATAGAACAATCGTGAGGCGGGCAGGTCATGGTATGAGAACTGGTTTAATGTTTCACCCTGGCTAACCACTTTGTTATCTACTTTAGCAGGACCGCTTATTATGCTAATCTTAGGACTTGTATTTGGACCTTGTATACTGCGTTATATTTTACATTTTATTAAGGAAAGGCTTGACATAGCCAAATTGCTTATTCTAACTACAAAATTCGAAACAAAGTATAAGAAGGTATCTATCAATGAAGAGGAAGAATACTGTGAATGTACTATACCACGAAAATGCTATGAATGTAACTGCGAGGTATTACCTTGTGAATGTTATGATAAGTGTTGGGAGTGTGGGAACAAATTAGCTTACAGTACTGAGAATGAAAATGAAAGTAACATCTAATAAACAATAATAGGATAAAAAGAAAAAGGGGGGATTGTGAAAAACTAGGGACTATGGTATTGTTTATTAAGATTTATGCTAAGCCTGATGTAAAGATTAGACAACAAAAGAAAAGATAACCGTGGTCGCTTGTGCAGATTAAACCAGACACCGCTTGCGCAAGTTTTGAGGAAACATCTGCAAGTTTTGAGGAAATATCTGCAAGATGTTCTAAAAAAAAAAACTGGCAGACATATGGGTGGGGGCAACTATTGCTTTGCTTAAGTGCTTTACTTGCATAAGTTGACACCAAAATTATTTACAAACCGAGACGCTTACTAAGGGCTTTTGCAAAACAATTCTAAAAATTATTGCACAGCAAGTTGAAGACCATATATGGAAAAGGATATCTAAAGGTAACCGAGGAGGACTTCAAGCCTTCAGCCTCAAGCAACTGGGGCATGCGCAGAGTACTCCGTTGAAGATACGAATGCGGAACTGGAGGACTGATAAAAAGGGACTGTTAGAACTGTTCAGTACGGCAGTTGTCGGAGCGCAGACTCCCCTGTCGTCCAGCGCTGTCTTTGCTCATATTCTACTTGCTATAATTAATAAAATTTCAATTGGATTATGATCCGTTGTGGTCTTAATTTATAACACCAGGAACCCCCAGTTCCCTCCCATGATCCTCCCTGATCCCCCCAACTCCTCCTTTAACCCCCACCGCCCCCAGGTTTCTTCCTTAACTCGGGGTTCAGGTACCAGCACCTCAAGGAGATTCAGGTTTGGGGAGCGGGATGGGGAGCGTTAGAGGGTTGTGGGGCGGCTCTATGGGGTTTTGAGGGGTCCCACAGGGACCAAAACACCCCTCTGCACTCCAAAACCATCCCCCCTGCACCTCAAAACAACGCCCTGCATCCCAGAACGCCCCCCCTGCACCCCAAAACCATGCCCCCTGCACACCAAAACACAAACCCTGCACCCTAAATCCACCCCCATGCATCCCAGAAGCCCCATGGCACCCCAAAACACCCCCCTGCACCCCAAAACTCACCTCTGCACCCCAAATCTACCCCTACTGCAGCCAAAAACAACCCCCTGCACCCCAAAAGCACCCCCCCTCTGCACCCCAAAACACACCCTCTGCTCCCCAAAACCACCCTATGGATTCCCCCATGCACCCAAAACCCTCTCAAGGACCCCCCCGAATACATCCTGCAGCCCGGTTTCCCCCTCTGCAACCCAAAACTGCCTCTGGGCCCTCCCCCATGATCTTTTCCTCCCCACTCCTGAACCCCAGAAACCTTTAGGGACCCCCTCTATACTTTAAACCCCTCTGGGTTTCCTTCTGAAGTGGGTGCTGAGCTCATAGGGGTCCTTAAAGCCCCCCAGATTCTCCCGAAACCCAGTGCTGAGACCTTTTGGGATGCCCCCAACCCCTCCATGGTCCCTGCAGCCGTTTTGGGGTCCCCAAAATGGGATCTGGACCCCTTTGGGCCCCCCAAACTCCCCTCAACGTTTGGCTTTGGGGCCCCCCTTGCCAGCAGGTTGATGCTGGAGGCCACGGGGCTCTCAGGGGCTCGGGGGGCCCAGATCCAGCAGGGCCCAGAGCTACGGGGCAGCCCCATGGACTCCCCAGAAACTGCCCTGGGGCCACTGAGGAGGCAGCTGCAGGAGGGGAAGCAGCGGCTGGTGGGTGCCAACGGGGGAATATGGGGATTTGGGGGGGTGCTGATGGGCTTGGGGGGGGGGGATTTGGGAAGTGGAATTTGATGGTTATGGGGAGGGGTTGAGGTCCCTAAAGGGTCCCAGCGCCGCTTTTTGGGAGGGATGAGGGATATTTGGGGGTCCTGGAGGGGGATTTTGGGTCTATAGGGGATGACATGGGGGAGTTTGGGGCTTTAGGGGGAATTTTGAGGGTGCTGGGAGGGGGATCTGGGGGTTGTGAATGGGTTTGGTGTTAAGGGAGAGCTTGCGAGGGAAATATGGGGCGATATTTAAGGTGTTTGGGGGTCTTGGGGGGTATTTGGGTCCCTCCCATGGCTTTGGGGTCCCTCATTTCCTTGTGTCCCCCCCCTCCATCCCTTCCAGTCACGTCGCTGGATCCAGCTCCGGGCTCTGGGCGCATCCAATGGGAAGCTCCAGGCGCAGCTGCGCCCCCTGCAGGCCCAGGTGAGCAAAGAGGGGGAGGGAGGGGGCGGGGCTTAAGGGAGAGAGGGCGGAAAATGGGTATGCGGTGGGGGATGGGAAGAGGGGACAAATGGGCGGGAGGGGTGAGGAAAGGCCCCATATTCAGCCCCATGGGGGGCAGCTGGGACGGGGTTAAACGGGGACACGAGTTGGGGAGAGCTCAGAGCTGATTGGCTGTTGCCTGGGCAACGGTCGCCAGAACGAGGCCGGGAGCGGGGCGCCGGGGGGGGGGGGGAGGTGGCCTGGCAACGCGCGGGAGCCGGTACCGGGAGACCCCGTTGCTAGGCAACGGCGGCAACAAACCCGGAAGTGCGGAGAGCATCGCGGAACGGGGATGGGGAAAGGCCGAAACACGCGGGGGGGGGAGAGGGGGCCTCGATTTCCTGTGAAATCTTTATTTATTGGTTAAGTTTCCTTTTCATACATTCTTAAGGTGACCCCTCCCCTCTCCCCTCCCCCCCCCCCCCTTCCCCGCGCTATTTACATCGGTGTCAGTGAGGCTTCGGATATAGACCGCCCCCCCATCTCCCCTTTATCCTCCCCTCTGCCATCCCGGGTATAAAGAGGGGGGGAGGTGCCACCCCCCGACACCCCCGGGTGGGGGATGGGAGGTTCTGTCCCTTGGGGACCCTCCCCCAACACCCACCACCTCCCGTTTTGGGGTGCTGGGGGGAGGTGAGGCCCATCCTCCCCCTTCCCCACACACAGTTCATCAACAGGCACTTAATGACCTCCCCGCACCTTCCCCGCCCACCCCACCCCCGTTTTTGGTTACATGAAGCCGTTTCTACAGGGAACCCCCCAAAACCCACGCACCCACCCACAATGTGTTTGAGGCCAACACTAAAACAGGATTGCAAAGTCAAAGAACACGGACCTGGATGCGCAGGGCAGCCCCGGGAGATGCAGCCTCCCGAGGGAGGGGAGGGCTCTCCTCTGCACTGGTTACTGCAGGGCTCTCCCTCCTTAAAGAGCCCACGCTCACCGTGGGGGCCCCGTCACAATGGGCAAATCCCCAGCGACCGCCACGGCTTTGGGATGGCGGCAGCATCGTGCCCATGGCCACTGGGCACCCAGGGGTGCTCCGGGAGTCGCTGCGGGGGGACCAGCCTCTGCCCAGCCGGCTCGGGGAGGTCCCTCACGGGCTGCTCTTCCTCAGTGCCTTTGGTCCGGAGGTGGAGCATGCGAGGGGTCACAGCTCAACCTGGGCCATGGAACAGGGCGTCACGGCCACCTACGAGGAGTGGAGAGGGACCGACATTGGCACAGCAGAGAATCATGGAATCCCAGACTGGGCTGTGCTGGAAGGGACCTTAAAGCTCACCCAGCTCCACCCCCCAGAGGCACGGGCAGGGACACCTTCCACTACAGCAGCTTGCTCCACGGCCCTGTGTCTCTGTGCACTCCCAGGGCATCCTGGGGATACCCCTAGAGAATCCCAGAGAATGCCTGCAGCACCTCCAGAGCACCCCATGGACCCAGTCAGAGCTCCTGAATCACAATGAACTTGGGGACATGGAGACCACAGGGGTGGCTGATTCTGGAACTCCCCGTGTTCAGGTGTGTGAGGTCACAGAACCCCACAGAACCTTCCAGCAGAGGCACCGGGAGACGACAGCTGCCCCACGGAACACAAGCTGCCGGTGGAGGAGGCAAGAGCAGCTCCTCTGGTGGTTCCCGTCTTGGTGTCTCGGAGCCAGTGCTGCCTGTGGACAGAGGAGCGTGGAACGAGGTGGGTGGCGATGGCGATCTTGGGGTGCTGTAGGAGTTGCCAGAACACCTCAAGAGACTTCCCCAGGGTGGCTGCTTTGGACTCGGTGTGTGAGTTGGGCTGGCTGAGCCGGCAGCGGAGCGCTGCGGCTGCTGAGGGATGATCCTGGGATCTGCCCTCATTTCTTGTGGGGAGAGCAAGGGCCTGTGGGGATGGGACAAGGGAGAACGATTTTAACGTGACCGAGAGGGGAGACTGAGATGAGATCTTAGAAGTTCCCTGTGAGGGTGGTGGGGCAGTGGCACAGGGTGCCCAGAGAAGCTGTGGCTGCCCCATGGCTGGCAGTGTTCAAGACAGAGCTGAAAATATCCTGACCCTTTCCTTGGTACATGATTGAGTTGCAGGTTTTATTCCATTTTTGGCTAAATCTGAACTATTTATGGAAGTTTCTAGCCTATTTTAAGCTTTTCCTAGCTATTTCTTAACTGGTTTAGGCTGTTTCAAACCCTTTTTTTCCCCAATTCTAACAGTTTTTGAACCATTTTGACCTTTTCCAAACGTTTTTTTTGTCCATTTCTGACTAATTTCTTGCCATTTCTAACCCATTTTTGCTCTTTCCTGATTCGGTTTGAGCCATTTTTGGCCATTCCTAACCCAGTGTTGCCAATTTCTAACCCATTTTAAGTCCTTCCTGGCTATTTCTAAAAAAATTATGGCCATTTCTATCCTAACTTTGGCCATTTCTTACCAGTTTTAAGCTTTTTTTTTTGCTATTCCTAGTCCACTCTTGCCTGCTTGTCCCCTGTTTGAAGCATTTTTTACCACTTCTAAACAATTGATGACCATTTCTATCTTATTTTTGCCCATGTCTCACCAGTTTTAAGCCATTTTTGGCAATTCCTAAAGAATTCATGGCCATTTCTAGCCAGGTTTCAGCTTTTCTTAGCTATTTCTTAGCTGGCTTGAGCTATTTCTAACCTTTTTATTTCCCAATTCTAACTCTTCTTGAGCCATTATGGCCATTTCCAAACCGTTCTTGTCCTGTTCTTACCAATTTCTTTCTAACCCTTTTTTTGGCCTTCCCTAACTTGGTTTAACCCATTTTTGGCCCTTTCTGACCCACTTTAAGGTTATTTTTGGCTATTTCTAAACAATGGCTGGCCATTCTCACCTTATTTTTGCCCATTTCTTACCTGGTTTATGCCATTTTTGGCTAATGCTTCACTTTTTTATGGGCATTTCTAGCCTGGTTTAAGCTTTTCTTACCTATTTCTAAATTGGCTTGAGCTATATCTAACCCTTTTTTGCCCAATTCTAACTCTTTTTAAGTCATTTTGGCCATTCCCAAACCCTTTCTGTCCAGTTCTTACCAGTTTTTTTCTGTTCCTAACTCAGTTTTTGCCCTTTCCTGACTTGGTTTAAACCATTTTTGGCCCTTTCTAACCCATTTTAAGTCTTTTTTGGCTATTTCTAAACAATTGCTGGTCATTCTTATCTTATTTTTGCCAATTTCTTGCAGGTTTTCTGCCATTTTTGACTAAGTCTGAACAGTTTCTTGCCATTTCTAGTTTGGTTTAAGCTTTTCGTAGGTATTTCTAAACTGGTTTAGACTAGTTCTAACCCTTTTTTGCCCACTTCTATCTCTTTTTAAGTCATTTTGGCCATTTCGAAACCATTTTTGTCCATGTCTTACTAATTTCCTGTCATTTCTAACCCATTTTTGCCCTTTCCTGACTTGGTTTAAAACATTTTTGACTTTTTCTAACCCATTTTAAGTCCTTTTTGGCTATTTCTAAACAATTGCTGGTCATTCTTATCTTATTTTTGCCCATTTCTTGCCCGTTTTAAGCCATTTTATGGCAATTTCTGAACTATTTATGGAAGTTTCTAGCCTGGTTTAAGCTTTTGTAAGCTATTTCTAAACTGGTTTAGACTAGTTCTAACCCTTTTTTGCCCACTTCTATCTCTTTTTAAGTCATTTTGGCCATTTCCAAACCATTTTTGTCCATTTCTTACTAATTTCCTGTCATTTCTAACCCGTTTTTGCCCTTTCCTGACTTGGTTTAAACCATTTTTGATTCTTTATAACCCATTTAAAATCTTTTTTTTTGCTATTTCTAAGCACTTGCTGGTCATTCTTATTTTTGCCCATTTTTTGCAGGTTTTTTCCATTTTTGGCTAAATCTGAACTATTTATGGAAGTTTCTAGACTGGTTTAAGCTTTTCTTAGCTATTTCTAAACTGGCTTGAGCTATATCTAACCCTTATTTGCGCAATACTGACTCTTTTTAAGCCATTTTGGCCATTCCCAAACCCTTTCTGTCCAGTTCTTACCAATTCCTTTCTATTTCTAACCTGGTTTTGCCCTTTCCTGACTTGGTGTAAACCATTTTTGGCCCTTCCTAACCCATTCTAAATCTTTTTTGGCTATTTCTAAACAATTGCTGGTCATTCTTATCTTATTTTTGCCAATTTCTTGCAGGTTTTCTGCCATTTTTGACTAAGTCTGAACAGTTTCTTGCCATTTCTAGTTTGGTTTAAGCTTTTCCTAGGTATTTCTAAACTGGTTTAGACTAGTTCTAACCCTTTTTTGCCATTTGTGAAAAGAAAAGGTGCTCATTTGATTTTGGGTGGTTGTTTATTCATATCTCCTTTAATATTTCAAAGCCAGCCATAAGGGCCTGACAGATTACAAGCTTTATGAAATATCAAAGTAATTATTTAGACTTTCATGCTTCTTTGTGCAGATGTGAAAGAATAAATACCCATAAAGTCTCAGAAGTGACACTTATCCTGGGCTGAGTCGTGGTAGCGATGTGGTTTTCTCCCCTGACCTGTCCCAGATAACTGGAACTATAGATGCTTGTCACTCCAGGCAATGTATTGTTCCCTCTGGTTTGTGCTCTGTGGAGAGATGAGGTTATTGTGCAGCCATGAAACTCTTGGGCTTCAACCTTTGGGGTCTCCCACTCAACCTCACATGAGATTCAGACTGCTTCTTTCTTAACATGCCCTGGAGAATGTTACTAAATCACAGTATCATGCAGTGCTTTGGGTTAGAAGGGACTTTAAAGTTCACCTAGTTCCACCCCAGGTACCTTCCACTAGCCCAGGCTGCTTGAAGCTGGTTGCTGTGTTAGTAGAACAAGTCCACCTGGTTCCTGGTGTGGTGTTTATTTATTTAAGTATATTTTCTGTCTTAAATCTCAAACTGAAAGGTCAGAGTCTGATGGGAAGAGGGATAAAAAGCAGAATTACAGGAATGCAGGAATTAACGTGTGGACGCTTGTGTCAGTTTTAAACTCAGCAGGTCTGTGGCTGAGCTGTGCCACAGCGTTTAAACTGTGATGCTTGGATCTAAATGGTTGTAATTCCTTGTCTTGAAACAGAGAGAATGTGAGGTCGAGGAAGGAGGTGTTGGAATGAGCTTGACTCAAGAGAACGCTGGGAGGAAGGAGGAGGGTGGGAAGTGAGAGATGATAACCCCAGCTCTGAGAGAAGCGCTCGCAAAACCAGGTGAGGTTCTGCAAAGAGCAGATGGTGGCTCAGGCTTTGAAGCCTTAGTGGTGGACTTTTAGCAAGCTAAGTGAGAGACGGTGTTCTTTGTTAGAGGTACTGCTGCGGACCCTCAGTCATGGCAGGCTCTGAGCAGGGGCAGGACAGGGCTTAGGCAGGGGCCGTTGGTACCTGCTCATTTCAGGGAGGAACCTGCAGCTGGGTGATACACCTGAGTGTGATGCACTCTGAGTGTGGTGAGTGTATCAGAGTTCAAAGGGTTTCATGTAGCTGCTAAGCAGCTTGGGAGAGAAGGTGATAGTCCCACATGCCTTTAGCTCCTTTAGAGTGTGTGTTTCTCTAAGACTACTTAAAGATCAGCTTTGCCCCTGCTTTTACTTCTGTTTCAAACTCTGATTTTATTTCAAACTCTGTCTGTGTTTGATCCAGAAGTCTCATTGTTCTGCCTGCCTGCAGGCGGTTGAGGGGACTGCTGGTTCTGGCAGGGGTGGAGTGGGCTGCTGGAGACAGGGCTGTCTAGAAGTGGGCAGTGGGGAGGCAAGTGTTCTTGTCTGCAGCGAGTCCCCTGCTTGTTAGGTTGGAGGGGCTGCTGCCCCTATGGAAGGGTGCACCAAGTCCCCCCAGGCAGCTCAGGTGTTGCTTTGCCACACAGGGGCCTGAGATGGGCTGGTGAGACTGCCCTGGCTGTTCTGTGGTTCAGGGTCTGTGCTGGCTCTGCGTTGTGCCATGGCAGTCACAGGGGTGTTTCACACCGGTTCACTTTCTGACCGCATCTGTATTGGTTTGGTTTTGGGCAGTGAATGAAACTGTGCTTTTCTTATGGACTTATTACTTATGGTAATAATTACTTATGGTTTATTACCTTTTCAAGTTCCCTTAGGTGTTTTTATCAGCAAATGTCATCTTTTGTCATGTGGACGCCAGATTTAATTGCTGAAAGGCCGAGTCTCCATTGTGCTTGTATTATTTAGTATTTTCCTTGCGTTAATCTGATGATACATTCTGAAATTGAGTTTCCCCTTTTCCCTCCCCCCCCCCCCCCAGTATTTGTCATCCTCTCTGTGTAGTAAGTAACATTTGCGTTAGTTGGCTTTAACTCAGGAGTAAGAAGGAGGCAGGGTTGGAATTGTTTTGAAAGCTATAGATGAGATTTTGTCTGCCCTATAGAAGGGCATCACCTGCTAAGTGCTGTAGTGCAGTATTGGATAATTTCAATCAATGGAGCTACAGCATTTTGCAAAGTGATGGATACAGGTATTTTCAAGTCCTCATTTCAGGAGGCCACTTAGTTTTACGAAAGTCATTTGGACATATTCATAGATGTGAGGTTTTCTCTACTTCACCGATTCAGAATGAAATTAATTGTGCTGAAACACTTGACTGAATTTAAATTTTAGAGTAATTCTTGTGCCTCTTCCTTCATTGATGCATCTGTTAAAACTGTATGGTTCTGTTCTCTTGAATTTGTTTGGGGTTCTGTGTTGGGTTTTTTTCCCTCCCAGAAAGAGGCATGAGGTCACGGTCACTCACTATATCATTAGAATTAGCTTTTTTCAGGGAGTGTGACCTTACCTTTTTGAAGCCACTTTGGCAGCTTTTTACCCGTACGGTAAACAACTTGTGTCATGACATGGCCAAGCCTGGGATTCTTCTTCCTCTTCGTCGGTCGCTTGCAGAGCTCTTCCTTGTTACAGAAAACAGAGTTAGTGTAAGCAGTTCCTGTACTTGCATCCCTGCTCTCCCCAGTGCCCAGAATGATACATAGTTCAGTGTTAAATTAAAAGCAGTTTTCCTTTCCTTGGCAAAGTTCATCAGAGCTTTAGAACCATTAAATGCTTCAGAAAGATGACAAACTTTCTCTTGTGGAGTCTGGCAGCAAATTCTACTAGAGGGGCCATGCTGTTGCCATATCCATTGTGGAGCCTTATATAATAGTCCTGACTCCTCCTTATGCACTTCAGGCAGCAAGCCCTAAAGCCACTCTTTATTCTGAGAGGAATGCTGCTTTAATAATTAATTTAAAGGTATTTAAATGTGCTTTTCCTTGAGCTGGTTTTGCACATTACGTAGGAACAGCCTGTAACAAACTGATTTCTGTGTTCACAAACTGTGTTCTAGTCAGGGAGAGTCTTCTGTGTAGTTCAGATACCTTTGGTTCGTGGGGACTACTGTAATGATCAGCATTTTAATGATAATGAGTAGGATGATATCTTTACTAGAAGTGTTGGTGTTCATTGACGGCTTTGTTGCAGGAGCTTGGATCTCACAAGACACAAGAGTGTTTGCTTGCCTTAAATACTGAAGATCAACTTCATCGCTGCACAGCACAGGTCCTAAGATTGCACAACCTCAGTGATGTGTGGTTTTGCACTATCTTTCTGACAGGCAGAGATAATGAATGGTTTCTGAGTGCCCAATGGAGTTGTATAAAGCAGAGATAAATGTACTTTGACTTCCCAATACCCTGAAAGGCTTCTGAAATACGTGAATGAACTACGCACAAATGTTCTCCTTTCCTAGTCAGCTGATGTGCCCCAAAGTGGCTGTTGGGTGTCATCTGGTTTACCAAAGTGACCTCTCAAGTGCCAAAAGGTGGGAATGGGGATGGGGGCTGGTCTTTCAGTAGCTGGAAATGCAGTTGCCTTGCTGGAACTGCCTGGGTACATGACAGTTGTTTCACTACTACCTTCTTAGGTTGGAGGGGCTGCTGCCCCTATGGAAGGGTGCACCAAGTCCCCTCAGGCAGCTCAGGTGTTGCTTTGCCACACAGGGGCCTGAGATGGGCTGGTGAGACTGCCCTGGCTGTTCTGTGGTGCAGGGCCTGTGCTGGCTCTGCGTTGTGCTGTGTAGTCACAGGGGTGTTTCACACTGGTTCACTTGGTTTGGTTTTGGGCAGTGAATGAAACTGTGCTTTTCTTATGGTCTGTAGAAGTGGCCACTTGGAGAAGGAAAGCAATGCTGGAGGGATGGTCACCTTCCTACCCTATTTTTTTTTGACACAAAGGGCAGCTCCCCAGAGAAGTTGTGATGTTCCAGGGACAGAATTCATTATCCTAAAATCATAGAATCCCAGCCTGCTTTGGCTTGCAAGGGACCGTAAAGTTCCAGCCCCCTGCCACGGGCAGGGACACCTTCCTCTAGAGGACTTTACTCCAAGCCCTATCCAACCTGGCCTTGAGCACTGCCAGGGATGGGGCAGCCGCAGCTTCTCTGGGCACCCTGTGCCAGTGCCTCAGCAGCCTCACAGGGAAGAACTTGTGGCTAAGAGCTCATCTCAGTCTCCTCTCTGGCAGGTTAAAGCCATGTTTAAAGATTTCAGTTTACAGATGCAAGCTTGGAGCAACCTGGTCTAGTAGGTGTTCCTGCCTGGCAGGGCTTGGAACTGAATGAACTTTGAACCCAGATCAGGCTGGAATTCTATGGAAAATCGGATTCTGTGATAAATGTAGTTATATCTGGAGTTCTCCAGTAACTCCACGAGAGAAGAGTCAGCACTGCAAAACCGAGTCATTCTAGGGATGACTGTTACAAGGTCTCCCCTGAGCCTTCTCTTCTCCAGGCTGAACAAGCCATCCTGCTGCAGCAGTCCTACAGTCCCTTCTCATATCTTCTGTCCTGCTTTGAGTTCATGGAAGCAAGTCCTTCCACAAATCACAAGACTCTTGTGGTTTTTAAAAGCACTTTCTTGAAGACTGAGCAGAGCTAGGAATGAGGCTGGGTGTTTCTCCATCATGCTTGGGCAATCTGAAAACTTCCACTGCCCAGATTCCACTTCTTTCTATATTTGTGTAAAGTAGTGATCTAGTTTGAGCAGGTTCCTTTCAACAACAGTATTTCTTGTTTTCCTTACTAATTTTCTAGCTTTATCAGACCATTGTCTTTTGGGTGGTGGTTCTAGTGCAGCAGTTGTGTTACCACTTTTAAAATGCACTTTAAATCAGTGGTGATGGGTTACTGCTGTGTGTCAGTGATTTCAGCTCAGGCTCTTTTAAACTGCACTCTTGCAGAAAACTGGGGTCTTTTTTGCCTGTAAAGAGTCTCCTAGTGTGAAGTTCCCCTTTGTGCACGAGTGTCAGCTTCCACAAATAATCAGTGCTTCAAACAAGACAGCTTTCATTTAAGGAGATGGCTTGATAGAAGCACACCGATTTGCCAGCTCTGAGTTACTTGGAAGAAAAGCCTTCTGAAAGTCATTTGAGTTTGTGAAGACAACGTGACACCAGGCTGGCTTTCGCCAAGCTAATGGTGACTGCACTCTTAGAGGAGGATGGGTAAGTCTCTTTTCTTGTACTTTTTGAGGATTTTTTTCACGCACTGCTCTACTTCATCCTTTCATAATTAAATCTTTTGCTCTGTGCTTTCAAAGGCTTGCCTGTAAAGCAGCTTTTGGTGGTGTAGAGATCTGAACTGGAAAGTGTCTCTGGGTTTCTTTCTGGACGTGTTGCCACGATCAAATAGTCAGCAGTCCTCAAAAGCAGTTCACAAGTTGTACTTGTAGAAATTTGATTTATCTTATCTGTTCTGCTTGAGAAACTAAAATAGCAAAATAGCTTGCATGGGCACTAAATCCATACATTTTCTGGAGCTTAGAAGGGCATGCTATGGGTATGTCACTGGTAAATGATCAAAACCAGAATACCTTGGATATCCTGGAACATGACATGGGTATGTAGTCGGCAGTCCTGCTTCTGTGGCTGAGAGTACCGCAGGGTCCCTCAATGAGTTCTTTGAATTTCAGTGAAAAGACTTTTAAAGGACTGCTTTTTAGGGATTGTTGTTTCCAGTGTAGAGTTGTGTCCTGGGTTTAGCAGTGGCAGTCAATTTTTCTCCTTCTTAGTAGCTGGTGCAGAGCTGTGTTTTGACTTTCAGCCTGGGAACAGAGCTGATAACACTGATGTTTACTCTGACCAAGGACTTTGTGAATCTCATGCTCTGCTAGGGAGGGGGGGAGGCTGGTAGAAAGCAGAGACAGGACACCTGACCCAAACTGGCCAAAGAGGTATTCCATACCACAGCCTGTCATGCCCAGGGAGGTAACGGGGAGTTACCCGGAAGGGAACTCTCTTCTCGGTTGGGCTCGTTTCGGCAGTTGGTATCATCTTCTCTTTCCTTGTTATTTCCCTTTTCATTATTATTCTTGGTGGTAGCAGTAGTGGTTTTGTGTTCTACCTTAGTTACTGGACTGTTCTTATCTCAGCGCGTGGGAGTTCCATTCTTTCGATTCTCCTCCCCATCCCTCTGTGAGCAATGGTGCGTGCGGAGGGGGAGGGGTAGGGCAGGCCCAGGGATGAGGGGCGGGGGGGCAGCTGCATAGGCGGTGAGGCCCGGGGGAGGTGGGGGTGTTCCATGGGGAATTGCAGGGGTTGCCCGGGGAGGGGGGGCGGAGCGGGGTTCCCGGGGTGCTGCAGGTTCCCGGAGCGCCCCTGGAGGGGTTCGCTGGGGCTGCTGCAGAGCCGCAGCGCTCCCAGCTCTGCTCTTTGGGAGGTTCAGTGTTGCTGGTGAAGGGCTTCCCATCAAGGTTGTGACCTGAATCGAGGTTCCGGTGTGGCCTTGAAACTGGGTCAGAGCTCTTGTAAGCAGAGTGGCAGCTCATGTGTACGAGCAAGGGTTGTGCTCAGCAGCAAGCCCTTGGAGGTGATTTGGCCCTTGCTATGGAGCTTTGTAGCTCGAGAGATTTGCACGTGTTGGATCTGTGCAAAAGTAAGGAACTTCTTCCTTCTGTCCAATCTCAACTTCCCCTGTTTAAGTTTTAAGCCGTTACCCCTTGTCCTATCACTCCAGTCCCTAGTGAAGAGTTCCCCTCCAGCATCCTTGTAGGCCCCCTTTGGATACTGGAAGCTGCTCTGAGGTCTCCACGTAGCCTTCTCTTCTCCAGGGTGAACAGCCCTGATTTTCTCAGCCTGAATTCCTACAGGAGGTGCTCCAGTCCTGTGATCATCTTCGTGGCCCTCCTCTGGACTTGTTGCAGCAGTTCCATGTCCTTTTTATGTTGAGGACACCAGAACTGCACACAATACTCCAAATGATGTCTCATGAGAGCAGAGTAGACCTGCTGGTCACACTCCGTTTGATGCAGCCCAGGATACGGTTGGCTTTCTGGGCTGCAAGCGCACTTAAGCTGGCTCATGTTCATTTTCTCATCGACCAGCACCCCCAAGTCCTTGTCCACAGGGCTGCTCTGAATCTCTTCTCTGCCCAACCTGTAGCTGTGTCTGGGATTGCTCCGAGCCAGGTGTAGGACCTTGCCCTTGTCATGGTTAAACTCCATGAGCTTGGCATCAGCCCCCCTTACAAGCGTGTCGAGGTCCCTCTGGATGGCATTCCTTCCCTCCAGCGTATCAACCAAACCACACAGCTTGGTGTCATCGGCAAACTTGTTGAGGGCACACTCAATCCCACTGTCCATATCGGCAACAAAATGTTGAACAAGAATGATCCCTGAGGGACACCACTCATTACTGGTCTCCAGCCGGACATTGAGGCATTGACCACAACTCTTTGTGTGCGGCCATCCAGCCAGTTCTTTATCCACCGAGTGGTCCATCCATCAAATTGGTGTCTCTCCAATTTAGAGATACGGATGTCGTGTGGGACAGTGTCACATGCTTTGCACAAGTCCAGGTAGATGACATCAACTGCTCTACCCCTGTCCATCAGTTCCGTAGCCCCATGTCCCTAGTTTGTCTTTTATTCAGTATGTACCTATAGAATCCCTTCCTGTTATCCTTAACATCCCTAGCCAAGTTTAATTCTAAGTGGGCCTTAGCTTTTCTAACCCAGTCCCTAGCTTCCTGGACAATATCCCTATATTTTTCCCAGGCTGCCTGTCTTTGCTTCCACCTTTTAGAAGCCTCTTTTTTTCCTTCAGCGTTTCCTCAACAGCTCCTTTTTGATCCAAGGAGGTCTCCTGGCCCTCCTACTGTGCTTCCTTCTAGTTGGGATGCAACACTTCTGAGCTTGCAGTAGGTGATCCTTGAATATCAACCAACAGTCTTGGGCCCCCCTGCCCTCCAGGGCTATATCCCATGGAACCTTACTAAGCAGGTTCCTGAAGAGGCCAAAGTCTGCTCTCTTGAAGTCCAGGGCAGTGAGCTTGCTGCGTGCTCTCCTCACTGTCCTGAGGATCTCAAATTCGACCATCTCATGATCGCTGCAACTTGGAGTGTCACATTTCCAATGAGCCCTTCCCTGTTGGTGAGCACGAGGGCAAGCATGGCACCTCTCCTTGTGGGCTCCTCTGTTACTTGCAGAAGGAAGTTGTCTTCCACACAATCGAGGAACCTCCTGGATTGCTTGTGCCGGGCCGTACCATCCCTCCAACAGATATTAGGGTGGTTGAAGTCCCTCATGAGAACAAGGGCCTGTGAGCGTGAGGCTTTTCTTAATCTGTCTGTAGAGTGCTTCATCCACAGATTCCCCTTGATCAGGCGGTCTGTAACAGATCCCCACAGTAATGTTCCCCATAGCTGTTCTCCCTTTAACCCTGACCCACAAACTCTCTGTTGACTGCTCACCTGTCCCCAGACAGAGTTCCATACTCTCCAGCCTATCCCTAACATAAAGGACAACTCCCCCTACCCGCCTGCCAGGCCTGTCTTTTCTAAAGAGCCTGTAACCTTCCATCCCAACACTCCAGTCATAGGAGCCGTCCCACCATGTTTCTGTGACGCCCATTATATCATATCCCCGTAGAGGCGCCCGCATCTCTAATTCCTCTCGTTTGTTCCCCATGCTACGGGTGTTTGTATAGAGGCATCTGAGCCGAGCTCCAAATGCAGCCGGCTCATTGGCTGGAGCGGCTGGGATATCTCTACATTGCTCCCAGCATTTATTATAGGTGCTGGCAACTGACTGGGTGTGTTGGGATGGAATGAAGACCCCCTCCCCCAACACATGTAGCTTAAAGCGTCCTTGTCCAGTCTGGCAAGCCTCCTACCAAAACCGCTCTTCCCCTTGTCAGACCCCAACTCCACCAGCCCGCAGTAGACCTGGCCTACTAACTTGGGTCGCATTCAAGATACACAACCCCCTGACACCACCCTTCTAACCCTTTGTTAACCTGGCCAGTCCTCCTAGCCTTTTTAGGGTTCTCCCCTGTATCCTGGAGAATGGATGAAAAGACAACCTGAGCTCCAGAGCCCCTAACCACCTCTCTCGGGGCTCTGTAGTCCTTCTCTATGTTCTCCAGGCTACTGCTAAGTACATCCCTAGCACCCACATGGATCACTAGAAGTGGGTGATAGTGGGCCTTACTAGAGCAGGCTGCCTCTTTGCAACATCTCTGATCCATGCCCCTGGTAGGCAACACACCTCCCTTGAGACTAGGTCAGGCCAACAGATGGGTGCCTCTGTGCCTTTCAAAGTAGAGTCCCCTGCCACTATGACCCGCTGCTTTTTCCTGGCAGCACCAGTAGAGATCTTTCCCAGTGCATCAGGCGGTTGTTTCTGGTGCGAGTGTGTTTCCACATTAGCCGCCTGCAGGACAGCAAAGCGGTTCTGGGTGGGGAAGGCAGATTTAGGAGGAAGCCCCTTGCCTTTAATTGTCCTCATCCTCTTTTTTTTTTTTTTTTTTTTTTTTGGTTGTGTTCATTCTCAGTTCGTGCTGTTGGAATCTGCTCGTGCTAAATCTGGGATCTGTTTTAGATTTAGATGTCTCAGTGGACACCTGGAGCTTCTTCTCTACTTGCCTGGTGTCCTTATGGCTGCACAGGCTTTACGTCTATTCTGCAGCTGCTTTTGGGATCAGCATTTGAGTCGTCATTCAGTTCTCCACCTCCAAACCCAGAAGAAGGTAACAGAGCATGTAAGTGCTTTGAGAAGAGCCCCAAAATCTGTGTGTGGAAGCGAGTAGTTGCTGGGGAAAGGCAGCCCCTGGTGCAGTGAAATGTGGTACTTCATTGTGGGCTCACCTGGGTTGTTGCATGTGCCAGCTGTAGTTCAGTGTGACTGATGGTTGTAATGCTCAGTCTGAGTTGTCTTATGTTTGTGGGTAACTGAATGCCCTTGTTGCTCTGCTGTTACAGCAGAACTCAGCTGAACACTTCCCTTTTGTTACCGAGGGAGTGCGTCAGCCTGGGTTGCTCTGTCACTTCAGGCAAATCACTCTGCTTCTGCACAGTGTTCTCACTTTTCCTGTGATGTTAATGATAAGGTTGGGCTGGTTTTGGGACCAGAGTGGGATTAGGCCACTCGGGAACTTAAATCCTTCTTGTTCAGGTGAGCGAAGTTCCGCTTTAGGAGTTGGGAAGTTCTTGTCTTCAGCCAGAGCCTGTTATGTCACTGGTGTGCGAGGTGAGCGTGTTGTAGCATGGCCTAGTTCGGAGACAGCTACTTGTGTGTTTCTGTAGGGTGAGAGACGCTCACGTGCTTTGTTCCATTTGCATGGTGCTGAGAGTCTGGTCAGAGGACGGGAATTTTCAATGCTTTTGGGAAAAATGGGGTTACCATCGCTTTGAAAAGGGATGGAACGGGACACAGTGCTTGTTTCACATGACACTTTGTTTCACAGGGTGAAAAACCCACTGGGAATCCCTCTTCTTCTGAAGGGATAGAAGACAAGCTAGTCAATGGATGTGCCACCCTGCAGAGAAAGGAGGTCTGTGTTGCTGGTGTAAAGATTTTCTCGGGGTCTCAGGCTGCCACAGCAAAGTTAGGAGTTACTTTTTTCCATCAGACTCCTTTGTCTGGTTAGCACACAGGAAGGAGTGAGAATGCACATAGGTACTAGGCTAAGCCTTCCTGTGCTCCCCTCACTTGTTGCTGGCATTTGGGATGGGTAGGGTGTGCCCAGGAGGGACCTGGGATGACTGTTGCCACCTGCTGACTCTTTCCCCCTTAGCCATCTTTCTGTGGTGGGGTCTTTGCGTGTGCATCCTTGAGCTGCTCTCCACCCCTTCCTCAACAAACCTACTTCTGTCTGTAACTGCACCTTCCTTGTCTTGCATGGCTCTACACTGTGGACTTCTCAGAGCTTTTTCCTGAAACTCCAGGCCTTGGATCAGGAGGCTGCGTGCTCTGGAGGAGATCACGGGATCTCTGTTCCTGACCCTAGGGAGAGGAAAGGAGGTAAAATCCTCCCCACAGCTTGTAACAAGCTCTGTGAGGAGAGTAGCTCCGGTGACATGGGGCAAGGCAGGCTGCTGTGTGGAAGCTGCTGTCCCTGAGCCTGTATGGACCTGGTGCACTGCAGCTTGCATGAGAAGATGAACCGATTGGAGGGAGAAGGGCTTAATCTCTCCCTGTGTGGCTGTGCTGTGGTCCCTTCTCCTCTTCTGCCTGTGTGTACTCGCCACCAGTGGTCAGTGACAAGCACTGCCACGCAAAGACACCTGCAGCGATGAGCTGTGTTTTCTGCTGTGATGACAAACAGTTGTTCTGCCATGACAGCTGGATGCTGCCCTCTTGCCTCTGCAAATGGTGAAATCCTGAGAGTGCAGGTGTTGAGGGACTGGAAGTACACTCTTGTGCATGGAATTGTCCTGGCCCTTTTGTATATGAGCTGTGGTCAGCTGGTGAGACAGGAGGCCCTGAAGCCATGGATTGTCCTTTCTGTGTCACTGATGCCACTAAGCTGCCCTGCTCTAGTCGTGTCTAGGATTTTGGTTTAATTTTGAAGCTTTAAATGATGTAGTTCTCATTCCTGGCCTCTCTATTCCTGTTCTGCATGGCTGATGAGCCTAGCTGTAATCTACATTTCTGGTTTCATGCTTCTATAGCCAGAGCAGGTAGAGGTGAAAGGGCTTCCAGCAGTGACTTCATGTAAGTCCTCAGCTCTCTTGAGCGGGGCAATGGCAGGAGATAGGTCTGTACATATATCCTGAGGAGCCCGAGCTGCTGGCTGTCCTTCATTAGCTGGAGGAGGAATGACTGTGTGTGGGTGTTGAATCTCCCGGGGAACGTGCGTGTTGACCTGCAGCAGGTTTATGCAAGCACTTGAACTGTAAAACGGTCCCGTCGGGGCAGTTATTTACTATAATTAAAGTAAATGCTGAAGACTTGATAATGAAAGAGCAGGATGATCTGCGTTTATGAAAGTAATTTATCGTGATCAGCCTCTCCCGCTGCCAGGCAGGGAGATTGAGTTGTTTAAATCTTGGTTTAAGTCACATCCTCACTTTAGTGGCTGTGAGTTTGTGCAAGAAGTTTTCTTTTCCACATGAGCTGCCTTGTCCCTTGAGCCGTTTTTCCTCTTGCAGAATGCTGAACTATGTGAAATGAGTCTGACACTTGTTTTACACTGACATCATCTGTTGTCTTGCAGTAATCCCTCCCAGCACAGGCAATGCTTTGGGTTTTTGTAGCTGAACTATCCACACACAAGCTAACAAGTTTAAAGAGAACTGGTGCGCTTCAGGGTTCTATCAGGTGCTTCTTCATGCACAAAGTTGCTTGGGTTTGAAATGTTCCTAAACAGTTTTGAGCACAGATTTTGTGGATGTCATTGTTGTTCGTTAACTCCTCTGCATATAGGAGATGGAATAGCAGGTGTTCTGCCTGTGCAATATGGTTAATTTGCAGCAACTTAGGGTCCAGCTTTTATCCCTTCTGCAGGCAAGTAGTGCCTCTAGTGCGAATCACTCGTGGATAAGAGATGTACAGTCACAGATGGTCGGAATTCCTTGTTGTCCTGCTTTTTATGGGCTGTCAGAGTGAAGCTGTGGAGTTTTACCTAATAAATGTTTCCTCACATCTCTGCAGGTGACTGTAATTTAATTTTGCATCCATCTCCCGTTGCCTGACCTGATGGAAGTCAAGGCTGAGTTTTGTTCTACTGCTTTTTTTCCCTATGCTTCACTGCACTTCACAAAGTATCATCAAGGAGCTTGAAACAGATGCTGGGTTCTTGCAGTCATTTGGGTCAGGCAGATGACTTCAGTAGTTCAAGGTGAATGCCAGCAGCTCTTTTCCTGTCAGTCGTAGCTATTCTACTTAGGGGCTACTCTCTTGGGAAAGAGGTGGAGTTTCAAAGAGCTTCTGAAGGTGTAGGTGCACAGTTGAAGGTGCTGGTGCCTTTTGCACACTGAGTAAGTGCAAAAATTGGCACGAGGTTGGGTGGCAACAGGAAATCTTTCAAATGTATAAAATGGTGGCTGATACAGAAGTAAATCCCTCACTTGGTTTACCAAATCACATACTATGTGGTGGGGACTGCTTCAGAGCTGCTAAAAGCCAGCCCTTTTTTGCTGAGTAATTCAACTTTTGGAACTTGCTGCAGGGGATATAGTTGCAGATGATGCTGGTCAGGGTGCTGAGCTGGACCCAGACTTTGATGTGAGTGCAGATAATGCCTGTTGTTTCATGAGGGGAATTGCTGGGGGTGGAAGTTCACCAGTGGGTAATAGGACTGTGGCCTGAAGGAGGCCTGGGGAGGTCTAAGGCTGCTTCTGTTGGGTGCCTGGTGATCCAAGGCTGTGGTGCCAGGCAGGGATGAATGATGCACAAGTAGGTTGGTGAAGGTCTGGGCTTTCTCTGCATTTACCACCCTTTCAGCTGCTTATTTCTAGGCCTAGAACCTGTTCTCCAAGTGGCTTTTATTCACCAGGAGAAGGCAGTGGTGGTTCTTAGTGAATTTAATAACTAAGTGGGCTTCTAGAGTTGTGGCACATTTTCCCTGTCCTCCAAAGTTACTCCCCTGAAATGTATTTATCAGATCAAATATGAAATCTAATGGGTGTGTTTGTGGCCTGCAGGACTACTGTTAATCACAGGGACACCATTTCTTCAGGTGGATTATCTCCCACAGCTGGGAGACTGATAGACTGGAAAGACAGCTCAATCTAGACTTGTTTCCAGGGAATGAAATGGCTTTATTAACCTTTGCATTTCTAAACTGCAGGCATGAATACTAGTGATGGTAATACCCTAGTTTTCTGTTGCTGGGCTGGGAAGCAACCAAATGGTCGTATTCTCTGGACACAGTTTTGAGGTTAATGTTCTTGGTTTCCCAAAGGAAAATGTAATGGTGCTGAGAGTCACATTTGCAATGTAAAGAAAAAGGGGGGGGCGGTGTGTGTGAGAGAGACGGAGAGCAAGACTGAGATGGGGTTTACAGGAAACAATACATGGTCAAGAAGTTTGTTTCCTTCTGTGTGCATTTGCCAGGGGGGATGTTTCCTCATCCCCTTTGGCACTCTCCCCTGAAAAGGCATTCAATGGCCCTGGGAGTGCCCATCACCTCCTTTGTGAGCATGTGAGGGCTGTGGAAGACCAAACAATGCTGACACTGGATGAAGAAACTTCTGGTGAAGTCCTATTTGAAATGAGGCAGTGAGTGTTAAGATACAAGGTGCTTAAGGTATAAGGCTTACAGAAAAAGGGTTGTCTGCAATTTTGAGTTGCAGGCAGAAACTTGTTGGAGTGCCCAAGAATTGTTAGCTGTATTTTAAGCTACCTGCATGAGGCTGGGGTACTTAACGGTCAGATTTAAAACCAACTAAAATTGATACACAGGTTCAGAGCTCTCCAAAAACTTCCTGGAACTTTTTAAGGTGTGAAAGATTCCTATAGGAGCACTGTGCTTTCATCTGCAGCAGCTCATTTGGCTGGGCTGGGCTGGGCTTTGACCTCTGCTGCTGTGGTTCAGAAAATAAACTTCCTTAAATGTGGATTTGTCAGAGGGACACTTGTCCCTTTCCTTCAAATCTTTCTTCTCTAAATCTTGTCCATTGAAAAGGGTTATAATTCATAAATAACATTACAAGAGCTCTTGAGGCTTGCCTTTTCTGGGTAGGACTTGGGAGTCCCTGCTAAATAAGGGCGGAAGAAAGCAAAGTTCCTTTAAAGGTAAGCTCAGGCTGGAGCTTGTGTTTGGCTGCACTGGTGTTCTGTGGGACAAGCCCCGCAGGCTGGGCCTGCAGCTGCAGCAGCTCTCCAGGTTCTTGCTTGCAGTGGTCAGTGCAGTTTGGACTCACCTTGTCCAGTGTCCCCCTGCTCTGTGTGAAGAGCAGCTTTGGAGAGTGGGAGCTGCTTTTTCTTTCCTGTTACAAGGTGAGCCACAGTTTTGTTTCCTTTGCTGATACTTGTGTTGCCAGAGTAGGCCCAGTCTTCACCTGTCCTTGTTTGTGTGTCAGAGGTGCTCTTCTGACGTCCCTCTCTTGCTGTTGGGTTGCAGAGGCTTGGCATGAGATGGGGACTGCATTTTGGTAGGTGCTGTGGATGTGCTGATGAGATGCAATCTTTCCAAAAAGCTCTCTCAACAGAAGAGAGTGGCACTGAGAGAACAGAAGTAGCATTCTCTCAGCTCTACAGAAAGAGCTGGATGCTATAACATGTCATGAAACTGTTTCTGTGTTGCATGGAGTGCTAACCTGTGTTCCCAACCATCTGGATTTTTTTCAATGTAATTGTGAAAACCATTTTCTTGTAATAATGCAGTGAAGCTTTTGCCCAAGGAAATGATATTCCTCTTTGCCACTGGCAGCGCCTTTGCCAGTGTCTGGTGGCAGCCTGAGGCTGGATCTGTGCTCCCTGTGTAGGGCTCAGTGTGCCCCAGCTCAGTTGGGCTGGTCCCTGTGAGCCATCAGCAGTGGCCAAACAAGGATGGGTTGGTAGGTTTTAAAGGAAGAGAACTGTTATGTCTCATCTGCTGTGAACAAACATGCAGGAGAAGCCTAGGTGTGAAGCACAAGGCTTTGCTGGCAAAGCAGTTGGTGTGGTTGTGTGCATGGAACCGGGCTGTGTCCCCCTTCAGAGGGTGAAGTGCGGAATTCCTCCATACTTTCTGGCCTGTGCTTTTGGCAAGTGGGGCTTTGGGTCGCTGCTTAAATCACATTTACCTGGATTTTAGTTGTGATTACCCTAGCAGGGAAGAAAGCAGTAAAAGTGTGACTGTATGGCCCAATGTTCAACTGTAAGGGAGTGCCTTTTGGGCGGAGACAGGCACATTGTTAGTTTTACTTTTGTTTCCTTTGGGAATCAATCTGTATGGTGTGTGGAAGGAAGTTCCCCAAATCAAACAAACGTTGGCAGAACTGTGGGGCAGATGGAGTTGTGGTTTAATGAGCTGCTGTAAAGCTTTCCCTCCAGCCCAGCAGGGATGTTCTAGCTAGGGGAAGCAACCTTCAAGCCCTGGAGCCCTGCAGATGTATTTTTAGAGTTGTGATGTGGGAATTGTTTTATCCATGAGGATTCTGGCTGATGTTGAACTACAGGAAAATGGGATGTTGGTAGGATCATTTAGCCACTTGTATTTCCCAGATGTGCAGCACCCTGGCAGAGTGAGGTGGTTGGATAGCAGCCCAAGTCTTCCCTTATTACGTGTCTGCATGAATTTGGGTTTTCAAATGCTGTTGTGTATGTCCAAAACCCTCAGCACTGACTTTTCAGAGGAAAGAAAGTGCAGGATTCCCCCTGTGGAGGCTGAGCTGCAGGTCTGCTTGAATAGCATCCTTCCTTTGGCTGGCAGCTAGTACATGCTGCCTCAGCATAACGTGAGGGACCTCCTGTTACTCTGCTGCATGGGGAGAGATGTGTGGATGGAGACTTCCTTCCAGCTGGTTATGGCATAGTCACAGAGGTTTGTGTTCCAGGAGTAAAAGCCTGGCTTCCGAGAGAGCTTCTCAGGGGCCTTCCCCATTTCAGGGACACTTGCTGAAAATACATGCCATGAGATTTGCTCTTGATCAGGACACTTCCTCTGGCAGTCCTGAGGGGTAAGGGATTGCCAAGATCGCCATCTCTCAGCTGTCACGCTTCAACCGTTGTCTACTTTTTGCTTCAGGCTTTTGTGCTTCACTGGAGCGGGTCTGGGGCTTGTGTTTCTGTTGACACTAGCAGCTACTTCTAAGGAGGTTTTCTTGCTGTTGGGGTGTTTGCTGGTTCACGGATGACTCAATCCAAGGTTCCAGTGTTTGTCTTTGTGCTCACTTGCAAATGCTCCAAGCCATTCTGCGTGTGACTGAGAGCAGTGAGAGTATCCTGTGCTGTGTAAGACTGGCAGGGCCTTTCATCTGCGGGCTGAGCAAACTGCAGCGCTGTCAGCATCTCTTCAGCTGGGTTGTGGCAGGCAGACTTTGTAGCTGGAGCAGGAAGATGCCCACGTGCACTAGCAGGGTTCTCCTCTTGCGTTGTGTTCAGGAGTAGCTGCGTGGAAGTCTGCTCCCTGTCCCGGTTTCTCCTGTATGTTTTAGTGCTGTAGAAAGCTGTTTTGCAAGGAGCCAAGTGCTGTTCCTGTGGGCAGCCTGATGTCTAACCCAGTTTTCTGAACAACCCAGGTGGTTCTTGCCTGTGGTGTCAGTGACAGATGAGCCTGAAGTAAGGGCCAAGTTGTCAGCTTTTCTAGGTGTCCTCTTGCCCCTGCAGTACTGCTTCCAGAGCTCCGTGGCTGTGAACTTGAGCTCTTCATTTGTGTAATCCATGAACTTTAAGAGCTCCCCTGGGAATGTTGTAGCAGTGTTCCTTGCTGCCAGGCAGGCTTTCTGCGTGACAGGCTTGCCAAGGTTTTCCCTCAGTGCTGGTTCTGTTAGTCCTGGCTCCAGCCCTTGATTATTGTTTTCTTAAAGTGTGTGCCTTTCATGGCCTAAAAGGCCCTGGAACCTTTTGCTGGATGGGGCCACGAGAAGGCGAGGGTTTCCCTCCTGTTTGGTGTCTGGGAGGTTCAGTAGGGAAGATGTTCAGGCAGAACTGGGATATTCTGGGTGTCATTTTCTTTCTGGGAGTAGAAGCTTCTCGGGAAGGTGATTTTTCAGCGAAGGCACATGAGTGTATCAAGCCATGTGGCTAAAAATGATCAATTCAGTTAACTTAGGGAATACTACTTTGCACGCTGTTTAGGTCTTCTGTTTCTTTTATTAATTTTTTTTGCACCTCTGCAATATTATTTTGAACAGTAATTGGTGTAATAAAGTGGAAACCACATGGATATAATGGGCATCTTGGCATCCCAAAGAGAGCACATCAGAGGGGAGAGGTGGTAGTTGTATGTCCTGTGGGTCATATTTGGATGTGGTGGAGGATGAGTTTGGCAGGTATATTTGTGGGAAATCTTTTGAAATGCTTGAAGTGTGATTTGTCAGAGGGGCAGCAACACCTCTGCCTTGGCATAGAATCACAGAGTGGTTTGGGTTGGAAGTGACCTTAAAGCCCTCCAGTTCCAACCCCCTGCCATGGCAGGGACACCTTCCACTAGAGCAGGGTGCTCCAAGCCCCTGTGTCCAACTTGGCCTTGAACACTGCCAGGGATGGGGCAGGCACAGCTTCTCTGGGCACCCTGTGCCAGCGCCTCAGCACCCTCGCAGGGAAGAACTTGTGCCTAAGAGCTCATCTCAGTCTCCCCCCTGGCAGGATAAAGCCATTCCCTGTCCTGTTCCTGTAGGCCGTTACCCAAAGCCCCTCTCCAGGTTTCCTGTAGCCCCTTTAGGCACTGGAGCTGCTCTAAGGTCTCCCCTTGCGGAGCCTTCTCTTGTGCAGGTGGAACCAGCCCAGCTCTCTCAGCCTGGCTCCAGAGCAGAGCTGCTCCAGCCCTCGCATCATCTCCATTTCCTCCTCTGGACTCGCTCCAGCAGCTCCACGTCCCTCTTGTGCTGTTGCCCCAGAGCTGGATCAGGACTGCAGGGGGGTCTCCCCAGAACACAACAGAGGGGAGAATCCCCTCCCTGAGCTGCTGCTCATGCTCTGAGGTTGCAGCCCAGCACAGGGAGGGGATCTGGGCTCAAGCGCCCACTGAAGCCAGGGCATGGGGAGCTTCTCATAGACCAACACCCCCAAGTGCTTCTTCTCAGGGCTACTTTCAATCCGTTCTCCCCCAGTCCAGAGGAGTCCATGGAGATGTTCTGGGGGCTGGAGCACCTGGTGGGAGCTGCCTCTGCCTGTGGGAGGGGCTTGGAGCTGCATGGGTTTTGAGGTCCCTTCAACCCAAACCACTCTGTGATTCTATGGTTAATATTTTACTGCTGAAGCATCTTGCTGATAAATCACATCTCAAGGAACGAGCTTTTAAACCCAACAAATGACAGGTACTTTATAGCGCTGCCTTTGAGGGAAGTTCTGCCGTGTTATAGAAAACAATGAAATCCTGCCTAAAAATTCAGCAGAGTGAAAGGAAGTAGAAGATGGAAACAGCTTGGACCATGTTGCGTTACTGGTCATTAGAAAACACCTTCCTGAACAGCCTCCCTGAAAGTGTGAGCCAGAGTTTTATTCAAGATGAGTGGGGAAGGTAATAACCTCTGTCCCTAAATGGTCTACTCTCCTACTTCCTTTTCAAGTTCTTACGTGGAACTCTTTTGCCCTTGAACCTCTGAGTCTCTTGTTTTGTGTTGTTTTGGTTTTTTGGTTGGTTGGATGGTTTTTCTCTTTCTTTTTTCTTCTGGGGCTCCTTTATTTCTGAAATTTTGCTCAGATCCACAAGAAATCTGTGGTTTCCTTCGTCATGGCCACAGTTGGTGGGTGGACTCAAACTGGAAGTGTTTGTATGAACTTCTTGATGTCTTTGGCATGAAGGAGGCTTGGATGGGCGATAGCCCATTTGTGAAAAGAAAAGGTGCTCAGTTGATTTTGGGTGGTTGTTTATTCATATCTCCTTTAATATTTCAAAACCAGCCATAAGGGGCTGACAGATTACAAGCTTTATGAAATATCAAAGTAATTATTTAGACTTTCATGCTTCTTTGTGCAGATGTGAAAGAATAAATACCCATAAAGTCTCAGAAGTGACACTTATCCTGGGCTGAGTCGTGGTAGCGATGTGGTTTTCTCCCCTGACCTGTCCCAGATAATTGGAACTATAGATGCTTGTCACTCCAGGCAATGTATAATTCCCTCTGGTTTGTGCTCTGTGGAGAGATGAGATTATTGTGCAGCCATGAAACTCTTGGGCTTCAACCTTTGGGGTCCCACTCAACCTCACATGAGATTCAAATAGCTTGTTTCTTAACATGCCCTGGAGAATGTTACTAAATCACAGAATCACGCAGTGCTTTGGGTTAGAAGGGACTTTAAAGCTCACCTAGTTCCACCCCACGTACCTTCCACTAGCCCAGGCTGCTTGAAGCCGGTTGCTGTGTTAGTAGAACAAGTCCACCTGGTTCCTGGTGTGGTGTTTTATTTATTTATTTAAGTATATTTTCTGTCTTAAATCTAAAACTGAAAGGTCAGAGTCTGATGGGAGGCAGGGTAAAAAGCAGAATTACAGGAATGCAAGAATTAACGTGTGGACACTTGTGTCAGTTTTAAGCTCGGCAGGTCTGTGGCTGAACTGTGCCACAGCGTTTAAACTGTGACGCTTGGATCTAAATCGTTGTAATTCCTTGTCTTGAAACAGAGAGAATGTGAGGTCGAGGAAGGAGGTGTTGGAATGAGCTTGACTCAAGAGAACGCTGGGAGGAAGGAGGAGGGTGGGAAGTGAGAGATGATAACCCCAGCTCTGAGAGAAGCGCTCACAAATCAAGGTGAGGTTCTGCAAAGAGCAGATGGTGGCCCAGGCTTTGAAGTCTTAGTGGTGGGCTTTTAGCAAGCCAAGTGAGAGACGGTGTTCTTTGTTAGAGGTACTGCTGTGGACCCTCAGTCATGGCAGGCTCTGAGCAGGGGCAGGACAGGGCTTAGGCAGGGGCCGTTGGTACCTGCTCATTTCAGGGAGGAACCTGCAGCTGGGTAATACACCCGAGTGTGATGCACTCTGAGTGTGGTGAGTGTATCAGAGTTCAAAGGGTTTCATGTAGCTGCTAAGCAGCTTGGGAGAGAAGGTGATAGTCCCACATGCCTTTAGCTCCTTTAGGGTGTGTGTTCCTCTAAGACTACTTAAAGATCAGCTTTGCCCCTGCTTTTACTTCTGTTTCAAACTTTGTTACTGAAACTTTATTTGTAGAGAAGAAGGTAGTTCAAATGAACTTTACCAATCCACTGCTGATCAGATGAGGGCCTTCCAACAAGCTGTAGAGAACTTAATGGCCTTTTCAAAACAAAGGGGGACAAGCTTGAGAAGAGCTGGCCTGAGGGCCCTGCAGTTCAGAAGCCTCAGTTCTGAGTGGCAGAGCCAGGAGAAGGGTGATGGGAGCTTCTGTTCAGTTGGAGACTGAAGGCAGTTTAGTTTAATTTCTTTTATTTCTCTAGGATGAGAATGTGTTGAATTTTTCTTGCTTGCTAAATCAATAGAATCTCTCCTGATGCTGCTGAGACCACAGTTCTGCTATTGCACTGGAGGCAGCTTGCTTCAGAGCTGGGCTCTGATTTTCTAACTATGTCCTGTGTGAGTCCAGCAGCTGTGGGATCCCAACACCTTTGCTCCCCAAGATTGGTCTGAGCTTTTGTCAATGACTGGTGGTGTGTTTGCCCACGGTCATTGTTTTTTTTTTTCACTGGCATTAGTACAGCTGTAAAATAAAGAGCCATTCATTTCATTCGTAGGAACAAAGCAAAGGCTTGGCAAGGAGTGGCAGTGACTTTCGTCTCCTCTTTGTGTGCATCATGGTGCTGCTGGGACCAGTGGAGAGGTTATAGGGGGCTTGTTCAAAACATCTTTTCAGTTTCAACTCTGAAGGCTGCAATGTGGCAGGGAGCCTGCAGTGTGCTGCAGAGCAGCCGCAGCACTGTTACAACCTTAGATTTCTTGTTTATTCATTTATTTAGTTACTAGTGTCTGTGTTTGATCCAGAAGTCTCATTGTTCTGCCTGCCTGCAGGCCGTTGAGGGGACTGGTGGTTCTGGCAGGCGTGGAGTGGGCTGCTGGAGACAGGGCTGTCTAGAAGTGGGCAGTGGGGAGGGAAGTGTTCTTGTCTGCAGCAAGTCCCCTGCTTGTTAGGTTGGAGGGGCTGCTGCCCCTATGGAAGGGTGCACCAAGTCCCCCCAGGCAGCTCAGGTGTTGCTTTGCCACAGAGGGGCCTGAGATGGGCTGGTGAGACTGCCCTGGCTGTTCTGTGGTGCAGGGTCTGTGCTGGCTCTGCGTTGTGCCGTGGCAGTCACAGGGGTGTTTCACACCGGTTCACTTTCTGACCGCATCTGTATTGGTTTGGTTTTGGGCAGTGAATGAAACTGTGCTTTTCTTATGGTCTGTAGAAGTGGCCCCTTGGAGAAGGAAAGCAATGCTGGAGGGATGGTCACCTTCCTACGCTATTTTTTTTTGACACAAAGGGCAGCTCCCCAGAGAAGTTGTGATGTTCCAGGGACAGAATTCATTATCCTAAAATCATAGAATCCCAGCCTGCTTTGGCTTGCAAGGGACCGTAAAGCTCATCCAGTTCCAGCCCCCTGCCACGGGCAGGGACACCTTCCACTAGAGGAGCTTACTCCAAGCCCCATCCAACCTGGCCTTGAGCACTGCCAGGGATGGGGCAGCCGCAGCTTCTCTGGGCACCCTGTGCCAGTGCTTCAGCAGCCTCACAGGGAAGAACTTGTGGCTAAGAGCTCATCTCAGTCTCCTCTCTGGCAGGTTAAAGCCATGTTTAAAGATTTCAGTTTACAGATGCAAGCTTGGAGCAACCTGGTCTAGTAGGTGTTCCTGCCTGGCAGGGCTTGGAACTGAATGAACTTTGAACTCAGATCAGGCTGGAATTCTATGGAAAATCGGATTCTGTGATAAATGTAGTTATATCTGGAGTTCTCCAGTAACTCCACGAGAGAAGAGTCAGCACTGCAAAACCTAGTCATTCTAGGGATGACTGTTACAAGGTCTCCCCTGAGCCTCCTCTTCTCCAGGCTGAACAAGCCATCCTGCTGCAGCAGTCCTACAGTCCCTTCTCATATCTTCTGTCCTGCTTTGAGTTCATGGAAGCAAGTCCTTCCACAAATCACAAGACTTTTGTGGTTTTTAAAAGCCCTTTCTTGAAGACTGAGCAGAGCTAGGAATGAGGCTGGGTGTTTCTCCATCATGCTTGGGCAATCTGAAAACTTCCACTGCCAGATTCCACTTCTTTCTATATTTGTGTAAAATAGTGATATAATTTGAGCAGGTTCCTTTCAACAACAGTATTTCTTGTTTTCCTTACTAATTTTCTAGCTTTATCAGACCATTGTCTTTTGGGTGGTGGTTCTAGTGCAGCAGTTGTGTTACCACTTTTAAAATGCACTTTAAATCAGTGGTGATGGGTTACTGCTGTGTGTCAGTGATTTCAGCTCAGGCTCTTTTAAACTGCACTCTTGCAGAAAACTGGGATCTTTTTTGCCTGTAAAGAGTTTCCTAGTGTGAAGTTCCCCTTTGTGCACGAGTGTCAGCTTCCACAAATAATCAGTGCTTCAAACAAGACAGCTTTCATTTAAGGAGATGGCTTGATAGAAGCACACCGATTTGCCAGCTCTGTGTTACTTGGAAGAAAAGCCTTCTGAAAGTCATTTGAGTTTGTGAAGACAACGTGACACCAGACTGGCTTTCACCAAGCTAATGGTGACTGCACTCTTAGAGGAGGATGGGTAAGTCTCTTTTCTTGTACTTTTTGAGGAGTTTTTTCAAGCACTGCTCTACTTCATCCTTTCATAATTAAATCTTTTGCTCTGTGCTTTCAAAGGCTTGCCTGTAAAGCAGCTTTTGGTGGTGTAGAGATCTGAACTGGAAAGTGTCTCTGGGTTTCTTTCTGGACGTGTTGCCACGATCAAATAGTCAGCAGTCCTCAAAAGCAGTTCACAAGTTGTACTTGTAGAAATTTGATTTATCTTATCTGTTCTGCTTGAGAAACTAAAATAGCAAAATAGCTTGCATGGGCACTAAATCCATACATTTTCTGGAGCTTAGAAGGGCATGCTATGGGTATGGCACTGGTAAATGATCAAAACCAGAATACCTTGGATATCCTGGAACACGACATGGGTATGTAGTTGGCAGTGTCCTGCTTCTGTGGCTGAGAGTACTGCAGGGTCCCTCAATGAGTTCTTTGAATTTCAGTGAAAAGACTTTTAAAGGACTGCTTTTTAGGGACTGTTGTTTCCAGTGTAGAGTTGTGTCCTGGGTTTAGCAGTGGCAGTCAATTTTTCTCCTTCTTAGTAGCTGGTGCAGAGCTGTGTTTTGACTTTCAGCCTGGGAACAGAGCTGATAACACTGATGCTTACTCTGACCAAGGACTTTGTGAGTCTCATGCCCTGCCAGGGAGGAGGGGAAGCTGGGCGGAAGCAGGGACAGGGCACCTGACCCGAACTGACCAAAGTGGTATTCCATACCACAGCCTGTCATGCCCAGGGAGGTAACGGGGAGTTACCTGGAAGGGAACTCTCTTCTCGGTTGGGCTCGTTTCGGCAGGTGGTATCGTATTCAGTAACTACATTATCCAGGAACACCTGGAAGGAGATTTAACTGCTTATCTAAAAATGGAAATAAGTAGAAAGTGAAGCACAAAATTGCTTTCTGTACTTTCTATACTCTATTTGTCATTGATAATGTTGCTTTAAATAGGACGATGCTTTTTATTTAGCTGTGTGATAATTAGCCTTGAGTCTTGTTTTATATTTTTTGGCAAACATTACTTGGAGGTAAATCCATGCATATATTGCACATGTATTAATTAGGCTCTCTCATTTATTGCAGCTGACAAAAACTCCACCCACATCATTTTAGATGAGACCAATGTAAAAAAAAAAGAAAACAAAAAGCTCAATGTAGAGTAAACCAGAGTAAACCTCTTTCTTGTCTTATTTGCTTTCCAATCTGTTTAAGGAAATCTGAGTTCCTATGGCTCTTGCCTACTATAGCTTTTGGACAAATGCATACACATCTCCCTGAAATAAGTGTAGCACAGCATCAATATTTTTTTCCTAATCTTCCACTTTTTCCCATGTACTTTTTCAGACACAGGAACTACACATACGTTCTAACTTCCAGAATAAATCGTGTGGTTTATCTATCCATGCACCTCCATATTTGTCATTAGCTCAGAAACTCAAGACCTATAAATTGGATGCCTAAAAATCCTAGAATATTCCATCATGGTACTGTGGGCTTAGACAAATATCTAGTAAATCATAAATCCAACAAAAACCTGCTTGTTTTCCTTAAAATGTTCCCTTAAAATGGGATCTTTATATTTTAAAGTGCCGGTATCCATTTTTACTGTAACCAAGATGTTCAGACAGCCACTGCATGTTTAGCAATGTTCCTGTGAAAATCTCATTGTATGAAGAAAAAGATGTCAAACGAGCCAGAAAAAAAAAAAAGTATGTTTGAGTATTTGCTTATCCAATTCATCACTATGCATCTTGAACTAAAATGAGATCTGAAACAGAAATAAGGTTACAGCTTTCCTTCACTTCAGCAGCTGGAAATTTGCACCTCGAGGTGTAAGGAAGGTACTTAAAAATAGAGCATCTAAGAGGGCTATGGATTTCTGGCTCTCATTCTTGAGCTCTTACTCCTTCTGTGGGGCTCCTGTAAGTCCTACCCTCCCATGCCAGTTATACATGCATATACATACATTTCTGTTTCATATGATGGCTGCAGATAGCCATCTTTAGGCAACAGAATGGTTCTCGTTTTCACAGAACCTCACAATATCCTAGTGAATTCCAGAGTTTCTGCAAAATATGCAGCCTTTATTGTTCTTTCTTTAGAACCTTCATCAAAAGGACAAGAAAAGACAAAAAGAGAAAAATCTTTCCATTTATTTCAATATAAGATTTATTTATGTATGTCTACCTTACATTCCTGCAATTACTATTTTTTCCTATAAATACAGCAATATGTCATAAACTTAATTGAATCCTGTGATCTGTGGTCAGTTCTGTTCCTGATGAAATCAGTGGGAACTTACTTCTTATTTATTATGCCCCTTTTTTTTTTTTTAACATTGACATCTCTTTCTGTAGTGTATGTTCACACATAAGGGATATGTGTGATATTTTTTATATTGATAAAATATCAAAGAACATGAAGATTAATAAATTTCTTGTTTGAATTGAATCTAAATTTAGTCTCACATCTGGAATGAATTGTGTGTGCTTAGAGTACGTCTTTGTCACTAATTCTTTTGGTGGTGTTTTTAGTGTTTGGACACGATTAATTCACTTGTAAAAAAATGGATATTAAAAAAACTTCTAGAATGTCCCTCTGAAAATTCTGGGGGAGAAAACCACCTCATCACAGAAGCTAAAGTGAAGCCTGTTTCTAGTTTTCCTAATCTATTGATTTCTCAAGGAAAATATTCATCCCCTTGGTCATTAAACAGAATGAGTAGCTGGAAATTTGATAAAAAAAGCATTTCTGGGCTTTGATCTGCTTAAGAGAAATGGTGCAAAGTGTCTGAAGTCAATCAGCAGCAAAATGAAAAGGAATCTGCATGAATGTGTACGTGAGGCATCATCAGAGCTACTTTTGCATGAGCACAATTTTCACTGTGTGATGAGCAGCCGGCAGTGCTTAGAGGGCTAAATAATCCTTATTGAGGACGAGCAGTTCTGAAGAGCACGGTTCATGTCCGCCTCAGCTCTCTCTTATAATATAGATAAATCAGTTCTGATGTGATCGCAATTGGAAAGAATCGTGTGCATTATTTTCAAAATGATGAGTCTTGATTTACATCAACCTCATCTTTATCCAAAATGCTCTGTAAACGGTTGTTTGGGTCTCTTCTCTTCTGCAAGAAACCTTGCAATATAATCTTTTCAGAAAACTGAGGGATAATCTGCTTCATTCAAGAGCTAGGTTTGCTTCAGTGCTCTGTTTTTCTACTTTGCCAAAACCCATGTGTGAATGATTATCGCGTGATACTCTAAAGCCTTCTAATGTTGCATTTACACATATATGCTATTAGCTGCAGCAATGACATTTTTATGACCTTTAGGTGAGGTAGTTCATATCTTCACAGATTTGGGAAAACAGTAATGATGCTTTTCTTTCACTTGGCTTAACAACCTTTTTAACTGTGAGCCGTCAGCACATTCACTGAATTATGGCAGTAGAAAAGTATGCAGAACTTTGATCCTGGACTAGACAGTAATTGAGAAAAGCTAAAAGAGCTCTTCTGCAGCCACAGGGTATTTTTAAGAAAGGATGCATTCATGCCTGTCTTTCCTAGAACCAAGTATGAAGATGAAATAGAGCACTGTGGGCTTTCGGGAAAATAAGCAAGCCTGATGTTTTATCATCTTTCTTGGGTTTAATACATATCTCTACAAAGTCTGATTCAAACATTTATTCTGACCTGGGTTTAAATTCTCTGTTAGTGTAGAAATAGCAGATAGTACACACTGAAGTTCAAGACCTGCTGTTAAGCAGGTTTGATGTTTGAATGCTTCACATAACCTTCAGGACATAGGTAATGTTTTAACACAAAAGTACTTTCGGGAATACAAAAGGAAAGAGAAAAGAAAGCTTATGAGTGTTATTTTTGAAGGGTGTTATTTTTTTATCAGTAGACTGTTTTCACTTAAAGGGTTATTTTTCAAAATGCCCAAATAGAAGATGCCTTTTTGTTTGTATCCTGCATTTGTTTGAGTAAAGCTCTAATTACCTTACAATCCAAGGTTTTGAATTTAGTTTCACGTAGCTGAATTTCCATATGTCACAGATGAATCACAATTTTTATTGTTGAATTTGGTTACTACTCCTATATTTTCCCTTCTAAAGTGTAAGAGATCCTTCTATTCTGAGACTTGTACAAACAATTGAGCTCTTTTGTTTTAAATAAGAATGAACAAATATTTTCTTAATTTTGATAACATTTATGTTTTATTGTCAGTTGTGTTTAAAGTTAATTCCATTTCCTTTTTTAATGCCATCTCTTATCTGGGCTTCATAAAAAGAAGTGTGGCCAGCAGGTAGGGGTGATTCTTCCTCTACTCTGCTCATGCAAGATCCCATCCAGAGTACTTTGTTCAGCTCTGGAGTCCTCAGTACAGGTCCAGAGCAGAGAGCCACAAAAGTAATCACAGGGATGGAGCACCTCTGTTATGAGAAAAGGCTGCGAGAGTTGGGCTTGCTCAGCCTGGGGAAGAGAAGGCTCTGGGAACAGTTTATTGCCCTTTTTCAGTACTTAAAGGGGGCTTATACAAAAGACAGAGACTTTTTGATGAGCCTGAAGTGACAGGACAAGGGGCAATTTGTTTTTATCTGAAAGAGGGTAGGTTTAGATTGCATATAATGAAGATGGTTTTTACAAGGACCTACACACACTTTTTCACAAGGTGTTACAAGGTTTTTTCACAAGGTTGTTTTTTTTTTACAAGGTTTTACACACACCCCCCCACACACACCCACACCTTTTTACAAGGGTGGTAAGAAACTGGGAAAGGTTTCCCAAAATCTGTTGATGCCCCATCTTTGGAAGTGTTCAAGGTCAGGTTGGATGAGCTTTGCACAACCTGACCTAGTGAAATGGTAAGCTCATGGTAAGAAGGTTGGACTAGAGGATCTTTAAAAGCCCCTTCAAACACAAATCATTCTTTGAGTCTACAATTTTGGTTGTTGTTTTTTTTTTTAATATAAAACGATGACCTTTTTTTAGCAGATTAGTAAGGTGAAATCCCCCTTGCTTTAAATCTGGAAATCTGTAGGTGAAGTTGTCACCTCAGGTCACTTTATACTCAAAGAAGGCAATACATGTCTTTTTGGCTCTGATTCATAGATTTTATTTTGATATCTGTATAAAGTCAGTCTGCTTGGTTTGTTGGTTTTTTTTAGGTATCTAAATAAGAAAGTGGGCAAAAAAGAACGATTGCACTGCCATGGAGTCTGGTGGAATCCCAGAATCACACAGTGGCTGAGGTCGGACGGGAGCTCTGAAGGAAGTCTTGTCCAATCATAGACTTTGTTTTTATTAATTTTATCTGATTTCACTGAACCATACCCAGCCAGCTTTAGAGGATCCGAGGATGGTTTCCACAACACCTCTGGGCAACCTGCAGCAGTCCTCAGTCACCCTCACATTACAGAAATGTTTCTTTTTCTTCAGATGGAACCGGTGAGATTATTACCTTGTAAAAATACTCACTTTAAGTAGATCCTGACTAGTGATTGCCTATTTAACACATGAATGTATTCTAAAGTCTTTCATTGTTACAGCAAATATATTGTAATAATTTCTGAAAGATTAAATAACATGCAGAGTTAAAAGCTGAAGTACCACCTTGGCAAAACATTTAAGAAAACTTCAAACATTACCTGGAGGTTGTTACTTGTTTGAAATTGCATGGGGTTTGTGAAGAACTTGATCAAAATTTAAATATAAAAGCAAGATCACAAAGGTTTACTTTTTAAAGGTTACGTGCACTGGAAATTCATTAGCTTTTTTTTTTAAATCTGGAGTTAAAATAGGTAAGGATGTATTTAAAGTACAATGTGTGGCTGAAGTTAAACACATACTTCAGGGATCTGCTGGACTTTCACCTAAATCTGTAATCAGATTTGTGAAAAAGAATAGTGAAAAACCAGCAGGTAAGTGCATGTAAGAAATAGTATATAAGGAGTTAAGGCTTTGTAATAAATTTGGCAATCGCTTGATCACATTGATCGTCTCTGCGTTGTCCGTGACTCCCGCATCAACAAGTGGCGCCCGAACAGGGACCCTCCGATCGGTAACTCGACAAAGACGAGTTTGAAGGTCCGACAAAAAGGAGGGGGCGGAGAGCCAGCTGAAATTCAGCGCTGCCCTGGCGCTGGGAAGTCAGACGTCTGCAAAACTTGGGTAATCTCACCCTGATCAGGTGAGCGGCTGGGGAGGAGATGGGGCACTTGCTATCCAAAGAGGAACAGGCGGTGGTGAAGCTCCTCCAACACATCCTCTCTAAGAGAGGACTGCAATATGATAGTGCCGCCTTACAGAGGCCGTTAAAGTGGTCCCGTGATCGCGAGGTTAGTAAAGGGACCAAAGGTGCACAGAAACACTCTACACTTTGGAGATCGCTGTTCGAGACTTTGAAAGAGATGAAATTGGAAAGGGCGGCGGTAGCTTCTGTATTTGCCACCACAGCTCCAGAAGGGGCTGTCTCCCCTAACCCCCATCATAGTGCTGCGGCTATGACTTTTGCACCTCCTGTGGTACCTGGAATGGTGCCAAAAAAATCAAAGCCTCGAGCCGATGAAAAAGCAAGAGCCAGGTCCGCAGATGGCCACATACCGAACGAGAGACACCTGACAAGAAAGACATAGCTGCGAACAACGGAGACCCTGAGTTCAACCCAGGATCAGACTCCGAGTCCCCTGAATCCGAGCCAGATTTATATCCTCTGCTTCCAGACTCCGACTCTTTGTCTCCCGGGTCGGTCTGCTTGGCTCATCAGCAACTGCTCACTGGCCTTGGAGATGCTCAGCTGCAACAACTGATGAAAAAGCTTGAAGCCCGCGAGACTGGGATTGAGACATCTCCATCGGCGCCTCCACCTTATCCTCCATAAAACCCCTTCCTTAAAGAAGGCAAACAGGGGGAGGGGGTGGGAGAGGTATCGGGGGGCACAAATCCTGTGCACTGTTGGCGCGGGTTAATCAAAGGTGCAATGGGCCTCTCTGCATATCCTGTGTTTACTGCACAGCAGGGGGGTAAAGAGTGGGAAGTTTTTGATCTCAAAATAGTTAAGGAGGCCTGACAAGTGGTGACCACATATGGGTTAAAATCCTCTTATACTCAAGCTGTATATGTTATGATTTTTTTGTGCTATTGACAGGAGACTTTAATGACTCCCCTGCTATAATACATGGTCAGGCATTAGGTTCAGATTAAATGACTAAAACTCCGGGTATTCTTATCCAGTACAAGGATTTGGAAACCAGCATTTGGAAAGGTCCTGTGGAAGTAAAACTAACTGGTTGAGGTTATATGTGTGTAAATTACAGATTCCGGTCTGTGGTGGGTGCCAGCTCGATGGGTGAAACCCTGGAAAGAGTCAGCACTGCCCCAGGACACCCCCCTTGTCAGTGATTGAATGAATTGAAATTTGAGCTTAGGACATCCATTTTATGGATGTTTTCAGTCCTTCTTAAAGTGAAGGGAGCAACCTCTTTTACGTTAAAGTAAACAAACAGCCCCCCCCCCCCCCCCCCCCCCCCCCCCCGAACCTCCAGGGAAGCGAGATCAGCACGGGATGCAGATGTATTGTGTGATTTTTCTGGTTGTGGGAAGGTCTCTTTTATGCTCTTATCAGGGGTATTGGGCATACTGTGACGGACCGTGGACTTGGGATCCCTTATACAACTCATTTAATACACTCTCTCTGTGATACTCATGAACTAGAAGTCGGTAAATACAAGTATGTCCAGGTTTCTGTCGACCTTTGGAGACCTTTATAGATATTGCTGGCCACTTCTTTCGACATAGGCTAGCCACCTGTGTCGGAATGAGTGTGCATTTTGGTCAGTATAAAAGCCCAAGCCTCATACGATGTGGGGGAGGCAGAGCCTCTGGGGGGACGCCCGCTAAGGTTGAGCCTGCCACCTCGCACTGCAATGATGCTTCTCGGAGCTGGTTTGCTGTTAGTCTCCACAGGGTCCTTGTTCTGTACGTGGGACTGTAATGGGAGTAATGATTGTCTGGATTTTGTGCTTCAAAGATTGTAGTTGTGTGGAGCACGCTTGTGGGATCCCACAAGTGTGTGTGTGCATGTGCTGAGGGCAGACGGTGTTCTGTGTGGTTTTTTTTTTCGTAGTTGGGTTCATGTAAAAGTTTTTAACGGGGAGCAGTTTAACCTTTCGGGCAAGAAAGGGTTAATGCAAAAGTGCGGTTGCCAGCAGGTATTTATGGTTGCTGCTGAAGCAGGCAGGCAGCTGTAACTGCTGCCGAGCAGGCCGAAGTTTGTAGGGTGAGCAACTTTGGATCAAAAAAAAACCACAAAAAAAAACAAAACCAAAGGCAATGATGCAGCAAACTCCTCTCTGGTTAACAATGTGCAGTTTAACCTGTCTGCTTCTCAAGAACGGATAACCTGGGGGAGGGGTATATTTGTGTCCTCCTGCCTACAGGTCCATGGCGACTGCCTGCAAAGTTTGTGAAGCCTTGCCATGAGCTGGACAGACGAATGGAACAACCTGATGCCTCAGCTACAGGAGCTGACTGTGAATACCCCAAGCAGAATGAGATAGAGGAAGAGAAAAATGAATGATTGCAAAACATCATCTGGGGGCTACTGAAAAGTAACTGCTTGAATATGTGTGTGTGCTTGTAGAGTGGCTATTATTAGAGGCTGTGATTTTGTGTATAAAACCACCTGCATTTACTAGCCAGTCGCTAATAAGAAGCTACACCTTGTATTATATAGATTTGTCACTTGTAAAAGAGATGTTAGAGTATGCAAATTTGCAGTAGCTGCTAGAAAATGCTAAGGCAAAAGCTAGATTCTAATACAATGGTAGTGTTATAAAGCAGGTAATGGAACAAATTAAGAGGGTGGGAGAATTCCAGTGGTAAGAAATTTCTTTGGCTAGTCCCTCGCTGCCATCAGCATCTTCAACATGCTGCTGCACCCTGTAATAGTTACTCTGCTAATGTAAATGTGTGTGTGCCTTGCTGTAGTAGCGACTTGTTACTGGATGAAGCAGGTGAAACTGTGCATTGACAACAAGGTGCAAGGACTGAGGCTGACCAAATGCCTGCTATCGCAGTCAAGGGCAAGACTGGGTTGGCCTCTGTGTTTGCCACCAAGAAGAACCTTTAGCTCCACTGTTGGCTGCAACCCAGCAGGCGTGGAGCGGTGGGGATACATGCCATGCCAGACCTTGATGTGAAGGATGGCCTCCCCTGTTATCAGAGAGCCATACAGCAGAAAAAAGGGGCAGGCCCAGCAGCTTGTAGTCGGCATATATTGGAGATATGATCTAGGCCAAATCCCCTGCTCAAGTAGGGTCACCCAAAACATATATAAAACAAAAAGGAGGAGATGTGGAGGCAGTGTTCTCACAGGAGAGTGGATAATTGCTACATAAACTCTGAATAATCCTGAAAGATACAGCGAGGCCATGAGAGGCCCAAGGAGGCCTAAACAAGCAAGATAAGAAGAAGCTGGATTTCACCAAGTTATTGAGAACTGTGGACTGTTGGCAAGCTTTCGAGGTCAAGTTCTCACATTTGTGTTTAACCAATTATATGTTAGTCACTAAGGGTCTTTGAGACATGTATCCAATCATAATATGCCAAATCAAGACATGTATCCAGTCATAATATGCCTAATCACTGTAAGTGCACGTAAGAAACAGTATTTAAGGGGTTAAGGCTTTGTAATAAATGGCTTTTGTCTGATCATATTGTTCTCTGACTCAGTCCATATATTATCTCCTGCAGTGGGGTTGATTGAAGGGTTTGTTTGAAGGATGGGGTTGATTGAAGGATGGGGTTGATTGAAGGATGGGGTTGATTGAAGGATGGGGTTGATTGAAGGATGGGGTTGATTGAAGGATGGGGTTGATTGAAGGATGGGGTTGATTGAAGGATGGGGTTGATTGAAGGATGGGGTTGATTGAAGGATGGGGTTGATTGAAGGATGGGGTTGATTGAAGGATGGGGTTGATTGAAGATTGGGGTTGTTTGAAGAATGGGGTTTACTGAATGGTGGAGTTTATTGAAGGGTGAGTTTGAAGAATTGGATCGATTTAAGAATTTGATTAGGAAGTTGGGGTTGATTGAAGTTTCGGATTGGTTGAAGAATGGGATTGATGGAAGGATAGGATTGATCGAAGGATGGGGTTGACTGAAGGGTGGGTTTGATTGAAGAATTGGATCGATTTAAGAATTAGATTGATTGAAAGTTGGGGGTGATTGAAGTTTGGGGTTTATTGAAGTTTGGAGTTGATTGAAGGATGGGGTTTATTAAGGAATGGGGTTCACTGACGAAAGGGTTTGATTGAAGGGTTTGTTTGACTGAAGGATGGTGTTGATTGAAGGATAGTGTTGATTGAAGGATGGGGTTGATTGAAGAATGGAATTGATTGAAGGATGGGGTTGACTGAAGGTTGGGGTTGATTGAAGAATGGGGTTGATTGATGAATGGAGTTGACTGAAGGACGGGGTTGATTGAAGAATGGAATTGACTGAAGGACGGGGTTGATTGAAAGATGGGGTTGATTTAAGGATGGGGTTTATTTAAGTATGGGATTTATTGAAGGATGGTGGTGATTGAAGAATGGGGTTGATTGAAGGCTGGGGTTAATTGAAGGATGGGGTAGGCTGAAGGATGGGGTTGGTTGAAGAATGGAGTTGATTGAAGAATGCGGTTGATTAAAGGATGGTACTGATTGAAGGAAGGGATAGATTGAAGGGTGGGGTTGATTGAAGAGTGGTTTATTGAAGGATGGGGTGTATTTAAGGATGGGATTATTTGAAGGGTTTGGTTGATTGAAGGTAGGGGTTGATTGAAGGATGGGGCTGATTGAAGAATGGGGCTGATTAAAGGATGGGGCTGATTGAAGGATGGGGCTGATTGAAGGATGGAGTTGATAGAAAGATGGTGTTGATTGAATAATAGGGTTGATTGAAGTATGGGTTGGTTGAATAATGGGTTGACTGAAGAATGGGGTTGATTGAAGAATTGGATTGGTTGAAAGATGGGGTTATTTAAGGAGGGGTTTGATTGATTTTTGGGGTTGACTGAAGGGTGCGGTAAGGATGAGGTTTATTGAAGAATGGGGTTGATTTAAGGATGGGGTTGATTGAAGGATGGAGTTGATTGAAGGATGGGGGGTGATTGAAGTATAGGGTTTATTGAAGAATGGGGTTGATTGAAGGAGGGGGTTGATTGAAGGGTGGGATTGATCGAACGATGGGATTGATTGAAGGATGGTGTTGATTGTAGAATGGGGTTTGTTTGAAGGATGGGTTTGATTGAAGAATGTTGATTGAAGATTTGGATTAATTGAAGATTTAGATTGATTGAAAGATGGGCTTGATTGAAGAGAGGGGGTTGATTGAAGTTTGGGGTTGACTGAAGGATGGGCTTGATTGAAGGATGAGGTTTATTGAAGAATGGGCTTGACTGAAGAATCTGGTTGATTGAAGGATGGGGTTGAGTGAAGAATGGGGTTGATGGAAGAATCTGGTTGATTGAAGGATGGTGTTGATTGAAAGATGGGGCTGATTGAAGGATGGGGTTGATTGAAGGATGGGGTTGACTGAAGAATGGGGGGGATTGAAGAATGGGGGGATTGAAGGATAGTGTTTATTGAAGAATGGGTTTGAGCGAAAGATGGGGTTGATTGAAGGATTGGGTTGATTGAAGAATGGGGTTAAGTGAATGATAGGATTGATTAAAGGATGGGGTTGATTGAAGGATGGGGTTGAGTGAAGAATGGGGTTGATGGAAGGATGGTATTGATTGATGGATGGGGTTCATTGAAGAATGGGGTTGTTTGAAGAACGGGGTTCATTGAGGGCTGGTGTTGATTGAAGGATGGGGTTGAGTGAAGAATGGGGTTGATTGAATGATGGGTTTGATTGAAGGATGGGATTGATCTAAGGATGGGATTGATCAAAGGATGGGATTGATTGAAGGATGGGGTTGATTGTAGAATGCGGTTGATTGAAGAATTAGATTGATTGAAAGATGGGGTTGATTGAATTTTGGGGTTGACTGAAGGATGGAGTTCATTGAGGAATGGGGTTGATTGAAGGGAGGGTTGATTGAAGAATGTGGTAGACTGAAGGATGGTGTTGATTGAAGGGTGGGGTTGACTGAAGGATGGGGTTGATTGAGAATGGGGTTGATTGAAGGATGGGGTGACTGAATAATGTGGTTGATTTGACACTGGGGTTGATTGAAGATTGGGGTTAATTGAAGGATGGGGTTGATTGAAGGATGGGGTGACTGAATAATGTGGTTGATTTGACACTGGAGTTGATTGAAGATTGGGGTTAATTGAAGGATGGGGTTGATTAAACGATGGGGTTGATTAAAGATGGAGTTGATTAAAGATGGAGTTGATTGAAGGATGGGGTTGATTTGTGACTGGGGTTGATTGATGTATGGGGTTGTAGATGATTAACTTCAAGGACGTTAGGCTTTGTTAGCAACTATTATGATGATGGCTTGACTTGATTTGGGAGGGGCTTTGCCCACGCTTACTACAAGCGCGCTGATGACTAAAAAGGCCAAGGAGCAGTGGGTTTTTTAGGTGAGGCACAGCATGCGCAGAACTGGCCCCGTCCTTTACACCTGATGTTTGTCTGCCAGGGCCTAGCGAGCTTGGACGGTGACAGCAAAGTCCCCCGGTCGCAGTTTGGTTAGAGTGTCATTTTCTTAGATGGATGGCCTTACAGGGCCCAACGAGCTCCGTCTGCCCGGTTTGAAGTTAGAGCTGTCCTTCTCCTAGGATGGTTGCCCCAAGGCTGCTGAGCCCATCCTGCCCGTGGACACACTTTGTCTGCCCCTTCAGTTGAAGCCAGTCTGGAATGGGAGACCCTACTGGAGCCATGAGCCACCACCAGCGTAGCACCCAACCTCACTGGGGCATGCAAGCTCTTCCCCCACAACAGGTGGGGGTCCGTGAAAGAGATAACCCCAGTATACCCCATTATAACAGCATTATAATCCATTATATCCACACTATAACTCTATTATCTCCCAATATACCCCATTATACCCCATCATAACCATATTATAACCCCATTATAACCCATTATACCCCATTGTAACCCCTTTATACCCCATTATAACACATTATACCCAATTATAACCTTATTGCGACCCATTATAATGTATTATACTTTATTATACCACCATTATATCTCATTATACCCTATTATAACCCCATTATAACCCATTATACCCCATTGTAACCCCATTATAACACATTATACCCAATTATAACCCCATTACAACCCATTATACCCTATTATACTGCCATTATACCCCATTATAACCCAGTAAATGACCCTAAAAGTGCTGTTTTCACCCAAAAATGATGTTGACGGCAAAGGAGCCTTTAATGGGGGTGGCTCTCAGCCCCAGTGCCCGCAGCAGCCCCAAGGCGCCAGGGAGGGGCAGCAGCAGCGATGCTGCCGGATGGAACAGATGCTGGGATGGGTCCAGACGGAACCAGATTGGATCCCGATGGAGCCGGATTTGGGTCTGAATGGAGCCAGATCGGATCCAGATGGGGCCGGGATGGGGCCAGATGGAGCCGTGTTGAGCCCAGATGGAGCTGGGTTGGGTCTGGATGGAGCCGGACTGGGCCTGGATGGGGCCGAATGGGATCAGGATGGAGCTGAATTGGGTTGCGATAGGGATGAATCATATTGGGATGGAGATGAATGGGATTGGAATGGGACCGAACTGGGTCCAAATGGAGCCTAATGGGATCAGGATAGGGATGAATGGGATTGGGATGGGACCGAATTGGATCTGAAAGGGATTGGGATGTGGCTGAACTGGGTCCAAAAGGAGCGGAACTGGATCGGGAGGGACTGAATGGGATCGGGATGGGACTGAATGGGATCGGGATGGAGCTGAATAGGATTGGGATGGGAGTGAACCAGATTGGGATGGAGCCGAATTGGGTCCAAATGGAGCCAAACGGGATTGGAATGGGACTGAATTGGGTCTGAATGAAGCCAATTGGGATTGGAATGGGACAAAACTGGGTCATTCTGGAGCTGTGGATCATGCCATAACACTGGATCCTGTTGGAACACGAACGGATCCTGATGGAGCCGAACCGGCTCATGCCAGGATATTGGATCATTCCGGAGCATTGCATCACGACGGAGCCAAACTGGATCATCTTGGATTCCCAGATCATTCTGGAGCCATGGATCATTCCAGAGTTCTGGATCATTCTGGATCCCTGCATCATCCTGGATCATTCTGGAACCTTGGATCATTCCAGATCCTTGAATCATCCCGGATCCCTGGATCATTCTGGATCCCTGGATCATTCCGGAGCATTGGATCATCCCAAAACACCGGATCGTGTTGGAGCTGCACCAGGCCCTCTGGGAGCATGGAATCATCCTGAAGCACCGGCTCGTGCTGCAGCTCTGCCTCATTCCAGAGCCTTGGATCATATGGGAGCACGGGATCCCATTGGCATCACAGCTCCTGCTGCTTGGGAGCAGATCCTATGGGATCTGGATACAGATCCGGATGCTCCACACATGGACAGAGATCCAGGTCTGGATCCGCTTGTAGGGGGAGCGCGGACACGGAATTCCATGGGGCTGGAAGAGCGGAACTGGGCTCCAGGAGGGGGGGCTCTGGGGTGGGGGGGAGAGACACCATTGCCCCTCATTGTCTCCATTGACCCTATTGGAGCCCATTACACCCTTTGCCCCCCATTATCCCCATTACCCCCATTGCCCATTACCTGCAATGCCCCCCATTACCCCCATTGCCCCCACTCCCCCCCATCGCCCCTGTTACCCCATTACCCCCCATTACGCCATTGCCCCCCATTGCCACCCGTTACACCCATTCCCAACTCACTTCCCACTGCTCCGCACTGGATCCACAGATGGGGCTGGGGATGCCCCGGTCCCGCCGCACATCCGGTTGCGGCTCCCATTGAGGCTCCAGGGACCCCGGGTTCGAGCCCCGAGCTCCCGGGTTCAGGTCCCGAGCTCCCAGGTTCGAGCCCCGGTGCCCCCGGATCAGCGGCGAGAGCCGGGGGGGAAAGCCCCGGTGCCCCCCCCCCCGGAGCAGCGCCCCCAAGCGGGCGCCAGGACCCGCGCTATGGGGTGATGGGGTGCGAGCACTAGGACCCTCAAGTCCCCTATGGAGCCCCCCCAAGTTATGGGGTGCCCCCTTTGTCCCCCCCAAGTTATGGGGCGGGGTCTGGGTCCTCCCTATGGAGCCCCTCTTTGTGCCCCCTAAGGTATGGGGCAGGCTCTGGGGGTCCCCCTTTGTGCCCCCCCCACGTTATGAGGCACCCCCTTCGTGCCCCCCAGACTATGGGGCGGGGTCTGGGTCCCCCCTATGGAGCCCCCCTTTGTGCCCCCAAGTTATGGGGTGGGGTCTGAGGGTCCCCCTTTGTGCCCTCCCCCAAGTTAGGGGGCTCCCCACCTGTGGAGCCCCCCAAGTTATGGGGCGGGGTCTGGGTCCCCCCTATGAAGCCGCCCAAGTTATAGGGCACCCCCTCTGTGCCCCCCTCAAAGTTATGGGGCACCCCTATAGTGCGGGGGGTGCCGAGGCCCCGCCCCACGTGACCCGAGGTGACCTGGAGGGTGAAGAGCCCGCGGGGGTGGGGCAGGAGGCGGTGCTGGGTGATGACCACGTGATGCGAGGGGGGAGGGGGCTGCCGGGAGGGCGCAGGGGCCTGGATCGGGCCCGGGCCCCGCCCCCTCCCCCCCCCCCCCCCCGCCCCAGTTTGGTCCCGTCCAGTTCCCGCCAATTTCGCCCATCCTGGCGGAGCTGGAGCTCCCCTCCGATCCCGACCTGCGCAGGTTGGAGCCCGCGGGACCCCCCAGTGGGGGCTTTTGGGGTCCTGGGGGGGTTGGGGTGCTCCTGACCCCCTCTCTTTGTCTCCCCCCCACCTCCAGGCTGTGCACGGGGCCCTGTGCCCCCATCCGGGAGTACATCATGGGCCACGTGCGGCACCCGCGGTGAGGGGGGCACCCCAACATCTGGGGGGAGGAGCTGCAACATCTGGAGGGACCCCAAACCTTCTATCGGTCTCTAAAATACATGGCGGGGGGGGGGGGGGGGTGTGTTCCTGTGAAAAACTAGGGACTATGGTATTGTTTATTGTTATAAATTAGGACCACAACGGATCATAATCCAATTGAATTTTATTAATTATAGCAAGTAGAATATGAGCAAAGACAGCGCTGGACGACAGGGGAGTCTGCGCTCCGACAACTGCCGTGCTGAACAGTTCTAACAGTCCCTTTTTATCAGTCCTCCAGTTCCGCATTCGTATCTTCAACGGAGTACTCTGCGCATGCCCCAGTTGCTTGAGGCTGAAGGCTTGAAGTCCTCCTCGGTTACCTTTAGATATCCTTTTCCATATATGGTCTTCAACTTGCTGTGCAATAATTTTTAGAATTGTTTTGCAAAAGCCCTTAGTAAGCGTCTTGCGGTTTGTAAATAATTTTGGTGTCAACTTATGCAAGTAAAGCACTTAAGCAAAACAATAGTTGCCCCCACCCATATGTCTGCCAGTTTTTTTTTTAGAACATCTTGCAGATATTTCCTCAAAACTTGCAGATGTTTCCTCAAAACTTGTGCAAGCGGTGTCTGGTTTAATCTGCACAAGCGACCATGGTTATCTTTTCTTTTGTTGTCTAATCTTTACATCAGGCTTAGCATAAATCTTAATAAACAATACCATAGTCCCTAGTTTTTCACAATCCCCCCTTTTTCTTTTTATCCTATTATTGTTTATTAGATGTTACTTTCATTTTCATTCTCAGTACTGTAAGCTAATTTGTTCCCACACTCCCAACACTTATCATAACATTCACAAGGTAATACCTCGCAGTTACATTCATAGCATTTTCGTGGTATAGTACATTCACAGTATTCTTCCTCTTCATTGATAGATACCTTCTTATACTTTGTTTCGAATTTTGTAGTTAGAATAAGCAATTTGGCTATGTCAAGTCTTTCCTTAATAAAATGTAAAATATAACGCAATATACAAGGTCCAAATACAAGTCCTAAGATTAGCATAATAAGCGGTCCTGCTAAAGTAGATAACAAAGTGGTTAGCTAGGGTGAAACATTAAACCAGTTCTCATACCATGACCTGCCCGTCTCACGATCTTTCTTACGTTGATCTAACCTTTTCCGGAGTTCAGACATGGTGTCCTGGACTACTCCCGTATGGTCAGCAAAAGAACAACATTCTTCATTGAGAGCTACACATAACCCTCCCTCCTTTAAGAACAACAGATCTAATCCTCTTCTATTTTGCAGTACTACTTCTGATAAAGACTTTACTGAAGTGGCTAAATTTTGGATAGATTGTTCTATTTTTGCTAAATCCTCATCTACAGCCATCTGCAAACTTTGTAATTCCTGACCTTTTACTAGGGAGGCTATGCCTGTGCCTGCTCCAACTCCGCCCGCTATCAGCAGTGTAGCTAAGGTTACCACTGTAATTGGCTCTCGTTTTTGTCTATTCACTTCTCCTTCAAAATGGTGTAACACCTCCTCAGAGGTGTGATAGATCAGACGAGGAACAATAATCACCTGTACGCATTTACTGACCAGCCTGAGGCTATTGTCTCACATAAAGTTCCACTATGAATTCAGGTGGCCCTGGGTCGCTAAAAGTGGCTATTGCTCTCGTTCCTTCCCAAGATACTAGTTCCCACTTAAATGGTTCATGTGGGTTTTCCCCTTTTGCCTGGGTTATTATCAATATCAAGACTAATGGTATACCAGGAAAAAAGGGTGTTTGTCAATTTTGCCAATTTAAATATATTCTTACCAGTCCTGGGGAAGTTCGGCCATGGCTGCTTCTGCATCCCATTTTTCTGGCTCTTTTCTCCACGGTTTGTTTCTCTTCTGCCTCGCCCGTCGACTCGGTTGCTTCGAGCCACGGGGTGTACCATCTTCTCGGCAGCAAGGGAATTCTTCAGGAGAATAGCTGTTTCGGGCTTTTTGCCTGCTTACATAGGCTTCCCACTTTACAGCCTTAATTAATGGGGCCAAGCAAGACACGGTTAGTACTTCCCTCCGGCACTGGACAGCCACGATTTCAGTCACAAAAGGGACTGGTTGATTTGAGTGGTAACAATAATATTGGGGGTGTATTCCCTTAGCAAAAATATCCCACCATTGGGGGAATCCTTTTACAATTTCTCGTCTTTGTTCAAATTGTTTTAATTTCCAATCGGTTAACCATCTTTCAAATTTATAGCATTGTTCACAGACTCCGTTCGGAGGGTACCCCTCATAACAGTGCACCCACCATTTGTCCTGGCATACCTTGCATTTAAAACATACAAATGGATAACAATCACACTGTGGGTTGCTACACCTTAATCGTAGGTTTTGTATATAATTGTTCCTTATTCCCGTGGGGTCTCTATAGTCTATATCAGGTTGCATGGGTATTTAACAATTCTTACGACCGCACTTGGTATGTTTCCACAGGTAATACACTATTAAAGACATTATAACAGCAATTGCAAAACAAATCACACACTTAACTCCAAAGGGTAAAGCTTTAAAATAATCAAACCAAGTCTCTTTCATAACTTTATCTTCTTAATATTATCTTGGTATCACCTGGTGCACTGATTACTTTCCAGTGGGGTTTCGTCACTGGGCCTTTAATGCGACTGGCATGAGTCCATCCGCGCTCAGCAGTCCGGACAGCTGTTTCTTCCACGATTCGTGATGACCCGTCTATAAATAGTATCTCTCCACATCGTAGTTCTTCTTCCTCTAAGTCTGGTCTAATACGTGTCTGCTGTTCAATTGTTTGAAAGCAATTGTGCAATAGTTCATTACCTTCTCCTGGGTACAAAAATTCAGCGGGGTTAACTGCCCCAGTTTTTAAAGATAATTTAGGGGATTCTACAAGTATTCCCTCATACTTTAATAATCAACTATCTGTAAGCCATTTTTCTGCTTTTTGTTGTAACACTCCCCTGATGTTATGAGGTGCATATAAAACTACTTCTCCATTAAAGGTAATGCGATTCGTTTCCTCAAGTACTAAGGCAGCAGCCACAATGATTTGTAAACAACTCGGCCAACCCCTGCTCACAGGATCCAACAGCTTTGATAGATATGCCACCGGTTTCTTTTGTCCGGCCCATTCCTGAGTTAATACTCCGAATGCCGTACCTTCATGTATGTTAACAAATAAATGGAATGGCCGCTTTAAATCTGGTAAGCTTAAAACCGGTGCTTGGCTTAGTTCCCTTTTGAGATTGGCAAACTGCTCTTGATCTTGTGGGGTCCATTTGGGTAGTTTGTCTTTAGACAGTTGTTCATATAAGAATTTAACTTTAAAGCTGTAGTTCTCTATCCACTGCCTACAATACCCAAATAGCCCTAATGCCTGCCTAATTTGCCTCTTAGTGACAGGCATAGGTAATTCCAGAATTCCTTTAATGCGTTCTGGATCCAATATCTTCTTGCCATTAAACAAATAATGTCCCAAATACTTCACCTTTTCCTCCACAAATTGTAACTTTTCCTGTGATACCTGTAGTCCTTTTTGTGCAAGAAAGTTTAGGAGTCGAATGCTTTCTTTTCTTACATCCTCCTTATTATTCCCTGCTATGAGTAGATCATCTACATATTGTAACAACACATTTCCCGTTTGGACCTGGTATTCCTTTAAGAGCTCTTCCAGGGCTTGTCCAAACAAATTAGGGGACTCCGTAAACCCTTGGGGAAGCACGGTCCATCTCAATTGTTGTCTACGGCCTGTCTCTATGTCCTCCCATTCAAAAGCAAAATAATCATGACATTCCTCTGCCAGTGGACAGGCCCAAAAAGCATCCTTCAAATCAATTACACTATACCAGGAATTATGGGGTCCTAGTTTACTTAACAATGTGTATGGGTTTGCTACTACAGGGAACCGGGTAATAGTTCTTTTGTTTATTTCTCTTAAATCATGTATGAGCCGATACTTCCCATTTGGTTTCTTTACAGGCAGAATGGGAGTATTAAAGGGTGACATACAAGGCTCTAAGACTCCTTTTGCCAACAATCGATCGATTTCTGGTTTTAATCCTCTCCGTCCTTCTAGGGAGATGGGATATTGTTTCACCCTCACAGGTATGTGGGGTTCGGAAATCTGGATCTTAATTGGTGGGATTTCCAGTCTACTTATTGTATCCGGAGAGTACCAGACATCGGGGTTAATTTGTTTTTGATCATCCACGGTCAAAGGATAAGTAGACACTGTTAGTTCATTATTTTTTACTTTAATTTCTAATTGCAATTCAACAATTAAATCTCGTCCTGACAGATTAAATTCTGCTTCAGGGACGAGCAAGAGTTCACCCATTCCAAATTTATTTTCAGTTTCGAATACCACATTCTTGATTTTGTTTACTTTAAAGGGTTCTCCTTTTGCCCCAATTACCTGTACTTTTTCAGGGGAAACTTTACATCCCTCAGGTAATTGTTTAATAGTTGATTTTTCAGCCCCAGTGTCTACTAAAAAGGTGAACTCTTGTTTATGGGGACCTATTCTTAATTTTATCAAGGGCTCATGATGACTCCGGTCCCCTAAGATATAGAGCCCCTGACTCTCCTATTCTGTTTTCAACATTTCCTCATCCCTGATCCTTTGTCTGCAATTCTTCTTTATATGTCCCTTCTTTCCACAGTAAAAACAATATCTCTGTTCCTTCTCTACTACTACGTTCCCTTGTTTCGTTCCAGCAGATCTGTGTTCACCAGTTCGCCCTTTGCGATCCTCTCTGACCACTGCTACCATCATTTTTACTTGTCGCTTGCTGCTCTCTTCTTCCCACCTTACATAAACTTTCTGAGCTTCTCTCAGTAATTCATCCAGCCCTCTATTCTGCCAGTCTTCTAACTTTTCAATCTTCTTTCTGATATCTTCCCATGATTTTGCCACAAACTGAGTTTTGAGGAGCGCTTGCCCTAAAGGGTCGTCTGGATTTACCCCAGAGTACAGTTGAAGGGCTTTCCTCAGTCGTTCTAGCCACTCAGTAGGGCTTTCATCTTTCTTTTGCATTTCATTAAATGCTTTATTGATATTCTGGCCACGGGGTACTGCTTCTCTAATTCCCTGAATTACTATAGTTCTCAGATCCTGCATATGAGTTCTATGTACCGGATCTTGATTATCCCAATTAGGTCTTTGGAGTGGCCATTTAATATCTGCTTGGGGTCCCTGGACATGTTGAGCATCCCACAGTCTCATTCCTGCTCGTCTGATCATATCTCTTTCCTCAGTAGTAAATAATTGACCAAGGATAGATTGCATCTCATCCCAAGTATAAAGGTTTGGTCCCAAAAATTGATCTAATCTTTCTGCCACTCCGAGTGGGTCCTCAATTAAGTTTCCCATCTCGGTTCTTTTAAAATCTCGTAGGTCAGCCGAATTTAAAGGTACAGAAATATATCCGATCACAGGTTGAGGTCCCCCCATGGGTATTTCCCTTAGAGGATACATCTGAGCTGCCCTTTTTTGACTTCTAGTTACGCGTCTAGGAGGAGGGGGAGACTCTTGTTCCGACTCTGGTGGGGGAGTGGATGCTCTGGGGGCCTCTGGAGGGGCTGTGGGAGCAGGAGGAGGAATATAAGGAGGGGGGGTCAGAAGGGTTTCATCCAATTCTTCCTTCCTTTTTCTTTAATTTAGTTTTCAGTTCATTCAATGGATAAAGTCTAGTTCCTGGTTTTTCCAGCCAGACTTCTGCATATTGACTCTCCTCCGGGTTAAGGGTTTTTTTTTACTATTAACCCAGAGGTTTAATTGCTGTCTTACCCAATCTTCTTCTGACCCATAGACTGGCCAAAAGACATTTTTAAAAATCTTCTTCCCTCCCCATATCTTAGTACAATATTCTATCATCTTCTGCTTATCTTTCCCTTGGGTTCCAGGGAAATATCTCCAATTATCTAAGATATATGCCAGAGGGGTATTCTTAGGTACAGTAGGTACCCTTCCCATGGGAGCCGAAGGCTTGCTGCCCTTCGCCCCCATCTTCTGGAATATCCACAAACACACACTCAGTCACTCCCCTTGTTCCTGGCCCAGTCCCTCGCGGGAGATGGAAAACGCAGTACTTAAGGGTCCACACTCGCTTGGTTCAGTATATCGAACCTCTCATTTGTTATATTCCAGGAAACCCAATCCCGCCCGAACGGCAAACCCACGAAAAATTTCGCAATATACTTACGCGTCCTGCGTCTTCGTCCGGACTCCTGTGCACAGAATTTTATGGGATTTTACCGGTTTCTCCTTTGCTCATTATTCTAGAATTTTAGGTTCGTCGGTAAGGTTGGGGTGAGCTGTTGGTCGCGGGGCCGCGAAATGTCGCGGGGCGCCTCCCCGGAGGACCAAAGCCCACCGTTCCTTATCCGAGTCACGGCACCAAGAAATTGTTATAAATTAGGACCACAACGGATCATAATCCAATTGAATTTTATTAATTATAGCAAGTAGAATATGAGCAAAGACAGCGCTGGACGACAGGGGAGTCTGCGCTCCGACAACTGCCGTGCTGAACAGTTCTAACAGTCCCTTTTTATCAGTCCTCCAGTTCCGCATTCGTATCTTCAACGGAGTACTCTGCGCATGCCCCAGTTGCTTGAGGCTGAAGGCTTGAAGTCCTCCTCGGTTACCTTTAGATATCCTTTTCCATATATGGTCTTCAACTTGCTGTGCAATAATTTTTAGAATTGTTTTGCAAAAGCCCTTAGTAAGCGTCTTGCGGTTTGTAAATAATTTTGGTGTCAACTTATGCAAGTAAAGCACTTAAGCAAAACAATAGTTGCCCCCACCCATATGTCTGCCAGTTTTTTTTTTAGAACATCTTGCAGATATTTCCTCAAAACTTGCAGATGTTTCCTCAAAACTTGTGCAAGCGGTGTCTGGTTTAATCTGCACAAGCGACCATGGTTATCTTTTCTTTTGTTGTCTAATCTTTACATCAGGCTTAGCATAAATCTTAATAAACAATACCATAGTCCCTAGTTTTTCACATTTATTAAGATTTATGCTAAGCCTGATGTAAAGATTAGACAACAAAAGAAAAGATAACCGTGGTCGCTTGTGCAGATTAAACCAGACACCGCTTGCGCAAGTTTTGAGGAAACATCTGTAAGTTTTGAGGAAATATCTGCAAGTTTTGAGGAAATATCTGCAAGATGTTCTAAAAAAACTGGCAGACATATGGGTGGGGGCAACTATTGCTTTGCTTAAGTGCTTTACTTGCATAAGTTGACACCAAAATTACTTACAAACAGCAAGACGCTTACTAAGGGCTTTTGCAAAACAATTCTAAAAATTATTGCACAGCAAGTTGAAGACCATATATGGAAAAGGATATCTAAAGGTAACCGAGGAGGACTTTTTTGCGAGTCGAAGTATATTGCGAAATTTTTCGTGGGTTTGCCGTTCGGGCGGGATTGGGTTTCCTGGAATATAACAAATGAGAGGTTCGATATACTGAACCAAGCGAGTGTGGACCCTTAAGTACTGCGTTTTCCATCTCCCGCGAGGGACTGGGCCAGGAACAAGGGGAGTGACTGAGTGTGTGTTTGTGGATATTCCAGAAGATGGGGGCGAAGGGCAGCAAGCCTTCGGCTCCCATGGGAAGGGTACCTACTGTACCTAAGAATACCCCTCTGGCGTATATCTTAGATAATTGGAGATATTTCCCTGGAACCCAAGGGAAAGATAAGCAGAAGATGATAGAATATTGTACTGAGATATGGGGAGGGAAGAAGATTTTTAAAAATGTCTTTTGGCCAGTCTGTGGGTCAGAAGAAGATTGGGTAAGACAGCTATTAAACCTCTGGGTTAATAGTAAAAAACCCCTTAACCCAGAGGAGAGTCAATATGCAGAAGTCTGGCTGGAAAAACCAGGAACTAGACTTTATCCATTGAATGAACTGAAAACTAAATTAAAGAAAAAGAAGGAAGAATTGGATGAAACCCTTCTGACCCCCCCTCCTTATATTCCTCCTCCTGCTCCCACAGCCCCTCCAGAGGCCCCCAGAGCATCCACTCCCCCACCAGAGTCGGAACAAGAGTCTCCCCCTCCTCCTAGACGCGTAACTAGAAGTCAAAAAGGGGCAGCTCAGATGTACCCTCTAAGGGAAATACCCATGGGGGGACCTCAACCTGTGATCGGATATATTTCCGTACCTTTAAATTCGGCTGACCTACGAGATTTTAAAAGAACCGAGATGGGAAACTTAATTGAGGACCCACTCGGAGTGGCAGAAAGATTAGATCAATTTTTGGGACCAAACCTTTATACTTGGGATGAGATGCAATCTATCCTTGGTCAATTATTTACTACTGAGGAAAGAGATATTATCAGACGAGCAGGAATGAGACTGTGGGATGCTCAACATGTCCAGGGACCCCAAGCAGATATTAAATGGCCACTCCAAAGACCTAATTGGGATAATCAAGATCCGGTACACAGAACTCATATGCAGGATCTGAGAACTATAGTAATTCAGGGAATTAGAGAAGCAGTACCCCGTGGCCAGAATATCAATAAAGCATTTAATGAAATGCAAAAGAAAGATGAAAGCCCTACTGAGTGGCTAGAACGACTGAGGAAAGCCCTTCAGCTGTACTCTGGGGTAAATCCAGACGACCCTTTAGGGCAAGCGCTCCTCAAAACTCAGTTTGTGGCAAAATCATGGGAAGATATCAGAAAGAAGATTGAAAAGTTAGAAGACTGGCAGAATAGAGGGCTGGATGAATTACTGAGAGAAGCTCAGAAAGTTTATGTAAGGCGGGAAGAAGAGAGCAGCAAGCGACAAGTAAAAATGATGGTAGCAGTGGTCAGAGAGGATCGCAAAGGGCGAACTGGTGAACACAGATCTGCTGGAACGAAACAAGGGAACGTAGTAGTAGAGAAGGAAGGAACAGAGATATTGTTTTTACTGTGGAAAGAAGGGACATATAAAGAAGAATTGCAGACAAAGGATCAGGGATGAGGAAATGTTGAAAACAGAATAGGAGAGTCAGGGGCTCTATATCTTAGGGGACCGGAGTCATCATGAGCCCTTGATAAAATTAAGAATAGGTCCCCATAAACAAGAGTTCACCTTTTTAGTAGACACTGGGGCTGAAAAATCAACTATTAAGCAAATACCTGAGGGATGTAAAGTTTCCCCTGAAAAAGTACAAGTAATTGGGGCAAAAGGAGAACCCTTTAAAGTAAGCAAAATCAAAAATGTAGTATTCGAAACTGAAAATAAATTTGGAATAGGTGAACTCTTGCTCGTCCCTGAAGCAGAATTTAATCTGTTAGGACGAGATTTAATTGTTGAATTGCAATTAGAAATTAAAGTAAAAAATAATGAACTAACAGTGTCTACTTATCCTTTGACCGTGGATGATCAAAAACAAATTAACCCCGATGTCTGGTACTCTCCGGATACAATAAGTAGACTGGAAATCCCACCAATTAAGATCCAGATTTCCGAACCCCACATACCTGTGAGGGTGAAACAATATCCCATCTCCCTAGAAGGACGGAGAGGATTAAAACCAGAAATCGATCGATTGTTGGCAAAAGGAGTCTTAGAGCCTTGTATGTCACCCTTTAATACTCCCATTCTGCCTGTAAAGAAACCAAATGGGAAGTATCGGCTCGTACATGATTTAAGAGAAATAAACAAAAGAACTATTACCCGGTTCCCTGTAGTAGCAAACCCATACACATTGTTAAGTAAACTAGGACCCCATAATTCCTGGTATAGTGTAATTGATTTGAAGGATGCTTTTTGGGCCTGTCCACTGGCAGAGGAATGTCGTGATTATTTTGCTTTTGAATGGGAGGACATAGAGACAGGCCGTAGACAACAATTGAGATGGACCGTGCTTCCCCAAGGGTTTACGGAGTCCCCTAATTTGTTTGGACAAGCCCTGGAAGAGCTCTTAAAGGAATACCAGGTCCAAACGGGAAATGTGTTGTTACAATATGTAGATGATCTACTCATAGCAGGGAATAATAAGGAGGATGTAAGAAAAGAAAGCATTCGACTCCTAAACTTTCTTGCACAAAAAGGACTACAGGTATCACAGGAAAAGTTACAATTTGTGGAGGAAAAGGTGAAGTATTTGGGACATTATTTGTTTAATGGCAAGAAGATATTGGATCCAGAACGCATTAAAGGAATTCTGGAATTACCTATGCCTGTCACTAAGAGGCAAATTAGGCAGGCATTAGGGCTATTTGGGTATTGTAGGCAGTGGATAGAGAACTACAGCTTTAAAGTTAAATTCTTATATGAACAACTGTCTAAAGACAAACTACCCAAATGGACCCCACAAGATCAAGAGCAGTTTGCCAATCTCAAAAGGGAACTAAGCCAAGCACCGGTTTTAAGCTTACCAGATTTAAAGCGGCCATTCCATTTATTTGTTAACATACATGAAGGTACGGCATTCGGAGTATTAACTCAGGAATGGGCCGGACAAAAGAAACCGGTGGCATATCTATCAAAGCTGTTGGATCCTGTGAGCAGGGGTTGGCCAAGTTGTTTACAAATCATTGTGGCCGCTGCCTTATTACTTGAGGAAACAAATCGCATTACCTTTAATGGAGAGGTTGTCTTATATGCGCCTCATAACATCCAGGGAGTGTTACAACAAAAAGCAGAAAAATGGCTTACAGATAGCCGATTATTAAAATATGAGGGAATACTTATAGAGTCCCCTAAACTATCTTTGAAAACTATTGGAGCAGTTAACCCCGCTGAATTTTTGTACCCAGGAGAAGGTAATGAATTACTGCACAATTGTTTTCAAACAATTGAACAACAGACACGCATTAGGCCAGATTTAGAAGAAGAAGAACTACAATGTGGAGAAGTATTATTTATAGACGGGTCATCACGAATAGTGAAAGGTAAACGATTATCTGGATATGCCATTGTTAAGTTGGAAAAAGGGGAATTTAGGACAATAGAATCAGGCCCCCTGAGTGCTAGCTGGTCGGCTCAAGCCTGTGAGCTGTATGCATTGTGGAAAGCATTAGTGTCACTAAAAGGAAAGGATGGAACTATATATACAGACTCACGCTATGCGTTCGGAGTAGTGCACACTTTTGGAAAAATATGGGAGGAAAGAGGTTTTGTTAACTCACAGGGAAAAGAACTAATACACCCGGAATTAATTCGGAGAGTTCTGGGGGCATTGAAAATGCCAAATAAAATAGCAGTTGTACATATAAAGGGACACCAGCGAGGTACAAGTTATCAAGTTAGGGGAAATAATGCAGCTGATACAGAAGCAAAACGAGTGGCAGGCAATTATAGTATGATTTTGACTATGCAACAAGTACCTGTTAATAAGAATTTGAGTTTTGAGTCTGCAGAAAAGGAAAAACTAGAACAAATGGGAGCTAAGGAACAAGATGGGAAGTACATATTGCCAGATGGGAGAGAAGTCTTGCCGAAAGGCATAGCACTCGAAATATTTTCAAAAATACACAGTAAAACACACTGGGGAACACAGGCGTTAGTTGATCATTTCAATCAACAGTTTGCCTGTATAGGCGTATATAATATAGCAAAGACAGTCATGGCAGCCTGCGAGACCTGTCAAAAGGTTAATCGAAACAACACGAGACAAAGACCTCTTGGAGGACGTTCCCCAGCATACAGACCTTTCTCACACATACAAGTAGATTTTACTGAACTACCTAGGGCAGGGCGTTATAAATATTTATTAGTTATGGTGGATCATTTAACACATTATGTTGAGGCTTTTCCTACCTCCAGGGCTACTGCTAACCAAGTTACTAAAGTGTTACTTGAACACATTATACCTCGATATGGAGTACCTGAAGTAATCGACTCGGACAGAGGAACACACTTTGTGTCAAAAATTGTTAGAGATCTAACAGAAAGCTTGGGTATTAAGTGGGAATACCATACACCATGGCATCCACAGAGTTCGGGAAAAGTTGAAAGGATGAATGGGGAAATCAAAACTATCCTAACTAAATTAATGATAGAAACCAAATTATCATGGATTAAGTGCCTACCCATGGCTCTATTGATTCTCAGAACTCGACCCCGAGCAGATGTGGGAATATCAGCATTTGAAATGGTGTATGGAATGCCCTATAGAATTGAAAGCCCACAGACAAATATTTTAATTCGAGACCGTGCGATTAATGACTATATTTTACAATTAGCAGAACATCGTAATAAGCTTTGGGAACGGGGACTGATTGTACAACGACTGCCGTTGGACTTAAAAATTCACAATCTTAAACCTGGAGATTGGGTATTGGTTAAAACGTGGAAAGAAGAAACCCTAAAACCTAACTGGGAGGGACCCTATCTTGTTTTACTTACAACAGAAACAGCTGTCCGGACTGCTGAGCGCGGATGGACTCATGCCAGTCGCATTAAAGGCCCAGTGACGAAACCCCACTGGAAAGTAATCAGTGCACCAGGTGATACCAAGATAATATTAAGAAGATAAAGTTATGATAGAGACTTGGTTTGATTATTTTAAAGCTTTACCCTTTGGAGTTAAGTGTGTGATTTGTTTTGCAATTGCTTTTATAATGTCTTTAATAGTGTATTACCTGTGGAAACATACCAAGTGCGGTCGTAAAAATTGTTAAATACCCATGCAACCTGATATAGACTATAGAGACCCCACGGAAATAAGGAACAATTATATACAAAACCTACGATTAAGGTGTAGCAACCCACAGTGTGATTGTTACCCATTTGTATGTTTTAAATGCAAGGTATGCCAGGACAAATGGTGGGTGCACTGTTATGAGGGGTACCCTCCGAACGGAGTCTGTGAACAATGCTATAAATTTGAAAGATGGTTAACCGATTGGAAATTAAAACAATTTGAACAAAGACGAGAAATTGTAAAAGGATCCCCCCAATGGTGGGATATTTTTGCTAAGGGAATACACCCCCAATATTATTGTTACCACTCAAATCAACCAGTCCCTTTTGTGACTGAAATCGTGGCTGTCCAGTGCCGGAGGGAAGTACTAACCGTGTCTTGCTTGGCCCCATTAATTAAGGCTGTAAAGTGGGAAGCCTATGTAAGCAGGCAAAAAGCCCGAAACAGCTATTCTCCTGAAGAATTCCCTTGCTGCCGAGAAGATGGTACACCCCGTGGCTCGAAGCAACCGAGTCGACGGGCGAGGCAGAAGAGAAACAAACCGTGGAGAAAAGAGCCAGAAAAATGGGATGCAGAAGCAGCCATGGCCGAACTTCCCCAGGACTGGTAAGAATATATTTAAATTGGCAAAATTGACAAACACCCTTTTTCCTGGTATACCATTAGTCTTGATATTGATAATAACCCAGGCAAAAGGGGAAAACCCACATGAACCATTTAAGTGGGAACTAGTATCTTGGGAAGGAACGAGAACAATAGCCACTTTTAGCGACCCAGGGCCACCTGAATTCATAGTGGAACTTTGTGAATTAATACCAATACCTTGTGAAAAGGGGCCTCCATTTTATATATGCCCGGCCTCTGGACCAACTTAGTGTAATTATCCCGGACATTACTATTGTGGGTATTGGGGATGTGAGACAATAGCCTCAGGCTGGTCAGTAAATACTCCTGATAAATATATAAAAGCAACCTGGACTCCTAACGGATGTGTACCTGAAGGCACAGGTGTAGATCTTACAGGTCTACGTGACGAATATGTATCTTCACGTGACAGGGAAATCTGTACCTACATCAAATTTCAAGTATTAAATCCCCAAGATGACAAGTGGTTAATAGGACGAACATGGGGAATACGTATCCATGCAGGAATTCCTAAAGACAGGGGAGGGCACTTTCTCATAAGAAAAGTTAAAATACCACATGATCCACTCCCTGTTGGGCCGAATAAAGTATTGAATCCGCCCACTTTTCCTAAGGAAAAGATTGTCCCCACAAGTGTTAACTCCCTATCAGTAACAGACGCGGTGACTGAGTCTTCTGTAGTTAGGGATTCAGGAAAGTCAGAATTCAAAGACCCTTTATGGGATTTAATGCAAGCCTCTTATCGTGCCCTTCATGAAAGCAAACCAGATCTAACTAAGGAATGCTGGTTATGTTACAATGTTGGACCACCATATTTTGAGGCAATTGGAAAAGTAGGGAAGATTCAATGGTCTAGTGGTTCAAACCCACAAGAATGCCCATGGGATGACCAGAGAAACCATACGCAAGGCATTACTATTCAATTAGTAACAGGCCAAGGAAAATGTATAGGTACAGTGCCCAAAAAGTATCAGCCTTTGTGCAACCGAACAGTCACTATAGAAAAACACACTATAGAGAAACACAAGAATAAAAATGACAAATGGGCTATCCCGACACCAGGAGCTAAATGGGTTTGTTCAGACATCGGAGTAACGCCTTGCCTATCCCTAAAGGTGTTTGATAAATCTCAGTTTTGCGTACAGGTGATTATTGTTCCTCGTCTGATCTATCACACCTCTGAGGAGGTGTTACACCATTTTGAAGGAGACCTGAATAGACAAAAACGAGAGCCAATTACAGTGGTAACCTTAGCTACACTGCTGATAGTGGGCGGAGTTGGAGCAGGCACAGGCATAGCCTCCCTAGTAAAAGGTAAGGAATTACAAAGTTTGCAGATGGCTGTAGATGAGGATTTAGCAAAAATAGAACAATCTATCCAAAATTTAGCCACTTCAGTAAAGTCTTTATCAGAAGTAGTACTGCAAAATAGAAGAGGATTAGATCTGTTGTTCTTAAAGGAGGGAGGGTTATGTGTAGCTCTCAATGAAGAATGTTGTTCTTTTGCTGACCATACGGGAGTAGTCCAGGACACCATGTCTGAACTCCGGAAAAGGTTAGATCAACATAAAAAAGATCGTGAGACGGGCAGGTCATGGTATGAGAACTGGTTTAATGTTTCACCCTGGCTAACCACTTTGTTATCTACTTTAGCAGGACCGCTTATTATGCTAATCTTAGGACTTGTATTTGGACCTTGTATATTGCGTTATATTTTACATTTTATTAAGGAAAGGCTTGATATAGCCAAATTGCTTATTCTAACTACAAAATTCGAAACAAAGTATAAGAAGGTATCTATCAATGAAGAGGAAGAATACTGTGAATGTACTATACCACGAAAATGCTATGAATGTAACTGCGAGGTATTACCTTGTGAATGTTATGATAAGTGTTGGGAGTGTGGGAACAAATTAGCTTACAGTACTGAGAATGAAAATGAAAGTAACATCTAATAAACAATAATAGCATAAAAAGAAAAAGGGGGGATTGTGAAAAACTAGGGACTATGGTATTGTTTATTAAGATTTATGCTAAGCCTGATGTAAAGATTAGACAACAAAAGAAAAGATAACCGTGGTCGCTTGTGCAGATTAAACCAGACACCGCTTGCGCAAGTTTTGAGGAAACATCTGTAAGTTTTGAGGAAATATCTGCAAGTTTTGAGGAAATATCTGCAAGATGTTCTAAAAAAAATGGCAGACATATGGGTGGGGGCAACTATTGCTTTGCTTAAGTGCTTTACTTGCATAAGTTGACACCAAAATTACTTACAAACCGCAAGACGCTTACTAAGGGCTTTTGCAAAATAATTCTAAAAATTATTGCACAGCAAGTTGAAGACCATATATGGAAAAGGATATCTAAAGGTAACCGAGGAGGACTTCAAGCCTTCAGCCTCAAGCAACTGGGGCATGCGCAGAGTACTCCGTTGAAGATACGAATGCGGAACTAGAGGACTGATAAAAAGGGACTGTTAGAACTGTTCAGTACGGCAGTTGTCGGAGCACAGACTCCCCTGTCGTCCAGCGCTGTCTTTGCTCATATTCTACTTGCTATAATTAATAAAATTCAATTGGATTATGATCCGTTGTGGTCTCAATTTATAACATTCCTATAGGAATGTGAAGAAGATCAAAGGGAACCTGCTGTGGTATCCGCTGCACCCCAAAGTGGGGGGGGGACACACCCAAGCTCTGTGAAATCTTTATTTATTGGTTAAGTTTCCTTTTCATACATTCTTAAGGTGACCCCTCCCCTCTCCCCTCCCCCCCCCCCTTCCCCGCGCTATTTACATCGGTGTCAGTGAGGCTTCGGATATAGACCGCCCCCCCCATCCCCCCTTTATCCTCCCCTCTGCCATCCCGGGTATAAAGAGGGGGGGAGGTGCCACCCCCCGACACCCCCGGGTGGGGGATGGGAGGTTCTGTCCCTTGGGGACCCTCCCCCAACACCCACCACCTCCCGTTTTGGGGTGCTGGGGGGAGGTGAGGCCCATCCTCCCCCTTCCCCACACACAGTTCATCAACAGGCACTTAATGACCCCCCCCCCCCCCCCTTCCCCGCCCACCCCACCCCCGTTTTTGGTTACATGAAGCCGTTTCTACAGGGAACCCCCCCAAAACCCACGCACGCACCCACAATGTGTTTGAGGCCAACACTAAAACAGGATTGCAAAGTCAAAGAACACGGACCTGGATGCGCAGGGCAGCCCCGGGAGATGCAGCCTCCCGAGGGAGGGGAGGGCTCTCCTCTGCACTGGTTACTGCAGGGCTCTCCCTCCTTAAAGAGCCCACCCTCACCGTGGTGGCCCCGTCACAATGGGCAAATCCCCAGCGACCGCCACGGCTTTGGGATGGCGGCAGCATCGTGCCCATGGCCGCTGGGCAGCCAGGGGTGCTCCGGGAGTCGCTGCGGGGGGACCAGCCTCTGCCCAGCCGGCTCGGGGAGGTCCCTCACGGGCTGCTCTTCCTCAGTGCCTTTGGTCCGGAGGTGGAGCATGCGAGGGGTCACAGCTCAACCTGGGCCATGGAACAGGGCGTCACAGCCACCTACAACAAGTGGAGAGGGACCGACATTGGCACAGCAGAGAATCATGGAATCCCAGAATGGGCTGGGCTGGAAGGGACCTTAAAGCTCACCCAGCTCCAACCCCCAAAGGCGCGGGCTGGGAAACCTTCCACTAGAGCAGCTTGCTCCACGGCCCTGTGTCTCTGTGCACTCCCAGGGCATCCTGGGGATACCCCTAGAGAATCCCAGAGAATGCCTGCAGCACCTCCAGAGCACCCCATGGACCCAGTCAGAGCTCCTGCATCACAATGACCTTGGGGACATGGAGACCACAGGGGTGGTTGATTCTGGAACTCCCCGTGTTCAGGTGTGTGAGGTCACAGAACCCCAAGGAACCCTCCAGCAGAGGCACCGGGAGACGACAGCTGCCCCACGGAACACAAGCTGCCGGTGGAGGAGGCAAGAGCAGCTCCTCTGGTGGTTCCTGTCTTGGTGTCTTGGAGCTGGTGACCCCTGTGGACAGAGGAGTGTGGAACGAGGTGGGTGGCGATGGCGATCTTGGGGTGCTGTAGGAGTTGCCAGAACACCTCAAGAGACTTCCCCAGGGTGGCTGCTTTGGACTTGGTGTGTGAGTTGGGCTGGCTGAGCCGGCAGCGGAGCGCTGCGGCTGCTGAGGGATGATACTGGGATCTGCCCTCATTTCTTGTGGGGAGAGCAAGGGCCTGTGGGGATGGGACAAGGGGGAACGATTTTAACGTGACCGAGAGGGGAGATTGAGAGGAGATCTTAGAAGTTGTTCCCTGTGAGAGTGGTGGGACAGTGGCACAGGGTGCCCAGAGAAGCTGTGGCTGCCCCATGGCTGGCAGTGCTCAAGACAGAGCTGAAAATACCCTGACCCTTTCCTTGGTCCATGGTTGAGTTGCTTTGTAGATAAATCTGACTTTACAGCTCTAACACCAAAAGGAACTTTTCCCCTTCACGTGCAGCAGACACACAGATATCTTCTGTGTCTTGTGCACTTGAAAGTCACTGAAGAAACTATCTATGGGTGGGAAAGGAAAGAGCACAGGAGGGAATTTTTAGTTCATTGTTGCTCTTCCTTGTAAAACCTGTAGGGCTCTAGCATCTTGTTCCTATTTTCCATGGTAACTTGAATGTATTTGTGTTATTAAAGATAATATTTCATTCCCTCCTCACCTGTGTTCTGGGAGAAACAGCAGCAAGGGTCCCCCTCAATCCGTCCTTCTCACAGAGCAGTGTGGTCACCCCTCGCCTCTGTGCCTCGAAACAGAGTAGTGCTGAATTCCAGTTATAAACTGAGGGAAAAGTTGGGTTTGTTTACTCAGTGGTTAAGAGTTTGTTCCAGGTGTTTAAGTCCCATGATCTGTGCCAAGAGGTTTCTGCAATACCGTAACTTGTCCAGCTGATTTCCATGCTCTACCATAGAGCCGAATGTTTAATAACAAACAGAATAGAATGGAAATGAGTGAAATTGCGGTAAGCTGTAAAATTGGACTTAAAGTTGCTGTCGGTGACCATCCAGACAGGGTATCCCACAGAGATGTTGATATTGTCAGGTTGTTAGGGACAGGTTAATGGCTGGACTCGATGTTCTCAAGCGTCTTTTCAAATGAAATGATTCTGTGATGCTGAGAAAAGTTGATTCTTTGCCTTAACTCTGTCTCTCATCAGAGAAATGTCACTGCAGGAAGGCAGTGTGTCTGCCAGCTGAGGGAGGGAACATCAGGGTTTGCTTCGGGCTGTTTCACTTTTGGGTTGCTTTTTCTTCCCCCTTCCCAGGAGAGGGATCCCCCTGGGATGGCATCTTTGCTGCCTCTCCTCACCCTGTCACTGGCATTTGGGACCCTGTTTAGTGGGACTCACAAGGCATGTTATGAAAATTCTCTTCCAGCTAACTACGAGATCAACCAGTCTTTAAGAGTATCCATAGGTCTTTTATTTATACATGTGTCTATATATATTTCTATGTGCACTGTAATATGATGAGGTAGTGGATTTGTCCTTGAAGCTTCGGCCCAGGCCTGGAACTAGGACTTTTCTTTAGGATATCTTAGAGCTGTCTGTGAAGGAGAAGAGGTATTGCAGCACAGCAGAAACAATGTCAGAATCCCAGCCCCTCCAGCATGTCTTTGAAACCTCCCACTGTCCCGCACCCCATTCATCAGTATCTCTTGCAGGACTGGTTCCAGGGGCATCTGCATCAATAGACAAGAGCAGGACTGCAGCAGAAGTAGCGTGAGCACCTGGCAGAGTTTTACCAGGACTGGTCATTTGTAGTGAGGGCGCTGGTCTTTGTCCAAATGTGTGGTACGTGAGCGTTTGAGGGGTGTGAGAACCCTGTGTAAAACCACATTTGGGGTTCCCCGTGTGACTGGGACACTCTTGTAATTCTGTGCTTTGCATCCCAGGCTCTGGGCGCAGTGGGCACGGGCCACTTGTGGATTGTGGTGGCAGTTTGTCAAGGCAGAGGGGACACAGCCGACTGCCTGAGACAGCATCTCCCCAGAACATGGGCCCGATGATCCGCACTGCGGGCTGGGGGTGAGTTCACCTCCAGATACTGGGGTATCAGAGCAGGAGGATTTCCAGAGCTGTGCTGTGCTCTGCTGTGCTCTGCTGTTCTGTGCCATGCCATGCTGTGCTATGCTAAGCTGTGAGGCAATCTGAGGTGCTGTGCTGTTCCCTTTTAATCTGTGCACTGAGCATTATTCAAATAATGATGAGCCTGTTATTTGCCTGAAATGTCAAGAGGTGTTTTCAGATCGATAATAATTTTTAAGGACTCACAATGGTTCCAAGTGGAAAAAGATTTAATTTCATTTCAATTGTTTTTTTTTTTTTTTTGTTTCATATCACAGTAGGAAAATATTCCTCATATCCAGGCTAGGGAGGGAGTCGCAGACTCTTGCCCAGAGAAGCTGTGGCTGCCCCATCCCTGGCATCTCTGACTCCTCTCTGACTCCTCTCTGGCCCATCTATGACCATTCATTGACCCGTATTTGACTCCTCTATGACCCCTCTCTGACTCCCCTATGATTCCTCTATGACACTGACACCTCTATGACTGCTCTATGACGCCTGTGTGGTTCCTCTGTGAGTTTTGGGGCTGTTTTGGCCTGGTTTTCAGGGTGCCTTGGGCTGCTTTGGGTGGTTTGGGCTCTTTTAGGGGTGTTTTGGGGTGTTTTCTGGTGTTTTGAGGGTGCTTGGGGTTGTTTCAGGGTGTTTTGGGGGTGTTAAACTGTTGTGGAGGGGGTTTGCGCTGGTTTTGGTGCATTTTGATCTATTTCAGGGGTGTTTTGGGTTGTTTTGGAGTGTTTTAGACTGCTTTATGAGTGTTTCACGTTGTGTTGGGGTGTCTTTGGGTGTTTTGGGATATTTTGGGCTGGTTTGGGGTGTTGTAGGGGTGTTTTGGAATGTTTTGGGGTGTTTTGGGCCAGTGTATTTTGGGCTGGTTTGGGCTGGTTTCGGTGTATTTTGGCTGTTTTGGGCTGGTTTGGGCTGGTTTTGGGGTGCGTTCTCCCTCACGGAGCCGGTGCTGAGCTGTGACACCCCCCCCCCCCCCACCCCTGGAGAGGCCGCGGCCCCCCCCCCCCCATCAGGTACAGGGACCACCCCTATATGGAGACGCCCCCCATGTCCCCCTTGTATGTGGGGCTGGGACCCCCACATGTGGGCCTGGGATACCCCCCGAATATGGGGACACCCCAGTGCCCCTCCCCATTGCCCTTTGCGTCCCCCACATCCCCCGCCCCCCCCCCAGCCTTGGACCTACCCCAGAAGGTGTCACAGCTCGAGGCCAGCCTAAAGCAGCTCCACAGCGACCTCCAGAAGGTACCATTTTGGGGTGATTTGGGGCTGTTTTGGGTTCTCACTGGGTGCCACCCATAGGAGAAGCAGGACAAGGTGGTTTGGGGTGGATTTGGGGTGGTTTGGGGGTGGTTTGGGGTTGTTTTGGGGGTTGTTTTGGGTGTTTTCGGTGTTTTGGTGTGTTTTTGTCCTGTTTTGGTGCTGTTTTGGGGCTCCTACCCTGTATCCCACAGGTGAAGCAGGACAAGGTTGTTTTCGGGGTGGTTTTGGGGGTGTTTTGCATAGTTTTTGCCCTGTTTTTGGCCTGTTTTGGGTCTGTTTTGAGACTCTGACACTGTATCCCATAGGAGAAGAAGGACAAGGTCATTTTGGGGTGGTTTTGGTCTCTTTTAGGGATGTTTTGGGGTGTTTTGGGTCTGTTTTGGGACTCTGACCCTGTATCCCACAGCAGAAACAGGATAAGGTGGTTTTGGGATAGTTTTAGGGTGGTTTGGGAGTGTTTTGGGGTGTTTTGGGGTGGTTTTGGGTAGTTTTTTGTCCTATTCTGGGGCTGTTTTGGGGTTCTGACCCTGCGTCCCATAGGAGAAGCAGGACGAGGTGGCCTTGGGGTGGGTTTTGGGATGTTTTGAGGCTGTTTTGGAGCTGTTTTGGGGTGTTTGGGGCTCTCTTTGGGGTGTTTTGTTTTAAGCCTGTTTTGGGAGCGTTTGGAGGCTGTGACCCTTTATCCCATAGCAGAAGCAGGACAAGATGATTTTGGGGTGGTTTTAGGATGGTTTTGGGTGGTTTTCAATGGTTTTGGGTTGTTTTTGTCCTGTTTTATGGCTTTTTTGTGGTTCTGACCCTGTGTCCCATAGGAGAAGCAGGGCAAGGATGTTTTGTTTTTTTTTTGTCCAATTTTTGGGGGTGTTTTGGGGCTCTAACCCTGTATCCCTCAGGAGAAGCAGGACAAGTTGGTTTTGGGGTGTTTTGGGTCTGTTTCGGTGTTTTTTTTACTGTTTTTGGCACCTTTTCAGGGTGTTTGGGGGTTCTGACCCGGTATCCCATCGGAGAAGCAGGATAAGGTGGTTTTGGGATAGTTTTAAAATTCTTTGGGGGTGGTTTTGGGTGGTTTTGAGTTGGTTTTGGCCTCTTTTGGGCTTTTTGGGGCTCTGACCCTGTATTCCGTAGGAGAAGCAGAACAAGGTGGTTTTGGTTGTTTTGGGGCTATTTTGGGTGTTTTGGGCTGGTTTTTGGAGTTCTTTGGGGCTGTTTGGGGGCTGTTTTGGGGCTCTGACCCTGTATCCCATAGGAGAAGCAGGACAAGGTTGTTTTGAGCTGGTTCTTGGGGTATTTTGGGTCTGTTTTGGGGCTCTGACCCTGTATCCCACAGGAGAAGCAGGACAAGGTGCTTTTTGGGGTGTTTTGGGGGTTTTGGAGTGATTTTGGCCTGTTTTGGGTCTGTTTTGGGGTTCTAAGGTGCTTTTGGGGGGTTTTGGGGGAGTTTTGTTCTGTTTTGGGGCTGCTTTGGGTGTCTGACCCTGTGTCTTGTAGGAGAAGCAGGTCAAGGTGGGTTTGGGGTGGTTTGGCCTGGTTTTGCCCTGTTTTGGGGCTCTGACCTGTGTCCCATAGGAGAAGAAGGACAAGGTGGTTTTGGCATGGTTTTGGTTGTTTTGGGGCTGTTTTGTGTGTTTTGGGCTGGTTTTTTGGGTCTTTTGGGTCTGTTTGAGGGCTCTGACCCTGTATCCCATAGCAGAAGCAGGACAAGGTGGTTTTGGGGTGGTTTTGTCCTGTTTTGGGGTCTGTTTTGGGGCTCTGACCCTGTATGTCATATTAGAAGCAGGAGAAGGATATTTTGGGGTGTTTTGGTTTATTTTTGGCCTGGTTTTGGTCTGTTTTGATGCTCTGACCCTGTATCCCATAGGAGAAGCAGGACAGGGTGGTTTTGGTGTTTTTTTTGGGCTGTTTTGGGGGATTTGTGGTGTTTTTGTCCTGTTTTAGGTCTGTTTGGGGGCTCTGACCCTGTATCCCATAGGAGAAGCAGGACAGGGTGGTTTTGGTGTTTTTTTTGGGCTGTTTTGGGGGATTTGTGGTGTTTTTGTCCTGTTTTAGGTCTGTTTGGGGGCTCTGACCCTGTATCCCATAGGAGAAGCAGGACAAGGTGTTTTTGGGATGGTTTTGTCCTGTTTTTGGGTCTGTTTTGGGGCTCTGACTGTGTATCTCATATTAGAAGCAGGAGAAGGATGTTTTTGGGGTGTTTCGGGGTCTGACCCTGTATCCCATTGGAGAAGCAAGACAGGGTGGTTTTGGTTTTTTTTGGGGGTGTTTTGGTAGTTTTTGACTTTTTTTTGGCCTGTGTTGGCCATTTTGGGGGCTCTGACCCTGTATGCCATAGGAGAAGGAGGGCAAGGTGGTTTTGGGGTGTTTTGGGGTGTTTGGGTTGTTTTTGTCCTTTTTTGGGGCTGTTTGGGGGCTCTGACCCTGTATCCTGCAGGAGAAGTTGATTTAGGGGTGGTTTTGGGGTGGTTTAGGGGAGGTTTTGAATGGTTTTGGTTTTTTTTTTCCTGTTTTAGGGCTGTTTTGGCGTTCTGACCCAGTGTCCCGTAGGAGAAGCAGGAAAATGTGACTTTAGGGTTGTTTTGGGGTTTTTTTGAGTTGTTTTTGGCCTGTTTTGGGTCTTCTTCGGGGCTCTGACTTTGTACCCCAGAGGAGAAGCAGGAGAAGGTGATTTTGGGGCTTTTTTGGCCTGTTTTGGAGTTTGCTTTGTGTGTTTTGGGCTGGTTTTCATCTGTTTTTGGCCTGTTTTGGGGCTCTTTTGGGTCTGTTTTGGGGCTCTGACACTGTATCCCATAGCAGAAGAAGGACATGGTGATTTAGGTCTGGGTTTTGGGGTGTTTTGGGATTTTTGGGATTTTTTATTCAGTAGGAGAAGCAGGACAAGGTGGTTTTGGTGTTGTTTTTTGTATGTTTTGGGTTGTTTTTGTCCTGTTTTGGGGCTCTGAGTCTGTATCTGGCAGGAGAAGCAGGAGAAGGTGATTTTGGAGTGGTTTTACGATGGTTTGGGGGGTGGTTTTGAATGGTTTTGAGTTTTTTGTCTTGTTTTAGGGCTGTTTCTGGGTTGTGACCCTGTGTCCCATAGAAAAAGCAGGAGAAGGTGGCCTTGGGGTGGTTTTTGTGGTGTTTTGAGGCTGTTTTGGGTTTGGTTTTGGGCTCTGTCCCTGTATCCCAGGGGAGAAGCAGAACAAGGCGGTTTTGGGGTGCTTTTCTCCTTTTTTGGGGGTGTTTTGGGGCTCTGACCCTGTATCCCATAGGAGAAGCAGCACAAGGTGGTTTTGGTGTGTTTTGGGGCTGTTTTGAAGGTTTTTTACTCTTTTTATCCTGTTTTGGGGCTGTTTGGGGGCTCTGCCCCTGTATCCCGTAGGAGAAGCAGGACAAGGGTTTTGGGCTGGTTTTGGGGGTGTTTTGGGTTGTTTTTGTCCTGTTTTGGGTCTGGTTTTGGTCTCTGATGCTGTATCCCACAGGAGAAGCAGGAGAAGGTGATTTTGGGGTGGTTTTATGATGGTTTGGGGGGTGGTTTTGAATGGTTTTGGGTTGTTTTTGTCCTGTTTTGGGCCTGCTTCTGGGCTCTGACTCTGCATCCCATAGGAGAAGCAGGACAAGTTGTTTTTGGGGTGGTTTTATCCTGTTAGGGGCTGTTTGGGAGTTCTGACCTTGTATCTCATAGGAGAAGCAGGACAGGGTGGTTTTGGGGCATTTTGGGTCTTTTTGGGGGGTTTTGGGCTACCTTTGTCCTGTTTTGGGGCTGTTGGGGTCTCTGACCCTGTATCCTATAGCAGAAGCAGCACAAGGCGGTTTTGGCCTCATTTTGGGGGTGTTTTGTTTGTTTTTGTCCTGTTTTCGGTCTGTTTTGGGGCTCTGCCCCTGTATCTCATAGGAGAAGCAGGACAAGGTGGTTTTGGGGTGTTTTGGGGTAGTCTGGGTTTTTCCTGCTTCAGGTAAAGGCAAACCCGACATTGGCACAGCAGAGAATCATGGAATCCCAGAGTGGGCTGGGATGGGCTGGAAGGGACCTTAAAGCTCACCCAGCTCCAACCCCCAAAGCCACGGGCAGGGACACCTTCCACTAGAGCAGCTTGCTCCACGGCCCTGTGTCTCTGTGCACTCCCAGGGCATCCTGGGGATACCCCTAGAGAATCCCAGAGAATGCCTGCATGTCCCAGAGTTGGGCAGGGAATAACTTGATGAAATATAACAAGGGAAAGTGTAGAGTCCTGCATCTGGGCAGGAACAACCCCAGGTTCCAGTATAGGTTGGGGAACGACCTGTTAGAGAGCAGTGTAGGGGAGAGGGACCTGGGGGTCCTAGTGGACGACAGGATGACCATGAGCCAACACTGTGCCCTTGTGGCTAAGAAGGCCAATGGCATCCTGGGGTGTATTAGAAGGGGGGTGGTTAGTAGGTTGAGAGAGGTCCTCCTTCCCCTCTACTCTGCCCTGGTGAGACCCCATCTGGAATATTGTGTCCAGTTCTGGGCCCCTCAGTTCAAGGACAGGCACCTGCTGGAGAGAGTCCAGTGCAGGGCAACGAAGATGATTAAGGGAGTGGAGCATCTCCCTTATGAGGAAAGACTGAGGGAGCTGGGTCTCTATAGTTTAGAGAAGAGGAGACTGAAGGGTGACCTTATTGGTGTATATAAATATATAAAGGGGGCGTGTCACGAGGATGGAGCCAGGCTCTACTCAGTGGCAAACAATGACAGGACAAGGGGTAATGGGTACAAACTGGAACACAAGAGGTTCCACTTAAACTTGAGAAGAAACTTCTTCTCAGTGAGGGTGACGGAACACTGGAACAGGCTGCCCAGGGAGGTTGTGGAGTCTCCTTCCCTGGAGACATTCAAAACCCGCCTGGACACATTCCTGTGTAACATTATCTAGGTGTTCCTGCTCCGGCAGGGGGATTGGACTAGATGATCTTTCGAGGTCCCTTCCAATCTCTAGCATACTGTGATGCTGTATGATACTGTGACTTCCCCAGAGTGGCTGCTTTGGACTCGGTGTGTGAGTTGGGCTGGCTGAGCTGGCAGCGGAGCGCTGCGGCTTCCGAGGGATGATCCTGGGATCTGCCCTCATTTCTTGCGGGGAGAACAAGGGCCTGTGGGGAAAGGGCGAAGGGCTTTAACGTGACATAGAGGGGAGATTGAGAGGAGATCTTAGAAGTTGTTCCCTGTGCCCAGAGAAGCTGTGGCTGCCCCATGGCTGGCAGTGCTCAAGGCCAGGTTGAATGGAGCTTGGAGCAAGCTGCTCTAGTGGAAGTTGCCTCTGCCAGTGGCAGGGGTTGGAGCTGGATGAGTTTTAAGGTCCCTCCCAATCCAAACCATTGTGTGCTTCCGTGATATCCTCAAGTCCCCAGTGCTGCCGGGTGGCAGACCATGATGCCGGCGTGTACTGCCGTGGGCTTGCTGGAATTTGAGTGCTAGGCCTGGCTCTTGCCCTGGCTTTTTGGACACTGCAGTGGGTGCTGCATGCAAGGAGGGATGTGGGAAGAGGCTCTGTGCTGGCTGAGGTGGCATGGTCCTGCTGGGACCTGAGTTTCTCCCACCAGGAACCCTGTGGGCAGGGCCTGGGGCTTTGTCACTCTCCTGGGTTCAGCAGTAGCCGGCATTTTTCTCCTTAGTAGCTGGTGCAGTGCTGTGCTTTTTGACTTTCAGCCTGGGAACAGCGCTGATAACACCGCTGTTTTCAGTTGTTGTTCAGTAAGGACATTGTGAGTCTCACGCTTGGCAGGGAGGAGGGGAAGCCAGGAGGAAGCAGAGACAGGACACCTGACCCAAACTAGCCAAAGAGGTATTCCATAGCACAGCACAACATACCCACTATATAAACTGGGGACAGTTACGCAGAAGGGGTAGTTCACTGTTTGGTCAGGCTGGGTATCGATCGGCAGGTGGTAAGCGGTTGTATTCTCTTCCCTTGTTATTTCCCTTATCATTATTATTACTGGTGGTAGCAGCAGTGATTTGTGTTACACCTTAATTACTGGAGTGTTCTTATCTCAACCTGAGGGAGTTACACTCCCTCAGGGAGCCGGTGCTGAGCCCCGCCCCCCCCTCAACCCCTTGAGAGGCCGCGAGGGGGCGCCTCCCCATCAGGTACAGGGACCCCTCCCCCCCCATATGGAGACACCCCCCCCCCCATGTCCCCCTTGTATGTGGGGCTGGGACCCCCACATGTGGGTCTGGGATCCCCCCCAATATGGGGACAGCCCAGGGCCCCCCCCCAGCCTTGGACCTACCCCAGAAGGTGTCACAGCTTGAGGCCAGGCTAAAGCAGCTCCACAGCGACCTCCAGAAGGTACCATTTTGGGGGGGTTGGGGTGATTTGGGGCTGTTTTGGGGATGGTTTTCAGTGTTTTGGGGTAGTTTTCGCCTGTTTTAAGGCTGTTTTGCAGATCTGACCGTGTGTCCCATAGGAGAAGCAAGACAAGGGGAATTTGGGGTGCTTTGGGGGTGTTTTGGAGGTAGATTTAAGTGTTTTGAGGTTTTTTTTTTGTTCTGTTTTGGTGCTGTTTTGGGGCTCTGATCCTGTATCCCACAGGGGAAACAGGACAAGGTGATCTTGGGGTGGTTTTGCCGTGTTTTGGGGTTTGCTTTGGGTGTTCTGGCCTGGTTTTGTCCTCTTTTGGGGCTCTGACTCTGTATCCCACAGGACAAGAAGGACAAGGTGATTTTGGGGTGGTTTCAGGGCTGTTTTTGGGGTTTTGACTGTTTTTGGCCAGTTTTGGGGCTGTTTTGCAGCTCTGACCCTGTATCCCACAGCAGAAGCAGGACAAGGTGGTTCTGGGGTGGCTTTAGAGTGGTTTGGGTGTGGTTTTGAATGGTTTTCGGTTGCTGTTGTCGTGTTTTAAGGCTGTTTTGGGGTTCTGACCCACAGGAGAAGCAGGACAACGTGGTTTTGGGGTGGTTTTGGGTCTGTTTTGGGGCTCTGACCCTGTATCCCACAGGAGAAGCAGGACAAGGTGGTTTTGGGGTGGTTTTGGGTCTGTTTTGGGGCTCTGACCCTGTATCCCATAGCAGAAGCTGGAGAAGGTGTTTTTGGGGTGTTTTGGGGTGTTTTTGGCCTTTTTTGGGGCTCTGACCCTGTATCCCACAGGAGAAGCAGGACCAGGTAGTTTTGGGGTGTTTTGGGGCTTTTTGGGGGGTTTCTGAATGTTTTTGGCCTGTTTGGGGGCTGTAACCCTGTATCCCCGAGCAGAAGCTGGAGAAGGTGGTTTTGGGGGTCTTTTGGGTTGGTTTTGGCCTGTTTTGGGTATGTTTTGGGGCTCTGACCCTGTATCCCACAGGAAAAGCAGGACAAGGTGATTTTGGGTTCTTTTGGGACTGTTTTTCTGCGTTTTTGACTCTTTTTGGCCTGTTTTAGGGCTGTTTGGAAGGTCTGACCCTGTATCCCATATGAGAAAGAGGAGAAGGTTGGTTTGGGCTGTTTTGGGTTGGTTTTGGCCTGTCTTGGGTCTGTTCTGGGGCTCTGACCCTGTGTCTCACAGGATAAGCTGGACAAGGTGATTTGGGCGTGTTTTGGCCTGTTTGGGGGTTTGCTTTGTGTGTTTTGACCTGATCTTCACCTGGTTTTGGCCTGTTTTGGGTCTGTTTTGGTCTGTTTCGGGGCTCTGGCCCTGTATCCCACAGGAGAAGAAGGACAAGTTGTTTTTGGGGCTGTTTTGGGGCTCTGAGCCTGTATCCCATAGCAGAAGCAGGACACGGTGGTTTTGGGGTTTTGGAGCTGTTTTGGTGGTTTTTGACTGGTTTTGTCCTGTTTTAGGTCTGTCTGGGGGCTCTGACCCTGTATCCCATAGGAGAAACAGGACAAGGTGGCCTTGGGGTAGTTTTGGGGATGTTTTTGGGCTATTTTGGGTATGTTTTGAGGCTGTGACCCTGTATCCCACAGGAGAAGCAGGACAAGGTGGTTTTGGGATATTTGTTTTTTTGGGGAGCTGGTTTTGGGTGGTTTAGACATGTTTTTGTCCTGTGTTGAGTCTGTTTTGTGACTCTGAACCTGTATCCCACAGGAGAAGCAGGACAAGGTGGTTTTGGGGTGGTTTTGTCCTCTTTTTGTGGTGTTTTGGGTCTATTTTGGGGCTGTGACCCTGTATTGTGTAGGAGAAGCAGGACAAGGTGATTTTGGGGTGGTTTGGGCCTGTTTTGGGTGTTGGTTTGTTTCTTTTGGCTGGTTTTTGGCCTGTTTTGGGGCTGGTTTGGGTCTGGTTTTTGGCTCTGACCATGTATCCCCTAGGAGAAGCAGAAAGAGGTTTTTTTTGTGATGTTTTGGGGCTGTTTGGGGGGTTTTGGAATGTTTTTCTCCTTTTTGTAGCTGTTTTGGGGCTCTGACCCTGTATCCCATAGGAGAAGTAGGAGAAGGTAGTTTTGGGGCTGTTTTGGTGGTTTTTGACAGTTTTTGTCCTGTTTTGCATCTGTTTTGGGGCTCTGACCCTGTATCCCACAGGAGAAGCAGGAGAAGGTGATTTTGGGGTGGTTTTAGGGCAGTTTGGGGGTGGTTTTGAATGATTTTGGGTTGTTTTTGTCCTGTTTTAAGGCTGTTTTGGGGTTCTGACCTTGTGTCCCATAGGAAAAGCTGGACAAGGTGGCCTTGCGGTGTTTTTTGGGGTCTTTTGGGGCTGTTTTCTCTATGTTTTGAGCTCTGACACTGTATCCCACAGGAGAAGCAGGAGAAGGTGGTTTTGGGGTGGTTTTGTCCTGCTTTGTTTTTTTTTTTTGGTCTGTTTTGGGGCTCTGACCCTGTATCCCACAGGAGAAGCAGGAGAAGGTGATTTTGGGCTTGTTTTGGGGGTGTCTTGGGTTGTTTTTGGCCTCTTTTAGGTCTGTTTGGGGGCTCTGACCCTGTATCCCATAGGAGAAGCAGGAGAAGGTGGTTTTGGGGGTGTTTTGGGTTGTTTTTGGCCTGTTTTGGGTTCTGTTTGGGGGCTCTGACCCTGTATCCCATAGCAGAAGCAGGACAAGGTGGCTTTGGGATGTTTTTGGGGTGTTTTGGGTTGTTTTTGGCCTGTTTTGGGTCTGTTTTGAGGGCTCTGACCCTGTATCCCACAGGAGAAGCAGGACAAGGTGATTTTGGAATGGTTTGGCCTCTTTTGGGATTGGCTTTGCGTGTTTTGGCCTGGTTTTCACCTGGTTTTGGCCTTTTTTGTGGCTGCTTTTTGGCTGTTTTGGGGCTCTGACCCTGTATCCCAGAGGAGAAGCAGGAGATGGTGATTTTGGGGTGGTTTTCAGGTGGTTCGGGGGTGGTTTTGAATGGTCTTGGGTTGTTTTTTTCCTGTTTTAAGGCTGTTTTGGTGTTCTGATCCTGTGTCCCATAGGAGAAACAGGACAAGGTGGCCTTTGGGTAGTTTTGGGGATGTTTTCGGGCTGTTTTGGGTATGTTTTGAGGCTCTGACACTGTATCCCACAGGAGAAGCTGGAGAAGGTGGTTTTGGGGTGGTTTTGTCCTGCTTTGGTTTTTTTCTTTTTTTGGTCTGTTTGTGGGCTCTGACCCTGTATCCCACAGGACAAGCAGCACAAGGTGCTTTTGGGGTGTGGTTTGCGGGTGGTTTTGTGTGTTTTGGGGTGGTTTTGTCCTGTTTTGGGGCTTTTTGGGTCTTCTGACCCTGTATCCCACAGGCGAAGCAGGACAAGGTTCTGGCCTGTTTTGGGGCTGTTTAGGGGCTCTGACCCTGTATTCTATAGCAGAAGCTTGAGAAGGTGGTTTTGGGGTGGTTTTAGGGGTGGTTTGCGGCTGGTTTTGAATGGTTTTGTGTTGGTTTTGTCCTTTTTTAAGGCTGTTCTGGGGTTCTGACACTGTATCTCACAGGAGAAGCAGGACAAGGTGGTTCTGGGGTGGTTTTGTCCGGTTTTGGGGGTATTTTAAGGTTCTGACCCTGTATCCCACCGGTGAAACAGGAGAAGGTGATTTTGGGGGTTGGTTTTCTGTCTTTTGGCCTGTTTTTAGCCTGTTTTGGGGTTGTTTTTTGGGCTCTGACCCTGTATCCCATAGGAGAAGCAGGACAAGGTGATTTGGGGGTGGTTTTAGGGTGGTTTGGGGGTGGTTTTGAATGGTTTTGGTTTGTTTCTGTCCTTTTTTAGGGCTTGTTTTGGGTTCTGAACCTGTGTCTCATAGGAAAGCATGAGAAAGTTGCATTGGGGTTGTTTTGGGTCTCTTTTGGGCTCTGACCCTGTATCCCAGAGGAGAAGCAGGGCAAGGTATTTTAGGGTTAGGTTTGGCTTGTTTTGGGGTTTGCTTTTGGTGTTTTGTCCTGGTTTTGTCCTGTTTTGGGGCTCTGAACCTGTATCCCATAGCAGAAGCAGGGACAAGTTTGTTTTGGTGTGTTTTGGGCTGTTTTGGGGGTTTTTGATTGGTTTTGTCCTGTTTTGGGGCTGTTTGGGGGCTCTGACCCTGTATCCCATGGCAGTAGGAGGACAAGGTGGTTTTTGGCTGGGTTTTCTGTTCTTTTGGGTTGGTTTTGGCCTGTTTTGGGGCTGTTTGGGGGCTGTGACTCTGTATCCCGTAGCAGAAGGAGGAGAAGGGGGTTTTGGGCTGGTGTTGGGGGTGTTGGCTTGTTTTGGGTCTGTTTTGAGTCTCTGACCCTGTTTGCCATAGGAGAAGCAGGACAAGGTGGTTTGGGGTTTTTTTGGGTTTTGGGGGGCTGTTTTTGGGTGGTTTAGGGGTGTTTCTGTCCTGTTTTAGGTCTCTTTTGGGTCTGTGACTCTGTATTGTGTAGGAGAAGCAGGAGAAGGTGTTTTTGGGGTGGTTTTGGCCCGTTTTGGGGGTTGGTTTGTTTCTTTTGGCTGTTTTTCGGCCTGTTTTTGGCCTCTGACCCTGTATCTCAGAGGAGAAGCAGGCCAAGGTGGTTTTGTGGTGTTTTGGGGTAGTTTGGGGGTTTTGGAGTGTTTTTGTCCTGTTTTGGAGCTCTGACCATGTATCCCACAGGAGAGGGAGTGCAAGGTGGTTTGGGGCGTTTTGGGGCTGTTTTGGTTGTTTTGGGATGTTTTTTGTCCTGTTTTGGGTTTGTTTTGGGGCTCTGACCCTTTAACCCGGAGGAGAAGCAGTACAAGGTGTTTTTGGGGTGTTTCGGGTCTGTTTTGGAGGCTCTGACCCTGTATCTCACAAGAGAAGCAGGAGAAGGTGATCTTGGGGTGGTTTTGGCCTGTTTTGGGGTTTACTTTGGGTGTTTTGGCCTGGTTTTGTCCTGTTTTGGGGCTCTGAGCCTGTACCCCAGAGGAGAAGCAGAAGGTGATTTTGGGGTGGTTTTAGAGTGGTTTGGGTGTAGTTTCGAATGGTTTTGGGTTGTTTTTGTCCTGTTTTAAGGCTGTTTCGGGGTTCTGACCCTGTGTCTTATAGGAGAAGCAGGACAAGGTGGCCTTGGCATGGTTTTTGGGGATGTTTTCGGGCTCTGATCCTGTATCCCACAGGAGAAGCAGGACAAGGTGGCTTTGGGGGTGCTTTTTTGTGTTTTGGGGTGGTTTTGTTCTGTCTTCGTGCTTTTTGGGGGCTTTGACCCTGTATCCCACAGGAGCAGCAGGACAAAGTTGGTTTTGGGTTGGTTTTGGGGTTTGCTATGCGTGTTTTGGCCTGTTTTTTTTCCTGTTTTGGGTCTGTTTGGGGGCTCTGATCCTGTATCCCATAGCAGAAACAGGAAAGGTGGTTTTGGGGTGTTTTGGAGCTTTTTGGGGGGTTTTCGGCTGTTTTTGTCCTTTTTTAGGTCTGTTTGCGATCTCTGACTCTGTGTCCCATAGCAGAAGCAGGACAAGGTGGTTTTGGGCTGGTTCTTGACGTGTTTTGGGTTGTTTTTGGCCTGTTTTGGGTCTGTTTTGGGGCTCTGACCCTGTATTTCAGAGGAGGAGCAGGAGATGGTGATTTTGGGGGTGGTTTTAGGGTGGTTTGCAGGTGTTTTTTTAATGGTTTTGTGTTGGTTTTCTCCTGTTTTAGGGCTGTTTTGGGGTTCTGATTCTGTATCTCACAGGAGAAGCTGGAGAAGGTGTTTTTGGGTTGGTTTTGTCCTGTTTTGGGTCTGTTTTGGGGCTCTGACCCTGTATCCCATAGCAGAAGCAGGACAAAGTGGTTTTAGGGTGTTTTGGAGCTGGTTTGGTGGGTTTTGACTGTTTTTGGCTTGTTTTGGGTCTGTTTGGGGGCTCTGACCCTGTATCCCACAGCAGAAGAGGGACAAGGTGATTTTGGGGTGGTTTTAGGATGGTTTGTGGCTGGTTTTGAATGGTTTTGAGTTCGTTTTGTCCATTTTTTAGGGATTTTTGGGGTTCTGACACTTTATCTCACAGGAGAAGCAGGACAAGGTGGTTCTGGGGTGATTTTATCCTGTTTTGGGGGTATTTTGGGGTTCTTACGCTGCGTCCCACTGGTGAAGCAGGAGAAGGTGGTTTTGGGGTGGTTTTGGGGGTTGGTTTCTGTCTTTGGGCCTATTTTTAGCCTGTTTTGTGGCTGTTTTGGGTCTCTGACCCTGTATCCCATAGCAGAAGCTGGAGACGGTGATTTTGGCTTTTTTGGGGGGTGTTTTCAGTTGTTTTTGTCCTGTTTTGGGTCTGTTTTGCAGCTCTGACCCTGTATCCCACAGGAGAAGCAGGAGAAGATGATTTTGGGGTGGTTTTGGCTTTCTTTTGGATTTTTTTTTTGTGTTTTGGCCAGTTTTTGGCCTGTTTTCTGGCTGTTTTGGGGCTCTGACCCTGTATCCAATAGCAGAAGCAGGACAAAGTAGTTTTAGGGTGTTTTGGAGCTGTTTTGGTGGGTTTTGACTGTTTTTGGCTTGTTTTGGGTCTGTTTTGGGGCTCTGACCCTGTATCCCACAGGAGAAGCAGGACAAGTTGGTTTTGGGGCTTTTGGGGGCTTTTTTGGGGGTTTTTGATTGGTTTTGTCCTGTTTTGGGGCTGTTTGGGGGTCTGACCCTGTATCCCGTAGCAGAAGCAGGATAAGGTGGTTTTGGGGTGGTTTTTAAGGTATTTTGGGTTGTCTTTGTCCTGTTTGGGGTCTGTTTTGGGGCTCTGACCCTGTATCCCATAGGAGAAGCCAGAGAAAGTGATTTTGGGGTGGTTTTAGGGTGATTTGGCCTTGTTTTTGCTTGATTTTGGCCTGTTTTGGGGCTATTTTGGGTCTGTTTTGGGGCTCTGACCCTGTATCCCCTAGAAGAAGCAGGACAAGGTGGTTTTGGGGTGTTTTGGGTTGTTTTTGGCCTGTTTTGGGTCTTTTTTGGGGCTTTGACCCTGTATCCCATAGGAGAAGCAGGAGAAGGTGATTTTGGGGTGGGTTTTGAGTGGTTTGGCCTTGTTTTCGCCTGTTTTTGGCCTGTTTTTGGGCTATTTTGGGTCTGTTTTGGGATTTGCTCTGACCCTGTGTCCCATAGGAGAAGCAGGACAAGGTAGTTTTGAGTGTGTTTTACGGTGGTTTGGGGTGGTTTTGAATGGTTTGGGGTTGTTTTTGTCCTGTTCTAGGGCTGTTTTGCGGCTCTGACCCTGTGTCCCACAGGAGAAGCAGGACAAGGTGGTTTTGAGGTGGTTTTGTCCTGTTTTGGGGCTTTTTTTGGCCTTTGACCCTGTATCGCATAGGAGAAGCAGGACAAGGTGGGTTTGGGGTGGTTTCCGGAGGTGGTTTGGGAGTGGTTTTGTGTGTTTTGGGTTGGTTTTGTCCTGTTTTGGGGCTCTTTTGGGAGTTTTGGAGTGTTTTTGTCTTTTTTGGGACTTTGACCCTGTATCCCATAGGAGAAGCAGGACAAGGTGGGTTTGGGGTGGTTTCCGGAGGTGGTTTGGGAGTGGTTTTGTGTGTTTTGGGTTGGTTTTGTCCTGTTTTGGGGCTCTTTTGGGAGTTTTGGAGTGTTTTTGTCTTTTTTGGGACTTTGACCCTGTATCCCATAGGAGAAGCAGGAGAAGGTGGGTTTGGGGTGGTTTGGGGTTTCCTTTGGGTGTTTTGGCCTGGTTTTGGCCTTTTTTGGGGCTGTTTTGGGCCTCTTACCCTGTATCCCAATGGAGAAGCAGGACAAGGTGGTTTTGGGGTGTTTTGGGTTATTTTGTCCTGGTTTAGGGCTGTTTTGGGGCTCTGACTCTGTGTCCCATAGAAGAAGCAGGACAAGGTTGCCTTGGGGTGGTTTTGGGGGTGTTTTGGATCTGTTTTGGGTCTGTTTTGGGCTCTGAGCCTGTATCTGTGAAAAACTAGGGACTATGGTATTGTTTATTAAGATTTATGCTCAGCCTGATGTAAAGATTAGACAACAAAAGAAAAGATAACCGTGGTCGCTTGTGCAGATTAAACCAGACACCGCTTGCGCAAGTTTTGAGGAAATATCTGCAAGTTTTGAGGAAATATCTGCAAGATGTTCTAAAAAAACTGGCAGACATATGGGTGGGGGCAACTATTGCTTTGCTTAAGTGCTTTACTTGCATAAGTTGACACCAAAATTACTTACAAACCGCAAGACGCTTACTAAGGGCTTTTGCAAAACAATTCTAAAAATTATTGCACAGCAAGTTGAAGACCATATATGGAAAAGGATATCTAAAGGTAACCGAGGAGGACTTCAAGCCTTCAGCCTCAAGCAACTGGGGCATGCGCAGAGTACTCCGTTGAAGATACGAATGCGGAACTGGAGGACTGATAAAAAGGGACTGTTAGAACTGTTCAGTACGGCAGTTGTCGGAGCGCAGACTCCCCTGTCGTCCAGCGCTGTCTTTGCTCATATTCTACTTGCTATAATTAATAAAATTTCAATTGGATTATGATCCGTTGTGGTCCCAATTTATAACAATTTCTTGGTGCCGTGACTCGGATAAGGAACGGTGGGCTTTGGTCCTCCGGGGAGGTGCCCCGCGACATTTCGCGGCCCCGCGACCAACAGCTCACCCCAAGCTTACCGACGAACCTAAATTCTAGAATAATGAGCAAAGGAGAAACCGGTAAAATCCCATAAAATTCTGTGCACAGGAGTCCGGACGAAGACGCAGGACGCGTAAGTATATTGCGAAATTTTTCGCGGGTTTGCCGTTCGGGCGGGATTGGGTTTCCTGGAATATAACAAATGAGAGGTTCGATATACTGAACCAAGCGAGTGTGGACCCTTAAGTACTGCGTTTTCCATCTCCCGCGAGGGACTGGGCCAGGAACAAGGGGAGTGACTGAGTGTGTGTTTGTGGATATTCCAGAAGATGGGGGCGAAGGGCAGCAAGCCTTCGGCTCCCATGGGAAGGGTACCTACTGTACCTAAGAATACCCCTCTGGCATATATCTTAGATAATTGGAGATATTTCCCTGGAACCCAAGGGAAAGATAAGCAGAAGATGATAGAATATTGTACTAAGATATGGGGAGGGAAGAAGATTTTTAAAAATGTCTTTTGGCCAGTCTATGGGTCAGAAGAAGATTGGGTAAGACAGCAATTAAACCTCTGGGTTAATAGTAAAAAAAAAACCCTTAACCCGGAGGAGAGTCAATATGCAGAAGTCTGGCTGGAAAAACCAGGAACTAGACTTTATCCATTGAATGAACTGAAAACTAAATTAAAGAAAAAGAAGGAAGAATTAGATGAAACCCTTCTGACCCCCCCCCCCCTTATATTCCTCCTCCTGCTCCCACAGCCCCTCCAGAGGCCCCCAGAGCATTCACTCCCCCACCAGAGTCGGAACAAGAGTCTCCCCCTCCTCCTAGACGCGTAACTAGAAGTCAAAAAGGGGCAGCTCAGATGTACCCTCTAAGGGAAATACCCATGGGGGGACCTCAACCTGTGATCGGATATATTTCCGTACCTTTAAATTCGGCTGACCTACGAGATTTTAAAAGAACCGAGATGGGAAACTTAATTGAGGACCCACTCGGAGTGGCAGAAAGATTAGATCAATTTTTGGGACCAAACCTTTATACTTGGGATGAGATGCAATCTATCCTTGGTCAATTATTTACTACTGAGGAAAGAGATATTATCAGACGAGCAGGAATGAGACTGTGGGATGCTCAACATGTCCAGGGACCCCAAGCAGATATTAAATGGCCACTCCAAAGACCTAATTGGGATAATCAAGATCCGGTACACAGAACTCATATGCAGGATCTGAGAACTATAGTAATTCAGGGAATTAGAGAAGCAGTACCCCGTGGCCAGAATATCAATAAAGCATGTAATGAAATGCAAAAGAAAGATGAAAGCCCTACTGAGTGGCTAGAACGACTGAGGAAAGCCCTTCAGCTGTACTCTGGGGTAAATCCAGACGACCCTTTAGGGCAAGCGCTCCTCAAAACTCAGTTTGTGGCAAAATCATGGGAAGATATCAGAAAGAAGATTGAAAAGTTAGAAGACTGGCAGAATAGAGGGCTGGATGAATTACTGAGAGAAGCTCAGAAAGTTTATGTAAGGCGGGAAGAAGAGAGCAGCAAGCGACAAGTAAAAATGATGGTAGCAGTGGTCAGAGAGGATCGCAAAGGGTGAACTGGTGAACACAGATCTGCTGGAACGAAACAAGGGAACGTAGTAGTAGAGAAGGAACAGAGATATTGTTTTTACTGTGGAAAGAAGGGACATATAAAGAAGAATTGCAGACAAAGGATCAGGGATGAGGAAATGTTGAAAACAGAATAGGAGAGTCAGGGGCTCTATATCTTAGGGGACCGGAGTCATCATGAGCCCTTGATAAAATTAAGAATAGGTCCCCATAAACAAGAGTTCACCTTTTTAGTAGACACTGGGGCTGAAAAATCAACTATTAAGCAAATACCTGAGGGATGTAAAGTTTCCCCTGAAAAAGTACAAGTAATTGGGGCAAAAGGAGAACCCTTTAAAGTAAGCAAAATCAAAAATGTAGTATTCGAAACTGAAAATAAATTTGGAATAGGTGAACTCTTGCTCGTCCCTGAAGCAGAATTTAATCTGTTAGGACGAGATTTAATTGTTGAATTGCAATTAGAAATTAAAGTAAAAAATAATGAACTAACAGTGTCTACTTATCCTTTGACCGTGGATGATCAAAAACAAATTAACCCCGATGTCTGGTACTCTCCGGATACAATAAGTAGACTGGAAATCCCACCAATTAAGATCCAGATTTCCGAACCCCACATACCTGTGAGGGTGAAACAATATCCCATCTCCCTAGAAGGACGGAGAGGATTAAAACCAGAAATCGATCGATTGTTGGCAAAAGGAGTCTTAGAGCCTTGTATGTCACCCTTTAATACTCCCATTCTGCCTGTAAAGAAACCAAATGGGAAGTATCGGCTCGTACATGATTTAAGAGAAATAAACAAAAGAACTATTACCCGGTTCCCTGTAGTAGCAAACCCATACACATTGTTAAGTAAACTAGGACCCCATAATTCCTGGTATAGTGTAATTGATTTGAAGGATGCTTTTTGGGCCTGTCCACTGGCAGAGGAATGTCGTGATTATTTTGCTTTTGAATGGGAGGACATAGAGACAGGCCGTAGACAACAATTGAGATGGACCGTGCTTTCCCAAGGGTTTACGGAGTCCCCTAATTTGTTTGGACAAGCCCTGGAAGAGCTCTTAAAGGAATACCAGGTCCAAACGGGAAACGTGTTGTTACAATATGTAGATGATCTACTCATAGCAGGGAATAATAAGGAGGATGTAAGAAAAGAAAGCATTCGACTCCTAAACTTTCTTGCACAAAAAGGACTACGGGTATCACAGGAAAAGTTACAATTTGTGGAGGAAAAGGTGAAGTATTTGGGACATTACTTGTTTAATGGCAAGAAGATATTGGATCCAGAACGCATTAAAGGAATTCTGGAATTACCTATGCCTGTCACTAAGAGGCAAATTAGGCAGGCATTAGGGCTATTTGGGTATTGTAGGCAGTGGATAGAGAACTACAGCTTTAAAGTTAAATTCTTATATGAACAACTGTCTAAAGACAAACTACCCAAATGGACCCCACAAGATCAAGAGCAGTTTGCCAATCTCAAAAGGGAACTAAGCCAAGCACCGGTTTTAAGCTTACCAGATTTAAAGCGGCCATTCCATTTATTTGTTAACATACATGAAGGTACGGCATTCGGAGTATTAACTCAGGAATGGGCCGGACAAAAGAAACCGGTGGCATATCTATCAAAGCTGTTTGATCCTGTGAGCAGGGGTTGGCCGAGTTGTTTACAAATCATTGTGGCTGCTGCCTTATTACTTGAGGAAACGAATCGCATTACCTTTAATGGAGAAGTAGTTTTATATGCACCTCATAACATCCAGGGAGTGTTACAACAAAAAGCAGAAAAATGGCTTACAGATAGTTGATTATTAAAGTATGAGGGAATACTTGTAGAATCCCCTAAATTATCTTTAAAAACTATTGGGGCAGTTAACCCCGCTGAATTTTTGTACCCAGGAGAAGGTAATGAACTATTGCACAATTGCTTTCAAACAATTGAACAGCAGACACGTATTAGACCAGACTTAGAGGAAGAAGAACTACGATGTGGAGAGATACTATTTATAGACGGGTCATCACGAATCGTGGAAGAAACAGCTGTCCGGACTGCTGAGAGCGGATGGACTCATGCCAGTCGCATTAAAGGCCCAGTGACGAAACCCCACTGGAAAGTAATCAGTGCACCAGGTGATACCAAGATAATATTAAGGAGATAAAGTTATGATAGAGACTTGGTTTGATTATTTTAAAGCTTTACCCTTTGGAGTTAAGTGTGTGATTTGTTTTGCAATTGCTTTTATAATGTCTTTAATAGTGTATTACCTGTGGAAACATACCAAGTGCGGTCGTAAAAATTGTTAAATACCCATGCAACCTGATATAGACTATAGAGACCCCACGGAAATAAGGAACAATTATATACAAAACCTACGATTAAGGTGTAGCAACCCACAGTGTGATTGTTACCCATTTGTATGTTTTAAATGCAAGGTATGCCAGGACAAATGGTGGGTGCACTGTTATGAGGGGTACCCTCCGAACGGAGTCTGTGAACAATGCTATAAATTTGAAAGATGGTTAACCGATTGGAAATTAAAACAATTTGAACAAAGACGAGAAATTGTAAAAGGATTCCCCCAATGGTGGGATATTTTTACTAAGGGAATACACCCCCAATATTATTGTTACCACTCAAATCAACCAGTCCCTTTTGTGATTGAAATCGTAGCTGTCCAGTGCCGGAGGGAAGTACTAACCGTGTCTTGCTTGGCCCCATTAATTAAGGCTGTAAAGTGGGAAGCCTATGTAAGCAGGCAAAAAGCCCGAAACAGCTATTCTCCTGAAGAATTCCCTTGCTGCCGAGAAGATGGTACACCCCGTGGCTCGAAGCAACCGAGTCGACGGGCGAGGCAGAAGAGAAACAAACCGTGGAGAAAAGAGCCAGAAAAATGGGATGCAGAAGCAGCCATGGCCGAACTTCCCCAGGACTGGTAAGAATATATTTAAATTGGCAAAATTGACAAACACCCTTTTTCCTGGTATACCATTAGTCTTGATATTGATAATAACCCAGGCAAAAGGGGAAAACCCACATGAACCATTTAAGTGGGAACTAGTATCTTGGGAAGGAACGAGAACAATAGCCACTTTTAGCGACCCAGGGCCACCTGAATTCATAGTGGAACTTTGTGAATTAATACCAATACCTTGTGAAAAGGGGCCTCCATTTTATATATGCCCGGCCTCTGGACCAACTTAGTGTAATTATCCCGGACATTACTATTGTGGGTATTGGGGATGTGAGACAATAGCCTCAGGCTGGTCAGTAAATACTCCTGATAAATATATAAAAGCAACCTGGACTCCTAACGGATGTGTACCTGAAGGCACAGGTGTAGATCTTACAGGTCTACGTGACGAATATGTATCTTCACGTGACAGGGAAATCTGTACCTACATCAAATTTCAAGTATTAAATCCCCAAGATGACAAGTGGTTAATAGGACGAACATGGGGAATACGTATCCATGCAGGAATTCCTAAAGACAGGGGAGGGCACTTTCTCATAAGAAAAGTTAAAATACCACATGATCTACTCCCTGTTGGGCCGAATAAAGTATTGAATCCACCCACTTTTCCTAAGGAAAAGATTGTCCCCACAAGTGTTAACTCCCTATCAGTAACAGACGCGGTGACTGAGTCTTCTGTAGTTAGGGATTCAGGAAAGTCAGAATTCAAAGACCCTTTATGGGATTTAATGCAAGCCTCTTATCGTGCCCTTCATGAAAGCAAACCAGATCTAACTAAGGAATGCTGGTTATGTTACAATGTTAGACCACCATATTTTGAGGCAATTGGAAAAGTAGGGAAGATTCAATGGTCTAGTGGTTCAAACCCACAAGAATGCCCATGGGATGACCAGAGAAACCATACGCAAGGCATTACTATTCAATTAGTAACAGGCCAAGGAACATGTATAGGTACAGTGCCCAAAAAGTATCAGCCTTTGTGCAACCGAACAGTCACTATAGAAAAACACACTATAGAGAAACACAAGAATAAAAATGACAAATGGGTTATCCCGACACCAGGAGCTAAATGGGTTTGTTCAGACATCGGAGTAACGCCTTGCCTATCCCTAAAGGTGTTTAATAAATCTCAGTTTTGCGTACAGGTGATTATTGTTCCTCGTCTGATCTATCACACCTCTGAGGAGGTGTTACGCCATTTTGAAGGAGACCTGAATAGACAAAAACGAGAGCCAATTACAGTGGTAACCTTAGCTACACTGCTGATAGCGGGCGGAGTTGGAGCAGGCACAGGCATAGCCTCCCTAGTAAAAGGTCAGGAATTACAAAGTTTGCAGATGGCTGTAGATGAGGATTTAGCAAAAATAGAACAATCGTGAGGCGGGCAGGTCATGGTATGAGAACTGGTTTAATGTTTCACCCTGGCTAACCACTTTGTTATCTACTTTAGCAGGACCGCTTATTATGCTAATCTTAGGACTTGTATTTGGACCTTGTATATTGCGTTATATTTTACATTTTATTAAGGAAAGGCTTGACATAGCCAAATTGCTTATTCTAACTACAAAATTCGAAACAAAGTATAAGAAGGTATCTATCAATGAAGAGGAAGAATACTGTGAATGTACTATACCATGAAAATGCTATGAATGTAACTGCGAGGTATTACCTTGTGAATGTTATGATAAGTGTTGGGAGTGTGGGAACAAATTAGCTTACAGTACTGAGAATGAAAATGAAAGTAACATCTAATAAACAATAATAGGATAAAAAGAAAAAGGGGGGATTGTGAAAAACTAGGGACTATGGTATTGTTTATTAAGATTTATGCTAAGCCTGATGTAAAGATTAGACAACAAAAGAAAAGATAACCGTGGTCGCTTGTGCAGATTAAACCAGACACCGCTTGCGCAAGTTTTGAGGAAATATCTGCAAGTTTTGAGGAAATATCTGCAAGATGTTCTAAAAAAACTGGCAGACATATGGGTGGGGGCAACTATTGCTTTGCTTAAGTGCTTTACTTGCATAAGTTGACACCAAAATTACTTACAAACCGCAAGACGCTTACTAAGGGCTTTTGCAAAACAATTCTAAAAATTATTGCACAGCAAGTTGAAGACCATATATGGAAAAGGATATCTAAAGGTAACCGAGGAGGACTTCAAGCCTTCAGCCTCAAGCAACTGGGGCATGCGCAGAGTACTCCGTTGAAGATACGAATGCGGAACTAGAGGACTGATAAAAAGGGACTGTTAGAACTGTTCAGTACGGCAGTTGTCGGAGCGCAGACTCCCCTGTCGTCCAGCGCTGTCTTTGCTCATATTCTACTTGCTATAATTAATAAAATTTCAATTGGATTATGATCCGTTGTGGTCCCAATTTATAACATATCCCACAGGAGAAGCAGTTCAAGGTGGTTTTGGGTTGTTTTTTTCCTGTTTTGGGGCTCTGACCTGTGTCCCACAGGAGAAGCAGGACAAGGTGATTTTGGGGTGGTTTTGGCCCATTTTGGGGGTTGTTTGGGGTGTTTTGGCCTGCTTTTCTCCTGTTTTTGTCCTGTTTTGGGGCTCTGACCCTGTATGCCATTGGAGAAGCAGGACAAGGTGGTTTTGGGGTGGTTTGGGGTTTGCTTTGGGTGTTTTGGCCCATTTTTGGCCTGGTTTGGGCCTCTGACCCTGTATCCCCTAGAAGAAGCAGGACAAGGTGTTTTTGGGGTGTTTTGGGTTGTTTTTGGCCTGTTTTGGGTCTTTTTGGGGGCTTTGACCCTGTATCCCATAGGAGAAGCCAGAGAAAGTGATTTTGGGGTGGTTTTAGGGTGATTTGGCCTTGTTTTTGCTTGATTTTGGCCTGTTTTGGGGCTATTTTGGGTCTGTTTTGGGGCTCTGACCCTGTATCCCCTAGAAGAAGCAGGACAAGGGGGTTTTGGGCTGGTTTTTGGGGTGGTTTTGGGCTGGTTTTGTCATGTTTTTTGGCTCTGACCATGTATCCCCTAGGAGAAGCAGGACAGGGTGGTTTTGGGGTCGTTTGGTTGGGCTTTGTGGGTTGTTTAGGGGTACTTTTGTCCTGTTTTGGGGCTGGTTTTGGTCTCTGACCTGTGTCCCATAGGAGAAGCAGGACAAGGTGATTTTTGGGGTTGTTTTGGCCTGTTTTGGGGGTTGCTTTGGTTGTTTTGGTCTGTTTTTGTCTTGTTTTGAGGCTGTTTTGGGGCTCTGACCCTGAATGCCATAGGAAAAGCTGGAGAAGTTGGTTTTGGGGTGGTTTTGGTTTTTTGGGGGCTGTTTTGGGTTGGTTTTTCGGGTTTTTTTGCCTGTTTTGGGGCTCTGACCCTGTATCCCATAGAAGAAGTAGGACAAGGTGGTTTTGGCCTCTGTTTTAGGTTTTTTGGGGGCTGTTTTGTGTCTTTTTTGGGGCTCTGACCCTGTATCCCACAAGAGAAGCAGGACAAGGTGGTTTTGGGGGTGGTTCATGGGTGTTTTGGGTTGTTTTTGGCCTGTTTGGGGTCTGTTTTGGGGCTCTGACCCTGTATCCCATAGGAGAAGCAGGACAAGGTCCTTTCGGTTGGTTTCGGGGCTGTTTCATGGTGCTTTGTGGGTGTTTTTTGCCCTATTTTTGTCCTGTTTTGAGGCTGTTTTGGGGTGGTTTTGTCCTGTTTTTGGGCTGTTTGGGCTCCGCTGTTGGCAGTGGGGACACATGCCATGCCAGACCTTGATGTGAAGGATGGCCTCCCCTGTTACCAGAGAGTCATAGAGCAGAAAAAAAGGAGCAGGCCCAGCAGGCTATAGTTGGCATATATTGGAGATATGATCTAGGGCAAATCCCCTGACCAAGTAGGGTCATCCAAAACATATATAAAACAAAAAGGGGGAGATGTGGAGGCAGTGTTCTCACAGGAGAATGGATAATTGGTACATAAACTCTGAATAATCCTGAAAGATACAGCAAGGCCATGAGAGGCCCGAGGAAGCCTAAGCAAGCAAGATAAGAAGAAGCTGGAATTCACTGAGGTAATGAGAACTGTGGACTGTTGGAAAGCTTTCGAGGTCAAGTTCTCACACCTGTGCTTAACCAATTATATGTTAGTCAGGTCAGTAAGGGTCTTCGAGACATGTATCCAATCATAATATGCCAAATCACTGTAAGTGCATGTAAGAAATACTATAAAAGGAGTTAAGGCTTTGTAAAAAATGGCTTTTGTCTGATCATATTGATCTCTGACTGAGTCCATGTGTTTTCTGCGGCACGGAGTTTTTGGGGAGGGGGGTGGCACTGAGACCGGTCCCTGCCAGGCAGGAGGCAGCAGGCGGGCACTAGGACCCTGATACCGGAGCAATGGCGGGGAGCACTGGGATCGGTCCCTGCCAGGCAGGAGGCGTCGGGCTGGCACTAGGACACCGTTGCGGGAGGCAGCGGGCGGGCACTAGGACCCTGATACCGGAGCTATATAGTGCTGAGGGTGCTGGGGGGTTCTGTGGGTGCTGGGGTTTCTATAGGTGGGTGCTAGGATGACTGGGTGCACTGGAGCTGTTGTGGTTGCTGGCAGTGGTGGGGGTGGTATGGATGCAATGCATGCTATGGGTGCTGTGGGCTCTATGGGTGCTGGGGGTGCTGTAGTTGCTATGGGTGCTGGGGGTGCAATGTGTGCTGTGGGCTCTATGGGTGCTGCGGGTTCTGTGGGTGCCGGGGTTGCTATTGGTGCTGGGGTTCTATGGGTGCTGGGGGTTCAGTGGGGTTCTTTGGGTGCTGGGGTTCTATGGGTACTGGTGATGCTGGGAGTTCGGGGGGTGCTGTAGTTGCTATGGGTGCTGTGGTTCTATGGATGCTTTGGGTGCTGGAGGTGCTGTGGATGCTGTGGGTGCAGCAGTGCTTTGAGTGCTGGGGATGCTGAGGGTGCTATAGGTGCTGTGGGTTCTACGAGTGCTGGGGGTTCTATGGGTGCTGGCGGTTCTGTGGGTGCTGTGGGCTCTATGAGTGCTGGGGTTTCTATGGGTGCTGGCAGTTCTGTGGGTGCTGTGGGCTCTATGGGTGCTGCGGGTTCTGTGGGTGCTGTGAGCTCTATGCGTGCTGCGGGTTCTATGGGTGCTGGGGCTGTTATTGGTGCTCTGGTTCTATGGGTGGTGAGGGTGATGGGGTTCTATGGGTGCTGGGGGTTCTGTGGTGTTCAGTGGGGTTCTGTGGGTCCTGGTTTTCTATGGGTACTGGTGGTGCTGGGAGTTCTGGGGTTGCTGTTGTTTCTATAGGTGCTGGGGGTTCTATGGGTGCTGTGAGCTCTATGGGTGCTGGAGGTTCTATGCGTGCTGTGGGCTCTATGGGTGCTGGAGGTTCTATCCGTGCTGTGGGCTGCTGTTGGTGCTGGGGTTCTATGGGTGCTCTATGTCCAGTTCTAAGGGTGCTGTAAGGCAATGACCTCCTTGTTGTAGGGCTGCATCGTGGTCACCTGTAACTATGAAGCCCGGCGCCATGGGGTGAAGAAGTCGATATCCCTCAAGGAAGCCATGGAGATGTGTCCTCACTTGTTGCTGGTCAGTGGAGAAGACCTCACTCCCTATAGGGAGATGTCCTACAAGGTCATAGGTAGAGGGCAACCACTTTGGTACATCCCATAATAGCAGCATCTGATGTTCTCCTCTAGAAGGACGTCTTCTACTAAAGGATGCTCCAAGCTGGCCTTGGGCCAGGGATGGAGCAGCTCCAGCTTCTCCATCCAACCCATCCCAATGTCCTATAAGGTCACAGGTAGAGTGCAACCACTGTGTTACATCCCATAATAGCATCTGATACTCTCCTCCTTGAGGCCACCTTCTAAAGGATGCTCCAAGCTGGCCTTGGATCAGGGATGGAGCAGCCCCAGCTTCTCCATCCAACCCGTCCTGATCATCCCAGCACCCTCACAGGGAAGAGCTCTGGACACAGGGATGGATTGGAGCACCCTTCCCTCGTCAGTGGCCCTATTGGAGCTCCATCCATAGGGAGCCATCAACCTCTCGGAATCAGTCGTGTCCCTCTTATCCTGGGGTTGTCTTTTCCTCCTGGAGCTCCCACGGGAATGTTGTCCATTGGTGGGAAGACTTGGTTGGGATGAGAACTTCCTGGAGACCATGGATGGAGGCTGCTTCCATCCAAGCGGATGGGCTGCGATCCCTGTCTCAGGCCACATCTACAAGGAGCAAGATGAGTAGCCCATGGTCTGCCTCGTCTTCAGAACAGCCAGAGAAGGGGTCTTGGGAATGTCCATGGATCCTGGAGTAGCTTGGAGAGGACCTTCAGGGTCCACGGAGGCATCAGAGGGGCTCCGGGAAGATGGAGAAGGGCTTTGGAGGAGGAGCTGGAGGGATGGGACCATGGGAAGCTTGGGATGGGATCTCGGGAAGTTCGTCCCCATGAGGCTGGTGGGACAGTGGGAATCTTGGGAAGGTCTTGGGATGGGATCTTGGGAAGTTTGTCCCCATGAGGCTGGTGGGACAGTGGGAATCTTGGGAAGGTCTTGGGATGGGATCTTGGGAAGTTCTTCCCCATGAGGCTGGTGGGACCATGGGAGGTGGGAGATGTCCCACCCCTAAGGCCAGGCTGGAGCAACCTGCTCCAGTGCAAGGTGGCCCTGGCTGCACTTTAAGCTCCATCCATCCCATTCCATGATCTAGGAACGTGCTTCCACTTGATCCACGTGACCAAACCCTCCTGCAGGAGCAGAACGCCACCCCCTGGAAAACCTATGGAATTAGGGTGCCAGGTGGGTGCTGTGGTCCCATCCTGGTAGGGGCTGGGGTCCCATCCAGGTGGGTGCTGGGGTCCCATCCAGGTGGGTGCTGGGCACCCAAGGACTTCATCCTTGCATTAGACCCAATGCTTGCGGTGTCCTTTAGGAGGCCGGCCGAGCTGGCTTGGGTTGACGGCACCACCAGCATGGATGGGACCTCTCCCGCTTCCCATTACCTCATCATTCCCACAGGGAAGAGCTCCCACCCCAAGGCCCCCTGGGATAGGTTCTGAAGCCATCCTTTTATAGCCACTGGCCATACATACATATTCATGAGGCTACGGATGGATTACATCGTTTTCCAGAGAGTTCCCCACATGCGTACAGAATTGTGGGGGTGGTCTCTGAGGGTCGTTTGCTTCCTCCAATGATATTCATCACTTCTGGCAGCCTTTGAAGCACGCGCAGTAGATGCTCATACCAGTTTAATTGGTTCGTTAGCACCAGAGACATAACAATCCTCCTATCCTCCTACTGATCAGGTAGTTTAACTGCAGCCCATCCTGGACACCTGCGGTTCCCAGATACTCCTTAAACCTGTGTCCTGTTCTTCTAGACTTTTTCCTTAAAACTATGTCAACTATAACGATTTATCTTGTGAGAATTCTCAGTATGTTCTCTAGCTGCATTCTATGTAATCTTTTTCTCTCTGTGTCATGCACGTCAGTAATTTTCCATTGCTACTGTTACAAAGCCATCAAACTTAAAGCTAATTCTAGAGATTTCTATATTCCATTTTGTGATTTTTGTGCCACACCCCCCCCCCCCCTTTGTCTCACTACGGAATGCCATTGTCCCGGGGGGGGGGGAAGCTCAGCTCCTCCTTGTCCATGGTGCTGAAGAAGATGTGAGATCCTCAGTGTCCCTTATGGAACCACAGCATCTCCCTATGGAATCCCAGCATTCCCTATGGAATAGCAGTGTTCCCTATGGAATGCCGGTGGTCCCTATGGAATGCCATTGTCCCGGGGGGGCGGTCACAGCTCTTCCTGAGCTGGTACTGGAGAAGATGCGGGGGAAGCGGCAGAGCTGGCATGAGGCCGATGGCGATTCCTGCTCCAGGGGCTGGTTGTTGTGGCGCAGGTTGGCCACTTCCACCAGGAGAACCACCTTGTCCTGCTTCTCCTGTAGGATAGAGGGTCAGAGCCCTAAAACACACCCAAAACAGCCCCAAAATCACCCACAATCCAGAACAAAACCAACTTGTCCTGCTTCTCCTATGGGATACATGGTCAGAGCCCCAACACAGGAAAAAACAGGCCAAAACCAGGATAAACCAACACAAAATGCCCAAAACAGCCCAAAACAAACCAAAAACACACCAAAACCATGTTGTCCTGCTTCTCCTGTGGGATACAGGCTCAGAGCCATAAAACAGACCCAAAACAGGACAAACACAGCCCAAAACCACCTTGAACTGCTTTTCCTATGGGATACAGGGACAGAGCCCCAAAACAGCCACAAAACACCCCAAAAAGCAGATAAAACCACTGAAAACCAGACCAAAATCACCCCCAAACAATCCAAAACCACCTTGTGCTGCTTCTCCTATGGGATACAGGGTCAGAACCCGAAAACACAACAAAAACAGAACAAAACCAGGCCAAAACTACCTTGTCCTGCGTCTCCTGAGGGATACAGGGTCAGAGCCTCAAAACAGCCCTAAACAGGACAAAAACAACCAAAAATGAGTCAAAACCACTGCCAAAACACACTAAAACCACACTAAAACCATTTTGTCCTGCTTCTCCTGTGGGACACAGGGTCAGAGCCACAAAACAGACCCAAAACACCCCAAAAACCACCCCAAGGCCAACTTCTCTGGCTTCTCCTACAGGATACAGGGTCAGAACACCAAAACAGCCCTAAAACAGGACAAAAACAACCCAAAATCAGTCAAAACCACCCCAAAAACACCCTAAAACCACCCCAAAACCATCTTGTACTGCTTGTGAGGTGCGATACAGGTTCAGAGCCCCAAAACGGATCCAAAACAGGACAAAAACAAAACAAAACCAACCCAAAACACACAAAACACCCCCAAAACAACCCAAAACCACAGAAAACCACCTTCTCCTGCTTCTCTTATGGGATACAAGGTCAGAGCCCCAAAACAGCCACAAACACCCCAAAAAATGGACACAACCACCCAAAACCAGCACCAAAACACTCCAAAAACACACCAAAACCAGCTTGTCCTGCTTCCCCAGTGGGATACAGGGTCAGAGCCCCAAAACAGACCCAAAAAGGACAAAACCACTCCAAAACACCCCAAAACCATCTCAAAAACACATTGTTCTCCTCCTCCTATAAGATTCAGAGTCCCAAAAATAGAACAAAAACACCCCAAACCCACACCAAAACCAACTTGTCTTGCTTCTCCTATGGCATACAGGGTCAGAGAGGCAAAACAAAACAAAAACAGGCTAAAACCAGGCCAAATGCAACCCAAAAGACCCAAAACACCCTCAAAACAACCAAAAGCCACACCAAAACCACCTTGTCCTGCTTCACCTGTGGTATACAGGGTCAGAGCCCCGAAACAGACCCAAAGCAGGCCAAAAACAACCGAAAACACCCCCAAAACAGCCCCAAAACAACTGCAAACCACACCAAAACCACCTTGTCCTGCTACTCCTGTGAGATACAGGGTCAGAGCCCCAAAACAGACCCAAAACAGGCCAAAAACAACCCAAAACACCACCAAAACAGCCCCCAAACCAGCTTCTCCCGCTTCTCCTATGGGATACAGGGTCAGAGCCCCAAAACACAACAAAAACAGGACAAAAATCACCCCAAAACCACGAAAAAGCAGCCCCCAAAAAAACTCCAACTACCCCAAAACCACCCTGTAGAAAACACCTCAAAAACCACCCCAAGGCCACCTTGTCCTGCTTCTCCTATAAGACACAGGGTCAGAACCCCAAACCAGCCCTAAAAAAGGATAAAACCAACCCAAAACCATCCAAAACGATCTAGAAAGCACCCCAAAATCACTTTCTCCTGCTTCTCCTGTGGGGTACATGGTCAGAGACGCAAAAAAGACACAAAACAGGCCAAAACCAACCCAAAACATGCCAAAAACCAGCCCAAAACCACCTTAACCTTCTTCTGCTATGGGATAGAGGGTCAGAGCACCAAAACAGACCCAAAACAAGACAAAAACAACACAAAACACCCCAAAAAGAGCCCCAAATCACCTTCTCCTGCTTCTGCTATGAGACACAGGGTCAGAGCCCTAAAACAGACCCGAAACAGGCCAAACACAACTCAAAACTCCCTAAAAACAGCCCAAAAATACCTTTTCCTGCTTCTGCTATGAGATACAGTGTCAGAGCCCCAAAACAGCCCCAAAACAGGACAAAAACACTGCAAAACATGCAAAACAGCCCCCAAACACCTCAAAACCACCTTGACCTGCTTCTCCTACAGGATACAGGGTAAGAGCCCCAAAACAACCCAAACCCATTCAAAACTACCCCCAAACCGCCCTAAAATCACCCCAAAACCACCTTGTCCTGCTTCTCTTGTGGGATACAGGGTCAGAGCTCCAAAACAGGCAAAAAACTGTCAAAAACACCCCAAAACCCAGCCCAAACCCACCTTGTCCTCCTTCGGCTATGGGATACAGGGTCAGAGCCCCCAAACAGAACGAAAACAGGACAAAAGCTATCAAAAACACCCAAAACAGCCCCAAAACACCCCAAAACCACCTTGTCCTGCTTTCTTATGGGTCACAGGGTCAGAACCCCAAAACAGCCCCAAAACAAGACAGAAAAAAAACCAAAACCATTCAAAACCACCCCCAACCCACTCTAAAACTACCCCAAAATTACCCTATCCTGCTTCTCTTGAGGGATACAGGGTCAGAGCCCCAAAACAGACCTAAAACAACCCAAAACAGCCCCAAAACAGCCCAAAACCACCTTGTACAGGTTCTGCCTTGGGTACAGGGTCAAAGCCTCCAAAGAGCTTCAAAACAGGACAAAAACACACCAAAACCACCAAATAGCCCCAAAACACCTCTAAACCACCTTATCCTACTTCTCCTGTGGGATACAGGGTCAGTGTCCAAAAAGAGACCCCCCCAAAAAAACCAAAAAAGGACAAAAACACCTCAAAAACACCTTCTCCTGCTTTTCATGTGCGATACAGGGTCAGAGCCCCCAAACAGCCCCAAAACAGGCAAAAAAGAGTCAGAAACCCCCAAAACAACCCCAAAACGCCCCAGAAATACCTTGTCCTCCTTCTCCTGTGGGATACAGGCTCAGAGCCCCAAAACAGCCAGAAAACAGGACAAAAACAAGCCAAAACCAGGCCAAAACACCCAAAGAAAACCCCAAAACAAGCCAAAACCACCCCAAAACCACCTTGTCCTGCTTCTCTTGTGGGATACAGGGTCAGAGCCACAAAACAGCCACAAAACCAGACAAAACCAGGCCAAAACACCAAAAGCAAACCCCAAAATAGGCCAAAACCACCATAAAATCACCTTCTCCTGCTTCTCCTGTTTGATACAGGGTCAGACCCACAAAACAGACCCAAAACAGACCCAAAATACCCCAAAAACAACCCCAAGGACACCTTTTCCTGCTTTCCTATGGGACACAGGGCCAGAACCCCAAAACAGCCTTAAAACCGGACAAGAAACACCCAAAACCATTCAAAACCACCACCAAACCAAACTAAAAACACCGCAAAATCACCTTCTCCTGCTTGTCCTGAGCAATAAAGGGTCAGAGCCCCAAAACAACCCAAAACACCACAAAAAACAGCCCAAAACTACCTTGTCCTGCTTCTACTGTGGGATACAGTGTCAGGGACCCAAAAACAGATTCAAAAAAGGACAAAACCACTCCAAGACCCCCAAAATAGCCCCAAAATACCTCAAAACCACCTTATCCTGCTTCTTCTATGGGATACCAGGTCAGAGCCCCAAAACAGAAAAAAAAAAAAAGCAGAAAACCACCCCAAAACCACCTTGTCCTGCTTCTCCGATAGGATACAGGGTCAGAGCCCCCAAACAGACCCAAAAGAAGCCAAAAACAGTCCAAAAAAAAACAAAAGCACTTTGTCCTGCTTCTCCTCTGGGATACAGGGTCAGAACCCAAAACAAACCCAAAACAGCCCAAACACCCCCAAAACCACCCCAAGGGCACCATGTCCTGCTTCTCCTATAGCACACAAGGTCAGAACCCCAAAACAGCCTTACAACAGGACAAAAACAACCCAAAACCATTCAAAACCACCCCCAAACCGCCTTAAAATCACCCCAAAACCACCTTGTCCTGCTTCTACTACGGGATACAGGGTCAGAGCCCCAAAACAGAGGCAAAACAGGCCAAAAAGAGTGAAAACCCACCAAAACAGCTCCAAAACGGCCCAGAAACACCTTGTCCTCCTTCTCCTGTGGGATACAGGGTCAGAGAGCCAAAACAGCACCAAAAAAGAAAAAACATTCCAAAACCCCCATAACAGCCCCAAAACACCACAAAACCACCTTGTCCTGCTTCTCCTATGGGATACAGGGTCAGAGCCCCAAAACAGACCCCAAACAGGCCAAAAACAACCCAAAACACCCATAAACCACCCCCAAAACCACCTTGTCCTGCTTCTCTTGTGGGATACAGGGTCAGAGCCCCAAAAAAGACACAAAACAGCCCCCAAAAAACCTAAAACAGAGGCCAAAACCACCTTGTCCTACTTCTTCTATGGGATACAGGGTCAGAGCCCCAAAACAGGCAAAAAAACCCGAAAAACCAACCCAAAACAGCCCCCAAAAAACCAAAACCACCCCAAAACCAACTTCTCCAGCTTTTCCTATGGCATTCAGGGTCAGAGCCCCAAAACAGCCTCAAAACAAGACAAAAACAGACCAAAACAACCAAAGCAACCCCCAAAACAGGCCAAAACAACCCCAAAAATCACCTTGTCCTGCTTCTCCTATGGGACACAGGTCAGAGACCAAAACCAGCCCCAAAACAGGACAAAAATACCCCTAAACAACCCACAAAGCCCAACCAAACGACCCCAAAACCACCCTGTCCTGCTTCTCCTAGGGGATACATGGTCAGAGCCAAAAAACATGACAAAACCAGCCCAAAACCACCCCAAAAACCAGCCCAAAACCCCCTTGTCCTGCTTCTTCTAGGGGATACAGGGTCAGAGCCCCAAAACAGACCCAAAATAGCCCCAAAACAGGCCAAAATCAAGCAAAAACAAGGCCAAATCACCCTAAAACCACCCCAAAATCACTTTCTCTGGCTTCTCCTATGGGATACAGGGTCAAAGCCCCCAAAAAGACCCAAAACAGGCCAAAAACAACCCAAAACACCCCAAAACCACCTTGTCCTGCTTCTTCTAGGGGATACAGGGTCAGAGGCCCAAACCAGGCCAAAAATGGGCCAAAACACCCAAAGCAAACCCCAAACCACCCCAAAACCACCTTGTCCTGCTTCTCCAATGGCATACAGGGTCAGAGCCCCAAAACAGGACAAAAACAGGAGAAAAGCAGGCCAAAACACCCCAAACAACCCCCAAAATGGGCCAAAACCACCCCAAAATCACCTTGTCCTGCTTCTCCTGTGGGACACAGGTCAGAGCCCCAAAACAGGAAAAAAACAACCCAAAACCACCTTGAACTGCTTCTCCTGTGGGATACAGGCTCAGAGCCCCAAACCAGACCCAAAACAGATCCAAAACACCCCCAAAACCACCCCAAGGCAACCTTGTCCTGCTTCTTCTATGGGACACAGAGTCAGAGCCCCAAAACAGCCCTAAACCAGGACAAAATAACCCAAAACACCCCAAAACCACCTTGTCCTGCTTCTCCATTGGGATACAGGGTAAGAGGCCCAAAACAGCCCCAAAAAAGGCCAAAACCGGGCCAAAACACCCAAAGGAAACCCCAAACCACCCCAAACCCACCTTCTCCTGCTTCTCCTATGGGATACAGGGTCAAAGTCCCAAAAAAGACAAAAACACTCCAAAACTCCCAAAAGAGCCCCAAAACAGGACAAAACCAACCCAAAACACACAAAACCACTCCCAAACCACCTCCGGAAACCACCCCAAACCCACCTTGTCCTGCTTCTCCTATGCGATACAGGGTCAAAGGCCAAAAAAAGCCCCAAAACAGGACAAAACCACCTCAAAACCACCTTGTCCTGCTTCTCCTGTGGGACACAGGGTCAGAGCCGCAAAACAGCCCTAGAACAGGACAAAAACAACCCCAAACCATTCAAAACCACCCCCAAACCACCGTAAAACAACCTCAAAACTACCTTGTCCTGCTTCTCCTATGGGACACAGGGTCAGAGCAAATCCCAAAACAGACCCAAAATAGCCCAAAAACAGGCCAAAAACAGGCGAAAACAAGGCCAAACCACTCAAAACCCACCCCAAAATCACCTTCTCCTGCTTCTCCTATGGGATACAGGGTCAAAGCCCCAAAAAAGACCCAAAACAGGCCAAAAACAACCCAAAACACCCCAAAACCACCTTGTCCTGCTTCTTCTAGGGGATACAGGGTCAGAGCCCCAAAACAGACCCAAAATAGCCCCAAAACAGGCCAAAATCAAGCAAAAACAAGGCCAAATCACCCTAAAACCACCCCAAAATCACTTTCTCTGGCTTCTCCTATGGGATACAGGGTCAAAGCCCCCAAAAAGACCCAAAACAGGCCCAAAACAACCCAAAACACCCCAAAACCACCTTGTCCTGCTTCTTCTAGGGGATACAGGGTCAGAGGCCCAAACCAGACCCAAACCAGGCCAAAAATGGGCCAAAAACTGGCCAAAACACCCAAAGCAAACCCCAAACCACCCCAAAACCACCTTGTCCTGCTTCTCCAATGGCATACAGGGTCAGAGCCCCAAAACAGGACAAAAACAGGAGAAAAGCAGACCAAAGCAACAAAAGAACCCCCAAAACAGGCCAAAAACCACCCCAAAATCACCTTCTCCTGCTTCTCCTATGGGATACAGGGTCAAAGCCCCAAAGAAGACCCAAAACAGGCCAAAAACAACCCAAAACACCCCAAAACCACCTTGTCCTGCTTCTTCTAGGGGATACAGGGTAAGAGCCCCAAAACAGGACAAAACCAGGAAAAACGCAGGCCAAAACACCCCAATCAACCCCCAAAATGGGCCAAAACCACCCCAAAATCACCTTGTCCTGCTTCTCCTGTGGGACACAGGTCAGAGCCCCAAAACAGGAAAAAAACAACCCAAAACCACCTTGAACTGCTTCTCCTGTGGGATACAGGCTCAGAGCCCCAAAACAGATCCAAAACAACCCCCAAACCACCCCAAGGCAACCTTGTCCTGCTTCTTCTATGGGACACAGAGTCAGAGCCCCAAAACAGCCCTAAACCAGGACAAAATAACCCAAAACACCCCAAAACCACCTTGTCCTGCTTCTCCATTGGGATACAGGGTAAGAGGCCCAAAACAGCCCCAAAAAAGGCCAAAACCGGGCCAAAACACCCAAAGGAAACCCCAAACCACCCCAAACCCACCTTCTCCTGCTTCTCCTATGGGATACAGGGTCAAAGTCCCAAAAAAGACAAAAACACTCCAAAACTCCCAAAAGAGCCCCAAAACAGGACAAAACCAACCCAAAACACACAAAACCACTCCCAAACCACCTCCGGAAACCACCCCAAACCCACCTTGTCCTGCTTCTCCTATGGGATACAGGGTCAGACGCCAAAACAGACCCAAAACAGGACAAAAACACCTCAAAACTACCTTGTCCTGCTTCTCCTGTGGGACACAGTGTCAGAGCCCCAGAACAGCCCTAGAACAGGACAAAAACAACCCCAAACCGTTCAAAACCACCCCCAAACCACCGTAAAACGACCTCAAAACTACCTTGTCCTGCTTCTCCTGTGGGACACAGTGTCAGAGCCCCAGAACAGCCCTAGAACAGGACAAAAACAACCCCAAACCGTTCAAAACCACCCTCAAACCACCGTAAAACAACCTCAAAACCACCTTGTCCTGCTTCTCCTATGGGTGGCACCCAGTGAGAACCCAAAACAGCCCCAAATCACCCCAACCCCCCCAAAATGGTACCTTCTGGAGGTCGCTGTGGAGCTGCTTTAGCCTGGCCTCCAGCCGCGACACCTTCTGGGGTAGGTCCAAGGTTGAGGGGGGGCTGTGGGGGGGGGAAAAGGGCATTGGGGGGGCACTGGGGTGTCCCCATATTAGGGAGGGATCCCAGACCCACATGTGGGGGTCCCAGCCCCACATACAAGGGGGACATGGGGGGGGGTCTCCATATGGGGGGGGGGCCCTGGACCTGAGGGGGGGGGGCGACCCCCCACGGCCTCTCTGGGGGTGGGGGGGGTCGGGGCTCAGCACTGGTTCCATGAGGAAGAACAGGGACACGGCCCTTTGCACTGGGGGGGTGGCAAGTCAGCACCCCAAAACCAGCCCATATCAGCCTAAAATACCCCCAAAACACCCCAAAACATTCTGAAGCACGCCTACAACACCCCAAACCAGCCCAAAACACCCCCAAACCAGCCCAAAATTTCTGCAAAACAGCCCAAAACAACAGAAAACATCCCAAAACACCCACAAAGCAGTCTCAAACACCCAAAACCACCCCAAAACCACCCCAAAACACCCCTGAAATAGCTCAAAACACCCCAAAACCAGCCCAAACCCCCTTCATAACAGTTTAACACCCCCAAAACACTCTGAAACACCCCCAAACACCCTCAAAACACCAGAAAACACCCCAAAACACCCCTAAAAGAGCCCAAACCACCCAAAGCAGCCCAAAGCACCCTGAAAACCAGGCCAAAAGGAACCACACAGGCGTCATAGAGCAGTCACAGAGGTGTCAGAGTGTCATAGAGGAGTCATAGGGGAGTCATAGAGGGGTCAAATAGGGGTCAATGAATGGTCATAGATGGGCCAGAGAGGAGTCAGGAGTCAGAGATGCCAGGGATGGGGCAGCCACAGCTTCTCTGGGCAAGAGTCTGCGACTCCCTCCCTAGCCTGGATATGAGGAAGATTTTCCTAAGGTGATATGAAACAACAACAAAATAATAATTGAAATGAAATTAAATCTTTTTCCACTTGGAACCATTGTGAGTCCTTAAAAATTATTATTGATCTGAAAAATCCTCTGACATTTCAGGCAAATAACAGGCTCATCATTATTTGAATAATGCTCAGTGCACAGATTAAAAGGGAACAGCACAGCACCTCAGATTGCCTCACAGCTTAGCACAGCACAGCATGGCATGACACAGAACAGCACAGCACAGCACAGCATGGCATGGCACAGAACAGCAGAGCAAAGCAAAGTGCAGCACAGCACAGCATGGCATGGCACAGAACAGCACAGCACAGCAGAGCACAGCTCTGGAGATCCTCCTGCTCTGATATCCCAGTATCTGGAGGTGAACTCACCCCCAGCCCGCAGTGCGGATCATCGGGCCCACGTTCTGGGGAGATGCTGTCTCAGGCAGTCGGCTGTGTCCCCTCTGCCTTGACAAACTGCCACCACAATCCACAAGTGGCCCGTGCCCACTGCGCCCAGAGCCTGGGATGAAAAGCAGAGAATTACAAGGGTGTCCCAGTCACACGGGGAACCCCAAATGTGGGTTTACACAGGGTTCTCACGCCCTTCAAACGCTCACATACCACACATTTGGACAAAGACCAGCGCCCTCACTGCCAATGACCAGTCCTGGGCAAACACTGCCAGGCACTCACGCTACTTCTGCTGCACTCCTGCTCTTGTCTATTGATGCAGATGCCCCTGGAGCCCGTTCTGCAAGAGATACTGATGAATGGTGTGCGGGACAGTGGGAGGGTTTCAAAGACATGCTGGAGGGGCTGGGATTCTGACATTGTTTCTGCCGTGCTGCAATACCTCTTCTCCTTCACAGACAGCTCTAAGATACCCTAAAGGAAAGTCCTAGTTCCAGGCCTGGGCTGAAGCTTCAAGGACAAATCCACTACGTCATCATATTACAGTGCACATAGAAATATATATAGACACATGTATAAATAAAAGACCTATTCATACTTGAAAGACTGGTTGATCTAGGAGTTAGCTGGAAGAGAATTTTCATAACATGCATTGTGGGTCCCACTAAACAGGGTCCCAAATGCCAGTGACAGGGTGAGGAGAGGCAGCAAAAATGCCATCCCAGGGGGATCCCTCTCCTGGGAAGGGGGAGGAAAAAGCAACCCAAAAATGAAACAGCCCGAAGCAAACCCTGATGTTCCCTCCCTCAGCTGGCAGACACACTGCCTTCCTGCAGTGACATTTCTCTGATGAGAGACAGAGTGTCCTGGGTTCAGCAGTAGCAGTCATGTTTTTTCCTTTGTGTTAGCTGGTGCAGTGCTGTGTTTTGACTTCTAGTTTTGAGAACAGCGTTGGTGAAGCCGATGTTTTCGGTTGTTGCTAAGTGATGTTTACCCTGACCAAGGACTCTGTGAGGCTCATGCTCTGCCAGGGAGGAGGGGAAGCTGTGAGGAAGCAGAGACGGGGCGCCTGACCCGGGCTAGCCGGGGAGGTATTCCATACCACAGCACGTCATGCCCGGGGTGGGGGGTAACTGGGAGTTACCCGGAAGGACAGGAGCTTCCGGGTGGAACTCGTTTTCTTGGCCGGTGGTATCGTATTCTCTTCCCTTGTTATTTTCCCTTATCATTGTTTTAGCTGATAGTAGCGGTGGTGATTTGTTGCTGGACTGTTCTTGTCTCAACCCGTAGGAGTTGCACTCTCTCGATCCTCCTCCCCGTTCCTCCGGGAGCGGGGAAGGGGAGAGCCCCGGTGCAGGGAGGGGGGGGGAGACGAACACGGACCTTGATTGTTGTCAGCTTGGCACCACTCACTGGGAGTGAGTGAACAAGTTACCTGACTGGGTTTAAACCACGACAGTTATTTTTGGCGCCCAACGTGGGGCACGAGGGGTTGAGATAAGAACAGATCTGACTGGATTGATAGTCACTCGTCACAATGCTGATTTATTGGCTCTCAAGGTTTTTCCTCTTGATCTCACAGTTTCAGTATACCATATCTTACGTCCATCCGGTATTGGCTGTATTAGTGTTTTTCAAGTGTGGGGCTTGGGCTAAGGTTTTTATCCCATTGTACTTTATGGTAATGACTTGTAATACAATAGAATCATTGATCATGAAACTGATCTGGCTTATGTTCCCAGTGTGGTCACCACCTTTATACTTTGGGAGGTATATGATGGAGGTGCTTAGCAATTACACATCTTTTTTCTCCTTCTCAGGTGCTCAACCTGTGAAGGAGACATCCTTTTACCCTCCTAGTCGTCCCCCCAGACCATTTACATTTGAGAGTTTCGAATTTTTTAAATGGCCTTTTAATGCTCTTGAGACTTGTTTGCTGATGGTGATGGGAATCACCATGCTAACACGCATACAGAGTGTGTTTTGCCCACTACTGATTTCAAGAGTTAAGCAGATTCAGGTTTGGGTCTTGTCTGGGGTCAAACGACGATGTAGGAGGACCGAGAGATTTTCCCAGAGGCTGGACAGCCATGAGTGGCAGGGTGTGTGGGATAGTATGGGCAAGTATCTAGGTCAGTGGGCCCCCCCAGTATTTTGGAATTTCACTACCGAACAACTGCAAAATCCAGAAGAATTAGTAAAACACTTAAATGAGGTGTGTGGTCATTCTGGCCATACCAGAGATGGACAAATCACGGCAACGTGCTGGGGCTTGGCCTATGCTTACAGGGCCTTGTTCAACACTATCCAGCACCTTCAAAAGGAAAAGAATGTCGGCGGATTTGAGGGCAAAGCGACAGTCGCTACTCAAACTTTGGCTGCAATGAACTGCGCAGCTACCCCAGTGGCAAGTACAGCAGCTGCTCAAACTTCAACTGCAACAGACAGCGCGGTTACCCCAGCTCCAAGCACGGTAGCTACACCACCCCCAGCAACAAGTACAGTCGCTACTCAAACCACAGTGATAATCACTGCAGCCAAACCAGAGGACCAATTCGTACCAATATCGGTTGCCCCTGTACGCAAGAGAACAAGCAAAAAGGAGGCAAAAAGGGTGAAGCGAGATGAAGAACCAATGAATTCACCACCCGGTCCAGAATCTGATCAGGAGTCATCCTCACATGACGAAGAAGAAGAAGAAGAGGTAACTTCTCGACCTCGGACCTCAACCGAGCTGCGGAATATGCGAAAAGATTTTACCCGTCAACCAGGGGAGCACATCATCACCTGGTTACTCCGATGCTGGGACAATGGGGCCGATGGTCACGAACTAGAAGGTACAGAAGCCAAGCAGCTGGGATCACTTGCTAGAGAAGGGGGAATTGACAAAGCAATTGCAAGAGAGAAAAAGTCCCTCAGCCTTTGGAGGAGGCTCTTGGCAGCTGTGAAAGAAAGGTTTCCGTACAAGGACGATGTTACGAGTCGTTCGGCCAAGTGGACTACTATAGACAAAGGCATCCAGTCTCTGAGGGAATCGGCCATCGTAGAGATGATCTATCACATCAAGCCGAATAACGGGGATACACCTATAGATCCAGATGAAGTTGAATGTACACGACCCATGTGGCGAAAACTTACACGGAATGCACCGTCATCATATGCCCATTCATTGGCAACAGTGACCTGGAATGACATAGTACCACTAACAGTGGATGAAATGGTTCATAAACTCCGAGAGTTCGAAGACAATCTCACTCCTTCCATCATCTCAGCTGTGAAAAAACTGTCCCAGGACCTCGACAAATTGAGGGACGATGTATCTGATTTATCCAGCTCCTCACGTGTACCAACACGCGTCTCAGCTATTAACAAAAGACGTCCTATTGTTCAAGAGAGGAGATACAGAAGGTATACGCCACGGGGTACCCTATGGTTTTACCTGCTGGATCACGGAGAAGACATGACAAAGTGGGATGGAAAACCTACTTCAGCTTTGGAGGAACGGGTGAGTGAACTGAAGAGGGGAGCAAGGGCCAAGACTGATCGTCCCATGAGAGCTACGGCTTCAGTTTCTGGTGAGCAGTTTCCCAGATGGAGTGGAAGAGCTGATTTTACTCCAGCTCCTGTGATAACGAAGAATAATCCCTTTCAACACGACTTAAGTGTCCAATGCTGTGACGACCATTAGAGGGGCCCTGCCTCCAGCCAGGTGGAGGTAGGGGACAATCGGATTTACTGGACTGTGTGGATCAGATGGCCTGGCACATCAGTCCCACAGAAGTATAAGGCTCTAGTAGATACCGGTGCACAGTGTACCCTGATGCCATCAAGCTGTCAAGGGGTGGAACCCATCTATATTTCTGGAGTAACAGGAGGATCCCAAGAGTTGACTGTGCTGGAGGCTGAAATCAGCCTGACTGGGAGGGAGTGGCAAAAGCACCCTATTGTGACTGGTCCAGAGGCTCCATGCATCCTCGGCATAGACTACCTCAAGAGAGGGTACTTCAAAGACCCAAAAGGGTACCGGTGGGCTTTTGGTATTGCTGCTTTGGAGACTGAGGAAATTGAGCAGCTGTCCACCTTGCCTGGTCTCTCAGAAGATCCCTCTGCTGTGGGGTTGCTGAAAGTTGAAGAACAACAAGTGCCAATTGCGACCACAACAGTGCACCGGCGGCAATATCGCACCAACCGAGACTCCCTGATTCCCATCCATCAGCTGATCCGTAGACTGGAGAGTCAGGGGGTGATCAGCAGGACCCGCTCACCCTTCAATAGCCCCATATGGCCAGTGCGAAAGTCTAATGGAGAATGGAGACTAACAGTAGACTATCGTGGCCTGAATGAAGTCACACCACCATTGAGTGCTGCCGTACCGGACATGCTAGAACTTCAGTATGAACTAGAGTCAAAAGCAGCCAAGTGGTATGCCACGATTGATATTGCCAATGCATTTTTCTCCATTCCTTTGGCAGCAGAGTGCAGGCCACAGTTTGCTTTTACTTGGAGGGGTGTCCAGTTCACTTGGAACCGACTGCCCCAGGGGTGGAAACACAGCCCTACCATTTGCCATGGACTGATCCAGACTGCACTGGAACAGGGGCAAGCTCCAGAACACCTGCAATACATTGATGACATTATTGTGTGGGGCGATACAGCGGAAGAAGTCTTTGAGAAAGGGAGGAAAATAATCCAAATCCTGCTGAAAGCCGGTTTTGCCATAAAACGGAGTAAGGTCAAGGGACCTGCACAGGAGATACAATTTTTGGGAATAAAATGGCAAGATGGACGTAGACAGATCCCCACAGATGTGATCAACAAGATAACAGCAATGTCTCCACCAACTAATAAGAAAGAAACGCAAGCTTTCTTGGGTGCAGTGGGGTTCTGGAGAATGCACATCCCAAATTACAGTTCGATTGTAAGCCCTCTCTATCATGTGACCCGGAAGAAGAATGATTTTAAATGGGGCCCTGAGCAGCAACAAGCCTTTGAGCAAATTAAACGCGAGATAGTTCATGCAGTAGCCCTTGGACCAGTCCGAACCGGACCAGATGTAAAAAATGTGCTGTACACTGCAGCTGGGGAGAACGGTCCTACCTGGAGCCTCTGGCAGAAAGCTCCAGGGGAGACTCGAGGTCGACCCCTCGGCTTTTGGAGTCGGGGATACAAAGGATCTGAGGCCAGCTATACCCCAACTGAGAAAGAGATACTGGCAGCCTATGAAGGGGTTCGAGCTGCTTCGGAAGTGATTGGCACTGAAGCACAGCTCCTCCTGGCACCCCGGCTGCCCGTGCTGGGCTGGATGTTCAAAGGCAGGGTCTCCTCTACACATCATGCAACTGATGCTACATGGAGTAAATGGGCTGCACTAATTACACAACGAACTCGAATAGGAAATCCCAGTCGTCCAGGCATTCTAGAAGTCATCATGGACTGGCCGGAGGGCAAAGATTTCGGAATGTCACCAGAGGAGGAGGTGGTGCGTGCTGAAGAGGCCCCACCATATAATAAACTGTCAGAAAGTGAAAAGCAGTATGCCTTGTTTACTGATGGCTCTTGCCGTATTGTGGGAAAGCATCGGAGATGGAAGGCAGCTGTATGGAGTCCTGGACGACAAGTTGCAGAAACTGCTGAAGGAGAGGGTGAATCGAGTCAATTTGCCGAGGTGAAAGCCATCCAGCTGGCCCTGGACATTGCTGAACGAGAAAAGTGGCCAGTACTTTATCTCTATACTGACTCATGGATGGTGGCAAATGCCCTGTGGGGGTGGTTGAAGCAATGGAAGCAGAGCAACTGGCAACGCAGAGGTAAACCCATCTGGGCTGCTGCACTGTGGAAAGATATTGCTGCCCGGGTGCAGAACCTGGTGGTGAAGGTACGTCATGTAGATGCCCATGTACCCAAGAGTCGGGCCACTGAGGAACACCAGAACAACCAACAAGTGGATAAAGCGGCTAAGATTGAAGTGGCTCAGATGGACTTAGATTGGCAACATAAAGGTGAATTATTTTTGGCCCGGTGGGCCCATGACACTTCAGGCCATCAGGGCAGAGATGCAACATATAGATGGGCCCGTGACCGAGGGGTGGACTTAACAATGGACACTATTGCCCAGGTTATTCATGAGTGTGAAACATGTGCTGCAATTAAACAAGCCAAGCGGTTAAAGCCTCTTTGGTATGGAGGACGATGGTTGAAGTATAAATATGGGGAGGCCTGGCAGATTGACTATATCACACTGCCACCAACCCGCCAAGGCAAGCGCCATGTGCTTACCATGGTGGAAGCAACCACCGGGTGGCTGGAAACATACGCTGTGCCCCATGCCACTGCCCGGAACACCATCCTGGGCCTTGAGAAACAGATTTTGTGGCGACACGGCACCCCAGAGAGAATTGAGTCAGACAATGGGACTCATTTCCGGAATAACCTTATAGATATTTGGGCCAAAGAGCATGGCATTGAGTGGGTATATCACATCCCCTACCATGCACCAGCCTCTGGGAAAATCGAACGGTACAATGGGCTGTTAAAAACTACACTGAGAGCGATGGGTGGGGGAACTTTCAAGCATTGGGATACACATTTACCAAAGGCCACCTGGTTGGTCAACACCAGAGGATCTGCCAACAGGTCTGGCCCAGCCCAGTCAGAACTTTTACATATTGTAGAGGGGGACAGAGTTCCCGTGGTGCATATGAAGAATTTGCTGGGGAAGACAGTCTGGGTTATTCCTGCTTCAGGTAAAGGCAAACCCACTCGTGGGATTGCTTTTGCTCAGGGACCTGGATATACTTGGTGGGTAATGCGGGAAGATGGGGAAGTCCGATGTATACCTCAAGGGGATTTGATTTTAGGGGAAAACAGCCAGTGAACTCAATTGTATGCTGTTGCCTGCTGTGTAATGCTTTTATAGCCCATCAACTAGATGTCTCCAGGTCACCAGCGACTGGCCCTGACTTCCCTCCAGCCATCATCCCAACAGAGAATGAACTTGGAACATCATGGACCGAATGGACTCGGCAGCATTATAGGGATTGGTCCATGCACTAAGAAAATGATTTTTTTTTCCTCTTGGTCTGTATGTATATGGATGTATATATGTGGGAGAGCGATGGTGTATTGAAAATGTGGGATCTGAGCACGACGTGAATGGTATGGAATAAGGGGTGGATAATGTCCTGGGTTCAGCAGTAGCAGTCATGTTTTTTCCTTTGTGTTAGCTGGTGCAGTGCTGTGTTTTGACTTCTAGTTTTGAGAACAGCGTTGGTGAAGCCGATGTTTTCGGTTGTTGCTAAGTGATGTTTACCCTGACCAAGGACTCTGTGAGGCTCATGCTCTGCCAGGGAGGAGGGGAAGCTGTGAGGAAGCAGAGACGGGGCGCCTGACCCGGGCTAGCCGGGGAGGTATTCCATACCACAGCACGTCATGCCCGGGGTGGGGGGTAACTGGGAGTTACCCGGAAGGACAGGAGCTTCCGGGTGGAACTCGTTTTCTTGGCCGGTGGTATCGTATTCTCTTCCCTTGTTATTTTCCCTTATCATTGTTTTAGCTGATAGTAGCGGTGGTGATTTGTTGCTGGACTGTTCTTGTCTCAACCCGTAGGAGTTGCACTCTCTCGATCCTCCTCCCCGTTCCTCCGGGAGCGGGGAAGGGGAGAGCCCCGGTGCAGGGAGGGGGGGGGAGACGAACACGGACCTTGATTGTTGTCAGCTTGGCACCACTCACTGGGAGTGAGTGAACAAGTTACCTGACTGGGTTTAAACCACGACACAGAGTTAAGGCAAAAAATCAAATTTTCTCAGCATCACAGAATCATTTCATTTGAAAAGACGCTTGAGAACATCGAGTCCAGCCATTAACCTGTCCCTAACAACCTGACAATATCAACATCTCTGTGGGGTACCCTGTCTGGATGGTCACCAACAGCAACTTTAAGTCCAATTTTACAGCTTACCGTAATTTCACTCATTACCATTCTATTCTGTTTGTTGTTAAACATTCAGCTCTATGGTAGAGCATGGAAATCAGCTGGACAAGTTACGGTATTGCAGAAACCTCTTGGCATAAATCATGGGACTTAAACACCTGGAACAAACTCTTAACCACTGAGTAAACCAACCCAACTTTTCCCTCAGTTTATAACTGGAATTCAGCACTACTCTGTTTGGAGGCACAGAGGCAAGAGGTGACCACACCACTCTGTGAGAAGGACGGACTGAGGGGGACCCTTGCTGCTGTTTCTCCCAGAACACAGGTGAGGAGAGAATGAAATATTATCTTTAATAACACAAATACATTCCAGTTACCATGGAAAATACGGAACAAGATGCTAGAGCCCTACAGGTTTTACAAGGAAGAGCAACAATGAACTAAAAATTCCCTCCTGTGCTCTTTCCTTTCCCACCCATAGATAGTTTCTTCAGTAACTTTCAAGTGCACATGACACAGAAGAGATCTGTGTGTCTGCTGCACGTGAAGGTGAAAAGTTCCTTTTGGTGTTAGAGCTGTAAAGTCAGATTTATCTCCAAAGCAACTCAATCATGTACCAAGGAAAGAGTCAGGGTATTTTCAGCTCTGTCTTGAACACTGCCAGCCATGGGGCAGTCACAGCTTCTCTGGGCACCCTGTGCCACTGTCCCACCACCCTCACAGGGAACAACTTCTAAGATCTCATCTCAATCTCCCCTCTCTGTCACGTTAAAATCGTTCCCCCTTGGCCCATCCCCACAGGCCCTTGCTCTCCCCACAAGAAATGAGGGCAGATCCCAGGATCATCCCTGGGAAGCCGCAGCGCTCCGCTGCCGGCTCAGCCAGCCCAACTCACACACCGAGTCCAAAGCAGCCACCCTGGGGAAGTCTCTTGAGGTGTTCTGGCAACTCCTACAGCACCCCAAGATCGCCATCGCCACCCACCTCGTTCCACGCTCCTGTGTCCACAGGCGTCACCGGCTCCGAGACACCAAGACGGGAACCACCAGAGGAGCTGCTCTTGCCTCCTCCACCGGCAGCTTGTGTTCCGTGGGGCAGCTGTCGTCTCCCGGTGCCTCTGCTGGAGGGTTCCTTGGGGTTCTGTGACCTCACACACCTGAACACGGGGAGTTCCAGAATCAGCCACCCCTGTGGTCTCCATGTCCCCAAGGTCATTGTGATGCACGAGCTCTGACTGGGTCCATGGGGTGCTCTGGAGGTGCTGCAGGCATTCTCTGGGATTCTCTAGGGGTATCCCCAGGATGCCCTGGGAGTGCACAGAGACACAGGGCCGTGGAGCAAGCTGCTCTAGTGGAAGGTGTCCCTGCCCGTGCCTTTGGGGGCTGGAGCTGGGTGAGCTTTAAGGTCCCTTCCAGCCCAGCCCAGCCCATTCTGGGATTCCATGATTCTCTGCTGTGCCAATGTTGGTCTGTCTACACTTGTTGTAGGTGGCCATGACGCCCTGTTCCATGGCCCAGGTTGAGCTGTGACCCCTCGCATGCTCCACCTCCGGACCAAAGGCACTGAGGAAGAGCAGCCTGTGAGGGACCTCCCCGAGCCGGCTGGGCAGAGGCTGGTCCCCCCGCAGCGACTCCCGGAGCACCCCTGGGTACCCAGCGGCCATGGGCACGATGCTGCCGCCATCCCAAAGCCGTGGCGGTCGCTGTGGATTTGCCCATTGTGACGGGGCCCCCACGGTGAGCATGGGCTCTTTAAGGAGGGAGAGCCCTCCCCTCCCTCGGGAGGCTGCATCTCCCGGGGCTGCCCTGCGCATCCAGGTCCGTGTTCTTTGGCTTTGCAATCCTGTTTTAGTGTTGGCCTCAAACACATTGTGGGTGCGTGCGTGGGTTTTGGGGGGTTCCTGTAGAAACGGCTTCATGTAACCAAAAACGGGGGTGGGGTGGGCGGGGAAGGTTCGGGGAGGTCATTAAGTGCCTGTTGATGAACTGTCTGTGGGGAAGGGGGAGGATGGGCCTCACCTCCCCCCCAGCACCCCAAAACGGGGGGGGTGGATGTGGGGGAGGGTGCCCAAGGGACAGAACCTCCCATCCCCCACCCGGGGGTGTCGGGGGGTGGCACCTTCCCCCCTCTTTATACCCGGGATGGCAGAGGGGAGGATAAAGGGGGGATGTGGGGGGGTGTCTATCCGAAGCCTCACTGACACCGATGTAAATAGCGCGGGAAGGGGGGGGGGGGGGGGAGGGGAGAGGGGAGGGGTCACCTTAAGAATGTATAAAAAGGAAACTTAACCAATAAATAAAGATTTCACAGGAAATCGAGGCCCCCTCTCCCCCCCCCGTGTTTCGGCCTTTCCCCATCCCTGTTCCGCGATGCTCTCCGCACTTCCGGGTTGGATGCCTCCGTTGCCTAGCAACGGGGTCTTCACGTACCGCTTCCCACGCATTACACTTACACTTACTTACACTTACTTACACTTACTTACACACACACACACACACACACACACACACACACACACACACACACACACACACACACACACACACACACACATATACACACACCCGGCCTCGTTCTGGCGAGCGTTGCCCAGGCAACAGCCAATCAGCTCTGAGCTCTCCCCAACTCGTGTCCCCGTTTAACCCCGTCCCAGCTGCCCCCCATGGGGCTGAATATGGGGCCTTTCCTCACCCCTCCCCCCCATTTGTCCCCTCTTCCCCTCCCCCACCGCATACCCAGTTTCAGCCCTCTCTCCCTTAAGCCCCGCCCCCTCCCTCCCCCTCTTTGCTCACCTGGGCCTGCAGGGGGCGCAGCTGCGCCTGGAGCTTCCCATTGGATGCGCCCAGAGCCCGGAGCTGGATCCAGCGACGGGACTGGAAGGGATGGAGGGGGGGGACACAAGGAAATGAGGGACCCCAAAGCCATGGGAGGGACCCAAATACCCCCCAAGACCCCCAAACACCTTAAATATCGCCCCATATTTCCCTCGCAAGCTCTCCCTTAACACCAAACCCATTCTCAACCCCCAGATCCCCCTCCCAGCACCCTCAAAATTCCCCCTAAAGCCCCAAACTCCCCCATGTCATCCCCTATAGACCCAAAATCCCCCTCCAGGACCCCCAAATATCCCTCATCCCTCCCCAAAAGCGGCGCTGGGACCCTTTAGGGACCTCAACCCCTCCCCATAACCATCAAATTCCACTTCCCAGACCCCCCCCCCAAGCCCATCAGCACCCCCCCAAATCCCCATATTCCCCCGTTGGCACCCACCAGCCGCTGCTTCCCCTCCTGCAGCTGCCTCCTCAGTGGCCCCAGGGCAGTTTCTGGGGAGTCCATGGGGCTGCCCCGTAGCTCTGGGCCCTGCTGGATCTGGGCCCCCCGAGCCCCTGAGAGCCCCGTGGTCTCCAGCATCAACCTGGTGGCAAGGGGGGCCCCAAAGCCAAACGTTGAGGGGAGTTTGGGGGGCCCAAAGGGGTCCAGATCCCATTTTGGGGACCCCAAAACGGCTGCAGGGACCATGGAGGGGTTGGGGGCACCCCAAAAGGTCTCAGCACTGGGTTTCGGGAGAATCTGGGGGGCTTTAAGGACCCCTATGAGCTCAGCACCCACTTCAGAAGGAAACCCAGAGGGGTTTAAAGTATAGAGGGGGTCCCTAAAGGGTTCTGGTGTTCAGGAGTGGGGAGGAAAAGATCATGGGGGAGGGCCCAGGGGCAGTTTTGGGTTGCAGGGGGGGAAACCGGGCTGCAGGATGCATTCGGGGGGGTCCTTGAGAGGGTTTTGGGTGCATGGGGGAATCCATAGGGTGCTTTTGGGGTGCAGGGGGTTGTTTTGGGCTGCAGTAGGGGTAGATTTGGGGTGCAGGGGGGTGATTTTGGGGTGCCATGGGGCTTCTGGGATGCATGGGGGTGGTTTTAGGGTGCAGGGGTTGTGTTTTTGTGTGCAGGGGGCATGGTTTTGGGGTGCAGGGGGGGCGTTCTGGGGTGCAGGGGGTTGTTTTGAGGTGCAGGGGGGATGGTTTTGGAGTGCAGAGGGGTGTTTTGGTCCCTGTGGGACCTCCGAAAACCCCACAGAGGCCCCCCCAAAACCCTCCAACGCTCCCCACCCCGCCCCCCAAACCTGAATCTCCTTGAGGTGCTGGTACCTGAGCCCCGAGTTAAGGAGGAAACCTGGGGGGGGGGGGGTTGAAGGAGGAGTTGGGGGGATCGGGGAGGATCATGGGAGGGAATTGGGGGTTCCTGGGGATCCCAATGGGATTGGGGGGGGTCCTAAAGGAATTTGGGCTCCTGTGCATGGATCTGGGAGAAGAAAAGGGGTTGGGGGGGGAGGTCTCAAGGGGGAATTGGGGGGTGCTGGGGGGTTGCTGGCATCCTAATGGAACTTTGAGGGGTCCTAACAGGCAAAGCGGTTTGAGGGGGTCCTGAGGGGTTTTGGAGGCTCCCCAATGAGCTTGGGTGTCCCCCCCCACTTTGGGATGCAGGGGATACCACAGCAGGTTCCCTTTGATCTTCACATTCCTATAGGAACACCCCCCCCCCCCCCCCCCGCCATGTATTTTAGGGACCAATCCGAGGTTTGGGGTCCCTCCAGATGTTGCAGCTCCTCCCCCCCAGATGTTGGGGTGCCCCCCTCACCGCGGGTGCCGCACGTGGCCCATGATGTACTCCCGGATGGGGCCACAGGGCCCCGTGCACAGCCTGGAGGTGGGGGGGAGACAAAGAGAGGGGGTCAGGAGCACCCCAACCCCCCCAGGACCCCAAAAGCCCCCACTGGGGCGTCCCGCGGGCTCCAACCTGCGCAGGTCGGGATCGGAGGGGAGCTCCAGCTCCGCTATGATGGGCGAAATTGGTGGGAACTGGACGGGACCAAACTGGGGCGGGGGCGGGGGCCGGGGGGGGGGAGGAGGGGAGGGGCCCGGGCCTGATCCTGGCCCCTGCGCCCCCCCGCAGCCTCCTCCCCCTCCCCCGTACCCCTCACGTGGTCATCACCCAGCACCGTCTCCTGCCCCACCCCCGCGGGCTCTTCGCCCTCCAGGTCACCTCGGGTCACGTGGGGCGGGACCTCGGCACCCCCCGCACTATAGGGGTGCCCCGTAACTTTGAGGGGGGCACAGAGGGGGTGCCCCATAACTTGGGCGGCTCCATAGGGGGGACCCAGACCCCGCCCCATAACTTGGGGGGCTCCACAGGTGGGGAGCCCCCTAACTTGGGGGAAAGCACAAAGGGGGACCCTCAGACCCCACCCCATAACTTGGGGGCACAAAGGGGGGCTCCATAGTGGGGACCCAGACCCCGCCCCATAGCTTGGGGGGCACGAAGGGGGCGCCTCATAACATGGGGGGGGCACAAAGGGGGACCCCCAGAGCCCGCCCCATACCTTAGGGGGCACAAAGAGGGGCTCCATAGCGGGGAACCAGACCCCGCTTCATAATTTGGGGGGGACAAAGGGGCACCCCATAACCTGGGGGGCTCCATAGAGAACTTCCAGAGCCTGCCCCATACCTTGGGAGCCACAAAGGGGGCGCCCCATAACTTGGGGGAGGGCACAAACGGGGATCCCCAGACCCCGCCCCATGACTTGGGGGGCACAAAGGGGGTGCTCCATAACTTGGGGGTCCCAGTGCCCGCCCCCCAACACCCCATAGCGCGGGTCCTGGCCGCCCGCTTGGGGGCGCTGTTGCACGGGGCTCCGGTGCTGCTACGGGAGAGGCGCCGCTCGGTGCTGGGGGCGCTGCTCCGTGGGGAGGGGCACCGGGGCTTCCCCCCCCCGGCTCTCGCCGCTGCTCCGGGGGCACCTGGGCTCGAACCCGGGAGCTCGGGACCCGAACCCGGGAGCTCGGGGCTCGAACCCGGGGGCCCTGGAGCCTCAATGGGAGCCGCAACCGGATGTGCGGCAGGACCGGGGCATCCCCAGCCCCATCTTTGGATCCAGTGCGGAGCAGTGGGAAGTGAGTTGGGAATGGGGGTAACGGGTGGCAGTGGGGGTAATGGGGGGTAATGGGTAATACGGTAACAGGGGCAATAGGGGTAATGGGGGGCATTGGGGGTAATGGGCAATGGGGTTAATGGGGGCCAAAGGGGGTAATGGGGGCCAATAGGGTCAATGGAGACAATGAGGGGCAATGGTGGGCAATGGTTTCTCTCTCCCCCACCCCAGAGCCCCCCCTCCTGGAGCCCAGTTCTGCTCTTCCAGCCCCATGGAATTCCGTGTCCACGCTCCCCCCTACAACCGGATCTGGACGTGGATCTGTGTCCATGTGTGGGGCATCTGGATCCAGATCCAGATCCTATAGGATCTGCTCCCAAGCACCAGGAGCTGTGATGCCAATGGGATCCCGTGCTCCCAGATCATCCAAGGCTCTGGAATGAGGCAGAGCTGCAGCACGAGCCGCTGCTTCGGGATGATTCCATGCTCCCAGAGAGCCTGGTGCGGCTCTGGCACGATCCAGTCCTCCGGGGTGATCCAGGGATCTGGGATGATCCAATGCTCCGGAATGATCCAGGGATCCGGAATGATCCAGGGATCCAGAATGATTCATAGCTCTGGAATGATCCATCGCTCCAGAATGATCCCAGCATGATCCGGTTCGGCTCCATCAGGATCCATTTGTGTTCCAACAGGATCCAGTGTTCTGGCATAATCCACAGCTCCGGAATGACCCAGTTTGGTCCCGTTCCAATCCCACTCGGCTCCATTCAGACCCAGTTCAGTCCCATTCCGATCCCGTTCGGCTCCATTTGGACCCAATTCGGCTCCATACCGATCCGGTTCAGTCCCATCCCAATCCTATTCAGCTCCATCCCGATCCCATTCGGTCCCATCCCGATCCAGTTCTGCTCCTTTTGGACCCAGTTCAGCCACATCCCAATCCCATTCGGCTCCATTCAGATCCAATTCGGTCACATCCCAATCCCATTCATCCCTATCCTGATCCCATTCGGCTCCATTTGAACCCAGTTCGGTCCCATTCCAATCCCATTCGTCTCCATCCCAGTATGATTCATCCCTATCGCAACCCAATTCAGCTCCATCCCGATCCCATTCGGCCCCATCCGGGCCTGGTCCAGCTCCATCCAGACCCAACCCAGCTCCATCTGGGCTCAACATGGCTCCATCCGGCCCCATCCACGCCCCATCCGGATCCGATCCAGCTCCATCCAGACCTAATCTGGCTCCATCTGGATCCAATCTGGTTCCATCCGGACCCATCCCAGCTCCACAGCTGCTGCCCCTCTCTGGCGCCTTGGGGCTGCTGTGGGCACTGGGGCTGAGAGCCCCCCCCATAAAAGGCTCCTTTGCGTCAACATCATTTTGGAGTGAAAACAGCACTTTTAGGGTCATTTTACTGGGTTATAATGGGGTATAATGGCGGTATAATAGGGTATAATGGGTTGTAATGGGGTTATAATTGGGTATAATGTTATAATGGGGTTACAATGGGGTAAAATGGGCTACAATGGGGTATAATGGGGTTATAATAGGGTATAATGGGGTATAATGGCGGTATAATAAAGTATAATAGATTATAATGTGTTGCAATAAGGTTATAATTGGGTATAATGTGTTATAATGGGGTATAATGGGTTATAATGGGGTTATTATGGGGTATAATAGGGTATATTGGGGAATAATGGGGTTATAATGGATTATAATGTGGTTATAATGGGGTGTAATGGGGTATACTGGGGTTATCTCTTTCACGGACACACCCCTGTCATGGGGGAAGAGCCTGCATGCCCCAGTGAGGTTGGGAGCTACGCTGGTGGTGGCTCATGCCTCCCGTAGGGTCTCCCATTCCAGACTGGTCTCAACTGAAGGGGCAGACAAAGTGTGTCCACGGGCAGGATGGGCTCACCAGCCTTGGGCAAACACCCTAGGAGAAGGACAGCTCTAACTTCAAACCCCGGCAGACGGAGCTCATTGGGCCCTGTAAGGCCATCCATCTCAGAAAAGGACACTCTAACCAAGCCTGCGACCGGAGGACTTTGCTGTCACCGTCCAAGCTCGCTAGGCCCTGGCAGACAAACATCAGGCGTAAAGGACGGGGCCAGTTCTGCGCATGCTGTGCCTCACCTAAAAAACCCCACTGCTCCTTGGCCTTTTTAGTCATCAGCACGCTTGTAGTAAGTGTGGGTAAAGCCCCTCCCAAATCAAGTCAAGCCATCATCGTAATAGTTGCTAACAAAGCCTAACGTCCTTGAAGTTAATCATTTACAACCCCATACATCAATCAACCCCAGTCACAAATCAAACCCATCCTTCAATCAACTCCACCTTTAATCAACCCCATCCCTGAATCAACCCCATCCTTCAATTAACCCCAATCTTCAATCAACCCCAGTGGCCAATCAACCCCATCCTTCAATCAACCCCATTATTCAATCAGCCCCATCCTTCAATCAACCCCATTCTTCAGTCAACCCCATCCTTCAATCAACCCCACCCTTCAATCAACCTCATTCTTCAATCAACTCCATCCTTCAATCAACCCCAGTCGCAAATCAACACCATTGTTCAATCAAAACGTCTTCAATCAACCCCATCCTTCAATCAACCACCATCACCAATCAACCCCATTCTTCGATCAACCATATCCTTCAATCAATCCCATCATTCAATCAATCATAGAATCAGAGAATAATTAGGGTTGGAAAGGACATTAAGATCATCCAGTTCCAAACCCCCTGCTGTGGGCAGGGACACCTCACACTAAACCATATCACCCAAGGCCTTGTCCAACCTGGTCTTGAACACTGCCAGGGATGGAGCATTCACAACCTCCCTGGGCAACCCATTCCAGTGCCTCACCACCCTCACAGGAAAGAATTTCCTCCTTAGATCCAATCTAAACTTCCCCTGTTTAAGTTTTAACCCGTTACCCCTTGTCCTGTCACTACTGTCCCCAATGAAGAGTCCCTCTCCAGCATCTCCATAGGCCCCCTTCAGATACTGGAAGGCTGCTATGAGGTCTCCACGCAGCCTTCTCTTCTCACCCTGTCTTCATACGGGAGGTGCTCCAGTCCCTGATCATCCTCGTGGCCTCCTCTGGACTTGTTCCAACAGTTCCATGTCCTTTTCATGTTGAGGACACCAGAACTGCACACAATGCTCCAGGTGAGGTCTCACAAGAGCAGAGTAGAGGGGCAGGATCACCTCCTTCGACCTGCTGGTCACGCTCCTTTCGGTGCAGCCCAGGATACGGTTGGCTTTCTAAGCTGCAAGCGCACACTGCTGGCTTATGTTCATTTTCTCATCAAATATTAATAATGGGGTTCTATGGGGCTATAATGGGGCTCTATGGGGGAATAATGGGGCTATAATGACGCAATAATGGGGCTCTATGAGGCTATAATGGGGTTCTATGAGGCAATAATGGGGCTCTATGTGACTATAATGGGGTTTATGTGGCAATAATGGGGCTCTATGGGGGTATAATGGGGCTCTATAAGGCAATAATGGGGCTCTAAGAGGCTATAATGGGGCTCTAAGGCAATAATGAGGTTCTATGGGGCTATAATAGGGCTGTAAGACGCAAAAATGGGGCACTATGACGCAATAATGGGGCTCAATGAGGATATAATGGGGTCTATGAGGCAACAGTGGGGCTCTATGAAGCTATAATGGGGCTCTATGAGGCAATAATGGGACTCTATGAGGCAATAATGAGGTTCTATGAGGCTATAATAGGCTGTATGATGCAATAATGGGGCTCTATGAGGCAATAATGGATCTCTATGAGGCAATAATGGGGCTCTATAAAGTAATGATGGGACTCTATGACGCAATAACGGGGCTCTAAGAGGCAATAATGGGGCTCTGTGACGCAATAATGGGGCTATATGAGGCAATAATGGGGCTCTGTGAGGCAATAATGGGTCTCTATGAGGCAATAAGGGGGCTCTATGGGGTTATAATGGGGCACTCTGACGCAATAATATGGCTCTATTATGCAATAATGGGGCTCTATGAGGCAATAATGGGGAACTATGACGCAATAATGGGGCTCTATGAGGCAATAATGGGGCTGTATGTCACAATAATGGGGCTCTATGGGGTTATAGTGGGGCTCTATGAGGCAACAATGGGGCTCTATGACACAATAATGGGGCTCTATGACGCAATAATAGGGCTCTATGGGGTTATAATGGGGCAGTATAATGCAATAATGGGGCTCTGTGATGCAATAATGGGGCTCTGTGACGCAATAATGGGGCTCTCTGAGGCAATAATGGGGCTCTATGAGGCAATAATGGGGCACTATGATGCGATAATGGGGCTCTATGATGCAATAATGGGGTTCTATGAGGCAATAATAGGGTCTATGAGGCTATAATGGGGCTCTATGGGGCAATAATGGGGCACTATGAGGCACTAATGGGGTCTATTAAGCAATAAAAGTGTTCGATCGGGTTATAATGGGGCTCTATGATGCAATAATGGCGTTCTATGGCGGTATAATGGGGCTCTATGGGGCTATAATGGGGCTCTATGAGGCTATAATGGGTTTTTTGAGTCAATAATTGGGCTCTATGAGGCAATAATGGGGTTCTGTGGTGCTAGAATGGGTTGTATGATGCTACAATGGGGTTCTATGGGGATATAATGGGGCTCTATGGAGGTATAATTGGGCACTATGAGGCAATAATGGGGCTCTAATTATAGGCAGTAATTATAGAATCATAGAATAATTATGGTTGGAAAGGACCTTAAGATCATCCCGTTCCAACCCCCCGTGCCATGGGCAGGGACACCTCACACTAAACCATGGCACCAAGGCCTTGTTCAGCCTGGTCTTGAACACTGTCAGGGATGGAGCATTCACAACCTCCCTGGGCAACCCATTCCAGTGCCTCACCACCCTCACAGGAAAGAATTTCCTCCTTAGATCCAATCTAAACTTCCCCTGTTTCAGTTTTAACACGTTACCCCTTGTCCTGTCACTACAGTCCCTAATGAAGAGTCCCTCCCCAGCATCCCTATAGGCTCCCTTCAGATACTGGAAGGCTGCTATGAGGTCTCCACGCATCCTTCTCTTCTCTGCTTCTGCAGAAAACCCAGAGAACTAAATGGTACTGGTATGGGTAATCAAAGCTAGGAAGTAAGATCCCGAAACATCAGCATTACAGTGCAGATGCCCTGGTAACAGTTTCCCAAATGAACTTACCCAAGTGCCCAGTGCCAGCAGAGAGCATGCCGGGTACTGCGGCTCACGGTAGCCGGCCCGTTCGGTGCGCATGGCCACGCACAGCACAGTCAGGATGCTCCTCTTCACACACAGCTCTGCAAACGCACCGCAGTCCTGACCTCCAGCGCTGCTTATTGTGGTTTGGAATGTTTCTGAACAGCTACTGCCAGAATTGTCAAAATGAATGAAATTAAAAACTGACCTACAGTGAAAACCACGCTCGGTTTTTTATTTATGACTCAAAATAAGAATATACCTTCCTACTTTTAAAGTCTGTCAAATAAGGAAAGTTTAAAATTATTCACAATAATTCACAATCAGTGATGAAGTTTAAAGTCAGCCACGTGTCTCCACTTCGTGTCAATGCGTCTGAGGAAAATCTCTCGGTCGTCTTTGGTATTCGAAGAGTTAGAAGCACATTGTAACAAACAAACAAGGACCCATGCAGAGATATCAATGGGTGGTATTGCCACAAGGCATGAAAAATTCACCAACAATATTTCAAGGTTATGTTGATGTAGCACTGCGTCCATTTTGGGAAAGACACCCCCAATTATTAGTGTATCGTTATATGGATGATATACTGGTGGCTGGGAAAGTAACCTAGAAGCTGTTAAACAAGAATTGTGTTCAGTGTTGCAACAACATAAATTGCAAATTACCCCTGAAAAGGTTCAGGATACCACATCATGGAAATATTTGGGTTGGAAAATCTTAGATCATACCATTGAACCTCAGAAAGTTAGCCATCAAGGTCAATATCCGTACACTTAACAATGTGCAAGTCTTGTTAGGGAATATCAATTGGATTCAAACCTTATTGGGAATTGACAGCAAAACTTTAGAACCATTGTTTGAATTGTTGAAGGGTGACACAGACTTCAATGCACCCAGACAATTAACACCAGCAGCAAAACGAGCAATAGCAATGGCAGAAGCTGCATTAAGTGAGAGACAGGCACATCGTGTGATGAATGGAGTTCCTATTGAGTTTTTGGTTGTCAGTAATGATTTCCAGCCAGTACGATTAATCATGCAATGGGTTGAATCTGATAAGGAGAAATTGAAAATTCTCGAGTGCCAATTTTTGTCACATCAACTGTCAAAAAACATTGTAACCAGACCTGAAACGTTTGCTAAGTTGCCTCTTTGCAAAACAGGGCTGCCATAGACTTCTTATTATTAGCACAAGGTCATGGCTGTAAAGATTTTGAGGGTATGTGCTGCATGAATTTGTCAGGCTTTTTGGAATCTATTCATAAAACTATTCAGGAATTGAAAAAAGGAGTAACAAAGTTACAGGTAAATGATGGATTTTTTGGATTAGGAAATTGTCTTAACTCTCTAGGACTTGGGACATGGTTTGTTTCATTGATCAAAGGAGGTCTTATAATGCTATTCATTGTTATTTGTATCTTACTGATTGTTCCATGTTTATTGAGTTGCCTACAGCGAATGTCAGAAAACATGGTAAACCAAGTGATGTTTTTAGAAAAACAAAGAAGGGGAGATGTAGGAGAAGAGGCATTTGAACTTGGTCAGAGGATGCTGAGCGACCTTGATTCTTTGGGGAATCAACTTTGAGCCAGACTCTGCAATTTTAGCTCTGTGGGGAACTAACATCAAGCAAGAAAAGTGGAGCAAAAGAAGCTGAATAAAAGGGGATGAGAAGTAGAAGAAGGAACTGAGAAGTGAGGAGAAGGTCGAAAGGATAGTGTCAAAAAAGCAGACTAATCAATTATAATTTTAGATTATGCTCGTGGACAGCAGCAACTAACCAAGTGTATTGTAGCTTTAAGTGCGTGGATATGACCAAAAACATATATAAACCATGTAATCTAAAGTAAAAAGGTCTTCAACCAGCAATCGGACTCCGTGCCTTAAATCCCCTCACTAAAGGAGAAAAGTGATTTTAGAAACTGGACTACTACACCCGAATATAATTGACTTCTGAAGATGCTGGTACATTTCTTTTGTATAGAGTATAAATAAGGCAAGTGCTTTTTACTTAATGAGCTGTGATGTAGAAAGTGTTGATCTAGAACAGCTGGAAAAAATTAGTTATTCACATATACTTTAGAAAAGGCTTAATACAGAAGGACAGGGAAAGGGTTGCATGTTTAATATTAGCATAGAGGAGTGACACTTACTGCAAATTTAATTACCTAATACGCATATTTGAGTGTTGTCTGAAAATAATCACTGACAACTTACTGTAGTGACTGAAAAATTACCAGCTCCAACTGCTGAGGATGCTAGAGGCTGACAGACGCAGTGGTTGCTGCTGTCAGAACAAAGGGAGAAGCTGGTGGGAATGCAAACTCATTTTGTAAGGTAGTACTTACTATCACTAAGGTGTCTAGAGCAAATGGTGGGCAAATAGTCGTAGAATAGTTAGGGCAAGAAAGGACTTCAAGATCATCTAGTTACAACCTCCCTGCTGACATGGAGAAAACTCCAGGAACAAACTCACCACCAAAGTTTTCAAGCTGACAAGCAGGTATTCTTTACTGCGGCACCGGGAGACACGGGGGATAGCTCCAGCTAGCGTGTATCATCCCAGTTGCCACACAAGCCGTCCTTTTATAGCCACTGGGCATACATACATATTCATGAGGCTACGGATGGATTACATCCTTTTCCAGAGAGTTCCCTGCATGCATACAGAATTGTGGGGGTGGTCTCTGAGGGTCGTTTCCTTCCTCCAACGATCTTCATCACTTCTGGCAGCCTCTGAAGCACGCGCAGTAGATGCTCATACCAGTTTAATTGGTTCGTTAGCACCAGAGACATAACAATCCTCCCGTCCTCCCACTGATCAGGTAGTTTAACTGTAGCCCATCCTGGACACCTGCGGTTCCCAGATACTCCTTATCCTATGTCCTGTTCTTCTAGACTGTTTTTTCCTTAAAACTATGTCAACTATAGCAATTTCTCTTGTGAGAATTCTCAGTATGTTCTCTATGTTCTCTAGCTGCTCTATGTAATCTTTTTCTTATGTATCATGCACCTCAGTAATTTTCCATTGCTACTGTTACAAAGCCATCAAACTTTGCATAATTAACATTACTTAAAGTTAATTATAAAGATTTCTATATTCCATTTTGTGATTTTTTGCCCCTCCCCCCCCCTTGTCTCACTATGGAATGCCATTGTTCCGGGGGAGGGTCACAGCTCCTCCTTGTCCATGGTGCTGAAGAAGATGTGAGATCCTCAGTGTCCCTTATGGAACTGCGTCTCCCCATGGAATCCCAGCATTCCTTATGGAATGGCAGCATTCTCTATGGAATGACGGTGTTCCCTATGGAATGCCATTGTCCGGGGGGGGGGTGTCACAGCTCTTCCTGGTCCACAGTACCGGAGAAGAAGCGGGTGAAGCAGCAGAGATGCCGAGAGGCTGAGTGCAATTCCTGCTGCAGGCACCGGTTGTTGTGGCACAGGTTGGCCACTTCCACCTGGAGAACCACCTTGTCCTGCTTCTCCTGCAGGATACAGGCTCAGAGCCCCAAAACAGACCCAAAACAGCCCCAAAATTGCCCCCAAACCATCCCATAACCACCTTAACCTGCTTCTCCTATGGGATACAGAGTTAGAGCCCCAAAACATAAGAAAAAACAGGACAAAACCACCCCAAAACAGCCACAAAACACCCCAAAACCATCAGAAAGCCACCTTGTCCTGCTTCTCCTATGTGCTACAGGGTCAGAGCCCCAAAACAGCCCCAAAACAGGACAAAACCACACCAAAATACCCTCACAACACCACAAAAAACATCCAAAAACCACCTTGTTCTGCTTGTCCTATGAGATGCAGGGTCAGAGCCCCAAAACAGGACAAAAACAGCCCAAACCACCCAAAAACCACCTTGTCCTGCTTCTCCTAAGAGACAAAGGGTCACAGCCCCAAAACAGGACAAAACCACCCCAAAACACACAAAACCACACACAAAACACCCCAAACCACGCCAAAACCACTCGAAAACCACCTTGTCCTGGTTCTCCCGTGGGATACAGGGTCAGAGCCCCAAAAAAGACCCAAAAAAGCCCCGAAAACACCCCAAAAAAAGCCAAAAAAGACCCCAAAACCACCTTGACCTGCTTCTGCTGTGGGATACAGGGACAGAGCCCAAAACCAGCTCCAAAACAGGCCAAAATCACTCAACCCCCCCCAATACACGCTCAAAATAGACCCAAAAAACACCTTGTCCTGCTTCTCCTATGGGATACAGGGTCAGAGCCCCAAAACAGACCCCAAAACAGGCCAAAACCACCCAAAACACCCCCAAAACCACCTTGTCCTGCTTCTCCTATGAAATACAGGGTCAGAGCCCCAAAACAGACCCAAAACAGCCTCAAAACACCCCCAAAAACCATCCCAAAACCACCTTGTCCTGCTGCTGCTATGGGACACAGGGTCAGAACCCAAAAACAGCCCGAAAAAAGGACAAAAACAACCTAAAACACCCCAAAAACCAGCCCAAAACCACCATGACCTGCTTGTCCTGTGAAATACAGGGTCAAAGCCCAAAAAACAGACCCAAAACAGGACAAAAAACCACCAAAACACCCCAAACCCACCCCAAACCCAACTTGTCGTCCTTCTCCTATGGGATGCAGGGTCAGAGCCCCAAAACAGACCCAAAACAGGCCAAAACCAACCCAAAACACCCATAAACCCAGCCCAAAACCAACTTGTCCTACTTCTGCTATATGATACAGGGTCAGAGACCCAAAACAGCCCCAAACAGAACAAAAACAACCCAAAACACCCAAAAACCAGCCCCAAAACCCAAGCCAAAACCACCTTGTCCTGCTACTGCTATGGGATACAGGGTCAGAGCCCCAAAACAGACCCAAAACAGGACAAAAACAACCCAAAACACCCAAAACCACCCCAAAACCACCTTGTCCTGCTTCTCCTAAAGGATACAGGGTCAGAGCCCCCGAAAAGACCCAAAACAGGCCAAAACCAACCCAAATCACTCCAAAACTCAGCTCAAAACCACGTTGTCCTGCTTCTGCTATGGGACACATGGTCAGATCCCCAAAACAGCCCTAAAACAGGACAAAAACAACCTAAAACACCCCAAAAAACCACCCCAAACCCACCTTGTCCTGATTCTCCTATGGGATACAGGATCAGAGCCTCCAAACAGCCCCAAAACATGCCAAAAAAAGTCAACCCCCCCCCAAAACAGCCCCAAAACACCCCAAAACTAACTTGTCCTGCTTCTGCTATGGGATACAGGGTCAGAGCCCCCAAAAAGACCCAAAACAGGTGAAAAACAACCCAAAACACCCAAAAACCCAACCCAAAACCACCTTGTTCTGCTTCTCCTGTGGGATACAGGGTCAGAGCCCCAAAAGAGACACAAAACAGGACAAAAAAACACCAAAACACCCCAAACCCAGCCCAAAACCACCTTCTTCTGCTTCTGCTATGGGATACAGGGTCAGAGCTCCAAAACAGACCCAAAACACCCAAAACAACCCCCAAAACAGGCGAAAACCACCCCAAAACCACCTTGTCCTGCTTCTGCTACAGGATACAGGGTCAGAGCCCCCCAAAAGACCCAAAACAGGCCAAAACCACCCCAAAACCACCTTGTCCAGCTTCTGCTATGGGATACAGGGTCAGAGCCCCAAAAAAGACCCAAAACAGGATAAAAACAAACCAAAACACCCAAAACAGGCCCAAAACCCAGCCCAAAACCACCCTGTCCTGTTTCTCCTATAGGATACAGGGTCAGACCCTAAAACACAACAAATACCACCCCAAAACTACCTTGTCCTGCTCCTCCTATGGCATACAGGGTTAGAGCCCAAAAACAGACCTAAAAACAGGCCAAAACCACCCCATAACCACCTTGTCCTGCTTCTCCTATGGGATACAGGGTCAGAGTCCCAAAACAGACCCAAAGCAGGACAAAAACACACCAAAACACCCAAAACCAGCCACAAAACATGCCCAAAACACTCCAAAACCCCCTTGTCCTGCTTGTCCTATTGGTTACAGGGTCTTTGCCCCAAAACAGCCCCCAAAAACAGGCGAAAATTACCCCAAAACCACCTTGTCCTACTTCTTCTCTTTGATACAGGGTCAGAGCCCCAAAACAGCCCCAAAACACCCCAAAACAGCCTTGTCCTGCTTTTCCTACGGGATACAGGGTCAAAGGCCCTAAACACCCCAAAAACAGGACAAAACTACCTCAAAACCACCCTGTCCTGCTTCTGCTATGGGATACAGGGTCAGAGCACAAAAACAGACCCAAAACAGGACAGAAACACTCCAAAACCCCCAAAACAGCCGCAAAACACCTCAAAAACACCTTGTCCTGCTTCTCCTGTGGGATACAGGGTCAGAACCCCGAAACAGCTGAAACAGGGCAAAAAGCAACCCAAAACCATTGCAAACCACCCCAAAACCACCCCAAAACCACCTCAAAATCACCTTCTCCTGCTTCTGCTGCGGGACACAGGGACGCAACCCCAAAACAGACCCAAAAAAATGCAAAACAGGACAAAACCACCCCAAAAGCACCTTGTCCTGCTTCTCCTGTGGGGTTCAGGGTCAGAGCCCGGAAACAGCCCCAAAACAGTACAAAAAAAGGCGAAAACCAGGCCAAAAAAACCCAAAGCAAACCACAAAACAGGCCAACCCCCCCCCCCCAAATCACCTTGTCCTGCTTCTCCTGCGGGATACAGGGGCAGAGCCCCAAAAAAGACATAAAACATGACAAAAATTGGACAAAACCACCCCAAAAGCATCTTGTCCTGCTTTTACACTGGGGTACACGGTCAGAGCCCCCAAACAGGACAAAAACAGGACAAAACCAGGCCAAACACCCAAAACAACCCCCAAAACAGGCGAAAACCACCCCAAAATCACCTTGTCCTGCTTCTCCTATGGGGCACAGGTCTGAGCCCCAAAACAGGACAAAACCAACCTAAAACCAGCCCAAAATCACCTTGATCTGCTTCTCCTATGGGATACAGGGTCAGAGCTCCAAAACAGACACAGAAGAAGACAGAAACACTCCAAAACCCCCAAAACAGCCCCACAACACCTGAAAACCTCCTTGTCCTGCTTCTCCTATGGGATACAGGGTCAGAGGCCCAAAACAGAACCAAAACAGGACAAAAACAACCCAAAACACCCCCAAAACACCCCAAAAACAACTTGTCCTGCTTCTCCTATGGAATACAGGGTCAGAGGCCCTAAACACCCCAAAACCAGGACAAAACTACCCCAAAACCACCTTGTCCTGCTTCTCCTATAGGATACAGTGTCAGAGCCCCAAAACAGACACAAAACAGGACAAAAACGACCCAAAACACCCCAAAAAACACTCCAAAACCACCTGGTCCTGCTTCTTCTAGGGGATACAGGGTCAGAGCCCCAAAACAGGACAAAACCACGCAAAAACCAGGACAAAACACTCAAAGTAAATGGCAAAACCGGCCAAAACCACCCCAAAAACGCCTTGTCCTTCTTCTCCTGTAGGATACAGGGGCAGAGCCCCAAAACAGACCCAAAACAGGACAAAAACAACCCAAAACACCCCAAAGACAGCCCAAATCCACACTCTCCTGCTTCTGCTTTGGGATACAGGGTCAGAGCCTCAAAACAGCCCCAAAACAGGACAAAAACATTCCAAAACCCCCCAAAAAGCCCCAAAACACCTCAAAACCACCTTCTTCTGCTTCTCCTATGGGATACAGGGTCAGAGCCCCAAAACAGACCCCAAAAAACACCAAAACAGGACAAAACCACCCCAAAACCACCTTGTCCTGCTTCTCCTGTGGGATACACAGTCCGAGCCCTGAAACAGACCCAAAACAGGCCACGTACAACCCAAATCACCCCAAAACCAGCTCCAAAACCCCCAAACCAACCCAAAACCACCTTGTCCTGCTTCTCCTAAGGAACACAGGGTCAGAACCCCAAAACAGTCCAAAACCAGGCCAAACCACTCCAAAAAAAACTTGTCCTGCTTCTCATATGAGACACAGGGTCAGAGCCTCAAAACAGACCGAAAAGAGGCCAGAAACACTCCAAAACACCCCAAAACCAGGACAAAACCACCTTGTCCTCCTTCTGCTATGGGATACAGTGTCAGAGCCCCAAAACAGCCCCAAAACAGGCCACAAACAACCCAAAACACCCCAAAACCACCTTGTCCTGCTTCTACTCCGGGGTACACATTCACAGCCCCCAAACAGCCCCAAAACAGGACAAAATCAGGCCAAAACACCCAAAACAACCCCCAAAACCACCCCAAAATCACCTTGTCCTGCTTCTCCTATGGGACACAGGTCAGAGCCTCAAAACAGGACAAAACTAACCTAAAACCAGCCCAAAACCACCTTGTCCTGCTTCTGCTGTGGGATACAGGGTCAGAGCCCCAAAACAGACCCAAAACAACCCAAAAACCACCCCAAGCCCACCTTGTCCTGCTTCTCCTGTGGGATACAGGGTCAGAACTCCAAAACAGACCCAAAACAGGCCAAAAACAACCCAAAAACCACCCCAAGCCCACCTTGTCCTGCTTCTCCTGTGGGATACATGGTCAGAACCCCAAAACAGCAGCAAAACAGGATAAAAGCAACCCCAAACCGTTCAAAACAGACCCAAAACACCCTAAACCAGGTGTCTGCTTCTCCTTATCAATGGTTAGTGCCTTTCTTCTGCTTAGTAGGCATGACAGGTACAGACCATACTTTTGTTTTAGCAAGTGAATTCCTCTAACCTCGTTGTACAACCCCCCTGTACAACCCCCCTGTACATTGGTTAACCCTGTATCAGATGGATGGATGGATGGATGGTTGGGTGATGGATGAATGGATGGATGATGGATTAGTGATGGATGGATGATGGATGGATGGATGGATGGATGGATGGATGGATGGATGGATGGATGGATGGATGGATGGATGGATGATGGATGAATGGATGGATGGATAGATGATGTATGTATGGAAGATGGATGATGGATGGAGGATGGATGGATGATGAATGATGAAACATGGATGATGGGTGGATGATGGATGGATGATGGATAACAGATGAATGGATGAATGAATACACATAGATTCCATAAGCCTCATCTCCTATTACTTTCCCATCTGTAATGCTGAAAGCCCATTGTGAAGAGCAGCACTGAACCATTGAAACCCTTGTAGGGTCCAAACACAAATCAGTCTATTACAAACAAATTCTTTAATCATGTCCAAGTTAATAGTTCAGAGTCCCAGGGCAGCTCCTCACAGCAATCAGTCAAACCATGGACAGTTCAGGCTCAGTCCAGTTCAGTCACTCACAAGGGGATGGGGTGGGATTGACATGGGATGGGAAGGGGTGGGATCGAATGGGATTAGGATGGGTTGAGGTGGGATGGAATGGAGTGGGCCTGGGTGGGGTGGGATGCAAAGATGAGATGAGATGAGATGCGATGTAATGGGATGCTTTGAGATGCAATGAGATGCCATGGGATGGCAAGAGATAGGGGATAGGAGATAGGAGATAAATAAGAGAGGAAGAGGAGAGGAGAGGAGAGGGGAGGGGAGGGGAGGGGAGGGGAGAAGAGAAGAGAAGAGAAGAGAAGAGAAGAGAAGAGAAGAGGATGAGGACGATGAAATGAAACTCAATGAAATTATATCAAATGGACATGAAATTAAATGAAATAAAGTGAAAAAACAAAATAAAATGAAATTATATGATAGGAAATGGTATATTTTTGGAGAGAAGAGGAGGAGAGAAAATGACAAGGAGGAGAAAAGAAACCAAATGCAATGAAATGGAAATGAAATTATATGATACGATATGATGCTATAACATGACGTAACATGATAAAACATAATATGGTATATACTATGATACAATATATGCTATGAGGGTGAAACGAATTTAAATGAAATGACATCAAATGGACATAAAATGGAAATGAAAATGGAAGGAAATAAAATATAATCAAATTCTATGGTATGGTATGATATGGTATGGTATGGTACGGCATGGTATGTATGATACGCTATGATAGAGAAGATATGCTATGATATGCTTTGATAAGGTATGATATGCTATGATATACTATTGTATGATATGTGATATGATGGTACGGTATACAACTGTATGACATGATCAAATATGATATGATAGATTATGATATGATAAAATACAGTATGATAAAATATTATATGATATGACATAATATTTTTGGAGAGGAGAGAAAATGGCGAGGATGAGATTAAATTAATTGCAATGTAATGGAAACAAAACGAAATGATATGATGATATGACGTAACATGATATAACATGCTAAAACATATGATATGATACAAGATATGCTATGCTATGCTTTGACATGGTATGATATGCTATAATATGCTATATGATGAGGGGAGGACAGGAGAGGAGATGGCATGGGATTGGACGGGATGGAATGGGATGCGATGAGATTAGATGCAATGAGATGCGATGCCATGAGATACAATGAGATGCGATGAGATGCGATGCAATGAGATCAGAAGAGATCTGGGAAGACGCTGGCTCAGGCAGTTGGCTGTGTCCCATCTGCCTTGACAAACTGCCACCACAACCCGCAAGTGGCCCGTGCCCACTGCGCCCAGAGCCTGGGATGCAAAGCAGAGAATTACAAGGGTGTCCCAGTCACACGGGGAACCCCAAATGTGGTTTTACACAGGGTTCTCGCACCCTTCAAACAGTCATGTACCACACATTTGGACCAAGCACTAGCACCCTCACTACCAGTGACCAGTCCTAGTTCAACTCTGCCAGGCGCTCATGCTACTTCTGCTGCAGTCCTGCTCTTGTCTACTGATGCAGATGCCCCTGGAGCCAGTCCTGCAAGAGATACTGATGAATGGTGTGCAGGACAGTGGGAGGTTTCAAAGACATGCTGGAGGGGCTGGGATTCTGCCATTATTTCTGCTGTGCTGCAATACCCCTTCTCCTTCACAGACAGCTCTAAGATACCCTTAAGAAAAGTCCTAGCTCCAGGCCTGGGCTGAGGCTTCCAGGAAAAATCCACTACCTCATCACACCACAGTGTACATAGAAATATATGGAGACATATATAAATAAAAGACCTATTGATTAATACTTTAAAGACTGGTTGATCTAGTAGATAGGGGGAAGAGAATTTTCATAACATGCCTTGTGGGTCCCACCAACCAGGGTCCCAAACGCCAGTGACAGGGTGAGGAGAGGCAGCAAAGATGCCATCCCAGGGGGATCAGTCTCCTGAGAGCGGGCAGGAAAAAACAACCCAAAAGTGCCACAAGCCCCCTTCCCACTTCCACCACTGGGGAAGATTGGGAAACATGCACATCAGCATCCCAGGGCCAGCGGTGCCGGCCCCATCCCTTCCCCTTGCACATGAAATTCACCTCCCCCCAAACCACAGCCGGCACGGGAAAGCCTCGTTTAGGCCAGGAGATCACCAGCAGGGCAGGAAAGTACTGCGAGGGGCAGCTGCTGGGGCTGACAAAGCAAAGCCCCGCGAGGCTGCTGAAGCAGCCAGGACTCGTGGAACTGGGTCGGAACCCGAGGGAGGGGGCAGTTGGCCCCCGCCCAACCGGCACTGACCAACTGCCGGGGCAGGTACAGCAGCAGCTCCCGCTCCTCCTGGTGCTCCTGCCCTACAGGTAAACTCCAGCCGGCTCTGCCTGCCAAACTCTCACCCCAGCACCTCTCTGCTTCTCCCAACAGAGAGGCTCCCTCTCCAGCTGCCCACGGCATCGGAGGTACCCGGCGTGAGCTTCACTGCTCTGGCCATGCCGCCTCCTGTGCGTGCCTCTGTGCTGCCCTCTGTCCCGGGGCTGCCAGTCTCTGCTGAGCCTGCCCAAGTCCAGCAGCTCCCCAAGGAGCCAGCAGCAGCGGCGGCGGCGCTGGAGAACAGCGAGGACAATGTCCCTGATGTCTACGATTTGACTGACTTACTCAGTGCACTCCCTGACCCGACTGAGAATGCGGCGGAGGGCGGCTGCTGCAAGGAGCCAGCAGCGGTGGCAGGGCTGGCAGACAATGGGGACATCGTCCCTGCGGTCTATGATTTGTCTGCCTTGTTCTATGCTCTCCCTGACCTGACTGAGAACGCTGTGGAGAGCAGCTGCCCCAAGGAGCCAGCGGCCATGGCAGGGCTGGGGAATAGTGAGAACAGCATCCTCAGCACCCATGAGAGGAGTGCCTTGCTCAGTGCTCTCCCTGATGTGCCTGAGAGAGTGGTGAAGGGTGGCAGCTCCAAAGAGCCAGCAGCCATGGCAGGGCTGGGGAACAATGCAGACACCATCCCCAACACCCACGATAGGAGTGCCTTGCCCAGTGCTCTCCCTGATGTTCCTGAAAATGTAGTGGAGAGCGGCTGCCACAAGGAACCAGTAGCAATGGCAGGGCTGCAGAACAATGAGGACACCGTCCCTAGGGTCTATGACTTGTCTGTCTTGCTCAGTGCTCTCCCTGACCTGACTGAGAACGCAGTGGAGGGCAGCTGCCGCAAGGAGCCAGCAGCTGTGTCAGGGCTGGGGAACCATGAGGACACCATCCCCAGCACCCATGGTATGAGTGCCTTGCTCAGTGCTCCCCTGATGTGCCTGAGAACGTGGTGGAAGGCGGCTGCCGCAAGGAGCCAGCAGCAGTGGCAGGGCTGGCAGACAATAGGGACACCATCCCTGGGGTCTATGATTTGTCTGCCTTGCTCAGTGCTCTCCCTGACCTGACTGAGAACACGGTGGAGAGCAGCTGCTGCAAGGAACCAGCAGCTGTGGCAGGCCTGGGGAATAGTCAGAACAGCATCCTCAGCACCCATAGGATGAACGCCTTGCTCAGTGCTCTCCCAGATGGGTCTGAGAAAGTGGTGAAGGGCAACAGCTCCAAGGGGCCAGCAGCCGTGGCAGGGATGGGGAACAAGGACACCATCCCCAACAGCCATGGTATGAGTGCCTTGCTCAGTGCTCCCCCTGATGTGTCAGAGAACATGGTGGAAGGTGGCTGCCCCAAGGAGCCAGCAGCGGTGGCAGGGCTGGCAGACAATAGGGACACCATCCCTGCTGTCTATGATTTATCTGCTTTGCTCAGTGCTCTCCCTGACCTGTCCAAGTCTGTGGTGGAGGGTGGCTGCCGCAGGCAGCCAGCACTGGTAGCGGGGAACAATGAGGACACTGTCCCCAGCATCTATGATATGAATGCTTTGCTCAATGCGCTTCCTGACTTGTCTGAGAACATCGTGGACGGTGGCTGCCCCCAAGCAGACAGCAGCGGTGGCAGGCCTGGCAGACAATGAGGACACCATCCCCAACACCTATGACATCAGGGCACTCACAGACACTGAAAAGGAACTAATACTTAAAGCCGCCAGAACTCATGTTCAGGCATTAATCGCTGCACAAGCGTTGCAAGGAAAGGCAGACGATTCTGACCCTGCAGTTAAACCACAATGGGATTAGAATAACCCCAACCATTATCAACTTCTCACAAGGTATCGAACACGGATTGCATTTAGATTGGAGCAAGCAATTCCCAAGTCTGTCTGTGAATTGGGGATCTTTATATGCTGTCAAACAGAACACAGGTGAAACGCCTATGGAATTTCTGGATAGATTATGGGAGGCAATGCAAAATGAGCTACCCTGGACCCCTCCGGAGCCCTGGGAAGGCAGCAGCTGATACCCGTCTTTCGAGGACAATCCTCAGATGATATTAGAAAGAAACTAGAAAACCTTAGAGCAGAGGACCAGAAAGATATTGAAAGGCTTACTGAGGAAGCACAGAGGGTGTACCGCAACCAAGACGGTAATGAAAGGAAAAAGCTAAGTCAAGCAATTACTCATGCGACCACTGCGGCCTTAAGGTAAAGAAACTATCAGGGAAATGGGAAAACTCAAGGCACATGGGAAGATTGCTTTTGGGGTCGTAGAATGAGGGCCCCTAATAATAGGGTACGGCCTAATCAGTCTGCTTTTTGTAAACAGGCAGGGCACTGGAAAAGCCAGTGTCCCAGACTGAGAAGGGAGGAGGGACACCTCCCATGCCCTGCTGAATCAGAAATAGAATAGGGGGGACCAGAGGGTTGAATCCCGGCCAACCCCCTGCTTATAATGAAGCTGGGGAAAGAAGACACAAACGTAGCAGCATTTCTAGTAGACACCGGAGCTACGTTTGCTGTGTTAAATCAAGAATTAGCTTTGACTGATAATGAATCTTTAAATGGGATTGGGACAACAGGCCAGCCACAGAAGGTACCATACATGCAACCGCGCCGGTATAAAATGGGTAAAATGATAGGAACGCATGCATTTTTATATATGCCAAATGCCCCAAAATCATTCTTAGGAAGGGATCTATTAGAAAAATTGGAAGCAGAGATCAAGTTTAAAAATGGTGAAATACAAAGTAGAGATGATCACTTCATTGAAATGTTTAGTTCTAATCCAGCCACAGGTAACAAAACAGGTCCCCTTGGACATCCTGGATCACGTCTACCCAGGAGTGCGGGCCGACGGAATACCGGGTAAGGCAAAGCACGCCAAACCGATCCACGTCAGGCTGAAGCCCCAGGCACAACTGGTAAGAATCAAACAATACCCCCTCAAACTAGGAGACCAGAAAGGAATTAAACCTGTAATAGATTCCTTTCTCAAATTTGGCCTTTTAGTAGAATGGGAACCTGAATATAACACCCCCGTTTTGCCAATCCACAAACCGGATGGGAAAAGTTAGGGATTAGTACAAGACCTAAGAGCTACCAATAAAATAACAGAAGACCTTTATCCTGCAGTGGCCAACCCTTATACTTTGTTAACAAAACTAAGAGAGAATCTTGTTTAGTTTACTGTTTTAGACTTAAAAGATACCTTCTTCTGCCTGCCCTTGGAGCCAGAGAGCCAAAAATTGTTTGCTTTTGAATGGGAAAATCCAGAGTCAGGTCGGAAACCCCAACTCACCTGCACTGTGTAACCCCAAGGCTTCAAAAATAGCCCAACCTTATTTGGAAACGAATGGGCAAAAGACCTTGAGGACTGGACGGCACCCACTGCAGAAGGACTTTTGCTCCAATATGTGGACAACCTGTGATAGCCACCAAAACCTCAAACAGCTGTGAGGAATGGACAGTATGCCTGTTAAATTTTCTGGGACTTAAAGGATATGAGGTATCTCAGCAGAAGGCACGAATGATGAAGCAAGAAGTCACCTACCTGGGCTATGAGGTCTCAGGGGCAGCAGAGATTAGGACAAGAACGCAAAGAAACGATCTGCCAAACCCCTCAGCCCAAGACACCTAAGGAACTTGGGACATTTCTCGGCATGACATGTTAGTGTCGACTCTGGATCTAGAATTACGGTACAGTAGGAAAACCCCTATACCAATTGTGGCAAGCACAAACAAGGGAATTACAGTGGACTGGGGAAGCAAAACAGGCATTTAACGAATTAAAGAAGGAATTACTAGGGGGCCCCAGCCCTCGGACTGCCACATGTCACCAAACCCTTTTTTGGTTATTTTCACATGAGAGACAAGGCGTAGCCCTCGCAGTCCTAACTCAAAATGCAGGACCCCAGAAAAGGGCTCTAGCCTACTTCTCAAAGCAACTAGATGAAGTAAGCAAAGGATGGCCTGGATGCTTATGGGCCGTAGCAGCCATAGTCCTAAATATCCAGGAAGCTCAAAAATTTACCATGGGACAAAAGATGACCGTCCTGGTATCACATCCCATATCTGCACTACTGGAACAAAGGGGGGCACTGGCTGTCTCCCTCTTGGTTCCTTAAGTACCAAGCGATATTGCTAGAACCAGATGACTTAGATACAGGCACTACTAATATTGTCAACCCAGCCTCTTTTCTCAGACAATTTATCATTTGACATTAGGATACTTTTTCAGCTTCTTACAGAGCTGTCATATCTTTGTCGAGAAGGATTTGTCTGCTGTTGTGTTTGGGAAAAGTTCTGCAGAAGAGGGCTTTGAATGTTAATAACATGAACACGTGGTTTTTATTAAGCAAAGAGAATAGTGAGAATACTATGAGGAAGAGATTACACAACAGTAATAAAAAAGCCCCCTGAAATTAACACTTGTAACTAGCTGGTTTTTAACTATTCTTTTTCACAAATCTGATTACAGATTTAGGTGAAAGTCCAGCAGATCCCTGAAGTATGTGTTTAACTTCAGCCACACACTGTACTTTAAATACATCCTTACCTATTTTAACTCCGGATTTAAAAAAAAAAAAACTAATGAATTTCCAGTGCACGTAACCTTTAAAAAGTAAACCTTTGTGATCTTGCTTTTATATTTAAATTTTGATCAAATTCTTCACAAACCCCATGCAATTTCAAACAAGTAACAACCTGCAGGTAACGTTTGAAGTTTTCTTAAATGTTTTGCCAAGGTGATACTTCAGCTTTTAACTCTGCATGTTATTTAATCTTTCAGTAATTATTACAATATATTTGCCATAACAATGAAAGACTTTAGAATACATTCATGTGTTAAATAGGCAATCACTAGTCAGGATCTACTTAAAGTGAGTATTTTTACAAGGTAATAATCTCACCGGTTCCACTTGAAGAAAAAGAAACATTTCTGTAATGTGAGGGTGACTGAGGACTGCTGCAGGTTGCCCAGAGGTGTTGTGGAAACCATCCTCGGATCCTCTAAAGCTGGCTGGGTATGGTTCAGTGAAATCAGATAAAATTAATAAAAACAAAGTCTATGATTGGACAAGACTTCCTTCAGAGCTCCCGTCCGACCTCAGCCACTGTGTGATTCTGGGATTCCACCAGACTCCATGGCAGTGCAATTGTTCTTTTTTGCCCACTTTCTTATTTAGATACCTAAAAAAAAACAAAAACAAACCAAGCAGACTGACTTTATACAGATATCAAAATAAAATCTATGAATCAGAGCCAAAAAGACATGTATTGCCTTCTTTGAGTATAGAGTGACCTGAGGTGACAACTTCACCTACAGATTTCCAGATTTAAAGCAAGGGGGATTTCACCTTACTAATCTGCTAAAAAAAAGTCATCATTTTATATAAAAAAAAAAACAATAACCAAAATTGTAGACTCAAAGAACGATTTGTGTTTGAAGGGGCTTTTAAAGATCATCTAGTCCAACCTTCTTACCATGAGCTTACCATTTCACTAGGTCAGGTTGTGCAAAGCTCATCCAACCTGACCTTGAACACTTCCAAAGATGGGGCATCAACAGCTTTTTGGGAAAGCTTTCCCAGTTTCTTACCACCCTTGTAAAAAGGTGTGTGGGGGGGTGTGTGTGGGGGGGTGTGTGTGTAAAACCTTGTAAAAAAAAAAAAAAAACAACCTTGTGAAAAAACCTTGTAACACCTTGTGAAAAGCTGTTGTAGGTCCTTGTAAAAACCATCTTCATTATATGCAATCTAAACCTACCCTCTTTCAGATAAAAACAAATTGCCCCTTGTCCTGTCACTTCAGGCTCATCAAAAAGTCTCTGTCTTTTGTATAAGCCCCCTTTAAGTACTGAAAAAGGGCAATATATTGTTCCCAGAGCCTTCTCTTCTCCAGGCTGAGCAAGCCCAACTCTCGCAGCCTTTTCTCATAACAGAGGTGCTCCATCCCTGTGATTACTTTTGTGGCTCTCTGCTCTGGACCTGTACTGAGGACTCCAGAGCTGAACACAGTACTCTGGATGGGATCTTGCATGAGCAGAGTAGAGGAAGAATCACCCCTACCTGCTGGCCACACTTCTTTTTATGAAGCCCAGATAAGAGAGGGCATTAAAAAAGGAAATGGAATTAACTTTAAACACAACTGACAATAAAACATAAATGTTATCAAAATTAAGAAAATATTTGTTCATTATTATTTAAATCAAAAAGAGCTCAATTGTTTGTACAAGTCTCAGAACAGAAGGATCTCTTACACTTTAAAAAGGAAAATATAGGAGTAGTAACCAAATTCAACAATAAAAATTGTGATTCATCTGTGACATACGGAAATTCAGCTACGTGAAACTAAATTCAAAACCTTGGATTGTAAGGTAATTAGATCCTTACTCAAACAAATGCAGGATACAAACAAAAAGGCATCTTCTATTTGGGCGTTTTGAAAAATAACCCTTTAAGTGAAAACAGTCTACTGATAAAAAAATAACACCCTTCAAAAATAACACTCATAAGCTTTTTTTTCTCTTTCCCTTTCTATTCCTGAAAGTACTTTTGTGTAAAACATTACCTATGTCCTGAAGGTTACATGAAGCATTCAAGCATCAAACCTGCTTAACAGCAGGTCTTGAACTTTAGTGTGTACTATCTGCTATTTCTACACTAACAGATAATTTAAACCCAGGTCAGAATAAACGTTTGACTCAGACTTTGTAGAGATATGTATTAAACCCAAGAAAGATGATAAAACATCAGGCTTGCTTATTTTCCCGAAAGCCCACAGTGCTCTATTTCATCTTCATACTTGGTTCTAGGAAAGACAGGCATGAATGCACCCTTTCTTAAAAATACCCCTGTGGCTGCAGAAGAGCTCTTTTAGCTTTTCTCAGTTACTGTCTAGTCCAGGATCAAAGTTCTGCATACTTTTCTACTGCCATAATTCAGTGAAAGTGCTGACGGCTCACAGTTAAAAAGGTTGTTAAGCCAAGTGAAAGAAAAGCATCATTACTGTTTTCCCAAATCTGTGAAGATATGAACTACCTCACCTAAAGGTCATAAAAATGTCATTGCTGCAGCTAATAGCATATATGTGTAAATGCAACATTAGAAGGCTTTAGAGTATCATGCGATAATCATTCACACATGGGTTCTGGCAAAGTAGAAAAACAGAGCGCTGAAGTAAACCTAGCTCTTGAATGAAGCAGATTATCCCTCAGTTTTCTGAAAAGATTATATTGCAAGGTTTCTTGCGGAAGAGAAGAGCCCCAAACAACCATTTACAGAGCATTTTGGATAAAGATGAGGTTGATGTAAAACAAGAATCATCATTTTGAAAATAACGCACACGATTCTTTCCAATTGCGATCACATCAGAATCGATTTATCTATATTATAAGAGAGAGCTGAGGCGGACATGAACCGTGCTCTTCAGAACTGCTCGTCCTCAATAAGGATTATTTAGCCCTCTAAGCACTGCCGGCTGCTCATCACACAGTGAAAGTTGTGCTCATGCAAAAGTAGCTCTGATGATGCCTCACGTACACATTCACGCGGATTCCTTTTCATTTTGCTGCTGATTGACTTCAGACACTTTGCACCATTTCTCTTAAGGAGATCAAAGCCCAGAAATGCTTTTTTTTTATCAAATTTCCAGCTACTCATTCTGTTCAATGACCAAGGTGATGAATATTTTCCTTGAGAAATCAATAGATTAGGAAAACTAGAAACAGGCTTCAATTTAGCTTCTGTGGTGAGGTGTTTTTTCCCCCCAGAATTTTCAGAGGGACATTCTAGAAGTTTTTTCAATATCCATTTTAACCTGCCAGAGAGGAGACTGAGATGAGCTCTTAGCCACAAGATCTTCCCTGTGAGGGTGCTGAGGCACTGGCACAGGGTGCCCACAGAAGCTGCGGCTGCCCCATCCCTGGCAGGGCTCAAGGCCAGGTTGGATGGGGCTTGGAGTAAGCTCCTCTAGTGGAAGGTGTCCCTGCCCGTGGCAGGGGGCTGGAACTGGATGAGCTTTACGGTCCCTTGCAAGCCAAAGCAGGCTGGGATTCTATGATTTTAGGATAATGAATTCTGTCCCTGGAACATCACAACTTCTCTGGGGAGCTGCCCTTTGTGTCAAAAAACAATAGGGTAGGAAGGTGACCATCCCTCCAGCATTGCTTTCCTTCTCCAAGTGGCCACTTCTACAGACCGTAAGAAAGGCACAGTTTCATTCACTGCCCAAAACCAAACCAATACAGACGCAGTCAGAAAGTGAACCAGTGTGAAACACCCCTGTGACTGCCACGGCACAACGCAGAGCCAGCACAGGCCCTGCACCACAGAACAGCCAGGGCAGTCTCACCAGCCCATCTCAGGCCCCTGTGTGGCAAAGCAACACCTGAGCTGCCTGGGGGGACTTGGTGCACCCTTCGATAGGGGCAGCAGCCCCTCCAACCTAAGAAGGTAGTAGTGCAACAATTGTCATGTATCCAGGTAGTTCCAGCAAGTCAACTGCATTTCCAGCTACTGAAAGACCAGCCCCCATCCCCATTCCCACCTTTTGGCACTTGAGAGGTCACTTCGGTAAACCAGATGACACCCAACAGCCACTTTGGGGCACATCAGCTGACTAGGAAAGGAGAACATTTGTGCGTAGTTCATTCACGTATTTCAGAAGCCTTTCAGGGTACTGGGAAGTCAAAGTACATTTATCTCTACTTTATACAACTCCACTGGACACTCAGAAACCATTCATTATCTCTGCCTGTCAGAAAGATAGTGCAAACCCACACATCACTGAGGTTGTGCAATCTTATGACCTGTGCTGTGCAGCGATGAAGTTGATCTTCAGTATTTAAGGCAAGCAAATACTCTTGTAGAGATCCAAGCTCCTGCAACAAAGCCTCCAATGAACACCAGGCACTTCTAGTAAAGATATCATCCTACTCATTATCATTAAAATGCTGATCATTACAGTAGTCCCCATGAACCAAAGGTATGTGAACTACACAGAAGACTCTCCCTGACTAGAACACAGTTTGTGAACACAGAAATCAGTTCCTTACAGACTGTTCCTACGTAATGTGCAAAACCAACTCAAGGTAAAGCACATTTAAATACCTTTAAATTAATTATTAAAGCAGCATTCCTCTCAGAATAAAGAGTGGCTTTAGGGCTTGCTGCCTGAAGTGCATAAGGAGGAGTCAGGACTATTATATAAGGCTCCGCAATGGATATGGCGACAGTATGGCCCCTCTAGTAGAATTTGCTGCCAGACTCCACAAGAGAAAGTTTGTAATGTTTCTGAAACATTTAATGGTTCTAAAGCTCTGATAAACTTTGCCAAGGTAAAGGAAAACTGCTTTTAATTTAACACTGAACTATGTATCATTCTGGGCACTGGGGAGAGGAGGGATGCAAGTACAGGAACTGCTTACACTAACTCTGTTTTCTGTAATAAGGAAGAGTTCTGCAAGTGCACGACAAAGAGGAAGAAGAATCCCAGGCTTGGCCATGTCATGACACAAGTTGCTTTCCGTACGGGTAAAAAGCTGCCAAAGTGGCTTCAACAAGGTAAGGTCACAGTCCCTGAAAAAAGCTAATTCTAATGAAATAGTGAGTGACTGTGACCTTATGCCTCTTTCTGGGAGGGAAAAAACCCAACACAGAACCCCAAACAAATACAAGAGAACAAAACCATACAGTTTTAACAGATGCATCAATGAAGGAAGAGGCACAAGAATTACTCTAAAATTTAAATTCAGTCAAGTGTTTCAGCACAATTAATTTCATTCTGAATCGGTGAAGTGGAGAAAACCTCACATCTATGAATATGTCCAAATGACTTTGGTAAAACTAAGTGGCCTCCTGAAATGAGGACTTGAAAATACCTGTATCCATCACTTTGCAAAATGCTGTAGCTCCACTGATTGAAATTATCCAGTACTGCACTACAGCAGTAAGCAGGTGATGCCCTTCTATAGGGCAGACAAAATCTCATCTATAGCTTTCAAAACAATTCCAACCCTGCCTCCTTCTTACTCCCCAGTTAAAGCCAACTAACCCAAATGTTACTTACTACACAGAGAGGATGACAAATATTGGGGAGGGGGGAGGGGAGGGAAAAGGGGAAACTCAATTTCAGAATGTATCATCAGATTAACACAAGGAAAATACTAAATAATACAAGCACAATGGAGACTTGGCCTTTCAGCAATTACATCTGGTGTCCACATGACAAAAGATGACATTTCCTGATGAAACCACCTAAGGGAACTTGAAAAAGTAATAAACCATAAGTAATTATTACCATAAGTAATAAGACCATAAGAAAAGCACAGTTTCATTCACTGCCCAAAACCAAACCAATACAGATGCGGTCAGAAAGTGAACCGGTGTGAAACACCCCTGTGACTGCCACGGCACAACGCAGAGCCAGCACAGGCCCTGCACCACAGAACAGCGAGGGCAGTCTCACCAGCCCATCTCGGGCCCCTGTGTGGCAAAGCAACACCTGAGCTTCCTGGGGGGACTTGGTGCACCCTTCCATAGAGGCAGCAGCCCCTCCAACCTAAGAAGGAGGGGACTTGCTGCAGACAAGAACGCTTCCCTCCCCACTGCCCACTTCTAGACAGCCCTGTCTCCAGCAGCCTACTCCATGCCTGCCAGAACCACCAGTCCCCTCAACGGCCTGCAAGCAGGCAGAACAATGAGACTTTTGGATCAAACACAGACACTAGTAACTAAATAAATGAATAAACAAGAAATCTAAGGTTGTAACAGTGCTGCGGCTGCTCTGCAGCACACTGCAGGCTCCCTGCCACACTGCAGCCTTCAGAGTTGAAACTGAAAAGATGTTTTTTGAACCAGCCCCCTAGAACCTCTCCACTGGTCCCAGCAGCACCATGATGGACACAAAGAGGAGACGAAAGTCACTGCCACTCCTTGCCAAGCCTTCGCTTTGTTCCTTCGCACTACGATTGTAATGAATGGCTCTTTATTTTATAGCTGTACTAATGCCAGTGCAAAAAAAAACAATGACCGTGGGCATACACATCACCAGTCATTGACAAAAGCTCAGACCAATCTTGGGGAGCAAAGGTGTTGGGATCCCACAGCTGCTGGACTCACACAGGACACAGTTAGAAAATCAAGAGCCCAGCTCTCAAGCAAGCTGCCTCCAGTGCAATAGCAGAACTGTGGTCTCAGCAGCATCAGGAGAGATTCTATTGATTTAGCAAGCAAGAAAAATTCAACACATTCTCATCCTAAGAAATAAAAGAAATTAAACCAAACTGCCTTCAGTCTCCAACTGAACAGAAGCTCCCATCACCCTTCTCCTGGCTCTGCCACTCAGAACTGAGGCTTCTGAACTGCAGGGCCCTCAGTCCAGCTCTTCTCAAGCTTGTCCTCCTTTGTTTTGAAAAGGCCATTAAGTTCTCTACAGCTTGTTGGAAGGCCCTCATCTGATCAGCAGTGGATTGGTAAAGTTCATTTGAACTACCTTCTTCTCTGCAAATAAAGTTTCAGTAACAAAATCAGAGATTGAAACAGTAAAAGCAGGGGCAAAGCTGATCTTTAAGTAGTCTTAGAGGAACACACACCCTAAAGGAGCTAAAGGCATGTGGGACTATCATCTTCTCCATTGTCCTGGGTTCAGCAGTAACAGTCATGTTTTTTCCTTTGTGGTAGCTGGTGCAGTGCTGTGTTTTGACTTCCAGCCTGGGAACAGTGTTGGTGAAGCCGATGTTTTCGGTTGTTGCTAAGTGATGTTTACCCTGACCAAGGACTTTGTGAGGCTCATGCTCTGCCAGGGAGGAGGGGAAGCTGTGAGGAAGCAGAGATGGGGCGCCTGACCCAGGCTAGCCAGGGAGGTATTCCATACTACAGCACATCATGCCCGGGGTGGGGGGTAACTGGGAGTCACCCGGAAGGACACGGGCTTCCGGGTGGGACTCGTTTCTTGGCCGGTGGTATCGTATTCTCTTCCTTTGTTATTTTCCCTTATCATTGTTGTAGTTGATAGTAGCGGTGGTGATTTGTTGTACATTGGTTGCTGGACTGTTCTTGTCTCAGCCCGTAGGAGTTGCACTCTTTCGATCCTCCTCCCCGTTCCTCCAGGAGCAGGGAAGGGGAGAGCCGCGGTGCGGGGGGGGGGACGGCCCTCAATTGTTGTGAGCTCGGCACCACTCACTGGGAGTGAGTGAACAAGTTGCCTGACTGGGTTTAAACCATAACATCTCCCAGGCTGCTTAGCAGCTACATTAAACCCTTTGAACTCTGATACACTCACCACACTCAGAGTGCATCACACTCGGGTGTATTACCCAGCTGCAGGTTCCTCCCTGAAATGAGCAGGTACCAAAGGCCCCTGCCTAAGCCCTGTCCTGCCCCTGCTCAGAGCCTGCCACGACTGAGGGTCCACAGCAGCCCCTTTAACAAAGAACACTGTCTCTCACTTGGCTTGCTAAAAGTCCACCACTAAGACTTCAAAGCCTGGGCCACCATCTGCTCTTTGCAGAACCTCACCTGGTTTTATGAGTGCTTCTCTCAGAGCTGGGGTTATCATCTCTCACTTCCCACCATCCTCCTTCCTCCCAGCGCTCTCTTGAGTCAAGCTCATTCCAACACCTCCTTCCTCGACCTCACATTCTCTCCGTTTCAAGACAAGGAATTACAACCATTTAGATCCAAGCATCACAGTTTAAACGCTGTGGCACAGTTCAGCCACAGACCTGCTGAGCTTAAAACTGACACAAGTGTCCACACGTTAATTCTTGCATTCCTGTAATTCTGCTTTTTACCCCTCTTCCCATCGGACTCTGACCTTTCAGTTTTAGATTTAAGACAGAAAATACACTTAAATAAATAAATAAAACACCACACCAGGAACCAGGTGGACTTGTTCTACTAACACAGCAACCAGCTTCAAGCAGCCTGGGTTAGTGGAAGGTACGTGGGGTGGAACTAGGTGAGCTTTAAAGTCCCTTCTAACCCAAAGCACTGTGTGATTCTGTGATTTAGTAACATCCTCCAGGGCATGTTAAGAAACAAGCTGTTTGAATCTCATGTGAGGTTGAGTGGGACCCCAAAGGTTGAAGCCCAAGAGTTTCATGGCTGCACAATAACCTCATCTCTCCACAGAGCACAAACCAGAGGGAACAATACATTGCCTGGAGTGACAAGCATCTATAGTTCCAGTTATCTGGGACCGGTCAGGGGAGAAAATCACATCGCTCCCACGACTCAGCCCAGGATAAGTGTCACTTCTGAGACTTTATGGGTATTTATTCTTTCACATCTGCACAAAGAAGCATGAAAGTCTAAATAATTACTTTGATATTTCATAAAGCATGTAATCTGTCAGCACCTTATGGCTGGCTTTGAAATATTAAAGGAGATATGAATAAACAACCACCCAAAATCAAATGAGCACATTTTCTTTTCACAAATGGCAAAAAAGGGTTAGAACTAGTCTAAACCAGTTTAGAAATACCTACGAAAAGATTAAACCAAACTAGAAATGGCAAGAAACTGTTCAGACTTAGTCAAAAATGGCATAAAACTGGTAAGAAATTGGCAAAAATAAGATAAGAATGACCAGCAATTGTTTAGAAATAGCCAAAAAAGACTTAAAATGGGTTAGAAAGGGCCAAAAATGGTTTAAACCAAGTCAGGAAAGGGCAAAACCTGGTTAGAAAAAGAAAGAAATTGGTAAGGCCTGAATAGAAAGGGTTTGGGAATGGCCAAAATGACATAAAAAGAGTCGGTATTGCGCAAAAAAGGGTTAGATATAGCTCAAGCCAGTTTAGAAATAGGTAAGAAAAGCTTAAACCAGGCTAGAAACTTCCATAAATCATTCAGAAATTGCCAAAAATGGAATAAAACCTGCAAGAAATGGGCAAAAATAAGACAAGAATGACCAGCAATTGCTTAGAAATAGCCAAAAAAGGTTTAAACCAAGTCAGGAAATGGCAAAAACGGGTTAGAAATAGAAAGAAATTGGTAAGAAATGTTGAAAAATGGTTTGTGAATGGCCAAAATGGCTAAAAAAGAGTCAGTATTGCGCAAAAAAGGGGCTAGAAATAGCTCAAGCCAGTTTAGAAAGAGCTAGGAAAAGGTTAAACCAGTCTGGAAATGGCAAGAAACAGTTCAGACTAAGTCAACAATGCATAAAATTACTAAGAAATAGTCAAAAATAGATAAGAATGACCAGCAATTGTTTAGAAATAGCCAAAAAAGACTTAAAATGGGTTAGAAAGGGCCAAAAATGGTTTAAACCAAGTCAGGAAAGGGCAAAAACTGAGTTAGGAACAGAAAAAAAATGGTAAGAACTGGACAGAAATGGATTGGGAATGGCCAAACTGGCTTAAAAAGAGTTAGAATTGGGCAAAAAAGGGTTAGAAATAGCTCAAGCCAGTTTAGAAATAGCTAAGAAAAGCTTAAACCAGGCTAGAAATGCCCATAAAAAAGTGAAGCATTAGCCAAAACTGGCATAAACCAGGTAAGAAATGGGCAAAAATAAGGTGAGAATGACCAGCCATTGTTTAGAAATAGCAAAAAAAAGTTAAAGTGGGTCAGAAAGGGCCAAAAATGGGTTAAACCAAGTTAGGGAAGGCCAAAAAAAGGGTTAGAAAGGAATTGGTAAGTACAGGACAAGAACGGTTTGGAAATGGCCATAATGGCTTAAAAAGAGTTAGAATTGGGCAAAAAAAGAGGTTAGAAATAGCTCAAGCCAGCTAAGAAATAGCTAAGAAAAGCTGAAACCTGGCTAGAAATGGCCATGAATTCTTTAGGAATTGCCAAAAAGGGCTTAAAACTGGTAAGACATGGGCAAAAATAAGATAGAAATGGTCATCAGTTGTTTAGAAGTGGTACAAAATGCTTCAAACAGGGGACAAGCATTCAAGAATGGACTAGGAATAGCCAAAAAAAAGCTTCAAACTGATAAGAAATGGCCAAAATTAGGATAGAAATGGCCATAATTTTTTTAGAAATAGCCAAACTTAAAACGGGTTAGAAATTGGCAACACTGGGTTAGGAATGGCCAAAAATGGCTCAAACCGAGTTAGGAAAGAGCAAAAATGGGTTAGAAATGGCAAGAAATTAGTAAGAAATGGACAAAAAACGTTTGGAAAAGGTCAAAATGGTTCAAAAAGTGTTAGAATTGGGGAAAAAAGGCTTCAAAAAAGCATAATCCAGTTAAGAAATAGCTAGGAAAAGCTTAAAATAGGCTAGAAACTTCCATAAATAGTTCAGATTTAGCCAAAAATGGAATAAAACCTGCAACTCTATCAGGTACCAAGGAAAGAGTCAGGGTATTTTCAGCTCTGTCTTGAACACTGCCAGCCATGGGGCAGCCACAGCTTTTCTGGGCACCCTGTGCCACTGTCCCACCACCCTCACAGAGAACAACTTCTAAGATCTCATCTCAGTCCCCCCGCTCTGTCACGTTAAAATCGTTCCTCCTTGTCCCATCCCCACAGGCCCTTGCTCTCCCCACAAGAAATGAGGGCAGATCCCAGGATCATCCCTCAGCAGCCGCAGCGCTCCGCTGCCGGCTCAGCCAGCCCAACTCACACACTGAGTCCAAAGCAGCCACTCTGGGGAAGTCTCTTGAGGTGTTCTGGCAACTCCTACAGCACCCCAAGATCGCCATCGCCACCCACCTCGTTCCACGCTCCTGTGTCCACAGGCGTCACCGGCTCCGAGACACCAAGACGGGAACCACCAGAGGAGCTGCTCTTGCCTCCTCCACCGGCAGCTTGTGTTCCGTGGGGCAGCTGTCGTATCCCGGTGCCTCTGCTGGAGGGTTCTGTGGGGTTCTGTGACCTCACACACCTGAACACGGGGAGTTCCAGAAACAGCCACCCCTGTGGTCTCCATGTCCCCAAGGTCATTGTGATGCACGAGCTCTGACTGGGTCCATGGGGTGCTCTGGAGGTGCTGCAGGCATTCTCTGGGATTCTCTAGGGGTATCCCCAGGATGCCCTGGGAGTGCACAGAGGCACAGGGCCGTGGAGCAAGCTGCTCTAGTGGAAGGTGTCCCTGCCCGTGCCTTTGGGGGTTGGAGCTGGGTGAGCTTTAAGGTCCCTTCCAGCCCAGCCCAGCCCATTCTGGGATTCCATGATTCTCTGCTGTGCCGATGTCGGTCCCTCTCCACTCCTCGTAGGTGGCCGTGACGCCCTGTTCCATGGCCCAGGTTGAGCTGTGACCCCTCGCATGCTCCACCTCCAGACCAAAGGCACTGAGGAAGAGCAGCCCGTGAGGGACCTCCCCGAGCCGGCTGGGCAGAGGCTGGACCCCTTGCAGCGACTCCCGGGGCACCCCTGGCTGCCCAGCGGCCATGGGCACGATGCTGCCGCCATCCCAAACCCGTGGCGGTCGCTGGGGATTTGCCCATTGTGAGGGGGCCCCCACGGTGAGCGTGGGCTCTTTAAGGAGGGAGAGCCCTGCAGTAACCAGTGCAGAGGAGAGCCCTCCCCTCCCTCGGGAGGCTGCATCTCCCGGGGCTGCCCTGCGCATCCAGGTCCGTGTTCTTTGACTTTGCAATCCTGTTTTAGTGTTGGCCTCAAACACATTGTGGGTGCGTGCGTGGGTTTTGGGGGGTTCCTGTAGAAACGGCTTCATGTAACCAAAAACGGGGGTGGGGTGGGCGGGGAAGGGTGCGGGGAGGTCATTAAGTGCCTGTTGATGAACTGTGTGTGGGGAAGGGGGAGGATGGGCCTCACCTCCCCCCCAGCACCCCAAAACGGGAGGTGGTGGGTGTTGGGGGAGAGTCCCCAAGGGACAGAACCTCCCATCTCCCACCCGGGGGTGTCGGGGGGTGGCACCTCCCCCCCTCTTTATACCCGGGATGGCAGAGGGGAGGATAAAGGGGAGATGGGGGGGCGGTCTATATCCGAAGCCTCACTGACACCGATGTAAATAGCGCGGGGAAGGGGGGGGGGGGAGGGGAGAGGGGAGGGGTCACCTTAAGAATGTATGAAAAGGAAACTTAACCAATAAATAAAGATTTCACAGGAAATCGAGGCCCCCTCTCCCCCCCCCCCCGGTGTTTCGTCCTTTCCCCATCTCCGTTCCGCGATGCTCTCCGCACTTCCGGGTTTGTTGCCGCCGTTGCCTAGCAACGGGGTCTGCCGGTACCGGCTCCCGCGCGTTGCCAGGCCACCTCCCTCTCCCTCCCCCCCCCCCCCCCCCCCCCCCCGGCGCCCCGCTCCCGGCCTCGTTCTGGCGACCGTTGCCCAGGCAACAGCCAATCAGCTCTGAGCTCTCCCCAACTCGTGTCCCCGTTTAACCCCGTCCCAGCTGCCCCCCATGGGGCTGAATATGGGGCCTTTCCTCACCCCTCCCCCCCATTTGTCCCCTCTTCCCATCCCCCACCGCATACCCATTTTCTGCTCCCTCTCCCTTAAGCCCCGCCCCCTCCCTCCCCCTCTTTGCTCACCTGGGCCTGCAGGGGGCGCAGCTGCGCCTGGAGCTTCCCATTGGATGCGCCCAGAGCCCGGAGCTGGATCCAGCGACGGGACTGGAAGGGATGGAGGGGGGGGACACAAGGAAATGAGGGACCCCAAAGCCATGGGAAGGACCCAAATACCCCCCAAGACCCCCAAACACCTTAAATACCGCCCCATATTTCCCCCTAAGCCTCTCCCTTAACCCCGAACCCATTCATAACCCCCAGATCCCCCTGCCAGCACCGCTGAACCCCCAAAATTCCACCTAAAGCCCCAAACTCCCCCATGTCATCCCCTATAGACCCAAAATCCCCCTCCAGGACCCTCAAATATCCCTCATCCCTCCCAAAAAGCGGCGCTGGGACCCTTTAGGGACCTCAACCCCTCCCCATAACCATCAAATTCCACTTCCCAGACCCCCCCCCCCCCCAGCCCATCAGCACCCCCCCAAATCCCCATATTCCCCCGTTGGCACCCACCAGCCGCTGCTTCCCCTCCTGCAGCTGCCTCCTCAGTGGCCCCAGGGCAGTTTCTGGGGAGTCCATGGGGCTGCCCCGTAGCTCTGGGCCCTGCTGGATCTGGGCCCCCCGAGCCCCTGAGAGCCCCGTGGCCTCCAGCATCAACCTGGTAGCAAGGGGGGGCCCAAAGCCAAACGTTGAGGGGAGTTTGGGGGGCCCAAAGGGGTCCAGATCCCATTTTGGGGACCCCAAAACGGCTGCAGGGACCATGGAGGGGTTGGGGGCACCCAAAAGGTCTCAGCACTGGGTTTCGGGAGAATCTGGGGGGGCTTTAAGGACCCCTATGAGCTCAGCACCCACTTCAGAAGGAAACCCAGAGGGGTTTAAAGTACAGAGGGGGTCCCTAAAGGTTTCTGGGGTTCAGGAGTGGGGAGGAAAAGATCATGGGGAAGGGCCCAGGGGCAGTTTTGGGTTGCAGAGGGGGAAACTGGGCTGCAGGATGTATTCGGGTGGTCCTTGAGAGGGTTTTGGGTGCATGGGGGAATCCATAGGGTGCTTTTGGGAGCAGAGGTTGTGTTTTGGAGTGCAGAGGGGGGGTATTTTGGGGTGCACAGTGGGTGCTTTTGGGGTGCAGGGGGTTGTTTTGGGCTGCAGTAGGGGTAGATTTGGGGTGCAGAGGTGTGTTTTGGGGTGCAGGGGGGTGATTTTGGGGTGCCATGGGGCTTCTGGGATGCATGGGGGTGGATTTAGGGTGCAGGGTTTGTGTTTTGGTGTGCAGGGGGCATGGTTTTGGGGTGCAGGGGGGACGTTCTGGGATGCAGGGGGTTGTTTTGAGATGCAGGGGGGATGGTTTTGGAGTGCAGAGGGGTGTTTTGGTCCCTGTGGGATCCCTCAAAACCCCATAGAGCCCCCCCAAAACCCTCTAACGCTCCCCATTCTGCTCCCCAAACCTGAATCTTCTTGAGGTGCTGGTACCTGAACCCCGAGTTAAGGAAGAAACCTGGGGGCGGTGGGGGTTAAAGGAGTAGTTGGGGGGATCGGGGAGGATCATGGGAGGGAACTGGGGGTTCCTGGGGATCCCAATGGGATTTGGAAGGGTCCTAAAGGAATTTGGGCTCCTGTGCATGGATCTGGGAGAAGGGGGTGGGGGGGGGGGGTGGGGGGGTCACAAGGGGGAATTGGGGGGTGCTGGGGGGTTGCTGGGATCCTAATGGAACTTTGGGGGGTCCTAACAGGCAAAGGGGTTTGAGGGGGTCCTGAGGGGTTTTGGAGGCTCCCCAATGAGCTTGGGTGTCCCCCCCCACTTTGGGGTGCAGCGGATACCACAGCAGGTTCCCTTTGATCTTCTTCACATTCCTATAGGAACACCCCCCCCCCCCCCCCCGCCATGTATTTTAGGGACCGATCCGAGGTTTGGGGTCCCTCCAGATGTTGCAGCTCCTCCCCCCAGATGTTGGGGTGCCCCCCTCACCGCGGGTGCCGCACGTGGCCCACGATGTACTCCCGGATGGGGGCACAGGGCCCCGTGCACAGCCTGGAGGTGGGGGGGAGACAAAGAGAGGGGGTCAGGAGCACCCCAACCCCCCCAGGACCCCAAAAGCCCCCACTGGGGGGTCCCGCGGGCTCCAACCTGCGCAGGTCGGGATCGGAGGGGAGCTCCAGCTCCGCCATGATGGGCGAAATTGGCGGGAACTGGACGGGACCAAACTGGGGCGGGGGCGGGGGGGGGGGGAGGAGGGGGCGGGGCCCGGGCCCGATCCTGGCCCCTGCGCCCTCCCCGTAGCCCCCTCCCCCGTCGCCCCCTCCCCCGTCACGTGGTCATCACCCAGCACCGCCTCCTGCTCCACCCCCGCGGGCTCTTCGCCCTCCAGGTCACCTCGGGTCACGTGGGGCGGGGCCTCGGCACCCCCCGCACTATAGGGGTGCCCCATAACTTTGAGGGGGGCACAGAGGGGGTGCCCCATAACTTGGGCGGCTCCATAGGGGGGACCCGGACCCCGCCCCATAACTTGGGTGGATCCACAGGTGGGGAGCCCCCTAACTTGGGGGAGGGCACAAAGGGGGACCCTCAGACCCCACCCCATAACTTGGGGGCACAAAGGGGGGCTTCATAGTGGGGACCCAGACCCCGCTTCATAACTTGGGGGGGACAAAGGGGGCACCCCATAACTTGGGGGGCTCCATAGGGGACTTCCAGAGCCTGCCCCATACCTTGGGGGCCACAAAGAGGGCGCCCCATAACTTGGGGGAGGGCACAAACAGGGACCCCCAGACCCCGCCCCACGACTTGGGGGTCAAAAGGGGGCGCCCCATAACTTGGGGGAGGGCACAAACGGGGACCCCCAGACCCCGCCTTATAACTTGGGGGGCACAAAGGGGGCGCCCCATAACTTGGGGGTCCCAGTGCCCGCACCCCAACACCCCATAGCTCGGGTCCTGGCCGTCCGCTTGGTAGCGCTGTTGCACCGGGCCCCGGTGCTGCTACGGGAGCGGCGCCGCTCGGTGCTGGGGGCGCTGCTCCGTGGGCGGGGGGCACCGGGGCTTCCCCCCCCCAGCTCTCGCCGCTGCTCCGGGGGCACCGGGGCTCGAACCCGGGAGCTCGGGACCCGAACCCGGGAGCTCGGGGCTCGAACCCGGGGGCCCTGGAGCCTCAATGGGAGCCGCAACCGGATGCGCGGCGGGACCGGGGCATCCCCAGCTCCATGTTTGGATCCAGTGCGGAGCAGTGGGAAGTGAGTTGGGAATGGGGGTAACGGGTGGCAATGGGGGTAATGGGTAATGGGGGGTAGTGGGTAATAGCGTAACAGGGGCAATGGGGGGTATTGGGGGTAATGGGCAATGGGGTTAATGGGGATAATGGGGGGCAAAGGGGGTAATGGGGATAATGGGGGGCAAAGTGGGTAATGGGGGCCAATAGGGTCAATGGAGACAATGAGGGGCAATGGTGGGCAATGGTGTCTCTCCCCCCCACCCCAGAGCCCCCCCTCCTGGAGCCCAGTTCTGCTCTTCCAGCCCCATGGAATTCCGTGTCCACGCTCCCCCCTACAACCGGATCTGGACGTGGATCTGTGTCCATGTGTGGGGCATCTGGATCCGGATCCAGATCCTATAGGATCTGCTCCCAAGCACCAGGAGCTGTGATGCCAATGGGATCCTGTGCTCCCAGATGATCCAAGGCTCTGGAATGAGGCAGAGCTGCAGCACGAGCCGCTGCTTCGGGATGATTCCATGCTCCCAGAGAGCCTGGTGCGGCTCCAGCACGAGCCGGTGCTTCGGGATGATTCCATGCTCCCAGAGAGCCTGGTGTGGCTCTGGCACGATCCAGTCCTCCGGGGTGATCCAGGGATCTGGGATGATCCAATGCTCCGGAATGATCCAGTGATCCAGAATGATCCAGGGATCCGGGATGATTCAAGGACCCGGAATGATCCAAGGTTCCAGAATGATCCAGGGATCCAGGATGATGCAGGGATCCAGAATGATCCATAGCTGTGGAATGATCCATCGCTCCAGAATGATCCCGGCATGATCCGGTTCAGCTCCATCAGGATCCATTTGTGTTCCAACAGGATCCAGTGTTCTGGCATGATCCACAGCTCCGGAATGACCCAGTTTGGTCCCATTCCAATCCCACTCGGCTCCATTCAGACCCAGTTCAGTCCCATTCCGATCCCGTTCGGCTCCATTTGGACCCAATTCGGCTCCATACCGATCCGGTTCAGTCCCATCCCAATCCTATTCAGCTCCATCCCGATCCCATTCGGTCCCATCCCGATCCAGTTCTGCTCCTTTTGGACCCAGTTCAGCCACATCCCAATCCCATTCGGCTCCATTCAGATCCAATTCGGTCACATCCCAATCCCATTCATCCCTATCCTGATCCCATTCGGCTCCATTTGGACCCAGTTCAGTCCCATTCCAATCCCATTCGTCTCCATCCCAGTATGATTCATCCCTATCGCAACCCAATTCAGCTCCATCCCGATCCCATTCGGCCCCATCCGGGCCTGGTCCAGCTCCATCCAGACCCAATCCAGCTCCATCTGGGCTCAACACGGCTCCATCCGGCCCCATCCCGGCCCCATCCGGATCCAATCCAGCTCCATCCAGACCCAATCCGGCTCCATCTGGATCCAATCTGGTTCCATCCGGACCCATCCCGGCTCCGTCCGGACCCATCCCAGCTCCGCAGCTGCTGCCCCTCCCTGGCGCCTTGGGGCTGCTGTGGGCACGGCCTGAGAGCTCCCCCCATAAAAGGCTCCTTTGCGTCAACATCATTTTGGGGTGAAAACAGCACTTTTAGGGTCATTTACTGGGTTATAATGGGGTATAATGTCGGTATAATAGGGTATAATGGGTTGTAATGGGGTTATAACTGGGTATAATGTTATAATGGGGTTACAATGGGGTAAAATGGGCTATAATGGGGTATAATGGGGTTATAATAGGGTATAATGGGTGTCGTGGTTTAAACCCAGTCAGGTAACTTGTTCACTCACTCCCAGTGAGTGGTGCCGAGCTCACAACAATCGAGGGCCGTGTGTCCCCCCCACCGGGGCTCTCCCCTTCCCCGCTCCCGGAGGAACGGGGAGGAGGATCGAAAGAGTGCAACTCCTACGGGTTGAGACAAGAACAGTCCAGCAACCAATGTACAACACAAATCACCACCGCTACTATCAACTACAACAATGATAAGGGAAAATAACAAGGGAAGAGAATACGATACCACCGGCCAAGAAACGAGTTCCACCCAGAAGCCCGTGTCCTTCCGGGTAACTCCCAGTTACCCCCCACCCCAGCCATGACGTGCTGTGGTATGGAATACCTCCCTGGCTAGCCCGGGTCAGGCGCCCCATCTCTGCTTCCTCACAGCTTCCCCTCCTCCCTGGCAGAGCATGAGCCTCACAAAGTCCTTGGTCAGGGTAAACATCACCTAGCAACAACTGAAAACATCGGCTTCACCAACACTGTTCCCAGGCTGGAAGTCAAAACAGCACTGCACCAGCTACCAGAAAGGAAAAAACATGACTGCTACTGCTGAACCCAGGACAATGGGGTATAATGGCGGTATAATAAAGTATAATAGATTATAATGTGCTGCAATAAGGTTATAATTGGGTATAATGTGTTATAATGGGGTATAATGGGTTATAATGGGGTTATTATGGGGTATAATAGGGTATATTGGGGGATAATGGGGTTATAATGGATTATAATGCGGTTATAATGGGGTGTAATGGGGTATACTGGGGTTATCTCTTTCACGGACACCCCCCTGTCATGGGGGAAGAGCCTGCATACCCCAGTGAGGCTGGGAACTACGCTGGTGGTGGCTCATGCCTCCCGTAGGGTCTCCCATTCCAGACTGGTCTCAACTGAAGGGGCAGACAAAGTGTGCCCACGGGCAGGATGGGCTCACCAGCCTTGGGCAAACACCCTAGGAGAAGGACAGCTCTAACTTCAAACCCCGGCAGACGGAGCTCGTTGGCCCTGTAAGGCCATCCATCTAAGAAAAGGACACTCTAACCAAACCTGCGACCGGAGGACTTTGCTGTCACCGTCCAAGCTCCCTAGGCCCTGGCAGACAAGCATCAGGCGTAAAGGACGGGGCCAGTTCTGCGCATGCTGTGCCTCACCTAAAAAACCCACTGCTCCTTGGCCTTTTTAGTCATCAGCACGCTTGTAGTAAGTGTGGGTAAAGCCCCTCCCAAATCAAGTCAAGCCATCATCGTAATAGTTGCTAACAAAGCCTAACATCCTTGAAGTTAATCATTTACAACCCCATACATCAATCAACCCCAGTCACAAATCAATGCCGTCCTTCAATCAAACCCATCCTTCAATCAACTCCACCTTTAATCAACCCCATCCCTTAATCAACTCCATCTTTCAATTAACCCCAATCTTCAATCAACCCCAGTGGCCAATAATGGGGTCTATAGGCAATAATGGGGTCTATGAGGCAATAATGGATCTCTATGAGCCTATAATGGGGCTCTATGAGGCAATAATGGGGCTCTATGACGCAATCATGGGGCTCTATGAGGCAATAATGGGGCTCTATGATGTAATAATGGGGCTCTATGAGGCAATAATGGGGCTCTATGGGGCAATAGTGGGGCTCTATGATGCAATAATGGGGCTCTATGAGGCAATAATGGGGCTCTATGGGGCTATAATGGGGCACTATGGTGCAATAATGCGGCTCTATGGGGTTATAGTGGGGCTCTATGACTCAATAATGGGGCTGTATGAGGCAATAATAGGGGTCTATGACACAATAATGGGGTTCTATGAGGAGATAATGAGGCTCTATGACACAATAATGGGGCTCTATGGGGTTATAATGGGGCAGTATGATGCAATAATGGGGCTCTGTGAGGCAATAATGGGGCTCTATAAGGTAATAATGGGGCTCTATGATGCAAGAATGGGGTTCTATGAGGCAGTAATGGGGCTCTATAAGGCAATAATGGGGCTCTATGAGGCAATAATGGGGCTCTGTAAGGTAATAATGGAGCTCTATGACGCAATAATGGGGCTCTATGAGGCAATAATGGGGTCTATGATGCAATAATGAGGTCTATTAGGCAGTAAAAGTGTTCTATTGGGTTATAATGGGGCACCATGATGCAATAATGGGATTCTATGGCAGTATAATGGGGTTCTATGGGGCTATAATGCGGCATTATGAGGCAATAATGGGGCTCTATGAGGCTATAATGGGGTTTATGAGTCAATAATTGGGCTCTATGAGGCAATAATGGGGTTCTACGGGGCTATAATGGGCTGTATGATGTTATAATGGGGTTCTATGGGGCTATGATGGGGCTCTATGGAGCTATAATGGGGTTCTATGAGGCAATAATTATAGAATATAGTTAGGGTTGGAAAGGACCTTAAGATTATTCAGTTCCAACACCCCTGCCATGGGCAGGGACACCTCACACTAAACCATGGCACCCAAGGCCTCGTCCAACCTGGTCTTGAACACTGTCAGGGATGGAGCATTCACAATCTCCCTGGGCAACCCATTCCAGTGCCTCACCACCCTAACAGGAAAAAATTATTTCCTCCTTAGATCCAATCTAGACTTCCCCTGTTTCAGTTTTAACCCATTACCCCTTGTCCTGTCACTACAGTCCCTAATGAAGAGTCCCTCCCCAGCATCCCTATAGGTTCCCTTCAGATACTGGAAGGCTGCTATGAGGTCTCCACACAGCCTTCTCTTCTCTGCTTCTGCAGAACACCCAGAGAACTAGATGGTACTGGTATGGGTAATCAAAGCTAGGAAGTAAGATCCCGAAACATCAGCATTACAGTGCAGATGCCCTGGTAACAGTTTCCCAAATGAACTTACCCAAGTGCCCAGTGCCAGCAGAGAGCATGCCGGGTACTGTGGCTCACGGTAGCCAGCCTGTTCGGTGCGCATGGCCACGAACAGCTCAGTCAGGATGCTCCTCTTCACACACAGCTCTGCAAACGCACCGCAGTCCTGACCTCCAGCACTGCTCATTGTGGTTTGGAAGGTTTCTGAACAGCTACTGCCAGAATTGTCAAAATGAAAGAAATAAAAACTTGACCTACAGTGAAAACCACGCTTGATTTTTTATGACTCAAAATAAGAATATACCTTCCTACTTTTAAAGTCTGTCAAATAAGGAAAGTTTAAAATTATGTAGATAATTCACAATCAGTGATGAAGTTTAAAGTCAGCCACGTGTCTTCAGTTCGTGTCAATACGTCTGAAGAAATTCTCTCGGTCGTCTTTGGTATTCAAAGAGTTGGAAGCATGTTGTAACAAACAAACAAGGACCCATGCAGAGATATCAATGGGTGGTATTGCCACAAGGCATGAAAAATTCACCACCAATATGTCAAGGTTATGTTGATGTAGCATTGTGTCCATTTTGGGAAAGACACCCCCAATTATTAGTGTATCGTTATATGGATGATATACTGGTGGCTGGGGAAGTAACCTAGAAGCTGTTAAACAAGAATTGTGTTCAGTGTTGCAACAACATAAATTGCAAATTGCCCCTGAAAAGGTTCAGGATACCACACCATGGAAATATTTGGGTTGGAAAATCTTAGCTCATACCACTGAACCTCAGAAAATTAGCCATCAAGGTCAATATCCATACACTTAACGATGTGCAAGTCTTGTTAGGGAATATTAATTGGATTCGAACATTATTGGGAATTGACAACAAAAGTTCAGAACCATTGTTTGAATTGTTGAAGGGTTACACAGACTTCAATGCACCCAGACAATTAACACCAGCACCAAAACAAGCAATAGTGATGGCAGAAGCCGCATTGAGAGACAGGCACATCGTGCGATGAATGGAGTTCCTACTGAATTTTTGATTGTCAGTAATGATTTCCAGCCAGTAGGATTAACCATGCAATGGGTTGAATCTGATAAGGAGAAACTGAAAATTCTTCAGTGCCAATTTTTGTCACATCAACCATCAAAAAACATTGTGACCAGAGCTGAAACATTTGCTAAGTAAGTTAAATATGAAACGAAGGGATCGTATCATAGACCTATCTGGTAAAGAACGCCAAACCATAATTATTCCTATGACAGAACAGTATTTGCAATGGTGTATGCAGAATAGTGTAGCACTGCAGATAGCTCTAGCAGGATTTGATGGAGCAATCACGGTCCGTCATCCTAGCCATGGAATATTGACTTTTATTCAGCAGGAATGCATAGAGGAAAAACCCAGGTACAGTCTCAAAGCTGTGAATGGTATCACAGTCTTTACAGATGGGAGTGGAAAATCAGGCAAAGCAGCTACTACATGGCAGGAACAGGGCCAGTGGAAATCACATATAGTTTTTTCTGAGGGATCACCCCAGATTGTAGAACTGAAGGCAGTGACTGAGGTGTTTAAATGATGGAACACATGTCCAATCAAAATGATTCCAGACTCAGCGTATGTAGTAGGAGTTGCGCAACCATTAGAAAGGGCTTATTTGAAACAGGTTGCAGTTGAAACCTTGTTTAGCTATATGAAACAGTTATGGTTGTTGTTAAAACAAAGAACAGAAGTGCACTATATATGTCACCATCGCAGTCAGACAAACTTGCCAGGATTCTATGCAGAAGGAAATGCTAGAGAGGACCATTTAACTCAACCTGTCAGTGTGTCACCTGTGCCCAACGTATGGCAACAAGCTCACATTTCTCATGAATTTTTCCACCAATCAGCAAAGGTCCTAAAACGGTGGTTTCACTTGTCAATGTCAGAGGCAAGAGCTATCATACAAGCCTGTCCTGATTGTCAACAACTCACTAAGGGTCCTACATTGTCGGTTAACCCCAGAAGTATTCAATCACTTCAAATATGGCAAACAGATGTCACACATATCCCTGAATTTGGCAAACTAAAATACGTTCATGTTTCTATGGACATCTTTTCTCTGGCAGTTTGTATGACCGCTTTGGGAGGAAAAACTTCTAGACATGTGCAAACTCATTTTCGTCATGCCTTTGCTACTTTAGGAGTCCCAGGACAAATAAAAACGGACAATGGTCCAGCATATGTTTCACAATCGGCTGAAATTTTTTTGCAAACTTGGGGAATCCAACATGTCACTGGCATTCCCCACTCACCCACAGGACAAGCCGTTGTCGAGCGCACCCATCCGACTATCAAAACTTATTTGCAAAAATAAAGAAAATGGGGACTCAGAACAGCCAGTAAGTAAATTGGCAAAGGTCCAAAAAGTCATGAATTTTTTTGTGCTTGCCTGGTGACAGTGTGATTCCTCCCATTGTGAAACACATGCAAACCATGTCAACCGGAATGCTCGAATATGAAGGTTAAATTAAGGTTATGGTAAAAGCTTGGGAAGGAAATTGGGAAGGTCCAGTACCACTGCTAACTTGGGAACGAGGCTGTGCTTGTGTCATTACAGATTCAGGCCCACGCTGGCTCCCTGCAGAGACAGTGTTGTCACGGGAGAATGGATAATTGGTACATAAACTCTGAATAAACCTGAAAGATACAGCAAGGCCGTGAGAGGCCCAAGGAAGCGTAAGCAAGCAAGATAAGAAGAAGCTGGAATTCACTGAGGTAATGAGAACTGTGGACTGTTGGCAAGCTTTTGAGGTCAAGTTCCCACACCTGTGCTTAACCAATTATATGCTAATTGCAAAGGGTCTTCAAGACATGTATCCAATCACAGTATGCCATATCACTGTAAGTGCAAGTAGAAATAGTATTTAAGGGGTTAAGGCTTTGTAATAAACGGCTTTTTGTCTGATCATATTGATCTCTGACTGAGTCCATGTATATTCTGCGGCAACTGGCGCCCGAACAGGGACCTCCCATATTTTTCGTATTGAAGCTGAAAGAATTAAAGCGCGTGGCACCGAAGAAAGTGGAAAACGCGGAGCCGCAGGGACGTCGGCTGGGTTCGATCCAGCAGGACCAGGATCGGGAAGTAGACGCCTCGGAACAGAGCCTAGTGAGCCCAGAAGACACTGCGCAGTGCAAATAAGGTAAGAGCCGACGGGGTCTGGAAGAGGGTTAGGATGGGGAATCAATTAAGTAAAGAAAAAAGTAAGGAAAAAAATTGGGGCATGCCTGTGGGATCAAGTTACTTGTGGGTTTAAGGAGGCGAAGTCTCTTGCTGCCCCCTGGTTACTCCTAAAAGGGACTCTAGCCGCAAACAGGCGGCAAAATCCGTTTTTACAGCTCTCTCTGACTTGCCTTCACAACAGCAGGGCTCGGCACCTACATTAGATTCAGCACCCGGTGCTACAGCCATGGTAGTGTTGTCTGTTTAGGGCATAAAACGTTCTGGTCAAAAACCGGCGCGCAGGAAGGTACGAATGTTTGAGGACCCTGCGCCTTTCCCCTACCCTGTGTCGACAACGCCTTTATCGGCGGTAGCTCCAGTTGATACTCGGGAGCCTGTAGGGGCTAGTGAGGAAATGAAACAAACTGATGTTAACCCTTTTCGTGCCGCTACTGCCCCTGAACTTAGTCCCCAAGAATTTTTGCTGGGGTGGGAGTCTTCTAAGGAGGAGAGTGTAACTCCGAATAAATACCCACCTCCACCACATAAACCACCGCTTGCATCGCTCCCACTGGAGCTGCAAAATGAGTGGAACTGGCGACAATGGACGAAATCCTTAGATAAGCAATTGCAGGACTTGCGGGATCGTCTGGACAAGTTGGGGGAGGAGAGGGAGCAAGCACCAGAAAAAACGGAAAAAACAGAAAAACCAGAAAACCCAGATAAAATCAGTCCGTGTGATGTGCTGTTACCACCGACTCCTACATCTAATAAAGCCAATCCGAGTGCCATGAGATGGCGAGGCTGCATTCAGGATGCAATTATAGACGGTACTATTTTACCGATAGATGTTCCCACTGCATTCCCTGTTATTATAAATCCTCAGGGACAGTCTGTCTGGACTCCTATGGACTGGAAAGCTGTGAAAGAAATTAAGGGAGCAATTAGTATGGGTTGTCTTCCTCATATACCCAGCAAATGATGTCTGCTTTCTTTTCTAGTAATGTTCTAACTCCAAATGATTGTCTCAGAGTGGCTGCAATTTTATTAACTCCTTCACAGCTCCTTCATTTTAAAAGTGGGTTTGAGGAGCTTGCTGCAAGGGCTGCAGATGAGAATTCAGAGTGTAATCCTCATCGCCCTTTGCACGGTGTTTCATCTGAAATGTTATTGGGAAAGGGACAATTTCACCCTGACGGAGTAAAAGCTTGTATGAAAATTGAAGTTTTACAGCAAGCACAGCAATTGGCTTTAGCTGCTCTGAAAGCTGTGCCGGAAGCAGGAAAGCCTAATCCTTCATATACATCAGTAAAGCAGGGACCTCCTGAGCCCCATATGCAATTTATTGACAGATTGACAGAGGCTATCGAAAAGAATATTGATCTGGCATCTAATGCTAAAGAATCGATGCTTATGTCTCTGGCTATGGAAAATGCTAACCCAGCTTGTAAGCCTATTTTGCAGGTTTTGCCAAAATCTGCTGGTCTTCAAGAAATGATGGATGCATGTTCTAAAGTGGGCACAGCAGAGGAAAAGGCTGGATACATGGCTACTGCCTTCACCACTGCTGTTAAACCCCTTCTACAACAAGGTCAGGGTGATCGTGGGGATCCTAAAGGTACGAGATGTTATAGTTGTGGACGGATGGGACATTTTAAAAAGCAGTGTACTGTAAAGAAAATTAGTTCAGCAACCCGACCCCCTCAGGGTGGTGTTACTGGTCTTGCAGACAAATGTATTAAATGTGACAAATTTGGCCACAAGACAATTGAATGTTGTTCAAAGTTTAAAAAAGACAGAACCCTGTTGGGAAACTTGAATGTGAGTGCGATGCCACCCCGCACGACAACACAAAATCAGGGTGTCTGGACTGCATCCCCTCCGCCACCGCAGGGAGTGCCGGACTGGACGTGGCAACAGCAATAGATTTTACCATAACTGATACTTCTGTTCATTGTATTCCATCTAAATTAAATGGGCCCCTTGGTCATGGGTTATGTGCTTTGCTACTGGGACAATCATCAACATCAAGGAAAGGAATCTTTGTATTACCCAGTGTAATTGATGCTGACTATACTGGAAATATTGGGATCATGGTGCAAACGCAGGCTCCTCCGGTCAACATCCCTGAAAATTCGAAAATAGCTCAAATCTCAAATGATGATCTGACTGATCTCATGCCCCTTTTAAAGGGTGAGTCAAAGGCAGAATCAAAAAGCTCAGTATGAGGCCTTAGATCACATCATGACAAAAATCACTAATCTTGTCCCGATTGCCAAGGCCAAGCAGTAGGTATAGGCCGTGGAGTCAACCCTCGAGGCCTCCAGCCTCTTCAGCTTTGGCAAATGGATGTGACTCATGTACCCTCTTTCGGGAAATTGAAATATGTCCATGTTACTATTGACACTATTCTCCTACAGGACAAGCTATTATTGAACGAACACATCAAACTTTGACACAACTGTTGGAAAACAAAAAACGGGGGAAGGACTTACACCGGTAGCAAGGATACAGAAAGCTGTATATGTTATCAATTTTTTGCGATTGACAGCAGACTTTAATGATCCCCCGCCCATAGTACATGGTCAGGCATTAGGTTCAGGTTATATGACTAAAACTCTGGGTGTTCTGGTCCAGTATAAGGATTTGGAAACCGGCATTTGGAAAGGTCCTGCAGAAGTGTAAGCGGCGAGGAGAAGCAAGACACGCCAACCCAATATGGGTGATAAGCAAACTTCTACTTTATTTGTGGCGCACTTCGCTTATATCCACATGGTGTTTAGCCACGCCTACTAGTCAGAACAGTATTCGTTAGTTCTACACAGCTTCCTTCACATTCTCCTCCCACATCCGGTATCCGGTTACCTGTGAGGCCTACACCTTGCTTTGCTCGCACAAAGCCTCTAAGGATCCATGGCCTTGCTCTTGGAGCCATTCTGCAACAATTCCCCCCTTTTTCTTTTGTGCGAGCAAAACATTGTGGGTTGTTCTGTTCACCTGTTTCATCACGCAACTATAAGCAAGTCTAACAACTACAGTGATTAAAATAGCAGTGATACATAAGGGCAGTCCTTCAAATAGCAGTGTTTTAAGCCAACCTGTAATGCCCCATGAGGACAACCATTTAGTTATCCCTAAGTCATTGCTCACTTGCAATTGCTGGGCAAGCTGAGCCAGGGTTTTCAGCTGTGCATGTATCGAATTAGAATGACCAGAAAGATTCATACAACACATTCCATCAAACTCTTCACATCCATGTCCCTGTTCCAACAACAAAAGGTTCTGTAGTGTTGCATGTCTTAGAGAATCAACATTAAACAACAAATCAGAAATTGCCTTCGATGTAGTATTTGTCTGCTTAGCAACTCAGCAACTCAGTCTGTTTAGCTGAGCCAAGGCCCCGGCTGAAGCACTTACGGTGATTTGGCATATTATGATTGGATACGTGCCTTGAAGACCCTTAGTGACTAGCATGTAATTGGTTAAACACAGGTGTGAGAACTCAACCTTGGAAGCTTGCCAACAGTCCACAGTTCTCATTAACTTGGTGAATTCCAGCCTCTTATCTTGCTTGCTTAAGCTTCTTCAGGCCTCTCATGGCCTCGCTGTATCTTTCAGGATTATTCAGAGTTTATGTACCAATTATGCATTCCCCCGTGAGAACACTGCCTCCACATCTCCCCCCTTTTGTTTTATCCAGTAACAAGTTGCTACTACAGCAAGGCACACACGCATTTACATTAGCAGAGTAACTATTACAGGGTGCAGCAGCATGTTGAAGATGCTGATGGTAGCGAGGGACTAGCCAAAGAAATTTCTTACCAGTGGAATTCTCCCACCCTCTTAATTTGTTCCATTACCTGCTTTATAACAGGACCATTGTATTAGAATCTTTCTAGCTTTTGCCTTAGCATTTTCTAGCAGCTACTGCAAATTTGCATACTCTAACATCTCTTTTACAAGTGACAAATCTATACAATACAAAATGCAGTTTCTTATTAGTGACTGGCTAGTAAATACAGGTGGTTTTATACACAAAATCACAACCTCTAATAATAGCTACTTTACAAGCACACATAGTCAGGATGTTACTTTTCAGTTGCTCCCAAGTGATGTTTTGCAGTTATTCGTTCTTTCTCTTCCTCTATCTCATTCTGCTTGGGGTATTCACGGTCAGCTCCTGTAGCTGAGGCATCAGGTTTTTCCATTCGTCTGTCCAGCTCATGGCAAGGCTTGACAAACTTTGCAGGCAGGAGGACACAATGCAGGCAGGAGGACACAAATATACCCCCTCCCCCAGGTTATCAGTTCTTGAGAAGTAGACAGGTTAGACAGGTTAAATGCAGCATCATTACTCTCTCCCTCCCCCCTTTTTTTTTTTTTTTTTTTTGCGAAAGCCGTCCTGCTGGGCAGCAACTATAGCGGCCTGCCTGCTTCAGCAGCAACCATAAATACCCACCGGCAACCGCACGTTTGCATTAACCCTTTCATACCCGAAATGTTAAACAGCTACCCGTTGAAAGCTTTTACATGAACCCAACAACAAGAAAAATACACAGAACACCGTCTGCCCTCAACACATGCGCACACACACACGCGTATGGGATCCCACAAGCACATGCCACACAACTACAATATTTGAAGCACAAAATCCAGACAATCATTACTCCCACTACAGTTCCACGTACAGAACGTGGCACAAGAACCCTGTGGAGACTAACAGCAAACCAGCTCCGAGAAGCATCATTGCAGTGCGAGGTGGCAGGCTCAACCTTAGTGGGCGTCCCCACAGAGGGTCTGCGTCCCCCACATCGTATGAGGCTTGGGCTTTTATACTGACCAAAATGCACACTCATTCCGACACAGGTGGCCAGCCTGTGCTGGAAGAAGTGGCCAGCAGTATCTACAAAGGTCTCCAAGGGTTGATAGAAACCTGGACATATTTACCAACTTCTAGTACATGACTATCACAGAGAAACTGTATGGGTTCCCCCTGTCAATTGCAAGAAAAATCATAACATATACAGCTTGAGTATAAGAGGATTTTAACCCATACGTGGTCACTGCTTGTCAGGCCTCCTTAACTATTTTGAGATCAAGAGCTTCCCACTCTTTAGCCCCCTGCTGTGTAGTAAACACCGGATATGCAGAGATGCCCATTGCAGAAAATTCACCAGTAATGATCGTCCTGTAACCTCGGTCTCTGGATTGGCCTCCCAACGCAGCAGTGTATGGTTCACCCCAGCGGCGGACTCCTTTCGGTTAGTCCAAGCACCCGGGTCCGTCACGCCACCGCAACAGCATTGCCCGCGCTCCCCGGCTGCTGCCGCCAGCACCGCTCACTCGCCGTTCCAGGTCCTTGATACTCGGGGCCCTGTATTCCGGGTCCCCACTAACCGGGGCCCTGTATTCCGGGTCCTCGCTAACCGGGGCCCTGTATTCCGGGTCCCCGTTAACCGGAGCCCTGTATTCCAGGTCCCTGCTAACCAGGGTCCTGTATTCCGGGTCCCCGTTAACCGGGGCCCTGTAATCCGGGTCCCCGGTAGCCGGGGCCCTGTAGTCCATGGTCCCTGTTTGGGCGCCATTTGTAAGCGGCGAGGAGAAGCAAGACACACCAACCCAATATGGGTGATAAGCAAACTTCTACTTTATTTGTGGCGCACTTCGCTTATATCCGCGTGGTGTGTAGCCACGCCTACGAGTCAGAACAGTATTTGTTAGTTCTACACAGCTTCCTTCACATTCTCCTCCCACATACGGTATCCGGTTACCTGTGAGGTCTACACCTTGCTTTGCTCGCACAAGGCCTCTAAGGATCCATGGCCTTGCTCTTGGAGCCATTCTGCAACACAGAAGTAAAACTAACTGGTCGAGGTTGTGTGTGTATAATTATAGATTCCGGTTTGCGGTGGGTCCCAGCTCGATGGGTGAGAGCCTGGAAAGAGTCAGCACCGCCCCAGGACACCCCCCTTGTCAGTGATTGAATGAATTGAAATTTCAGCTTAGGACTTCCATTTTATGGATGTTTCAGCCCTTCTTAAAGTGAAGAGAGCAATCTTTTTTACGTTAAAGAAGAAAAAACAAAACCAAAACAAACGAAACAAACAAACAAACAAAAAAAAAACCAAAAAACAACCACCATCCACCACCACCACCACCCCCCCCCCCCGCCACCGAACCTACAGCGAGACAAACACGGGATACAGGTATATTGTATGTGTTTTCGGTGGTGGGAAGGTCTTTCATATGTTCTTATCAGGGGTATTGGGCATACTGCGACTCATTTAATACACGCTCTCTGTGATACTCATGCACTAGAAGTTGGTAAATATAAGTATGTCCAGGTTTCTATCGACCCTTGGAGACCTTTGTAGATACTGCTAGCCACTTCTTCCAGCACAGGCTGGTCACCTGTATCGGAATGAGTGTGCATTTTGGTCAGTATAAAAGCCCAAGCCTCATGCGATGTGGGGGACGCAGAGCCTCTGCAGAGACGCCCGCTAAGGTTGAGCCTGCCACCTCTCACTGCAATGGTGCTTCTTGAAGCTCGTTTCCTGTTAGTCTCCACAGGGTCCTTGTGCCACGTTCTGCACATGGGACTGTAGTGGGAGTAATGATTGGCTGGATTTTGTGCTTCAAATATTGTAGTTGTGTGGAGCGTGCTTGTGGGATCCCACAAGTGTGTGTGTGCGTATGTTAAGGGCAGACCGTGTTCTGTGTGTTTTTTTTGGTGTTTGGTTCATGTAAAAGTTTTTAACGGGGAGCAGTTTAACCTTTCGGGCATGAAAGGGTTAATGCAAAAGCGCGGTTGCCACCAGGTATTTATGGTTGCTGCTGAAGCAGGCACGCAGCTGTAGCTGCTGCCGAGCAGGCCAGCATTTGTAGGGTGAGCGACTTTGGATCAAAAAAACAAAAACAAAACCAAAGGCAATGATGCAGCAAACTCCTCGCCGGTTAACAATGTGCAGTCTAACCTGTCTGCTTCTCAAGAGCGGAAAATCTGGGGGAAGGGGTATATTTGCGTCCTCCTGCCTACAGGTCCATGACGACTGCCTGCAAAGTTTGTCAAGCCTTGCCATGAGCTGGACAGACAAATGGAAAAACCTGATGCCTCAGCTACAGGAGCTGACCATGAATACCCCAAGCAGAATGAGATTGAGGAAGAGAAAAATCTAATGATTGCAAAACATCATTTGGGGGCTACTGAAAAGTAACTGCTTGAATATGTGTGTGTGCTTATAGAGTAGCTATTATTAGAGGCTGTGATTTTGTGTATAAAACCACCTGTATTTACTAGCCAGTCGCTAATAAGAAACCCCACCTTGTATTATATAGATTTGTCACTTGTAAAAGAGATGTTAAAGTATGCAAATTTGCAGTAGCTGCTCGAAAATGCTAAGGCAAAAGCTAGAAAGATTCTAACACACTGGTAGTGTTATAAAGCAGGTAATGGAATAAATTAAGAGGGTGGGGGAATTCCACTGGTAAGAAATTTCTTTGGCTAGTCCCTCGCTGCCATCAGCATCTTCAACTGCTGCTGCACTCTGTAATAGTTACTCTGCTAATGTAAATGCGTGTGTGCCTTGCTGTAGTAGCGATTTGGTACTGGATGAAGGAGGTGAAACTCTGCATTGACAACAAGGTGCAAGGATTGAGGCTGACCAAATGCCTGCTACCACAGTCAAGGGCAAGACTGGGCTGGCCTCTGTGTTTGCCACCAAGAAGAACCTTTAGCTCCGCTGTTGGCTGCAACCTGGCAGGCGTGGAGCGGTGGGGACATATGCCATGCCAGACCTTGATGTGAAGGATGGCCTCCCCTGTTATCAGAGAGCCATACAGCAGAAAAAAGGGCCAGGCCCAGCAGCCTTTAGTCAGCATATATTGGAGATATGATCTAGCCCAAATCCCCTGCTCAAGTAGGGTCACCCAAAACATATATAAAACAAAAAGGGGGAGATGTGGAGGCAGTGTTCTCATGGGAGAATGCATAATTCGTACATAAACTCTGAATAATCCTGAAAGATACAGCAAGGCCATGAGAGGCCCGAAGAAGATTAAGCAAGCAAGATAAGAAGCTGGAATTCACTGAGTTACTGAGAACTGTGGACTGCTGGCAAGCTTTCGAGGTCGAGTTCTCACACCTGTGCTTAACCAATTATATGTTAGTCACTAAGGGTCTTCAAGACAGGTATCATATCATAATATGCCAAATCACTGTGAGTGCCTGTAAGAAATAGTATATAAGGAGTTAAGGCTTTGTAATAAATTTGGCAATTGCTTGATCACATTGATCGTCTCTGCGTTGTCCGTGACTCCTGCGTCAACAATCTTATAGTGTTCATGACTGCAGATATAATTTATTACCTTTACATAACAATACACTGAAATCATAGACCCATACTTTGTGAACTTACAAGAAAAACAGCCATACAGACTACCAAATATTTTATGCAACCAGCAAATTCAAAGAAATGTCAAAGGAGGTAAAATTAAGTACCAAGAAGCGTATTTTGGTGGCTTCATCCAAACCCTCTGGAGGATCAAGTTTGTTCTGCTCTAGATCTACAGAACCAACAATGGGTGGCTCAACATCTTGATCTTGTTCCCTTTCTTCCAGTTCAGTATGCTCACATTCAGCCAGGGAACTGATCTCTCTCTTAGAGGAATACAGCATTATTGACAAAATCTAGATAGAAAAAAAGGCAGCATATGCTGTGACAGCTGTAGATATTATTAGTGTATCTGCAATCAGCATTTTCTATGAACATTTTAAGACGTGGACCGTGCTCAGTCCCCTACTCCAGAGACAGGCCGCTGCTACTGCTAAGAAGTACCGAGTGGTCATTTTGAAGGGGAACAGTGTTAAATGGTCTGCAGTGCAATATCAGGAGCAAAATTCCACGCTCCGACAACGCTATCGCTTTCTATTTGCTGTTTATGATGTAACTGCTGTGTAGGGACAGAGGGACAAAATGCACGGCAAGCCTCTCCCTACCAGTCCAGTCACCACTGCATAAGTAAATACACCACTGCTACCTGGTGGCAGCCTGAGACTCTAAAGCAGCTAGCAGGTCTAGTGGCTAGGGAAGGCTAAGGGATTTTTTTTGCAGATCCTAATACAATATTTGAGGAGAGTGAGTGGCGAAAGTTTGGTGATGAACTATTTGACTCAGTGCTTAATGATTATAAAAAGGCAAAGAAACTCGGTAAACCACGGAGGGAAGTAATGAACTGTATAAAAAGATACAAGGCAGAAAAGAAAACTGCCGCGGTAGCAACGGAGAAACTAGGAACAGACGTCCCCGGTCGATTGAAACCGGGGGAAGATTACAACTCATTTCCCGCAACTCGCGGGAGCACAGGGTTTCCCCCCACCCCCTTCCTTTTCTCCCCCTCCATCAGAAGGTGCCGCGGAGGAGGTGTAACCCCCTGCTCCCCCACCACCCCAGTTCCGAAAGTAGGGACTTTGAAAAGGACAGAGGAAGTATATTAGAAGGTATACGCATGATAAATGTCGAGAAATCCGAAAGAAAGAGGGCGGTGCCTTGGCGCCGGATCGATTGCGGCGCCACTGTGAAGCACGCAGTAGAAAATAGGGATCATGCGCGAGCGGAAGATTTAAAGGAACCGCGAGCCTCTCCAACCCACTATGCCTTAGAGTGAAAAAATTTTTAACTCAGTCACGGAGGAGCCAGGTCTGCAGATGGCCACATACCGAACGAGAGACATCTGATAAGAAAGACACATCTGCGAGCAACAGAGACCCCGAGTTCGGCACAGGATCAGCCCCCGAATCCCCTGAATGCGAGCCAGATTTATATCCTCTGCTTCCAGACTCTGACTCTTTGTCTCCCGGGTCGGTCTGCTCAGACTTACTGGCCCTGGAGATGCTCAGTTGTAACAATGGGTAACCAAAGAGGTGAACATTACTGGGGAATTTTCTGCAATGGGCACCTTTGCATATCCTGTGTTTACTACACAGCAGGGGGGTAAAGAGTGGGAAGCTCTTGATCTCAAAATAGTTAAGGAGGCCTGACAAACAGTGACCACGTATGCGTTAAAATCCTCTTATACTCAAGCTGTATATGTTATGATTTTTTCTTGCAATTGACAGGGGGAGCCCATACAGTTTCTCTGTGATACTTATGTACTAGAAGTTGGTGAATATAAGTATGTCCAGGTTTCTATCAACCCTTGGAGACCTCTGTAGATACTGCTGGCCACTTCTTCCAGCACAGGCTGGCCACCTGTGTCGGAATGAGTGTGCATTTTGGTCAGTATAAAAGCCCAAGCCTCATGCGATGTGGGGGAGGCAGAGCCTCTGCGGGGACGCCCACTAAGGTTGAGCCTGCCACCTCGCACTGCAATGATGCTTCTCGGAGCTGGTTTGCTGTTAGTCTCCACAGGGTCCTTGTTCTGTACGTGGGACTGTAGTGGGAGTAATGATGGCTTTTGCAGGGACTAAAAAAAAAAAAAAAAAAAGAAAAGGGGGGGAGAGAGAGAGTAATGATGTGACATTTAACTTTAACCTGTCTACTTCTGAAGAACTGATAACCTGGGGGAGGGGGTATATTTGTGCCCTCCTGCCTACAGGTCCATGGCGACTGTCTGCAAAGTTTGTCAAGCCTTGCCATGAGCTGGACAGACGAATGGATAAACCTGATGCCTCAGCTACAGGAGCTGACCGTGATTACCCCAAGCAGAATGAGATGGAGGAAGAGAAAGAACAAATAACTGCAAAACATCACTTGGGGACAACTGAAAAGTAACATCCTGAATATGTGCGCTTGTAAAGTAGCTATATTAGAGGTTGTGATTTTGTGTATAAACCCACCTGTATTTACTAGCTAGTTGCTAATAAGAAACTGCAAAACTTGTATAGATTTGTCACTTGTAAAAGAGATGTTAGGGTATGGAAATTTGCAGTAGCTGCTAGAAAATGCTAAGGCAAAAGCTAGAAAAATTTTAATACAATGGTAGTGTTATAAAGCAGGTAATGGAACAAATTAAGAGGGGGGGAGAATTCCACTGGTAAGAAATTTCTTTGGCTAGTCCTTCACTGCCATCAGCATCTTCGACATGCTGCTGCACCCTGTAATAGTTACTCTGCTAATGTAAATGTGTGTGTGCTTTGCTGTAGTAGCGACTTGTTACTGGATAAAACAAAAGGGGGGAGATGTGGAGACAGTGTTCTCACAGGAGAATGCATAATTGGTACATAAACTTTGAATAGTCCTGAAAGATACAGCAAGGCCATGAGAGGCCTGAAGAAGCTTAAGCAAGCAAGATAAGAGGCTGGAATTCACCAAGTTAATGAGAACTGTGGACTGTTGGCAAGCTTTCAAGGTTGGGTTCTCACACCTGTGTTTAACCAATTATATGTAAGTCACTAAGGGTCTTCAAAACATGTATCCAATCATAATATGCCAAATCACTGTAAAGTGCTTCAGCCAGGGCCTTGGCTCAACTAAGCAGACTGGGTTGCTGAGTTGCTAAGCAGACAATTCTACATCGAAGGCAATTTCTGATTTGTTTTAATGTTGACTCTGTGAGACATGCAACACTGCAGAACCTTTTGTTGTTGGAACAGGGACATGGATGTGAAGAGTTTGATGGAATGTGTTGTATGAGTCTCTCTGATTATGCTAATTCAATGCACGCACAGCTGAGAACCCTGGCTCATCTTACCCAGCAATAGTAAATGAGCAATATCCTAATAACTAGATGGTTGTCTTCATGGGGCATTACAGGTTGAGTCAAACACTGCTGAAGTATTGCACTTATGTATCATTGTTAGGTTAATCATCGTAGCTATTAGACTTGTTTATAGTTGTGTGATAAAACAGGTGAACAGAATAACCCATAATGCCTTGCTTGCACAAAGAAAAAGGGGGGAATTGTTGCAGAATGACTCTAAGAGCAGAACCATAGAGTTCTGGAGGACTGTGCAAGCAAGGCAGGGGGTGGCCCCCACAGGTGGCCGGAGACCGGACCTGGGAGGAGAATGTGGAGGAAGCTGTGGGGGCTAACCAATACTGTTGTGCCAAGAAGGAGTGGCTGAATACCACTCCTATATATGTGTGAACTGCGTCACAAATAAAGCAGAAGTTGCTTATCACCCATATTGGGTTGGCCTGTCTGCTTCTCCTCGCCGCTTACATGGAACAGTCGACTGCAAGCCCTGGGCATTTTCCTCCATCCTTCAAGCTGGAATTGCCACTGACAATGCTTGCACCCGTGGTTAGCCTGCCCTCGGGCTCCACTAGCATGCGTTATCCATCGCCAGTCACCAGCACGCAGGCTGCTCTCTGTCTTTCCAGCAAAGATATTTTTTTCCCCAACTCTAAAGAGCAAAGCGGAGACAAAAGAAATGGGTAACTCCTGCTTCTTTCTTAATACTCCTGCTTCCCTTCTCTTACATCTCCTTCTCGACAGGCTGGAGAAAGAGGCTGACAAGAACTGCAAAGGTTCAACAAGAGCAAGTGCAAGGAGCCTAACCTGCGAACGAAAAGCTTCACGAACCAGGAAATGCTGGGTAATAACTGTTCGGAAAGCAGCTTTGCAGAATAGGATGTGCGGGTCCTGGTGGACACAAAATTGAAAGGAAGATGGCAATATGCCCTTGCTACCAAGAAGTGAAATGGTATACTGGGTTGAATATACCAAACCCAGTGCCCTCACAAGAGGAAGCCCATCAGATCCAAGAACTCCTCTGCGCCCGCCAAGAAGCTGCTCTGCCAGTGATGCTCGAAAGCGACACCAGCAGTGGCCAAAGCTGCAGGCCACTCACTGACCCTGCGGGATCAGAAGGCTCCACTTATCACCCAGAAACCTTCCTCTAGATCTTATTAAACACTTGAACATCCCAGAAAGCGTCTGGCGTTGTTGCCCAGGTTTCCAGCTGAGGATGAAGCATCCTCCTACCCTACACCCTCCCCTTCACACACACTTCATCCTTCCTGAGGGTGCTTCAACACAGGGCCTTCCCTTGGAAGGTGCCTCTGTTGGTGCCCCAGTTCGAGACATAGCAGCTGGAACAACTTCTGTGTCCTTTAAGAGAGGAAAAAAGAAAGAAAATGAAATGAAGCTGCTCCTCTCACAGGGGAGAGGAAGCTGTGTCTTGTGCAGTTGCAGTCCTGCCCCAGGAAGGTTTTTCCTTTCTCTATGACTTTCACCACCTGGAGTTGATTTAATCACTTCTGCCTGTCCCAAGGACTTGTAGCAGTGCTGTGATGCTGTTTCTCTGCAGTTTGCAGAAGGGGAGAGCTCTGTCTGGACACTGTCCTCAAGGAAGCCATGCCAGTAGAGTATCTTCTATGTAGGCCAAGTCAGAGCCCCACAGGATCAGGGCTTTTGGGGAACAAATGGCACGCAGAGGATTAACAGACTGCCCCTATGTCAGGTGCTGCTGTTCAACCTGCCTGGGCTTGGGAAGCATCGCTGCCACCAGCGCACAGAGCCTGGGCAGGGTGTGGGTGCCCAAGAGCCAGCAGTTTCGGGCTTCCTTCCCTCCTCCTGCACAGCCCGCTCTCAGGCCCCCAGTGGCAGGCATTGTTTCCCCCCCCCCCCTTCCCCATATCTGGAGAGGACTTTCAGACATGTCCCCATGTCCCCCCAGCTCCCCGCTGCCGTTCTAACCAGCAAGTGTTGAAGCAAAGGCTCAGGAACCTGAGCAGAGCTTTGGCAGAGCCAAGCTACCCAACCAAAAAGCTGCCCCCCATAGCTTCCCTCTGCCCAGGCACGCTTCCTGCCTAGGCTTTCGTTGTCCCCAGGGCACTGCTTAGTGCACCTCTGACAGAGCTGGACTCTAAGTCCAGGGCCCTGGCTCTACAGGTCCCCGGGTGCTGCCCTGGCAGCTCTGTTGCCCTGGGCGCCCAGCACTGTGCTTCCTTCTCCTCTTCCCTCCTCAGAGGCACAAACCCTGCTGGGTGGCAGCGCCCAGGGTGGCATGGGGTGAACCAAACTCTTCCTACTGGAAGAGTTCCACCCCCAAGGCTGGATGGACGTCTCTGCATCTCTGCAGCCTTTCCTTCCTGGCTTTATCTTGCCGTTTTTCCTAAGGTTCAAAGCTTTGTTCCAGCCCTGGCACTCCCTCCGCTCCCTTCTCTTCCCCTCTCTGCTGGTGCCCCTCCCCATGTTTGGGTGCTCTGGAGCCGGCTGGGGAGTCCAGAGGGGATGGGGATCCTCCCCAAATCCAAATTGTTTTCCATCTGTGGCCCATCCCCACCCGTTTGGGGTTTACCAACTCCCAGGAGCTGCGGTGCTGCGTCCCCTGGGGCCGTTCAGTGGGAGAGGGGCAGAGGCTGCCAGAGCCAGAGGTCATCTGGGAGCTGTCACCCCCCCAGTGGCCAAAAGAGCCGGGCCAGCAGCAGTGCCACTCGCTGACCCTGCGGGATCAGAAGGCTCCACTTATCACCCAGAAACCTTCCTCTAGCTCTTATTAAACACTTGAACATCCCAGGAAGCTTCTGGCGTTGTTGTCCAAGTTTCCAGGTGAGGACAAAGCAGCAGCAAATACGGTGCAGAGCCCATGGCGACAGCCCCCAGCCACGCCCTGTGACGTCCCCCAGCCACACCCTGTGACGTTGCTGCTGGCACTGCTTCTATTCCACCCAGTGACTTCCACAGGGCACTTGCTGTGGGAGACGACTCTGAGGAGGTCTCAGAGGAGCCCGTGCAGCAGCATCACTCAGCGCCCGAGAGGAAGGTCTTTCCGGACTGCCAGTGCCAGCAGCACCCGGGGTGCACCAGCCCTGTGCTATGGATCCACAGTATGTGGGGGGCTTCCCGGCCTCTGCCTGGGCGTCCATTTTCCTGAAGCACCCTCAGCTGCTGTTCTTGCTGAAGGCCTGGGTGTCTCGGGAGATGAAGCGGTTCTTTGGTGAGCAGAGCTTTAAGGCGTTCATGCTGACACGCATGATCCTGGAGGCGCTGCCTTTCTACGGCCTGGATGAAGGCATCCTGGTTGCGGTGCTGGGCCCCGAGCTGCGGAGCCACACGTCCAGGTTTGTGCGAAGGCTCCTTGAGGCCACAGAGAAGGAGTGCGTGGACGAAGCACTGAAACTCATGATCCGCGGGGAGAAGGGGCACAGAGCCAGCGACTGCTGGTCTGAGTTCAGCTGGTGGCAGGAGGGCGGCCCTGTGGCCAGCACCAGCTGGACGGCCTGCCAGGAGCGATGCAAGGGCAAGCTCGTGGTGAGAACCAGCTCCTCTGGCAGCCAGCACAGGGGCGAGTGCATCAGCACGACCAGAGCGACCCGCTCTGACCGCCCCGTGGGCTGGGAGCAGAGCCCCAAGCCCAGCCCCAGCCCCGCTGCCTGCACGCTGGGGACCCCTGTGCCCGGAGCAGCCCCCTCCAGCAGCGCGGACGCAGACGTGCTCCCGAGCACCTCGACCACTGCCGTGCAGGGGGGTCCTGCCTGCATCCCCGCTCCCACCCCAGCGCAGCAGGAAGATGCGCAGCAGGAGCCAGGGCAGGCTGTGCCCGGGGCCTCTGCTCCCCTCCGGGGCAGGGCCCGCTCCAAGCGCAGGCCCCACCGCGCTCGCAAGAGGAAGACCAACAGCTCTCAAGACTCTGCTGCACCCACCAAGAAGCTGCCCCGCCAGTGATGCTCGAAGGTGACACCAGCAGTGGCCGAAGGAGCCGGGCCAGCAGCAGGGCCACTCGCTGACCCTGCGGGACCAGGGGGCTCCATTTTTCACCCGCAAACCTTCCTCTTATTAAACACTTGAACATCCCAGAAAGCCTCTGGCGTTGCTGTCCAAGTTTCCAGCTGAGGATGAAGCATCCTCCTACACAACAGCCCCCCCTTCACACGCACTTCATCCTTCCTGAGGGTGCTCCAACACAGGGCCTTCCCTTGGAAGGTGCCTCTGTTGGTGCCTCAGTTCGAGACATAGCAGCTGGAACAACTTTTGTGTCCTTTAAGGGAGGAACGTGTCCCCATGTCCCCCCAGCTCCCAGCTGCCGTTCTAACCAGCAAGTGTCGAAGCAAAGGCTCAGGAGCCTGAGCAGAGCTTTGGCAGAGCCAAGCTACCCAACCAAAAAGCTGCCCCCCATAGCTTCCCTCTGCCCAGGCACGCTTCCTGCCTAGGCTTTCATTGTCCCCGGGGCACTGCTTGGCGCACCTCTGACAGAGCTGGACTCCAAGTCCAGGGCCCTGGCTCTACAGGCCCCCGGGTGCTGCCTTGGCAGCTCTGTTGCCCTGGGCGCCCAGCACTGTGCTTCCTTCTCCTCTTCCCTCCTCAGAGGCAGAAACCCTGCTGGGTGGCAGCGCCAAGGGTTTCATGGGGTGAACCAAACTCTTCCTACTGGAAGAGTTCCACCCCCAAGGCTGGATGGACGTCTCTGCATCTCTGCAGCCTTTCCTTCCTGGCTTTATTTTGCCGTTTTTCCTAAGGTTCAAAGCTTTGTTCCAGCCCTGGCACTCCCTCCGCTCCCTTCTCTTCCCCTCTCTGCTGGTGCCCCTCCCCATGTTTGGGTGCTCTGGAGCCGGCTGGGGAGTCCAGAGGGGATGGGGATCCTCCCCAAATCCAAATTGTTTTCCATCTGTGGCCCATCCCCACCCGTTTGGGGTTTACCAACTCCCAGGAGCTGCGGTGCTGCGTCCCCTGGGGCCGTTCAGTGGGAGAGGGGCAGAGGCTGCCAGAGCCAGAGGTCATCTGGGAGCTGTCACCCCCCCAGTGGCCAAAAGAGCCGGGCCAGCAGCAGTGCCACTCGCTGACCCTGCGGGATCAGAAGGCTCCACTTATCACCCAGAAACCTTCCTCTAGCTCTTATTAAACACTTGAACATCCCAGGAAGCTTCTGGCGTTGTTGTCCAAGTTTCCAGGTGAGGACAAAGCAGCAGCAAATACGGTGCAGAGCCCATGGCGACAGCCCCCAGCCACGCCCTGTGACGTCCCCCAGCCACGCCCTGTGACGTTGCTGCTGGCACTGCTTCTATTCCACCCAGTGACTTCCACAGGGCACTTGCTGTGGGAGACGACTCTGAGGAGGTCTCAGAGGAGCCCGTGCAGCAGCATCACTCAGCGCCCGAGAGGAAGGTCTTTCTGGACTGCCAGTGCCAGCAGCACCCGGGGTGCACCAGCCCTGTGCTATGGATCCACAGTATGTGGGGGGCTTCCCGGCCTCTGCCTGGGCGTCCATTTTCCTGAAGCACCCTCAGCTGCTGTTCTTGCTGAAGGCCTGGGTGTCTCGGGAGATGAAGCGGTTCTTTGGTGTGCAGAGCTTTAAGGCGTTCATGCTGACACGCATGATCCTGGAGGCGCTGCCCGTCTACGGCCTGGATGAAGGCATCCTGGTTGCGGTGCTGGGCCCCGAGCTGCGGAGCCACACGTCCAGGTTTGTTCGAAGGCTCCTTGAGGCCACAGAGAAGGAGTGCGTGGACGAAGCACTGAAACTCATGATCCGCGGGGAGAAGGGGCACAGAGCCAGCGACTGCTGGTCTGAGTTCAGCTGGTGGCAGGAGGGCGGCCCTGTGGCCAGCACCAGCTGGACGGCCTGCCAGGAGCGATGCAAGGGCAAGCTCGTGGTGAGAACCAGCTCCTCTGGCAGCCAGCACAGGGGCGAGTGCATCAGCACGACCAGAGCGACCCGCTCTGACCGCCCCGTGGGCTGGGAGCAGAGCCCCGAGCCCAGCCCCAGCCCCGCTGCCTGCACGCTGGGGACCCCTGTGCCCGGAGCAGCCCCCTCCAGCAGCGCGGACGCAGACGTGCTCCCGAGCACCTCGACCGCTGCCGTGCAGGGGGGTCCTGCCTGCGTCCCCGCTCCCACCCCAGCGCAGCAGGAAGATGCGCAGCAGGAGCCAGGGCAGGCTGTGCCCGGGGCCTCTGCTCCCCTCCGGGGCAGGGCCCGCTCCAAGCGCAGGCCCCACCGCGCTCGCAAGAGGAAGACCAGCAGCTCTCAAGACTCTGCTGCACCCACCAAGAAGCTGCCCCGCCAGTGATGCTCGAAGGTGACACCAGCAGTGGCCGAAGGAGCCGGGCCAGCAGCACGGCCACTCGCTGACCCTGCGGGACCAGGGGGCTCCATTTTTCACCCGCAAACCTTCCTCTTATTAAACACTTGAACATCCCAGAAAGCCTCTGGCGTTGCTGTCCAAGTTTCCAGCTGAGGATGAAGCATCCTCCTACACAACAGCCCCCCCTTCACACGCACTTCATCCTTCCTGAGGGTGCTCCAACACAGGGCCATCCCTTGGAAGGTGCCTCTGTTGGTGCCTCAGTTCGAGACATAGCAGCTGGAACAACTTTTGTGTCCTTTAAGGGAGCAACGCGTCCCCATGTTCCCCCAGCTCCCCGCTGCCGTTCTAACCAGCAAGTGTCGAAGCAAAGGCTCAGGAACCTGAGCAGAGCTTTGGCAGAGCCAAGCTACCCAACCAAAAAGCTGCCCCCCATAGCTTCCCTCTGCCCAGGCACGCTTCCTGCCTAGGCTTTCATTGTCCCCGGGGCACTGCTTGGCGCACCTCTGACAGAGCTGGACTCCAAGTCCAGGGCCCTGGCTCTACAGGCCCCCGGGTGCTGCCTTGGCAGCTCTGTTGCCCTGGGCGCCCAGCACTGTGCTTCCTTCTCCTCTTCCCTCCTCAGAGGCAGAAACCCTGCTGGGTGGCAGCGCCAAGGGTTTCATGGGGTGAACCAAACTCTTCCTACTGGAAGAGTTCCACCCCCAAGGCTGGATGGACGTCTCTGCATCTCTGCAGCCTTTCCTTCCTGGCTTTATTTTGCCGTTTTTCCTAAGGTTCAAAGCTTTGTTCCAGCCCTGGCACTCCCTCCGCTCCCTTCTCTTCCCCTCTCTGCTGGTGCCCCTCCCCATGTTTGGGTGCTCTGGAGCCGGCTGGGGAGTCCAGAGGGGATGGGGATCCTCCCCAAATCCAAATTGTTTTCCATCTGTGGCCCATCCCCACCCGTTTGGGGTTTACCAACTCCCAGGAGCTGCGGTGCTGCGTCCCCTGGGGCCGTTCAGTGGGAGAGGGGCAGAGGCTGCCAGAGCCAGAGGTCATCTGGGAGCTGTCACCCCCCCAGTGGCCAAAAGAGCCGGGCCAGCAGCAGTGCCACTCGCTGACCCTGCGGGATCAGAAGGCTCCACTTATCACCCAGAAACCTTCCTCTAGCTCTTATTAAACACTTGAACATCCCAGGAAGCTTCTGGCGTTGTTGTCCAAGTTTCCAGGTGAGGACAAAGCAGCAGCAAATACGGTGCAGAGCCCATGGCGACAGCCCCCAGCCACGCCCTGTGACGTCCCCCAGCCACGCCCTGTGACGTTGCTGCTGGCACTGCTTCTATTCCACCCAGTGACTTCCACAGGCACTTGCTGTGGGAGACGACTCTGAGGAGGTCTCAGAGGAGCCCGTGCAGCAGCATCACTCAGCGCCCGAGAGGAAGGTCTTTCTGGACTGCCAGTGCCAGCAGCACCCGGGGTGCACCAGCCCTGTGCTATGGATCCACAGTATGTGGGGGGCTTCCCGGCCTCTGCCTGGGCGTCCATTTTCCTGAAGCACCCTCAGCTGCTGTTCTTGCTGAAGGCCTGGGTGTCTCGGGAGATGAAGCGGTTCTTTGGTGTGCAGAGCTTTAAGGCGTTCATGCTGACACGCATGATCCTGGAGGCGCTGCCCGTCTACGGCCTGGATGAAGGCATCCTGGTTGCTGTGCTGGGCCCCGAGCTGCGGAGCCACACGTCCAGGTTTGTGCGAAGGCTCCTTGAGGCCACAGAGAAGGAGTGCGTGGACGAAGCACTGAAACTCATGATCCGCGGGGAGAAGGGGCACAGAGCCAGCGACTGCTGGTCTGAGTTCAGCTGGTGGCAGGAGGGCGGCCCTGTGGCCAGCACCAGCTGGACGGCCTGCCAGGAGCGATGCAAGGGCAAGCTCGTGGTGAGAACCAGCTCCTCTGGCAGCCAGCACAGGGGCGAGTGCATCAGCACGACCAGAGCGACCCGCTCTGACCGCCCCGTGGGCTGGGAGCAGAGCCCCGAGCCCAGCCCCAGCCCCGCTGCCTGCACGCTGGGGACCCCTGTGCCCGGAGCAGCCCCCTCCAGCAGCGCGGACGCAGACGTGCTCCCGAGCACCTCGACCGCTGCCGTGCAGGGGGGTCCTGCCTGCGTCCCCGCTCCCACCCCAGCGCAGCAGGAAGATGCGCAGCAGGAGCCAGGGCAGGCTGTGCCCGGGGCCTCTGCTCCCCTCCGGGGCAGGGCCCGCTCCAAGTGCAGGCCCCACCGCGCTCGCAAGAGGAAGACCAGCAGCTCTCAAGACTCTGCTGCACCCACCAAGAAGCTGCCCCGCCAGTGATGCTCGAAGGTGACACCAGCAGTGGCCGAAGGAGCCGGGCCAGCAGCAGGGCCACTCGCTGACCCTGCGGGACCAGGGGGCTCCATTTTTCACCCGCAAACCTTCCTCTTATTAAACACTTGAACATCCCAGAAAGCCTCTGGCGTTGCTGTCCAAGTTTCCAGCTGAGGATGAAGCATCCTCCTACACAACAGCCCCCCCTTCACACGCACTTCATCCTTCCTGAGGGTGCTCCAACACAGGGCCTTCCCTTGGAAGGTGCCTCTGTTGGTGCCTCAGTTCGAGACATAGCAGCTGGAACAACTTTTGTGTCCTTTAAGGGAGGAACGTGTCCCCATGTCCCCCCAGCTCCCCGCTGCCGTTCTAACCAGCAAGTGTCGAAGCAAAGGCTCAGGAACCTGAGCAGAGCTTTGGCAGAGCCAAGCTACCCAACCAAAAAGCTGCCCCCCATAGCTTCCCTCTGCCCAGGCACGCTTCCTGCCTAGGCTTTCATTGTCCCCGGGGCACTGCTTGGCGCACCTCTGACAGAGCTGGACTCCAAGTCCAGGGCCCTGGCTCTACAGGCCCCCGGGTGCTGCCTTGGCAGCTCTGTTGCCCTGGGCGCCCAGCACTGTGCTTCCTTCTCCTCTTCCCTCCTCAGAGGCAGAAACCCTGCTGGGTGGCAGCGCCAAGGGTTTCATGGGGTGAACCAAACTCTTCCTACTGGAAGAGTTCCACCCCCAAGGCTGGATGGACGTCTCTGCATCTCTGCAGCCTTTCCTTCCTGGCTTTATTTTGCCGTTTTTCCTAAGGTTCAAAGCTTTGTTCCAGCCCTGGCACTCCCTCCGCTCCCTTCTCTTCCCCTCTCTGCTGGTGCCCCTCCCCATGTTTGGGTGCTCTGGAGCCGGCTGGGGAGTCCAGAGGGGATGGGGATCCTCCCCAAATCCAAATTGTTTTCCATCTGTGGCCCATCCCCACCCGTTTGGGGTTTACCAACTCCCAGGAGCTGCGGTGCTGCGTCCCCTGGGGCCGTTCAGTGGGAGAGGGGCAGAGGCTGCCAGAGCCAGAGGTCATCTGGGAGCTGTCACCCCCCCAGTGGCCAAAAGAGCCGGGCCAGCAGCAGTGCCACTCGCTGACCCTGCGGGATCAGAAGGCTCCACTTATCACCCAGAAACCTTCCTCTAGCTCTTATTAAACACTTGAACATCCCAGGAAGCTTCTGGCGTTGTTGTCCAAGTTTCCAGGTGAGGACAAAGCAGCAGCAAATACGGTGCAGAGCCCATGGCGACAGCCCCCAGCCACGCCCTGTGACGTCCCCCAGCCACGCCCTGTGACGTTGCTGCTGGCACTGCTTCTATTCCACCCAGTGACTTCCACAGGGCACTTGCTGTGGGAGACGACTCTGAGGAGGTCTCAGAGGAGCCCGTGCAGCAGCATCACTCAGCGCCCGAGAGGAAGGTCTTTCTGGACTGCCAGTGCCAGCAGCACCCGGGGTGCACCAGCCCTGTGCTATGGATCCACAGTATGTGGGGGGCTTCCCGGCCTCTGCCTGGGCGTCCATTTTCCTGAAGCACCCTCAGCTGCTGTTCTTGCTGAAGGCCTGGGTGTCTCGGGAGATGAAGCGGTTCTTTGGTGTGCAGAGCTTTAAGGCGTTCATGCTGACACGCATGATCCTGGAGGCGCTGCCCGTCTACGGCCTGGATGAAGGCATCCTGGTTGCAGTGCTGGGCCCCGAGCTGCGGAGCCACACGTCCAGGTTTGTGCGAAGGCTCCTTGAGGCCACAGAGAAGGAGTGCGTGGACGAAGCACTGAAACTCATGATCCGCGGGGAGAAGGGGCACAGAGCCAGCGACTGCTGGTCTGAGTTCAGCTGGTGGCAGGAGGGCGGCCCTGTGGCCAGCACCAGCTGGACGGCCTGCCAGGAGCGATGCAAGGGCAAGCTCGTGGTGAGAACCAGCTCCTCTGGCAGCCAGCACAGGGGCGAGTGCATCAGCACGACCAGAGCGACCCGCTCTGACCGCCCCGTGGGCTGGGAGCAGAGCCCCGAGCCCAGCCCCAGCCCCGCTGCCTGCACGCTGGGGACCCCTGTGCCCGGAGCAGCCCCCTCCAGCAGCGCGGACGCAGACGTGCTCCCGAGCACCTCGACCGCTGCCGTGCAGGGGGGTCCTGCCTGCGTCCCCGCTCCCACCCCAGCGCAGCAGGAAGATGCGCAGCAGGAGCCAGGGCAGGCTGTGCCCGGGGCCTCTGCTCCCCTCCGGGGCAGGGCCCGCTCCAAGCGCAGGCCCCACCGCGCTCGCAAGAGGAAGACCAGCAGCTCTCAAGACTCTGCTGCACCCACCAAGAAGCTGCCCCGCCAGTGATGCTCGAAGGTGACACCAGCAGTGGCCGAAGGAGCCGGGCCAGCAGCAGGGCCACTCGCTGACCCTGCGGGACCAGGGGGCTCCATTTTTCACCCGCAAACCTTCCTCTTATTAAACACTTGAACATCCCAGAAAGCCTCTGGCGTTGCTGTCCAAGTTTCCAGCTGAGGATGAAGCATCCTCCTACACAACAGCCCCCCTTCACACGCACTTCATCCTTCCTGAGGGTGCTCCAACACAGGGCCTTCCCTTGGAAGGTGCCTCTGTTGGTGCCTCAGTTCGAGACATAGCAGCTGGAACAACTTTTGTGTCCTTTAAGGGAGGAACGTGTCCCCATGTCCCCCCAGCTCCCCGCTGCCGTTCTAACCAGCAAGTGTCGAAGCAAAGGCTCAGGAACCTGAGCAGAGCTTTGGCAGAGCCAAGCTACCCAACCAAAAAGCTGCCCCCCATAGCTTCCCTCTGCCCAGGCACGCTTCCTGCCTAGGCTTTCATTGTCCCCGGGGCACTGCTTGGCGCACCTCTGACAGAGCTGGACTCCAAGTCCAGGGCCCTGGCTCTACAGGCCCCCGGGTGCTGCCTTGGCAGCTCTGTTGCCCTGGGCGCCCAGCACTGTGCTTCCTTCTCCTCTTCCCTCCTCAGAGGCACAAACCCTGCTGGGTGGCAGTGCCCAGGGTGGCATGGGGTGAACCAAACTCTTCCTACTGGAAGAGTTCCACCCCCAAGGCTGGATGGACATCTCTGCATCTCTGCAGCCTTTCCTTCCTGGCTTTATTTTTCCGTTTTTCCTGAGGTTCAAAGCTTTGTTCCAGCCCTGGCACTCCCTCCGCTCCCTTCTCTTCCCCTCTCTGCTGGTGCCCCTCCCCATGTTTGGGTGCTCTGGAGCCGGCTGGGGAGTCCAGAGGGGATGGGGATCCTCCCCAAATCCAAATTGTTTTCCATCTGTGGCCCATCCCCACCCGTTTGGGGTTTACCAACTCCCAGGAGCTGCGGTGCTGCGTCCCCTGGGGCCGTTCAGTGGGAGAGGGGCAGAGGCTGCCAGAGCCAGAGGTCATCTGGGAGCTGTCACCCCCCCAGTGGCCAAAAGAGCCGGGCCAGCAGCAGTGCCACTCGCTGACCCTGCGGGATCAGAAGGCTCCACTTATCACCCAGAAACCTTCCTCTAGCTCTTATTAAACACTTGAACATCCCAGGAAGCTTCTGGCGTTGTTGTCCAAGTTTCCAGGTGAGGACAAAGCAGCAGCAAATACGGTGCAGAGCCCATGGCGACAGCCCCCAGCCACGCCCTGTGACGTCCCCCAGCCACGCCCTGTGACGTTGCTGCTGGCACTGCTTCTATTCCACCCAGTGACTTCCACAGGGCACTTGCTGTGGGAGACGACTCTGAGGAGGTCTCAGAGGAGCCCGTGCAGCAGCATCACTCAGCGCCCGAGAGGAAGGTCTTTCTGGACTGCCAGTGCCAGCAGCACCCGGGGTGCACCAGCCCTGTGCTATGGATCCACAGTATGTGGGGGGCTTCCCGGCCTCTGCCTGGGCGTCCATTTTCCTGAAGCACCCTCAGCTGCTGTTCTTGCTGAAGGCCTGGGTGTCTCGGGAGATGAAGCGGTTCTTTGGTGTGCAGAGCTTTAAGGCGTTCATGCTGACACGCATGATCCTGGAGGCGCTGCCCGTCTACGGCCTGGATGAAGGCATCCTGGTTGCGGTGCTGGGCCCCGAGCTGCGGAGCCACACGTCCAGGTTTGTGCGAAGGCTCCTTGAGGCCACAGAGAAGGAGTGCGTGGACGAAGCACTGAAACTCATGATCCGCGGGGAGAAGGGGCACAGAGCCAGCGACTGCTGGTCTGAGTTCAGCTGGTGGCAGGAGGGCGGCCCTGTGGCCAGCACCAGCTGGACGGCCTGCCAGGAGCGATGCAAGGGCAAGCTCGTGGTGAGAACCAGCTCCTCTGGCAGCCAGCACAGGGGCGAGTGCATCAGCACGACCAGAGCGACCCGCTCTGACCGCCCCGTGGGCTGGGAGCAGAGCCCCGAGCCCAGCCCCAGCCCCGCTGCCTGCACGCTGGGGACCCCTGTGCCCGGAGCAGCCCCCTCCAGCAGTGCGGACGCAGACGTGCTCCCGAGCACCTCGACCGCTGCCGTGCAGGGGGGTCCTGCCTGCGTCCCCGCTCCCACCCCAGCGCAGCAGGAAGATGCGCAGCAGGAGCCAGGGCAGGCTGTGCCCGGGGCCTCTGCTCCCCTCCGGGGCAGGGCCCGCTCCAAGCGCAGGCCCCACCGCGCTCGCAAGAGGAAGACCAGCAGCTCTCAAGACTCTGCTGCACCCACCAAGAAGCTGCCCCGCCAGTGATGCTCGAAGGTGACACCAGCAGTGGCCGAAGGAGCCGGGCCAGCAGCAGGGCCACTCGCTGACCCTGCGGGACCAGGGGGCTCCATTTTTCACCCGCAAACCTTCCTCTTATTAAACACTTGAACATCCCAGAAAGCCTCTGGCATTGCTGTCCAAGTTTCCAGCTGAGGATGAAGCATCCTCCTACACAACAGCCCCCCCTTCACACGCACTTCATCCTTCCTGAGGGTGCTCCAACACAGGGCCTTCCCTTGGAAGGTGCCTCTGTTGGTGCCTCAGTTCGAGACATAGCAGCTGGAACAACTTTTGTGTCCTTTAAGGGAGGAACGTGTCCCCATGTGCCCCCAGCTCCCCGCTGCCGTTCTAACCAGCAAGTGTCGAAGCAAAGGCTCAGGAACCTGAGCAGAGCTTTGGCAGAGCCAAGCTACCCAACCAAAAAGCTGCCCCCCATAGCTTCCCTCTGCCCAGGCACGCTTCCTGCCTAGGCTTTCATTGTCCCCGGGGCACTGCTTGGCGCACCTCTGACAGAGCTGGACTCCAAGTCCAGGGCCCTGGCTCTACAGGCCCCCGGGTGCTGCCCTGGCAGCTCTGTTGCCCTGGGCGCCCAGCACTGTGCTTCCTTCTCCTCTTCCCTCCTCAGAGGCACAAACCCTGCTGGGTGGCAGCGCCCAGGGTGGCATGGGGTGAACCAAACTCTTCCTACTGGAAGAGTTCCACCCCCAAGGCTGGATGGACGTCTCTGCATCTCTGCAGCCTTTCCTTCCTGGCTTTATTTTGCCGTTTTTCCTAAGGTTCAAAGCTTTGTTCCAGCCCTGGCACTCCCTCCGCTCCCTTCTCTTCCCCTCTCTGCTGGTGCCCCTCCCCATGTTTGGGTGCTCTGGAGCCGGCTGGGGAGTCCAGAGGGGATGGGGATCCTCCCCAAATCCAAATTGTTTTCCATCTGTGGCCCATCCCCACCCGTTTGGGGTTTACCAACTCCCAGGAGCTGCGGTGCTGCGTCCCCTGGGGCCGTTCAGTGGGAGAGGGGCAGAGGCTGCCAGAGCCAGAGGTCATCTGGGAGCTGTCACCCCCCCAGTGGCCAAAAGAGCCGGGCCAGCAGCAGTGCCACTCGCTGACCCTGCGGGATCAGAAGGCTCCACTTATCACCCAGAAACCTTCCTCTAGCTCTTATTAAACACTTGAACATCCCAGGAAGCTTCTGGCGTTGTTGTCCAAGTTTCCAGGTGAGGACAAAGCAGCAGCAAATACGGTGCAGAGCCCATGGCGACAGCCCCCAGCCACGCCCTGTGACGTCCCCCAGCCACGCCCTGTGACGTTGCTGCTGGCACTGCTTCTATTCCACCCAGTGACTTCCACAGGGCACTTGCTGTGGGAGACGACTCTGAGGAGGTCTCAGAGGAGCCCGTGCAGCAGCATCACTCAGCGCCCGAGAGGAAGGTCTTTCTGGACTGCCAGTGCCAGCAGCACCCGGGGTGCACCAGCCCTGTGCTATGGATCCACAGTATGTGGGGGGCTTCCCGGCCTCTGCCTGGGCGTCCATTTTCCTGAAGCACCCTCAGCTGCTGTTCTTGCTGAAGGCCTGGGTGTCTCGGGAGATGAAGCGGTTCTTTGGTGTGCAGAGCTTTAAGGCGTTCATGCTGACACGCATGATCCTGGAGGCGCTGCCCGTCTACGGCCTGGATGAAGGCATCCTGGTTGCGGTGCTGGGCCCCGAGCTGCGGAGCCACACGTCCAGGTTTGTGCGAAGGCTCCTTGAGGCCACAGAGAAGGAGTGCGTGGACGAAGCACTGAAACTCATGATCCGCGGGGAGAAGGGGCACAGAGCCAGCGACTGCTGGTCTGAGTTCAGCTGGTGGCAGGAGGGCGGCCCTGTGGCCAGCACCAGCTGGACGGCCTGCCAGGAGCGATGCAAGGGCAAGCTCGTGGTGAGAACCAGCTCCTCTGGCAGCCAGCACAGGGGCGAGTGCATCAGCACGACCAGAGCGACCCGCTCTGACCGCCCCGTGGGCTGGGAGCAGAGCCCCGAGCCCAGCCCCAGCCCCGCTGCCTGCACGCTGGGGACCCCTGTGCCCGGAGCAGCCCCCTCCAGCAGCGCGGACGCAGACGTGCTCCCGAGCACCTCGACCGCTGCCGTGCAGGGGGGTCCTGCCTGCGTCCCCGCTCCCACCCCAGCGCAGCAGGAAGATGCGCAGCAGGAGCCAGGGCAGGCTGTGCCCGGGGCCTCTGCTCCCCTCCGGGGCAGGGCCCGCTCCAAGCGCAGGCCCCACCGCGCTCGCAAGAGGAAGACCAGCAGCTCTCAAGACTCTGCTGCACCCACCAAGAAGCTGCCCCGCCAGTGATGCTCGAAGGTGACACCAGCAGTGGCCGAAGGAGCCGGGCCAGCAGCAGGGCCACTCGCTGACCCTGCGGGACCAGGGGGCTCCATTTTTCACCCGCAAACCTTCCTCTTATTAAACACTTGAACATCCCAGAAAGCCTCTGGCGTTGCTGTCCAAGTTTCCAGCTGAGGATGAAGCATCCTCCTACACAACAGCCCCCCCTTCACACGCACTTCATCCTTCCTGAGGGTGCTCCAACACAGGGCCTTCCCTTGGAAGGTGCCTCTGTTGGTGCCTCAGTTCGAGACACAGCAGCTGGAACAACTTTTGTGTCCTTTAAGGGAGGAACGTGTCCCCATGTCCCCCCAGCTCCCCGCTGCCGTTCTAACCAGCAAGTGTCGAAGCAAAGGCTCAGGAACCTGAGCAGAGCTTTGGCAGAGCCAAGCTACCCAACCAAAAAGCTGCCCCCCATAGCTTCCCTCTGCCCAGGCACGCTTCCTGCCTAGGCTTTCATTGTCCCCGGGGCACTGCTTGGCGCACCTCTGACAGAGCTGGACTCCAAGTCCAGGGCCCTGGCTCTACAGGCCCCCGGGTGCTGCCCTGGCAGCTCTGTTGCCCTGGGCGCCCAGCACTGTGCTTCCTTCTCCTCTTCCCTCCTCAGAGGCACAAACCCTGCTGGGTGGCAGCGCCCAGGGTGGCATGGGGTGAACCAAACTCTTCCTACTGGAAGAGTTCCACCCCCAAGGCTGGATGGACGTCTCTGCATCTCTGCAGCCTTTCCTTCCTGGCTTTATTTTGCCGTTTTTCCTAAGGTTCAAAGCTTTGTTCCAGCCCTGGCACTCCCTCCGCTCCCTTCTCTTCCCCTCTCTGCTGGTGCCCCTCCCCATGTTTGGGTGCTCTGGAGCCGGCTGGGGAGTCCAGAGTGGATGGGGATCCTCCCCAAATCCAAATTGTTTTCCATCTGTGGCCCATCCCCACCCGTTTGGGGTTTACCAACTCCCAGGAGCTGCTGTGCTGCGTCCCCTGGGGCCGTTCAGTGGGAGAGGGGCAGAGGCTGCCAGAGCCAGAGGTCATCTGGGAGCTGTCACCCCCCCAGTGGCCAAAAGAGCCGGGCCAGCAGCAGTGCCACTCGCTGACCCTGCGGGATCAGAAGGCTCCACTTATCACCCAGAAACCTTCCTCTAGCTCTTATTAAACACTTGAATATCCCAGGAAGCTTCTGGCGTTGTTGTCCAAGTTTCCAGGTGAGGACAAAGCAGCAGCAAATACGGTGCAGAGCCCACGGCGACAGCCCCCAGCCACGCCCTGTGACGTCCCCCAGCCACGCCCTGTGACGTTGCTGCTGGCACTGCTTCTATTCCACCCAGTGACTTCCACAGGGCACTTGCTGTGGGAGACGACTCTGAGGAGGTCTCAGAGGAGCCCGTGCAGCAGCATCACTCAGCGCCTGAGAGGAAGGTCTTTCTGGACTGCCAGTGCCAGCAGCACCCGGGGTGCACCAGCCCTGTGCTATGGATCCACAGTATGTGGGGGGCTTCCCGGCCTCTGCCTGGGCGTCCATTTTCCTGAAGCACCCTCAGCTGCTGTTCTTGCTGAAGGCCTGGGTGTCTTGGGAGATGAAGCGGTTCTTTGGTGTGCAGAGCTTTAAGGCGTTCATGCTGACACGCATGATCCTGGAGGCGCTGCCCGTCTACGGCCTGGATGAAGGCATCCTGGTTGCGGTGCTGGGCCCCGAGCTGCGGAGCCACACGTCCAGGTTTGTGCGAAGGCTCCTTGAGGCCACAGAGAAGGAGTGCGTGGACGAAGCACTGAAACGCATGATCCGCGGGGAGAAGGGGCACAGAGCCAGCGACAGCTGGTCTGAGTTCAGCTGGTGGCAGGAGGGCGGCCCTGTGGCCAGCACCAGCTGGACGGCATGCCAGGAGCGATGCAAGGGCAAGCTCGTGGTGAGAACCAGCTCCTCTGGCAGCCAGCACAGGGGCGAGTGCATCAGCACGACCAGAGCGACCCGCTCTGACCGCCCCGTGGGCTGGAAGCAGAGCCCTGAGCCCAGCCCCAGCCCCGCTGCCTGCACGCTGGGGACCCCTGTGCCCGGAGCAGCCCCCTCCAGCAGCGCGGACGCAGACGTGCTCCCGAGCACCTCGACCGCTGCCGTGCAGGGGGGTCCTGCCTGCGTCCCCGCTCCCACCCCAGCGCAGCAGGAAGATGCGCAGCAGGAGCCAGGGCAGGCTGTGCCCGGGGCCTCTGCTCCCCTCCGGGGCAGGGCCCGCTCCAAGCGCAGGCCCCACCGCGCTCGCAAGAGGAAGACCAGCAGCTCTCAAGACTCTGCTGCACCCACCAAGAAGCTGCCCCGCCAGTGATGCTCGAAGGTGACACCAGCAGTGGCCGAAGGAGCCGGGCCAGCAGCACGGCCACTCGCTGACCCTGCGGGACCAGGGGGATCCATTTTTCACCCGCAAACCTTCCTCTTATTAAACACTTGAACATCCCAGAAAGCCTCTGGCGTTGCTGTCCAAGTTTCCAGCTGAGGATGAAGCATCCTCCTACACAACAGCCCCCCCTTCACACGCACTTCATCCTTCCTGAGGGTGCTCCAACACAGGGCCTTCCCTTGGAAGGTGCCTCTGTTGGTGCCTCAGTTCGAGACATAGCAGCTGGAACAACTTTTGTGTCCTTTAAGGGAGGAACGTGTCCCCATGTCCCCCCAGCTCCCCGCTGCCGTTCTAACCAGCAAGTGTCGAAGCAAAGGCTCAGGAACCTGAGCAGAGCTTTGGCAGAGCCAAGCTACCCAAACAAAAAGCTGCCCCCCATAGCTTCCCTCTGCCCAGGCACGCTTCCTGCCTAGGCTTTCATTGTCCCCGGGGCACTGCTTGGCGCACCTCTGACAGAGCTGGACTCCAAGTCCAGGGCCATGGCTCTACAGGCCCCCGGGTGCTGCCCTGGCAGCTCTGTTGCCCTGGGCGCCCAGCACTGTGCTTCCTTCTCCTCTTCCCTCCTCAGAGGCACAAACCCTGCTGGGTGGCAGCGCCCAGGGTGGCATGGGGTGAACCAAACTCTTCCTACTGGAAGAGTTCCACCCCCAAGGCTGGATGGACGTCTCTGCATCTCTGCAGCCTTTCCTTCCTGGCTTTATTTTGCCGTTTTTCCTAAGGTTCAAAGCTTTGTTCCAGCCCTGGCACTCCCTCCGCTCCCTTCTCTTCCCCTCTCTGCTGGTGCCCCTCCCCATGTTTGGGTGCTCTGGAGCCGGCTGGGGAGTCCAGAGGGGATGGGGATCCTCCCCAAATCCAAATTGTTTTCCATCTGTGGCCCATCCCCACCCGTTTGGGGTTTACCAACTCCCAGGAGCTGCGGTGCTGCGTCCCCTGGGGCCGTTCAGTGGGAGAGGGGCAGAGGCTGCCAGAGCCAGAGGTCATCTGGGAGCTGTCACCCCCCCAGTGGCCAAAAGAGCCGGGCCAGCAGCAGTGCCACTCGCTGACCCTGCGGGATCAGAAGGCTCCACTTATCACCCAGAAACCTTCCTCTAGCTCTTATTAAACACTTGAACATCCCAGGAAGCTTCTGGCGTTGTTGTCCAAGTTTCCAGGTGAGGACAAAGCAGCAGCAAATACGGTGCAGAGCCCATGGCGACAGCCCCCAGCCACGCCCTGTGACGTCCCCCAGCCACGCCCTGTGACGTTGCTGCTGGCACTGCTTCTATTCCACCCAGTGACTTCCACAGGGCACTTGCTGTGGGAGACGACTCTGAGGAGGTCTCAGAGGAGCCCGTGCAGCAGCATCACTCAGCGCCCGAGAGGAAGGTCTTTCTGGACTGCCAGTGCCAGCAGCACCCGGGGTGCACCAGCCCTGTGCTATGGATCCACAGTATGTGGGGGGCTTCCCGGCCTCTGCCTGGGCGTCCATTTTCCTGAAGCACCCTCAGCTGCTGTTCTTGCTGAAGGCCTGGGTGTCTCGGGAGATGAAGCGGTTCTTTGGTGTGCAGAGCTTTAAGGCGTTCATGCTGACACGCATGATCCTGGAGGCGCTGCCCGTCTACGGCCTGGATGAAGGCATCCTGGTTGCGGTGCTGGGCCCCGAGCTGCGGAGCCACACGTCCAGGTTTGTGCGAAGGCTCCTTGAGGCCACAGAGAAGGAGTGCGTGGACGAAGCACTGAAACTCATGATCCGCGGGGAGAAGGGGCACAGAGCCAGCGACTGCTGGTCTGAGTTCAGCTGGTGGCAGGAGGGCGGCCCTGTGGCCAGCACCAGCTGGACGGCCTGCCAGGAGCGATGCAAGGGCAAGCTCGTGGTGAGAACCAGCTCCTCTGGCAGCCAGCACAGGGGCGAGTGCATCAGCACGACCAGAGCGACCCGCTCTGACCGCCCCGTGGGCTGGGAGCAGAGCCCCGAGCCCAGCCCCAGCCCCGCTGCCTGCACGCTGGGGACCCCTGTGCCCGGAGCAGCCCCCTCCAGCAGCGCGGACGCAGACGTGCTCCCGAGCACCTCGACCGCTGCCGTGCAGGGGGGTCCTGCCTGCGTCCCCGCTCCCACCCCAGCGCAGCAGGAAGATGCGCAGCAGAAGCCAGGGCAGGCTGTGCCCGGGGCCTCTGCTCCCCTCCGGGGCAGGGCCCGCTCCAAGCGCAGGCCCCACCGCGCTCGCAAGAGGAAGACCAGCAGCTCTCAAGACTCTGCTGCACCCACCAAGAAGCTGCCCCGCCAGTGATGCTCAAAGGTGACACCAGCAGTGGCCGAAGGAGCCGGGCCAGCAGCAGGGCCACTCGCTGACCCTGCGGGACCAGGGGGCTCCATTTTTCACCCGCAAACCTTCCTCTTATTAAACACTTGAACATCCCAGAAAGCCTCTGGCGTTGCTGTCCAAGTTTCCAGCTGAGGATGAAGCATCCTCCTACACAACAGCCCCCCCTTCACACGCACTTCATCCTTCCTGAGGGTGCTCCAACACAGGGCCTTCCCTTGAAAGGTGCCTCTGTTGGTGCCTCAGTTCGAGACATAGCAGCTGGAACAACTTTTGTGTCCTTTAAGGGAGGAACGTGTCCCCATGTCCCCCCAGCTCCCCGCTGCCGTTCTAACCAGCAAGTGTCGAAGCAAAGGCTCAGGAACCTGAGCAGAGCTTTGGCAGAGCCAAGCTACCCAACCAAAAAGCTGCCCCCCATAGCTTCCCTCTGCCCAGGCACGCTTCCTGCCTAGGCTTTCATTGTCCCCGGGGCACTGCTTGGCGCACCTCTGACAGAGCTGGACTCCAAGTCCAGGGCCCTGGCTCTACAGGCCCCCGGGTGCTGCCCTGGCAGCTCTGTTGCCCTGGGCGCCCAGCACTGTGCTTCCTTCTCCTCTTCCCTCCTCAGAGGCACAAACCCTGCTGGGTGGCATCGCCCAGGGTGGCATGGGGTGAACCAAACTCTTCCTACTGGAAGAGTTCCACCCCCAAGGCTGGATGGACGTCTCTGCATCTCTGCAGCCTTTCCTTCCTGGCTTTATTTTGCCGTTTTTCCTAAGGTTCAAAGCTTTGTTCCAGCCCTGGCACTCCCTCCGCTCCCTTCTCTTCCCCTCTCTGCTGGTGCCCCTCCCCATGTTTGGGTGCTCTGGAGCCGGCTGGGGAGTCCAGAGGGGATGGGGATCCTCCCCAAATCCAAATTGTTTTCCATCTGTGGCCCATCCCCACCCGTTTGGGGTTTACCAACTCCCAGGAGCTGCGGTGCTGCGTCCCCTGGGGCCGTTCAGTGGGAGAGGGGCAGAGGCTGCCAGAGCCAGAGGTCATCTGGGAGCTGTCACCCCCCCAGTGGCCAAAAGAGCCGGGCCAGCAGCAGTGCCACTCGCTGACCCTGCGGGATCAGAAGGCTCCACTTATCACCCAGAAACCTTCCTCTAGCTCTTATTAAACACTTGAACATCCCAGGAAGCTTCTGGCGTTGTTGTCCAAGTTTCCAGGTGAGGACAAAGCAGCAGCAAATACGGTGCAGAGCCCATGGCGACAGCCCCCAGCCACGCCCTGTGACGTCCCCCAGCCACGCCCTGTGACGTTGCTGCTGGCACTGCTTCTATTCCACCCAGTGACTTCCACAGGGCACTTGCTGTGGGAGACGACTCTGAGGAGGTCTCAGAGGAGCCCGTGCAGCAGCATCACTCAGCGCCCGAGAGGAAGGTCTTTCTGGACTGCCAGTGCCAGCAGCACCCGGGGTGCACCAGCCCTGTGCTATGGATCCACAGTATGTGGGGGGCTTCCCGGCCTCTGCCTGGGCGTCCATTTTCCTGAAGCACCCTCAGCTGCTGTTCTTGCTGAAGGCCTGGGTGTCTCGGGAGATGAAGCGGTTCTTTGGTGTGCAGAGCTTTAAGGCGTTCATGCTGACACGCATGATCCTGGAGGCGCTGCCCGTCTACGGCCTGGATGAAGGCATCCTGGTTGCGGTGCTGGGCCCCGAGCTGCGGAGCCACACGTCCAGGTTTGTGCGAAGGCTCCTTGAGGCCACAGAGAAGGAGTGCGTGGAGGAAGCACTGAAACTCATGATCCGCGGGGAGAAGGGGCACAGAGCCAGCGACTGCTGGTCTGAGTTCAGCTGGTGGCAGGAGGGCGGCCCTGTGGCCAGCACCAGCTGGACGGCCTGCCAGGAGCGATGCAAGGGCAAGCTCGTGGTGAGAACCAGCTCCTCTGGCAGCCAGCACAGGGGCGAGTGCATCAGCACGACCAGAGCGACCCGCTCTGACCGCCCCGTGGGCTGGGAGCAGAGCCCCGAGCCCAGCCCCAGCCCCGCTGCCTGCACGCTGGGGACCCCTGTGCCCGGAGCAGCCCCCTCCAGCAGCGCGGACGCAGACGTGCTCCCGAGCACCTCGACCGCTGCCGTGCAGGGGGGTCCTGCCTGCGTCCCCGCTCCCACCCCAGCGCAGCAGGAAGATGCGCAGCAGAAGCCAGGGCAGGCTGTGCCCGGGGCCTCTGCTCCCCTCCGGGGCAGGGCCCGCTCCAAGCGCAGGCCCCACCGCGCTCGCAAGAGGAAGACCAGCAGCTCTCAAGACTCTGCTGCACCCACCAAGAAGCTGCCCCGCCAGTGATGCTCAAAGGTGACACCAGCAGTGGCCGAAGGAGCCGGGCCAGCAGCAGGGCCACTCGCTGACCCTGCGGGACCAGGGGGCTCCATTTTTCACCCGCAAACCTTCCTCTTATTAAACACTTGAACATCCCAGAAAGCCTCTGGCGTTGCTGTCCAAGTTTCCAGCTGAGGATGAAGCATCCTCCTACACAACAGCCCCCCCTTCACACGCACTTCATCCTTCCTGAGGGTGCTCCAACACAGGGCCTTCCCTTGAAAGGTGCCTCTGTTGGTGCCTCAGTTCGAGACATAGCAGCTGGAACAACTTTTGTGTCCTTTAAGGGAGGAACGTGTCCCCATGTCCCCCCAGCTCCCCGCTGCCGTTCTAACCAGCAAGTGTCGAAGCAAAGGCTCAGGAACCTGAGCAGAGCTTTGGCAGAGCCAAGCTACCCAAACAAAAAGCTCCCCCCATAGCTTCCCTCTGCCCAGGCACGCTTCCTGCCTAGGCTTTCATTGTCCCCGGGGCACTGCTTGGCGCACCTCTGACAGAGCTGGACTCCAAGTCCAGGGCCCTGGCTCTACAGGCCCCCGGGTGCTGCCCTGGCAGCTCTGTTGCCCTGGGCGCCCAGCACTGTGCTTCCTTCTCCTCTTCCCTCCTCAGAGGCACAAACCCTGCTGGGTGGCAGCGCCCAGGGTGGCATGGGGTGAACCAAACTCTTCCTACTGGAAGAGTTCCACCCCCAAGGCTGGATGGACGTCTCTGCATCTCTGCAGCCTTTCCTTCCTGGCTTTATTTTGCCGTTTTTCCTAAGGTTCAAAGCTTTGTTCCAGCCCTGGCACTCCCTCCGCTCCCTTCTCTTCCCCTCTCTGCTGGTGCCCCTCCCCATGTTTGGGTGCTCTGGAGCCGGCTGGGGAGTCCAGAGGGGATGGGGATCCTCCCCAAATCCAAATTGTTTTCCATCTGTGGCCCATCCCCACCCGTTTGGGGTTTACCAACTCCCAGGAGCTGCGGTGCTGCGTCCCCTGGGGCCGTTCAGTGGGAGAGGGGCAGAGGCTGCCAGAGCCAGAGGTCATCTGGGAGCTGTCACCCCCCCAGTGGCCAAAAGAGCCGGGCCAGCAGCAGTGCCACTCGCTGACCCTGCGGGATCAGAAGGCTCCACTTATCACCCAGAAACCTTCCTCTAGCTCTTATTAAACACTTGAACATCCCAGGAAGCTTCTGGCGTTGTTGTCCAAGTTCCAAGGTGAGGACAAAGCAGCAGCAAATACGGTGCAGAGCCCACGGCGACAGCCCCAAGCCACGCCCTGTGACGTCCCCCAGCCACGCCCTGTGACGTTGCTGCTGGCACTGCTTCTATTCCACCCAGTGACTTCCACAGGGCACTTGCTGCGGGAGACGACTCTGAGGAGGTCTCAGAGGAGCCCGTGCAGCAGCATCACTCAGCGCCCGAGAGGAAGGTCTTTCTGGACTGCCAGTGCCAGCAGCACCCGGGGTGCACCAGCCCTGTGCTATGGATCCACAGTATGTGGGGGGCTTCCCGGCCTCTGCCTGGGCGTCCATTTTCCTGAAGCACCCTCAGCTGCTGTTCTTGCTGAAGGCCTGGGTGTCTCGGGAGATGAAGCGGTTCTTTGGTGTGCAGAGCTTTAAGGCGTTCATGCTGACACGCATGATCCTGGAGGCGCTGCCCGTCTACGGCCTGGATGAAGGCATCCTGGTTGCGGTGCTGGGCCCCGAGCTGCGGAGCCACACGTCCAGGTTTGTGCGAAGGCTCCTTGAGGCCACAGAGAAGGAGTGCGTGGACGAAGCACTGAAACTCATGATCCGCGGGGAGAAGGGGCACAGAGCCAGCGACTGCTGGTCTGAGTTCAGCTGGTGGCAGGAGGGCGGCCCTGTGGCCAGCACCAGCTGGACGGCCTGCCAGGAGCGATGCAAGGGCAAGCTCGTGGTGAGAACCAGCTCCTCTGGCAGCCAGCACAGGGGCGAGTGCATCAGCACGACCAGAGCGACCCGCTCTGACCGCCCCGTGGGCTGGGAGCAGAGCCCCGAGCCCAGCCCCAGCCCCGCTGCCTGCACGCTGGGGACCCCTGTGCCCGGAGCAGCCCCCTCCAGCAGCGCGGACGCAGACGTGCTCCCGAGCACCTCGACCGCTGCCGTGCAGGGGGGTCCTGCCTGCGTCCCCGCTCCCACCCCAGCGCAGCAGGAAGATGCGCAGCAGGAGCCAGGGCAGGCTGTGCCCGGGGCCTCTGCTCCCCTCCGGGGCAGGGCCCGCTCCAAGCGCAGGCCCCACCGCGCTCGCAAGAGGAAGACCAGCAGCTCTCAAGACTCTGCTGCACCCACCAAGAAGCTGCCCCGCCAGTGATGCTCGAAGGTGACACCAGCAGTGGCCGAAGGAGCCGGGCCAGCAGCACGGCCACTCGCTGACCCTGCGGGACCAGGGGGATCCATTTTTCACCCGCAAACCTTCCTCTTATTAAACACTTGAACATCCCAGAAAGCCTCTGGCGTTGCTGTCCAAGTTTCCAGCTGAGGATGAAGCATCCTCCTACACAACAGCCCCCCCTTCACACGCACTTCATCCTTCCTGAGGGTGCTCCAACACAGGGCCTTCCCTTGGAAGGTGCCTCTGTTGGTGCCTCAGTTCGAGACATAGCAGCTGGAACAACTTTTGTGTCCTTTAAGGGAGGAACGTGTCCCCATGTCCCCCCAGCTCCCCGCTGCCGTTCTCACCAGCAAGTGTCGAAGCAAAGGCTCAGGAACCTGAGCAGAGCTTTGGCAGAGCCAAGCTACCCAAACAAAAAGCTGCCCCCCATAGCTTCCCTCTGCCCAGGCACGCTTCCTGCCTAGGCTTTCATTGTCCCCGGGGCACTGCTTGGCGCACCTCTGACAGAGCTGGACTCCAAGTCCAGGGCCATGGCTCTACAGGCCCCCGGGTGCTGCCCTGGCAGCTCTGTTGCCCTGGGCGCCCAGCACTGTGCTTCCTTCTCCTCTTCCCTCCTCAGAGGCACAAACCCTGCTGGGTGGCAGCGCCCAGGGTGGCATGGGGTGAACCAAACTCTTCCTACTGGAAGAGTTCCACCCCCAAGGCTGGATGGACGTCTCTGCATCTCTGCAGCCTTTCCTTCCTGGCTTTATTTTTCCGTTTTTCCTAAGGTTCAAAGCTTTGTTCCAGCCCTGGCACTCCCTCCGCTCCCTTCTCTTCCCCTCTCTGCTGGTGCCCCTCCCCATGTTTGGGTGCTCTGGAGCCGGCTGGGGAGTCCAGAGGGGATGGGGATCCTCCCCAAATCCAAATTGTTTTCCATCTGTGGCCCATCCCCACCCGTTTGGGGTTTACCAACTCCCAGGAGCTGCGGTGCTGCGTCCCCTGGGGCCGTTCAGTGGGAGAGGGGCAGAGGCTGCCAGAGCCAGAGGTCATCTGGGAGCTGTCACCCCCCCAGTGGCCAAAAGAGCCGGGCCAGCAGCAGTGCCACTCGCTGACCCTGCGGGATCAGAAGGCTCCACTTATCACCCAGAAACCTTCCTCTAGCTCTTATTAAACACTTGAACATCCCAGGAAGCTTCTGGCGTTGTTGTCCAAGTTTCCAGGTGAGGACAAAGCAGCAGCAAATACGGTGCAGAGCCCACGGCGACAGCCCCCAGCCACGCCCTGTGACGTCCCCCAGCCACGCCCTGTGACGTTGCTGCTGGCACTGCTTCTATTCCACCCAGTGACTTCCACAGGGCACTTGCTGTGGGAGACGACTCTGAGGAGGTCTCAGAGGAGCCCGTGCAGCAGCATCACTCAGCGCCTGACAGGAAGGTCTTTCTGGACTGCCAGTGCCAGCAGCACCCGGGGTGCACCAGCCCTGTGCTATGGATCCACAGTATGTGGGGGGCTTCCCGGCCTCTGCCTGGGCATCCATTTTCCTGAAGCACCCTCAGCTGCTGTTCTTGCTGAAGGCCTGGGTGTCTCGGGAGATGAAGCGGTTCTTTGGTGTGCAGAGCTTTAAGGCGTTCATGCTGACACGCATGATCCTGGAGGCGCTGCCCGTCTACGGCCTGGATGAAGGCATCCTGGTTGCGGTGCTGGGCCCCGAGCTGCGGAGCCACACGTCCAGGTTTGTGCGAAGGCTCCTTGAGGCCACAGAGAAGGAGTGCGTGGACGAAGCACTGAAACTCATGATCCGCGGGGAGAAGGGGCACAGAGCCAGCGACTGCTGGTCTGAGTTCAGCTGGTGGCAGGAGGGCGGCCCTGTGGCCAGCACCAGCTGGACGGCCTGCCAGGAGCGATGCAAGGGCAAGCTCGTGGTGAGAACCAGCTCCTCTGGCAGCCAGCACAGGGGCGAGTGCATCAGCACGACCAGAGCGACCCGCTCTGACCGCCCCGTGGGCTGGGAGCAGAGCCCCGAGCCCAGCCCCAGCCCCGCTGCCTGCACGCTGGGGACCCCTGTGCCCGGAGCAGCCCCCTCCAGCAGCGCGGACGCAGACGTGCTCCCGAGCACCTCGACCGCTGCCGTGCAGGGGGGTCCTGCCTGCGTCCCCGCTCCCACCCCAGCGCAGCAGGAAGATGCGCAGCAGGAGCCAGGGCAGGCTGTGCCCGGGGCCTCTGCTCCCCTCCGGGGCAGGGCCCGCTCCAAGCGCAGGCCCCACCGCGCTCGCAAGAGGAAGACCAGCAGCTCTCAAGACTCTGCTGCACCCACCAAGAAGCTGCCCCGCCAGTGATGCTCGAAGGTGACACCAGCAGTGGCCGAAGGAGCCGGGCCAGCAGCACGGCCACTCGCTGACCCTGCGGGACCAGGGGGCTCCATTTTTCACCCGCAAACCTTCCTCTTATTAAACACTTGAACATCCCAGAAAGCCTCTGGCGTTGCTGTCCAAGTTTCCAGCTGAGGATGAAGCATCCTCCTACACAACAGCCCCCCCTTCACACGCACTTCATCCTTCCTGAGGGTGCTCCAACACAGGGCCTTCCCTTGGAAGGTGCCTCTGTTGGTGCCTCAGTTCGAGACATAGCAGCTGGAACAACTTTTGTGTCCTTTAAGGGAGGAACGTGTCCCCATGTCCCCCCAGCTCCCCGCTGCCGTTCTAACCAGCAAGTGTCGAAGCAAAGGCTCAGGAACCTGAGCAGAGCTTTGGCAGAGCCAAGCTACCCAAACAAAAAGCTGCCCCCCATAGCTTCCCTCTGCCCAGGCACGCTTCCTGCCTAGGCTTTCATTGTCCCCGGGGCACTGCTTGGCGCACCTCTGACAGAGCTGGACTCCAAGTCCAGGGCCATGGCTCTACAGGCCCCCGGGTGCTGCCCTGGCAGCTCTGTTGCCCTGGGCGCCCAGCACTGTGCTTCCTTCTCCTCTTCCCTCCTCAGAGGCACAAACCCTGCTGGGTGGCAGCGCCCAGGGTGGCATGGGGTGAACCAAACTCTTCCTACTGGAAGAGTTCCACCCCCAAGGCTGGATGGACGTCTCTGCATCTCTGCAGCCTTTCCTTCCTGGCTTTATTTTGCCGTTTTTCCTAAGGTTCAAAGCTTTGTTCCAGCCCTGGCACTCCCTCCGCTCCCTTCTCTTCCCCTCTCTGCTGGTGCCCCTCCCCATGTTTGGGTGCTCTGGAGCCGGCTGGGGAGTCCAGAGGGGATGGGGATCCTCCCCAAATCCAAATTGTTTTCCATCTGTGGCCCATCCCCACCCGTTTGGGGTTTACCAACTCCCAGGAGCTGCGGTGCTGCGTCCCCTGGGGCCGTTCAGTGGGAGAGGGGCAGAGGCTGCCAGAGCCAGAGGTCATCTGGGAGCTGTCACCCCCCCAGTGGCCAAAAGAGCCGGGCCAGCAGCAGTGCCACTCGCTGACCCTGCGGGATCAGAAGGCTCCACTTATCACCCAGAAACCTTCCTCTAGCTCTTATTAAACACTTGAACATCCCAGGAAGCTTCTGGCGTTGTTGTCCAAGTTTCCAGGTGAGGACAAAGCAGCAGCAAATACGGTGCAGAGCCCATGGCGACAGCCCCCAGCCACGCCCTGTGACGTCCCCCAGCCACGCCCTGTGACGTTGCTGCTGGCACTGCTTCTATTCCACCCAGTGACTTCCATAGGGCACTTGCTGTGGGAGACGACTCTGAGGAGGTCTCAGAGGAGCCCGTGCAGCAGCATCACTCAGCGCCCGAGAGGAAGGTCTTTCTGGACTGCCAGTGCCAGCAGCACCCGGGGTGCACCAGCCCTGTGCTATGGATCCACAGTATGTGGGGGGCTTCCCGGCCTCTGCCTGGGCGTCCATTTTCCTGAAGCACCCTCAGCTGCTGTTCTTGCTGAAGGCCTGGGTGTCTCGGGAGATGAAGCGGTTCTTTGGTGTGCAGAGCTTTAAGGCGTTCATGCTGACACGCATGATCCTGGAGGCGCTGCCCGTCTACGGCCTGGATGAAGGCATCCTGGTTGCGGTGCTGGGCCCCGAGCTGCGGAGCCACACGTCCAGGTTTGTGCGAAGGCTCCTTGAGGCCACAGAGAAGGAGTGCGTGGAGGAAGCACTGAAACTCATGATCCGCGGGGAGAAGGGGCACAGAGCCAGCGACTGCTGGTCTGAGTTCAGCTGGTGGCAGGAGGGCGGCCCTGTGGCCAGCACCAGCTGGACGGCCTGCCAGGAGCGATGCAAGGGCAAGCTCGTGGTGAGAACCAGCTCCTCTGGCAGCCAGCACAGGGGCGAGTGCATCAGCACGACCAGAGCGACCCGCTCTGACCGCCCCGTGGGCTGGGAGCAGAGCCCCGAGCCCAGCCCCAGCCCCGCTGCCTGCACGCTGGGGACCCCTGTGCCCGGAGCAGCCCCCTCCAGCAGCGCGGACGCAGACGTGCTCCCGAGCACCTCGACCGCTGCCGTGCAGGGGGGTCCTGCCTGCGTCCCCGCTCCCACCCCAGCGCAGCAGGAAGATGCGCAGCAGAAGCCAGGGCAGGCTGTGCCCGGGGCCTCTGCTCCCCTCCGGGGCAGGGCCCGCTCCAAGCGCAGGCCCCACCGCGCTCGCAAGAGGAAGACCAGCAGCTCTCAAGACTCTGCTGCACCCACCAAGAAGCTGCCCCGCCAGTGATGCTCAAAGGTGACACCAGCAGTGGCCGAAGGAGCCGGGCCAGCAGCAGGGCCACTCGCTGACCCTGCGGGACCAGGGGGCTCCATTTTTCACCCGCAAACCTTCCTCTTATTAAACACTTGAACATCCCAGAAAGCCTCTGGCGTTGCTGTCCAAGTTTCCAGCTGAGGATGAAGCATCCTCCTACACAACAGCCCCCCCTTCACACGCACTTCATCCTTCCTGAGGGTGCTCCAACACAGGGCCTTCCCTTGAAAGGTGCCTCTGTTGGTGCCTCAGTTCGAGACATAGCAGCTGGAACAACTTTTGTGTCCTTTAAGGGAGGAACGTGTCCCCATGTCCCCCCAGCTCCCCGCTGCCGTTCTAACCAGCAAGTGTCGAAGCAAAGGCTCAGGAACCTGAGCAGAGCTTTGGCAGAGCCAAGCTACCCAACCAAAAAGCTGCCCCCCATAGCTTCCCTCTGCCCAGGCACGCTTCCTGCCTAGGCTTTCATTGTCCCCGGGGCACTGCTTGGCGCACCTCTGACAGAGCTGGACTCCAAGTCCAGGGCCCTGGCTCTACAGGCCCCCGGGTGCTGCCCTGGCAGCTCTGTTGCCCTGGGCGCCCAGCACTGTGCTTCCTTCTCCTCTTCCCTCCTCAGAGGCACAAACCCTGCTGGGTGGCATCGCCCAGGGTGGCATGGGGTGAACCAAACTCTTCCTACTGGAAGAGTTCCACCCCCAAGGCTGGATGGACGTCTCTGCATCTCTGCAGCCTTTCCTTCCTGGCTTTATTTTGCCGTTTTTCCTAAGGTTCAAAGCTTTGTTCCAGCCCTGGCACTCCCTCCGCTCCCTTCTCTTCCCCTCTCTGCTGGTGCCCCTCCCCATGTTTGGGTGCTCTGGAGCCGGCTGGGGAGTCCAGAGGGGATGGGGATCCTCCCCAAATCCAAATTGTTTTCCATCTGTGGCCCATCCCCACCCGTTTGGGGTTTACCAACTCCCAGGAGCTGCGGTGCTGCGTCCCCTGGGGCCGTTCAGTGGGAGAGGGGCAGAGGCTGCCAGAGCCAGAGGTCATCTGGGAGCTGTCACCCCCCCAGTGGCCAAAAGAGCCGGGCCAGCAGCAGTGCCACTCGCTGACCCTGCGGGATCAGAAGGCTCCACTTATCACCCAGAAACCTTCCTCTAGCTCTTATTAAACACTTGAACATCCCAGGAAGCTTCTGGCGTTGTTGTCCAAGTTTCCAGGTGAGGACAAAGCAGCAGCAAATACGGTGCAGAGCCCATGGCGACAGCCCCCAGCCACGCCCTGTGACGTCCCCCAGCCACGCCCTGTGACGTTGCTGCTGGCACTGCTTCTATTCCACCCAGTGACTTCCACAGGGCACTTGCTGTGGGAGACGACTCTGAGGAGGTCTCAGAGGAGCCCGTGCAGCAGCATCACTCAGCGCCCGAGAGGAAGGTCTTTCTGGACTGCCAGTGCCAGCAGCACCCGGGGTGCACCAGCCCTGTGCTATGGATCCACAGTATGTGGGGGGCTTCCCGGCCTCTGCCTGGGCGTCCATTTTCCTGAAGCACCCTCAGCTGCTGTTCTTGCTGAAGGCCTGGGTGTCTCGGGAGATGAAGCGGTTCTTTGGTGTGCAGAGCTTTAAGGCGTTCATGCTGACACGCATGATCCTGGAGGCGCTGCCCGTCTACGGCCTGGATGAAGGCATCCTGGTTGCGGTGCTGGGCCCCGAGCTGCGGAGCCACACGTCCAGGTTTGTGCGAAGGCTCCTTGAGGCCACAGAGAAGGAGTGCGTGGACGAAGCACTGAAACTCATGATCCGCGGGGAGAAGGGGCACAGAGCCAGCGACTGCTGGTCTGAGTTCAGCTGGTGGCAGGAGGGCGGCCCTGTGGCCAGCACCAGCTGGACGGCCTGCCAGGAGCGATGCAAGGGCAAGCTCGTGGTGAGAACCAGCTCCTCTGGCAGCCAGCACAGGGGCGAGTGCATCAGCACGACCAGAGCGACCCGCTCTGACCGCCCCGTGGGCTGGGAGCAGAGCCCCGAGCCCAGCCCCAGCCCCGCTGCCTGCACGCTGGGGACCCCTGTGCCCGGAGCAGCCCCCTCCAGCAGCGCGGACGCAGACGTGCTCCCGAGCACCTCGACCGCTGCCGTGCAGGGGGGTCCTGCCTGCGTCCCCGCTCCCACCCCAGCGCAGCAGGAAGATGCGCAGCAGGAGCCAGGGCAGGCTGTGCCCGGGGCCTCTGCTCCCCTCCGGGGCAGGGCCCGCTCCAAGCGCAGGCCCCACCGCGCTCGCAAGAGGAAGACCAGCAGCTCTCAAGACTCTGCTGCACCCACCAAGAAGCTGCCCCGCCAGTGATGCTCGAAGGTGACACCAGCAGTGGCCGAAGGAGCCGGGCCAGCAGCAGGGCCACTCGCTGACCCTGCGGGACCAGGGGGCTCCATTTTTCACCCGCAAACCTTCCTCTTATTAAACACTTGAACATCCCAGAAAGCCTCTGGCGTTGCTGTCCAAGTTTCCAGCTGAGGATGAAGCATCCTCCTACACAACAGCCCCCCCTTCACACGCACTTCATCCTTCCTGAGGGTGCTCCAACACAGGGCCTTCCCTTGGAAGGTGCCTCTGTTGGTGCCTCAGTTCGAGACATAGCAGCTGGAACAACTTTTGTGTCCTTTAAGGGAGGAACGTGTCCCCATGTCCCCCCAGCTCCCCGCTGCCGTTCTAACCAGCAAGTGTCGAAGCAAAGGCTCAGGAACCTGAGCAGAGCTTTGGCAGAGCCAAGCTACCCAACCAAAAAGCTGCCCCCCATAGCTTCCCTCTGCCCAGGCACGCTTCCTGCCTAGGCTTTCATTGTCCCCGGGGCACTGCTTGGCGCACCTCTGACAGAGCTGGACTCCAAGTCCAGGGCCCTGGCTCTACAGGCCCCCGGGTGCTGCCCTGGCAGCTCTGTTGCCCTGGGCGCCCAGCACTGTGCTTCCTTCTCCTCTTCCCTCCTCAGAGGCACAAACCCTGCTGGGTGGCAGCGCCCAGGGTGGCATGGGGTGAACCAAACTCTTCCTACTGGAAGAGTTCCACCCCCAAGGCTGGATGGACGTCTCTGCATCTCTGCAGCCTTTCCTTCCTGGCTTTATTTTGCCGTTTTTCCTAAGGTTCAAAGCTTTGTTCCAGCCCTGGCACTCCCTCCGCTCCCTTCTCTTCCCCTCTCTGCTGGTGCCCCTCCCCATGTTTGGGTGCTCTGGAGCCGGCTGGGGAGTCCAGAGGGGATGGGGATCCTCCCCAAATCCAAATTGTTTTCCATCTGTGGCCCATCCCCACCCGTTTGGGGTTTACCAACTCCCAGGAGCTGCGGTGCTGCGTCCCCTGGGGCCGTTCAGTGGGAGAGGGGCAGAGGCTGCCAGAGCCAGAGGTCATCTGGGAGCTGTCACCCCCCCAGTGGCCAAAAGAGCCGGGCCAGCAGCAGTGCCACTCGCTGACCCTGCGGGATCAGAAGGCTCCACTTATCACCCAGAAACCTTCCTCTAGCTCTTATTAAACACTTGAACATCCCAGGAAGCTTCTGGCGTTGTTGTCCAAGTTTCCAGGTGAGGACAAAGCAGCAGCAAATACGGTGCAGAGCCCATGGCGACAGCCCCCAGCCACGCCCTGTGACGTCCCCCAGCCACGCCCTGTGACGTTGCTGCTGGCACTGCTTCTATTCCACCCAGTGACTTCCACAGGGCACTTGCTGTGGGAGACGACTCTGAGGAGGTCTCAGAGGAGCCCGTGCAGCAGCATCACTCAGCGCCCGAGAGGAAGGTCTTTCTGGACTGCCAGTGCCAGCAGCACCCGGGGTGCACCAGCCCTGTGCTATGGATCCACAGTATGTGGGGGGCTTCCCGGCCTCTGCCTGGGCGTCCATTTTCCTGAAGCACCCTCAGCTGCTGTTCTTGCTGAAGGCCTGGGTGTCTCGGGAGATGAAGCGGTTCTTTGGTGTGCAGAGCTTTAAGGCGTTCATGCTGACACGCATGATCCTGGAGGCGCTGCCCGTCTACGGCCTGGATGAAGGCATCCTGGTTGCGGTGCTGGGCCCCGAGCTGCGGAGCCACACGTCCAGGTTTGTGCGAAGGCTCCTTGAGGCCACAGAGAAGGAGTGCGTGGACGAAGCACTGAAACTCATGATCCGCGGGGAGAAGGGGCACAGAGCCAGCGACTGCTGGTCTGAGTTCAGCTGGTGGCAGGAGGGCGGCCCTGTGGCCAGCACCAGCTGGACGGCCTGCCAGGAGCGATGCAAGGGCAAGCTCGTGGTGAGAACCAGCTCCTCTGGCAGCCAGCACAGGGGCGAGTGCATCAGCACGACCAGAGCGACCCGCTCTGACCGCCCCGTGGGCTGGGAGCAGAGCCCCGAGCCCAGCCCCAGCCCCGCTGCCTGCACGCTGGGGACCCCTGTGCCCGGAGCAGCCCCCTCCAGCAGCGCGGACGCAGACGTGCTCCCGAGCACCTCGACCGCTGCCGTGCAGGGGGGTCCTGCCTGCGTCCCCGCTCCCACCCCAGCGCAGCAGGAAGATGCGCAGCAGGAGCCAGGGCAGGCTGTGCCCGGGGCCTCTGCTCCCCTCCGGGGCAGGGCCCGCTCCAAGCGCAGGCCCCACCGCGCTCGCAAGAGGAAGACCAGCAGCTCTCAAGACTCTGCTGCACCCACCAAGAAGCTGCCCCGCCAGTGATGCTCGAAGGTGACACCAGCAGTGGCCGAAGGAGCCGGGCCAGCAGCACGGCCACTCGCTGACCCTGCGGGACCAGGGGGATCCATTTTTCACCCGCAAACCTTCCTCTTATTAAACACTTGAACATCCCAGAAAGCCTCTGGCGTTGCTGTCCAAGTTTCCAGCTGAGGATGAAGCATCCTCCTACACAACAGCCCCCCCTTCACACGCACTTCATCCTTCATGAGGGTGCTCCAACACAGGGCCTTCCCTTGGAAGGTGCCTCTGTTGGTGCCTCAGTTCGAGACATAGCAGCTGGAACAACTTTTGTGTCCTTTAAGGGAGGAACGTGTCCCCATGTCCCCCCAGCTCCCCGCTGCCGTTCTAACCAGCAAGTGTCGAAGCAAAGGCTCAGGAACCTGAGCAGAGCTTTGGCAGAGCCAAGCTACCCAACCAAAAAGCTGCCCCCCATAGCTTCCCTCTGCCCAGGCACGCTTCCTGCCTAGGCTTTCATTGTCCCCGGGGCACTGCTTGGCGCACCTCTGACAGAGCTGGACTCCAAGTCCAGGGCCCTGGCTCTACAGGCCCCCGGGTGCTGCCCTGGCAGCTCTGTTGCCCTGGGCGCCCAGCACTGTGCTTCCTTCTCCTCTTCCCTCCTCAGAGGCACAAACCCTGCTGGGTGGCAGCGCCCAGGGTGGCATGGGGTGAACCAAACTCTTCCTACTGGAAGAGTTCCACCCCCAAGGCTGGATGGACGTCTCTGCATCTCTGCAGCCTTTCCTTCCTGGCTTTATTTTGCCGTTTTTCCTAAGGTTCAAAGCTTTGTTCCAGCCCTGGCACTCCCTCCGCTCCCTTCTCTTCCCCTCTCTGCTGGTGCCCCTCCCCATGTTTGGGTGCTCTGGAGCCGGCTGGGGAGTCCAGAGGGGATGGGGATCCTCCCCAAATCCAAATTGTTTTCCATCTGTGGCCCATCCCCACCCGTTTGGGGTTTACCAACTCCCAGGAGCTGCGGTGCTGCGTCCCCTGGGGCCGTTCAGTGGGAGAGGGGCAGAGGCTGCCAGAGCCAGAGGTCATCTGGGAGCTGTCACCCCCCCAGTGGCCAAAAGAGCCGGGCCAGCAGCAGTGCCACTCGCTGACCCTGCGGGATCAGAAGGCTCCACTTATCACCCAGAAACCTTCCTCTAGCTCTTATTAAACACTTGAACATCCCAGGAAGCTTCTGGCGTTGTTGTCCAAGTTTCAAGGTGAGGACGAAGCAGCAGCAAATACGGTGCAGAGCCCATGGTGACAGCCCCCAGCCACGCCCTGTGACGTCCCCCAGCCACGCCCTGTGACGTTGCTGCTGGCACTGCTTCTATTCCACCCAGTGACTTCCACAGGGCACTTGCTGCGGGAGACGACTCTGAGGAGGTCTCAGAGGAGCCCGTGCAGCAGCATCACTCAGCGCCCGAGAGGAAGGTCTTTCTGGACTGCCTGTGCCACCAGCACCCGGGGTGCACCAGCCCTGTGCTATGGATCCACAGTATGTGGGGGGCTTCCCGGCCTCTGCCTGGGCGTCCATTTTCCTGAAGCACCCTCAGCTGCTGTTCTTGCTGAAGGCCTGGGTGTCTCGGGAGATGAAGCGGTTCTTTGGTGTGCAGAGCTTTAAGGCGTTCATGCTGACACGCATGATCCTGGAGGCGCTGCCCGTCTACGGCCTGGATGAAGGCATCCTGGTTGCGGTGCTGGGCCCCGAGCTGCGGAGCCACACGTCCAGGTTTGTGCGAAGGCTCCTTGAGGCCACAGAGAAGGAGTGCGTGGACGAAGCACTGAAACTCATGATCCGCGGGGAGAAGGGGCACAGAGCCAGCGACTGCTGGTCTGAGTTCAGCTGGTGGCAGGAGGGCGGCCCTGTGGCCAGCACCAGCTGGACGGCCTGCCAGGAGCGATGCAAGGGCAAGCTCGTGGTGAGAACCAGCTCCTCTGGCAGCCAGCACAGGGGCGAGTGCATCAGCACGACCAGAGCGACCCGCTCTGACCGCCCCGTGGGCTGGGAGCAGAGCCCCGAGCCCAGCCCCAGCCCCGCTGCCTGCACGCTGGGGACCCCTGTGCCCGGAGCAGCCCCCTCCAGCAGCGCGGACGCAGACGTGCTCCCGAGCACCTCGACCGCTGCCGTGCAGGGGGGTCCTGCCTGCGTCCCCGCTCCCACCCCAGCGCAGCAGGAAGATGCGCAGCAGGAGCCAGGGCAGGCTGTGCCCGGGGCCTCTGCTCCCCTCCGGGGCAGGGCCCGCTCCAAGCGCAGGCCCCACCGCGCTCGCAAGAGGAAGACCAGCAGCTCTCAAGACTCTGCTGCACCCACCAAGAAGCTGCCCCGCCAGTGATGCTCGAAGGTGACACCAGCAGTGGCCGAAGGAGCCGGGCCAGCAGCACGGCCACTCGCTGACCCTGCGGGACCAGGGGGCTCCATTTTTCACCCGCAAACCTTCCTCTTATTAAACACTTGAACATCCCAGAAAGCCTCTGGCGTTGCTGTCCAAGTTTCCAGCTGAGGATGAAGCATCCTCCTACACAACAGCCCCCCCTTCACACGCACTTCATCCTTCCTGAGGGTGCTCCAACACAGGGCCTTCCCTTGGAAGGTGCCTCTGTTGGTGCCTCAGTTCGAGACATAGCAGCTGGAACAACTTTTGTGTCCTTTAAGGGAGGAACGTGTCCCCATGTCCCCCCAGCTCCCCGCTGCCGTTCTAACCAGCAAGTGTCGAAGCAAAGGCTCAGGAACCTGAGCAGAGCTTTGGCAGAGCCAAGCTACCCAAACAAAAAGCTGCCCCCCATAGCTTCCCTCTGCCCAGGCACGCTTCCTGCCTTGGCTTTCATTGTCCCCGGGGCACTGCTTGGCGCACCTCTGACAGAGCTGGACTCCAAGTCCAGGGCCATGGCTCTACAGGCCCCCGGGTGCTGCCCTGGCAGCTCTGTTGCCCTGGGCGCCCAGCACTGTGCTTCCTTCTCCTCTTCCCTCCTCAGAGGCACAAACCCTGCTGGGTGGCAGCGCCCAGGGTGGCATGGGGTGAACCAAACTCTTCCTACTGGAAGAGTTCCACCCCCAAGGCTGGATGGACGTCTCTGCATCTCTGCAGCCTTTCCTTCCTGGCTTTATTTTGCCGTTTTTCCTAAGGTTCAAAGCTTTGTTCCAGCCCTGGCACTCCCTCCGCTCCCTTCTCTTCCCCTCTCTGCTGGTGCCCCTCCCCATGTTTGGGTGCTCTGGAGCCGGCTGGGGAGTCCAGAGGGGATGGGGATCCTCCCCAAATCCAAATTGTTTTCCATCTGTGGCCCATCCCCACCCGTTTGGGGTTTACCAACTCCCAGGAGCTGCGGTGCTGCGTCCCCTGGGGCCGTTCAGTGGGAGAGGGGCAGAGGCTGCCAGAGCCAGAGGTCATCTGGGAGCTGTCACCCCCCCAGTGGCCAAAAGAGCCGGGCCAGCAGCAGTGCCACTCGCTGACCCTGCGGGATCAGAAGGCTCCACTTATCACCCAGAAACCTTCCTCTAGCTCTTATTAAACACTTGAACATCCCAGGAAGCTTCTGGCGTTGTTGTCCAAGTTTCCAGGTGAGGACAAAGCAGCAGCAAATACGGTGCAGAGCCCATGGCGACAGCCCCCAGCCACGCCCTGTGACGTCCCCCAGCCACGCCCTGTGACGTTGCTGCTGGCACTGCTTCTATTCCACCCAGTGACTTCCACAGGGCACTTGCTGCGGGAGACGACTCTGAGGAGGTCTCAGAGGAGCCCGTGCAGCAGCATCACTCAGCGCCCGAGAGGAAGGTCTTTCTGGACTGCCAGTGCCAGCAGCACCCGGGGTGCACCAGCCCTGTGCTATGGATCCACAGTATGTGGGGGGCTTCCCGGCCTCTGCCTGGGCGTCCATTTTCCTGAAGCACCCTCAGCTGCTGTTCTTGCTGAAGGCCTGGGTGTCTCGGGAGATGAAGCGGTTCTTTGGTGTGCAGAGCTTTAAGGCGTTCATGCTGACACGCATGATCCTGGAGGCGCTGCCCGTCTACGGCCTGGATGAAGGCATCCTGGTTGCGGTGCTGGGCCCCGAGCTGCGGAGCCACACGTCCAGGTTTGTGCGAAGGCTCCTTGAGGCCACAGAGAAGGAGTGCGTGGACGAAGCACTGAAACTCATGATCCGCGGGGAGAAGGGGCACAGAGCCAGCGACTGCTGGTCTGAGTTCAGCTGGTGGCAGGAGGGCGGCCCTGTGGCCAGCACCAGCTGGACGGCCTGCCAGGAGCGATGCAAGGGCAAGCTCGTGGTGAGAACCAGCTCCTCTGGCAGCCAGCACAGGGGCGAGTGCATCAGCACGACCAGAGCGACCCGCTCTGACCGCCCCGTGGGCTGGGAGCAGAGGCCCGAGCCCAGCCCCAGCCCCGCTGCCTGCACGCTGGTGACCCCTGTGCCCGGAGCAGCCCCCTCCAGCAGCGCGGACGCAGACGTGCTCCCGAGCACCTCGACCGCTGCCGTGCAGGGGGGTCCTGCCTGCGTCCCCGCTCCCACCCCAGCGCAGCAGGAAGATGCGCAGCAGGAGCCAGGGCAGGCTGTGCCCGGGGCCTCTGCTCCCCTCCGGGGCAGGGCCCGCTCCAAGCGCAGGCCCCACCGCGCTCGCAAGAGGAAGACCAGCAGCTCTCAAGACTCTGCTGCACCCACCAAGAAGCTGCCCCGCCAGTGATGCTCGAAGGTGACACCAGCAGTGGCCGAAGGAGCCGGGCCAGCAGCAGGGCCACTCGCTGACCCTGCGGGACCAGGGGGCTCCATTTTTCACCCGCAAACCTTCCTCTTATTAAACACTTGAACATCCCAGAAAGCCTCTGGCGTTGCTGTCCAAGTTTCCAGCTGAGGATGAAGCATCCTCCTACACAACAGCCCCCCCTTCACACGCACTTCATCCTTCCTGAGGGTGCTCCAACACAGGGCCTTCCCTTGGAAGGTGCCTCTGTTGGTGCCTCAGTTCGAGACATAGCAGCTGGAACAACTTTTGTGTCCTTTAAGGGAGGAACGTGTCCCCATGTCCCCCCAGCTCCCCGCTGCCGTTCTAACCAGCAAGTGTCGAAGCAAAGGCTCAGGAACCTGAGCAGAGCTTTGGCAGAGCCAAGCTACCCAACCAAAAAGCTGCCCCCCATAGCTTCCCTCTGCCCAGGCACGCTTCCTGCCTAGGCTTTCATTGTCCCCGGGGCACTGCTTGGCGCACCTCTGACAGAGCTGGACTCCAAGTCCAGGGCCCTGGCTCTACAGGCCCCCGGGTGCTGCCCTGGCAGCTCTGTTGCCCTGGGCGCCCAGCACTGTGCTTCCTTCTCCTCTTCCCTCCTCAGAGGCACAAACCCTGCTGGGTGGCAGCGCCCAGGGTGGCATGGGGTGAACCAAACTCTTCCTACTGGAAGAGTTCCACCCCCAAGGCTGGATGGACGTCTCTGCATCTCTGCAGCCTTTCCTTCCTGGCTTTATTTTGCCGTTTTTCCTAAGGTTCAAAGCTTTGTTCCAGCCCTGGCACTCCCTCCGCTCCCTTCTCTTCCCCTCTCTGCTGGTGCCCCTCCCCATGTTTGGGTGCTCTGGAGCCGGCTGGGGAGTCCAGAGGGGATGGGGATCCTCCCCAAATCCAAATTGTTTTCCATCTGTGGCCCATCCCCACCCGTTTGGGGTTTACCAACTCCCAGGAGCTGCGGTGCTGCGTCCCCTGGGGCCGTTCAGTGGGAGAGGGGCAGAGGCTGCCAGAGCCAGAGGTCATCTGGGAGCTGTCACCCCCCCAGTGGCCAAAAGAGCCGGGCCAGCAGCAGTGCCACTCGCTGACCCTGCGGGATCAGAAGGCTCCACTTATCACCCAGAAACCTTCCTCTAGCTCTTATTAAACACTTGAACATCCCAGGAAGCTTCTGGCGTTGTTGTCCAAGTTTCCAGGTGAGGACAAAGCAGCAGCAAATACGGTGCAGAGCCCATGGCGACAGCCCCCAGCCACGCCCTGTGACGTCCCCCAGCCACGCCCTGTGACGTTGCTGCTGGCACTGCTTCTATTCCACCCAGTGACTTCCACAGGGCACTTGCTGTGGGAGACGACTCTGAGGAGGTCTCAGAGGAGCCCGTGCAGCAGCATCACTCAGCGCCCGAGAGGAAGGTCTTTCTGGACTGCCAGTGCCAGCAGCACCCGGGGTGCACCAGCCCTGTGCTATGGATCCACAGTATGTGGGGGGCTTCCCGGCCTCTGCCTGGGCGTCCATTTTCCTGAAGCACCCTCAGCTGCTGTTCTTGCTGAAGGCCTGGGTGTCTCGGGAGATGAAGCGGTTCTTTGGTGTGCAGAGCTTTAAGGCGTTCATGCTGACACGCATGATCCTGGAGGCGCTGCCCGTCTACGGCCTGGATGAAGGCATCCTGGTTGCGGTGCTGGGCCCCGAGCTGCGGAGCCACACGTCCAGGTTTGTGCGAAGGCTCCTTGAGGCCACAGAGAAGGAGTGCGTGGACGAAGCACTGAAACTCATGATCCGCGGGGAGAAGGGGCACAGAGCCAGCGACTGCTGGTCTGAGTTCAGCTGGTGGCAGGAGGGCGGCCCTGTGGCCAGCACCAGCTGGACGGCCTGCCAGGAGCGATGCAAGGGCAAGCTCGTGGTGAGAACCAGCTCCTCTGGCAGCCAGCACAGGGGCGAGTGCATCAGCACGACCAGAGCGACCCGCTCTGACCGCCCCGTGGGCTGGGAGCAGAGGCCCGAGCCCAGCCCCAGCCCCGCTGCCTGCACGCTGGTGACCCCTGTGCCCGGAGCAGCCCCCTCCAGCAGCGCGGACGCAGACGTGCTCCCGAGCACCTCGACCGCTGCCGTGCAGGGGGGTCCTGCCTGCGTCCCCGCTCCCACCCCAGCGCAGCAGGAAGATGCGCAGCAGGAGCCAGGGCAGGCTGTGCCCGGGGCCTCTGCTCCCCTCCGGGGCAGGGCCCGCTCCAAGCGCAGGCCCCACCGCGCTCGCAAGAGGAAGACCAGCAGCTCTCAAGACTCTGCTGCACCCACCAAGAAGCTGCCCCGCCAGTGATGCTCGAAGGTGACACCAGCAGTGGCCGAAGGAGCCGGGCCAGCAGCAGGGCCACTCGCTGACCCTGCGGGACCAGGGGGCTCCATTTTTCACCCGCAAACCTTCCTCTTATTAAACACTTGAACATCCCAGAAAGCCTCTGGCGTTGCTGTCCAAGTTTCCAGCTGAGGATGAAGCATCCTCCTACACAACAGCCCCCCCTTCACACGCACTTCATCCTTCCTGAGGGTGCTCCAACACAGGGCCTTCCCTTGGAAGGTGCCTCTGTTGGTGCCTCAGTTCGAGACATAGCAGCTGGAACAACTTTTGTGTCCTTTAAGGGAGGAACGTGTCCCCATGTCCCCCCAGCTCCCCGCTGCCGTTCTAACCAGCAAGTGTCGAAGCAAAGGCTCAGGAACCTGAGCAGAGCTTTGGCAGAGCCAAGCTACCCAACCAAAAAGCTGCCCCCCATAGCTTCCCTCTGCCCAGGCACGCTTCCTGCCTAGGCTTTCATTGTCCCCGGGGCACTGCTTGGCGCACCTCTGACAGAGCTGGACTCCAAGTCCAGGGCCCTGGCTCTACAGGCCCCCGGGTGCTGCCCTGGCAGCTCTGTTGCCCTGGGCGCCCAGCACTGTGCTTCCTTCTCCTCTTCCCTCCTCAGAGGCACAAACCCTGCTGGGTGGCAGCGCCCAGGGTGGCATGGGGTGAACCAAACTCTTCCTACTGGAAGAGTTCCACCCCCAAGGCTGGATGGACGTCTCTGCATCTCTGCAGCCTTTCCTTCCTGGCTTTATTTTGCCGTTTTTCCTAAGGTTCAAAGCTTTGTTCCAGCCCTGGCACTCCCTCCGCTCCCTTCTCTTCCCCTCTCTGCTGGTGCCCCTCCCCATGTTTGGGTGCTCTGGAGCCGGCTGGGGAGTCCAGAGGGGATGGGGATCCTCCCCAAATCCAAATTGTTTTCCATCTGTGGCCCATCCCCACCCGTTTGGGGTTTACCAACTCCCAGGAGCTGCGGTGCTGCGTCCCCTGGGGCCGTTCAGTGGGAGAGGGGCAGAGGCTGCCAGAGCCAGAGGTCATCTGGGAGCTGTCACCCCCCCAGTGGCCAAAAGAGCCGGGCCAGCAGCAGTGCCACTCGCTGACCCTGCGGGATCAGAAGGCTCCACTTATCACCCAGAAACCTTCCTCTAGCTCTTATTAAACACTTGAACATCCCAGGAAGCTTCTGGCGTTGTTGTCCAAGTTTCCAGGTGAGGACAAAGCAGCAGCAAATACGGTGCAGAGCCCATGGCGACAGCCCCCAGCCACGCCCTGTGACGTCCCCCAGCCACGCCCTGTGACGTTGCTGCTGGCACTGCTTCTATTCCACCCAGTGACTTCCACAGGGCACTTGCTGTGGGAGACGACTCTGAGGAGGTCTCAGAGGAGCCCGTGCAGCAGCATCACTCAGCGCCCGAGAGGAAGGTCTTTCTGGACTGCCAGTGCCAGCAGCACCCGGGGTGCACCAGCCCTGTGCTATGGATCCACAGTATGTGGGGGGCTTCCCGGCCTCTGCCTGGGCGTCCATTTTCCTGAAGCACCCTCAGCTGCTGTTCTTGCTGAAGGCCTGGGTGTCTCGGGAGATGAAGCGGTTCTTTGGTGTGCAGAACTTTAAGGCGTTCATGCTGACACGCATGATCCTGGAGGCGCTGCCCGTCTACGGCCTGGATGAAGGCATCCTGGTTGCGGTGCTGGGCCCCGAGCTGCGGAGCCACACGTCCAGGTTTGTGCGAAGGCTCCTTGAGGCCACAGAGAAGGAGTGCGTGGACGAAGCACTGAAACTCATGATCCGCGGGGAGAAGGGGCACAGAGCCAGCGACTGCTGGTCTGAGTTCAGCTGGTGGCAGGAGGGCGGCCCTGTGGCCAGCACCAGCTGGACGGCCTGCCAGGAGCGATGCAAGGGCAAGCTCGTGGTGAGAACCAGCTCCTCTGGCAGCCAGCACAGGGGCGAGTGCATCAGCACGACCAGAGCGACCCGCTCTGACCGCCCCGTGGGCTGGGAGCAGAGGCCCGAGCCCAGCCCCAGCCCCGCTGCCTGCACGCTGGTGACCCCTGTGCCCGGAGCAGCCCCCTCCAGCAGCGCGGACGCAGACGTGCTCCCGAGCACCTCGACCGCTGCCGTGCAGGGGGGTCCTGCCTGCGTCCCCGCTCCCACCCCAGCGCAGCAGGAAGATGCGCAGCAGGAGCCAGGGCAGGCTGTGCCCGGGGCCTCTGCTCCCCTCCGGGGCAGGGCCCGCTCCAAGCGCAGGCCCCACCGCGCTCGCAAGAGGAAGACCAGCAGCTCTCAAGACTCTGCTGCACCCACCAAGAAGCTGCCCCGCCAGTGATGCTCGAAGGTGACACCAGCAGTGGCCGAAGGAGCCGGGCCAGCAGCAGGGCCACTCGCTGACCCTGCGGGACCAGGGGGCTCCATTTTTCACCCGCAAACCTTCCTCTTATTAAACACTTGAACATCCCAGAAAGCCTCTGGCGTTGCTGTCCAAGTTTCCAGCTGAGGATGAAGCATCCTCCTACACAACAGCCCCCCCTTCACACGCACTTCATCCTTCCTGAGGGTGCTCCAACACAGGGCCTTCCCTTGGAAGGTGCCTCTGTTGGTGCCTCAGTTCGAGACATAGCAGCTGGAACAACTTTTGTGTCCTTTAAGGGAGGAACGTGTCCCCATGTCCCCCCAGCTCCCCGCTGCCGTTCTAACCAGCAAGTGTCGAAGCAAAGGCTCAGGAACCTGAGCAGAGCTTTGGCAGAGCCAAGCTACCCAACCAAAAAGCTGCCCCCCATAGCTTCCCTCTGCCCAGGCACGCTTCCTGCCTAGGCTTTCATTGTCCCCGGGGCACTGCTTGGCGCACCTCTGACAGAGCTGGACTCCAAGTCCAGGGCCCTGGCTCTACAGGCCCCCGGGTGCTGCCCTGGCAGCTCTGTTGCCCTGGGCGCCCAGCACTGTGCTTCCTTCTCCTCTTCCCTCCTCAGAGGCACAAACCCTGCTGGGTGGCAGCGCCCAGGGTGGCATGGGGTGAACCAAACTCTTCCTACTGGAAGAGTTCCACCCCCAAGGCTGGATGGACGTCTCTGCATCTCTGCAGCCTTTCCTTCCTGGCTTTATTTTGCCGTTTTTCCTAAGGTTCAAAGCTTTGTTCCAGCCCTGGCACTCCCTCCGCTCCCTTCTCTTCCCCTCTCTGCTGGTGCCCCTCCCCATGTTTGGGTGCTCTGGAGCCGGCTGGGGAGTCCAGAGGGGATGGGGATCCTCCCCAAATCCAAATTGTTTTCCATCTGTGGCCCATCCCCACCCGTTTGGGGTTTACCAACTCCCAGGAGCTGCGGTGCTGCGTCCCCTGGGGCCGTTCAGTGGGAGAGGGGCAGAGGCTGCCAGAGCCAGAGGTCATCTGGGAGCTGTCACCCCCCCAGTGGCCAAAAGAGCCGGGCCAGCAGCAGTGCCACTCGCTGACCCTGCGGGATCAGAAGGCTCCACTTATCACCCAGAAACCTTCCTCTAGCTCTTATTAAACACTTGAACATCCCAGGAAGCTTCTGGCGTTGTTGTCCAAGTTTCCAGGTGAGGACAAAGCAGCAGCAAATACGGTGCAGAGCCCATGGCGACAGCCCCCAGCCACGCCCTGTGACGTCCCCCAGCCACGCCCTGTGACGTTGCTGCTGGCACTGCTTCTATTCCACCCAGTGACTTCCACAGGGCACTTGCTGTGGGAGACGACTCTGAGGAGGTCTCAGAGGAGCCCGTGCAGCAGCATCACTCAGCGCCCGAGAGGAAGGTCTTTCTGGACTGCCAGTGCCAGCAGCACCCGGGGTGCACCAGCCCTGTGCTATGGATCCACAGTATGTGGGGGGCTTCCCGGCCTCTGCCTGGGCGTCCATTTTCCTGAAGCACCCTCAGCTGCTGTTCTTGCTGAAGGCCTGGGTGTCTCGGGAGATGAAGCGGTTCTTTGGTGTGCAGAACTTTAAGGCGTTCATGCTGACACGCATGATCCTGGAGGCGCTGCCCGTCTACGGCCTGGATGAAGGCATCCTGGTTGCGGTGCTGGGCCCCGAGCTGCGGAGCCACACGTCCAGGTTTGTGCGAAGGCTCCTTGAGGCCACAGAGAAGGAGTGCGTGGAGGAAGCACTGAAACTCATGATCCGCGGGGAGAAGGGGCACAGAGCCAGCGACTGCTGGTCTGAGTTCAGCTGGTGGCAGGAGGGCGGCCCTGTGGCCAGCACCAGCTGGACGGCCTGCCAGGAGCGATGCAAGGGCAAGCTCGTGGTGAGAACCAGCTCCTCTGGCAGCCAGCACAGGGGCGAGTGCATCAGCACGACCAGAGCGACCCGCTCTGACCGCCCCGTGGGCTGGGAGCAGAGGCCCGAGCCCAGCCCCAGCCCCGCTGCCTGCACGCTGGGGACCCCTGTGCCCGGAGCAGCCCCCTCCAGCAGCGCGGACGCAGACGTGCTCCCGAGCACCTCGACCGCTGCCGTGCAGGGGGGTCCTGCCTGCGTCCCCGCTCCCACCCCAGCGCAGCAGGAAGATGCGCAGCAGGAGCCAGGGCAGGCTGTGCCCGGGGCCTCTGCTCCCCTCCGGGGCAGGGCCCGCTCCAAGCGCAGGCCCCACCACGCTCGCAAGAGGAAGACCAGCAGCTCTCAAGACTCTGCTGCACCCACCAAGAAGCTGCCCCGCCAGTGATGCTCGAAGGTGACACCAGCAGTGGCCGAAGGAGCCGGGCCAGCAGCAGGGCCACTCGCTGACCCTGCGGGACCAGGGGGCTCCATTTTTCACCCGCAAACCTTCCTCTTATTAAACACTTGAACATCCCAGAAAGCCTCTGGCGTTGCTGTCCAAGTTTCCAGCTGAGGATGAAGCATCCTCCTACACAACAGCCCCCCCTTCACACGCACTTCATCCTTCATGAGGGTGCTCCAACACAGGGCCTTCCCTTGGAAGGTGCCTCTGTTGGTGCCTCAGTTCGAGACATAGCAGCTGGAACAACTTTTGTGTCCTTTAAGGGAGGAACGTGTCCCCATGTCCCCCCAGCTCCCCGCTGCCGTTCTAACCAGCAAGTGTCGAAGCAAAGGCTCAGGAACCTGAGCAGAGCTTTGGCAGAGCCAAGCTACCCAAACAAAAAGCTGCCCCCCATAGCTTCCCTCTGCCCAGGCACGCTTCCTGCCTAGGCTTTCATTGTCCCCGGGGCACTGCTTGGTGCACCTCTGACAGAGCTGGACTCCAAGTCCAGGGGCCTGGCTCTACAGGCCCCCGGGTGCTGCCCTGGCAGCTCTGTTGCCCTGGGCGCCCAGCACTGTGCTTCCTTCTCCTCTTCCCTCCTCAGAGGCACAAACCCTGCTGGGTGGCAGCGCCCAGGGTGGCATGGGGTGAACCAAACTCTTCCTACTGGAAGAGTTCCACCCCCAAGGCTGGATGGACGTCTCTGCATCTCTGCAGCCTTTCCTTCCTGGCTTTATTTTGCCGTTTTTCCTAAGGTTCAAAGCTTTGTTCCAGCCCTGGCACTCCCTCCGCTCCCTTCTCTTCCCCTCTCTGCTGGTGCCCCTCCCCATGTTTGGGTGCTCTGGAGCCGGCTGGGGAGTCCAGAGGGGATGGGGATCCTCCCCAAATCCAAATTGTTTTCCATCTGTGGCCCATCCCCACCCGTTTGGGGTTTACCAACTCCCAGGAGCTGCGGTGCTGCGTCCCCTGGGGCCGTTCAGTGGGAGAGGGGCAGAGGCTGCCAGAGCCAGAGGTCATCTGGGAGCTGTCACCCCCCCAGTGGCCAAAAGAGCCGGGCCAGCAGCAGTGCCACTCGCTGACCCTGCGGGATCAGAAGGCTCCACTTATCACCCAGAAACCTTCCTCTAGCTCTTATTAAACACTTGAACATCCCAGGAAGCTTCTGGCGTTGTTGTCCAAGTTTCCAGGTGAGGACAAAGCAGCAGCAAATACGGTGCAGAGCCCATGGCGACAGCCCCCAGCCACGCCCTGTGACGTCCCCCAGCCACGCCCTGTGACGTTGCTGCTGGCACTGCTTCTATTCCACCCAGTGACTTCCACAGGGCACTTGCTGTGGGAGACGACTCTGAGGAGGTCTCAGAGGAGCCCGTGCAGCAGCATCACTCAGCGCCCGAGAGGAAGGTCTTTCTGGACTGCCAGTGCCAGCAGCACCCGGGGTGCATCAGCCCTGTGCTATGGATCCACAGTATGTGGGGGGCTTCCCGGCCTCTGCCTGGGCGTCCATTTTCCTGAAGCACCCTCAGCTGCTGTTCTTGCTGAAGGCCTGGGTGTCTCGGGAGATGAAGCGGTTCTTTGGTGTGCAGAGCTTTAAGGCGTTCATGCTGACACGCATGATCCTGGAGGCGCTGCCCGTCTACGGCCTGGATGAAGGCATCCTGGTTGCGGTGCTGGGCCCCGAGCTGCGGAGCCACACGTCCAGGTTTGTGCGAAGGCTCCTTGAGGCCACAGAGAAGGAGTGCGTGGACGAAGCACTGAAACTCATGATCCGCGGGGAGAAGGGGCACAGAGCCAGCGACTGCTGGTCTGAGTTCAGCTGGTGGCAGGAGGGCGGCCCTGTGGCCAGCACCAGCTGGACGGCCTGCCAGGAGCGATGCAAGGGCAAGCTCGTGGTGAGAACCAGCTCCTCTGGCAGCCAGCACAGGGGCGAGTGCATCAGCACGACCAGAGCGACCCGCTCTGACCGCCCCGTGGGCTGGGAGCAGAGGCCCGAGCCCAGCCCCAGCCCCGCTGCCTGCACGCTGGGGACCCCTGTGCCCGGAGCAGCCCCCTCCAGCAGCGCGGACGCAGACGTGCTCCCGAGCACCTCGACCGCTGCCGTGCAGGGGGGTCCTGCCTGCGTCCCCGCTCCCACCCCAGCGCAGCAGGAAGATGCGCAGCAGGAGCCAGGGCAGGCTGTGCCCGGGGCCTCTGCTCCCCTCCGGGGCAGGGCCCGCTCCAAGCGCAGGCCCCACCGCGCTTGCAAGAGGAAGACCAGCAGCTCTCAAGACTCTGCTGCACCCACCAAGAAGCTGCCCCCCAGTGATGCTCGAAGGTGACACCAGCAGTGGCCGAAGGAGCCGGGCCAGCAGCACGGCCACTCGCTGACCCTGCGGGACCAGGGGGCTCCATTTTTCACCCGCAAACCTTCCTCTTATTAAACACTTGAACATCCCAGAAAGCCTCTGGCGTTGCTGTCCAAGTTTCCAGCTGAGGATGAAGCATCCTCCTACACAACAGCCCCCCCTTCACACGCACTTCATCCTTCCTGAGGGTGCTCCAACACAGGGCCTTCCCTTGGAAGGTGCCTCTGTTGGTGCCTCAGTTCGAGACATAGCAGCTGGAACAACTTTTGTGTCCTTTAAGGGAGGAACGTGTCCCCATGTCCCCCCAGCTCCCCGCTGCCGTTCTAACCAGCAAGTGTCGAAGCAAAGGCTCAGGAACCTGAGCAGAGCTTTGGCAGAGCCAAGCTACCCAAACAAAAAGCTGCCCCCCATAGCTTCCCTCTGCCCAGGCACGCTTCCTGCCTAGGCTTTCATTGTCCCCGGGGCACTGCTTGGCGCACCTCTGACAGAGCTGGACTCCAAGTCCAGGGCCCTGGCTCTACAGGCCCCCGGGTGCTGCCCTGGCAGCTCTGTTGCCCTGGGCGCCCAGCACTGTGCTTCCTTCTCCTCTTCCCTCCTCAGAGGCACAAACCCTGCTGGGTGGCAGCGCCCAGGGTGGCATGGGGTGAACCAAACTCTTCCTACTGGAAGAGTTCCACCCCCAAGGCTGGATGGACGTCTCTGCATCTCTGCAGCCTTTCCTTCCTGGCTTTATTTTTCCGTTTTTCCTAAGGTTCAAAGCTTTGTTCCAGCCCTGGCACTCCCTCCGCTCCCTTCTCTTCCCCTCTCTGCTGGTGCCCCTCCCCATGTTTGGGTGCTCTGGAGCCGGCTGGGGAGTCCAGAGGGGATGGGGATCCTCCCCAAATCCAAATTGTTTTCCATCTGTGGCCCATCCCCACCCGTTTGGGGTTTACCAACTCCCAGGAGCTGCGGTGCTGCGTCCCCTGGGGCCGTTCAGTGGGAGAGGGGCAGAGGCTGCCAGAGCCAGAGGTCATCTGGGAGCTGTCACCCCCCCAGTGGCCAAAAGAGCCGGGCCAGCAGCAGTGCCACTCGCTGACCCTGCGGGATCAGAAGGCTCCACTTATCACCCAGAAACCTTCCTCTAGCTCTTATTAAACACTTGAACATCCCAGGAAGCTTCTGGCGTTGTTGTCCAAGTTTCCAGGTGAGGACAAAGCAGCAGCAAATACGGTGCAGAGCCCATGGCGACAGCCCCCAGCCACGCCCTGTGACGTCCCCCAGCCACGCCCTGTGACGTTGCTGCTGGCACTGCTTCTATTCCACCCAGTGACTTCCACAGGGCACTTGCTGTGGGAGACGACTCTGAGGAGGTCTCAGAGGAGCCCGTGCAGCAGCATCACTCAGCGCCCGAGAGGAAGGTCTTTCTGGACTGCCAGTGCCAGCAGCACCCGGGGTGCACCAGCCCTGTGCTATGGATCCACAGTATGTGGGGGGCTTCCCGGCCTCTGCCTGGGCGTCCATTTTCCTGAAGCACCCTCAGCTGCTGTTCTTGCTGAAGGCCTGGGTGTCTCGGGAGATGAAGCGGTTCTTTGGTGTGCAGAGCTTTAAGGCGTTCATGCTGACACGCATGATCCTGGAGGCGCTGCCCGTCTACGGCCTGGATGAAGGCATCCTGGTTGCGGTGCTGGGCCCCGAGCTGCGGAGCCACACGTCCAGGTTTGTGCGAAGGCTCCTTGAGGCCACAGAGAAGGAGTGCGTGGACGAAGCACTGAAACTCATGATCCGCGGGGAGAAGGGGCACAGAGCCAGCGACTGCTGGTCTGAGTTCAGCTGGTGGCAGGAGGGCGGCCCTGTGGCCAGCACCAGCTGGATGGCCTGCCAGGAGCGATGCAAGGGCAAGCTCGTGGTGAGAACCAGCTCCTCTGGCAGCCAGCACAGGGGCGAGTGCATCAGCACGACCAGAGCGACCCGCTCTGACCGCCCCGTGGGCTGGGAGCAGAGGCCCGAGCCCAGCCCCAGCCCCGCTGCCTGCACGCTGGGGACCCCTGTGCCCGGAGCAGCCCCCTCCAGCAGCGCGGACGCAGACGTGCTCCCGAGCACCTCGACCGCTGCCGTGCAGGGGGGTCCTGCCTGCGTCCCCGCTCCCACCCCAGCGCAGCAGGAAGATGCGCAGCAGGAGCCAGGGCAGGCTGTGCCCGGGGCCTCTGCTCCCCTCCGGGGCAGGGCCCGCTCCAAGCGCAGGCCCCACCGCGCTCGCAAGAGGAAGACCAGCAGCTCTCAAGACTCTGCTGCACCCACCAAGAAGCTGCCCCGCCAGTGATGCTCGAAGGTGACACCAGCAGTGGCCGAAGGAGCCGGGCCAGCAGCACGGCCACTCGCTGACCCTGCGGGACCAGGGGGCTCCATTTTTCACCCGCAAACCTTCCTCTTATTAAACACTTGAACATCCCAGAAAGCCTCTGGCGTTGCTGTCCAAGTTTCCAGCTGAGGATGAAGCATCCTCCTACACAACAGCCCCCCCTTCACACGCACTTCATCCTTCCTGAGGGTGCTCCAACACAGGGCCTTCCCTTGGAAGGTGCCTCTGTTGGTGCCTCAGTTCGAGACATAGCAGCTGGAACAACTTTTGTGTCCTTTAAGGGAGGAACGTGTCCCCATGTCCCCCCAGCTCCCCGCTGCCGTTCTAACCAGCAAGTGTCGAAGCAAAGGCTCAGGAACCTGAGCAGAGCTTTGGCAGAGCCAAGCTACCCAAACAAAAAGCTGCCCCCCATAGCTTCCCTCTGCCCAGGCACGCTTCCTGCCTAGGCTTTCATTGTCCCCGGGGCACTGCTTGGCGCACCTCTGACAGAGCTGGACTCCAAGTCCAGGGCCCTGGCTCTACAGGCCCCCGGGTGCTGCCCTGGCAGCTCTGTTGCCCTGGGCGCCCAGCACTGTGCTTCCTTCTCCTCTTCCCTCCTCAGAGGCACAAACCCTGCTGGGTGGCAGCGCCCAGGGTGGCATGGGGTGAACCAAACTCTTCCTACTGGAAGAGTTCCACCCCCAAGGCTGGATGGACGTCTCTGCATCTCTGCAGCCTTTCCTTCCTGGCTTTATTTTGCCGTTTTTCCTAAGGTTCAAAGCTTTGTTCCAGCCCTGGCACTCCCTCCGCTCCCTTCTCTTCCCCTCTCTGCTGGTGCCCCTCCCCATGTTTGGGTGCTCTGGAGCCGGCTGGGGAGTCCAGAGGGGATGGGGATCCTCCCCAAATCCAAATTGTTTTCCATCTGTGGCCCATCCCCACCCGTTTGGGGTTTACCAACTCCCAGGAGCTGCGGTGCTGCGTCCCCTGGGGCCGTTCAGTGGGAGAGGGGCAGAGGCTGCCAGAGCCAGAGGTCATCTGGGAGCTGTCACCCCCCCAGTGGCCAAAAGAGCCGGGCCAGCAGCAGTGCCACTCGCTGACCCTGCGGGATCAGAAGGCTCCACTTATCACCCAGAAACCTTCCTCTAGCTCTTATTAAACACTTGAACATCCCAGGAAGCTTCTGGCGTTGTTGTCCAAGTTTCCAGGTGAGGACAAAGCAGCAGCAAATACGGTGCAGAGCCCATGGCGACAGCCCCCAGCCACGCCCTGTGACGTCCCCCAGCCACGCCCTGTGACGTTGCTGCTGGCACTGCTTCTATTCCACCCAGTGACTTCCACAGGGCACTTGCTGTGGGAGACGACTCTGAGGAGGTCTCAGAGGAGCCCGTGCAGCAGCATCACTCAGCGCCCGAGAGGAAGGTCTTTCTGGACTGCCAGTGCCAGCAGCACCCGGGGTGCACCAGCCCTGTGCTATGGATCCACAGTATGTGGGGGGCTTCCCGGCCTCTGCCTGGGCGTCCATTTTCCTGAAGCACCCTCAGCTGCTGTTCTTGCTGAAGGCCTGGGTGTCTCGGGAGATGAAGCGGTTCTTTGGTGTGCAGAGCTTTAAGGCGTTCATGCTGACACGCATGATCCTGGGGGCGCTGCCCGTCTACGGCCTGGATGAAGGCATCCTGGTTGCGGTGCTGGGCCCCGAGCTGCGGAGCCACACGTCCAGGTTTGTGCGAAGGCTCCTTGAGGCCACAGAGAAGGAGTGCGTGGACGAAGCACTGAAACTCATGATCCGCGGGGAGAAGGGGCACAGAGCCAGCGACTGCTGGTCTGAGTTCAGCTGGTGGCAGGAGGGCGGCCCTGTGGCCAGCACCAGCTGGACGGCCTGCCAGGAGCGATGCAAGGGCAAGCTCGTGGTGAGAACCAGCTCCTCTGGCAGCCAGCACAGGGGCGAGTGCATCAGCACAACCAGAGCGACCCGCTCTGACCGCCCCGTGGGCTGGGAGCAGAGGCCCGAGCCCAGCCCCAGCCCCGCTGCCTGCACGCTGGGGACCCCTGTGCCCGGAGCAGCCCCCTCCAGCAGCGCGGACGCAGACGTGCTCCCGAGCACCTCGACCGCTGCCGTGCAGGGGGGTCCTGCCTGCGTCCCCGCTCCCACCCCAGCGCAGCAGGAAGATGCGCAGCAGGAGCCAGGGCAGGCTGTGCCCGGGGCCTCTGCTCCCCTCCGGGGCAGGGCCCGCTCCAAGCGCAGGCCCCACCGCGCTCGCAAGAGGAAGACCAGCAGCTCTCAAGACTCTGCTGCACCCACCAAGAAGCTGCCCCGCCAGTGATGCTCGAAGGTGACACCAGCAGTGGCCGAAGGAGCCGGGCCAGCAGCAGGGCCACTCGCTGACCCTGCGGGACCAGGGGGCTCCATTTTTCACCCGCAAACCTTCCTCTTATTAAACACTTGAACATCCCAGAAAGCCTCTGGCGTTGCTGTCCAAGTTTCCAGCTGAGGATGAAGCATCCTCCTACACAACAGCCCCCCCTTCACACGCACTTCATCCTTCCTGAGGGTGCTCCAACACAGGGCCTTCCCTTGGAAGGTGCCTCTGTTGGTGCCTCAGTTCGAGACATAGCAGCTGGAACAACTTTTGTGTCCTTTAAGGGAGGAACGTGTCCCCATGTCCCCCCAGCTCCCCGCTGCCGTTCTAACCAGCAAGTGTCGAAGCAAAGGCTCAGGAACCTGAGCAGAGCTTTGGCAGAGCCAAGCTACCCAACCAAAAAGCTGCCCCCCATAGCTTCCCTCTGCCCAGGCACGCTTCCTGCCTAGGCTTTCATTGTCCCCGGGGCACTGCTTGGCGCACCTCTGACAGAGCTGGACTCCAAGTCCAGGGCCCTGGCTCTACAGGCCCCCGGGTGCTGCCCTGGCAGCTCTGTTGCCCTGGGCGCCCAGCACTGTGCTTCCTTCTCCTCTTCCCTCCTCAGAGGCACAAACCCTGCTGGGTGGCAGCGCCCAGGGTGGCATGGGGTGAACCAAACTCTTCCTACTGGAAGAGTTCCACCCCCAAGGCTGGATGGACGTCTCTGCATCTCTGCAGCCTTTCCTTCCTGGCTTTATTTTGCCGTTTTTCCTAAGGTTCAAAGCTTTGTTCCAGCCCTGGCACTCCCTCCGCTCCCTTCTCTTCCCCTCTCTGCTGGTGCCCCTCCCCATGTTTGGGTGCTCTGGAGCCGGCTGGGGAGTCCAGAGGGGATGGGGATCCTCCCCAAATCCAAATTGTTTTCCATCTGTGGCCCATCCCCACCCGTTTGGGGTTTACCAACTCCCAGGAGCTGCGGTGCTGCGTCCCCTGGGGCCGTTCAGTGGGAGAGGGGCAGAGGCTGCCAGAGCCAGAGGTCATCTGGGAGCTGTCACCCCCCCAGTGGCCAAAAGAGCCGGGCCAGCAGCAGTGCCACTCGCTGACCCTGCGGGATCAGAAGGCTCCACTTATCACCCAGAAACCTTCCTCTAGCTCTTATTAAACACTTGAACATCCCAGGAAGCTTCTGGCGTTGTTGTCCAAGTTTCCAGGTGAGGACAAAGCAGCAGCAAATACGGTGCAGAGCCCATGGCGACAGCCCCCAGCCACGCCCTGTGACGTCCCCCAGCCACGCCCTGTGACGTTGCTGCTGGCACTGCTTCTATTCCACCCAGTGACTTCCACAGGGCACTTGCTGTGGGAGACGACTCTGAGGAGGTCTCAGAGGAGCCCGTGCAGCAGCATCACTCAGCGCCCGAGAGGAAGGTCTTTCTGGACTGCCAGTGCCAGCAGCACCCGGGGTGCACCAGCCCTGTGCTATGGATCCACAGTATGTGGGGGGCTTCCCGGCCTCTGCCTGGGCGTCCATTTTCCTGAAGCACCCTCAGCTGCTGTTCTTGCTGAAGGCCTGGGTGTCTCGGGAGATGAAGCGGTTCTTTGGTGTGCAGAGCTTTAAGGCGTTCATGCTGACACGCATGATCCTGGGGGCGCTGCCCGTCTACGGCCTGGATGAAGGCATCCTGGTTGCGGTGCTGGGCCCCGAGCTGCGGAGCCACACGTCCAGGTTTGTGCGAAGGCTCCTTGAGGCCACAGAGAAGGAGTGCGTGGACGAAGCACTGAAACTCATGATCCGCGGGGAGAAGGGGCACAGAGCCAGCGACTGCTGGTCTGAGTTCAGCTGGTGGCAGGAGGGCGGCCCTGTGGCCAGCACCAGCTGGACGGCCTGCCAGGAGCGATGCAAGGGCAAGCTCGTGGTGAGAACCAGCTCCTCTGGCAGCCAGCACAGGGGCGAGTGCATCAGCACAACCAGAGCGACCCGCTCTGACCGCCCCGTGGGCTGGGAGCAGAGGCCCGAGCCCAGCCCCAGCCCCGCTGCCTGCACGCTGGGGACCCCTGTGCCCGGAGCAGCCCCCTCCAGCAGCGCGGACGCAGACGTGCTCCCGAGCACCTCGACCGCTGCCGTGCAGGGGGGTCCTGCCTGCGTCCCCGCTCCCACCCCAGCGCAGCAGGAAGATGCGCAGCAGGAGCCAGGGCAGGCTGTGCCCGGGGCCTCTGCTCCCCTCCGGGGCAGGGCCCGCTCCAAGCGCAGGCCCCACCGCGCTCGCAAGAGGAAGACCAGCAGCTCTCAAGACTCTGCTGCACCCACCAAGAAGCTGCCCCGCCAGTGATGCTCGAAGGTGACACCAGCAGTGGCCGAAGGAGCCGGGCCAGCAGCAGGGCCACTCGCTGACCCTGCGGGACCAGGGGGCTCCATTTTTCACCCGCAAACCTTCCTCTTATTAAACACTTGAACATCCCAGAAAGCCTCTGGCGTTGCTGTCCAAGTTTCCAGCTGAGGATGAAGCATCCTCCTACACAACAGCCCCCCCTTCACACGCACTTCATCCTTCCTGAGGGTGCTCCAACACAGGGCCTTCCCTTGGAAGGTGCCTCTGTTGGTGCCTCAGTTCGAGACATAGCAGCTGGAACAACTTTTGTGTCCTTTAAGGGAGGAACGTGTCCCCATGTCCCCCCAGCTCCCCGCTGCCGTTCTAACCAGCAAGTGTCGAAGCAAAGGCTCAGGAACCTGAGCAGAGCTTTGGCAGAGCCAAGCTACCCAACCAAAAAGCTGCCCCCCATAGCTTCCCTCTGCCCAGGCACGCTTCCTGCCTAGGCTTTCATTGTCCCCGGGGCACTGCTTGGCGCACCTCTGACAGAGCTGGACTCCAAGTCCAGGGCCCTGGCTCTACAGGCCCCCGGGTGCTGCCCTGGCAGCTCTGTTGCCCTGGGCGCCCAGCACTGTGCTTCCTTCTCCTCTTCCCTCCTCAGAGGCACAAACCCTGCTGGGTGGCAGCGCCCAGGGTGGCATGGGGTGAACCAAACTCTTCCTACTGGAAGAGTTCCACCCCCAAGGCTGGATGGACGTCTCTGCATCTCTGCAGCCTTTCCTTCCTGGCTTTATTTTGCCGTTTTTCCTAAGGTTCAAAGCTTTGTTCCAGCCCTGGCACTCCCTCCGCTCCCTTCTCTTCCCCTCTCTGCTGGTGCCCCTCCCCATGTTTGGGTGCTCTGGAGCCGGCTGGGGAGTCCAGAGGGGATGGGGATCCTCCCCAAATCCAAATTGTTTTCCATCTGTGGCCCATCCCCACCCGTTTGGGGTTTACCAACTCCCAGGAGCTGCGGTGCTGCGTCCCCTGGGGCCGTTCAGTGGGAGAGGGGCAGAGGCTGCCAGAGCCAGAGGTCATCTGGGAGCTGTCACCCCCCCAGTGGCCAAAAGAGCCGGGCCAGCAGCAGTGCCACTCGCTGACCCTGCGGGATCAGAAGGCTCCACTTATCACCCAGAAACCTTCCTCTAGCTCTTATTAAACACTTGAACATCCCAGGAAGCTTCTGGCGTTGTTGTCCAAGTTTCCAGGTGAGGACAAAGCAGCAGCAAATACGGTGCAGAGCCCATGGCGACAGCCCCCAGCCACGCCCTGTGACGTCCCCCAGCCACGCCCTGTGACGTTGCTGCTGGCACTGCTTCTATTCCACCCAGTGACTTCCACAGGGCACTTGCTGTGGGAGACGACTCTGAGGAGGTCTCAGAGGAGCCCGTGCAGCAGCATCACTCAGCGCCCGAGAGGAAGGTCTTTCTGGACTGCCAGTGCCAGCAGCACCCGGGGTGCACCAGCCCTGTGCTATGGATCCACAGTATGTGGGGGGCTTCCCGGCCTCTGCCTGGGCGTCCATTTTCCTGAAGCACCCTCAGCTGCTGTTCTTGCTGAAGGCCTGGGTGTCTCGGGAGATGAAGCGGTTCTTTGGTGTGCAGAGCTTTAAGGCGTTCATGCTGACACGCATGATCCTGGGGGCGCTGCCCGTCTACGGCCTGGATGAAGGCATCCTGGTTGCGGTGCTGGGCCCCGAGCTGCGGAGCCACACGTCCAGGTTTGTGCGAAGGCTCCTTGAGGCCACAGAGAAGGAGTGCGTGGACGAAGCACTGAAACTCATGATCCGCGGGGAGAAGGGGCACAGAGCCAGCGACTGCTGGTCTGAGTTCAGCTGGTGGCAGGAGGGCGGCCCTGTGGCCAGCACCAGCTGGACGGCCTGCCAGGAGTGATGCAAGGGCAAGCTCGTGGTGAGAACCAGCTCCTCTGGCAGCCAGCACAGGGGCGAGTGCATCAGCACGACCAGAGCGACCCGCTCTGACCGCCCCGTGGGCTGGGAGCAGAGCCCCGAGCCCAGCCCCAGCCCCGCTGCCTGCACGCTGGGGACCCCTGTGCCCGGAGCAGCCCCCTCCAGCAGCGCGGACGCAGACGTGCTCCCGAGCACCTCGACCGCTGCCGTGCAGGGGGGTCCTGCCTGCGTCCCCGCTCCCACCCCAGCGCAGCAGGAAGATGTGCAGCAGGAGCCAGGGCAGGCTGTGCCCGGGGCCTCTGCTCCCCTCCGGGGCAGGGCCCGCTCCAAGCGCAGGCCCCACCGCGCTCGCAAGAGGAAGACCAGCAGCTCTCAAGACTCTGCTGCACCCACCAAGAAGCTGCCCCGCCAGTGATGCTCGAAGGTGACACCAGCAGTGGCCGAAGGAGCCGGGCCAGCAGCACGGCCACTCGCTGACCCTGCGGGACCAGGGGGCTCCATTTTTCACCCGCAAACCTTCCTCTTATTAAACACTTGAACATCCCAGAAAGCCTCTGGCGTTGCTGTCCAAGTTTCCAGCTGAGGATGAAGCATCCTCCTACACAACAGCCCCCCCTTCACACGCACTTCATCCTTCCTGAGGGTGCTCCAACACAGGGCCTTCCCTTGGAAGGTGCCTCTGTTGGTGCCTCAGTTCGAGACATAGCAGCTGGAACAACTTTTGTGTCCTTTAAGGGAGGAACGTGTCCCCATGTCCCCCCAGCTCCCCGCTGCCGTTCTAACCAGCAAGTGTCGAAGCAAAGGCTCAGGAACCTGAGCAGAGCTTTGGCAGAGCCAAGCTACCCAAACAAAAAGCTGCCCCCCATAGCTTCCCTCTGCCCAGGCACGCTTCCTGCCTAGGCTTTCATTGTCCCCGGGGCACTGCTTGGCGCACCTCTGACAGAGCTGGACTCCAAGTCCAGGGCCCTGGCTCTACAGGCCCCCGGGTGCTGCCCTGGCAGCTCTGTTGCCCTGGGCGCCCAGCACTGTGCTTCCTTCTCCTCTTCCCTCCTCAGAGGCACAAACCCTGCTGGGTGGCAGCGCCCAGGGTGGCATGGGGTGAACCAAACTCTTCCTACTGGAAGAGTTCCACCCCCAAGGCTGGATGGACGTCTCTGCATCTCTGCAGCCTTTCCTTCCTGGCTTTATTTTGCTGTTTTTCCTAAGGTTCAAAGCTTTGTTCCAGCCCTGGCACTCCCTCCGCTCCCTTCTCTTCCCCTCTCTGCTGGTGCCCCTCCCCATGTTTGGGTGCTCTGGAGCCGGCTGGGGAGTCCAGAGGGGATGGGGATCCTCCCCAAATCCAAATTGTTTTCCATCTGTGGCCCATCCCCACCCGTTTGGGGTTTACCAACTCCCAGGAGCTGCGGTGCTGCGTCCCCTGGGGCCGTTCAGTGGGAGAGGGGCAGAGGCTGCCAGAGCCAGAGGTCATCTGGGAGCTGTCACCCCCCCAGTGGCCAAAAGAGCCGGGCCAGCAGCAGTGCCACTCGCTGACCCTGCGGGATCAGAAGGCTCCACTTATCACCCAGAAACCTTCCTCTAGCTCTTATTAAACACTTGAACATCCCAGGAAGCTTCTGGCGTTGTTGTCCAAGTTTCCAGGTGAGGACAAAGCAGCAGCAAATACGGTGCAGAGCCCATGGCGACAGCCCCCAGCCACGCCCTGTGACGTCCCCCAGCCACGCCCTGTGACGTTGCTGCTGGCACTGCTTCTATTCCACCCAGTGACTTCCACAGGGCACTTGCTGTGGGAGACGACTCTGAGGAGGTCTCAGAGGAGCCCGTGCAGCAGCATCACTCAGCGCCCGAGAGGAAGGTCTTTCTGGACTGCCAGTGCCAGCAGCACCCGGGGTGCACCAGCCCTGTGCTATGGATCCACAGTATGTGGGGGGCTTCCCGGCCTCTGCCTGGGCGTCCATTTTCCTGAAGCACCCTCAGCTGCTGTTCTTGCTGAAGGCCTGGGTGTCTCGGGAGATGAAGCGGTTCTTTGGTGTGCAGAGCTTTAAGGCGTTCATGCTGACACGCATGATCCTGGAGGCGCTGCCCGTCTACGGCCTGGATGAAGGCATCCTGGTTGCGGTGCTGGGCCCCGAGCTGCGGAGCCACACGTCCAGGTTTGTGCGAAGGCTCCTTGAGGCCACAGAGAAGGAGTGCGTGGACGAAGCACTGAAACTCATGATCCGCGGGGAGAAGGGGCACAGAGCCAGCGACTGCTGGTCTGAGTTCAGCTGGTGGCAGGAGGGCGGCCCTGTGGCCAGCACCAGCTGGACGGCCTGCCAGGAGCGATGCAAGGGCAAGCTCGTGGTGAGAACCAGCTCCTCTGGCAGCCAGCACAGGGGCGAGTGCATCAGCACGACCAGAGCGACCCGCTCTGACCGCCCCGTGGGCTGGGAGCAGAGGCCCGAGCCCAGCCCCAGCCCCGCTGCCTGCACGCTGGGGACCCCTGTGCCCGGAGCAGCCCCCTCCAGCAGCGCGGACGCAGACGTGCTCCCGAGCACCTCGACCGCTGCCGTGCAGGGGGGTCCTGCCTGCGTCCCCGCTCCCACCCCAGCGCAGCAGGAAGATGCGCAGCAGGAGCCAGGGCAGGCTGTGCCCGGGGCCTCTGCTCCCCTCCGGGGCAGGGCCCGCTCCAAGCGCAGGCCCCACCGCGCTCGCAAGAGGAAGACCAGCAGCTCTCAAGACTCTGCTGCACCCACCAAGAAGCTGCCCCGCCAGTGATGCTCGAAGGTGACACCAGCAGTGGCCGAAGGAGCCGGGCCAGCAGCAGGGCCACTCGCTGACCCTGCGGGACCAGGGGGCTCCATTTTTCACCCGCAAACCTTCCTCTTATTAAACACTTGAACATCCCAGAAAGCCTCTGGCGTTGCTGTCCAAGTTTCCAGCTGAGGATGAAGCATCCTCCTACACAACAGCCCCCCCTTCACACGCACTTCATCCTTCCTGAGGGTGCTCCAACACAGGGCCTTCCCTTGGAAGGTGCCTCTGTTGGTGCCTCAGTTCGAGACATAGCAGCTGGAACAACTTTTGTGTCCTTTAAGGGAGGAACGTGTCCCCATGTCCCCCCAGCTCCCCGCTGCCGTTCTAACCAGCAAGTGTCGAAGCAAAGGCTCAGGAACCTGAGCAGAGCTTTGGCAGAGCCAAGCTACCCAACCAAAAAGCTGCCCCCCATAGCTTCCCTCTGCCCAGGCACGCTTCCTGCCTAGGCTTTCATTGTCCCCGGGGCACTGCTTGGCGCACCTCTGACAGAGCTGGACTCCAAGTCCAGGGCCCTGGCTCTACAGGCCCCCGGGTGCTGCCCTGGCAGCTCTGTTGCCCTGGGCGCCCAGCACTGTGCTTCCTTCTCCTCTTCCCTCCTCAGAGGCACAAACCCTGCTGGGTGGCAGCGCCCAGGGTGGCATGGGGTGAACCAAACTCTTCCTACTGGAAGAATTCCACCCCCAAGGCTGGATGGACGTCTCTGCATCTCTGCAGCCTTTCCTTCCTGGCTTTATTTTGCCGTTTTTCCTAAGGTTCAAAGCTTTGTTCCAGCCCTGGCACTCCCTCCGCTCCCTTCTCTTCCCCTCTCTGCTGGTGCCCCTCCCCATGTTTGGGTGCTCTGGAGCCGGCTGGGGAGTCCAGAGGGGATGGGGATCCTCCCCAAATCCAAATTGTTTTCCATCTGTGGCCCATCCCCACCCGTTTGGGGTTTACCAACTCCCAGGAGCTGCGGTGCTGCGTCCCCTGGGGCCGTTCAGTGGGAGAGGGGCAGAGGCTGCCAGAGCCAGAGGTCATCTGGGAGCTGTCACCCCCCCAGTGGCCAAAAGAGCCGGGCCAGCAGCAGTGCCACTCGCTGACCCTGCGGGATCAGAAGGCTCCACTTATCACCCAGAAACCTTCCTCTAGCTCTTATTAAACACTTGAACATCCCAGGAAGCTTCTGGCGTTGTTGTCCAAGTTTCCAGGTGAGGACAAAGCAGCAGCAAATACGGTGCAGAGCCCATAGCGACAGCCCCCAGCCACGCCCTGTGACGTCCCCCAGCCACGCCCTGTGACGTTGCTGCTGGCACTGCTTCTATTCCACCCAGTGACTTCCACAGGGCACTTGCTGTGGGAGACGACTCTGAGGAGGTCTCAGAGGAGCCCGTGCAGCAGCATCACTCAGCGCCCGAGAGGAAGGTCTTTCTGGACTGCCAGTGCCAGCAGCACCCGGGGTGCACCAGCCCTGTGCTATGGATCCACAGTATGTGGGGGGCTTCCCGGCCTCTGCCTGGGCGTCCATTTTCCTGAAGCACCCTCAGCTGCTGTTCTTGCTGAAGGCCTGGGTGTCTCGGGAGATGAAGCGGTTCTTTGGTGTGCAGAGCTTTAAGGCGTTCATGCTGACACGCATGATCCTGGAGGCGCTGCCCGTCTACGGCCTGGATGAAGGCATCCTGGTTGCGGTGCTGGGCCCCGAGCTGCGGAGCCACACGTCCAGGTTTGTGCGAAAGCTCCTTGAGGCCACAGAGAAGGAGTGCGTGGACGAAGCACTGAAACTCATGATCCGCGGGGAGAAGGGGCACAGAGCCAGCGACTGCTGGTCTGAGTTCAGCTGGTGGCAGGAGGGCGGCCCTGTGGCCAGCACCAGCTGGACGGCCTGCCAGGAGCGATGCAAGGGCAAGCTCGTGGTGAGAACCAGCTCCTCTGGCAGCCAGCACAGGGGCGAGTGCATCAGCACGACCAGAGCGACCCGCTCTGACCGCCCCGTGGGCTGGGAGCAGAGGCCCGAGCCCAGCCCCAGCCCCGCTGCCTGCACGCTGGGGACCCCTGTGCCCGGAGCAGCCCCCTCCAGCAGCGCGGACGCAGACGTGCTCCCGAGCACCTCGACCGCTGCCGTGCAGGGGGGTCCTGCCTGCGTCCCCGCTCCCACCCCAGCGCAGCAGGAAGATGCGCAGCAGGAGCCAGGGCAGGCTGTGCCCGGGGCCTCTGCTCCCCTCCGGGGCAGGGCCCGCTCCAAGCGCAGGCCCCACCGCGCTCGCAAGAGGAAGACCAGCAGCTCTCAAGACTCTGCTGCACCCACCAAGAAGCTGCCCCGCCAGTGATGCTCGAAGGTGACACCAGCAGTGGCCGAAGGAGCCGGGCCAGCAGCACGGCCACTCGCTGACCCTGCGGGACCAGGGGGCTCCATTTTTCACCCGCAAACCTTCCTCTTATTAAACACTTGAACATCCCAGAAAGCCTCTGGCGTTGCTGTCCAAGTTTCCAGCTGAGGATGAAGCATCCTCCTACACAACAGCCCCCCCTTCACACGCACTTCATCCTTCCTGAGGGTGCTCCAACACAGGGCCTTCCCTTGGAAGGTGCCTCTGTTGGTGCCTCAGTTCGAGACATAGCAGCTGGAACAACTTTTGTGTCCTTTAAGGGAGGAACGTGTCCCCATGTCCCCCCAGCTCCCCGCTGCCGTTCTAACCAGCAAGTGTCGAAGCAAAGGCTCAGGAACCTGAGCAGAGCTTTGGCAGAGCCAAGCTACCCAACCAAAAAGCTGCCCCCCATAGCTTCCCTCTGCCCAGGCACGCTTCCTGCCTAGGCTTTCATTGTCCCCGGGGCACTGCTTGGCGCACCTCTGACAGAGCTGGACTCCAAGTCCAGGGCCCTGGCTCTACAGGCCCCCGGGTGCTGCCCTGGCAGCTCTGTTGCCCTGGGCGCCCAGCACTGTGCTTCCTTCTCCTCTTCCCTCCTCAGAGGCACAAACCCTGCTGGGTGGCAGCGCCCAGGGTGGCATGGGGTGAACCAAACTCTTCCTACTGGAAGAGTTCCACCCCCAAGGCTGGATGGACGTCTCTGCATCTCTGCAGCCTTTCCTTCCTGGCTTTATTTTGCCGTTTTTCCTAAGGTTCAAAGCTTTGTTCCAGCCCTGGCACTCCCTCCGCTCCCTTCTCTTCCCCTCTCTGCTGGTGCCCCTCCCCATGTTTGGGTGCTCTGGAGCCGGCTGGGGAGTCCAGAGGGGATGGGGATCCTCCCCAAATCCAAATTGTTTTCCATCTGTGGCCCATCCCCACCCGTTTGGGGTTTACCAACTCCCAGGAGCTGCGGTGCTGCGTCCCCTGGGGCCGTTCAGTGGGAGAGGGGCAGAGGCTGCCAGAGCCAGAGGTCATCTGGGAGCTGTCACCCCCCCAGTGGCCAAAAGAGCCGGGCCAGCAGCAGTGCCACTCGCTGACCCTGCGGGATCAGAAGGCTCCACTTATCACCCAGAAACCTTCCTCTAGCTCTTATTAAACACTTGAACATCCCAGGAAGCTTCTGGCGTTGTTGTCCAAGTTTCCAGGTGAGGACAAAGCAGCAGCAAATACGGTGCAGAGCCCATGGCGACAGCCCCCAGCCACGCCCTGTGACGTCCCCCAGCCACGCCCTGTGACGTTGCTGCTGGCACTGCTTCTATTCCACCCAGTGACTTCCACAGGGCACTTGCTGTGGGAGACGACTCTGAGGAGGTCTCAGAGGAGCCCGTGCAGCAGCATCACTCAGCGCCCGAGAGGAAGGTCTTTCTGGACTGCCAGTGCCAGCAGCACCCGGGGTGCACCAGCCCTGTGCTATGGATCCACAGTATGTGGGGGGCTTCCCGGCCTCTGCCTGGGCGTCCATTTTCCTGAAGCACCCTCAGCTGCTGTTCTTGCTGAAGGCCTGGGTGTCTCGGGAGATGAAGCGGTTCTTTGGTGTGCAGAGCTTTAAGGCGTTCATGCTGACACGCATGATCCTGGAGGCGCTGCCCGTCTACGGCCTGGATGAAGGCATCCTGGTTGCGGTGCTGGGCCCCGAGCTGCGGAGCCACACGTCCAGGTTTGTGCGAAGGCTCCTTGAGGCCACAGAGAAGGAGTGCGTGGAGGAAGCACTGAAACTCATGATCCGCGGGGAGAAGGGGCACAGAGCCAGCGACTGCTGGTCTGAGTTCAGCTGGTGGCAGGAGGGCGGCCCTGTGGCCAGCACCAGCTGGACGGCCTGCCAGGAGCGATGCAAGGGCAAGCTCGTGGTGAGAACCAGCTCCTCTGGCAGCCAGCACAGGGGCGAGTGCATCAGCACGACCAGAGCGACCCGCTCTGACCGCCCCGTGGGCTGGGAGCAGAGCCCCGAGCCCAGCCCCAGCCCCGCTGCCTGCACGCTGGGGACCCCTGTGCCCGGAGCAGCCCCCTCCAGCAGCGCGGACGCAGACGTGCTCCCGAGCACCTCGACCGCTGCCGTGCAGGGGGGTCCTGCCTGCGTCCCCGCTCCCACCCCAGCGCAGCAGGAAGATGCGCAGCAGGAGCCAGGGCAGGCTGTGCCCGGGGCCTCTGCTCCCCTCCGGGGCAGGGCCCGCTCCAAGCGCAGGCCCCACCGCGCTCGCAAGAGGAAGACCAGCAGCTCTCAAGACTCTGCTGCACCCACCAAGAAGCTGCCCCGCCAGTGATGCTCGAAGGTGACACCAGCAGTGGCCGAAGGAGCCGGGCCAGCAGCACGGCCACTCGCTGACCCTGCGGGACCAGGGGGCTCCATTTTTCACCCGCAAACCTTCCTCTTATTAAACACTTGAACATCCCAGAAAGCCTCTGGCGTTGCTGTCCAAGTTTCCAGCTGAGGATGAAGCATCCTCCTACACAACAGCCCCCCCTTCACACGCACTTCATCCTTCCTGAGGGTGCTCCAACACAGGGCCTTCCCTTGGAAGGTGCCTCTGTTGGTGCCTCAGTTCGAGACATAGCAGCTGGAACAACTTTTGTGTCCTTTAAGGGAGGAACGTGTCCCCATGTCCCCCCAGCTCCCCGCTGCCGTTCTAACCAGCAAGTGTCGAAGCAAAGGCTCAGGAACCTGAGCAGAGCTTTGGCAGAGCCAAGCTACCCAAACAAAAAGCTCCCCCCATAGCTTCCCTCTGCCCAGGCACGCTTCCTGCCTAGGCTTTCATTGTCCCCGGGGCACTGCTTGGCGCACCTCTGACAGAGCTGGACTCCAAGTCCAGGGCCCTGGCTCTACAGGCCCCCGGGTGCTGCCCTGGCAGCTCTGTTGCCCTGGGCGCCCAGCACTGTGCTTCCTTCTCCTCTTCCCTCCTCAGAGGCACAAACCCTGCTGGGTGGCAGCGCCCAGGGTGGCATGGGGTGAACCAAACTCTTCCTACTGGAAGAGTTCCACCCCCAAGGCTGGATGGACGTCTCTGCATCTCTGCAGCCTTTCCTTCCTGGCTTTATTTTGCCGTTTTTCCTAAGGTTCAAAGCTTTGTTCCAGCCCTGGCACTCCCTCCGCTCCCTTCTCTTCCCCTCTCTGCTGGTGCCCCTCCCCATGTTTGGGTGCTCTGGAGCCGGCTGGGGAGTCCAGAGGGGATGGGGATCCTCCCCAAATCCAAATTGTTTTCCATCTGTGGCCCATCCCCACCCGTTTGGGGTTTACCAACTCCCAGGAGCTGCGGTGCTGCGTCCCCTGGGGCCGTTCAGTGGGAGAGGGGCAGAGGCTGCCAGAGCCAGAGGTCATCTGGGAGCTGTCACCCCCCCAGTGGCCAAAAGAGCCGGGCCAGCAGCAGTGCCACTCGCTGACCCTGCGGGATCAGAAGGCTCCACTTATCACCCAGAAACCTTCCTCTAGCTCTTATTAAACACTTGAACATCCCAGGAAGCTTCTGGCGTTGTTGTCCAAGTTTCCAGGTGAGGACAAAGCAGCAGCAAATACGGTGCAGAGCCCATGGCGACAGCCCCCAGCCACGCCCTGTGACGTCCCCCAGCCACGCCCTGTGACGTTGCTGCTGGCACTGCTTCTATTCCACCCAGTGACTTCCACAGGGCACTTGCTGTGGGAGACGACTCTGAGGAGGTCTCAGAGGAGCCCGTGCAGCAGCATCACTCAGCGCCCGAGAGGAAGGTCTTTCTGGACTGCCAGTGCCAGCAGCACCCGGGGTGCACCAGCCCTGTGCTATGGATCCACAGTATGTGGGGGGCTTCCCGGCCTCTGCCTGGGCGTCCATTTTCCTGAAGCACCCTCAGCTGCTGTTCTTGCTGAAGGCCTGGGTGTCTCGGGAGATGAAGCGGTTCTTTGGTGTGCAGAGCTTTAAGGCGTTCATGCTGACACGCATGATCCTGGAGGCGCTGCCCGTCTACGGCCTGGATGAAGGCATCCTGGTTGCGGTGCTGGGCCCCGAGCTGCGGAGCCACACGTCCAGGTTTGTGCGAAGGCTCCTTGAGGCCACAGAGAAGGAGTGCGTGGACGAAGCACTGAAACTCATGATCCGCGGGGAGAAGGGGCACAGAGCCAGCGACTGCTGGTCTGAGTTCAGCTGGTGGCAGGAGGGCGGCCCTGTGGCCAGCACCAGCTGGACGGCCTGCCAGGAGCGATGCAAGGGCAAGCTCGTGGTGAGAACCAGCTCCTCTGGCAGCCAGCACAGGGGCGAGTGCATCAGCACGACCAGAGCGACCCGCTCTGACCGCCCCGTGGGCTGGGAGCAGAGCCCCGAGCCCAGCCCCAGCCCCGCTGCCTGCACGCTGGGGACCCCTGTGCCCGGAGCAGCCCCCTCCAGCAGCGCGGACGCAGACGTGCTCCCGAGCACCTCGACCGCTGCCGTGCAGGGGGGTCCTGCCTGCGTCCCCGCTCCCACCCCAGCGCAGCAGGAAGATGCGCAGCAGGAGCCAGGGCAGGCTGTGCCCGGGGCCTCTGCTCCCCTCCGGGGCAGGGCCCGCTCCAAGCGCAGGCCCCACCGCGCTCGCAAGAGGAAGACCAGCAGCTCTCAAGACTCTGCTGCACCCACCAAGAAGCTGCCCCGCCAGTGATGCTCGAAGGTGACACCAGCAGTGGCCGAAGGAGCCGGGCCAGCAGCAGGGCCACTCGCTGACCCTGCGGGACCAGGGGGCTCCATTTTTCACCCGCAAACCTTCCTCTTATTAAACACTTGAACATCCCAGAAAGCCTCTGGCGTTGCTGTCCAAGTTTCCAGCTGAGGATGAAGCATCCTCCTACACAACAGCCCCCCCTTCACACGCACTTCATCCTTCCTGAGGGTGCTCCAACACAGGGCCTTCCCTTGGAAGGTGCCTCTGTTGGTGCCTCAGTTCGAGACATAGCAGCTGGAACAACTTTTGTGTCCTTTAAGGGAGGAACGTGTCCCCATGTCCCCCCAGCTCCCCGCTGCCGTTCTAACCAGCAAGTGTCGAAGCAAAGGCTCAGGAACCTGAGCAGAGCTTTGGCAGAGCCAAGCTACCCAACCAAAAAGCTGCCCCCCATAGCTTCCCTCTGCCCAGGCACGCTTCCTGCCTAGGCTTTCATTGTCCCCGGGGCACTGCTTGGCGCACCTCTGACAGAGCTGGACTCCAAGTCCAGGGCCATGGCTCTACAGGCCCCCGGGTGCTGCCCTGGCAGCTCTGTTGCCCTGGGCGCCCAGCACTGTGCTTCCTTCTCCTCTTCCCTCCTCAGAGGCACAAACCCTGCTGGGTGGCAGCGCCCAGGGTTTCATGGGGTGAACCAAACTCTTCCTACTGGAAGAGTTCCACCCCCAAGGCTGGATGGACGTCTCTGCATCTCTGCAGCCTTTCCTTCCTGGCTTTATTTTGCCGTTTTTCCTAAGGTTCAAAGCTTTGTTCCAGCCCTGGCACTCCCTCCGCTCCCTTCTCTTCCCCTCTCTGCTGGTGCCCCTCCCCATGTTTGGGTGCTCTGGAGCCGGCTGGGGAGTCCAGAGGGGATGGGGATCCTCCCCAAATCCAAATTGTTTTCCATCTGTGGCCCATCCCCACCCGTTTGGGGTTTACCAACTCCCAGGAGCTGCGGTGCTGCGTCCCCTGGGGCCGTTCAGTGGGAGAGGGGCAGAGGCTGCCAGAGCCAGAGGTCATCTGGGAGCTGTCACCCCCCCAGTGGCCAAAAGAGCCGGGCCAGCAGCAGTGCCACTCGCTGACCCTGCGGGATCAGAAGGCTCCACTTATCACCCAGAAACCTTCCTCTAGCTCTTATTAAACACTTGAACATCCCAGGAAGCTTCTGGCGTTGTTGTCCAAGTTTCCAGGTGAGGACAAAGCAGCAGCAAATACGGTGCAGAGCCCATGGCGACAGCCCCCAGCCACGCCCTGTGACGTCCCCCAGCCACGCCCTGTGACGTTGCTGCTGGCACTGCTTCTATTCCACCCAGTGACTTCCACAGGGCACTTGCTGTGGGAGACGACTCTGAGGAGGTCTCAGAGGAGCCCGTGCAGCAGCATCACTCAGCGCCCGAGAGGAAGGTCTTTCTGGACTGCCAGTGCCAGCAGCACCCGGGGTGCACCAGCCCTGTGCTATGGATCCACAGTATGTGGGGGGCTTCCCGGCCTCTGCCTGGGCGTCCATTTTCCTGAAGCACCCTCAGCTGCTGTTCTTGCTGAAGGCCTGGGTGTCTCGGGAGATGAAGCGGTTCTTTGGTGTGCAGAGCTTTAAGGCGTTCATGCTGACACGCATGATCCTGGAGGCGCTGCCCGTCTACGGCCTGGATGAAGGCATCCTGGTTGCGGTGCTGGGCCCCGAGCTGCGGAGCCACACGTCCAGGTTTGTGCGAAGGCTCCTTGAGGCCACAGAGAAGGAGTGCGTGGACGAAGCACTGAAACTCATGATCCGCGGGGAGAAGGGGCACAGAGCCAGCGACTGCTGGTCTGAGTTCAGCTGGTGGCAGGAGGGCGGCCCTGTGGCCAGCACCAGCTGGACGGCCTGCCAGGAGCGATGCAAGGGCAAGCTCGTGGTGAGAACCAGCTCCTCTGGCAGCCAGCACAGGGGCGAGTGCATCAGCACGACCAGAGCGACCCGCTCTGACCGCCCCGTGGGCTGGGAGCAGAGGCCCGAGCCCAGCCCCAGCCCCGCTGCCTGCACGCTGGGGACCCCTGTGCCCGGAGCAGCCCCCTCCAGCAGCGCGGACGCAGACGTGCTCCCGAGCACCTCGACCGCTGCCGTGCAGGGGGGTCCTGCCTGCGTCCCCGCTCCCACCCCAGCGCAGCAGGAAGATGCGCAGCAGGAGCCAGGGCAGGCTGTGCCCGGGGCCTCTGCTCCCCTCCGGGGCAGGGCCCGCTCCAAGCGCAGGCCCCACCGCGCTCGCAAGAGGAAGACCAGCAGCTCTCAAGACTCTGCTGCACCCACCAAGAAGCTGCCCCGCCAGTGATGCTCGAAGGTGACACCAGCAGTGGCCGAAGGAGCCGGGCCAGCAGCACGGCCACTCGCTGACCCTGCGGGACCAGGGGGCTCCATTTTTCACCCGCAAACCTTCCTCTTATTAAACACTTGAACATCCCAGAAAGCCTCTGGCGTTGCTGTCCAAGTTTCCAGCTGAGGATGAAGCATCCTCCTACACAACAGCCCCCCCTTCACACGCACTTCATCCTTCCTGAGGGTGCTCCAACACAGGGCCTTCCCTTGGAAGGTGCCTCTGTTGGTGCCTCAGTTCGAGACATAGCAGCTGGAACAACTTTTGTGTCCTTTAAGGGAGGAACGTGTCCCCATGTCCCCCCAGCTCCCCGCTGCCGTTCTAACCAGCAAGTGTCGAAGCAAAGGCTCAGGAACCTGAGCAGAGCTTTGGCAGAGCCAAGCTACCCAACCAAAAAGCTGCCCCCCATAGCTTCCCTCTGCCCAGGCACGCTTCCTGCCTAGGCTTTCATTGTCCCCGGGGCACTGCTTGGCGCACCTCTGACAGAGCTGGACTCCAAGTCCAGGGCCCTGGCTCTACAGGCCCCCGGGTGCTGCCCTGGCAGCTCTGTTGCCCTGGGCGCCCAGCACTGTGCTTCCTTCTCCTCTTCCCTCCTCAGAGGCACAAACCCTGCTGGGTGGCAGCGCCCAGGGTGGCATGGGGTGAACCAAACTCTTCCTACTGGAAGAGTTCCACCCCCAAGGCTGGATGGACGTCTCTGCATCTCTGCAGCCTTTCCTTCCTGGCTTTATTTTGCCATTTTTCCTAAGGTTCAAAGCTTTGTTCCAGCCCTGGCACTCCCTCCGCTCCCTTCTCTTCCCCTCTCTGCTGGTGCCCCTCCCCATGTTTGGGTGCTCTGGAGCCGGCTGGGGAGTCCAGAGGGGATGGGGATCCTCCCCAAATCCAAATTGTTTTCCATCTGTGGCCCATCCCCACCCGTTTGGGGTTTACCAACTCCCAGGAGCTGCGGTGCTGCGTCCCCTGGGGCCGTTCAGTGGGAGAGGGGCAGAGGCTGCCAGAGCCAGAGGTCATCTGGGAGCTGTCACCCCCCCAGTGGCCAAAAGAGCCGGGCCAGCAGCAGTGCCACTCGCTGACCCTGCGGGATCAGAAGGCTCCACTTATCACCCAGAAACCTTCCTCTAGCTCTTATTAAACACTTGAACATCCCAGGAAGCTTCTGGCGTTGTTGTCCAAGTTTCCAGGTGAGGACAAAGCAGCAGCAAATACGGTGCAGAGCCCATGGCGACAGCCCCCAGCCACGCCCTGTGACGTCCCCCAGCCACGCCCTGTGACGTTGCTGCTGGTACTGCTTCTATTCCACCCAGTGACTTCCACAGGGCACTTGCTGTGGGAGACGACTCTGAGGAGGTCTCAGAGGAGCCCGTGCAGCAGCATCACTCAGCGCCCGAGAGGAAGGTCTTTCTGGACTGCCAGTGCCAGCAGCACCCGGGGTGCACCAGCCCTGTGCTATGGATCCACAGTATGTGGGGGGCTTCCCGGCCTCTGCCTGGGCGTCCATTTTCCTGAAGCACCCTCAGCTGCTGTTCTTGCTGAAGGCCTGGGTGTCTCGGGAGATGAAGCGGTTCTTTGGTGTGCAGAGCTTTAAGGCGTTCATGCTGACACGCATGATCCTGGAGGCGCTGCCCGTCTACGGCCTGGATGAAGGCATCCTGGTTGCGGTGCTGGGCCCCGAGCTGCGGAGCCACACGTCCAGGTTTGTGCGAAGGCTCCTTGAGGCCACAGAGAAGGAGTGCGTGGACGAAGCACTGAAACTCATGATCCGCGGGGGAGAAGGGGCACAGAGCCAGCGACTGCTGGTCTGAGTTCAGCTGGTGGCAGGAGGGCGGCCCTGTGGCCAGCACCAGCTGGACGGCCTGCCAGGAGCGATGCAAGGGCAAGCTCGTGGTGAGAACCAGCTCCTCTGGCAGCCAGCACAGGGGCGAGTGCATCAGCACGACCAGAGCGACCCGCTCTGACCGCCCCGTGGGCTGGGAGCAGAGCCCCGAGCCCAGCCCCAGCCCCGCTGCCTGCACGCTGGGGACCCCTGTGCCCGGAGCAGCCCCCTCCAGCAGCGCGGACGCAGACGTGCTCCCGAGCACCTCGACCGCTGCCGTGCAGGGGGGTCCTGCCTGCGTCCCCGCTCCCACCCCAGCGCAGCAGGAAGATGCGCAGCAGGAGCCAGGGCAGGCTGTGCCCGGGGCCTCTGCTCCCCTCCGGGGCAGGGCCCGCTCCAAGCGCAGGCCCCACCGCGCTCGCAAGAGGAACACCAGCAGCTCTCAAGACTCTGCTGCACCCACCAAGAAGCTGCCCCGCCAGTGATGCTCGAAGGTGACACCAGCAGTGGCCGAAGGAGCCGGGCCAGCAGCAGGGCCACTCGCTGACCCTGCGGGACCAGGGGGCTCCATTTTTCACCCGCAAACCTTCCTCTTATTAAACACTTGAACATCCCAGAAAGCCTCTGGCGTTGCTGTCCAAGTTTCCAGCTGAGGATGAAGCATCCTCCTACACAACAGCCCCCCCTTCACACGCACTTCATCCTTCCTGAGGGTGCTCCAACACAGGGCCTTCCCTTGGAAGATGCCTCTGTTGGTGCCTCAGTTCGAGACACAGCAGCTGGAACAACTTTTGTGTCCTTTAAGGGAGGAACGTGTCCCCATGTCCCCCCAGCTCCCCGCTGCCGTTCTAACCAGCAAGTGTCGAAGCAAAGGCTCAGGAACCTGAGCAGAGCTTTGGCAGAGCCAAGCTACCCAACCAAAAAGCTGCCCCCCATAGCTTCCCTCTGCCCAGGCACGCTTCCTGCCTAGGCTTTCATTGTCCCCGGGGCACTGCTTGGCGCACCTCTGACAGAGCTGGACTCCAAGTCCAGGGCCCTGGCTCTACAGGCCCCCGGGTGCTGCCCTGGCAGCTCTGTTGCCCTGGGCGCCCAGCACTGTGCTTCCTTCTCCTCTTCCCTCCTCAGAGGCACAAACCCTGCTGGGTGGCAGCGCCCAGGGTGGCATGGGGTGAACCAAACTCTTCCTACTGGAAGAGTTCCACCCCCAAGGCTGGATGGACGTCTCTGCATCTCTGCAGCCTTTCCTTCCTGGCTTTATTTTGCCGTTTTTCCTAAGGTTCAAAGCTTTGTTCCAGCCCTGGCACTCCCTCCGCTCCCTTCTCTTCCCCTCTCTGCTGGTGCCCCTCCCCATGTTTGGGTGCTCTGGAGCCGGCTGGGGAGTCCAGAGGGGATGGGGATCCTCCCCAAATCCAAATTGTTTTCCATCTGTGGCCCATCCCCACCCGTTTGGGGTTTACCAACTCCCAGGAGCTGCGGTGCTGCGTCCCCTGGGGCCGTTAAGTGGGAGAGGGGCAGAGGCTGCCAGAGCCAGAGGTCATCTGGGAGCTGTCACCCCCCCAGTGGCCAAAAGAGCCGGGCCAGCAGCAGTGCCACTCGCTGACCCTGCGGGATCAGAAGGCTCCACTTATCACCCAGAAACCTTCCTCTAGCTCTTATTAAACACTTGAATATCCCAGGAAGCTTCTGGCGTTGTTGTCCAAGTTTCCAGGTGAGGACAAAGCAGCAGCAAATACGGTGCAGAGCCCATGGCGACAGCCCCCAGCCACGCCCTGTGACGTCCCCCAGCCACGCCCTGTGACGTTGCTGCTGGCACTGCTTCTATTCCACCCAGTGACTTCCACAGGGCACTTGCTGTGGGAGGCGACTCTGAGGAGGTCTCAGAGGAGCCCGTGCAGCAGCATCACTCAGCGCCCGAGAGGAAGGTCTTTCTGGACTGCCAGTGCCAGCAGCACCCGGGGTGCACCAGCCCTGTGCTATGGATCCACAGTATGTGGGGGGCTTCCCGGCCTCTGCCTGGGCGTCCATTTTCCTGAAGCACCCTCAGCTGCTGTTCTTGCTGAAGGCCTGGGTGTCTCGGGAGATGAAGCGGTTCTTTGGTGTGCAGAGCTTTAAGGCGTTCATGCTGACACGCATGATCCTGGAGGCGCTGCCCGTCTACGGCCTGGATGAAGGCATCCTGGTTGCGGTGCTGGGCCCCGAGCTGCGGAGCCACACGTCCAGGTTTGTGCGAAGGCTCCTTGAGGCCACAGAGAAGGAGTGCGTGGACGAAGCACTGAAACTCATGATCCGCGGGGAGAAGGGGCACAGAGCCAGCGACTGCTGGTCTGAGTTCAGCTGGTGGCAGGAGGGCGGCCCTGTGGCCAGCACCAGCTGGACGGCCTGCCAGGAGCGATGCAAGGGCAAGCTCGTGGTGAGAACCAGCTCCTCTGGCAGCCAGCACAGGGGCGAGTGCATCAGCACGACCAGAGCGACCCGCTCTGACCGCCCCGTGGGCTGGGAGCAGAGCCCCGAGCCCAGCCCCAGCCCCGCTGCCTGCACGCTGGGGACCCCTGTGCCCGGAGCAGCCCCCTCCAGCAGCGCGGACGCAGACGTGCTCCCGAGCACCTCGACCGCTGCCGTGCAGGGGGGTCCTGCCTGCGTCCCCGCTCCCACCCCAGCGCAGCAGGAAGATGCGCAGCAGGAGCCAGGGCAGGCTGTGCCCGGGGCCTCTGCTCCCCTCCGGGGCAGGGCCCGCTCCAAGCGCAGGCCCCACCGCGCTCGCAAGAGGAAGACCAGCAGCTCTCAAGACTCTGCTGCACCCACCAAGAAGCTGCCCCGCCAGTGATGCTCGAAGGTGACACCAGCAGTGGCCGAAGGAGCCGGGCCAGCAGCACGGCCACTCGCTGACCCTGCGGGACCAGGGGGCTCCATTTTTCACCCGCAAACCTTCCTCTTATTAAACACTTGAACATCCCAGAAAGCCTCTGGCGTTGCTGTCCAAGTTTCCAGCTGAGGATGAAGCATCCTCCTACACAACAGCCCCCCCTTCACACGCACTTCATCCTTCCTGAGGGTGCTCCAACACAGGGCCTTCCCTTGGAAGGTGCCTCTGTTGGTGCCTCAGTTCGAGACATAGCAGCTGGAACAACTTTTGTGTCCTTTAAGGGAGGAACGTGTCCCCATGTCCCCCCAGCTCCCCGCTGCCGTTCTAACCAGCAAGTGTCGAAGCAAAGGCTCAGGAACCTGAGCAGAGCTTTGGCAGAGCCAAGCTACCCAACCAAAAAGCTGCCCCCCATAGCTTCCCTCTGCCCAGGCACGCTTCCTGCCTAGGCTTTCATTGTCCCCGGGGCACTGCTTGGCGCACCTCTGACAGAGCTGGACTCCAAGTCCAGGGCCCTGGCTCTACAGGCCCCCGGGTGCTGCCCTGGCAGCTCTGTTGCCCTGGGCGCCCAGCACTGTGCTTCCTTCTCCTCTTCCCTCCTCAGAGGCACAAACCCTGCTGGGTGGCAGCGCCCAGGGTGGCATGGGGTGAACCAAACTCTTCCTACTGGAAGAGTTCCACCCCCAAGGCTGGATGGACGTCTCTGCATCTCTGCAGCCTTTCCTTCCTGGCTTTATTTTGCCGTTTTTCCTAAGGTTCAAAGCTTTGTTCCAGCCCTGGCACTCCCTCCGCTCCCTTCTCTTCCCCTCTCTGCTGGTGCCCCTCCCCATGTTTGGGTGCTCTGGAGCCGGCTGGGGAGTCCAGAGGGGATGGGGATCCTCCCCAAATCCAAATTGTTTTCCATCTGTGGCCCATCCCCACCCGTTTGGGGTTTACCAACTCCCAGGAGCTGCGGTGCTGCGTCCCCTGGGGCCGTTAAGTGGGAGAGGGGCAGAGGCTGCCAGAGCCAGAGGTCATCTGGGAGCTGTCACCCCCCCAGTGGCCAAAAGAGCCGGGCCAGCAGCAGTGCCACTCGCTGACCCTCCGGGATCAGAAGGCTCCACTTATCACCCAGAAACCTTCCTCTAGCTCTTATTAAACACTTGAATATCCCAGGAAGCTTCTGGCGTTGTTGTCCAAGTTTCCAGGTGAGGACAAAGCAGCAGCAAATACGGTGCAGAGCCCATGGCGACAGCCCCCAGCCACGCCCTGTGACGTCCCCCAGCCACGCCCTGTGACGTTGCTGCTGGCACTGCTTCTATTCCACCCAGTGACTTCCACAGGGCACTTGCTGTGGGAGACGACTCTGAGGAGGTCTCAGAGGAGCCCGTGCAGCAGCATCACTCAGCGCCCGAGAGGAAGGTCTTTCTGGACTGCCAGTGCCAGCAGCACCCGGGGTGCACCAGCCCTGTGCTATGGATCCACAGTATGTGGGGGGCTTCCCGGCCTCTGCCTGGGCGTCCATTTTCCTGAAGCACCCTCAGCTGCTGTTCTTGCTGAAGGCCTGGGTGTCTCGGGAGATGAAGCGGTTCTTTGGTGTGCAGAGCTTTAAGGCGTTCATGCTGACACGCATGATCCTGGAGGCGCTGCCCGTCTACGGCCTGGATGAAGGCATCCTGGTTGCGGTGCTGGGCCCCGAGCTGCGGAGCCACACGTCCAGGTTTGTGCGAAGGCTCCTTGAGGCCACAGAGAAGGAGTGCGTGGACGAAGCACTGAAACTCATGATCCGCGGGGAGAAGGGGCACAGAGCCAGCGACTGCTGGTCTGAGTTCAGCTGGTGGCAGGAGGGCGGCCCTGTGGCCAGCACCAGCTGGACGGCCTGCCAGGAGCGATGCAAGGGCAAGCTCGTGGTGAGAACCAGCTCCTCTGGCAGCCAGCACAGGGGCGAGTGCATCAGCACGACCAGAGCGACCCGCTCTGACCGCCCCGTGGGCTGGGAGCAGAGCCCCGAGCCCAGCCCCAGCCCCGCTGCCTGCACGCTGGGGACCCCTGTGCCCGGAGCAGCCCCCTCCAGCAGCGCGGACGCAGACGTGCTCCCGAGCACCTCGACCGCTGCCGTGCAGGGGGGTCCTGCCTGCGTCCCCGCTCCCACCCCAGCGCAGCAGGAAGATGCGCAGCAGGAGCCAGGGCAGGCTGTGCCCGGGGCCTCTGCTCCCCTCCGGGGCAGGGCCCGCTCCAAGCGCAGGCCCCACCGCGCTCGCAAGAGGAACACCAGCAGCTCTCAAGACTCTGCTGCACCCACCAAGAAGCTGCCCCGCCAGTGATGCTCGAAGGTGACACCAGCAGTGGCCGAAGGAGCCGGGCCAGCAGCACGGCCACTCGCTGACCCTGCGGGACCAGGGGGATCCATTTTTCACCCGCAAACCTTCCTCTTATTAAACACTTGAACATCCCAGAAAGCCTCTGGCGTTGCTGTCCAAGTTTCCAGCTGAGGATGAAGCATCCTCCTACACAACAGCCCCCCCTTCACACGCACTTCATCCTTCCTGAGGGTGCTCCAACACAGGGCCTTCCCTTGGAAGGTGCCTCTGTTGGTGCCTCAGTTCGAGACATAGCAGCTGGAACAACTTTTGTGTCCTTTAAGGGAGGAACGTGTCCCCATGTCCCCCCAGCTCCCCGCTGCCGTTCTCACCAGCAAGTGTCGAAGCAAAGGCTCAGGAACCTGAGCAGAGCTTTGGCAGAGCCAAGCTACCCAAACAAAAAGCTGCCCCCCATAGCTTCCCTCTGCCCAGGCACGCTTCCTGCCTAGGCTTTCATTGTCCCCGGGGCACTGCTTGGCGCACCTCTGACAGAGCTGGACTCCAAGTCCAGGGCCATGGCTCTACAGGCCCCCGGGTGCTGCCCTGGCAGCTCTGTTGCCCTGGGCGCCCAGCACTGTGCTTCCTTCTCCTCTTCCCTCCTCAGAGGCACAAACCCTGCTGGGTGGCAGCGCCCAGGGTGGCATGGGGTGAACCAAACTCTTCCTACTGGAAGAGTTCCACCCCCAAGGCTGGATGGACGTCTCTGCATCTCTGCAGCCTTTCCTTCCTGGCTTTATTTTTCCGTTTTTCCTAAGGTTCAAAGCTTTGTTCCAGCCCTGGCACTCCCTCCGCTCCCTTCTCTTCCCCTCTCTGCTGGTGCCCCTCCCCATGTTTGGGTGCTCTGGAGCCGGCTGGGGAGTCCAGAGGGGATGGGGATCCTCCCCAAATCCAAATTGTTTTCCATCTGTGGCCCATCCCCACCCGTTTGGGGTTTACCAACTCCCAGGAGCTGCGGTGCTGCGTCCCCTGGGGCCGTTCAGTGGGAGAGGGGCAGAGGCTGCCAGAGCCAGAGGTCATCTGGGAGCTGTCACCCCCCCAGTGGCCAAAAGAGCCGGGCCAGCAGCAGTGCCACTCGCTGACCCTGCGGGATCAGAAGGCTCCACTTATCACCCAGAAACCTTCCTCTAGCTCTTATTAAACACTTGAACATCCCAGGAAGCTTCTGGCGTTGTTGTCCAAGTTTCCAGGTGAGGACAAAGCAGCAGCAAATACGGTGCAGAGCCCACGGCGACAGCCCCCAGCCACGCCCTGTGACGTCCCCCAGCCACGCCCTGTGACGTTGCTGCTGGCACTGCTTCTATTCCACCCAGTGACTTCCACAGGGCACTTGCTGTGGGAGACGACTCTGAGGAGGTCTCAGAGGAGCCCGTGCAGCAGCATCACTCAGCGCCTGACAGGAAGGTCTTTCTGGACTGCCAGTGCCAGCAGCACCCGGGGTGCACCAGCCCTGTGCTATGGATCCACAGTATGTGGGGGGCTTCCCGGCCTCTGCCTGGGCATCCATTTTCCTGAAGCACCCTCAGCTGCTGTTCTTGCTGAAGGCCTGGGTGTCTCGGGAGATGAAGCGGTTCTTTGGTGTGCAGAGCTTTAAGGCGTTCATGCTGACACGCATGATCCTGGAGGCGCTGCCCGTCTACGGCCTGGATGAAGGCATCCTGGTTGCGGTGCTGGGCCCCGAGCTGCGGAGCCACACGTCCAGGTTTGTGCGAAGGCTCCTTGAGGCCACAGAGAAGGAGTGCGTGGACGAAGCACTGAAACTCATGATCCGCGGGGAGAAGGGGCACAGAGCCAGCGACTGCTGGTCTGAGTTCAGCTGGTGGCAGGAGGGCGGCCCTGTGGCCAGCACCAGCTGGACGGCCTGCCAGGAGCGATGCAAGGGCAAGCTCGTGGTGAGAACCAGCTCCTCTGGCAGCCAGCACAGGGGCGAGTGCATCAGCACGACCAGAGCGACCCGCTCTGACCGCCCCGTGGGCTGGGAGCAGAGCCCCGAGCCCAGCCCCAGCCCCGCTGCCTGCACGCTGGGGACCCCTGTGCCCGGAGCAGCCCCCTCCAGCAGCGCGGACGCAGACGTGCTCCCGAGCACCTCGACCGCTGCCGTGCAGGGGGGTCCTGCCTGCGTCCCCGCTCCCACCCCAGCGCAGCAGGAAGATGCGCAGCAGGAGCCAGGGCAGGCTGTGCCCGGGGCCTCTGCTCCCCTCCGGGGCAGGGCCCGCTCCAAGCGCAGGCCCCACCGCGCTCGCAAGAGGAAGACCAGCAGCTCTCAAGACTCTGCTGCACCCACCAAGAAGCTGCCCCGCCAGTGATGCTCGAAGGTGACACCAGCAGTGGCCGAAGGAGCCGGGCCAGCAGCACGGCCACTCGCTGACCCTGCGGGACCAGGGGGCTCCATTTTTCACCCGCAAACCTTCCTCTTATTAAACACTTGAACATCCCAGAAAGCCTCTGGCGTTGCTGTCCAAGTTTCCAGCTGAGGATGAAGCATCCTCCTACACAACAGCCCCCCCTTCACACGCACTTCATCCTTCCTGAGGGTGCTCCAACACAGGGCCTTCCCTTGGAAGGTGCCTCTGTTGGTGCCTCAGTTCGAGACATAGCAGCTGGAACAACTTTTGTGTCCTTTAAGGGAGGAACGTGTCCCCATGTCCCCCCAGCTCCCCGCTGCCGTTCTAACCAGCAAGTGTCGAAGCAAAGGCTCAGGAACCTGAGCAGAGCTTTGGCAGAGCCAAGCTACCCAAACAAAAAGCTGCCCCCCATAGCTTCCCTCTGCCCAGGCACGCTTCCTGCCTAGGCTTTCATTGTCCCCGGGGCACTGCTTGGCGCACCTCTGACAGAGCTGGACTCCAAGTCCAGGGCCATGGCTCTACAGGCCCCCGGGTGCTGCCCTGGCAGCTCTGTTGCCCTGGGCGCCCAGCACTGTGCTTCCTTCTCCTCTTCCCTCCTCAGAGGCACAAACCCTGCTGGGTGGCAGCGCCCAGGGTGGCATGGGGTGAACCAAACTCTTCCTACTGGAAGAGTTCCACCCCCAAGGCTGGATGGACGTCTCTGCATCTCTGCAGCCTTTCCTTCCTGGCTTTATTTTGCCGTTTTTCCTAAGGTTCAAAGCTTTGTTCCAGCCCTGGCACTCCCTCCGCTCCCTTCTCTTCCCCTCTCTGCTGGTGCCCCTCCCCATGTTTGGGTGCTCTGGAGCCGGCTGGGGAGTCCAGAGGGGATGGGGATCCTCCCCAAATCCAAATTGTTTTCCATCTGTGGCCCATCCCCACCCGTTTGGGGTTTACCAACTCCCAGGAGCTGCGGTGCTGCGTCCCCTGGGGCCGTTAAGTGGGAGAGGGGCAGAGGCTGCCAGAGCCAGAGGTCATCTGGGAGCTGTCACCCCCCCAGTGGCCAAAAGAGCCGGGCCAGCAGCAGTGCCACTCGCTGACCCTGCGGGATCAGAAGGCTCCACTTATCACCCAGAAACCTTCCTCTAGCTCTTATTAAACACTTGAACATCCCAGGAAGCTTCTGGCGTTGTTGTCCAAGTTTCAAGGTGAGGACAAAGCAGCAGCAAATACGGTGCAGAGCCCACGGCGACAGCCCCCAGCCACGCCCTGTGACGTCCCCCAGCCACGCCCTGTGACGTTGCTGCTGGCACTGCTTCTATTCCACCCAGTGACTTCCACAGGGCACTTGCTGCGGGAGACGACTCTGAGGAGGTCTCAGAGGAGCCCGTGCAGCAGCATCACTCAGCGCCCGAGAGGAAGGTCTTTCTGGACTGCCAGTGCCAGCAGCACCCGGGGTGCACCAGCCCTGTGCTATGGATCCACAGTATGTGGGGGGCTTCCCGGCCTCTGCCTGGGCGTCCATTTTCCTGAAGCACCCTCAGCTGCTGTTCTTGCTGAAGGCCTGGGTGTCTCGGGAGATGAAGCGGTTCTTTGGTGTGCAGAGCTTTAAGGCGTTCATGCTGACACGCATGATCCTGGAGGCGCTGCCCGTCTACGGCCTGGATGAAGGCATCCTGGTTGCGGTGCTGGGCCCCGAGCTGCGGAGCCACACGTCCAGGTTTGTGCGAAGGCTCCTTGAGGCCACAGAGAAGGAGTGCGTGGACGAAGCACTGAAACTCATGATCCGCGGGGAGAAGGGGCACAGAGCCAGCGACTGCTGGTCTGAGTTCAGCTGGTGGCAGGAGGGCGGCCCTGTGGCCAGCACCAGCTGGACGGCCTGCCAGGAGCGATGCAAGGGCAAGCTCGTGGTGAGAACCAGCTCCTCTGGCAGCCAGCACAGGGGCGAGTGCATCAGCACGACCAGAGCGACCCGCTCTGACCGCCCCGTGGGCTGGGAGCAGAGCCCCGAGCCCAGCCCCAGCCCCGCTGCCTGCACGCTGGGGACCCCTGTGCCCGGAGCAGCCCCCTCCAGCAGCGCGGACGCAGACGTGCTCCCGAGCACCTCGACCGCTGCCGTGCAGGGGGGTCCTGCCTGCGTCCCCGCTCCCACCCCAGCGCAGCAGGAAGATGCGCAGCAGGAGCCAGGGCAGGCTGTGCCCGGGGCCTCTGCTCCCCTCCGGGGCAGGGCCCGCTCCAAGCGCAGGCCCCACCGCGCTCGCAAGAGGAAGACCAGCAGCTCTCAAGACTCTGCTGCACCCACCAAGAAGCTGCCCCGCCAGTGATGCTCGAAGGTGACACCAGCAGTGGCCGAAGGAGCCGGGCCAGCAGCACGGCCACTCGCTGACCCTGCGGGACCAGGGGGCTCCATTTTTCACCCGCAAACCTTCCTCTTATTAAACACTTGAACATCCCAGAAAGCCTCTGGCGTTGCTGTCCAAGTTTCCAGCTGAGGATGAAGCATCCTCCTACACAACAGCCCCCCCTTCACACGCACTTCATCCTTCCTGAGGGTGCTCCAACACAGGGCCTTCCCTTGGAAGGTGCCTCTGTTGGTGCCTCAGTTCGAGACATAGCAGCTGGAACAACTTTTGTGTCCTTTAAGGGAGGAACGTGTCCCCATGTCCCCCCAGCTCCCCGCTGCCGTTCTAACCAGCAAGTGTCGAAGCAAAGGCTCAGGAACCTGAGCAGAGCTTTGGCAGAGCCAAGCTACCCAACCAAAAAGCTGCCCCCCATAGCTTCCCTCTGCCCAGGCACGCTTCCTGCCTAGGCTTTCATTGTCTCCGGGGCACTGCTTGGCGCACCTCTGACAGAGCTGGACTCCAAGTCCAGGGCCATGGCTCTACAGGCCCCCGGGTGCTGCCCTGGCAGCTCTGTTGCCCTGGGCGCCCAGCACTGTGCTTCCTTCTCCTCTTCCCTCCTCAGAGGCACAAACCCTGCTGGGTGGCAGCGCCCAGGGTGGCATGGGGTGAACCAAACTCTTCCTACTGGAAGAGTTCCACCCCCAAGGCTGGATGGACGTCTCTGCATCTCTGCAGCCTTTCCTTCCTGGCTTTATTTTGCCGTTTTTCCTAAGGTTCAAAGCTTTGTTCCAGCCCTGGCACTCCCTCCGCTCCCTTCTCTTCCCCTCTCTGCTGGTGCCCCTCCCCATGTTTGGGTGCTCTGGAGCCGGCTGGGGAGTCCAGAGGGGATGGGGATCCTCCCCAAATCCAAATTGTTTTCCATCTGTGGCCCATCCCCACCCGTTTGGGGTTTACCAACTCCCAGGAGCTGCGGTGCTGCGTCCCCTGGGGCCGTTCAGTGGGAGAGGGGCAGAGGCTGCCAGAGCCAGAGGTCATCTGGGAGCTGTCACCCCCCCAGTGGCCAAAAGAGCCGGGCCAGCAGCAGTGCCACTCGCTGACCCTGCGGGATCAGAAGGCTCCACTTATCACCCAGAAACCTTCCTCTAGCTCTTATTAAACACTTGAATATCCCAGGAAGCTTCTGGCGTTGTTGTCCAAGTTTCCAGGTGAGGACAAAGCAGCAGCAAATACGGTGCAGAGCCCACGGCGACAGCCCCCAGCCACGCCCTGTGACGTCCCCCAGCCACGCCCTGTGACGTTGCTGCTGGCACTGCTTCTATTCCACCCAGTGACTTCCACAGGGCACTTGCTGTGGGAGACGACTCTGAGGAGGTCTCAGAGGAGCCCGTGCAGCAGCATCACTCAGCGCCTGACAGGAAGGTCTTTCTGGACTGCCAGTGCCAGCAGCACCCGGGGTGCACCAGCCCTGTGCTATGGATCCACAGTATGTGGGGGGCTTCCCGGCCTCTGCCTGGGCGTCCATTTTCCTGAAGCACCCTCAGCTGCTGTTCTTGCTGAAGGCCTGGGTGTCTCGGGAGATGAAGCGGTTCTTTGGTGTGCAGAGCTTTAAGGCGTTCATGCTGACACGCATGATCCTGGAGGCGCTGCCCGTCTACGGCCTGGATGAAGGCCCTGAGGACCCTTGCCCATCACCCTGGTGACTGCGGGGCACGAGCTCTCCCACCAGAGTCTTCACCGGGCTCTAGGAGTTTCAGACCCGCGACCAGGCAGCACTGGCCCACGAGGTTCCTCAGCCTGCGCTGCACGGACACCCCACTCCCCTGCCAGCCCGTGCCATGGCCCTCTCCTCCTTGCCGTGCCCTTCACATTCCTGCAAGAGAGCTGCAAGAGGCGACATACCAGCACCAGTGGTTCATTACCCCAGGGCACCAGCAGGCAGATGCTCCTCCTGCGTGGCCTTCCCAGCAGGGGCGTTTGGCCTATACCAAGGGGGTTGTCCCTTCTCACTACTCTCTGGATCCCCTTCTTGGAGGGCAGAGCCAGGGACACGGCCTTAAGCCGCGGACAAGACTGCGATGCCCTGGGGCAGCAGCTGGCCACCAGAGATCCACGGGGAAGCTGTCACAAGAGCCTGCTGGGGCTCCACGGGCCAGCGGCCCCATCCCACCTCCACAGACACTCCTTGCCCACTGCCCACCCGAACCACAGACCACACAAACTGCCAGACGTGGCCACATCTCGCACTGTGCCACAGGACCCTAGCCACAATGGGCACATGGGAGAAAACGCCACTGCCTCAGCACCAGGACGTTCCTAGTTTCCAGGGACACCTCAAGCTCATCCCACCTGCAGACCTGAGCTACCTCGTGTCCCACAGCTGGCCGGCACCAGTGGCCCACCCAACCCTGGCACAGAGCTGGGCCCCACCTGCACTCACCTTCCTCCATCTGCACAGCCCTGGTCGCTGTCACTGGCTCACGGCTCCATCGTCGCACCTCCCGTTCCCTGTGCAAGCAGGAGAGAGCCAGTTAGGGTCGGTCCCCTGCCCTGGGAGCAGGACGAGACCCAACACGCCAAGGACTCCCACAAACATCCCTGCTGTGTTTCTTTGCCATCTTTGCCAAACAGCAGAGCTCAGGGCAACAGCCTTGAGTCACCGCAGCAGCCTGAGCGTGGCTCCAGGCAGAGGAGCTGCTCTGCTCCCCTCCCTGCTCCCCTCCCCTCCCCAGGGCCTGGGCTCGGGCAGCTCAGGGCAGCAGCCGGGGATCCCGGGTGGGAGCCGCTGCTCCTCACAGGGCCCTGGTCGGACCCACCCTGTCCTGCTGTTCCACAGCACCGCAGGGGAACAAGGCTGCACCGTGCGCTCTGGCCCAGGAACCAAACACGGGGAAGGCAGATGTGAACACAGACTGTTTATTTGACGTGGGGGACATAAAAAGCAGGAAGGTGAGCGAGGGAAGATTGCACCTTCGCAGCAAAGCGATACTAAAATGGTAGTAAAACCCCAAGATGACAACTGCGGTAGAAGAAGAGAGCAGCGACAAGAGAGCAACAACAGCCTAACAAGAAGACTTGCAGCAGAACAACACTACCAAAACCAGAGCGTACCGAGGGCAGAGATGCACAACCATTCATCCAGCCTTGCCTGTGCAACTGTTCCAGGAGGAAGAATTGGATTCCCCCCGTTCCATCTCGGCGCTGCCTCCCAGCACGGTTTCTTGTCCCCGTCAGTCCGGGCCCGCCTCCCACCGTCTCCCCGCACCTCGGGCCTTGCCTCGGCTCCACAACCGCTTCCACACGGCGCTGCCCCCGGCACAGCCACGTCTTCACACCGGATCCCCCACGGGCCTTCCCAGCACAGACCGGAGCCGCACCCGGCCCTGACAGCGCCGGCCGTCACTCCGTCACTCAGTCACTCAGTCACTCAGTCACTCACTCCCTCCCGCTGCGCTTCCCCAGGACTTGGCTGCGCCTTGAGAGCGGCGATCTCGAAGCGCTTCCCGCCGCGCCGCGCTCGCACCACGGCCCCCTCAGGGAGGGGGATCCCGGCCGTGCGGGCTAAAATGGCCGCGGCCGCGGCTGCCACACAAGTGGGCGGGTGGGCGGGCAGACTGCGCTCGGAGCCGCCCCGCGCTGTTTGTCCATTGGCCCGGAGCGCCGAGCGCTGTGCTGTCATTGGCTGACTCCTCCGTGTCCGTCCCTGCGCATTGCCCGCCTCCCGTTCGCTTGGCAAAGTCCCTCCGGAGGGAAAGAGCGCGCGGCGGTCGGGGCCGGCGTCCCCTGGGCCGAGCGAGGCAGGAGCTCTCCGGCGGTGCGGGCCGCGGGAGCGGGTGTTGCGCTGTGGCCGGAGCGGAGGGGGGCGGGTGTCGGTGCGAGGGAGCGGGGGCGTGTCCGTGCGAGAACGGCGGAGCCGGGTTGGCCGTGCAGGAGCTCGGGGGTGTGTGGAAGGTAAGTGCAGCGGGGAGGATGTTGCGGTGGGTGCTGGCCGGGTGCGGGGTCAGAGGCGTGAGGTGGTTTCGGGGCAAGGGGACGAGAGGTTTGTGTGAGGATGTGCCGTGGTTCCGTGGGTCGGGCGAGCTCGGAGCAGGAGTCAATGGTGCGTGCGGAGGGGCAGGGGTAGGGCAGGCCCAGGGGTGAGGGGCGGGGGGGGCGGCTGCATGGGCGGTGAGGCCCGGGGTAGGTGGGGGTGTTCCATGGGGAATTGCAGGGGTTGCCCGGGGAGGGGGGGCGGAGCGGGGTTCCCGGGGTGCTGCAGGTTCCCGGAGCGCCCCTGGAGGGGTTCGCTGGGGCTGCCGCAGAGCCGCAGCGCTCCCAGCTCTGCTCTTTGGGAGGTTCAGTGTTGCTGGTGAAGGGCTTCCCGTCAAGGTTGTGACCTGAATCGAGGTTCCGGTGTGGCCTTGAAACTGGGTCAAAGCTCTTGTAAGCAGAGTGGCAGCTCATGTGTACGAGCAAGGGTTGTGCTCAGCAGCAAGCCCTTGGAGGTGATTTGGCCCTTGCCACGGAGCTTTGTAGCTCGAGAGATTTGCACGTGTTGGATCTGTGCAAAAGTAAGGAACTTCTTCCTTCTGTCCAATCTCAACTTCCCCTGTTTAAGTTTTAAGCCGTTACCCCTTGTCCTATCACTCCAGTCCCTAGTGAAGAGTCCCCCTCCAGCATCCTTGTAGGCCCCCTAGAGACTGGAGGCTCCCTTGTAGACTGGAAAGACAGCTCAATCTAGACTTGTTTCCAGGGAATGAAATGGCTTTATTAACCTTTGTATTTCTAAACTGCAGGCATGAGTACTAGTGATGGTAATACCCTAGTTTTCTGTTGCTGGGCTGGAAGCAACCAAATGGTCGTATTCTCTGGACACAGTTTTGAGGTTAATGTTCTTGGTTTCCCAAAGGAAAATGTAATGATGCTGAGAGTCACATTTGCAATGTAAAGAAAAAGGGGTGTGTGTGTGTGAGAGAGACAGAGAGCAAGACTGAGATGGGGTTTACAGGAAACAACACATGGTCAAGAAGTTTGTTTCCTTCTGTGTGCATTTGCCAGGGGGGATGTTTCCTCATCCCCTTTGGCACTCTCCCCTGAAAAGGCATTCAATGGCCCTGGGAGTGTCCATCACCTCCTTTGTGAGCATGTGAGGGCTGTGGAAGACCAAACAATGCTGACACTGGGTGAAGAAACTTCTGGTGAAGTCCTATTTGAAATGAGGCAGTGAGTGTTAAGATACAAGGTGCTTAAGGTATAAGGCTTACAGAAAAAGGGTTGTCTGCAATTTTGAGTTGCAGGCAGAAACTTGTTGGAGTCCCCAAGAATTGTTAGCTGTATTTTAAGCTATCTGCATGAGGCTGGGGTACTTAACGGTCAGATTTAAAATCAACTAAAATTGATACAGGGGTTTAGAGCTCTCCAAAAACTTCCTGGAACTTTTTAAGGTGTGGAAGATTCCTATAGGAGCACTGTGCTTTCATCTGCAGCAGCTCATTTGGCTGGGCTGGGCTGGGCTTTGACCTCTGCTGCTGTGGTTCAGAAAAAAAACTTCCTTAAATGTGGATTTGTCAGAGGGACACTTGTCCCTTTCCTTCAAATCTTTCTTCTCTAAATCTTGTCCATTGAAAAGGATTATAATTCATAAATAACATTACAAGAGCTCTTGAGGCTTGCCTTTTCTGGGTAGGACTTGGGAGTCCCTGCTAAATAAGGGCGGAAGAAAGCAAAGTTCCTTTAAAGGTAAGCTCAGGCTGGAGCTTGTGTTTGGCTGCACTGGTGTTCTGTGGGACAAGCCCCGCAGGCTGGGCCTGCAGCTGCAGCAGCTCTCCAGGTTCTTGCTTGCAGTGGTCAGTGCAGTTTGGACTCACCTTGTCCAGTGTCCCCCTGCTCTGTGTGAAGAGCAGCTTTGGAGAGTGGGAGCTGCTTTTTGTTGCCTGTTACAAGGTGAGCCACAGTTTTGCTTCCTTTGCTGATACTTGTGTTGCCAAAGCAGGCCCAGTCTTCACCTGTCCTTGTTTGTGTGTCAGAGGTGCTCTTCTGACGTCCCTCTCTTGCTGTTGGGTTGCAGAGGCTTGGCATGAGATGGGGACTGCATTTTGGCAGGTGCTGTGGATGTGCAGGTGAGATGCAATCTTTCCAAAAAGCTCTCTCAACAGAAGAGAGTGGCACTAAGAGAACAGAAGTAGCATTCTCTCAGCTCTACAGAAAGAGCTGGATGCTATAACATGTCATGAAACTGTTTCTGTGTTGCATGGAGTGCTAACATGTGTTCCAAACCATCTGGATTTTTTTCAGTGTAATTGTGAAAACCATTTTCTTGTAATAATGCAGTGAAGCTTTTGCACAAGGAAATGATGTTCCTCTTTGCCACTGGCAGAGCCTTTGCCAGTGTCTGGTGGCAGCCTGGGGCTGGATCTGTGCTCCCTGTGTAGGGCTCAGTTGGGCTGGTCTCTGTGAGCCATCAGCAGTGGCCGAACAAGGATGGGTTGGTAGGTTTTAAAGGAAGAGAACTGTTATGTCTCATCTGCTGTGAACAAACATGCAGGAGAAGCCTAGGTGTGAAGCACAAGGCTTTGCTGGCAAAGCAGTTGGTGTGGTTGTGTGCATGGAACTGGGCTGTGTCCCCCTTCAGAGGGTGAAGTGCGGAATTCCTCCATACTTTCTGGCCTGTGCTTTTGGCAAGTGGGGCTTTGGGTCGCTGCTTAAATCACATTTACCTGGATTTTAGTTGTGATTACCCTAGCAGGGAAGAAAGCAGTAAAAGTGTGACTGTATGGCCCAATGTTCAACTGTAAGGGACGGAGATAGGCACATTGGGCGGAGATAGGCACATTGTTAGTTCTCTTTTGTTTCCTTTGGGAATCAATCTTTATGGTGTGTGGAAGGAAGTTTCCCAAATCAAACAAACGGTGGCAGAACTGTGCAGTAGATGGAGTTGTGGTTTAATGAGCTGCTGTAAAGCTTTTCCTCCAGCACAGCAGGGATGTTCTAGCTAGGGGAAGCAACCTTCAAGCCCTGGAGCCCTGCAGATGTATTTTTAGAGTTGTGATGTGGGAATTGTTTTATCCATGAGGATTCTGGCTGATGTTGAACTACAGGAAAATGGGATGTTGCTAGGATCATTTAGCCACTTGTATTTCACAGATGTGCAGTACCCTGGCAGAGTGAGGTGGTTGGATAGCAGCCAAAGTCTTCCCTTATTACGTGTCTGCATGAATTTGGGTTTTCAAATGCTGTTGTGTGTGTCCCAAACCCTCAGCACTGACTTTTGACAGGAAAGAAAGTGCAAGATTCCCCCTGTGGAGGCTGAGCTGCAGGTCTGCTTGAATAGCATCCTTCCTTTGGCTGGCAGCTAGTACCTGCTGCCTCAGCATAACGTGAGGGACCTTCTGTTACTCTGCTGCGTGGGGAGAGATGTGTGGATGGAGACTTCCTTCCAGCTGGTTATGGCATAGTCACAGAGGTTTCTGTTCCAGGAGTAAAAGCCTGGCTTGCGAGAGAGCTTCTCAGGGGCCTTCCCCATTTCAGGGACACTTGTTGAAAATACATGCCATGAGATTTGCTCTTGATCAGGACGCTTCCTCTGGCAGTCCTGAGGGGTAAGGGATTGCCAAGATCGCCATCTCTCAGCTGTCACGCTTCAACCGTTGTCTGCTTTTTCCTTCAGGCTTTTGTGCTTCACTGGAGCGGGTCTGGGGCTTGTGTTTCTGTTGACACTAGCAGCTACTTCTAAGGAGGTTTTCTTGCTGTTGGGGTGTTTGCTGGTTCACAGATGACTCAATCCAAGGTTCCAGTGTTTGTCTTTGTGCTCACTTGCAAATGCTCCAAGCCATTCTTCGTGTGATTGAGAGCAGTGAGAGTATCCTGTGCTGTGTAAGACTGGCAGGGCCTTTCATCTGCAGGCTGAGCAAACTGCAGCGCTGTCAGCATCTCTTCAGCTGGGTTGTGGCAGGCAGACTTTGTAGCTGGAGCAGGAAGATGCCCACGTGCACTAGCAGGGTTCTCCTCTTGCGTTGTGTTCAGGAGTAGCTGCGTGGAAGTCTGCTCCCTGTCCCGGTTTCTCCTGTATGTTTTAGTGCTGTAGAAAGCTGTTTTGCAAGGAGCCAAGTGCTGTTCCTGTGGGCAGCCTGATGTCTAATCCAGTTTTCTGAACAAGCCAGGTGGTTCTTGCCTGTGGTGCCAGTGACAGATGAGCCTGAAGTAAGGGCCAAGTTGTCAGCTTTTCTAGGTGTCCTCTTGCCCCTGCAGTACTGCTTCCAGAGCTCCGTGGGTGTGAACTTGAGCTCTTCATTTGTGTAATCCATGAACTTTAACAGCTCCCCTGGGAATGTTGTAGCAGTGTTCCTTGCTGCCAGGCAGGCTTTCTGTCTGACAGCCTTGCCAAGGTTTTCCCTCAGTGCTGGTTCTGTTAGTCCTGGCTCCAGCCCTTGATTATTGTTTTCTTAAAGTGTGTGCCTTTCATTGCCTACAAGGCCCTGGAACTTTTTGCTGGATGGGGCCACGAGAAGGCGAGGATTTCCCTCCTGTTTGGTGTTCCTGCAGGCCGTTACCCAAGGCCCCTCTCCAGGTTTCCTGTAGCCCCTTTAGGCACTGGAGCTGCTCTAAGGTCTCCCCTTGAGGAGCCTTCTCTTGTGCAGGTGGAACCAGCCCAGCTCTCTCAGGCTGGCTCCAGAGCAGAGCTGCTCCATCATCTCCATTTCCTCCTCTGGACTCGCTCCAGCAGCTCCACGTCCCTCTTGTGCTGTTGCCCCAGAGCTGGATCAGGCCTGCAGGGGGGTCTCCCCAGAACACAGCAGAGGGGGAGAATCCCCTCCCTGAGCTGCTGCTCATGCTCTGAGGTTGCAGCCCAGCACAGGGAGGGGATCTGGGCTCAAGCGCCCACTGAAGCAAGGTCATGGGGAGCTTCTCATAGACAACACCCCCAAGTGCTTCTTCTCAGGGCTACTTTCAATCCGTTCTCCCCCAGTCCAGAGGAGTCCATGGAGATGTTCTGGGGGCTAGAGCACCTGGTGGGAGCTGCCTCTGCCTGTGGGAGGGGCTTGGAGCTGCATGGGTTTTGAGGTCCCTTCAACCCAAACCCCTCTGTGATTCCATGGTTAATATTTTACTGCTGAAGCATCTTGCTGATAAATCACGTCTCAAGAAACGAGCTTTTAAACCCAACAAATGACAGGTACTTTATAGCGCTGCCTTTGAAGGAAGTTCTGCCGTGTTATAGAAAGCAATGAAATCCTGCCTAAAAATTCAGCAGAGTGAAAGGAAGTAGAAGATGGAAACAGCTTGGATCATGTTGTGTTACTGGTCATTAGAAAACACCTTCCTGAACAGCCTCCCTGAAAGTGTGAGCCAGAGTTTTATTCAAGATGAGTTGGGAAGGTAATAACCTCTGTCCCTAAATGGTCTACTCTCCTACTTCCTTTTCAAGTTCTTACGAGGAGCTCTTTTGCCCTTGAACCTCTGAGTCTCTTGTTTTGTGTTGTTTTGGTTTTTTGGTTGGTTGGATGGTTTTTCTCTTTCTTTTTTCTTCTAGGGCTCCTTTATTTCTGAAATTTTGCTCAGATCCACAAGAAATCTGTGGTTTCCTTCGTCATGGCCACAGTTGGTGGGTGGACTCAAACTGGAAGTGTTTGTATGAACTTCTTGATGTCTTTGGCATGAAGGAGGCTTGGATGGGCGATAGCCCATTTGTGAAAAGAAAAGGTGCTCAGTTGATTTTGGGTGGTTGTTTATTCATACCTCCTTTAATATTTCAAAACCAGCCATAAGGGGCTGACAGATTACAAGCTTTATGAAATATCAAAGTAATTATTTACACTTTCATGCTTCTTTGTGCAGATGTGAAAGAATAAATACCCGTAAAGTCTCAGAAGTGACACTTACCCTGGGCTGAGTCGTGGTAGCGATGTGGTTTTCTCCCCTGACCTGTCCCAGATAACTGGAGCGATAGATGCTTGTCACTCCAGGCAATGTATTGTCCCTCTGGTTTGTGCTCTGTGGAGAGATGAGGTTATTGTGCAGCCATGAAACTCTTGGGCTTCAAGCTTTGGGGTCCCACTCAACCTCACATGAGATTCAAACAGCTTGTTTCTTAACATGCCCTGGAGAATGTTACTAAATCACAGAATCACGCAGTGCTTTGGGTTAGAAGGGACTTTAAAGCTCCCCTAGTTCCACCCCACCTACCTTCCAGTAGCCCAGGCTGCTTGAAGCTGGTTGCTGTGTTAGTAAAACAAATCCACCTGGTTCCTGGTGTGGTGTTTTATTTATTTATTTAAGGATATTTTCTGTCTTAAATCTAAAACTGAAAGGTCAGAGTCCGATGGGAAGAGGGGTAAAAAGCAGAATTACAGGAATGCAAGAATTAACGTGTGGACACTTGTGTGAGTTTTAAGCTCAGCAGGTAGGTGGCTGAACTGTGCCAATGGTTTTAATTCCTTGTCCTGAAACAGAGAGAATGTGAGGTCGAGGAAGGAGGTGTTGGAATGAGCTTGACTCAAGAGAGTGCTGGGAGGAAGGAGGAGGGTGGGAAGTGAGAGATGATAACCCCAGCTCTGAGAGAAGCGCTAACAAATCAAAGTGAGGTTCTGCGAAGAGCAGATGGAGGCCCAGGCTTTGAAGTCTTAGTGGTGGACTTTTAGCAAGCCAAGTGACAGACGGTGTTCTTTGTTAGAGGTACTGCTGCGGACCGTCAGTCATGGCAGACTCTGAGCAGGGGCAGGACAGGGCTTAGGCAGGGGCCGTTGGTACCTGATCATTTCAGGGAGGAACCTGCAGCTGGGTAATACACCCAAGTGTGATGCACTCTGAGTGTGGTGAGTGTATCAGAGTTCAAAGGGTTTAATGTAGCTGCTAAGCAGCTTGGGAGAGGAGATGATAGTCCCACATGCCTTTAGCTCCTTTAGGGTGTGTGTTCCTCTAAGACTACTTAAAGATCAGCTTTGCCCCTGCTTTTACTTCTGTTTCAGACTCTGATTTTGTTACTGAAACTTTATTTGCAGAGAAGAAGGTAGTTCAAATGAACTTTACGAATCCACTGCTGATCAGATGAGTGGCCTTCCAACAAGCTGTAAAGAACTTAATGGCCTTTTCAAAACAAAGGAGGGCAAGCTTGAGAAGAGCTGGCCTGAGGGCCCTGCAGTTCAGAAGCCTCAGTTCTGAGTGGCAGAGCCAGGAGAAGGGTGATGGGAGCTTCTGTTCAGTTGGAGACAGAAGGCAGTTTAGTTTAATTTCTTTTATTTCTTAGGATGAGAATGTGTTGAATTTTTCTTGCTTGCTAAATCAATAGAATCTCTCCTGATACTGCTGAGACCACAGTTCTGCTATTGCGCTGGAGGCAGCTTGCTTCAGAGCTGGGCTCTGATTTTCTAACTATGTCCTGTGTGAGTCCAGCAGCTGTGGGAACCCAACACCTTTGCTCCTCAAGATTGGTCTGAGCTTTTGTCAGTGACTGGTGATGTGTTTGCCCACAGTCATTGGGTTTTTTTGCACTGGCATTAGTACAGCTATAAAATAAAGAGCCATTCATTACATTCGTAGTGCGAAGGAGCAAAGTGAAGGCTTGGCAAGGAGTGGCAGTGACTTTTGTCTCCTCTTTGTGTGCATCATGGTGCTGCTGGGACCAGTGGAGAGGTTATAGGGGGCTTGTTCAAAACATCTTTTCAGTTTCAACTCTGAAGGCTGCAATGTGGCAGGGACCCTGCAGTGTGCTGCAGAGCAGCCGCAGCACTGTTACAACCTTAGATTTCTTGTTTATTCATTTATTTAGTTACTAGTGTCTGTGTTTGATCCAGAAGTCTCATTGTTCTGCCTGCTTGCAGGCAGTTGAGGGGACTGGTGGTTCTGGCAGGCGTGGAGTGGGCTGCTGGAGACAGGGCTGTCTAGAAGTGGGCAGTGGGGAGGGAAGCGTTCTTGTCTGCAGCAAGTCCCCTGCTTCTTAGGTTGGAGGGGCTGCTGCCCCTATGGAAGGGTGCACCAAGTCCCCCCAGGCAGCTCAGGTGTTGCTTTGCCACAGAGGGGCCCGAGATGGGCTGGTGAGACTGCCCTGGCTGTTCTGTGGTGCAGGGTCTGTGCTGGCTCTGCGTTGTGCCGTGGCAGTCACAGGGGTGTTTCACACCGGTTCACTTTCTGACCGCATCTGTATTGGTTTGGTTTTGGGCAGTGAATGAAACTGTGCTTTTCTTATGGTCTTATTACTTATGGTAATAATTACTTATGGTTTATTACTTTTTCGAGTTCCCTTAGCTGTTTTCATCAGCAAATGTCATCTTTTGTCATGTGGACGCCAGATGTAATTGCTGAAAGGCCAAGTCTCCATTGTGCTTATATTATTTAGTATTTTCCTTGTGTTAATCTGATGATACATTCTGAAATTGAGTTTCCCCTTTTCCCTCCCCCCCCCCCCCCCCCCCCCGCAATATTTGTCATCCTCTCTGTGTAGTAAGTAATATTTGGGTTAGTTGGCTTTAACTCAGGAGTAAGAAGGAGGCAGGGTTGGAATTGTTTTGAAAGCTATAGATGAGTTTTTGTCGGCCCTATGGAAGGGCATCACCTGCTTAGTGCTGTAGTGCAGTACTGGTTAATTAGTACTGGTTAATTTCAATCAGTGGAGCTACAGCATTTTGCAAAGTGATGGGTACAGGTATTTTCAAGTCCTCATTTCAGGAGGCCACTTAGTTTTACCAAAGTCATTTGGACATATTCATAGATGTGAGGTTTTCTCTACTTCACCAATTCAGAATGAAATTAATTGTGCTGAAACACTGGACTGAATTTAAATTTTAGAGTAATTCCTGTGCCTCTTCCTTCATTGATGCATCTGTTAAAACTGTATGGTTTTGTTCTCTTGAATTTGTTTGGGGTTCTGTGTTGGGTTTTTTCCCTCCCAGAAAGAGGCATAAGGTCACGGTTACTCACTATTTCATTAGAATTAGGTTTTTTTGAGGGACTGTGACCTTACCTTGTTGAAGCCACTTTGGCAGCTTTTTACCCGTACGGAAAACAACTTGTGTCATGACATGGCCAAGCCTGGGATTCTTCTTCCTCTTCGTCGTGCACTTGCAGAACTCTTCCTTGTTACAGAAAACAGAGTTAGTTCCTGTACTTGCACCCTCCTCTCCCCTTTCCCTTGGCAAAGTTCATCAGAGCTTTAGAACCATTAAGTGCTTCAGAAACATTACAAACTTTCTCTTGCGGAGTCTGGCAGCAAATTCTACTAGAGGGGCCATGCTGTTGCCATATCCATTGTGGAGCCTTATATAATAGTCCTGACTCCTCCTTATGCACTTCAGGCAGCAAGCCCTAAAGCCACTCTTTATTCTGAGAGGAATGCTGCTTTAATAATTAATTTAAAGGTATTTAAATGTGCTTTTCCTTGAGTTGGTTTTGCACACTACGTAGGAACAGTCTGTAAGGAACTGATTTCTGTGTTCACAAAGTGTGTTCTAGTCAGGGAGAGTCTTCTGTGTAGTTCAGATACCTTTGGTTCATGGGGACTACTGTAATGATCAGCATTTTAATGATAATTAGTTGGATGATATCTTTACTTGAAGTGTTGGTGTTCACTGAAGGCTTTGTTGCAGGAGCTTGGATCTCTACAAGAGTATTTGCTTGCCTTGAATACTGAAGATCAACTTCATGCTGCACAGCACAGGTCCTAAGATTGCACAACCTCAGTGATGTGTGGGTTTGCACTATCTTTCTGACAGGCAGAGATAATGAATGGTTTCTGAGTGCCCAGTGGAGTTGTATAAAGTAGAGATAAATGTACTTTGACTTCCCAGTACCCTGAAAGGCTTCCAAAATACGTGAATGAACTATGCGCAAATGTTCTCCTTTGATAGTCAGCTGATGTGCCACAAAGTGGCTGTTGGGTGTCATCTGGTTTACCAGAGTGACCTCTCAAGTGCCAAAAGGTGGGAATGGGGATGGGGGCTGGTCTTTCAGTAGCTGGAAATGCAGTTGCCTTGCTGGAACTGCCTGGGTACATGACAATTGTTGCACTACTAACTTCTTAGGTTGGAGGGGCTGCTGCCCCTATGGAAGGGTGCACCAAGTCCCCCCAGGCAGCTCAGGTGTTGCTTTGCCTGGGAATCGAAGGAGCTGGGAATCGAATTTTCTGTTGTTTTTTCCTGTTATTCTGCTGTCTGCTAAAATAACTCCTGCCTCCTGAGGTACACAGCAGGAGCAGAACACCACACAGAGGAGTGGGAAGGTTTCATCAGCACTGTGAGGTCCCTGAAAGAAAGATACTGCAGTCTGTCATTCCAGTGGAATGGGCAGACGAGGGCATTTGAACGTGTTGTTGTGGGACTGTGAGCACAGTCTAGTGGGGATGGGATGGAGCAGCCCTGAGGAGAAGGACTTGGGGTTTTGGGTGACGAGAATCTCCCCGTGACCTGGCTTGAGTGTGCACTTGAGCCCAGAACCCCCCTGTGTGCTGGGCTGCATCCCCCCCCAGGGCGTGAGGAGCAGGTCAAGGGAGATCTCAGGCACAAGTTCTTCCCTGTGAGGGTGGTAAGGCCTTCAGCATTGGTGTTCAATAAACTGTGGCAATCAGCACCTCGTGAAGATGCCAGCACATCGCTAATTTTTGTGGTGTGGCAGGGATGAGTTCCTTGTCTCTTGGCTTTGCTGCATGATTAACTTTGGTTTTGAACAGTTCTGTGAAGGGCAATCCCCAAAGAGAGTGGCTGCAGCAAGGCTTTCCTAGTGAAATGCCTGGCGTCAAGGAACTGGTTCATCATGTGCAGTTTTGCGAGAATATCATAGAATCATAGAGTGGTTTGGGTTGGAAGGGCCCTTAAGGCTCATACAGCTGCAACCCCCTGCTATGGGCAGGGACACCTTCCAGTAGAGCAGGTTGCTCCGAGCCCTGTCCAACCTGCCCTTGGTCTCCTCGAATTTGTGAATCTCCTGAAGTCTCTGTTGTTTGAGGAATGGGTGGAATAACCAGCATTTCCCATTTTAATTTTCCAGCTGTATAGCAAGGCTGTGCATATGTCGGGGGTCACCTGCGTGTTCTTTCCCCACTGCTCAGTGGAAACTTCCTTTTGGATGGCCAGGACGCCTCAGGTGGAGGAGGAAGGTAGATTGAAAGGTACCATTGTCACATGGTGGCAGGGGTTTTGAACTGGATGAGCTTTAGGGTCCCTTTCAACCCAAAGCAATCTGTGATTCCATGATCTGTGTGCTGTGGATTTCTTACATCAGATGTCCCTGGGGAGCAGATTTAAACCTCTGCACTCAGCTTAATGTTCTTGGAATTTGTTTGTGTCTTTCTCTGCTGTTAGTTGATGCTCTGAGGCTGAGGAGGTTGCTACAAGCACACAGTTCATGGAATTGAGAGCCATTGCTGCATGGAGGCCCCAGCGAGCCTGGCCTGTGCCAACAGATGTGTCTTTTGCTGGAGGTCAACTCTGATGCAGTTCTACTGTGGGACAGGGGCTCTGTTCCACTCTGTCCCTGTGCTGTTCCTGAAGCCTGGGGCAGTGTTACTTGTGTGCCCCTTTAATTTGCAAGTCGGTGGAGGATGGGTTTGAAAGGGAGCAGGTTGCTCCCCCTTCCTGCCTGGACTCCTCCTCTTCCAAGAGCTGCTGGAGCCCATGGGTGTGGGATGGTCGGATGTGAGCTGGGTGGGTGGGCTCCACATCTGGGAGACTGAGGAGGTGCCACCTTCCCTAGAGCTGAGTCCTGTGTCAGACTGGCTGGGAAGCAGTGGAAGGAGGAACTGGGGAGGCAGGAGACACACACCTCTCCGTGTACTGCTCTGCAATTCCCACTTGGTAGAGGTTTGGTTCCCCCTGGAGATCACTGTCTGAGGTTGCGTGTGGCTCCTGGTGCTCTAGAGAACGTGGGCTGGCCCATCTTGTGCAAAGCCACCAAGGTGCAAAGCCAAATGAGTATCTTTGGTTTGAAATTGGACTGTTTTTCTTACTCCAGGTACCTTCATCGCCACCAATTCAGTTGCAATCTCAGTGAGTGAAAAGTGATGACTTGGTAACTGTTGCCTTCCTAAAGCAGTCTCTAATAGATGACTTTCCATTCTAGTCAGTAAAGTGACCCCTCTTCTTAGGGGGACAACTTTGTTAGTTCTCTAAAGGCAATGAGCTCTGCCTGGATGGGAGTGGTGAGCAGCTCCAGCGGCGCTTACTCACTGGGCTGCCAAGGGAGGGTTTTGCCAGGCTGGGAGAGTGCAGGATGGGGTTGGTGAGAGACACTCAGCAAAACCAAAAGCAGCGACGTGAAAGTGCGCTGTGAGTGGGAGAACGTGGAGGTTATTCTTTGAGCTCTTTTGTCTTGCCAGCTAATTCATACGATGGGGCTAGCGCTTCCTCTCGTATTCACGCCTTCCCCAGGGACCTGGTTGCCAGAAATACCCCTTCCATCCCGAAGCCTGAGTGTGCATGCAAACCCAGCCAAATTCCTCCTTGTCCTGGGTTCAGCAGTAGAAGTCATGTTTCTCCTTCTTGGTAGCTGGTGCAGTGCAGTGTTTTGACTTTTGGCCTGGGAACAAAGCTGATAGCGATGTTTTGGTTTGGCCAAGGACTTTGTGAGCCTCATGCTCTGCCAGGGAGGAAGAGAAGCCAGGAGGAAGCAGAGACAGGACACCTGACCCAAACTGACCAAAGAGGTATTCCATACCACAGCACGTCATGCCCAGGATGTAACTGGGAGTTAGCTGGAAGGGCTGGGAGACGGCAGGGTTGGAAGAGGGTCGGTGCTTGGTTGGGCTTGGGGGGAGAGTTATCGGTTGGCTGGTGGTGAGGTGGTGTATTCTCTTCCCTTGTTATTTCCTTTATCATTATTATCATTGGTGGTAGCAGTAGTGATCTGTGTTATACCTTAGTTACTAAACTGTTCTTATCTCAACCCATGGGAGTTGTGTTCTTTTTGATTCTCCTCTCCATCCCTCTGGGAGTAGGGGGAGGGAAAGAAGGGGGGGAGTGAGTGAAGGAGTTACCTGACTGGGTTTAAACCACGACACTCCTGAATCCCACTTTTCCTATTTCATAGTCTTCAAGTTTTAACAATGGAAATACTTCATGAGGATATTGAAATGGCAGCATTAGTGCAGAAGGACAGCAGAATTTTGGAGAAGCTGTGTCCCATCTTGGTGTTAGATGTAAGCATTAGACACTGGTCATCCTGTGAAGTTTGCATTCTGAAATGTTAACCGGGGCTCTTGATGGGCTTTCATCATATCCTGGCTTGAACGAACACAGCAAATAGCAGGTTTAGTGTATAAGTTTTTGCTGCTTTTCTTCAGAGCAATTTAATGGCTGGGAAGGAAAATGTACTGCTTGTGTCTTTTGTCTTCCTTTTTTTTTTCATGTATCAGGTTGTAAGCGGTGAGGAGAAGCAGACAGGCCAACCCAATATGGGTGATAAGCAACTTCTACTTTATTTGTGACGCAGTTCACACATATATAGGAGTGGTATTCAGCCACTCCTTCTTGGCATAACAGTATTGGTTAGCCCCCACAGCTTCCTCCACATTCTCCTCCCAGGTCCGGTCTCCGGCCACCTGTGGGGGCCACCCCCTGCCTTGCTTGCACAGTCCTCCAGAACTCTATGGTCCTGCTCTTAGAGTCATTCTGCAACAATTCCCCCCTTTTTCTTTGTGCAAGCAAGGCATTATGGGTTATTCTGTTCACCTGTTTTATCACACAACTATAAACAAGTCTAATAGCTACGATGATTAACCTAACAATGATACATAAGTGCAATACTTCAGTGTTTGACTTCAGCAAACAACAGTGTTTGACTCAACCTGTAATGCCCCGTGAAGACAACCATCTAGTTATTCTTAGGATATTGCTCATTTACTATTGCTGGGTAAGCTGAGCCAGGGTTCTCAGCTGTGCGTGCATTGAATTAGCATAATCAGAGAGACTCATACAACACATTCCATCAAACTCTTCACATCCATGTCCCTGTTCCAACAACAAAAGGTTCTGCAGTGTTGCATGTCTTACAGAGTCAACATGAAAACAAATCAGGAATTGCCTTCGATGTAGAACTGTCTGCTTAGCAACTCAGCAACCCAGTCTGCTTAGTTGAGCCAAGGCCCCAGCTGAAGCACTTACAGTGATTTGGCATATTATGATTGGATACATGTTTTGAAGACCCTTAGTGACTAACATATAATTGGTTAAACACAGGTGTGAGAACTCAACCTTGAAAGCTTGCCAACAGTCCACAGTTCTCATTAACCTGGTGAATTCCAGCCTCTTATCTTGCTTGCTTAAGCTTCTTCGGGCCTCTCATGGCCTTGCTGTATCTTTCAGGACTATTCAAAGTTTATCTACCAATTATGCATTCTCCTGTGAGAACACTGTCTCCACATCTTCCCCCTTTTGTTTTATCCAGTAACAAGTTGCTACTACAGCAAGGCACACACACATTTACATTAGCAGAGTAACTATTACAGGGTGCAGCAGCATGTCTAAGATGCTGCTGGCAGTGAAGGACTAGCCAAAGAAATTTCTTACCAGTGGAATTCTCCCCCCCTCTTAATTTGTTCACCTGCTTTATAACACTACCATTGTATTAAGCACACACACATTTACATTAGCAGAGTAACTATTACAGGGTGCAGCAGCATGTCTAAGATGCTGCTGGCAGTGAAGGACTAGCCAAAGAAATTTCTTACCAGTGGAATTCTCCCCCCCTCTTAATTTGTTCACCTGCTTTATAACACTACCATTGTATTAAAACTTTTCTAGCTTTTGCCTTAGCATTTTCTAGCAGCTACTGCAAATTTGCATACTCTAACATCTCTTTTACAAGTGACAAATCTATACAAGTTTTGCAGTTTCTTATTAGCAACTAGCTAGTAAATACAGGTGGTTTTATACACAAAATCACAACCTCTAATATAGCTACTTTACAAGCACACATATTCAGGATGTTACTTTTCAGTTGTCCCCAAGTGATGTTTTGCAGTTATTTGTTCTTTCTCTTCCTCCATCTCATTCTGCTTGGGGTAATCACGGTCAGCTCCTGTAGCTGAGGCATCAGGTTTATCCATTCGTCTGTCCAGCTCATGGCAGGGCTTCACAAACTTTGCAGACAGTCGCCATGGACCTGTACGCAGGAGGGCACAAATATACCCCCTCCCCCAGGTTATCACTTCTTCAGAAGTAGACAGGTTAAAGTTAAATGTCACATCATTACTCTGTCTCTCTCCCCCTCTTTTTTTTTTTTTTTTTTGGTCCCTGCAAAAGCCATCATTACTCCCACTACAGTCCCACGTACAGAACAAGGACCCTGTGGAGACTTGTCTCCAAGGACTGTGGACCCAGTCCTTGCTGGTCTCCTGCAACCAGCTCCGAGAAGCATCATTGCAGTGCGAGGTGGCAGGCTCAAAATTAGCGGGCGTCCCCGCAGAGGCTCTGCCTCCCCCACATCGTATGAGGCTTGGGCTTTTATACTGACCAAAATGCACACTTATTCCGACACAGGTGGCCAGCCTGTGCTGGAAGAAGTGGCCAGCAGTATCTACAGAGGTCTCCAAGGGCTGATAGAAACCTGGACATACTTATATTTACCAACTTCTAGTACATGAGTATCACAGAGAAACTGTATGGGCTCCCCCTGTCAATTGCAAGAAAAAATCGTAACATATACAGCTTGAGTATAAGAGGATTTTAACCCATACGTGGTCACTGTTTGTCAGGCCTCCTTAACTATTTTGAGATCAAGAGCTTTCCACTCTTTAGCCCCCTGCTGTGTAGTAAACACCGGATATGCAGAGATGCCCATTGCAGAAAATTCCCCAGTAATGATCACATATTTGGTTAACCATTGTTACAACTGAGCATCTCCAGGGCCAGTAAGTCTGAGCAGACCGACCCGGGAGACAAAGAGTCAGGGTCTGGAAGCAGAGGATATAAATCTGGCTCGCATTCAGGGGATTCAGGGGCTGATCTTGTGCCGAACTCGGGGTCTCCGTTGCTTGCAGCTGTGTCTTTCTTATCAGATGTCTCTCGTTCGGTATGTGGCCATCTGCAGACCTGGCTCCTCCGTGACTGAGTTAAAAATTTTTTCATTCTAAGGCATAGTGGGTTGGAAAGGCTCGCTGTTCCTTTAAATCTCCCGCTAGCGCATGATCCCTATTTTCTACTGCGTGCTTCACAGTGGCGCCGCAATCGATCCGGCGCCAAGGCACCGCCCTCTTTCTTTCGGATTTCTGGACATTTATCACCTTCTGATGGAGGGGGAGAAAAGGAAGGGGGTGGGGGGAAACCCTGTGCTCCCGCGAGTTGCGGGAAATGAGTTGTAATCTTCCCCCGGTTTCAACCGACCGGGGACGTCTGTTCCTAGTTTCTCCGTTGCTACCGCGGCAGTTTTCTTTTCTGCCTTGTATCTTTTTATACAGTTCATTACTTCCCTCCGTGGTTTACCGAGTTTCTTTGCCTTTTTATAATCATTAAGCACTGAGTCAAATAGTTCATCACCAAACTTTCGCCACTCACTCTCCTCAAATATTGTATTAGGATCTGCAAAAAAAATCCCTTAGCCTTCCCTAGCCACTAGACCTGCTAGCTGCTTTAGAGTCTCAGGCTACCACCAGGTAGCAGCACCAGGTAGCAGTGGTGCTTTTACTTCTGCAGTGGTGACTGGACTGGTAGGGAGAGGCTTGCCGTGCATTTTGTCCCTCTGTCCCTACACAGCAGGTACATCATAAACAGCAAATAGAAAACGATAGCGTTGTCGGAGCGTGGAATTTTGCTCCTGATATTGCACTGCAGACCATTTAACACTGTTCCCCTTCAAAATGACCACTCGGTACTTCTTAGCAGTAGCAGCGGCCTGTCTCTGGAGTAGGGGACTGAGCACGGTCCACGTCTTAAAATGTTCATAGAAAATGCTGATTGCAGATACACTAATAATATCTACAGCTGTCACAGCATATGCTGCCTTTTTTTCTATCTAGATTTTGTCAATAATGCTGTATTCCTCTAAGAGAGAGATCAGTTCCCTGGCTGAATGTGAGCATACTGAACTGGAAGAAAGGGAACAAGATCAAGATGTGGAGCCACCCATTGTTGGTTCTGTAGATCTAGAGCAGAACAAACTTGATCCTCCAGAGGGTTTGGATGAAACCACCAAAATACGCTTCTTGGTACTTAATTTTACCTCCTTTGACATTTCTTTGAATTTGCTGATTGCATAAAATATTTGGTAGTCTCTATGGCTGTTTTTCTTGTAAGTTCACAAAGTATGGGTCTATGATTTCAGTGTATTGTTATGTAAAGGTAATAAATTATATAATAAATTATATCTGCAGTCATGAACACTACAAGATTGTTGACGCAGGAGTCACGGACAACGCAGAGACGATCAATGTGATCAAGCAATTGCCAAATTTATTACAAAGCCTTAACTCCTTATATACTATTTCTTACAGGCACTCACAGTGATTTGGCATATTATGATATGATACCTGTCTTGAAGACCGTTAGTGACTAACATATAATTGGTTAAGCACAGGTGTGAGAACTCGACCTCGAAAGCTTGCCAGCAGTCCACAGTTCTCAGTAACTCAGTGAATTCCAGCTTCTTATCTTGCTTGCTTAATCTTCTTCGGGCCTCTCATGGCCTTGCTGTATCTTTCAGGATTATTCAGAGTTTATGTACGAATTATGCATTCTCCCGTGAGAACACTGCCTCCCCATCTCCCCCTTTTTGTTTTATATATGTTTTGGGTGACCCTACTTGAGCAGGGGATTTGGGCTAGATCATATCTCCAATATATGCTGACTAAAGGCTGCTGGGCCTGGCCCTTTTTTCTGCTGTATGGCTCTCTGATAACAGGGGAGGCCATCCTTCACATCAAGGTCTGGCATGGCATATGTCCCCACCGCTCCACGCCTGCCGGGTTGCAGCCAACAGCGGAGCTAAAGGTTCTTCTTGGTGGCAAACACAGAGGCCATCCCAGTCTTGCTCTTGACTGTGGTAGCAGGCATTTGGTCAGCCTCAATCCTTGCACCTTGTTGTCAATGCAGAGTTTCACCTCCTTCATCCAGTACCAAGTCGCTACTACAGCAAGGCGCACACAAATTTACATTAGCAGAGTAACTATTACAGAGTGCAGCAGCAGTTGAAGATGCTGATGGCAGCGAGGGACTAGCCAAAGAAATTTCTTACCAGTGGAATTCCCCCACCCTCTTAATTTATTCCATCACCTGCTTTATAACACTACCAGTGTGTTAGAATCTTTCTAGCTTTTGCCTTAGCATTTTTTAGCAGCTACTGCAAATTTGCATACTTTAACATCTCTTTTACAAGTGACAAATCTATATAATACAAGGTGGGGTTTCTTATTAGCGACTGGCTAGTAAATACAGGTGGTTTTATACACAAAATCACAGCCTCTAATAATAGCTACTCTATAAGCAACACACATATTCAAGCAGTTACTTTTCAGTAGCCCCCAAATGATGTTTTGCAATCATTAGATTTTCTCTTCCTCTATCTCATTCTGCTTGGGGTATTCATGGTCAGCTCCTGTAGCTGAGGCATCAGGTTTTTCCATTTGTCTGTCCAGCTCATGGCAAGGCTTGACAAACTTTGCAGGCAGTCGTCATGGACCTGTAGGCAGGAGGACGCAAATATACCCCCTCCCCCAGGTTTTCCGTTCTTGAGAAGCAGACAGGTTAGACTGCACATTTTTAACCGGCGAGGAGTTTGCTGCATCATTGCCTTTGGTTTTGTTTTTGTTTTTTTGATCCAAAGTCGCTCACCCTACAAACGCTGGCCTGCTCGGCAGCAGCTACAGCTGCGTGCCTGCTTCAGCAGCAACCATAAATACCTGGTGGCAACCGTGTTTTTTTCATTAACCCTTTCATGCCCGAAATGTTAAACTGCTCCCCGTTAAAAACTTTTACATGAACCAAACACCAAAAAAAACACACAGAACACGGTCTGCCCTCAACATACACACACACACACACACACACACACACACACACACTTGTGGGATCCCACAAGCACGCTCCACACAACTACAATATTTGAAGCACAAAATCCAGACAATCATTGCTCCCACTACAGTCCCATGTGCAGAACGTGGCACAAGGACCCTGTGGAGACTAACAGGAAACGAGCTCCAAGAAGCATCATTGCACTGAGAGGTGGCAGGCTCAACCTTAGCGGGCGTCCCTGCAGAGGCTCTGCGTCCCCCACATCGTATGAGGCTTGGGCTTTTATACTGACCAAAATGCACACTCATTCCGACACAGGTGGCCAGCCTGTGCTGGAAGAAGTGGCCAGCAGTATCTACAAAGGTCTCCAAGGGTCGATAGAAACCTGGACATACTTATATTTACCAACTTCTAGTGCATGAGTATCACAGAGAGCGTGTATTAAATGAGTCGCAGTATGCCCAATACCCCTGATAAGAGCATATGAAAGACCTGCCCACCACCGAAAACGCATACAATATACCTGTATCCCGTGTTCGTCTCGCTGTAGGTTCGGTGGCGGGGGCGGGGGGTGGTGGTGGTGGTGGATGATGGTGGTTGTTTTTTGTTTGTTTCGTTTGTTTGTTTGTTCGTTTGTTTTGGTTTTGTTTTTTCTTCTTTAACGTGAAAAAGATTGCTCTCTTCACTTTAAGAAGGGCTGAAACATCCATAAAATGGAAGTCCTAAGCTGAAATTTCAATTCATTCAATCACTGACAAGGGGGGTGTCCTGGGGCGGTGCTGACTCTTTCCAGGCTCTCACCCATCGAGCTGGGACCCACCGCAAACCAGAATCTATAATTATACACGTATAACCTCAACCAGTTAGTTTTACTTCTGTGTTGCAGAATGGCTCCAAGAGCAAGGCCATGGATCTTTAGAGGCCTTGTGCGAGCAAAACAAGGTGTAGACCTCACAGGTAACCGGATACCGGATGTGGGAGGAGAATGTGAAGGAAGCTGTGTAGAACTAACCAATACTGTTCTGACTAGTAGGCGTGGCTACACACCACGCGGATATAAGCGAAGTGCGCCACAAATAAAGTAGAAGTTTGCTTATCACCCATATTGGGTTGGCGTGTCTTGCTTTTCCTCGCCGCTTACAAATGGCGCCCAAACAGGGACCATGGACTACAGGGCCCCGGCTACCGGGGACCCGGATTACAGGGCCCCGGTTAACGGGGACCCGGAATACAGGACCCTGGTTAGCAGGGACCTGGAATACAGGGCTCCGGTTAACGGGGACCTGGAATACAGGGCCCCAGTTAGCGAGGACCCGGAATACAGGGCCCCGGTTAGTGGGGACCCGGAATACAGGGCCCCGAGTATCAAGGACCTGGAACGGCGAGTGAGCGGTGCTGGCGGCAGCGGCCGGGGAGCGCGGGCAATGCTGTTGCGGTGGCGTGACGGACCCGGGTGCTTGGACTAACCGAAAGGAGTCTGCCGCTGGGGTGAACCATACACTGCTGCGTCGGGAGGCCAATCCAGAGACCGAGGTTACAGGACGATCATTACTGGTGAATTTTCTGCAATGGGCATCTCTGCATATCCGGTGTTTACTACACAGCAGGGGGCTAAAGAGTGGGAAGCTCTTGATCTCAAAATAGTTAAGGAGGCCTGACAAACAGTGACCACGTATGGGTTAAAATCCTCTTATACTCAAGCTGTATATGTTACGATTTTTTCTTGCAATTGACAGGGGGAGCCCATACAGTTTCTCTGTGATAGTCATGTACTAGAAGTTGGTAAATATGTCCAGGTTTCTATCAACCCTTGGAGACCTTTGTAGATACTGCTGGCCACTTCTTCCAGCACAGGCTGGCCACCTGTGTCGGAATGAGTGTGCATTTTGGTCAGTATAAAAGCCCAAGCCTCATACGATGTGGGGGACGCAGAGCCTCTGCAGGGACGCCCGCTAAGGTTGAGCCTGCCACCTCTCAGTGCAATGATGCTTCTTGGAGCTCGTTTCCTGTTAGTCTCCACAGGGTCCTTGTGCCACGTTCTGCACATGGGACTGTAGTGGGAGCAATGATTGTCTGGATTTTGTGCTTCAAATATTGTAGTTGTGTGGAGCGTGCTTGTGGGATCCCACAAGTGTGTGTGTGTGTGTGTGTGTGTGTATGTTGAGGGCAGACCGTGTTCTGTGTGTTTTTTTTGGTGTTTGGTTCATGTAAAAGTTTTTAACGGGGAGCAGTTTAACATTTCGGGCATGAAAGGGTTAATGAAAAAAACACGGTTGCCACCAGGTATTTATGGTTGCTGCTGAAGCAGGCACGCAGCTGTAGCTGCTGCCGAGCAGGCCAGCGTTTGTAGGGTGAGCGACTTTGGATCAAAAAAACAAAAACAAAACCAAAGGCAATGATGCAGCAAACTCCTCGCCGGTTAAAAATGTGCAGTCTAACCTGTCTGCTTCTCAAGAACGGAAAACCTGGGGGAGGGGGTATATTTGCGTCCTCCTGCCTACAGGTCCATGACGACTGCCTGCAAAGTTTGTCAAGCCTTGCCATGAGCTGGACAGACAAATGGAAAAACCTGATGCCTCAGCTACAGGAGCTGACCATGAATACCCCAAGCAGAATGAGATAGAGGAAGAGAAAATCTAATGATTGCAAAACATCATTTGGGGGCTACTGAAAAGTAACTGCTTGAATATGTGTGTTGCTTATAGAGTAGCTATTATTAGAGGCTGTGATTTTGTGTATAAAACCACCTGTATTTACTAGCCAGTCGCTAATAAGAAACCCCACCTTGTATTATATAGATTTGTCACTTGTAAAAGAGATGTTAAAGTATGCAAATTTGCAGTAGCTGCTAAAAAATGCTAAGGCAAAAGCTAGAAAGATTCTAACACACTGGTAGTGTTATAAAGCAGGTGATGGAATAAATTAAGAGGGTGGGGGAATTCCACTGGTAAGAAATTTCTTTGGCTAGTCCCTCGCTGCCATCAGCATCTTCAACTGCTGCTGCACTCTGTAATAGTTACTCTGCTAATGTAAATTTGTGTGCGCCTTGCTGTAGTAGCGACTTGGTACTGGATGAAGGAGGTGAAACTCTGCATTGACAACAAGGTGCAAGGATTGAGGCTGACCAAATGCCTGCTACCACAGTCAAGAGCAAGACTGGGATGGCCTCTGTGTTTGCCACCAAGAAGAACCTTTAGCTCCGCTGTTGGCTGCAACCCGGCAGGCGTGGAGCGGTGGGGACATATGCCATGCCAGACCTTGATGTGAAGGATGGCCTCCCCTGTTATCAGAGAGCCATACAGCAGAAAAAAGGGCCAGGCCCAGCAGCCTTTAGTCAGCATATATTGGAGATATGATCTAGCCCAAATCCCCTGCTCAAGTAGGGTCACCCAAAACATATATAAAACAAAAAGGGGGAGATGGGGAGGCAGTGTTCTCACGGGAGAATGCATAATTCGTACATAAACTCTGAATAATCCTGAAAGATACAGCAAGGCCATGAGAGGCCCGAAGAAGATTAAGCAAGCAAGATAAGAAGCTGGAATTCACTGAGTTACTGAGAACTGTGGACTGCTGGCAAGCTTTCGAGGTCGAGTTCTCACACCTGTGCTTAACCAATTATATGTTAGTCACTAACGGTCTTCAAGACAGGTATCATATCATAATATGCCAAATCACTGTGAGTGCCTGTAAGAAATAGTATATAAGGAGTTAAGGCTTTGTAATAAATTTGGCAATTGCTTGATCACATTGATCGTCTCTGCGTTGTCCATGACTCCTGCGTCAACAATCTTGTAGTGTTCATGACTGCAGATATAATTTATTACCTTTACATAACAATACACTGAAATCATAGACCCATACTTTGTGAACTTACAAGAAAAACAGCCATAGAGACTACCAAATATTTTATGCAATCAGCAAATTCAAAGAAATGTCAAAGGAGGTAAAATTAAGTACCAAGAAGCGTATTTTGGTGGTTTCATCCAAACCCTCTGGAGGATCAAGTTTGTTCTGCTCTAGATCTACAGAACCAACAATGGGTGGCTCCACATCTTGATCTTGTTCCCTTTCTTCCAGTTCAGTATGCTCACATTCAGCCAGGGAACTGATCTCTCTCTTAGAGGAATACAGCATTATTGACAAAATCTAGATAGAAAAAAAGGCAGCATATGCTGTGACAGCTGTAGATATTATTAGTGTATCTGCAATCAGCATTTTCTATGAACATTTTAAGACGTGGACCGTGCTCAGTCCCCTACTCCAGAGACAGGCCGCTGCTACTGCTAAGAAGTACCGAGTGGTCATTTTGAAGGGGAACAGTGTTAAATGGTCTGCAGTGCAATATCAGGAGCAAAATTCCACGCTCCGACAACGCTATCGTTTTCTATTTGCTGTTTATGATGTACCTGCTGTGTAGGGACAGAGGGACAAAATGCACGGCAAGCCTCTCCCTACCAGTCCAGTCACCACTGCAGAAGTAAAAGCACCACTGCTACCTGGTGCTGCTACCTGGTGGTAGCCTGAGACTCTAAAGCAGCTAGCAGGTCTAGTGGCTAGGGAAGGCTAAGGGATTTTTTTTGCAGATCCTAATACAATATTTGAGGAGAGTGAGTGGCGAAAGTTTGGTGATGAACTATTTGACTCAGTGCTTAATGATTATAAAAAGGCAAAGAAACTCGGTAAACCACGGAGGGAAGTAATGAACTGTATAAAAAGATACAAGGCAGAAAAGAAAACTGCCGCGGTAGCAACGGAGAAACTAGGAACAGACGTCCCCGGTCGGTTGAAACCGGGGGAAGATTACAACTCATTTCCCGCAACTCGCGGGAGCACAGGGTTTCCCCCCACCCCCTTCCTTTTCTCCCCCTCCATCAGAAGGTGATAAATGTCCAGAAATCCGAAAGAAAGAGGGCGGTGCCTTGGCGCCGGATCGATTGCGGCGCCACTGTGAAGCACGCAGTAGAAAATAGGGATCATGCGCTAGCGGGAGATTTAAAGGAACAGCGAGCCTTTCCAACCCACTATGCCTTAGAATGAAAAAATTTTTAACTCAGTCACGGAGGAGCCAGGTCTGCAGATGGCCACATACCGAACGAGAGACATCTGATAAGAAAGACACAGCTGCAAGCAACGGAGACCCCGAGTTCGGCACAAGATCAGCCCCTGAATCCCCTGAATGCGAGCCAGATTTATATCCTCTGCTTCCAGACCCTGACTCTTTGTCTCCCGGGTCGGTCTGCTCAGACTTACTGGCCCTGGAGATGCTCAGTTGTAACAATGGTTAACCAAATATGTGATCATTACTGGGGAATTTTCTGCAATGGGCATCTCTGCATATCCGGTGTTTACTACACAGCAGGGGGCTAAAGAGTGGGAAGCTCTTGATCTCAAAATAGTTAAGGAGGCCTGACAAACAGTGACCACGTATGGGTTAAAATCCTCTTATACTCAAGCTGTATATGTTACGATTTTTTCTTGCAATTGACAGGGGGAGCCCATACAGTTTCTCTGTGATACTCATGCACTAGAAGTTGGTAAATATGTCCAGGTTTCTATCGACCCTTGGAGACCTTTGTAGATACTGCTGGCCACTTCTTCCAGCACAGGCTGGCCACCTGTGTCGGAATGAGTGTGCATTTTGGTCAGTATAAAAGCCCAAGCCTCATACGATGTGGGGGACGCAGAGCCTCTGCAGGGACGCCCGCTAAGGTTGAGCCTGCCACCTCTCAGTGCAATGATGCTTCTTGGAGCTCGTTTCCTGTTAGTCTCCACAGGGTCCTTGTGCCACGTTCTGCACATGGGACTGTAGTGGGAGCAATGATTGTCTGGATTTTGTGCTTCAAATATTGTAGTTGTGTGGAGCGTGCTTGTGGGATCCCACAAGTGTGTGTGTGTGTGTGTGTGTGTGTGTGTGTGTATGTTGAGGGCAGACCGTGTTCTGTGTGTTTTTTTTGGTGTTTGGTTCATGTAAAAGTTTTTAACGGGGAGCAGTTTAACATTTCGGGCATGAAAGGGTTAATGAAAAAAACACGGTTGCCACCAGGTATTTATGGTTGCTGCTGAAGCAGGCACGCAGCTGTAGCTGCTGCCGAGCAGGCCAGCGTTTGTAGGGTGAGCGACTTTGGATCAAAAAAACAAAAACAAAACCAAAGGCAATGATGCAGCAAACTCCTCGCCGGTTAAAAATGTGCAGTCTAACCTGTCTGCTTCTCAAGAACGGAAAACCTGGGGGAGGGGGTATATTTGCGTCCTCCTGCCTACAGGTCCATGACGACTGCCTGCAAAGTTTGTCAAGCCTTGCCATGAGCTGGACAGACAAATGGAAAAACCTGATGCCTCAGCTACAGGAGCTGACCATGAATACCCCAAGCAGAATGAGATAGAGGAAGAGAAAATCTAATGATTGCAAAACATCATTTGGGGGCTACTGAAAAGTAACTGCTTGAATATGTGTGTTGCTTATAGAGTAGCTATTATTAGAGGCTGTGATTTTGTGTATAAAACCACCTGTATTTACTAGCCAGTCGCTAATAAGAAACCCCACCTTGTATTATATAGATTTGTCACTTGTAAAAGAGATGTTAAAGTATGCAAATTTGCAGTAGCTGCTAAAAAATGCTAAGGCAAAAGCTAGAAAGATTCTAACACACTGGTAGTGTTATAAAGCAGGTGATGGAATAAATTAAGAGGGTGGGGGAATTCCACTGGTAAGAAATTTCTTTGGCTAGTCCCTCGCTGCCATCAGCATCTTCAACTGCTGCTGCACTCTGTAATAGTTACTCTGCTAATGTAAATTTGTGTGCGCCTTGCTGTAGTAGCGACTTGGTACTGGATGAAGGAGGTGAAACTCTGCATTGACAACAAGGTGCAAGGATTGAGGCTGACCAAATGCCTGCTACCACAGTCAAGAGCAAGACTGGGATGGCCTCTGTGTTTGCCACCAAGAAGAACCTTTAGCTCCGCTGTTGGCTGCAACCCGGCAGGCGTGGAGCGGTGGGGACATATGCCATGCCAGACCTTGATGTGAAGCATGGCCTCCCCTGTTATCAGAGAGCCATACAGCAGAAAAAAGGGCCAGGCCCAGCAGCCTTTAGTCAGCATATATTGGAGATATGATCTAGCCCAAATCCCCTGCTCAAGTAGGGTCACCCAAAACATATATAAAACAAAAAGGGGGAGATGGGGAGGCAGTGTTCTCACGGGAGAATGCATAATTCGTACATAAACTCTGAATAATCCTGAAAGATACAGCAAGGCCATGAGAGGCCCGAAGAAGATTAAGCAAGCAAGATAAGAAGCTGGAATTCACTGAGTTACTGAGAACTGTGGACTGCTGGCAAGCTTTCGAGGTCGAGTTCTCACACCTGTGCTTAACCAATTATATGTTAGTCACTAACGGTCTTCAAGACAGGTATCATATCATAATATGCCAAATCACTGTGAGTGCCTGTAAGAAATAGTATATAAGGAGTTAAGGCTTTGTAATAAATTTGGCAATTGCTTGATCACATTGATCGTCTCTGCGTTGTCCATGACTCCTGCGTCAACAATCTTGTAGTGTTCATGACTGCAGATATAATTTATTACCTTTACATAACAATACACTGAAATCATAGACCCATACTTTGTGAACTTACAAGAAAAACAGCCATAGAGACTACCAAATATTTTATGCAATCAGCAAATTCAAAGAAATGTCAAAGGAGGTAAAATTAAGTACCAAGAAGCGTATTTTGGTGGTTTCATCCAAACCCTCTGGAGGATCAAGTTTGTTCTGCTCTAGATCTACAGAACCAACAATGGGTGGCTCCACATCTTGATCTTGTTCCCTTTCTTCCAGTTCAGTATGCTCACATTCAGCCAGGGAACTGATCTCTCTCTTAGAGGAATACAGCATTATTGACAAAATCTAGATAGAAAAAAAGGCAGCATATGCTGTGACAGCTGTAGATATTATTAGTGTATCTGCAATCAGCATTTTCTATGAACATTTTAAGACGTGGACCGTGCTCAGTCCCCTACTCCAGAGACAGGCCGCTGCTACTGCTAAGAAGTACCGAGTGGTCATTTTGAAGGGGAACAGTGTTAAATGGTCTGCAGTGCAATATCAGGAGCAAAATTCCACGCTCCGACAACGCTATCGTTTTCTATTTGCTGTTTATGATGTACCTGCTGTGTAGGGACAGAGGGACAAAATGCACGGCAAGCCTCTCCCTACCAGTCCAGTCACCACTGCAGAAGTAAAAGCACCACTGCTACCTGGTGCTGCTACCTGGTGGTAGCCTGAGACTCTAAAGCAGCTAGCAGGTCTAGTGGCTAGGGAAGGCTAAGGGATTTTTTTTGCAGATCCTAATACAATATTTGAGGAGAGTGAGTGGCGAAAGTTTGGTGATGAACTATTTGACTCAGTGCTTAATGATTATAAAAAGGCAAAGAAACTCGGTAAACCACGGAGGGAAGTAATGAACTGTATAAAAAGATACAAGGCAGAAAAGAAAACTGCCGCGGTAGCAACGGAGAAACTAGGAACAGACGTCCCCGGTCGGTTGAAACCGGGGGAAGATTACAACTCATTTCCCGCAACTCGCGGGAGCACAGGGTTTCCCCCCACCCCCTTCCTTTTCTCCCCCTCCATCAGAAGGTGATAAATGTCCAGAAATCCGAAAGAAAGAGGGCGGTGCCTTGGCGCCGGATCGATTGCGGCGCCACTGTGAAGCACGCAGTAGAAAATAGGGATCATGCGCTAGCGGGAGATTTAAAGGAACAGCGAGCCTTTCCAACCCACTATGCCTTAGAATGAAAAAATTTTTAACTCAGTCACGGAGGAGCCAGGTCTGCAGATGGCCACATACCGAACGAGAGACATCTGATAAGAAAGACACAGCTGCAAGCAACGGAGACCCCGAGTTCGGCACAAGATCAGCCCCTGAATCCCCTGAATGCGAGCCAGATTTATATCCTCTGCTTCCAGACCCTGACTCTTTGTCTCCCGGGTCGGTCTGCTCAGACTTACTGGCCCTGGAGATGCTCAGTTGTAACAATGGTTAACCAAATATGTGATCATTACTGGGGAATTTTCTGCAATGGGCATCTCTGCATATCCGGTGTTTACTACACAGCAGGGGGCTAAAGAGTGGAAAGCTCTTGATCTCAAAATAGTTAAGGAGGCCTGACAAACAGTGACCACGTATGGGTTAAAATCCTCTTATACTCAAGCTGTATATGTTACGATTTTTTCTTGCAATTGACAGGGGGAGCCCATACAGTTTCTCTGTGATACTCATGTACTAGAAGTTGGTAAATATAAGTATGTCCAGGTTTCTATCAGCCCTTGGAGACCTCTGTAGATACTGCTGGCCACTTCTTCCAGCACAGGCTGGCCACCTGTGTCGGAATGAGTGTGCATTTTGGTCAGTATAAAAGCCCAAGCCTCATACGATGTGGGGGAGGCAGAGCCTCTGCGGGGACGCCCGCTAATTTTGAGCCTGCCACCTCGCACTGCAATGATGCTTCTCGGAGCTGGTTGCAGGAGACCAGCAAGGACTGGGTCCACAGTCCTTGGAGACAAGTCTCCACAGGGTCCTTGTTCTGTACGTGGGACTGTAGTGGGAGTAATGATGGCTTTTGCAGGGACCAAAAAAAAAAAAAAAAAAAGAGGGGGAGAGAGACAGAGTAATGATGTGACATTTAACTTTAACCTGTCTACTTCTGAAGAAGTGATAACCTGGGGGAGGGGGTATATTTGTGCCCTCCTGCGTACAGGTCCATGGCGACTGTCTGCAAAGTTTGTGAAGCCCTGCCATGAGCTGGACAGACGAATGGATAAACCTGATGCCTCAGCTACAGGAGCTGACCGTGATTACCCCAAGCAGAATGAGATGGAGGAAGAGAAAGAACAAATAACTGCAAAACATCACTTGGGGACAACTGAAAAGTAACATCCTGAATATGTGTGCTTGTAAAGTAGCTATATTAGAGGTTGTGATTTTGTGTATAAAACCACCTGTATTTACTAGCTAGTTGCTAATAAGAAACTGCAAAACTTGTATAGATTTGTCACTTGTAAAAGAGATGTTAGAGTATGCAAATTTGCAGTAGCTGCTAGAAAATGCTAAGGCAAAAGCTAGAAAAGTTTTAATACAATGGTAGTGTTATAAAGCAGGTGAACAAATTAAGAGGGGGGGAGAATTCCACTGGTAAGAAATTTCTTTGGCTAGTCCTTCACTGCCAGCAGCATCTTAGACATGCTGCTGCACCCTGTAATAGTTACTCTGCTAATGTAAATGTGTGTGTGCTTAATACAATGGTAGTGTTATAAAGCAGGTGAACAAATTAAGAGGGGGGGAGAATTCCACTGGTAAGAAATTTCTTTGGCTAGTCCTTCACTGCCAGCAGCATCTTAGACATGCTGCTGCACCCTGTAATAGTTACTCTGCTAATGTAAATGTGTGTGTGCCTTGCTGTAGTAGCAACTTGTTACTGGATAAAACAAAAGGGGGAAGATGTGGAGACAGTGTTCTCACAGGAGAATGCATAATTGGTAGATAAACTTTGAATAGTCCTGAAAGATACAGCAAGGCCATGAGAGGCCCGAAGAAGCTTAAGCAAGCAAGATAAGAGGCTGGAATTCACCAGGTTAATGAGAACTGTGGACTGTTGGCAAGCTTTCAAGGTTGAGTTCTCACACCTGTGTTTAACCAATTATATGTTAGTCACTAAGGGTCTTCAAAACATGTATCCAATCATAATATGCCAAATCACTGTAAGTGCTTCAGCTGGGGCCTTGGCTCAACTAAGCAGACTGGGTTGCTGAGTTGCTAAGCAGACAGTTCTACATCGAAGGCAATTCCTGATTTGTTTTCATGTTGACTCTGTAAGACATGCAACACTGCAGAACCTTTTGTTGTTGGAACAGGGACATGGATGTGAAGAGTTTGATGGAATGTGTTGTATGAGTCTCTCTGATTATGCTAATTCAATGCACGCACAGCTGAGAACCCTGGCTCAGCTTACCCAGCAATAGTAAATGAGCAATATCCTAAGAATAACTAGATGGTTGTCTTCACGGGGCATTACAGGTTGAGTCAAACACTGTTGTTTGCTGAAGTCAAACACTGAAGTATTGCACTTATGTATCATTGTTAGGTTAATCATCGTAGCTATTAGACTTGTTTATAGTTGTGTGATAAAACAGGTGAACAGAATAACCCATAATGCCTTGCTTGCACAAAGAAAAAGGGGGGAATTGTTGCAGAATGACTCTAAGAGCAGGACCATAGAGTTCTGGAGGACTGTGCAAGCAAGGCAGGGGGTGGCCCCCACAGGTGGCCGGAGACCGGACCTGGGAGGAGAATGTGGAGGAAGCTGTGGGGGCTAACCAATACTGTTATGCCAAGAAGGAGTGGCTGAATACCACTCCTATATATGTGTGAACTGCGTCACAAATAAAGTAGAAGTTGCTTATCACCCATATTGGGTTGGCCTGTCTGCTTCTCCTCACCGCTTACAACCTGATACATGAAAAAAAAAAGGAAGACAAAAGACACAAGCAGTACATTTTCCTTCCCAGCCATTAAATTGCTCTGAAGAAAAGCAGCAAAAACTTATACACTAAACCTGCTATTTGCTGTGTTCGTTCAAGCCAGGATATGATGAAAGCCCATCAAGAGCCCCGGTTAACATTTCAGAATGCAAACTTCACAGGATGACCAGTGTCTAATGCTTACATCTAACACCAAGATGGGACACAGCTTCTCCAAAATTCTGCTGTCCTTCTGCACTAATGCTGCCATTTCAATATCCTCATGAAGTATTTCCATTGTTAAAACTTGAAGACTATGAAATAGGAAAAGTGGGATTCAGGAGTGTCGTGGTTTAAACCCAGTCAGGTAACTCCTTCACTCACTCCCCCCCTTCTTTCCCTCCCCCTACTCCCAGAGGGATGGAGAGGAGAATCAAAAAGAACACAACTCCCATGGGTTGAGATAAGAACAGTTTAGTAACTAAGGTATAACACAGATCACTACTGCTACCACCAATGATAATAATGATAAAGGAAATAACAAGGGAAGAGAATACACCACCTCACCACCAGCCAACCGATAACTCTCCCCCCAAGCCCAACCAAGCACCGACCCTCTTCCAACCCTGCCGTCTCCCAGCCCTTCCAGCTAACTCCCAGTTACATCCTGGGCATGACGTGCTGTGGTATGGAATACCTCTTTGGTCAGTTTGGGTCAGGTGTCCTGTCTCTGCTTCCTCCTGGCTTCTCTTCCTCCCTGGCAGAGCATGAGGCTCACAAAGTCCTTGGCCAAACCAAAACATCGCTATCAGCTCTGTTCCCAGGCCAAAAGTCAAAACACTGCACTGCACCAGCTACCAAGAAGGAGAAACATGACTTCTACTGCTGAACCCAGGACAAGGAGGAATTTGGCTGGGTTTGCATGCACACTCAGGCTTCGGGATGGAAGGGGTATTTCTGGCAACCAGGTCCCTGGGGAAGGCGTGAATACGAGAGGAAGCGCTAGCCCCATCGTATGAATTAGCTGGCAAGACAAAAGAGCTCAAAGAATAACCTCCACGTTCTCCCACTCACAGCGCACTTTCACGTCGCTGCTTTTGGTTTTGCTGAGTGTCTCTCACCAACCCCATCCTGCACTCTCCCAGCCTGGCAAAACCCTCCCTTGGCAGCCCAGTGAGTAAGCGCCGCTGGAGCTGCTCACCACTCCCATCCAGGCAGAGCTCATTGCCTTTAGAGAACTAACAAAGTTGTCCCCCTAAGAAGAGGGGTCACTTTACTGACTAGAATGGAAAGTCATCTATTAGAGACTGCTTTAGGAAGGCAACAGTTACCAAGTCATCACTTTTCACTCACTGAGATTGCAACTGAATTGGTGGCGATGAAGGTACCTGGAGTAAGAAAAACAGTCCAATTTCAAACCAAAGATACTCATTTGGCTTTGCACCTTGGTGGCTTTGCACAAGATGGGCCAGCCCACGTTCTCTAGAGCACCAGGAGCCACACGCAACCTCAGACAGTGATCTCCAGGGGGAACCAAACCTCTACCAAGTGGGAATTGCAGAGCAGTACACGGAGAGGTGTGTGTCTCCTGCCTCCCCAGTTCCTCCTTCCACTGCTTCCCAGCCAGTCTGACACAGGACTCAGCTCTAGGGAAGGTGGCACCTCCTCAGTCTCCCAGATGTGGAGCCCACCCACCCAGCTCACATCCGACCATCCCACACCCATGGGCTCCAGCAGCTCTTAGAAGAGGAGGAGTCCAGGCAGGAAGGGGGAGCAACCTGCTCCCTTTCAAACCCATCCTCCACCGACTTGCAAATTAAAGGGGCACACAAGTAACACTGCCCCAGGCTTCAGGAACAGCACAGGGACAGAGTGGAACAGAGCCCCTGTCCCACAGTAGAACTGCATCAGAGTTGACCTCCAGCAAAAGACACATCTGTTGGCACAGGCCAGGCTCGCTGGGGCCTCCATGCAGCAATGGCTCTCAATTCCATGAACTGTGTGCTTGTAGCAACCTCCTCAGCCTCAGAGCATCAACTAACAGCAGAGAAAGACACAAACAAATTCCAAGAACATTAAGCTGAGTGCAGAGGTTTAAATCTGCTCCCCAGGGACATCTGATGTAAGAAATCCACAGCACACAGATCATGGAATCACAGATTGCTTTGGGTTGAAAGGGACCCTAAAGCTCATCCAGTTCAAAACCCCTGCCACCATGTGACAATGGTACCTTTCAATCTACTTTCCTCCTCCACCTGAGGCGTCCTGGCCATCCAAAAGGAAGTTTCCACTGAGCAGTGGGGAAAGAACACGCAGGTGACCCCCGACATATGCACAGCCTTGCTATACAGCTGGAAAATTAAAATGGGAAATGCTGGTTATTCCACCCATTCCTCAAACAACAGAGACTTCAGGAGATTCACAAATTCGAGGAGACCAAGGGCAGGTTGGACAGGGCTCGGAGCAACCTGCTCTACTGGAAGGTGTCCCTGCCCATAGCAGGGGGTTGCAGCTGTATGAGCCTTAAGGGCCCTTCCAACCCAAACCACTCTATGATTCTATGATATTCTCGCAAAACTGCACATGATGAACCAGTTCCTTGACGCCAGGCATTTCACTAGGAAAGCCTTGCTGCAGCCACTCTCTTTGGGGATTGCCCTTCACAGAACTGTTCAAAACCAAAGTTAATCATGCAGCAAAGCCAAGAGACAAGGAACTCATCCCTGCCACACCACAAAAATTAGCGATGTGCTGGCATCTTCACGAGGTGCTGATTGCCACAGTTTATTGAACACCAATGCTGAAGGCCTTACCACCCTCACAGGGAAGAACTTGTGCCTGAGATCTCCCTTGACCTGCTCCTCACGCCCTGGGGGGGGATGCAGCCCAGCACACAGGGGGGTTCTGGGCTCAAGTGCACACTCAAGCCAGGTCACGGGGAGATTCTCGTCACCCAAAACCCCAAGTCCTTCTCCTCAGGGCTGCTCCATCCCATCCCCACTAGACTGTGCTCACAGTCCCACAACAACACGTTCAAATGCCCTCGTCTGCCCATTCCACTGGAATGACAGACTGCAGTATCTTTCTTTCAGGGACCTCACAGTGCTGATGAAACCTTCCCACTCCTCTGTGTGGTGTTCTGCTCCTGCTGTGTACCTCAGGAGGCAGGAGTTATTTTAGCAGACAGCAGAATAACAGGAAAAAACAACAGAAAATTCGATTCCCAGCTCCTTCGATTCCCAGGCAAAGCAACACCTGAGCTGCCTGGGGGGACTTGGTGCACCCTTCCATAGGGGCAGCAGCCCCTCCAACCTAAGAAGTTAGTAGTGCAACAATTGTCATGTACCCAGGCAGTTCCAGCAAGGCAACTGCATTTCCAGCTACTGAAAGACCAGCCCCCATCCCCATTCCCACCTTTTGGCACTTGAGAGGTCACTCTGGTAAACCAGATGACACCCAACAGCCACTTTGTGGCACATCAGCTGACTATCAAAGGAGAACATTTGCGCATAGTTCATTCACGTATTTTGGAAGCCTTTCAGGGTACTGGGAAGTCAAAGTACATTTATCTCTACTTTATACAACTCCACTGGGCACTCAGAAACCATTCATTATCTCTGCCTGTCAGAAAGATAGTGCAAACCCACACATCACTGAGGTTGTGCAATCTTAGGACCTGTGCTGTGCAGCATGAAGTTGATCTTCAGTATTCAAGGCAAGCAAATACTCTTGTAGAGATCCAAGCTCCTGCAACAAAGCCTTCAGTGAACACCAACACTTCAAGTAAAGATATCATCCAACTAATTATCATTAAAATGCTGATCATTACAGTAGTCCCCATGAACCAAAGGTATCTGAACTACACAGAAGACTCTCCCTGACTAGAACACACTTTGTGAACACAGAAATCAGTTCCTTACAGACTGTTCCTACGTAGTGTGCAAAACCAACTCAAGGAAAAGCACATTTAAATACCTTTAAATTAATTATTAAAGCAGCATTCCTCTCACAATAAAGAGTGGCTTTAGGGCTTGCTGCCTGAAGTGCATAAGGAGGAGTCAGGACTATTATATAAGGCTCCACAATGGATATGGCAACAGCATGGCCCCTCTAGTAGAATTTGCTGCCAGACTCCGCAAGAGAAAGTTTGTAATGTTTCTGAAGCACTTAATGGTTCTAAAGCTCTGATGAACTTTGCCAAGGGAAAGGAAAACTGCTTTTAATTTAACACTGAATTACGTATCATTCTGGGCACTGGGGAGAGGAGGGGTGCAAGTACAGGAACTAACTCTGTTTTCTGTAACAAGGAAGAGTTCTGCAAGTGCACGACGAAGAGGAAGAAGAATCCCAGGCTTGGCCATGTCATGACACAAGTTGTTTTCCGTACGGGTAAAAAGCTGCCAAAGTGGCTTCAACAAGGTAAGGTCACAGTCCCTCAAAAAAACCTAATTCTAATGAAATAGTGAGTAACCGTGACCTTATGCCTCTTTCTGGGAGGGAAAAAACCCAACACAGAACCCCAAACAAATTCAAGAGAACAAAACCATACAGTTTTAACAGATGCATCAATGAAGGAAGAGGCACAGGAATTACTCTAAAATTTAAATTCAGTCCAGTGTTTCAGCACAATTAATTTCATTCTGAATTGGTGAAGTAGAGAAAACCTCACATCTATGAATATGTCCAAATGACTTTGGTAAAACTAAGTGGCCTCCTGAAATGAGGACTTGAAAATACCTGTACCCATCACTTTGCAAAATGCTGTAGCTCCACTGATTGAAATTAACCAGTACTAATTAACCAGTACTGCACTACAGCACTAAGCAGGTGATGCCCTTCCACAGGGCAGACAAAAACTCATCTATAGCTTTCAAAACAATTCCAACCCTGCCTCCTTCTTACTCCTGAGTTAAAGCCAACTAACCCAAATATTACTTACTACACAGAGAGGATGACAAATATTGCGGGGGGGGGGGGGGGGGGGGGGGGGGGAGGGAAAAGGGGAAACTCAATTTCAGAATGTATCATCAGATTAACACAAGGAAAATACTAAATAATATAAGCACAATGGAGACTTGGCCTTTCAGCAATTACATCTGGCGTCCACATGACAAAAGATGACATTTGCTGATGAAAACAGCTAAGGGAACTCGAAAAAGTAATAAACCATAAGTAATTATTACCATAAGTAATAAGACCATAAGAAAAGCACAGTTTCATTCACTGCCCAAAACCAAACCAATACAGATGCGGTCAGAAAGTGAACCGGTGTGAAACACCCCTGTGACTGCCACGGCACAACGCAGAGCCAGCACAGACCCTGCACCACAGAACAGCCAGGGCAGTCTCACCAGCCCATCTCGGGCCCCTCTGTGGCAAAGCAACACCTGAGCTGCCTGGGGGGACTTGGTGCACCCTTCCATAGGGGCAGCAGCCCCTCCAACCTAAGAAGCAGGGGACTTGCTGCAGACAAGAACGCTTCCCTCCCCACTGCCCACTTCTAGACAGCCCTGTCTCCAGCAGCCCACTCCACGCCTGCCAGAACCACCAGTCCCCTCAACTGCCTGCAAGCAGGCAGAACAATGAGACTTCTGGATCAAACACAGACACTAGTAACTAAATAAATGAATAAACAAGAAATCTAAGGTTGTAACAGTGCTGCGGCTGCTCTGCAGCACACTGCAGGGTCCCTGCCACATTGCAGCCTTCAGAGTTGAAACTGAAAAGATGTTTTGAACAAGCCCCCTATAACCTCTCCACTGGTCCCAGCAGCACCATGATGCACACAAAGAGGAGACAAAAGTCACTGCCACTCCTTGCCAAGCCTTCACTTTGCTCCTTCGCACTACAAATGTAATGAATGGCTCTTTATTTTATAGCTGTACTAATGCCAGTGCAAAAAAACCCAATGACTGTGGGCAAACACATCACCAGTCACTGACAAAAGCTCAGACCAATCTTGAGGAGCAAAGGTGTTGGGATCCCACAGCTGCTGGACTCACACAGGACATAGTTAGAAAATCAGAGCCCAGCTCTGAAGCAAGCTGCCTCCAGCGCAATAGCAGAACTGTGGTCTCAGCAGTATCAGGAGAGATTCTATTGATTTAGCAAGCAAGAAAAATTCAACACATTCTCATCCTAAGAAATAAAAGAAATTAAACTAAACTGCCTTCTGTCTCCAACTGAACAGAAGCTCCCATCACCCTTCTCCTGGCTCTGCCACTCAGAACTGAGGCTTCTGAACTGCAGGGCCCTCAGGCCAGCTCTTCTCAAGCTTGCCCTCCTTTGTTTTGAAAAGGCCATTAAGTTCTTTACAGCTTGTTGGAAGGCCACTCATCTGATCAGCAGTGGATTCGTAAAGTTCATTTGAACTACCTTCTTCTCTGCAAATAAAGTTTCAGTAACAAAATCAGAGTCTGAAACAGAAGTAAAAGCAGGGGCAAAGCTGATCTTTAAGTAGTCTTAGAGGAACACACACCCTAAAGGAGCTAAAGGCATGTGGGACTATCATCTCCTCTCCCAAGCTGCTTAGCAGCTACATTAAACCCTTTGAACTCTGATACACTCACCACACTCAGAGTGCATCACACTTGGGTGTATTACCCAGCTGCAGGTTCCTCCCTGAAATGATCAGGTACCAACGGCCCCTGCCTAAGCCCTGTCCTGCCCCTGCTCAGAGTCTGCCATGACTGACGGTCCGCAGCAGTACCTCTAACAAAGAACACCGTCTGTCACTTGGCTTGCTAAAAGTCCACCACTAAGACTTCAAAGCCTGGGCCTCCATCTGCTCTTCGCAGAACCTCACTTTGATTTGTTAGCGCTTCTCTCAGAGCTGGGGTTATCATCTCTCACTTCCCACCCTCCTCCTTCCTCCCAGCACTCTCTTGAGTCAAGCTCATTCCAACACCTCCTTCCTCGACCTCACATTCTCTCTGTTTCAGGACAAGGAATTAAAACCATTGGCACAGTTCAGCCACCTACCTGCTGAGCTTAAAACTCACACAAGTGTCCACACGTTAATTCTTGCATTCCTGTAATTCTGCTTTTTACCCCTCTTCCCATCGGACTCTGACCTTTCAGTTTTCTGTCTTAAATCTAAAACTGATGAAAACCTTTCAGTTTTCTGTCTTAAATCTAAAATATCCTTAAATAAATAAATAAAACACCACACCAGGAACCAGGTGGATTTGTTTTACTAACACAGCAACCAGCTTCAAGCAGCCTGGGCTACTGGAAGGTAGGTGGGGTGGAACTAGGGGAGCTTTAAAGTCCCTTCTAACCCAAAGCACTGCGTGATTCTGTGATTTAGTAACATTCTCCAGGGCATGTTAAGAAACAAGCTGTTTGAATCTCATGTGAGGTTGAGTGGGACCCCAAAGCTTGAAGCCCAAGAGTTTCATGGCTGCACAATAACCTCATCTCTCCACAGAGCACAAACCAGAGGGACAATACATTGCCTGGAGTGACAAGCATCTATCGCTCCAGTTATCTGGGACAGGTCAGGGGAGAAAACCACATCGCTACCACGACTCAGCCCAGGGTAAGTGTCACTTCTGAGACTTTACGGGTATTTATTCTTTCACATCTGCACAAAGAAGCATGAAAGTGTAAATAATTACTTTGATATTTCATAAAGCTTGTAATCTGTCAGCCCCTTATGGCTGGTTTTGAAATATTAAAGGAGGTATGAATAAACAACCACCCAAAATCAACTGAGCACCTTTTCTTTTCACAAATGGGCTATCGCCCATCCAAGCCTCCTTCATGCCAAAGACATCAAGAAGTTCATACAAACACTTCCAGTTTGAGTCCACCCACCAACTGTGGCCATGACGAAGGAAACCACAGATTTCTTGTGGATCTGAGCAAAATTTCAGAAATAAAGGAGCCCTAGAAGAAAAAAGAAAGAGAAAAACCATCCAACCAACCAAAAAACCAAAACAACACAAAACAAGAGACTCAGAGGTTCAAGGGCAAAAGAGCTCCTCGTAAGAACTTGAAAAGGAAGTAGGAGAGTAGACCATTTAGGGACAGAGGTTATTACCTTCCCAACTCATCTTGAATAAAACTCTGGCTCACACTTTCAGGGAGGCTGTTCAGGAAGGTGTTTTCTAATGACCAGTAACACAACATGATCCAAGCTGTTTCCATCTTCTACTTCCTTTCACTCTGCTGAATTTTTAGGCAGGATTTCATTGCTTTCTATAACACGGCAGAACTTCCTTCAAAGGCAGCGCTATAAAGTACCTGTCATTTGTTGGGTTTAAAAGCTCGTTTCTTGAGACGTGATTTATCAGCAAGATGCTTCAGCAGTAAAATATTAACCATGGAATCACAGAGGGGTTTGGGTTGAAGGGACCTCAAAACCCATGCAGCTCCAAGCCCCTCCCACAGGCAGAGGCAGCTCCCACCAGGTGCTCTAGCCCCCAGAACATCTCCATGGACTCCTCTGGACTGGGGGAGAACGGATTGAAAGTAGCCCTGAGAAGAAGCACTTGGGGGTGTTGTCTATGAGAAGCTCCCCATGACCTTGCTTCAGTGGGCGCTTGAGCCCAGATCCCCTCCCTGTGCTGGGCTGCAACCTCAGAGCATGAGCAGCAGCTCAGGGAGGGGATTCTCCCCCTCTGCTGTGTTCTGGGGAGACCCCCCTGCAGGCCTGATCCAGCTCTGGGGCAACAGCACAAGAGGGACGTGGAGCTGCTGGAGCGAGTCCAGAGGAGGAAATGGAGATGATGGAGCAGCTCTGCTCTGGAGCCAGCCTGAGAGAGCTGGGCTGGTTCCACCTGCACAAGAGAAGGCTCCTCAAGGGGAGACCTTAGAGCAGCTCCAGTGCCTAAAGGGGCTACAGGAAACCTGGAGAGGGGCCTTGGGTAACGGCCTGCAGGAACACCAAACAGGAGGGAAATCCTCGCCTTCTCGTGGCCCCATCCAGCAAAAAGTTCCAGGGCCTTGTAGGCAATGAAAGGCACACACTTTAAGAAAACAATAATCAAGGGCTGGAGCCAGGACTAACAGAACCAGCACTGAGGGAAAACCTTGGCAAGGCTGTCAGACAGAAAGCCTGCCTGGCAGCAAGGAACACTGCTACAACATTCCCAGGGGAGCTGTTAAAGTTCATGGATTACACAAATGAAGAGCTCAAGTTCACACCCACGGAGCTCTGGAAGCAGTACTGCAGGGGCAAGAGGACACCTAGAAAAGCTGACAACTTGGCCCTTACTTCAGGCTCATCTGTCACTGGCACCACAGGCAAGAACCACCTGGCTTGTTCAGAAAACTGGATTAGACATCAGGCTGCCCACAGGAACAGCACTTGGCTCCTTGCAAAACAGCTTTCTACAGCACTAAAACATACAGGAGAAACCGGGACAGGGAGCAGACTTCCACGCAGCTACTCCTGAACACAACGCAAGAGGAGAACCCTGCTAGTGCACGTGGGCATCTTCCTGCTCCAGCTACAAAGTCTGCCTGCCACAACCCAGCTGAAGAGATGCTGACAGCGCTGCAGTTTGCTCAGCCTGCAGATGAAAGGCCCTGCCAGTCTTACACAGCACAGGATACTCTCACTGCTCTCAATCACACGAAGAATGGCTTGGAGCATTTGCAAGTGAGCACAAAGACAAACACTGGAACCTTGGATTGAGTCATCTGTGAACCAGCAAACACCCCAACAGCAAGAAAACCTCCTTAGAAGTAGCTGCTAGTGTCAACAGAAACACAAGCCCCAGACCCGCTCCAGTGAAGCACAAAAGCCTGAAGCAAAAAGCAGACAACGGTTGAAGCGTGACAGCTGAGAGATGGCGATCTTGGCAATCCCTTACCCCTCAGGACTGCCAGAGGAAGCGTCCTGATCAAGAGCAAATCTCATGGCATGTATTTTCAACAAGTGTCCCTGAAATGGGGAAGGCCCCTGAGAAGCTCTCTCGCAAGCCAGGCTTTTACTCCTGGAACAGAAACCTCTGTGACTATGCCATAACCAGCTGGAAGGAAGTCTCCATCCACACATCTCTCCCCACGCAGCAGAGTAACAGAAGGTCCCTCACGTTATGCTGAGGCAGCAGGTACTAGCTGCCCGCCAAAGGAAGGATGCTATTCAAGCAGACCTGCAGCTCAGCCTCCACAGGGGGAATCTTGCACTTTCTTTCCTGTCAAAAGTCAGTGCTGAGGGTTTGGGACACACACAACAGCATTTGAAAACCCAAATTCATGCAGACACGTAATAAGGGAAGACTTTGGCTGCTATCCAACCACCTCACTCTGCCAGGGTACTGCACATCTGTGAAATACAAGTGGCTAAATGATCCTAGCAACATCCCATTTTCCTGTAGTTCAACATCAGCCAGAATCCTCATGGATAAAACAATTCCCACATCACAACTCTAAAAATACATCTGCAGGGCTCCAGGGCTTGAAGGTTGCTTCCCCTAGCTAGAACATCCCTGCTGTGCTGGAGGAAAAGCTTTACAGCAGCTCATTAAACCACAACTCCATCTACTGCACAGTTCTGCCACCGTTTGTTTGATTTGGGAAACTTCCTTCCACACACCATAAAGATTGATTCCCAAAGGAAACAAAAGAGAACTAACAATGTGCCTATCTCCGCCCAATGTGCCTATCTCCGTCCCTTACAGTTGAACATTGGGCCATACAGTCACACTTTTACTGCTTTCTTCCCTGCTAGGGTAATCACAACTAAAATCCAGGTAAATGTGATTTAAGCAGCGACCCAAAGCCCCACTTGCCAAAAGCACAGGCCAGAAAGTATGGAGGAATTCCGCACTTCACCCTCTGAAGGGGGACACAGCCCAGTTCCATGCACACAACCACACCAACTGCTTTGCCAGCAAAGCCTTGTGCTTCACACCTAGGCTTCTCCTGCATGTTTGTTCACAGCAGATGAGACATAACAGTTCTCTTCCTTTAAAACCTACCAACCCATCCTTGTTCGGCCACTGCTGATGGCTCACAGAGACCAGCCCAACTGAGCCCTACACAGGGAGCACAGATCCAGCCCCAGGCTGCCACCAGACACTGGCAAAGGCTCTGCCAGTGGCAAAGAGGAACATCATTTCCTTGTGCAAAAGCTTCACTGCATTATTACAAGAAAATGGTTTTCACAATTACACTGAAAAAAATCCAGATGGTTTGGAACACATGTTAGCACTCCATGCAACACAGAAACAGTTTCATGACATGTTATAGCATCCAGCTCTTTCTGTAGAGCTGAGAGAATGCTACTTCTGTTCTCTTAGTGCCACTCTCTTCTGTTGAGAGAGCTTTTTGGAAAGATTGCATCTCACCTGCACATCCACAGCACCTGCCAAAATGCAGTCCCCATCTCATGCCAAGCCTCTGCAACCCAACAGCAAGAGAGGGACGTCAGAAGAGCACCTCTGACACACAAACAAGGACAGGTGAAGACTGGGCCTGCTTTGGCAACACAAGTATCAGCAAAGGAAGCAAAACTGTGGCTCACCTTGTAACAGGCAACAAAAAGCAGCTCCCACTCTCCAAAGCTGCTCTTCACACAGAGCAGGGGGACACTGGACAAGGTGAGTCCAAACTGCACTGACCACTGCAAGCAAGAACCTGGAGAGCTGCTGCAGCTGCAGGCCCAGCCTGCGGGGCTTGTCCCACAGAACACCAGTGCAGCCAAACACAAGCTCCAGCCTGAGCTTACCTTTAAAGGAACTTTGCTTTCTTCCGCCCTTATTTAGCAGGGACTCCCAAGTCCTACCCAGAAAAGGCAAGCCTCAAGAGCTCTTGTAATGTTATTTATGAATTATAATCCTTTTCAATGGACAAGATTTAGAGAAGAAAGATTTGAAGGAAAGGGACAAGTGTCCCTCTGACAAATCCACATTTAAGGAAGTTTTTTTTCTGAACCACAGCAGCAGAGGTCAAAGCCCAGCCCAGCCCAGCCAAATGAGCTGCTGCAGATGAAAGCACAGTGCTCCTATAGGAATCTTCCACACCTTAAAAAGTTCCAGGAAGTTTTTGGAGAGCTCTAAACCCCTGTATCAATTTTAGTTGATTTTAAATCTGACCGTTAAGTACCCCAGCCTCATGCAGATAGCTTAAAATACAGCTAACAATTCTTGGGGACTCCAACAAGTTTCTGCCTGCAACTCAAAATTGCAGACAACCCTTTTTCTGTAAGCCTTATACCTTAAGCACCTTGTATCTTAACACTCACTGCCTCATTTCAAATAGGACTTCACCAGAAGTTTCTTCACCCAGTGTCAGCATTGTTTGGTCTTCCACAGCCCTCACATGCTCACAAAGGAGGTGATGGACACTCCCAGGGCCATTGAATGCCTTTTCAGGGGAGAGTGCCAAAGGGGATGAGGAAACATCCCCCCTGGCAAATGCACACAGAAGGAAACAAACTTCTTGACCATGTGTTGTTTCCTGTAAACCCCATCTCAGTCTTGCTCTCTGTCTCTCTCACACACACACACCCCTTTTTCTTTACATTGCAAATGTGACTCTCAGCATCATTACATTTTCCTTTGGGAAACCAAGAACATTAACCTCAAAACTGTGTCCAGAGAATACGACCATTTGGTTGCTTCCCAGCCCAGCAACAGAAAACTAGGGTATTACCATCACTAGTACTCATGCCTGCAGTTTAGAAATACAAAGGTTAATAAAGCCATTTCATTCCCTGGAAACAAGTCTAGATTGAGCTGTCTTTCCAGTCTACAAGGGAGCCTCCAGTCTCTAGGGGGCCTACAAGGATGCTGGAGGGGGACTCTTCACTAGGGACTGGAGTGATAGGACAAGGGGTAACGGCTTAAAACTTAAACAGGGGAAGTTGAGATTGGACAGAAGGAAGAAGTTCCTTACTTTTGCACAGATCCAACACGTGCAAATCTCTCGAGCTACAAAGCTCCGTGGCAAGGGCCAAATCACCTCCAAGGGCTTGCTGCTGAGCACAACCCTTGCTCGTACACATGAGCTGCCACTCTGCTTACAAGAGCTTTGACCCAGTTTCAAGGCCACACCGGAACCTCGATTCAGGTCACAACCTTGACGGGAAGCCCTTCACCAGCAACACTGAACCTCCCAAAGAGCAGAGCTGGGAGCGCTGCGGCTCTGCGGCAGCCCCAGCGAACCCCTCCAGGGGCGCTCCGGGAACCTGCAGCACCCCGGGAACCCCGCTCCGCCCCCCCTCCCCGGGCAACCCCTGCAATTCCCCATGGAACACCCCCACCTACCCCGGGCCTCACCGCCCATGCAGCCGCCCCCCCGCCCCTCACCCCTGGGCCTGCCCTACCCCTGCCCCTCCGCACGCACCATTGACTCCTGCTCCGAGCTCGCCCGACCCACGGAACCACGGCACATCCTCACACAAACCTCTCGTCCCCTTGCCCCGAAACCACCTCACGCCTCTGACCCCGCACCCGGCCAGCACCCACCGCAACATCCTCCCCGCTGCACTTACCTTCCACACACCCCCGAGCTCCTGCACGGCCAACCCCGGCTCCGCCGTTCTCGCACGGACACGCCCCCGCTCCCTCGCACCGACACCCGCCCCCCTCCGCTCCGGCCACAGCGCAACACCCGCTCCCGCGGCCCGCACCGCCGGAGAGCTCCTGCCTCGCTCGGCCCAGGGGACGCCGGCCCCGACCGCCGCGCGCTCTTTCCCTCCGGAGGGACTTTGCCAAGCGAACGGGAGGCGGGCAATGCGCAGGGACGGACACGGAGGAGTCAGCCAATGACAGCACAGCGCTCGGCGCTCCGGGCCAATGGACAAACAGCGCGGGGCGGCTCCGAGCGCAGTCTGCCCGCCCACCCGCCCACTTGTGTGGCAGCCGCGGCCGCGGCCATTTTAGCCCGCACGGCCGGGATCCCCCTCCCTGAGGGGGCCGTGGTGCGAGCGCGGCGCGGCGGGAAGCGCTTCGAGATCGCCGCTCTCAAGGCGCAGCCAAGTCCTGGGGAAGCGCAGCGGGAGGGAGTGAGTGACTGAGTGACTGAGTGACTGAGTGACGGCCGGCGCTGTCAGGGCCGGGTGCGGCTCCGGTCTGTGCTGGGAAGGCCCGTGGGGGATCCGGTGTGAAGACGTGGCTGTGCCGGGGGCAGCGCCGTGTGGAAGCGGTTGTGGAGCCGAGGCAAGGCCCGAGGTGCGGGGAGACGGTGGGAGGCGGGCCCGGACTGACGGGGACAAGAAACCGTGCTGGGAGGCAGCGCCGAGATGGAACGGGGGGAATCCAATTCTTCCTCCTGGAACAGTTGCACAGGCAAGGCTGGATGAATGGTTGTGCATCTCTGCCCTCGGTACGCTCTGGTTTTGGTAGTGTTGTTCTGCTGCAAGTCTTCTTGTTAGGCTGTTGTTGCTCTCTTGTCGCTGCTCTCTTCTTCTACCGCAGTTGTCATCTTGGGGTTTTACTACCATTTTAGTATCGCTTTGCTGCGAAGGTGCAATCTTCCCTCGCTCACCTTCCTGCTTTTTATGTCCCCCACGTCAAATAAACAGTCTGTGTTCACATCTGCCTTCCCCGTGTTTGGTTCCTGGGCCAGAGCGCAGGGTGCAGCCTTGTTCCCCTGCGGTGCTGTGGAACAGCAGGACAGGGTGGGTCCGACCAGGGCCCTGTGAGGAGCAGCGGCTCCCACCCGGGATCCCCGGCTGCTGCCCTGAGCTGCCCGAGCCCAGGCCCTGGGGAGGGGAGGGGAGCAGGGAGGGGAGCAGAGCAGCTCCTCTGCCTGGAGCCACGCTCAGGCTGCTGCGGTGACTCAAGGCTGTTGCCCTGAGCTCTGCTGTTTGGCAAAGATGGCAAAGAAACACAGCAGGGATGTTTGTGGGAGTCCTTGGCGTGTTGGGTCTCGTCCTGCTCCCAGGGCAGGGGACCGACCCTAACTGGCTCTCTCCTGCTTGCACAGGGAACGGGAGGTGCGACGATGGAGCCGTGAGCCAGTGACAGCGACCAGGGCTGTGCAGATGGAGGAAGGTGAGTGCAGGTGGGGCCCAGCTCTGTGCCAGGGTTGGGTGGGCCACTGGTGCCGGCCAGCTGTGGGACACGAGGTAGCTCAGGTCTGCAGGTGGGATGAGCTTGAGGTGTCCCTGGAAACTAGGAACGTGCTGGTGCTGAGGCAGTGGCGTTTTCTCCCATGTGCCCATTGTGGCTAGGGTCCTGTGGCACAGTGCGAGATGTGGCCACGTCTGGCAGTTTGTGTGGTCTGTGGTTCGGGTGGGCAGTGGGCAAGGAGTGTCTGTGGAGGTGGGATGGGGCCGCAGGCCCGTGGAGCCCCAGCAGGCTCTTGTGACAGCTTCCCCGTGGATCTCTGGTGGCCAGCTGCTGCCCCAGGGCATCGCAGTCTTGTCCGCGGCTTAAGGCCGTGTCCCTGGCTCTGCCCTCCAAGAAGGGGATCCAGAGAGTAGTGAGAAGGGACAACCCCCTTGGTATAGGCCAAACGCCCCTGCTGGGAAGGCCACGCAGGAGGAGCATCTGCCTGCTGGTGCCCTGGGGTAATGAACCACTGGTGCTGGTATGTCGCCTCTTGCAGCTCTCTTGCAGGAATGTGAAGGGCACGGCAAGGAGGAGAGGGCCATGGCACGGGCTGGCAGGGGAGTGGGGTGTCCGTGCAGCGCAGGCTGAGGAACCTCGTGGGCCAGTGCTGCCTGGTCGCGGGTCTGAAACTCCTAGAGCCCGGTGAAGACTCTGGTGGGAGAGCTCGTGCCCCGCAGTCACCAGGGTGATGGGCAAGGGTCCTCAGGGCCTTCATCCAGGCCGTAGACGGGCAGCGCCTCCAGGATCATGCGTGTCAGCATGAACGCCTTAAAGCTCTGCACACCAAAGAACCGCTTCATCTCCCGAGACACCCAGGCCTTCAGCAAGAACAGCAGCTGAGGGTGCTTCAGGAAAATGGACGCCCAGGCAGAGGCCGGGAAGCCCCCCACATACTGTGGATCCATAGCACAGGGCTGGTGCACCCCGGGTGCTGCTGGCACTGGCAGTCCAGAAAGACCTTCCTGTCAGGCGCTGAGTGATGCTGCTGCACGGGCTCCTCTGAGACCTCCTCAGAGTCGTCTCCCACAGCAAGTGCCCTGTGGAAGTCACTGGGTGGAATAGAAGCAGTGCCAGCAGCAACGTCACAGGGCGTGGCTGGGGGACGTCACAGGGCGTGGCTGGGGGCTGTCGCCATGGGCTCTGCACCGTATTTGCTGCTGCTTTGTCCTCACCTGGAAACTTGGACAACAACGCCAGAAGCTTCCTGGGATATTCAAGTGTTTAATAAGAGCTAGAGGAAGGTTTCTGGGTGATAAGTGGAGCCTTCTGATCCCGCAGGGTCAGCGAGTGGCACTGCTGCTGGCCCGGCTCTTTTGGCCACTGGGGGGGTGACAGCTCCCAGATGACCTCTGGCTCTGGCAGCCTCTGCCCCTCTCCCACTGAACGGCCCCAGGGGACGCAGCACCGCAGCTCCTGGGAGTTGGTAAACCCCAAACGGGTGGGGATGGGCCACAGATGGAAAACAATTTGGATTTGGGGAGGATCCCCATCCCCTCTGGACTCCCCAGCCGGCTCCAGAGCACCCAAACATGGGGAGGGGCACCAGCAGAGAGGGGAAGAGAAGGGAGCGGAGGGAGTGCCAGGGCTGGAACAAAGCTTTGAACCTTAGGAAAAACGGCAAAATAAAGCCAGGAAGGAAAGGCTGCAGAGATGCAGAGACGTCCATCCAGCCTTGGGGGTGGAACTCTTCCAGTAGGAAGAGTTTGGTTCACCCCATGCCACCCTGGGCGCTGCCACCCAGCAGGGTTTGTGCCTCTGAGGAGGGAAGAGGAGAAGGAAGCACAGTGCTGGGCGCCCAGGGCAACAGAGCTGCCAGGGCAGCACCCGGGGGCCTGTAGAGCCATGGCCCTGGACTTGGAGTCCAGCTCTGTCAGAGGTGCGCCAAGCAGTGCCCCGGAGACAATGAAAGCCTAGGCAGGAAGCGTGCCTGGGCAGAGGGAAGCTATGGGGGGCAGCTTTTTGGTTGGGTAGCTTGGCTCTGCCAAAGCTCTGCTCAGGTTCCTGAGCCTTTGCTTCGACACTTGCTGGTTAGAACGGCAGCGGGGAGCTGGGGGGACATGGGGACACGTTCCTCCCTTAAAGGACACAAAAGTTGTTCCAGCTGCTATGTCTCGAACTGAGGCACCAACAGAGGCACCTTCCAAGGGAAGGCCCTGTGTTGGAGCACCCTCAGGAAGGATGAAGTGCGTGTGAAGGGGGGGCTGTTGTGTAGGAGGATGCTTCATCCTCAGCTGGAAACTTGGACAGCAACGCCAGAGGCTTTCTGGGATGTTCAAGTGTTTAATAAGAGGAAGGTTTGCGGGTGAAAAATGGAGCCCCCTGGTCCCGCAGGGTCAGCGAGTGGCCGTGCTGCTGGCCCGGCTCCTTCGGCCACTGCTGGTGTCACCTTCGAGCATCACTGGCGGGGCAGCTTCTTGGTGGGTGCAGCAGAGTCTTGAGAGCTGCTGGTCTTCCTCTTGCGAGCGCGGTGGGGCCTGCGCTTGGAGCGGGCCCTGCCCCGGAGGGGAGCAGAGGCCCCGGGCACAGCCTGCCCTGGCTCCTGCTGCGCATCTTCCTGCTGCGCTGGGGTGGGAGCGGGGACGCAGGCAGGACCCCCCTGCACGGCAGCGGTCGAGGTGCTCGGGAGCACGTCTGCGTCCGCGCTGCTGGAGGGGGCTGCTCCGGGCACAGGGGTCCCCAGCGTGCAGGCAGCGGGGCTGGGGCTGGGCTCGGGGCTCTGCTCCCAGCCCACGGGGCGGTCAGAGCGGGTCGCTCTGGTCGTGCTGATGCACTCGCCCCTGTGCTGGCTGCCAGAGGAGCTGGTTCTCACCACGAGCTTGCCCTTGCATCGCTCCTGGCAGGCCATCCAGCTGGTGCTGGCCACAGGGCCGCCCTCCTGCCACCAGCTGAACTCAGACCAGCAGTCGCTGGCTCTGTGCCCCTTCTCCCCGCGGATCATGAGTTTCAGTGCTTCGTCCACGCACTCCTTCTCTGTGGCCTCAAGGAGCCTTCGCACAAACCTGGACGTGTGGCTCCGCAGCTCGGGGCCCAGCACCGCAACCAGGATGCCTTCATCCAGGCCGTAGACGGGCAGCGCCTCCAGGATCATGCGTGTCAGCATGAACGCCTTAAAGCTCTGCACACCAAAGAACCGCTTCATCTCCCGAGACACCCAGGCCTTCAGCAAGAACAGCAGCTGAGGGTGCTTCAGGAAAATGGACGCCCAGGCAGAGGCCGGGAAGCCCCCCACATACTGTGGATCCATAGCACAGGGCTGGTGCACCCCGGGTGCTGCTGGCACTGGCAGTCCAGAAAGACCTTCCTCTCGGGCGCTGAGTGATGCTGCTGCACGGGCTCCTCTGAGACCTCCTCAGAGTCGTCTCCCGCAGCAAGTGCCCTGTGGAAGTCACTGGGTGGAATAGAAGCAGTGCCAGCAGCAACGTCACAGGGCGTGGCTGGGGGACGTCACAGGGCGTGGCTGGGGGCTGTCGCCATGGGCTCTGCACCGTATTTGCTGCTGCTTTGTCCTCACCTTGAAACTTGGACAACAACGCCAGAAGCTTCCTGGGATGTTCAAGTGTTTAATAAGAGCTAGAGGAAGGTTTCTGGGTGATAAGTGGAGCCTTCTGATCCCGCAGGGTCAGCGAGTGGCACTGCTGCTGGCCCGGCTCTTTTGGCCACTGGGGGGGTGACAGCTCCCAGATGACCTCTGGCTCTGGCAGCCTCTGCCCCTCTCCCACTTAACGGCCCCAGGGGACGCAGCACCGCAGCTCCTGGGAGTTGGTAAACCCCAAACGGGTGGGGATGGGCCACAGATGGAAAACAATTTGGATTTGGGGAGGATCCCCATCCCCTCTGGACTCCCCAGCCGGCTCCAGAGCACCCAAACATGGGGAGGGGCACCAGCAGAGAGGGGAAGAGAAGGGAGCGGAGGGAGTGCCAGGGCTGGAACAAAGCTTTGAACCTTAGGAAAAACGGCAAAATAAAGCCAGGAAGGAAAGGCTGCAGAGATGCAGAGACGTCCATCCAGCCTTGGGGGTGGAACTCTTCCAGTAGGAAGAGTTTGGTTCACCCCATGCCACCCTGGGCGCTGCCACCCAGCAGGGTTTGTGCCTCTGAGGAGGGAAGAGGAGAAGGAAGCACAGTGCTGGGCGCCCAGGGCAACAGAGCTGCCAGGGCAGCACCCGGGGGCCTGTAGAGCCAGGGCCCTGGACTTGGAGTCCAGCTCTGTCAGAGGTGCGCCAAGCAGTGCCCCGGGGACAATGAAAGCCTAGGCAGGAAGCGTGCCTGGGCAGAGGGAAGCTATGGGGGGCAGCTTTTTGTTTGGGTAGCTTGGCTCTGCCAAAGCTCTGCTCAGGTTCCTGAGCCTTTGCTTCGACACTTGCTGGTTAGAACGGCAGCGGGGAGCTGGGGGGACATGGGGACACGTTCCTCCCTTAAAGGACACAAAAGTTGTTCCAGCTGCTATGTCTCGAACTGAGGCACCAACAGAGGCACCTTCCAAGGGAAGGCCCTGTGTTGGAGCACCCTCAGGAAGGATGAAGTGCGTGTGAAGGGGGGGCTGTTGTGTAGGAGGATGCTTCATCCTCAGCTGGAAACTTGGACAGCAACGCCAGAGGCTTTCTGGGATGTTCAAGTGTTTAATAAGAGGAAGGTTTGCGGGTGAAAAATGGAGCCCCCTGGTCCCGCAGGGTCAGCGAGTGGCCGTGCTGCTGGCCCGGCTCCTTCGGCCACTGCTGGTGTCACCTTCGAGCATCACTGGCGGGGCAGCTTCTTGGTGGGTGCAGCAGAGTCTTGAGAGCTGCTGGTCTTCCTCTTGCGAGCGCGGTGGGGCCTGCGCTTGGAGCGGGCCCTGCCCCGGAGGGGAGCAGAGGCCCCGGGCACAGCCTGCCCTGGCTCCTGCTGCGCATCTTCCTGCTGCGCTGGGGTGGGAGCGGGGACGCAGGCAGGACCCCCCTGCACGGCAGCGGTCGAGGTGCTCGGGAGCACGTCTGCGTCCGCGCTGCTGGAGGGGGCTGCTCCGGGCACAGGGGTCCCCAGCGTGCAGGCAGCGGGGCTGGGGCTGGGCTCGGGGCTCTGCTCCCAGCCCACGGGGCGGTCAGAGCGGGTCGCTCTGGTCGTGCTGATGCACTCGCCCCTGTGCTGGCTGCCAGAGGAGCTGGTTCTCACCACGAGCTTGCCCTTGCATCGCTCCTGGCAGGCCGTCCAGCTGGTGCTGGCCACAGGGCCGCCCTCCTGCCATCAGCTGAACTCAGACCAGCAGTCGCTGGCTCTGTGCCCCTTCTCCCCGCGGATCATGAGTTTCAGTGCTTCGTCCACGCACTCCTTCTCTGTGGCCTCAAGGAGCCTTCGCACAAACCTGGACGTGTGGCTCCGCAGCTCGGGGCCCAGCACCGCAACCAGGATGCCTTCATCCAGGCCGTAGACGGGCAGCGCCTCCAGGATCATGCGTGTCAGCATGAACGCCTTAAAGCTCTGCACACCAAAGAACCGCTTCATCTCCCGAGACACCCAGGCCTTCAGCAAGAACAGCAGCTGAGGGTGCTTCAGGAAAATGGACGCCCAGGCAGAGGCCGGGAAGCCCCCCACATACTGTGGATCCATAGCACAGGGCTGGTGCACCCCGGGTGCTGCTGGCACTGGCAGTCCAGAAAGACCTTCCTGTCAGGCGCTGAGTGATGCTGCTGCACGGGCTCCTCTGAGACCTCCTCAGAGTCGTCTCCCGCAGCAAGTGCCCTGTGGAAGTCACTGGGTGGAATAGAAGCAGTGCCAGCAGCAACGTCACAGGGCGTGGCTGGGGGACGTCACAGGGCGTGGCTGGGGGCTGTCGCCGTGGGCTCTGCACCGTATTTGCTGCTGCTTTGTCCTCACCTTGAAACTTGGACAACAACGCCAGAAGCTTCCTGGGATGTTCAAGTGTTTAATAAGAGCTAGAGGAAGGTTTCTGGGTGATAAGTGGAGCCTTCTGATCCCGCAGGGTCAGCGAGTGGCACTGCTGCTGGCCCGGCTCTTTTGGCCACTGGGGGGGTGACAGCTCCCAGATGACCTCTGGCTCTGGCAGCCTCTGCCCCTCTCCCACTTAACGGCCCCAGGGGACGCAGCACCGCAGCTCCTGGGAGTTGGTAAACCCCAAACGGGTGGGGATGGGCCACAGATGGAAAACAATTTGGATTTGGGGAGGATCCCCATCCCCTCTGGACTCCCCAGCCGGCTCCAGAGCACCCAAACATGGGGAGGGGCACCAGCAGAGAGGGGAAGAGAAGGGAGCGGAGGGAGTGCCAGGGCTGGAACAAAGCTTTGAACCTTAGGAAAAACGGCAAAATAAAGCCAGGAAGGAAAGGCTGCAGAGATGCAGAGACGTCCATCCAGCCTTGGGGGTGGAACTCTTCCAGTAGGAAGAGTTTGGTTCACCCCATGCCACCCTGGGCGCTGCCACCCAGCAGGGTTTGTGCCTCTGAGGAGGGAAGAGGAGAAGGAAGCACAGTGCTGGGCGCCCAGGGCAACAGAGCTGCCAGGGCAGCACCCGGGGGCCTGTAGAGCCAGGGCCCTGGACTTGGAGTCCAGCTCTGTCAGAGGTGCGCCAAGCAGTGCCCCGGGGACAATGAAAGCCTAGGCAGGAAGCGTGCCTGGGCAGAGGGAAGCTATGGGGGGCAGCTTTTTGTTTGGGTAGCTTGGCTCTGCCAAAGCTCTGCTCAGGTTCCTGAGCCTTTGCTTCGACACTTGCTGGTTAGAACGGCAGCGGGGAGCTGGGGGGACATGGGGACACGTTCCTCCCTTAAAGGACACAAAAGTTGTTCCAGCTGCTATGTCTCGAACTGAGGCACCAACAGAGGCACCTTCCAAGGGAAGGCCCTGTGTTGGAGCACCCTCAGGAAGGATGAAGTGCGTGTGAAGGGGGGGCTGTTGTGTAGGAGGATGCTTCATCCTCAGCTGGAAACTTGGACAGCAACGCCAGAGGCTTTCTGGGATGTTCAAGTGTTTAATAAGAGGAAGGTTTGCGGGTGAAAAATGGAGCCCCCTGGTCCCGCAGGGTCAGCGAGTGGCCGTGCTGCTGGCCCGGCTCCTTCGGCCACTGCTGGTGTCACCTTCGAGCATCACTGGCGGGGCAGCTTCTTGGTGGGTGCAGCAGAGTCTTGAGAGCTGCTGGTCTTCCTCTTGCGAGCGCGGTGGGGCCTGCGCTTGGAGCGGGCCCTGCCCCGGAGGGGAGCAGAGGCCCCGGGCACAGCCTGCCCTGGCTCCTGCTGCGCATCTTCCTGCTGCGCTGGGGTGGGAGCGGGGACGCAGGCAGGACCCCCCTGCACGGCAGCGGTCGAGGTGCTCGGGAGCACGTCTGCGTCCGCGCTGCTGGAGGGGGCTGCTCCGGGCACAGGGGTCCCCAGCGTGCAGGCAGCGGGGCTGGGGCTGGGCTCGGGGCTCTGCTCCCAGCCCACGGGGCGGTCAGAGCGGGTCGCTCTGGTCGTGCTGATGCACTCGCCCCTGTGCTGGCTGCCAGAGGAGCTGGTTCTCACCACGAGCTTGCCCTTGCATCGCTCCTGGCAGGCCGTCCAGCTGGTGCTGGCCACAGGGCCGCCCTCCTGCCATCAGCTGAACTCAGACCAGCAGTCGCTGGCTCTGTGCCCCTTCTCCCCGCGGATCATGAGTTTCAGTGCTTCGTCCACGCACTCCTTCTCTGTGGCCTCAAGGAGCCTTCGCACAAACCTGGACGTGTGGCTCCGCAGCTCGGGGCCCAGCACCGCAACCAGGATGCCTTCATCCAGGCCGTAGACGGGCAGCGCCTCCAGGATCATGCGTGTCAGCATGAACGCCTTAAAGCTCTGCACACCAAAGAACCGCTTCATCTCCCGAGACACCCAGGCCTTCAGCAAGAACAGCAGCTGAGGGTGCTTCAGGAAAATGGACGCCCAGGCAGAGGCCGGGAAGCCCCCCACATACTGTGGATCCATAGCACAGGGCTGGTGCACCCCGGGTGCTGCTGGCACTGGCAGTCCAGAAAGACCTTCCTGTCAGGCGCTGAGTGATGCTGCTGCACGGGCTCCTCTGAGACCTCCTCAGAGTCGTCTCCCGCAGCAAGTGCCCTGTGGAAGTCACTGGGTGGAATAGAAGCAGTGCCAGCAGCAACGTCACAGGGCGTGGCTGGGGGACGTCACAGGGCGTGGCTGGGGGCTGTCGCCGTGGGCTCTGCACCGTATTTGCTGCTGCTTTGTCCTCACCTTGAAACTTGGACAACAACGCCAGAAGCTTCCTGGGATGTTCAAGTGTTTAATAAGAGCTAGAGGAAGGTTTCTGGGTGATAAGTGGAGCCTTCTGATCCCGCAGGGTCAGCGAGTGGCACTGCTGCTGGCCCGGCTCTTTTGGCCACTGGGGGGGTGACAGCTCCCAGATGACCTCTGGCTCTGGCAGCCTCTGCCCCTCTCCCACTGAACGGCCCCAGGGGACGCAGCACCGCAGCTCCTGGGAGTTGGTAAACCCCAAACGGGTGGGGATGGGCCACAGATGGAAAACAATTTGGATTTGGGGAGGATCCCCATCCCCTCTGGACTCCCCAGCCGGCTCCAGAGCACCCAAACATGGGGAGGGGCACCAGCAGAGAGGGGAAGAGAAGGGAGCGGAGGGAGTGCCAGGGCTGGAACAAAGCTTTGAACCTTAGGAAAAACGGCAAAATAAAGCCAGGAAGGAAAGGCTGCAGAGATGCAGAGACGTCCATCCAGCCTTGGGGGTGGAACTCTTCCAGTAGGAAGAGTTTGGTTCACCCCATGCCACCCTGGGCGCTGCGACCCAGCACGGTTTCTGCCTCTGAGGAGGGAAGAGGAGAAGGAAGCACAGTGCTGGGCGCCCAAGGCAACAGAGCTGCCAGGGCAGCACCCGGGGGCCTGTAGAGCCAGGGCCCTGGACTTGGAGTCCAGCTCTGTCAGAGGTGCGCCAAGCAGTGCCCCGGGGACAATGAAAGCCTAGGCAGGAAGCGTGCCTGGGCAGAGGGAAGCTATGGGGGGCAGCTTTTTGTTTGGGTAGCTTGGCTCTGCCAAAGCTCTGCTCAGGTTCCTGAGCCTTTGCTTCGACACTTGCTGGTTAGAACGGCAGCGGGGAGCTGGGGGGACATGGGGACACGTTCCTCCCTTAAAGGACACAAAAGTTGTTCCAGCTGCTATGTCTCGAACTGAGGCACCAACAGAGGCACCTTCCAAGGGAAGGCCCTGTGTTGGAGCACCCTCAGGAAGGATGAAGTGCGTGTGAAGGGGGGGCTGTTGTGTAGGAGGATGCTTCATCCTCAGCTGGAAACTTGGACAGCAACGCCAGAGGCTTTCTGGGATGTTCAAGTGTTTAATAAGAGGAAGGTTTGCGGGTGAAAAATGGAGCCCCCTGGTCCCGCAGGGTCAGCGAGTGGCCGTGCTGCTGGCCCGGCTCCTTCGGCCACTGCTGGTGTCACCTTCGAGCATCACTGGCGGGGCAGCTTCTTGGTGGGTGCAGCAGAGTCTTGAGAGCTGCTGGTCTTCCTCTTGCGAGCGCGGTGGGGCCTGCGCTTGGAGCGGGCCCTGCCCCGGAGTGGAGCAGAGGCCCCGGGCACAGCCTGCCCTGGCTCCTGCTGCGCATCTTCCTGCTGCGCTGGGGTGGGAGCGGGGACGCAGGCAGGACCCCCCTGCACGGCAGCGGTCGAGGTGCTCGGGAGCACGTCTGCGTCCGCGCTGCTGGAGGGGGCTGCTCCGGGCACAGGGGTCCCCAGCGTGCAGGCAGCGGGGCTGGGGCTGGGCTCGGGGCTCTGCTCCCAGCCCACGGGGTGGTCAGAGCGGGTCGCTCTGGTCGTGCTGATGCACTCGCCCCTGTGCTGGCTGCCAGAGGAGCTGGTTCTCACCACGAGCTTGCCCTTGCATCGCTCCTGGCAGGCCGTCCAGCTGGTGCTGGCCACAGGGCCGCCCTCCTGCCACCAGCTGAACTCAGACCAGCTGTCGCTGGCTCTGTGCCCCTTCTCCCCGCGGATCATGCGTTTCAGTGCTTCGTCCACGCACTCCTTCTCTGTGGCCTCAAGGAGCCTTCGCACAAACCTGGACGTGTGGCTCCGCAGCTCGGGGCCCAGCACCGCAACCAGGATGCCTTCATCCAGGCCGTAGACGGGCAGCGCCTCCAGGATCATGCGTGTCAGCATGAACGCCTTAAAGCTCTGCACACCAAAGAACCGCTTCATCTCCCGAGACACCCAGGCCTTCAGCAAGAACAGCAGCTGAGGGTGCTTCAGGAAAATGGACGCCCAGGCAGAGGCCGGGAAGCCCCCCACATACTGTGGATCCATAGCACAGGGCTGGTGCACCCCGGGTGCTGCTGGCACTGGCAGTCCAGAAAGACCTTCCTGTCAGGCGCTGAGTGATGCTGCTGCACGGGCTCCTCTGAGACCTCCTCAGAGTCGTCTCCCGCAGCAAGTGCCCTGTGGAAGTCACTGGGTGGAATAGAAGCAGTGCCAGCAGCAACGTCACAGGGCGTGGCTGGGGGACGTCACAGGGCGTGGCTGGGGGCTGTCGCCGTGGGCTCTGCACCGTATTTGCTGCTGCTTTGTCCTCACCTTGAAACTTGGACAACAACGCCAGAAGCTTCCTGGGATGTTCAAGTGTTTAATAAGAGCTAGAGGAAGGTTTCTGGGTGATAAGTGGAGCCTTCTGATCCCGCAGGGTCAGCGAGTGGCACTGCTGCTGGCCCGGCTCTTTTGGCCACTGGGGGGGTGACAGCTCCCAGATGACCTCTGGCTCTGGCAGCCTCTGCCCCTCTCCCACTGAACGGCCCCAGGGGACGCAGCACCGCAGCTCCTGGGAGTTGGTAAACCCCAAACGGGTGGGGATGGGCCACAGATGGAAAACAATTTGGATTTGGGGAGGATCCCCATCCCCTCTGGACTCCCCAGCCGGCTCCAGAGCACCCAAACATGGGGAGGGGCACCAGCAGAGAGGGGAAGAGAAGGGAGCGGAGGGAGTGCCAGGGCTGGAACAAAGCTTTGAACCTTAGGAAAAACGGCAAAATAAAGCCAGGAAGGAAAGGCTGCAGAGATGCAGAGACGTCCATCCAGCCTTGGGGGTGGAACTCTTCCAGTAGGAAGAGTTTGGTTCACCCCATGCCACCCTGGGCGCTGCCACCCAGCAGGGTTTGTGCCTCTGAGGAGGGAAGAGGAGAAGGAAGCACAGTGCTGGGCGCCCAGGGCAACAGAGCTGCCAGGGCAGCACCCGGGGGCCTGTAGAGCCATGGCCCTGGACTTGGAGTCCAGCTCTGTCAGAGGTGCGCCAAGCAGTGCCCCGGGGACAATGAAAGCCTAGGCAGGAAGCGTGCCTGGGCAGAGGGAAGCTATGGGGGGCAGCTTTTTGGTTGGGTAGCTTGGCTCTGCCAAAGCTCTGCTCAGGTTCCTGAGCCTTTGCTTCGACACTTGCTGGTTAGAACGGCAGCGGGGAGCTGGGGGGACATGGGGACACGTTCCTCCCTTAAAGGACACAAAAGTTGTTCCAGCTGCTATGTCTCGAACTGAGGCACCAACAGAGGCACCTTCCAAGGGAAGGCCCTGTGTTGGAGCACCCTCAGGAAGGATGAAGTGCGTGTGAAGGGGGGGCTGTTGTGTAGGAGGATGCTTCATCCTCAGCTGGAAACTTGGACAGCAACGCCAGAGGCTTTCTGGGATGTTCAAGTGTTTAATAAGAGGAAGGTTTGCGGGTGAAAAATGGAGCCCCCTGGTCCCGCAGGGTCAGCGAGTGGCCCTGCTGCTGGCCCGGCTCCTTCGGCCACTGCTGGTGTCACCTTCGAGCATCACTGGCGGGGCAGCTTCTTGGTGGGTGCAGCAGAGTCTTGAGAGCTGCTGGTCTTCCTCTTGCGAGCGCGGTGGGGCCTGCGCTTGGAGCGGGCCCTGCCCCGGAGTGGAGCAGAGGCCCCGGGCACAGCCTGCCCTGGCTCCTGCTGCGCATCTTCCTGCTGCGCTGGGGTGGGAGCGGGGACGCAGGCAGGACCCCCTGCACGGCAGCGGTCGAGGTGCTCGGGAGCACGTCTGCGTCCGCGCTGCTGGAGGGGGCTGCTCCGGGCACAGGGGTCCCCAGCGTGCAGGCAGCGGGGCTGGTGCTGGGCTCGGGGCTCTGCTCCCAGCCCACGGGGTGGTCAGAGCGGGTCGCTCTGGTCGTGCTGATGCACTCGCCCCTGTGCTGGCTGCCAGAGGAGCTGGTTCTCACCACGAGCTTGCCCTTGCATCGCTCCTGGCAGGCCGTCCAGCTGGTGCTGGCCACAGGGCCGCCCTCCTGCCACCAGCTGAACTCAGACCAGCTGTCGCTGGCTCTGTGCCCCTTCTCCCCGCGGATCATGCGTTTCAGTGCTTCGTCCACGCACTCCTTCTCTGTGGCCTCAAGGAGCCTTCGCACAAACCTGGACGTGTGGCTCCGCAGCTCGGGGCCCAGCACCGCAACCAGGATGCCTTCATCCAGGCCGTAGACGGGCAGCGCCTCCAGGATCATGCGTGTCAGCATGAACGCCTTAAAGCTCTGCACACCAAAGAACCGCTTCATCTCCCGAGACACCCAGGCCTTCAGCAAGAACAGCAGCTGAGGGTGCTTCAGGAAAATGGACGCCCAGGCAGAGGCCGGGAAGCCCCCCACATACTGTGGATCCATAGCACAGGGCTGGTGCACCCCGGGTGCTGCTGGCACTGGCAGTCCAGAAAGACCTTCCTCTCAGGCGCTGAGTGATGCTGCTGCACGGGCTCCTCTGAGACCTCCTCAGAGTTGTCTCCCACAGCAAGTGCCCTGTGGAAGTCACTGGGTGGAATAGAAGCAGTGCCAGCAGCAACGTCACAGGGCGTGGCTGGGGGACGTCACAGGGCGTGGCTGGGGGCTGTCGCCATGGGCTCTGCACCGTATTTGCTGCTGCTTTGTCCTCACCTGGAAACTTGGACAACAACGCCAGAAGCTTCCTGGGATATTCAAGTGTTTAATAAGAGCTAGAGGAAGGTTTCTGGGTGATAAGTGGAGCCTTCTGATCCCGCAGGGTCAGCGAGTGGCACTGCTGCTGGCCCGGCTCTTTTGGCCACTGGGGGGGTGACAGCTCCCAGATGACCTCTGGCTCTGGCAGCCTCTGCCCCTCTCCCACTGAACGGCCCCAGGGGACGCAGCACCGCAGCTCCTGGGAGTTGGTAAACCCCAAACGGGTGGGGATGGGCCACAGATGGAAAACAATTTGGATTTGGGGAGGATCCCCATCCCCTCTGGACTCCCCAGCCGGCTCCAGAGCACCCAAACATGGGGAGGGGCACCAGCAGAGAGGGGAAGAGAAGGGAGCGGAGGGAGTGCCAGGGCTGGAACAAAGCTTTGAACCTTAGGAAAAACGGCAAAATAAAGCCAGGAAGGAAAGGCTGCAGAGATGCAGAGACGTCCATCCAGCCTTGGGGGTGGAACTCTTCCAGTAGGAAGAGTTTGGTTCACCCCATGCCACCCTGGGCGCTGCCACCCAGCAGGGTTTGTGCCTCTGAGGAGGGAAGAGGAGAAGGAAGCACAGTGCTGGGCGCCCAGGGCAACAGAGCTGCCAGGGCAGCACCCGGGGACCTGTAGAGCCAGGGCCCTGGACTTGGAGTCCAGCTCTGTCAGAGGTGCGCCAAGCAGTGCCCCGGGGACAATGAAAGCCTAGGCAGGAAGCGTGCCTGGGCAGAGGGAAGCTATGGGGGGCAGCTTTTTGTTTGGGTAGCTTGGCTCTGCCAAAGCTCTGCTCAGGTTCCTGAGCCTTTGCTTCGACACTTGCTGGTTAGAACGGCAGCGGGGAGCTGGGGGGACATGGGGACACGTTCCTCCCTTAAAGGACACAAAAGTTGTTCCAGCTGCTGTGTCTCGAACTGAGGCACCAACAGAGGCACCTTCCAAGGGAAGGCCCTGTGTTGGAGCACCCTCAGGAAGGATGAAGTGCGTGTGAAGGGGGGGCTGTTGTGTAGGAGGATGCTTCATCCTCAGCTGGAAACTTGGACAGCAACGCCAGAGGCTTTCTGGGATGTTCAAGTGTTTAATAAGAGGAAGGTTTGCGGGTGAAAAATGGATCCCCCTGGTCCCGCAGGGTCAGCGAGTGGCCGTGCTGCTGGCCCGGCTCCTTCGGCCACTGCTGGTGTCACCTTCGAGCATCACTGGCGGGGCAGCTTCTTGGTGGGTGCAGCAGAGTCTTGAGAGCTGCTGGTCTTCCTCTTGCGAGCGCGGTGGGGCCTGCGCTTGGAGCGGGCCCTGCCCCGGAGGGGAGCAGAGGCCCCGGGCACAGCCTGCCCTGGCTCCTGCTGCGCATCTTCCTGCTGCGCTGGGGTGGGAGCGGGGACGCAGGCAGGACCCCCCTGCACGGCAGCGGTCGAGGTGCTCGGGAGCACGTCTGCGTCCGCGCTGCTGGAGGGGGCTGCTCCGGGCACAGGGGTCCCCAGCGTGCAGGCAGCGGGGCTGGGGCTGGGCTCGGGGCTCTGCTCCCAGCCCACGGGGCGGTCAGAGCGGGTCGCTCTGGTCGTGCTGATGCACTCGCCCCTGTGCTGGCTGCCAGAGGAGCTGGTTCTCACCACGAGCTTGCCCTTGCATCGCTCCTGGCAGGCCGTCCAGCTGGTGCTGGCCACAGGGCCGCCCTCCTGCCATCAGCTGAACTCAGACCAGCAGTCGCTGGCTCTGTGCCCCTTCTCCCCGCGGATCATGAGTTTCAGTGCTTCGTCCACGCACTCCTTCTCTGTGGCCTCAAGGAGCCTTCGCACAAACCTGGACGTGTGGCTCCGCAGCTCGGGGCCCAGCACCGCAACCAGGATGCCTTCATCCAGGCCGTAGACGGGCAGCGCCTCCAGGATCATGCGTGTCAGCATGAACGCCTTAAAGCTCTGCACACCAAAGAACCGCTTCATCTCCCGAGACACCCAGGCCTTCAGCAAGAACAGCAGCTGAGGGTGCTTCAGGAAAATGGACGCCCAGGCAGAGGCCGGGAAGCCCCCCACATACTGTGGATCCATAGCACAGGGCTGGTGCACCCCGGGTGCTGCTGGCACTGGCAGTCCAGAAAGACCTTCCTCTCGGGCGCTGAGTGATGCTGCTGCACGGGCTCCTCTGAGACCTCCTCAGAGTCGTCTCCCGCAGCAAGTGCCCTGTGGAAGTCACTGGGTGGAATAGAAGCAGTGCCAGCAGCAACGTCACAGGGCGTGGCTGGGGGACGTCACAGGGCGTGGCTGGGGGCTGTCGCCGTGGCCTCTGCACCGTATTTGCTGCTGCTTTGTCCTCACCTTGAAACTTGGACAACAACGCCAGAAGCTTCCTGGGATGTTCAAGTGTTTAATAAGAGCTAGAGGAAGGTTTCTGGGTGATAAGTGGAGCCTTCTGATCCCGCAGGGTCAGCGAGTGGCACTGCTGCTGGCCCGGCTCTTTTGGCCACTGGGGGGGTGACAGCTCCCAGATGACCTCTGGCTCTGGCAGCCTCTGCCCCTCTCCCACTGAACGGCCCCAGGGGACGCAGCACCGCAGCTCCTGGGAGTTGGTAAATCCCAAACGGGTGGGGATGGGCCACAGATGGAAAACAATTTGGATTTGGGGAGGATCCCCATCCCCTCTGGACTCCCCAGCCGGCTCCAGAGCACCCAAACATGGGGAGGGGCACCAGCAGAGAGGGGTAGAGAAGGGAGCGGAGGGAGTGCCAGGGCTGGAACAAAGCTTTGAACCTTATGAAAAACGGAAAAATAAAGCCAGGAAGGAAAGGCTGTAGAGATGCAGAGACGTCCATCCAGCCTTGGGGGTGGAACTCTTCCAGTAGGAAGAGTTTGGTTCACCCCATGCCACCCTGGGCGCTGCCACCCAGCAGGGTTTGTGCCTCTGAGGAGGGAAGAGGAGAAGGAAGCACAGTGCTGGGCGCCCAGGGCAACAGAGCTGCCAGGGCAGCACCCGGGGACCTGTAGAGCCAGGGCCCTGGACTTGGAGTCCAGCTCTGTCAGAGGTGCGCCAAGCAGTGCCCCGGGGACAATGAAAGCCTAGGCAGGAAGCGTGCCTGGGCAGAGGGAAGCTATGGGGGGCAGCTTTTTGTTTGGGTAGCTTGGCTCTGCCAAAGCTCTGCTCAGGTTCCTGAGCCTTTGCTTCGACACTTGCTGGTTAGAACGGCAGCGGGGAGCTGGGGGGACATGGGGACACGTTCCTCCCTTAAAGGACACAAAAGTTGTTCCAGCTGCTGTGTCTCGAACTGAGGCACCAACAGAGGCACCTTCCAAGGGAAGGCCCTGTGTTGGAGCACCCTCAGGAAGGATGAAGTGCGTGTGAAGGGGGGGCTGTTGTGTAGGAGGATGCTTCATCCTCAGCTGGAAACTTGGACAGCAACGCCAGAGGCTTTCTGGGATGTTCAAGTGTTTAATAAGAGGAAGGTTTGCGGGTGAAAAATGGATCCCCCTGGTCCCGCAGGGTCAGCGAGTGGCCCTGCTGCTGGCCCGGCTCCTTCGGCCACTGCTGGTGTCACCTTCGAGCATCACTGGCGGGGCAGCTTCTTGGTGGGTGCAGCAGAGTCTTGAGAGCTGCTGGTCTTCCTCTTGCGAGCGCGGTGGGGCCTGCGCTTGGAGCGGGCCCTGCCCCGGAGGGGAGCAGAGGCCCCGGGCACAGCCTGCCCTGGCTCCTGCTGCGCATCTTCCTGCTGCGCTGGGGTGGGAGCGGGGACGCAGGCAGGACCCCCCTGCACGGCAGCGGTCGAGGTGCTCGGGAGCACGTCTGCGTCCGCGCTGCTGGAGGGGGCTGCTCCGGGCACAGGGGTCCCCAGCGTGCAGGCAGCGGGGCTGGGGCTGGGCTCGGGGCTCTGCTCCCAGCCCACGGGGCGGTCAGAGCGGGTCGCTCTGGTCGTGCTGATGCACTCGCCCCTGTGCTGGCTGCCAGAGGAGCTGGTTCTCACCACGAGCTTGCCCTTGCATCGCTCCTGGCAGGCCGTCCAGCTGGTGCTGGCCACAGGGCCGCCCTCCTGCCACCAGCTGAACTCAGACCAGCAGTCGCTGGCTCTGTGCCCCTTCTCCCCGCGGATCATGAGTTTCAGTGCTTCGTCCACGCACTCCTTCTCTGTGGCCTCAAGGAGCCTTCGCACAAACCTGGACGTGTGGCTCCGCAGCTCGGGGCCCAGCACCGCAACCAGGATGCCTTCATCCAGGCCGTAGACGGGCAGCGCCTCCAGGATCATGCGTGTCAGCATGAACGCCTTAAAGCTCTGCACACCAAAGAACCGCTTCATCTCCCGAGACACCCAGGCCTTCAGCAAGAACAGCAGCTGAGGGTGCTTCAGGAAAATGGACGCCCAGGCAGAGGCCGGGAAGCCCCCCACATACTGTGGATCCATAGCACAGGGCTGGTGCACCCCGGGTGCTGCTGGCACTGGCAGTCCAGAAAGACCTTCCTCTCGGGCGCTGAGTGATGCTGCTGCACGGGCTCCTCTGAGACCTCCTCAGAGTCGTCTCCCGCAGCAAGTGCCCTGTGGAAGTCACTGGGTGGAATAGAAGCAGTGCCAGCAGCAACGTCACAGGGCGTGGCTGGGGGACGTCACAGGGCGTGGCTGGGGGCTGTCGCCGTGGGCTCTGCACCGTATTTGCTGCTGCTTTGTCCTCACCTGGAAACTTGGACAACAACGCCAGAAGCTTCCTGGGATGTTCAAGTGTTTAATAAGAGCTAGAGGAAGGTTTCTGGGTGATAAGTGGAGCCTTCTGATCCCGCAGGGTCAGCGAGTGGCACTGCTGCTGGCCCGGCTCTTTTGGCCACTGGGGGGGTGACAGCTCCCAGATGACCTCTGGCTCTGGCAGCCTCTGCCCCTCTCCCACTGAACGGCCCCAGGGGACGCAGCACCGCAGCTCCTGGGAGTTGGTAAACCCCAAACGGGTGGGGATGGGCCACAGATGGAAAACAATTTGGATTTGGGGAGGATCCCCATCCCCTCTGGACTCCCCAGCCGGCTCCAGAGCACCCAAACATGGGGAGGGGCACCAGCAGAGAGGGGAAGAGAAGGGAGCGGAGGGAGTGCCAGGGCTGGAACAAAGCTTTGAACCTTAGGAAAAACGGCAAAATAAAGCCAGGAAGGAAAGGCTGCAGAGATGCAGAGACGTCCATCCAGCCTTGGGGGTGGAACTCTTCCAGTAGGAAGAGTTTGGTTCACCCCATGCCACCCTGGGCGCTGCCACCCAGCAGGGTTTGTGCCTCTGAGGAGGGAAGAGGAGAAGGAAGCACAGTGCTGGGCGCCCAGGGCAACAGAGCTGCCAGGGCAGCACCCGGGGGCCTGTAGAGCCATGGCCCTGGACTTGGAGTCCAGCTCTGTCAGAGGTGCGCCAAGCAGTGCCCCGGGGACAATGAAAGCCTAGGCAGGAAGCGTGCCTGGGCAGAGGGAAGCTATGGGGGGCAGCTTTTTGTTTGGGTAGCTTGGCTCTGCCAAAGCTCTGCTCAGGTTCCTGAGCCTTTGCTTCGACACTTGCTGGTTAGAACGGCAGCGGGGAGCTGGGGGGACATGGGGACACGTTCCTCCCTTAAAGGACACAAAAGTTGTTCCAGCTGCTGTGTCTCGAACTGAGGCACCAACAGAGGCACCTTCCAAGGGAAGGCCCTGTGTTGGAGCACCCTCAGGAAGGATGAAGTGCGTGTGAAGGGGGGGCTGTTGTGTAGGAGGATGCTTCATCCTCAGCTGGAAACTTGGACAGCAAACGCCAGAGGCTTTCTGGGATGTTCAAGTGTTTAATAAGAGGAAGGTTTGCGGGTGAAAAATGGAGCAACCTGGTCCCGCAGGGTCAGCGAGTGGCCCTGCTGCTGGCCCGGCTCCTTCGGCCACTGCTGGTGTCACCTTCGAGCATCACTGGCGGGGCAGCTTCTTGGTGGGTGCAGCAGAGTCTTGAGAGCTGCTGGTCTTCCTCTTGCGAGCGCGGTGGGGCCTGCGCTTGGAGCGGGCCCTGCCCCGGAGGGGAGCAGAGGCCCCGGGCACAGCCTGCCCTGGCTCCTGCTGCGCATCTTCCTGCTGCGCTGGGGTGGGAGCGGGGACGCAGGCAGGACCCCCCTGCACGGCAGCGGTCGAGGTGCTCGGGAGCACGTCTGCGTCCGCGCTGCTGGAGGGGGCTGCTCCGGGCACAGGGGTCCCCAGCGTGCAGGCAGCGGGGCTGGGGCTGGGCTCGGGGCTCTGCTCCCAGCCCACGGGGCGGTCAGAGCGGGTCGCTCTGGTCGTGCTGATGCACTCGCCCCTGTGCTGGCTGCCAGAGGAGCTGGTTCTCACCACGAGCTTGCCCTTGCATCGCTCCTGGCAGGCCGTCCAGCTGGTGCTGGCCACAGGGCCGCCCTCCTGCCACCAGCTGAACTCAGGACCAGCTGTCGCTGGCTCTGTGCCCCTTCTCCCCGCGGATCATGCGTTTCAGTGCTTCGTCCACGCACTCCTTCTCTGTGGCCTCAAGGAGCCTTTGCACAAACCTGGACGTGTGGCTCCGCAGCTCGGGGCCCAGCACCGCAACCAGGATGCCTTCATCCAGGCCGTAGACGGGCAGCGCCTCCAGGATCATGCGTGTCACCATGAACGCCTTAAAGCTCTGCACACCAAAGAACCGCTTCATCTCCCGAGACACCCAGGCCTTCAGCAAGAACAGCAGCTGAGGGTGCTTCAGGAAAATGGACGCCCAGGCAGAGGCCGGGAAGCCCCCCACATACTGTGGATCCATAGCACAGGGCTGGTGCACCCCGGGTGCTGCTGGCACTGGCAGTCCAGAAAGACCTTCCTCTCGGGCGCTGAGTGATGCTGCTGCACAGGCTCCTCTGAGACCTCCTCAGAGTCGTCTCCCGCAGCAAGTGCCCTGTGGAAGTCACTGGGTGGAATAGAAGCAGTGCCAGCAGCAACGTCACAGGGCGTGGCTGGGGGACGTCACAGGGCGTGGCTGGGGGCTGTCGCCATGGGCTCTGCACCGTATTTGCTGCTGCTTTGTCCTCACCTGGAAACTTGGACAACAACGCCAGAAGCTTCCTGGGATGTTCAAGTGTTTAATAAGAGCTAGAGGAAGGTTTCTGGGTGATAAGTGGAGCCTTCTGATCCCGCAGGGTCAGCGAGTGGCACTGCTGCTGGCCCGGCTCTTTTGGCCACTGGGGGGGTGACAGCTCCCAGATGACCTCTGGCTCTGGCAGCCTCTGCCCCTCTCCCACTGAACGGCCCCAGGGACGCAGCACCGCAGCTCCTGGGAGTTGGTAAACCCCAAACGGGTGGGGATGGGCCACAGATGGAAAACAATTTGGATTTGGGGAGGATCCCCATCCCCTCTGGACTCCCCAGCCGGCTCCAGAGCACCCAAACATGGGGAGGGGCACCAGCAGAGAGGGGAAGAGAAGGGAGCGGAGGGAGTGCCAGGGCTGGAACAAAGCTTTGAACCTTAGGAAAAACGGCAAAATAAAGCCAGGAAGGAAAGGCTGCAGAGATGCAGAGACGTCCATCCAGCCTTGGGGGTGGAACTCTTCCAGTAGGAAGAGTTTGGTTCACCCCATGCCACCCTGGGCGCTGCCACCCAGCAGGGTTTGTGCCTCTGAGGAGGGAAGAGGAGAAGGAAGCACAGTGCTGGGCGCCCAGGGCAACAGAGCTGCCAGGGCAGCACCCGGGGGCCTGTAGAGCCAGGGCCCTGGACTTGGAGTCCAGCTCTGTCAGAGGTGCGCCAAGCAGTGCCCCGGGGACAATGAAAGCCTAGGCAGGAAGCGTGCCTGGGCAGAGGGAAGCTATGGGGGGCAGCTTTTTGTTTGGGTAGCTTGGCTCTGCCAAAGCTCTGCTCAGGTTCCTGAGCCTTTGCTTCGACACTTGCTGGTGAGAACGGCAGCGGGGAGCTGGGGGGACATGGGGACACGTTCCTCCCTTAAAGGACACAAAAGTTGTTCCAGCTGCTGTGTCTCGAACTGAGGCACCAACAGAGGCACCTTCCAAGGGAAGGCCCTGTGTTGGAGCACCCTCAGGAAGGATGAAGTGCGTGTGAAGGGGGGCTGTTGTGTAGGAGGATGCTTCATCCTCAGCTGGAAACTTGGACAGCAACGCCAGAGGCTTTCTGGGATGTTCAAGTGTTTAATAAGAGGAAGGTTTGCGGGTGAAAAATGGAGCCCCCTGGTCCCGCAGGGTCAGCGAGTGGCCCTGCTGCTGGCCCGGCTCCTTCGGCCACTGCTGGTGTCACCTTCGAGCATCACTGGCGGGGCAGCTTCTTGGTGGGTGCAGCAGAGTCTTGAGAGCTGCTGGTCTTCCTCTTGCGAGCGCGGTGGGGCCTGCGCTTGGAGCGGGCCCTGCCCCGGAGTGGAGCAGAGGCCCCGGGCACAGCCTGCCCTGGCTCCTGCTGCGCATCTTCCTGCTGCGCTGGGTGGGAGCGGGGACGCAGGCAGGACCCCCCTGCACGGCAGCGGTCGAGGTGCTCGGGAGCACGTCTGCGTCCGCGCTGCTGGAGTGGGCTGCTCCGGGCACAGGGGTCCCCAGCGTGCAGGCAGCGGGGCTGGGGCTGGGCTCGGGGCTCTGCTCCCAGCCCACGGGGCGGTCAGAGCGGGTCGCTCTGGTCGTGCTGATGCACTCGCCCCTGTGCTGGCTGCCAGAGGAGCTGGTTCTCACCACGAGCTTGCCCTTGCATCGCTCCTGGCAGGCCGTCCAGCTGGTGCTGGCCACAGGGCCGCCCTCCTGCCACCAGCTGAACTCAGACCAGCAGTCGCTGGCTCTGTGCCCCTTCTCCCCGCGGATCATGAGTTTCAGTGCTTCGTCCACGCACTCCTTCTCTGTGGCCTCAAGGAGCCTTCGCACAAACCTGGACGTGTGGCTCCGCAGCTCGGGGCCCAGCACCGCAACCAGGATGCCTTCATCCAGGCCGTAGACGGGCAGCGCCTCCAGGATCATGCGTGTCAGCATGAACGCCTTAAAGCTCTGCACACCAAAGAACCGCTTCATCTCCCGAGACACCCAGGCCTTCAGCAAGAACAGCAGCTGAGGGTGCTTCAGGAAAATGGACGCCCAGGCAGAGGCCGGGAAGCCCCCCACATACTGTGGATCCATAGCACAGGGCTGGTGCACCCCGGGTGCTGCTGGCACTGGCAGTCCAGAAAGACCTTCCTCTTGGGCGCTGAGTGATGCTGCTGCACGGGCTCCTCTGAGACCTCCTCAGAGTCGTCTCCCACAGCAAGTGCCCTGTGGAAGTCACTGGGTGGAATAGAAGCAGTGCCAGCAGCAACGTCACAGGGCGTGGCTGGGGGACGTCACAGGGCGTGGCTGGGGGCTGTCGCCATGGGCTCTGCACCGTATTTGCTGCTGCTTTGTCCTCACCTGGAAACTTGGACAACAACGCCAGAAGCTTCCTGGGATGTTCAAGTGTTTAATAAGAGCTAGAGGAAGGTTTCTGGGTGATAAGTGGAGCCTTCTGATCCCGCAGGGTCAGCGAGTGGCACTGCTGCTGGCCCGGCTCTTTTGGCCACTGGGGGGGTGACAGCTCCCAGATGACCTCTGGCTCTGGCAGCCTCTGCCCCTCTCCCACTGAACGGCCACAGGGGACGCAGCACCGCAGCTCCTGGGAGTTGGTAAACCCCAAACGGGTGGGGATGGGCCACAGATGGAAAACAATTTGGATTTGGGGAGGATCCCCATCCCCTCTGGACTCCCCAGCCGGCTCCAGGGCCCCCAAACATGGGGAGGGGCACCAGCAGAGAGGGGAAGAGAAGGGAGCGGAGGGAGTGCCAGGGCTGGAACAAAGCTTTGAACCTTAGGAAAAACGGCAAAATAAAGCCAGGAAGGAAAGGCTGCAGAGATGCAGAGACGTCCATCCAGCCTTGGGGGTGGAACTCTTCCAGTAGGAAGAGTTTGGTTCACCCCATGCCACCCTGGGCGCTGCCACCCAGCAGGGTTTGTGCCTCTGAGGAGGGAAGAGGAGAAGGAAGCACAGTGCTGGGCGCCCAGGGCAACAGAGCTGCCAGGGCAGCACCCGGGGGCCTGTAGAGCCAGGGCCCTGGACTTGGAGTCCAGCTCTGTCAGAGGTGCGCCAAGCAGTGCCCCGGGGACAATGAAAGCCTAGGCAGGAAGCGTGCCTGGGCAGAGGGAAGCTATGGGGGGCAGCTTTTTGGTTGGGTAGCTTGGCTCTGCCAAAGCTCTGCTCAGGTTCCTGAGCCTTTGCTTCGACACTTGCTGGTTAGAACGGCAGCGGGGAGCTGGGGGGACATGGGGACACGTTCCTCCCTTAAAGGACACAAAAGTTGTTCCAGCTGCTATGTCTCGAACTGAGGCACCAACAGAGGCACCTTCCAAGGGAAGGCCCTGTGTTGGAGCACCCTCAGGAAGGATGAAGTGCGTGTGAAGGGGGGGCTGTTGTGTAGGAGGATGCTTCATCCTCAGCTGGAAACTTGGACAGCAACGCCAGAGGCTTTCTGGGATGTTCAAGTGTTTAATAAGAGGAAGGTTTGCGGGTGAAAAATGGAGCCCCCTGGTCCCGCAGGGTCAGCGAGTGGCCGTGCTGCTGGCCCGGCTCCTTCGGCCACTGCTGGTGTCACCTTCGAGCATCACTGGCGGGGCAGCTTCTTGGTGGGTGCAGCAGAGTCTTGAGAGCTGCTGGTCTTCCTCTTGCGAGCGCGGTGGGGCCTGCGCTTGGAGCGGGCCCTGCCCCGGTGGGGAGCAGAGGCCCCGGGCACAGCCTGCCCTGGCTCCTGCTGCGCATCTTCCTGCTGCGCTGGGGTGGGAGCGGGGACGCAGGCAGGAGCCCCCTGCACGGCAGCGGTCGAGGTGCTCGGGAGCACGTCTGCGTCCGCGCTGCTGGAGGGGGCTGCTCCGGGCACAGGGGTCCCCAGCGTGCAGGCAGCGGGGCTGGGGCTGGGCTCGGGGCTCTGCTCCCAGCCCACGGGGCGGTCAGAGCGGGTCGCTCTGGTCGTGCTGATGCACTCGCCCCTGTGCTGGCTGCCAGAGGAGCTGGTTCTCACCACGAGCTTGCCCTTGCATCGCTCCTGGCAGGCCGTCCAGCTGGTGCTGGCCACAGGGCCGCCCTCCTGCCACCAGCTGAACTCAGACCAGCAGTCGCTGGCTCTGTGCCCCTTCTCCCCGCGGATCATGAGTTTCAGTGCTTCGTCCACGCACTCCTTCTCTGTGGCCTCAAGGAGCCTTCGCACAAACCTGGACGTGTGGCTCCGCAGCTCGGGGCCCAGCACCGCAACCAGGATGCCTTCATCCAGGCCGTAGACGGGCAGCGCCTCCAGGATCATGCGTGTCAGCATGAACGCCTTAAAGCTCTGCACACCAAAGAACCGCTTCATCTCCCGAGACACCCAGGCCTTCAGCAAGAACAGCAGCTGAGGGTGCTTCAGGAAAATGGACGCCCAGGCAGAGGCCGGGAAGCCCCCCACATACTGTGGATCCATAGCACAGGGCTGGTGCACCCCGGGTGCTGCTGGCACTGGCAGTCCAGAAAGACCTTCCTCTCGGGCGCTGAGTGATGCTGCTGCACGGGCTCCTCTGAGACCTCCTCAGAGTCGTCTCCCACAGCAAGTGCCCTGTGGAAGTCACTGGGTGGAATAGAAGCAGTGCCAGCAGCAACGTCACAGGGCGTGGCTGGGGGACGTCACAGGGCGTGGCTGGGGGCTGTCGCCATGGGCTCTGCACCGTATTTGCTGCTGCTTTGTCCTCACCTGGAAACTTGGACAACAACGCCAGAAGCTTCCTGGGATGTTCAAGTGTTTAATAAGAGCTAGAGGAAGGTTTCTGGGTGATAAGTGGAGCCTTCTGATCCCGCAGGGTCAGCGAGTGGCACTGCTGCTGGCCCGGCTCTTTTGGCCACTGGGGGGGTGACAGCTCCCAGATGACCTCTGGCTCTGGCAGCCTCTGCCCCTCTCCCACTGAACGGCCCCAGGGGACGCAGCACCGCAGCTCCTGGGAGTTGGTAAACCCCAAACGGGTGGGGATGGGCCACAGATGGAAAACAATTTGGATTTGGGGAGGATCCCCATCCCCTCTGGACTCCCCAGCCGGCTCCAGAGCACCCAAACATGGGGAGGGGCACCAGCAGAGAGGGGAAGAGAAGGGAGCGGAGGGAGTGCCAGGGCTGGAACAAAGCTTTGAACCTTAGGAAAAACAGCAAAATAAAGCCAGGAAGGAAAGGCTGCAGAGATGCAGAGACGTCCATCCAGCCTTGGGGGTGGAACTCTTCCAGTAGGAAGAGTTTGGTTCACCCCATGCCACCCTGGGCGCTGCCACCCAGCAGGGTTTGTGCCTCTGAGGAGGGAAGAGGAGAAGGAAGCACAGTGCTGGGCGCCCAGGGCAACAGAGCTGCCAGGGCAGCACCCGGGGGCCTGTAGAGCCATGGCCCTGGACTTGGAGTCCAGCTCTGTCAGAGGTGCGCCAAGCAGTGCCCCGGGGACAATGAAAGCCTAGGCAGGAAGCGTGCCTGGGCAGAGGGAAGCTATGGGGGGCAGCTTTTTGTTTGGGTAGCTTGGCTCTGCCAAAGCTCTGCTCAGGTTCCTGAGCCTTTGCTTCGACACTTGCTGGTTAGAACGGCAGCGGGGAGCTGGGGGGACATGGGGACACGTTCCTCCCTTAAAGGACACAAAAGTTGTTCCAGCTGCTATGTCTCGAACTGAGGCACCAACAGAGGCACCTTCCAAGGGAAGGCCCTGTGTTGGAGCACCCTCAGGAAGGATGAAGTGCGTGTGAAGGGGGGGCTGTTGTGTAGGAGGATGCTTCATCCTCAGCTGGAAACTTGGACAGCAACGCCAGAGGCTTTCTGGGATGTTCAAGTGTTTAATAAGAGGAAGGTTTGCGGGTGAAAAATGGAGCCCCCTGGTCCCGCAGGGTCAGCGAGTGGCCGTGCTGCTGGCCCGGCTCCTTCGGCCACTGCTGGTGTCACCTTCGAGCATCACTGGCGGGGCAGCTTCTTGGTGGGTGCAGCAGAGTCTTGAGAGCTGCTGGTCTTCCTCTTGCGAGCGCGGTGGGGCCTGCGCTTGGAGCGGGCCCTGCCCCGGAGGGGAGCAGAGGCCCCGGGCACAGCCTGCCCTGGCTCCTGCTGCGCATCTTCCTGCTGCGCTGGGGTGGGAGCGGGGACGCAGGCAGGACCCCCCTGCACGGCAGCGGTCGAGGTGCTCGGGAGCACGTCTGCGTCCGCGCTGCTGGAGGGGGCTGCTCCGGGCACAGGGGTCCCCAGCGTGCAGGCAGCGGGGCTGGGGCTGGGCTCGGGGCTCTGCTCCCAGCCCACGGGGCGGTCAGAGCGGGTCGCTCTGGTCGTGCTGATGCACTCGCCCCTGTGCTGGCTGCCAGAGGAGCTGGTTCTCACCACGAGCTTGCCCTTGCATCGCTCCTGGCAGGCCGTCCAGCTGGTGCTGGCCACAGGGCCGCCCTCCTGCCACCAGCTGAACTCAGACCAGCAGTCGCTGGCTCTGTGCCCCTTCTCCCCGCGGATCATGAGTTTCAGTGCTTCGTCCACGCACTCCTTCTCTGTGGCCTCAAGGAGCCTTCGCACAAACCTGGACGTGTGGCTCCGCAGCTCGGGGCCCAGCACCGCAACCAGGATGCCTTCATCCAGGCCGTAGACGGGCAGCGCCTCCAGGATCATGCGTGTCAGCATGAACGCCTTAAAGCTCTGCACACCAAAGAACCGCTTCATCTCCCGAGACACCCAGGCCTTCAGCAAGAACAGCAGCTGAGGGTGCTTCAGGAAAATGGACGCCCAGGCAGAGGCCGGGAAGCCCCCCACATACTGTGGATCCATAGCACAGGGCTGGTGCACCCCGGGTGCTGCTGGCACTGGCAGTCCAGAAACACCTTCCTCTCAGGCGCTGAGTGATGCTGCTGCACGGGCTCCTCTGAGACCTCCTCAGAGTCGTCTCCCACAGCAAGTGCCCTGTGGAAGTCACTGGGTGGAATAGAAGCAGTGCCAGCAGCAACGTCACAGGGCGTGGCTGGGGGACGTCACAGGGCGTGGCTGGGGGCTGTCGCCATGGGCTCTGCACCGTATTTGCTGCTGCTTTGTCCTCACCTGGAAACTTGGACAACAACGCCAGAAGCTTCCTGGGATGTTCAAGTGTTTAATAAGAGCTAGAGGAAGGTTTCTGGGTGATAAGTGGAGCCTTCTGATCCCGCAGGGTCAGCGAGTGGCACTGCTGCTGGCCCGGCTCTTTTGGCCACTGGGGGGGTGACAGCTCCCAGATGACCTCTGGCTCTGGCAGCCTCTGCCCCTCTCCCACTGAACGGCCCCAGGGGACGCAGCACCGCAGCTCCTGGGAGTTGGTAAACCCCAAACGGGTGGGGATGGGCCACAGATGGAAAACAATTTGGATTTGGGGAGGATCCCCATCCCCTCTGGACTCCCCAGCCGGCTCCAGAGCACCCAAACATGGGGAGGGGCACCAGCAGAGAGGGGAAGAGAAGGGAGCGGAGGGAGTGCCAGGGCTGGAACAAAGCTTTGAACCTTAGGAAAAACAGCAAAATAAAGCCAGGAAGGAAAGGCTGCAGAGATGCAGAGACGTCCATCCAGCCTTGGGGGTGGAACTCTTCCAGTAGGAAGAGTTTGGTTCACCCCATGCCACCCTGGGCGCTGCCACCCAGCAGGGTTTGTGCCTCTGAGGAGGGAAGAGGAGAAGAAAGCACAGTGCTGGGCGCCCAGGGCAACAGAGCTGCCAGGGCAGCACCCGGGGGCCTGTAGAGCCAGGGCCCTGGACTTGGTGTCCAGCTCTGTCAGAGGTGCGCCAAGCAGTGCCCCGGGGACAATGAAAGCCTAGGCAGGAAGCGTGCCTGGGCAGAGGGAAGCTATGGGGGGCAGCTTTTTGTTTGGGTAGCTTGGCTCTGCCAAAGCTCTGCTCAGGTTCCTGAGCCTTTGCTTCGACACTTGCTGGTTAGAACGGCAGCGGGGAGCTGGGGGGACATGGGGACACGTTCCTCCCTTAAAGGACACAAAAGTTGTTCCAGCTGCTATGTCTCGAACTGAGGCACCAACAGAGGCACCTTCCAAGGGAAGGCCCTGTGTTGGAGCACCCTCAGGAAGGATGAAGTGCGTGTGAAGGGGGGGCTGTTGTGTAGGAGGATGCTTCATCCTCAGCTGGAAACTTGGACAGCAACGCCAGAGGCTTTCTGGGATGTTCAAGTGTTTAATAAGAGGAAGGTTTGCGGGTGAAAAATGGAGCCCCCTGGTCCCGCAGGGTCAGCGAGTGGCCGTGCTGCTGGCCCGGCTCCTTCGGCCACTGCTGGTGTCACCTTCGAGCATCACTGGCGGGGCAGCTTCTTGGTGGGTGCAGCAGAGTCTTGAGAGCTGCTGGTCTTCCTCTTGCGAGCGCGGTGGGGCCTGCGCTTGGAGCGGGCCCTGCCCCGGAGGGGAGCAGAGGCCCCGGGCACAGCCTGCCCTGGCTCCTGCTGCGCATCTTCCTGCTGCGCTGGGGTGGGAGCGGGGACGCAGGCAGGACCCCTCTGCACGGCAGCGGTCGAGGTGCTCGGGAGCACGTCTGTGTCCGCGCTGCTGGAGGGGGCTGCTCCGGGCACAGGGGTCCCCAGCGTGCAGGCAGCGGGGCTGGGGCTGGGCTCGGGGCTCTGCTCCCAGCCCACGGGGCGGTCAGAGCGGGTCGCTCTGGTCGTGCTGATGCACTCGCCCCTGTGCTGGCTGCCAGAGGAGCTGGTTCTCACCACGAGCTTGCCCTTGCATCGCTCCTGGCAGGCCGTCCAGCTGGTGCTGGCCACAGGGCCGCCCTCCTGCCACCAGCTGAACTCAGACCAGCAGTCGCTGGCTCTGTGCCCCTTCTCCCCGCGGATCATGAGTTTCAGTGCTTCGTCCACGCACTCCTTCTCTGTGGCCTCAAGGAGCCTTCGCACAAACCTGGACGTGTGGCTCCGCAGCTCGGGGCCCAGCACCGCAACCAGGGTGCCTTCATCCAGGCCGTAGACGGGCAGCGCCTCCAGGATCATGCGTGTCAGCATGAACGCCTTAAAGCTCTGCACACCAAAGAACCGCTTCATCTCCCGAGACACCCAGGCCTTCAGCAAGAACAGCAGCTGAGGGTGCTTCAGGAAAATGGACGCCCAGGCAGAGGCCGGGAAGCCCCCCACATACTGTGGATCCATAGCACAGGGCTGGTGCACCCCGGGTGCTGCTGGCACTGGCAGTCCAGAAAGACCTTCTTCTCGGGCGCTGAGTGATGCTGCTGCACGGGCTCCTCTGAGACCTCCTCAGAGTCGTCTCCCACAGCAAGTGCCCTGTGGAAGTCACTGGGTGGAATAGAAGCAGTGCCAGCAGCAACGTCACAGGGCGTGGCTGGGGGACGTCACAGGGCGTGGCTGGGGGCTGTCGCCATGGGCTCTGCACCGTATTTGCTGCTGCTTTGTCCTCACCTGGAAACTTGGACAACAACGCCAGAAGCTTCCTGGGATGTTCAAGTGTTTAATAAGAGCCAGAGGAAGGTTTCTGGGTGATAAGTGGAGCCTTCTGATCCCGCAGGGTCAGCGAGTGGCACTGCTGCTGGCCCGGCTCTTTTGGCCACTGGGGGGGTGACAGCTCCCAGATGACCTCTGGCTCTGGCAGCCTCTGCCCCTCTCCCACTGAACGGCCCCAGGGGACGCAGCACCGCAGCTCCTGGGAGTTGGTAAACCCCAAACGGGTGGGGATGGGCCACAGATGGAAAACAATTTGGATTTGGGGAGGATCCCCATCCCCTCTGGACTCCCCAGCCGGCTCCAGAGCACCCAAACATGGGGAGGGGCACCAGCAGAGAGGGGAAGAGAAGGGAGCGGAGGGAGTGCCAGGGCTGGAACAAAGCTTTGAACCTTAGGAAAAACAGCAAAATAAAGCCAGGAAGGAAAGGCTGCAGAGATGCAGAGACGTCCATCCAGCCTTGGGGGTGGAACTCTTCCAGTAGGAAGAGTTTGGTTCACCCCATGCCACCCTGGGCGCTGCCACCCAGCAGGGTTTGTGCCTCTGAGGAGGGAAGAGGAGAAGGAAGCACAGTGCTGGGCGCCCAGGGCAACAGAGCTGCCAGGGCAGCACCCGGGGGCCTGTAGAGCCAGGGCCCTGGACTTGGAGTCCAGCTCTGTCAGAGGTGCGCCAAGCAGTGCCCCGGGGACAATGAAAGCCTAGGCAGGAAGCGTGCCTGGGCAGAGGGAAGCTATGGGGGGCAGCTTTTTGGTTGGGTAGCTTGGCTCTGCCAAAGCTCTGCTCAGGTTCCTGAGCCTTTGCTTCGACACTTGCTGGTTAGAACGGCAGCGGGGAGCTGGGGGGACATGGGGACACGTTCCTCCCTTAAAGGACACAAAAGTTGTTCCAGCTGCTATGTCTCGAACTGAGGCACCAACAGAGGCACCTTCCAAGGGAAGGCCCTGTGTTGGAGCACCCTCAGGAAGGATGAAGTGCGTGTGAAGGGGGGGCTGTTGTGTAGGAGGATGCTTCATCCTCAGCTGGAAACTTGGACAGCAACGCCAGAGGCTTTCTGGGATGTTCAAGTGTTTAATAAGAGGAAGGTTTGCGGGTGAAAAATGGAGCCCCCTGGTCCCGCAGGGTCAGCGAGTGGCCGTGCTGCTGGCCCGGCTCCTTCGGCCACTGCTGGTGTCACCTTCGAGCATCACTGGCGGGGCAGCTTCTTGGTGGGTGCAGCAGAGTCTTGAGAGCTGCTGGTCTTCCTCTTGCGAGCGCGGTGGGGCCTGCGCTTGGAGCGGGCCCTGCCCCGGAGGGGAGCAGAGGCCCCGGGCACAGCCTGCCCTGGCTCCTGCTGCGCATCTTCCTGCTGCGCTCTGGTGGGAGCGGGGACGCAGGCAGGACCCCTCTGCACGGCAGCGGTCGAGGTGCTCGGGAGCACGTCTGCGTCCGCGCTGCTGGAGGGGGCTGCTCCGGGCACAGGGGTCCCCAGCGTGCAGGCAGCGGGGCTGGGGCTGGGCTCGGGGCTCTGCTCCCAGCCCACGGGGCGGTCAGAGCGGGTCGCTCTGGTCGTGCTGATGCACTCGCCCCTGTGCTGGCTGCCAGAGGAGCTGGTTCTCACCACGAGCTTGCCCTTCCATCGCTCCTGGCAGGCCGTCCAGCTGGTGCTGGCCACAGGGCCGCCCTCCTGCCACCAGCTGAACTCAGACCAGCAGTCGCTGGCTCTGTGCCCCTTCTCCCCGCGGATCATGAGTTTCAGTGCTTCCTCCGCGCACTCCTTCTCTGTGGCCTCAAGGAGCCTTCGCACAAACCTGGACGTGTGGCTCCGCAGCTCGGGGCCCAGCACCGCAACCAGGATGCCTTCATCCAGGCCGTAGACGGGCAGCGCCTCCAGGATCATGCGTGTCAGCATGAACGCCTTAAAGCTCTGCACACCAAAGAACCGCTTCATCTCCCGAGACACCCAGGCCTTCAGCAAGAACAGCAGCTGAGGGTGCTTCAGGAAAATGGACGCCCAGGCAGAGGCCGGGAAGCCCCCCACATACTGTGGATCCATAGCACAGGGCTGGTGCACCCCGGGTGCTGCTGGCACTGGCAGTCCAGAAAGACCTTCCTCTCGGGCGCTGAGTGATGCTGCTGCACGGGCTCCTCTGAGACCTCCTCAGAGTCGTCTCCCACAGCAAGTGCCCTGTGGAAGTCACTGGGTGGAATAGAAGCAGTGCCAGCAGCAACGTCACAGGGCGTGGCTGGGGGACGTCACAGGGCGTGGCTGGGGGCTGTCGCCATGGGCTCTGCACCGTATTTGCTGCTGCTTTGTCCTCACCTGGAAACTTGGACAACAACGCCAGAAGCTTCCTGGGATGTTCAAGTGTTTAATAAGAGCTAGAGGAAGGTTTCTGGGTGATAAGTGGAGCCTTCTGATCCCGCAGGGTCAGCGAGTGGCACTGCTGCTGGCCCGGCTCTTTTGGCCACTGGGGGGGTGACAGCTCCCAGATGACCTCTGGCTCTGGCAGCCTCTGCCCCTCTCCCACTGAACGGCCACAGGGGACGCAGCACCGCAGCTCCTGGGAGTTGGTAAACCCCAAACGGGTGGGGATGGGCCACAGATGGAAAACAATTTGGATTTGGGGAGGATCCCCATCCCCTCTGGACTCCCCAGCCGGCTCCAGAGCACCCAAACATGGGGAGGGGCACCAGCAGAGAGGGGAAGAGAAGGGAGCGGAGGGAGTGCCAGGGCTGGAACAAAGCTTTGAACCTTAGGAAAAACGGAAAAATAAAGCCAGGAAGGAAAGGCTGCAGAGATGCAGAGATGTCCATCCAGCCTTGGGGGTGGAACTCTTCCAGTAGGAAGAGTTTGGTTCACCCCATGCCACCCTGGGCGCTGCCACCCAGCAGGGTTTGTGCCTCTGAGGAGGGAAGAGGAGAAGGAAGCACAGTGCTGGGCGCCCAGGGCAACAGAGCTGCCAGGGCAGCACCCGGGGGCCTGTAGAGCCAGGGCCCTGGACTTGGAGTCCAGCTCTGTCAGAGGTGCGCCAAGCAGTGCCCCGGGGACAATGAAAGCCTAGGCAGGAAGCGTGCCTGGGCAGAGGGAAGCTATGGGGGGCAGCTTTTTGGTTGGGTAGCTTGGCTCTGCCAAAGCTCTGCTCAGGTTCCTGAGCCTTTGCTTCGACACTTGCTGGTTAGAACGGCAGCGGGGAGCTGGGGGGACATGGGGACACGTTCCTCCCTTAAAGGACACAAAAGTTGTTCCAGCTGCTATGTCTCGAACTGAGGCACCAACAGAGGCACCTTCCAAGGGAAGGCCCTGTGTTGGAGCACCCTCAGGAAGGATGAAGTGCGTGTGAAGGGGGGGCTGTTGTGTAGGAGGATGCTTCATCCTCAGCTGGAAACTTGGACAGCAACGCCAGAGGCTTTCTGGGATGTTCAAGTGTTTAATAAGAGGAAGGTTTGCGGGTGAAAAATGGAGCAACCTGGTCCCGCAGGGTCAGCGAGTGGCCCTGCTGCTGGCCCGGCTCCTTCGGCCACTGCTGGTGTCACCTTCGAGCATCACTGGCGGGGCAGCTTCTTGGTGGGTGCAGCAGAGTCTTGAGAGCTGCTGGTCTTCCTCTTGCGAGCGCGGTGGGGCCTGCGCTTGGAGCGGGCCCTGCCCCGGAGGGGAGCAGAGGCCCCGGGCACAGCCTGCCCTGGCTCCTGCTGCGCATCTTCCTGCTGCGCTGGGGTGGGAGCGGGGACGCAGGCAGGACCCCCCTGCACGGCAGCGGTCGAGGTGCTCGGGAGCACGTCTGCGTCCGCGCTGCTGGAGGGGGCTGCTCCGGGCACAGGGGTCCCCAGCGTGCAGGCAGCGGGGCTGGGGCTGGGCTCGGGGCTCTGCTCCCAGCCCACGGGGCGGTCAGAGCGGGTCGCTCTGGTCGTGCTGATGCACTCGCCCCTGTGCTGGCTGCCAGAGGAGCTGGTTCTCACCACGAGCTTGCCCTTCCATCGCTCCTGGCAGGCCGTCCAGCTGGTGCTGGCCACAGGGCCGCCCTCCTGCCACCAGCTGAACTCAGACCAGCAGTCGCTGGCTCTGTGCCTCTTCTCCCCGCGGATCATGAGTTTCAGTGCTTCGTCCACGCACTCCTTCTCTGTGGCCTCAAGGAGCCTTCGCACAAACCTGGACGTGTGGCTCCGCAGCTCGGGGCCCAGCACCGCAACCAGGATGCCTTCATCCAGGCCGTAGACGGGCAGCGCCTCCAGGATCATGCGTGTCAGCATGAACGCCTTAAAGCTCTGCACACCAAAGAACCGCTTCATCTCCCGAGACACCCAGGCCTTCAGCAAGAACAGCAGCTGAGGGTGCTTCAGGAAAATGGACGCCCAGGCAGAGGCCGGGAAGCCCCCCACATACTGTGGATCCATAGCACAGGGCTGGTGCACCCCGGGTGCTGCTGGCACTGGCAGTCCAGAAAGACCTTCCTCTCGGGCGCTGAGTGATGCTGCTGCACGGGCTCCTCTGAGACCTCCTCAGAGTCGTCTCCCACAGCAAGTGCCCTGTGGAAGTCACTGGGTGGAATAGAAGCAGTGCCAGCAGCAACGTCACAGGGCGTGGCTGGGGGACGTCACAGGGAGTGGCTGGGGGCTGTCGCCATGGGCTCTGCACCGTATTTGCTGCTGCTTTGTCCTCACCTGGAAACTTGGACAACAACGCCAGAAGCTTCCTGGGATGTTCAAGTGTTTAATAAGAGCTAGAGGAAGGTTTCTGGGTGATAAGTGGAGCCTTCTGATCCCGCAGGGTCAGCGAGTGGCACTGCTGCTGGCCCGGCTCTTTTGGCCACTGGGGGGGTGACAGCTCCCAGATGACCTCTGGCTCTGGCAGCCTCTGCCCCTCTCCCACTGAACGGCCCCAGGGGACGCAGCACCGCAGCTCCTGGGAGTTGGTAAACCCCAAACGGGTGGGGATGGGCCACAGATGGAAAACAATTTGGATTTGGGGAGGATCCCCATCCCCTCTGGACTCCCCAGCCGGCTCCAGAGCACCCAAACATGGGGAGGGGCACCAGCAGAGAGGGGAAGAGAAGGGAGCGGAGGGAGTGCCAGGGCTGGAACAAAGCTTTGAACCTTAGGAAAAACGGCAAAATAAAGCCAGGAAGGAAAGGCTGCAGAGATGCAGAGACGTCCATCCAGCCTTGGGGGTGGAACTCTTCCAGTAGGAAGAGTTTGGCTCACCCCATGCCACCCTGGGCGCTGCCACCCAGCAGGGTTTGTGCCTCTGAGGAGGGAAGAGGAGAAGGAAGCACAGTGCTGGGCGCCCAGGGCAACAGAGCTGCCAGGGCAGCACCCAGGGGCCTGTCGATCCAGGGCCCTGGACTTGGAGTCCAGCTCTGTCAGAGGTGCACCAAGCAGTGCCCCGGGGACAATGAAAGCCTAGGCAGGAAGCGTGCCTGGGCAGAGGGAAGCTATGGGGGGCAGCTTTTTGGTTGGGTAGCTTGGCTCTGCCAAAGCTCTGCTCAGGTTCCTGAGCCTTTGCTTCGACACTTGCTGGTTAGAACGGCAGCTGGGAGCTGGGGGGACATGGGGACACGTTCCTCCCTTAAAGGACACAAAAGTTGTTCCAGCTGCTATGTCTCGAACTGAGGCACCAACAGAGGCACCTTCCAAGGGAAGGCCCTGTGTTGGAGCACCCTCAGGAAGGATGAAGTGCGTGTGAAGGGGGGGCTGTTGTGTAGGAGGATGCTTCATCCTCAGCTGGAAACTTGGACAGCAACGCCAGAGGCTTTCTGGGATGTTCAAGTGTTTAATAAGAGGAAGGTTTGCGGCTGAAAAATGGAGCCCCCTGGTCCCGCAGGGTCAGCGAGTGGCCCTGCTGCTGGCCCGGCTCCTTCGGCCACTGCTGGTGTCACCTTCGAGCATCACTGGCGGGGCAGCTTCTTGGTGGGTGCAGCAGAGTCTTGAGAGCTGCTGGTCTTCCTCTTGCGAGCGCGGTGGGGCCTGCGCTTGGAGCGGGCCCTGCCCCGGAGGGGAGCAGAGGCCCCGGGCACAGCCTGCCCTGGCTCCTGCTGCGCATCTTCCTGCTGCGCTGGGGTGGGAGCGGGGACGCAGGCAGGACCCCCCTGCACGGCAGCGGTCGAGGTGCTCGGGAGCACGTCTGCGTCCGCGCTGCTGGAGGGGGCTGCTCCGGGCACAGGGGTCCCCAGCGTGCAGGCAGCGGGGCTGGGGCTGGGCTCGGGGCTCTGCTCCCAGCCCACGGGGCGGTCAGAGCGGGTCGCTCTGGTCGTGCTGATGCACTCGCCCCTGTGCTGGCTGCCAGAGGAGCTGGTTCTCACCACGAGCTTGCCCTTGCATCGCTCCTGGCAGGCCGTCCAGCTGGTGCTGGCCACAGGGCCGCCCTCCTGCCACCAGCTGAACTCAGACCAGCAGTCGCTGGCTCTGTGCCCCTTCTCCCCGCGGATCATGAGTTTCAGTGCTTCGTCCACGCACTCCTTCTCTGTGGCCTCAAGGAGCCTTCGCACAAACCTGGACGTGTGGCTCCGCAGCTCGGGGCCCAGCACCGCAACCAGGATGCCTTCATCCAGGCCGTAGACGGGCAGCGCCTCCAGGATCATGCGTGTCAGCATGAACGCCTTAAAGCTCTGCACACCAAAGAACCGCTTCATCTCCCGAGACACCCAGGCCTTCAGCAAGAACAGCAGCTGAGGGTGCTTCAGGAAAATGGACGCCCAGGCAGAGGCCGGGAAGCCCCCCACATACTGTGGATCCATAGCACAGGGCTGGTGCACCCCGGGTGCTGCTGGCACTGGCAGTCCAGAAAGACCTTCCTCTCGGGCGCTGAGTGATGCTGCTGCACGGGCTCCTCTGAGACCTCCTCAGAGTCGTCTCCCACAGCAAGTGCCCTGTGGAAGTCACTGGGTGGAATAGAAGCAGTGCCAGCAGCAACGTCACAGGGCGTGGCTGGGGGACGTCACAGGGCGTGGCTGGGGGCTGTCGCCATGGGCTCTGCACCGTATTTGCTGCTGCTTTGTCCTCACCTGGAAACTTGGACAACAACGCCAGAAGCTTCCTGGGATGTTCAAGTGTTTAATAAGAGCTAGAGGAAGGTTTCTGGGTGATAAGTGGAGCCTTCTGATCCCGCAGGGTCAGCGAGTGGTACTGCTGCTGGCCCGGCTCTTTTGGCCACTGGGGGGGTGACAGCTCCCAGATGACCTCTGGCTCTGGCAGCCTCTGCCCCTCTCCCACTGAACGGCCCCAGGGGACGCAGCACCGCAGCTCCTGGGAGTTGGTAAACCCCAAACGGGTGGGGATGGGCCACAGATGGAAAACAATTTGGATTTGGGGAGGATCCCCATCCCCTCTGGACTCCCCAGCCGGCTCCAGAGCACCCAAACATGGGGAGGGGCACCAGCAGAGAGGGGAAGAGAAGGGAGCGGAGGGAGTGCCAGGGCTGGAACAAAGCTTTGAACCTTAGGAAAAACGGAAAAATAAAGCCAGGAAGGAAAGGCTGCAGAGATGCAGAGACGTCCATCCAGCCTTGGGGGTGGAACTCTTCCAGTAGGAAGAGTTTGGTTCACCCCATGCCACCCTGGGCGCTGCCACCCAGCAGGGTTTGTGCCTCTGAGGAGGGAAGAGGAGAAGGAAGCACAGTGCTGGGCGCCCAGGGCAACAGAGCTGCCAGGGCAGCACCCGGGGGCCTGTAGAGCCAGGGCCCTGGACTTGGAGTCCAGCTCTGTCAGAGGTGCGCCAAGCAGTGCCCCGGGGACAATGAAAGCCTAGGCAGGAAGCGTGCCTGGGCAGAGGGAAGCTATGGGGGGCAGCTTTTTGGTTGGGTAGCTTGGCTCTGCCAAAGCTCTGCTCAGGTTCCTGAGCCTTTGCTTCGACACTTGCTGGTTAGAACGGCAGCGGGGAGCTGGGGGGACATGGGGACACTTTGTGTCCTTTAAGGGAGGAACGTGTGAAATTTAGAATTATTTAGAATTTAGAATTTAGAATTAGAATTTAGAATTATTTAGAATTGTGCCTTTAGAGAGACTGGGATCCCAACGTGGGGCTCGAGGGGTTGAGATAAGAACAGATCTGACTGGATTGATAGTCACTCGTCACAATGCTGATTTATTGGCTCTCAAGGGTTTTCCTCTTGATCTCACAGTTTCAGTATACCATATCTTACGTCCATCCGGTATTGGCTGTATTAGTGTTTTTCAAGTGTGGGGCTTGGGCTAAGGTTTTTATCCCATTGTACTTTATGGTAATGACTTGTAATACAATAGAATCATTGATCATGAAACTGATCTGGCTTATGTTCCCAGTGTGGTCACCACCTTTATACTTTGGGAGGTATATGATGGAGGTGCTTAGCAATTACACATCTTTTTTCTCCTTCTCAGGTGCTCAACCTGTGAAGGAGACATCCTTTTACCCTCCTAGTCGTCCCCCCAGACCATTTACATTTGAGAGTTTTGAATTTTTTAAATGGCCTTTTAATGCTCTTGAGACTTGTTTGCTGATGGTGATGGGAATCACCATGCTAACACGCATACAGAGTGTGTTTTGCCCCACGTTGGGCGCCAAAAAGAACTGTCGTGGTTTAAACCCAGTCAGGTAACTTGTTCACTCACTCCCAGTGAGTGGTGCCAAGCTGACAAATTATGACTCTATAACAGTATTTTGATAAATCTTTTGGGCAAAAATAATACTTTTTTTTTGTGATCCCATCATCCCTGTATAAAGAAGTTAATATTCTTGTATCTTGTAGCTTTATACTTCTGTGGGACTGATGTGCCAGGCCATCTGATCCACACAGTCCAGTAAATCCGATTGTCCCCTACCTCCACCTGGCTGGAGGCAGGGCCCCTCTAATGGTCGTCACAGCATTGGACACTTAAGTCGTGTTGAAAGGGATTATTCTTCGTTATCACAGGAGCTGGAGTAAAATCAGCTCTTCCACTCCATCTGGGAAACTGCTCACCAGAGACTGAAGCCGTAGCTCTCATGGGACGATCAGTCTTGGCCCTTGCTCCCCTCTTCAGTTCACTCACCCGTTCCTCCAAAGCTGAAGTAGGTTTTCCATCCCACTTTGTCATGTCTTCTCCGTGATCCAGCAGGTAAAACCATAGGGTACCCCGTGGCGTATACCTTCTGTATCTCCTCTCTTGAATAATAGGACGTCTTTTGTTAATAGCTGAGACGTGTGTTGGTACACGTGAGGAGCTGGATAAATCAGATACATCGTCCCTCAATTTGTCGAGGTCCTGGGACAGTTTTTTCACAGCTGAGATGATGGAAGGAGTGAGATTGTCTTCGAACTCTCGGAGTTTATGAACCATTTCATCCACTGTTAGTGGTACTATGTCATTCCAGGTCACTGTTGCCAATGAATGGGCATATGATGACGGTGCATTCCGTGTAAGTTTTCGCCACATGGGTCGTGTACATTCAACTTCATCTGGATCTATAGGTGTATCCCCGTTATTCGGCTTGATGTGATAGATCATCTCTACGATGGCCGATTCCCTCAGAGACTGGATGCCTTTGTCTATAGTAGTCCACTTGGCCGAACGACTCGTAACATCGTCCTTGTACGGAAACCTTTCTTTCACAACTGCCAAGAGCCTCCTCCAAAGGCTGAGGGACTTTTTCTCTCTTGCAATTGCTTTGTCAATTCCCCCTTCTCTAGCAAGTGATCCCAGCTGCTTGGCTTCTGTACCTTCTAGTTCGTGACCATCGGCCCCATTGTCCCAGCATCGGAGTAACCAGGTGATGATGTGCTCCCCTGGTTGACGGGTAAAATCTTTTCGCATATTCCGCAGCTCGGTTGAGGTCCGAGGTCGAGAAGTTACCTCTTCTTCTTCTTCTTCGTCATGTGATGATGACTCCTGATCAGATTCTGGACCGGGTGGTGAATTCATTGGTTCTTCATCTCGCTTCACCCTTTTTGCCTCCTTTTTGCTTGTTCTCTTGCGTACAGGGGCAACTGATATTGGTACGAATTGGTCCTCTGGTTTGGCTGCAGTGATTATCACTGTGGTTTGAGTAGCGACTGTACTTGTTGCTGGGGGTGGTGTAGCTACCGTGCTTGGAGCTGGGGTAACCGCGCTGTCTGTTGCAGTTGAAGTTTGAGCAGCTGCTGTACTTGCCACTGGGGTAGCTGCGCAGTTCATTGCAGCCAAAGTTTGAGTAGCGACTGTCGCTTTGCCCTCAAATCCGCCAATATTCTTTTCCTTTTGAAGGTGCTGGATAGTGTTGAACAAGGCCCTGTAAGCACAGGCCAAGCCCCAGCACGTTGCCGTGATTTGTCCATCTCTGGTATGGCCAGAATGACCACACACCTCATTTAAGTGTTTTACTAATTCTTCTGGATTTTGCAGTTGTTCGGTAGTGAAATTCCAAAATACTGGAGGGGCCCACTGACCTAGATACTTGCCCATACTATCCCACACACCCTGCCACTCATGGCTGTCCAGCCTCTGGGAAAATCTCTCGGTCCTCCTACATCGTCTTTTGACCCCAGACAAGACCCAAACCTCAATCTGCTTAACTCTTGAAATCAGTAGTGGGCAAAACACACTCTGTATGCGTGTTAGCATGGTGATTCCCATCACCATCAGCAAACAAGTCTCAACAGCATTAAAAGGCCATTCAAAAAATTCAAAACTCTCAAATGTAAATGGTCTGGGGGGACGACTAGGAGGGTAAAAGGATGCCTCCTTCACAGGTTGAGCACCTGAGAAGGAGAAAAAAGATGTGTAATTGCTAAGCACCTCCATCATATACCTCCCAAAGTATAAAGGTGGTGACCACACTGGGAACATAAACCAGATCAGTTTCATGATCAATGATTCTATTGTATTACAAGTCATTACCATAAAGTACAATGGGATAAAAACCTTAGCCCAAGCCCCACACTTGAAAAACACTAAAACAGCCAATACCGGATGGACGTAAGATATGGTATACTGAAACTGTGAGATCAAGAGGAAAAACCTTGAGAGCCAATAAATCAGCATTGTGACGAGTGACTATCAATCCAGTCAGATCTGTTCTTATCTCAACCCCTCGTGCCCCACGTTGGGCGCCAAAAAGAACTGTCGTGGTTTAAACCCAGTCAGGTAACTTGTTCACTCACTCCCAGTGAGTGGTGCCGAGCTGACAACAATCAAGGTCCGTGTTCGTCTCCCCCCCCTCCCTGCACCGGGGCTCTCCCCTTCCCCGCTCCCGGAGGAACGGGGAGGAGGATCGAGAGAGTGCAACTCCTACGGGTTGAGACAAGAACAGTCCAGCAACAAATCACCACCGCTACTATCAGCTAAAACAATGATAAGGGAAAATAACAAGGGAAGAGAATACGATACCACCGGCCAAGAAAACGAGTTCCACCCGGAAGCCCCTGTCCTTCCGGGTAACTCCCAGTTACCCCCCACCCCGGGCATGACGTGCTGTGGTATGGAATACCTCCCCGGCTAGCCCGGGTCAGGCGCCCCGTCTCTGCTTCCTCACAGCTTCCCCTCCTCCCTGGCAGAGCAGGAGCCTCACAAAGTCCTTGGTCAGGGTAAACATCACTTAGCAACAACCGAAAACATCGGCTTCACCAACGCTGTTCTCAAAACTAGAAGTCAAAACACAGCACTGCACCAGTTAACACAAAGGAAAAAACATGACTGCTACTGCTGAACCCAGGACATTATCAAAAGTAAGAAAATCAGTGTTCTGGTGAGGTGTTAAAATGTGAAACAGATGCCTAGAATTGTGCCTTTAGAGGACACAATTGTCTCTAATAATTCTAAATAATTGTCCCTCCCTTAAAGGACACAAAAGTTGTTCCAGCTGCTATGTCTCGAACTGAGGCACCAACAGAGGCACCTTCCAAGAGAAGGCCCTGTGTTGGAGCACCCTCAGGAAGGATGAAGTGCGTGTGAAGGGGGGGCTGTTGTGTAGGAGGATGCTTCATCCTCAGCTGGAAACTTGGACAGCAACGCCAGAGGCTTTCTGGGATGTTCAAGTGTTTAATAAGAGGAAGGTTTGCGGCTGAAAAATGGAGCCCCCTGGTCCCGCAGGGTCAGCGAGTGGCCCTGCTGCTGGCCCGGCTCCTTCGGCCACTGCTGGTGTCACCTTCGAGCATCACTGGCGGGGCAGCTTCTTGGTGGGTGCAGCAGAGTCTTGAGAGCTGCTGGTCTTCCTCTTGCGAGCGCGGTGGGGCCTGCGCTTGGAGCGGGCCCTGCCCCGGAGGGGAGCAGAGGCCCCGGGCACAGCCTGCCCTGGCTCCTGCTGCGCATCTTCCTGCTGCGCTGGGGTGGGAGCGGGGACGCAGGCAGGACCCCCCTGCACGGCAGCGGTCGAGGTGCTCGGGAGCACGTCTGCGTCCGCGCTGCTGGAGGGGGCTGCTCCGGGCACAGGGGTCCCCAGCGTGCAGGCAGCGGGGCTGGGGCTGGGCTCGGGGCTCTGCTCCCAGCCCATGGGGCGGTCAGAGCGGGTCGCTCTAGTCGTGCTGATGCACTCGCCCCTGTGCTGGCTGCCAGAGGAGCTGGTTCTCACCACGAGCTTGCCCTTGCATCGCTCCTGGCAGGCCGTCCAGCTGGTGCTGGCCACAGGGCCGCCCTCCTGCCACCAGCTGAACTCAGACCAGCAGTCGCTGGCTCTGTGCCCCTTCTCCCCGCGGATCATGAGTTTCAGTGCTTCGTCCACGCACTCCTTCTCTGTGGCCTCAAGGACCCTTCGCACAAACCTGGACGTGTGGCTCCGCAGCTCGGGGCCCAGCACCGCAACCAGGATGCCTTCATCCAGGCCGTAGACGGGCAGCGCCTCCAGGATCATGCGTGTCAGCATGAAAGCCTTAAAGCTCTGCACACCAAAGAATCGCTTCATCTCCCGAGACACCCAGGCCTTCAGCAAGAACAGCAGCTGAGGGTGCTTCAGGAAAATGGACGCCCAGGCAGAGGCCGGGAAGCCCCCCACATACTGTGGATCCATAGCACAGGGCTGGTGCACCCCGGGTGCTGCTGGCACTGGCAGTCCAGAAAGACCTTCCTCTCAGGCGCTGAGTGATGCTTCTGCACGGGCTCCTCTGAGACCTCCTCAGAGTCGTCTCCCACAGCAAGTGCCCTGTGGAAGTCACTGGGTGGAATAGAAGCAGTGCCAGCAGCAACGTCACAGGGCGTGGCTGGGGGACGTCACAGGGCGTGGCTGGGGGCTGTCGCCATGGGCTCTGCACCGTATTTGCTGCTGCTTTGTCCTCACCTGGAAACTTGGACAACAACTCCAGAAGCTTCCTGGGATGTTCAAGTGTTTAATAAGAGCTAGAGGAAGGTTTCTGGGTGATAAGTGGAGCCTTCTGATCCCGCAGGGTCAGCGAGTGGCACTGCTGCTGGCCCGGCTCTTTTGGCCACTGGGGGGGTGACAGCTCCCAGATGACCTCTGGCTCTGGCAGCCTCTGCCCCTCTCCCACTGAACGGCCCCAGGGGACGCAGCACCGCAGCTCCTGGGAGTTGGTAAACCCCAAACGGGTGGGGATGGGCCACAGATGGAAAACAATTTGGATTTGGGGAGGATCCCCATCCCCTCTGGACTCCCCAGCCGGCTCCAGAGCACCCAAACATGGGGAGGGGCACCAGCAGAGAGGGGAAGAGAAGGGAGCGGAGGGAGTGCCAGGGCTGGAACAAAGCTTTGAACCTTAGGAAAAACGGCAAAATAAAGCCAGGAAGGAAAGGCTGCAGAGATGCAGAGACGTCCATCCAGCCTTGGGGGTGGAACTCTTCCAGTAGGAAGAGTTTGGTTCACCCCATGCCACCCTGGGCGCTGCCACCCAGCAGGGTTTGTGCCTCTGAGGAGGGAAGAGGAGAAGGAAGCACAGTGCTGGGCGCCCAGGGCAACAGAGCTGCCAGGGCAGCACCCGGGGGCCTGTAGAGCCAGGGCCCTGGACTTGGAGTCCAGCTCTGTCAGAGGTGCGCCAAGCAGTGCCCCGGGGACAATGAAAGCCTAGGCAGGAAGCGTGCCTGGGCAGAGGGAAGCTATGGGGGGCAGCTTTTTGGTTGGGTAGCTTGGCTCTGCCAAAGCTCTGCTCAGGTTCCTGAGCCTTTGCTTCGACACTTGCTGGTTAGAACGGCAGCGGGGAGCTGGGGGGACATGGGGACACGTTCCTCCCTTAAAGGACACAAAAGTTGTTCCAGCTGCTATGTCTCGAACTGAGGCACCAACAGAGGCACCTTCCAAGGGAAGGCCCTGTGTTGGAGCACCCTCAGGAAGGATGAAGTGCGTGTGAAGGGGGGGCTGTTGGGTAGGAGGATGCTTCATCCTCAGCTGGAAACTTGGACAGCAACGCCAGAGGCTTTCTGGGATGTTCAAGTGTTTAATAAGAGGAAGGTTTGCGGGTGAAAAATGGAGCCCCCTGGTCCAGCAGGGTCAGCGAGTGGCCCTGCTGCTGGCCCGTCTCCTTCAGCCACTGCTGGTGTCACCTTCGAGCATCACTGGCGGGGCAGCTTCTTGGTGGGTGCAGCAGAGTCTTGAGAGCTGCTGGTCTTCCTCTTGCGAGCGCGGTGGGGCCTGCGCTTGGAGCGGGCCCTGCCCCGGAGGGGAGCAGAGGCCCCGGGCACAGCCTGCCCTGGCTCCTGCTGCGCATCTTCCTGCTGCGCTGGGGTGGGAGCGGGGACGCAGGCAGGACCCCCCTGCACGGCAGCGGTCGAGGTGCTCGGGAGCACGTCTGCGTCCGCGCTGCTGGAGGGGGCTGCTCCGGGCACAGGGGTCCCCAGCGTGCAGGCAGCGGGGCTGGGGCTGGGCTCGGGGCTCTGCTCCCAGCCCACGGGGCGGTCAGAGCGGGTCGCTCTGGTCGTGCTGATGCACTCGCCCCTGTGCTGGCTGCCAGAGGAGCTGGTTCTCACCACGAGCTTGCCCTTGCATCGCTCCTGGCAGGCCGTCCAGCTGGTGCTGGCCACAGGGCCGCCCTCCTGCCACCAGCTGAACTCAGACCAGCAGTCGCTGGCTCTGTGCCCCTTCTCCCCGCGGATCATGAGTTTCAGTGCTTCGTCCACGCACTCCTTCTCTGTGGCCTCAAGGAGCCTTCGCACAAACCTGGACGTGTGGCTCCGCAGCTCGGGGCCCAGCACCGCAACCAGGATGCCTTCATCCAGGCCGTAGACGGGCAGCGCCTCCAGGATCATGCGTGTCAGCATGAACGCCTTAAAGCTCTGCACACCAAAGAACCGCTTCATCTCCCGAGACACCCAGGCCTTCAGCAAGAACAGCAGCTGAGGGTGCTTCAGGAAAATGGACGCCCAGGCAGAGGCCGGGAAGCCCCCCACATACTGTGGATCCATAGCACAGGGCTGGTGCACCCCGGGTGCTGCTGGCACTGGCAGTCCAGAAAGACCTTCCTCTCGGGCGCTGAGTGATGCTGCTGCACGGGCTCCTCTGAGACCTCCTCAGAGTCGTCTCCCACAGCAAGTGCCCTGTGGAAGTCACTGGGTGGAATAGAAGCAGTGCCAGCAGCAACGTCACAGGGCGTGGCTGGGGGACGTCACAGGGCGTGGCTGGGGGCTGTCGCCATGGGCTCTGCACCGTATTTGCTGCTGCTTTGTCCTCACCTGGAAACTTGGACAACAACGCCAGAAGCTTCCTGGGATGTTCAAGTGTTTAATAAGAGCTAGAGGAAGGTTTCTGGGTGATAAGTGGAGCCTTCTGATCCCGCAGGGTCAGCGAGTGGCACTGCTGCTGGCCCGGCTCTTTTGGCCACTGGGGGGGTGACAGCTCCCAGATGACCTCTGGCTCTGGCAGCCTCTGCCCCTCTCCCACTGAACGGCCCCAGGGGACGCAGCACCGCAGCTCCTGGGAGTTGGTAAACCCCAAACGGGTGGGGATGGGCCACAGATGGAAAACAATTTGGATTTGGGGAGGATCCCCATCCCCTCTGGACTCCCCAGCCGGCTCCAGAGCACCCAAACATGGGGAGGGGCACCAGCAGAGAGGGGAAGAGAAGGGAGCGGAGGGAGTGCCAGGGCTGGAACAAAGCTTTGAACCTTAGGAAAAACGGCAAAATAAAGCCAGGAAGGAAAGGCTGCAGAGATGCAGAGACGTCCATCCAGCCTTGGGGGTGGAACTCTTCCAGTAGGAAGAGTTTGGTTCACCCCATGCCACCCTGGGCGCTGCCACCCAGCAGGGTTTGTGCCTCTGAGGAGGGAAGAGGAGAAGGAAGCACAGTGCTGGGCGCCCAGGGCAACAGAGCTGCCAGGGCAGCACCCGGGGGCCTGTAGAGCCAGGGCCCTGGACTTGGAGTCCAGCTCTGTCAGAGGTGCGCCAAGCAGTGCCCCGGGGACAATGAAAGCCTAGGCAGGAAGCGTGCCTGGGCAGAGGGAAGCTATGGGGGGCAGCTTTTTGGTTGGGTAGCTTGGCTCTGCCAAAGCTCTGCTCAGGTTCCTGAGCCTTTGCTTCGACACTTGCTGGTTAGAACGGCAGCGGGGAGCTGGGGGGACATGGGGACACGTTCCTCCCTTAAAGGACACAAAAGTTGTTCCAGCTGCTATGTCTCGAACTGAGGCACCAACAGAGGCACCTTCCAAGGGAAGGCCCTGTGTTGGAGCACCCTCAGGAAGGATGAAGTGCGTGTGAAGGGGGGGCTGTTGTGTAGGAGGATGCTTCATCCTCAGCTGGAAACTTGGACAGCAACGCCAGAGGCTTTCTGGGATGTTCAAGTGTTTAATAAGAGGAAGGTTTGCGGGCGAAAAATGGAGACCCCTGGTCCCGCAGGGTCAGCGAGTGGCCCTGCTGCTGGCCCGGCTCCTTCGGCCACTGCTGGTGTCACCTTCGAGCATCACTGGCGGGGCAGCTTCTTGGTGGGTGCAGCAGAGTCTTGAGAGCTGCTGGTCTTCCTCTTGCGAGCGCGGTGGGGCCTGCGCTTGGAGCGGGCCCTGCCCCGGAGGGGAGCAGAGGCCCCGGGCACAGCCTGCCCTGGCTCCTGCTGCGCATCTTCCTGCTGCGCTGGGGTGGGAGCGGGGACGCAGGCAGGACCCCCCTGCACGGCAGCGGTCGAGGTGCTCGGGAGCACGTCTGCGTCCGCGCTGCTGGAGGGGGCTGCTCCGGGCACAGGGGTCCCCAGCGTGCAGGCAGCGGGGCTGGGGCTGGGCTCGGGGCTCTGCTCCCAGCCCACGGGGCGGTCAGAGCGGGTCGCTCTGGTCGTGCTGATGCACTCGCCCCTGTGCTGGCTGCCAGAGGAGCTGGTTCTCACCACGAGCTTGCCCTTGCATCGCTCCTGGCAGGCCGTCCAGCTGGTGCTGGCCACAGGGCCGCCCTCCTGCCACCAGCTGAACTCAGACCAGCAGTCGCTGGCTCTGTGCCCCTTCTCCCCGCGGATCATGAGTTTCAGTGCTTCGTCCACGCACTCCTTCTCTGTGGCCTCAAGGAGCCTTCGCACAAACCTGGACGTGTGGCTCCGCAGCTCGGGGCCCAGCACCGCAACCAGGATGCCTTCATCCAGGCCGTAGACGGGCAGCGCCTCCAGGATCATGCGTGTCAGCATGAACGCCTTAAAGCTCTGCACACCAAAGAACCGCTTCATCTCCCGAGACACCCAGGCCTTCAGCAAGAACAGCAGCTGAGGGTGCTTCAGGAAAATGGACGCCCAGGCAGAGGCCGGGAAGCCCCCCACATACTGTGGATCCATAGCACAGGGCTGGTGCACCCCGGGTGCTGCTGGCACTGGCAGTCCAGAAAGACCTTCCTCTCGGGCGCTGAGTGATGCTGCTGCACGGGCTCCTCTGAGACCTCCTCAGAGTCGTCTCCCACAGCAAGTGCCCTGTGGAAGTCACTGGGTGGAATAGAAGCAGTGCCAGCAGCAACGTCACAGGGCGTGGCTGGGGGACGTCACAGGGCGTGGCTGGGGGCTGTCGCCATGGGCTCTGCACCGTATTTGCTGCTGCTTTGTCCTCACCTGGAAACTTGGACAACAACGCCAGAAGCTTCCTGGGATGTTCAAGTGTTTAATAAGAGCTAGAGGAAGGTTTCTGGGTGATAAGTGGAGCCTTCTGATCCCGCAGGGTCAGCGAGTGGCACTGCTGCTGGCCCGGCTCTTTTGGCCACTGGGGGGGTGACAGCTCCCAGATGACCTCTGGCTCTGGCAGCCTCTGCCCCTCTCCCACTGAACGGCCCCAGGGGACGCAGCACCGCAGCTCCTGGGAGTTGGTAAACCCCAAACGGGTGGGGATGGGCCACAGATGGAAAACAATTTGGATTTGGGGAGGATCCCCATCCCCTCTGGACTCCCCAGCCGGCTCCAGAGCACCCAAACATGGGGAGGGGCACCAGCAGAGAGGGGAAGAGAAGGGAGCGGAGGGAGTGCCAGGGCTGGAACAAAGCTTTGAACCTTAGGAAAAACGGCAAAATAAAGCCAGGAAGGAAAGGCTGCAGAGATGCAGAGACGTCCATCCAGCCTTGGGGGTGGAACTCTTCCAGTAGGAAGAGTTTGGTTCACCCCATGCCACCCTGGGCGCTGCCACCCAGCAGGGTTTGTGCCTCTGAGGAGGGAAGAGGAGAAGGAAGCACAGTGCTGGGCGCCCAGGGCAACAGAGCTGCCAGGGCAGCACCCGGGGGCCTGTAGAGCCATGGCCCTGGACTTGGAGTCCAGCTCTGTCAGAGGTGCGCCAAGCAGTGCCCCGGGGACAATGAAAGCCTAGGCAGGAAGCGTGCCTGGGCAGAGGGAAGCTATGGGGGGCAGCTTTTTGGTTGGGTAGCTTGGCTCTGCCAAAGCTCTGCTCAGGTTCCTGAGCCTTTGCTTCGACACTTGCTGGTTAGAACGGCAGCGGGGAGCTGGGGGGACATGGGGACACTTTGTGTCCTTTAAGGGAGGAACGTGTGAAATTTAGAATTATTTAGAATTTAGAATTTAGAATTAGAATTTAGAATTATTTAGAATTGTGCCTTTAGAGAGACTGGGATCCCAACGTGGGGCTCGAGGGGTTGAGATAAGAACAGATCTGACTGGATTGATAGTCACTCGTCACAATGCTGATTTATTGGCTCTCAAGGGTTTTCCTCTTGATCTCACAGTTTCAGTATACCATATCTTACGTCCATCCGGTATTGGCTGTATTAGTGTTTTTCAAGTGTGGGGCTTGGGCTAAGGTTTTTATCCCATTGTACTTTATGGTAATGACTTGTAATACAATAGAATCATTGATCATGAAACTGATCTGGCTTATGTTCCCAGTGTGGTCACCACCTTTATACTTTGGGAGGTATATGATGGAGGTGCTTAGCAATTACACATCTTTTTTCTCCTTCTCAGGTGCTCAACCTGTGAAGGAGACATCCTTTTACCCTCCTAGTCGTCCCCCCAGACCATTTACATTTGAGAGTTTTGAATTTTTTAAATGGCCTTTTAATGCTCTTGAGACTTGTTTGCTGATGGTGATGGGAATCACCATGCTAACACGCATACAGAGTGTGTTTTGCCCCACGTTGGGCGCCAAAAAGAACTGTCGTGGTTTAAACCCAGTCAGGTAACTTGTTCACTCACTCCCAGTGAGTGGTGCCAAGCTGACAAATTATGACTCTATAACAGTATTTTGATAAATCTTTTGGGCAAAAATAATACTTTTTTTTTGTGATCCCATCATCCCTGTATAAAGAAGTTAATATTCTTGTATCTTGTAGCTTTATACTTCTGTGGGACTGATGTGCCAGGCCATCTGATCCACACAGTCCAGTAAATCCGATTGTCCCCTACCTCCACCTGGCTGGAGGCAGGGCCCCTCTAATGGTCGTCACAGCATTGGACACTTAAGTCGTGTTGAAAGGGATTATTCTTCGTTATCACAGGAGCTGGAGTAAAATCAGCTCTTCCACTCCATCTGGGAAACTGCTCACCAGAGACTGAAGCCGTAGCTCTCATGGGACGATCAGTCTTGGCCCTTGCTCCCCTCTTCAGTTCACTCACCCGTTCCTCCAAAGCTGAAGTAGGTTTTCCATCCCACTTTGTCATGTCTTCTCCGTGATCCAGCAGGTAAAACCATAGGGTACCCCGTGGCGTATACCTTCTGTATCTCCTCTCTTGAATAATAGGACGTCTTTTGTTAATAGCTGAGACGTGTGTTGGTACACGTGAGGAGCTGGATAAATCAGATACATCGTCCCTCAATTTGTCGAGGTCCTGGGACAGTTTTTTCACAGCTGAGATGATGGAAGGAGTGAGATTGTCTTCGAACTCTCGGAGTTTATGAACCATTTCATCCACTGTTAGTGGTACTATGTCATTCCAGGTCACTGTTGCCAATGAATGGGCATATGATGACGGTGCATTCCGTGTAAGTTTTCGCCACATGGGTCGTGTACATTCAACTTCATCTGGATCTATAGGTGTATCCCCGTTATTCGGCTTGATGTGATAGATCATCTCTACGATGGCCGATTCCCTCAGAGACTGGATGCCTTTGTCTATAGTAGTCCACTTGGCCGAACGACTCGTAACATCGTCCTTGTACGGAAACCTTTCTTTCACAACTGCCAAGAGCCTCCTCCAAAGGCTGAGGGACTTTTTCTCTCTTGCAATTGCTTTGTCAATTCCCCCTTCTCTAGCAAGTGATCCCAGCTGCTTGGCTTCTGTACCTTCTAGTTCGTGACCATCGGCCCCATTGTCCCAGCATCGGAGTAACCAGGTGATGATGTGCTCCCCTGGTTGACGGGTAAAATCTTTTCGCATATTCCGCAGCTCGGTTGAGGTCCGAGGTCGAGAAGTTACCTCTTCTTCTTCTTCTTCGTCATGTGATGATGACTCCTGATCAGATTCTGGACCGGGTGGTGAATTCATTGGTTCTTCATCTCGCTTCACCCTTTTTGCCTCCTTTTTGCTTGTTCTCTTGCGTACAGGGGCAACTGATATTGGTACAAATTGGTCCTCTGGTTTGGCTGCAGTGATTATCACTGTGGTTTGAGTAGCGACTGTACTTGTTGCTGGGGGTGGTGTAGCTACCGTGCTTGGAGCTGGGGTAACCGCGCTGTCTGTTGCAGTTGAAGTTTGAGCAGCTGCTGTACTTGCCACTGGGGTAGCTGCGCAGTTCATTGCAGCCAAAGTTTGAGTAGCGACTGTCGCTTTGCCCTCAAATCCGCCAATATTCTTTTCCTTTTGAAGGTGCTGGATAGTGTTGAACAAGGCCCTGTAAGCACAGGCCAAGCCCCAGCACGTTGCCGTGATTTGTCCATCTCTGGTATGGCCAGAATGACCACACACCTCATTTAAGTGTTTTACTAATTCTTCTGGATTTTGCAGTTGTTCGGTAGTGAAATTCCAAAATACTGGAGGGGCCCACTGACCTAGATACTTGCCCATACTATCCCACACACCCTGCCACTCATGGCTGTCCAGCCTCTGGGAAAATCTCTCGGTCCTCCTACATCGTCTTTTGACCCCAGACAAGACCCAAACCTCAATCTGCTTAACTCTTGAAATCAGTAGTGGGCAAAACACACTCTGTATGCGTGTTAGCATGGTGATTCCCATCACCATCAGCAAACAAGTCTCAACAGCATTAAAAGGCCATTCAAAAAATTCAAAACTCTCAAATGTAAATGGTCTGGGGGGACGACTAGGAGGGTAAAAGGATGCCTCCTTCACAGGTTGAGCACCTGAGAAGGAGAAAAAAGATGTGTAATTGCTAAGCACCTCCATCATATACCTCCCAAAGTATAAAGGTGGTGACCACACTGGGAACATAAACCAGATCAGTTTCATGATCAATGATTCTATTGTATTACAAGTCATTACCATAAAGTACAATGGGATAAAAACCTTAGCCCAAGCCCCACACTTGAAAAACACTAAAACAGCCAATACCGGATGGACGTAAGATATGGTATACTGAAACTGTGAGATCAAGAGGAAAAACCTTGAGAGCCAATAAATCAGCATTGTGACGAGTGACTATCAATCCAGTCAGATCTGTTCTTATCTCAACCCCTCGTGCCCCACGTTGGGCGCCAAAAAGAACTGTCGTGGTTTAAACCCAGTCAGGTAACTTGTTCACTCACTCCCAGTGAGTGGTGCCGAGCTGACAACAATCAAGGTCCGTGTTCGTCTCCCCCCCCTCCCTGCACCGGGGCTCTCCCCTTCCCCGCTCCCGGAGGAACGGGGAGGAGGATCGAGAGAGTGCAACTCCTACGGGTTGAGACAAGAACAGTCCAGCAACAAATCACCACCGCTACTATCAGCTAAAACAATGATAAGGGAAAATAACAAGGGAAGAGAATACGATACCACCGGCCAAGAAAACGAGTTCCACCCGGAAGCCCCTGTCCTTCCGGGTAACTCCCAGTTACCCCCCACCCCGGGCATGACGTGCTGTGGTATGGAATACCTCCCCGGCTAGCCCGGGTCAGGCGCCCCGTCTCTGCTTCCTCACAGCTTCCCCTCCTCCCTGGCAGAGCAGGAGCCTCACAAAGTCCTTGGTCAGGGTAAACATCACTTAGCAACAACCGAAAACATCGGCTTCACCAACGCTGTTCTCAAAACTAGAAGTCAAAACACAGCACTGCACCAGTTAACACAAAGGAAAAAACATGACTGCTACTGCTGAACCCAGGACATTATCAAAAGTAAGAAAATCAGTGTTCTGGTGAGGTGTTAAAATGTGAAACAGATGCCTAGAATTGTGCCTTTAGAGGACACAATTGTCTCTAATAATTCTAAATAATTGTCCCTCCCTTAAAGGACACAAAAGTTGTTCCAGCTGCTATGTCTCGAACTGAGGCACCAACAGAGGCACCTTCCAAGGGAAGGCCCTGTGTTGGAGCACCCTCAGGAAGGATGAAGTGCGTGTGAAGGGGGGGCTGTTGTGTAGGAGGATGCTTCATCCTCAGCTGGAAACTTGGACAGCAACGCCAGAGGCTTTCTGGGATGTTCAAGTGTTTAATAAGAGGAAGGTTTGCGGCTGAAAAATGGAGCCCCCTGGTCCCGCAGGGTCAGCGAGTGGCCCTGCTGCTGGCCCGGCTCCTTCGGCCACTGCTGGTGTCACCTTCGAGCATCACTGGCGGGGCAGCTTCTTGGTGGGTGCAGCAGAGTCTTGAGAGCTGCTGGTCTTCCTCTTGCGAGCGCGGTGGGGCCTGCGCTTGGAGCGGGCCCTGCCCCGGAGGGGAGCAGAGGCCCCGGGCACAGCCTGCCCTGGCTCCTGCTGCGCATCTTCCTGCTGCGCTGGGGTGGGAGCGGGGACGCAGGCAGGACCCCCCTGCACGGCAGCGGTCGAGGTGCTCGGGAGCACGTCTGCGTCCGCGCTGCTGGAGGGGGCTGCTCCGGGCACAGGGGTCCCCAGCGTGCAGGCAGCGGGGCTGGGGCTGGGCTCGGGGCTCTGCTCCCAGCCCATGGGGCGGTCAGAGCGGGTCGCTCTAGTCGTGCTGATGCACTCGCCCCTGTGCTGGCTGCCAGAGGAGCTGGTTCTCACCACGAGCTTGCCCTTGCATCGCTCCTGGCAGGCCGTCCAGCTGGTGCTGGCCACAGGGCCGCCCTCCTGCCACCAGCTGAACTCAGACCAGCAGTCGCTGGCTCTGTGCCCCTTCTCCCCGCGGATCATGAGTTTCAGTGCTTCGTCCACGCACTCCTTCTCTGTGGCCTCAAGGACCCTTCGCACAAACCTGGACGTGTGGCTCCGCAGCTCGGGGCCCAGCACCGCAACCAGGATGCCTTCATCCAGGCCGTAGACGGGCAGCGCCTCCAGGATCATGCGTGTCAGCATGAACGCCTTAAAGCTCTGCACACCAAAGAATCGCTTCATCTCCCGAGACACCCAGGCCTTCAGCAAGAACAGCAGCTGAGGGTGCTTCAGGAAAATGGACGCCCAGGCAGAGGCCGGGAAGCCCCCCACATACTGTGGATCCATAGCACAGGGCTGGTGCACCCCGGGTGCTGCTGGCACTGGCAGTCCAGAAAGACCTTCCTCTCAGGCGCTGAGTGATGCTTCTGCACGGGCTCCTCTGAGACCTCCTCAGAGTCGTCTCCCACAGCAAGTGCCCTGTGGAAGTCACTGGGTGGAATAGAAGCAGTGCCAGCAGCAACGTCACAGGGCGTGGCTGGGGGACGTCACAGGGCGTGGCTGGGGGCTGTCGCCATGGGCTCTGCACCGTATTTGCTGCTGCTTTGTCCTCACCTGGAAACTTGGACAACAACTCCAGAAGCTTCCTGGGATGTTCAAGTGTTTAATAAGAGCTAGAGGAAGGTTTCTGGGTGATAAGTGGAGCCTTCTGATCCCGCAGGGTCAGCGAGTGGCACTGCTGCTGGCCCGGCTCTTTTGGCCACTGGGGGGGTGACAGCTCCCAGATGACCTCTGGCTCTGGCAGCCTCTGCCCCTCTCCCACTGAACGGCCCCAGGGGACGCAGCACCGCAGCTCCTGGGAGTTGGTAAACCCCAAACGGGTGGGGATGGGCCACAGATGGAAAACAATTTGGATTTGGGGAGGATCCCCATCCCCTCTGGACTCCCCAGCCGGCTCCAGAGCACCCAAACATGGGGAGGGGCACCAGCAGAGAGGGGAAGAGAAGGGAGCGGAGGGAGTGCCAGGGCTGGAACAAAGCTTTGAACCTTAGGAAAAACGGAAAAATAAAGCCAGGAAGGAAAGGCTGCAGAGATGCAGAGACGTCCATCCAGCCTTGGGGGTGGAACTCTTCCAGTAGGAAGAGTTTGGTTCACCCCATGCCACCCTGGGCGCTGCCACCCAGCAGGGTTTGTGCCTCTGAGGAGGGAAGAGGAGAAGGAAGCACAGTGCTGGGCGCCCAGGGCAACAGAGCTGCCAGGGCAGCACCCGGGGGCCTGTAGAGCCAGGGCCCTGGACTTGGAGTCCAGCTCTGTCAGAGGTGCGCCAAGCAGTGCCCCGGGGACAATGAAAGCCTAGGCAGGAAGCGTGCCTGGGCAGAGGGAAGCTATGGGGGGCAGCTTTTTGGTTGGGTAGCTTGGCTCTGCCAAAGCTCTGCTCAGGTTCCTGAGCCTTTGCTTCGACACTTGCTGGTTAGAACGGCAGCGGGGAGCTGGGGGGACATGGGGACACGTTCCTCCCTTAAAGGACACAAAAGTTGTTCCAGCTGCTATGTCTCGAACTGAGGCACCAACAGAGGCACCTTCCAAGGGAAGGCCCTGTGTTGGAGCACCCTCAGGAAGGATGAAGTGCGTGTGAAGGGGGGGCTGTTGGGTAGGAGGATGCTTCATCCTCAGCTGGAAACTTGGACAGCAACGCCAGAGGCTTTCTGGGATGTTCAAGTGTTTAATAAGAGGAAGGTTTGCGGGTGAAAAATGGAGCCCCCTGGTCCAGCAGGGTCAGCGAGTGGCCCTGCTGCTGGCCCGTCTCCTTCAGCCACTGCTGGTGTCACCTTCGAGCATCACTGGCGGGGCAGCTTCTTGGTGGGTGCAGCAGAGTCTTGAGAGCTGCTGGTCTTCCTCTTGCGAGCGCGGTGGGGCCTGCGCTTGGAGCGGGCCCTGCCCCGGAGGGGAGCAGAGGCCCCGGGCACAGCCTGCCCTGGCTCCTGCTGCGCATCTTCCTGCTGCGCTGGGGTGGGAGCGGGGACGCAGGCAGGACCCCCCTGCACGGCAGCGGTCGAGGTGCTCGGGAGCACGTCTGCGTCCGCGCTGCTGGAGGGGGCTGCTCCGGGCACAGGGGTCCCCAGCGTGCAGGCAGCGGGGCTGGGGCTGGGCTCGGGGCTCTGCTCCCAGCCCACGGGGCGGTCAGAGCGGGTCGCTCTGGTCGTGCTGATGCACTCGCCCCTGTGCTGGCTGCCAGAGGAGCTGGTTCTCACCACGAGCTTGCCCTTGCATCGCTCCTGGCAGGCCGTCCAGCTGGTGCTGGCCACAGGGCCGCCCTCCTGCCACCAGCTGAACTCAGACCAGCAGTCGCTGGCTCTGTGCCCCTTCTCCCCGCGGATCATGAGTTTCAGTGCTTCGTCCACGCACTCCTTCTCTGTGGCCTCAAGGAGCCTTCGCACAAACCTGGACGTGTGGCTCCGCAGCTCGGGGCCCAGCACCGCAACCAGGATGCCTTCATCCAGGCCGTAGACGGGCAGCGCCTCCAGGATCATGCGTGTCAGCATGAACGCCTTAAAGCTCTGCACACCAAAGAACCGCTTCATCTCCCGAGACACCCAGGCCTTCAGCAAGAACAGCAGCTGAGGGTGCTTCAGGAAAATGGACGCCCAGGCAGAGGCCGGGAAGCCCCCCACATACTGTGGATCCATAGCACAGGGCTGGTGCACCCCGGGTGCTGCTGGCACTGGCAGTCCAGAAAGACCTTCCTCTCGGGCGCTGAGTGATGCTGCTGCACGGGCTCCTCTGAGACCTCCTCAGAGTCGTCTCCCACAGCAAGTGCCCTGTGGAAGTCACTGGGTGGAATAGAAGCAGTGCCAGCAGCAACGTCACAGGGCGTGGCTGGGGGACGTCACAGGGCGTGGCTGGGGGCTGTCGCCATGGGCTCTGCACCGTATTTGCTGCTGCTTTGTCCTCACCTGGAAACTTGGACAACAACGCCAGAAGCTTCCTGGGATGTTCAAGTGTTTAATAAGAGCTAGAGGAAGGTTTCTGGGTGATAAGTGGAGCCTTCTGATCCCGCAGGGTCAGCGAGTGGCACTGCTGCTGGCCCGGCTCTTTTGGCCACTGGGGGGGTGACAGCTCCCAGATGACCTCTGGCTCTGGCAGCCTCTGCCCCTCTCCCACTGAACGGCCCCAGGGGACGCAGCACCGCAGCTCCTGGGAGTTGGTAAACCCCAAACGGGTGGGGATGGGCCACAGATGGAAAACAATTTGGATTTGGGGAGGATCCCCATCCCCTCTGGACTCCCCAGCCGGCTCCAGAGCACCCAAACATGGGGAGGGGCACCAGCAGAGAGGGGAAGAGAAGGGAGCGGAGGGAGTGCCAGGGCTGGAACAAAGCTTTGAACCTTAGGAAAAACGGCAAAATAAAGCCAGGAAGGAAAGGCTGCAGAGATGCAGAGACGTCCATCCAGCCTTGGGGGTGGAACTCTTCCAGTAGGAAGAGTTTGGTTCACCCCATGCCACCCTGGGCGCTGCCACCCAGCAGGGTTTGTGCCTCTGAGGAGGGAAGAGGAGAAGGAAGCACAGTGCTGGGCGCCCAGGGCAACAGAGCTGCCAGGGCAGCACCCGGGGGCCTGTAGAGCCAGGGCCCTGGACTTGGAGTCCAGCTCTGTCAGAGGTGCGCCAAGCAGTGCCCCGGGGACAATGAAAGCCTAGGCAGGAAGCGTGCCTGGGCAGAGGGAAGCTATGGGGGGCAGCTTTTTGGTTGGGTAGCTTGGCTCTGCCAAAGCTCTGCTCAGGTTCCTGAGCCTTTGCTTCGACACTTGCTGGTTAGAACGGCAGCGGGGAGCTGGGGGGACATGGGGACACGTTCCTCCCTTAAAGGACACAAAAGTTGTTCCAGCTGCTATGTCTCGAACTGAGGCACCAACAGAGGCACCTTCCAAGGGAAGGCCCTGTGTTGGAGCACCCTCAGGAAGGATGAAGTGCGTGTGAAGGGGGGGCTGTTGTGTAGGAGGATGCTTCATCCTCAGCTGGAAACTTGGACAGCAACGCCAGAGGCTTTCTGGGATGTTCAAGTGTTTAATAAGAGGAAGGTTTGCGGGCGAAAAATGGAGACCCCTGGTCCCGCAGGGTCAGCGAGTGGCCCTGCTGCTGGCCCGGCTCCTTCGGCCACTGCTGGTGTCACCTTCGAGCATCACTGGCGGGGCAGCTTCTTGGTGGGTGCAGCAGAGTCTTGAGAGCTGCTGGTCTTCCTCTTGCGAGCGCGGTGGGGCCTGCGCTTGGAGCGGGCCCTGCCCCGGAGGGGAGCAGAGGCCCCGGGCACAGCCTGCCCTGGCTCCTGCTGCGCATCTTCCTGCTGCGCTGGGGTGGGAGCGGGGACGCAGGCAGGACCCCCCTGCACGGCAGCGGTCGAGGTGCTCGGGAGCACGTCTGCGTCCGCGCTGCTGGAGGGGGCTGCTCCGGGCACAGGGGTCCCCAGCGTGCAGGCAGCGGGGCTGGGGCTGGGCTCGGGGCTCTGCTCCCAGCCCACGGGGCGGTCAGAGCGGGTCGCTCTGGTCGTGCTGATGCACTCGCCCCTGTGCTGGCTGCCAGAGGAGCTGGTTCTCACCACGAGCTTGCCCTTGCATCGCTCCTGGCAGGCCGTCCAGCTGGTGCTGGCCACAGGGCCGCCCTCCTGCCACCAGCTGAACTCAGACCAGCAGTCGCTGGCTCTGTGCCCCTTCTCCCCGCGGATCATGAGTTTCAGTGCTTCGTCCACGCACTCCTTCTCTGTGGCCTCAAGGAGCCTTCGCACAAACCTGGACGTGTGGCTCCGCAGCTCGGGGCCCAGCACCGCAACCAGGATGCCTTCATCCAGGCCGTAGACGGGCAGCGCCTCCAGGATCATGCGTGTCAGCATGAACGCCTTAAAGCTCTGCACACCAAAGAACCGCTTCATCTCCCGAGACACCCAGGCCTTCAGCAAGAACAGCAGCTGAGGGTGCTTCAGGAAAATGGACGCCCAGGCAGAGGCCGGGAAGCCCCCCACATACTGTGGATCCATAGCACAGGGCTGGTGCACCCCGGGTGCTGCTGGCACTGGCAGTCCAGAAAGACCTTCCTCTCGGGCGCTGAGTGATGCTGCTGCACGGGCTCCTCTGAGACCTCCTCAGAGTCGTCTCCCACAGCAAGTGCCCTGTGGAAGTCACTGGGTGGAATAGAAGCAGTGCCAGCAGCAACGTCACAGGGCGTGGCTGGGGGACGTCACAGGGCGTGGCTGGGGGCTGTCGCCATGGGCTCTGCACCGTATTTGCTGCTGCTTTGTCCTCACCTGGAAACTTGGACAACAACGCCAGAAGCTTCCTGGGATGTTCAAGTGTTTAATAAGAGCTAGAGGAAGGTTTCTGGGTGATAAGTGGAGCCTTCTGATCCCGCAGGGTCAGCGAGTGGCACTGCTGCTGGCCCGGCTCTTTTGGCCACTGGGGGGGTGACAGCTCCCAGATGACCTCTGGCTCTGGCAGCCTCTGCCCCTCTCCCACTGAACGGCCCCAGGGGACGCAGCACCGCAGCTCCTGGGAGTTGGTAAACCCCAAACGGGTGGGGATGGGCCACAGATGGAAAACAATTTGGATTTGGGGAGGATCCCCATCCCCTCTGGACTCCCCAGCCGGCTCCAGAGCACCCAAACATGGGGAGGGGCACCAGCAGAGAGGGGAAGAGAAGGGAGCGGAGGGAGTGCCAGGGCTGGAACAAAGCTTTGAACCTTAGGAAAAACGGAAAAATAAAGCCAGGAAGGAAAGGCTGCAGAGATGCAGAGACGTCCATCCAGCCTTGGGGGTGGGACTCTTCCAGTAGGAAGAGTTTGGTTCACCCCATGCCACCCTGGGCGCTGCCACCCAGCAGGGTTTGTGCCTCTGAGGAGGGAAGAGGAGAAGGAAGCACAGTGCTGGGCGCCCAGGGCAACAGAGCTGCCAGGGCAGCACCCGTGGGCCTGTAGAGCCAGGGCCCTGGACTTGGAGTCCAGCTCTGTCAGAGGTGCGCCAAGCAGTGCCCCGGGGACAATGAAAGCCTAGGCAGGAAGCGTGCCTGGGCAGAGGGAAGCTATGGGGGGCAGCTTTTTGGTTGGGTAGCTTGGCTCTGCCAAAGCTCTGCTCAGGTTCCTGAGCCTTTGCTTCGACACTTGCTGGTTAGAACGGCAGCGGGGAGCTGGGGGGACATGGGGACACGTTCCTCCCTTAAAGGACACAAAAGTTGTTCCAGCTGCTATGTCTCGAACTGAGGCACCAACAGAGGCACCTTCCAAGGGAAGGCCCTGTGTTGGAGCACCCTCAGGAAGGATGAAGTGCGTGTGAAGGGGGGGCTGTTGTGTAGGAGGATGCTTCATCCTCAGCTGGAAACTTGGACAGCAACGCCAGAGGCTTTCTGGGATGTTCAAGTGTTTAATAAGAGGAAGGTTTGCGGCTGAAAAATGGAGCCCCCTGGTCCCGCAGGGTCAGCGAGTGGCCGTGCTGCTGGCCCGGCTCCTTCGGCCACTGCTGGTGTCACCTTCGAGCATCACTGGCGGGGCAGCTTCTTGGTGGGTGCAGCAGAGTCTTGAGAGCTGCTGGTCTTCCTCTTGCGAGCGCGGTGGGGCCTGCGCTTGGAGCGGGCCCTGCCCCGGAGGGGAGCAGAGGCCCCGGGCACAGCCTGCCCTGGCTCCTGCTGCGCATCTTCCTGCTGCGCTGGGGTGGGAGCGGGGACGCAGGCAGGACCCCCCTGCACGGCAGCGGTCGAGGTGCTCGGGAGCACGTCTGCGTCCACGCTGCTGGAGGGGGCTGCTCCGGGCACAGGGGTCCCCAGCGTGCAGGCAGCGGGGCTGGGGCTGGGCTCGGCGCTCTGCTCCCAGCCCATGGGGCGGTCAGAGCGGGTCGCTCTGGTCGTGCTGATGCACTCGCCCCTGTGCTGGCTGCCAGAGGAGCTGGTTCTCACCACGAGCTTGCCCTTGCATCGCTCCTGGCAGGCCGTCCAGCTGGTGCTGGCCACAGGGCCGCCCTCCTGCCACCAGCTGAACTCAGACCAGCAGTCGCTGGCTCTGTGCCCCTTCTCCCCGCGGATCATGAGTTTCAGTGCTTCGTCCACGCACTCCTTCTCTGTGGCCTCAAGGAGCCTTCGCACAAACCTGGACGTGTGGCTCCGCAGCTCGGGGCCCAGCACCGCAACCAGGATGCCTTCATCCAGGCCGTAGACGGGCAGCGCCTCCAGGATCATGCGTGTCAGCATGAACGCCTTAAAGCTCTGCACACCAAAGAACCGCTTCATCTCCCGAGACACCCAGGCCTTCAGCAAGAACAGCAGCTGAGGGTGCTTCAGGAAAATGGACGCCCAGGCAGAGGCCGGGAAGCCCCCCACATACTGTGGATCCATAGCACAGGGCTGGTGCACCCCGGGTGCTGCTGGCACTGGCAGTCCAGAAAGACCTTCCTCTCGGGCGCTGAGTGATGCTGCTGCACGGGCTCCTCTGAGACCTCCTCAGAGTCGTCTCCCACAGCAAGTGCCCTGTGGAAGTCACTGGGTGGAAAAGAAGCAGTGCCAGCAGCAACGTCACAGGGCGTGGCTGGGGGACGTCACAGGGCGTGGCTGGGGGCTGTCGCCATGGGCTCTGCACCGTATTTGCTGCTGCTTTGTCCTCACCTGGAAACTTGGACAACAACTCCAGAAGCTTCCTGGGATGTTAAAATGTTTAATAAGAGCTAGAGGAAGGTTTCTGGGTGATAAGTGGAGCCTTCTGATCCCGCAGGGTCAGCGAGTGGCACTGCTGCTGGCCCGGCTCTTTTGGCCACTGGGGGGGTGACAGCTCCCAGATGACCTCTGGCTCTGGCAGCCTCTGCCCCTCTCCCACTGAACGGCCCCAGGGGACGCAGCACCGCAGCTCCTGGGAGTTGGTAAACCCCAAACGGGTGGGGATGGGCCACAGATGGAAAACAATTTGGATTTGGGGAGGATCCCCATCCCCTCTGGACTCCCCAGCCGGCTCCAGAGCACCCAAACATGGGGAGGGGCACCAGCAGAGAGGGGAAGAGAAGGGAGCGGAGGGAGTGCCAGGGCTGGAACAAAGCTTTGAACCTTAGGAAAAACGGCAAAATAAAGCCAGGAAGGAAAGGCTGCAGAGATGCAGAGACGTCCATCCAGCCTTGGGGGTGGAACTCTTCCAGTAGGAAGAGTTTGGTTCACCCCATGCCACCCTGGGCGCTGCCACCCAGCAGGGTTTGTGCCTCTGAGGAGGGAAGAGGAGAAGGAAGCACAGTGCTGGGCGCCCAGGGCAACAGAGCTGCCAAGGCAGCACCCGGGGGCCTGTAGAGCCAGGGCCCTGGACTTGGAGTCCAGCTCTGTCAGAGGTGCGCCAAGCAGTGCCCCGGGGACAATGAAAGCCTAGGCAGGAAGCGTGCCTGGGCAGAGGGAAGCTATGGGGGGCAGCTTTTTGGTTGGGTAGCTTGGCTCTGCCAAAGCTCTGCTCAGGTTCCTGAGCCTTTGCTTCGACACTTGCTGGTTAGAACGGCAGCGGGGAGCTGGGGGGACATGGGGACACGTTCCTCCCTTAAAGGACACAAAAGTTGTTCCAGCTGCTATGTCTCGAACTGAGGCACCAACAGAGGCACCTTCCAAGGGAAGGCCCTGTGTTGGAGCACCCTCAGGAAGGATGAAGTGCGTGTGAAGGGGGGGCTGTTGGGTATGAGGATGCTTCATCCTCAGCTGGAAACTTGGACAGCAACGCCAGAGGCTTTCTGGGATGTTCAAGTGTTTAATAAGAGGAAGGTTTGCGGGTGAAAAATGGAGCAACCTGGTCCCGCAGGGTCAGCGAGTGGCCCTGCTGCTGGCCCGGCTCCTTCGGCCACTGCTGGTGTCACCTTCGAGCATCACTGGCGGGGCAGCTTCTTGGTGGGTGCAGCAGAGTCTTGAGAGCTGCTGGTCTTCCTCTTGCGAGCGCGGTGGGGCCTGCGCTTGGAGCGGGCCCTGCCCCGGAGGGGAGCAGAGGCCCCGGGCACAGCCTGCCCTGGCTCCTGCTGCGCATCTTCCTGCTGCGCTGGGGTGGGAGCGGGGACGCAGGCAGGACCCCCCTGCACGGCAGCGGTCGAGGTGCTCGGGAGCACGTCTGCGTCCGCGCTGCTGGAGGGGGCTGCTCCGGGCACAGGGGTCCCCAGCGTGCAGGCAGCGGGGCTGGGGCTGGGCTCGGGGCTCTGCTCCCAGCCCACGGGGCGGTCAGAGCGGGTCGCTCTGGTCGTGCTGATGCACTCGCCCCTGTGCTGGCTGCCAGAGGAGCTGGTTCTCACCACGAGCTTGCCCTTGCATCGCTCCTGGCAGGCCGTCCAGCTGGTGCTGGCCACAGGGCCGCCCTCCTGCCACCAGCTGAACTCAGACCAGCAGTCGCTGGCTCTGTGCCCCTTCTCCCCGCGGATCATGAGTTTCAGTGCTTCGTCCACGCACTCCTTCTCTGTGGCCTCAAGGAGCCTTCGCACAAACCTGGACGTGTGGCTCCGCAGCTCGGGGCCCAGCACCGCAACCAGGATGCCTTCATTCAGGCCGTAGACGGGCAGCGCCTCCAGGATCATGCGTGTCAGCATGAACGCCTTAAAGCTCTGCTCACCAAAGAACCGCTTCATCTCCCGAGACACCCAGGCCTTCAGCAAGAACAGCAGCTGAGGGTGCTTCAGGAAAATGGACGCCCAGGCAGAGGCCGGGAAGCCCCCCACATACTGTGGATCCATAGCACAGGGCTGGTGCACCCCGGGTGCTGCTGGCACTGGCAGTCCGGAAAGACCTTCCTCTCGGGCGCTGAGTGATGCTGCTGCACGGGCTCCTCTGAGACCTCCTCAGAGTCGTCTCCCACAGCAAGTGCCCTGTGGAAGTCACTGGGTGGAATAGAAGCAGTGCCAGCAGCAACGTCACAGGGTGTGGCTGGGGGACGTCACAGGGCGTGGCTGGGGGCTGTCGCCATGGGCTCTGCACCGTATTTGCTGCTGCTTTGTCCTCACCTGGAAACTTGGACAACAACGCCAGAAGCTTCCTGGGATGTTCAAGTGTTTAATAAGAGCTAGAGGAAGGTTTCTGGGTGATAAGTGGAGCCTTCTGATCCAGCAGGGTCAGCGAGTGGCACTGCTGCTGGCCCGGCTCTTTTGGCCACTGGGGGGGTGACAGCTCCCAGATGACCTCTGGCTCTGGCAGCCTCTGCCCCTCTCCCACTGAACGGCCCCAGGGGACGCAGCACCGCAGCTCCTGGGAGTTGGTAAACCCCAAACGGGTGGGGATGGGCCACAGATGGAAAACAATTTGGATTTGGGGAGGATCCCCATCCCCTCTGGACTCCCCAGCCGGCTCCAGAGCACCCAAACATGGGGAGGGGCACCAGCAGAGAGGGGAAGAGAAGGGAGCGGAGGGAGTGCCAGGGCTGGAACAAAGCTTTGAACCTTAGGAAAAACGGCAAGATAAAGCCAGGAAGGAAAGGCTGCAGAGATGCAGAGACGTCCATCCAGCCTTGGGGGTGGAACTCTTCCAGTAGGAAGAGTTTGGTTCACCCCATGCCACCCTGGGCGCTGCCACCCAGCAGGGTTTGTGCCTCTGAGGAGGGAAGAGGAGAAGGAAGCACAGTGCTGGGCGCCCAGGGCAACAGAGCTGCCAGGGCAGCACCCGGGGACCTGTAGAGCCAGGGCCCTGGACTTGGAGTCCAGCTCTGTCAGAGGTGCACTAAGCAGTGCCCTGGGGACAACGAAAGCCTAGGCAGGAAGCGTGCCTGGGCAGAGGGAAGCTATGGGGGGCAGCTTTTTGGTTGGGTAGCTTGGCTCTGCCAAAGCTCTGCTCAGGTTCCTGAGCCTTTGCTTCGACACTTGCTGGTTAGAACGGCAGCGGGGAGCTGGGGGGACATGGGGACATGTCTGAAAGTCCTCTCCAGATATGGGGAAGGGGGGGGGGGAAACAATGCCTGCCACTGGGGGCCTGAGAGCGGGCTGTGCAGGAGGAGGGAAGGAAGCCCGAAACTGCTGGCTCTTGGGCACCCACACCCTGCCCAGGCTCTGTGCGCTGGTGGCAGCGATGCTTCCCAAGCCCAGGCAGGTTGAACAGCAGCACCTGACATAGGGGCAGTCTGTTAATCCTCTGCGTGCCATTTGTTCCCCAAAAGCCCTGATCCTGTGGGGCTCTGACTTGGCCTACATAGAAGATACTCTACTGGCATGGCTTCCTTGAGGACAGTGTCCAGACAGAGCTCTCCCCTTCTGCAAACTGCAGAGAAACAGCATCACAGCACTGCTACAAGTCCTTGGGACAGGCAGAAGTGATTAAATCAACTCCAGGTGGTGAAAGTCATAGAGAAAGGAAAAACCTTCCTGGGGCAGGACTGCAACTGCACAAGACACAGCTTCCTCTCCCCTGTGAGAGGAGCAGCTTCATTTCATTTTCTTTCTTTTTTCCTCTCTTAAAGGACACAGAAGTTGTTCCAGCTGCTATGTCTCGAACTGGGGCACCAACAGAGGCACCTTCCAAGGGAAGGCCCTGTGTTGAAGCACCCTCAGGAAGGATGAAGTGCGTGTGAAGGGGAGGGTGTAGGGTAGGAGGATGCTTCATCCTCAGCTGGAAACCTGGGCAACAACGCCAGACGCTTTCTGGGATGTTCAAGTGTTTAATAAGATCTAGAGGAAGGTTTCTGGGTGATAAGTGGAGCCTTCTGATCCCGCAGGGTCAGTGAGTGGCCTGCAGCTTTGGCCACTGCTGGTGTCGCTTTCGAGCATCACTGGCAGAGCAGCTTCTTGGCGGGCGCAGAGGAGTTCTTGGATCTGATGGGCTTCCTCTTGTGAGGGCACTGGGTTTGGTATATTCAACCCAGTATACCATTTCACTTCTTGGTAGCAAGGGCATATTGCCATCTTCCTTTCAATTTTGTGTCCACCAGGACCCGCACATCCTATTCTGCAAAGCTGCTTTCCGAACAGTTATTACCCAGCATTTCCTGGTTCGTGAAGCTTTTCGTTCGCAGGTTAGGCTCCTTGCACTTGCTCTTGTTGAACCTTTGCAGTTCTTGTCAGCCTCTTTCTCCAGCCTGTCGAGAAGGAGATGTAAGAGAAGGGAAGCAGGAGTATTAAGAAAGAAGCAGGAGTTACCCATTTCTTTTGTCTCCGCTTTGCTCTTTAGAGTTGGGGAAAAAAATATCTTTGCTGGAAAGACAGAGAGCAGCCTGCGTGCTGGTGACTGGCGATGGATAACGCATGCTAGTGGAGCCCGAGGGCAGGCTAACCACGGGTGCAAGCATTGTCAGTGGCAATTCCAGCTTGAAGGATGGAGGAAAATGCCCAGGGCTTGCAGTCGACTGTTCCATGTAAGCGGCGAGGAGAAGCAGACAGGCCAACCCAATATGGGTGATAAGCAACTTCTGCTTTATTTGTGACGCAGTTCACACATATATAGGAGTGGTATTCAGCCACTCCTTCTTGGCACAACAGTATTGGTTAGCCCCCACAGCTTCCTCCACATTCTCCTCCCAGGTCCGGTCTCCGGCCACCTGTGGGGGCCACCCCCTGCCTTGCTTGCACAGTCCTCCAGAACTCTATGGTTCTGCTCTTAGAGTCATTCTGCAACAATTCCCCCCTTTTTCTTTGTGCAAGCAAGGCATTATGGGTTATTCTGTTCACCTGTTTTATCACACAACTATAAACAAGTCTAATAGCTACGATGATTAACCTAACAATGATACATAAGTGCAATACTTCAGCAGTGTTTGACTCAACCTGTAATGCCCCATGAAGACAACCATCTAGTTATTAGGATATTGCTCATTTACTATTGCTGGGTAAGATGAGCCAGGGTTCTCAGCTGTGCGTGCATTGAATTAGCATAATCAGAGAGACTCATACAACACATTCCATCAAACTCTTCACATCCATGTCCCTGTTCCAACAACAAAAGGTTCTGCAGTGTTGCATGTCTCACAGAGTCAACATTAAAACAAATCAGAAATTGCCTTCGATGTAGAATTGTCTGCTTAGCAACTCAGCAACCCAGTCTGCTTAGTTGAGCCAAGGCCCTGGCTGAAGCACTTTACAGTGATTTGGCATATTATGATTGGATACATGTTTTGAAGACCCTTAGTGACTAACATATAATTGGTTAAACACAGGTGTGAGAACCCAACCTTGAAAGCTTGCCAACAGTCCACAGTTCTCATTAACTTGGTGAATTCCAGCCTCTTATCTTGCTTGCTTAAGCTTCTTCAGGCCTCTCATGGCCTTGCTGTATCTTTCAGGACTATTCAAAGTTTATGTACCAATTATGCATTCTCCTGTGAGAACACTGTCTCCACATCTCCCCCCTTTTGTTTTATCCAGTAACAAGTCGCTACTACAGCAAGGCACACACACATTTACATTAGCAGAGTAACTATTACAGGGTGCAGCAGCATGTCGAAGATGCTGATGGCAGTGAAGGACTAGCCAAAGAAATTTCTTACCAGTGGAATTCTCCCCCCCTCTTAATTTGTTCCATTACCTGCTTTATAACACTACCATTGTATTAAAATTTTTCTAGCTTTTGCCTTAGCATTTTCTAGCAGCTACTGCAAATTTCCATACCCTAACATCTCTTTTACAAGTGACAAATCTATACAAGTTTTGCAGTTTCTTATTAGCAACTAGCTAGTAAATACAGGTGGGTTTATACACAAAATCACAACCTCTAATATAGCTACTTTACAAGCGCACATATTCAGGATGTTACTTTTCAGTTGTCCCCAAGTGATGTTTTGCAGTTATTTGTTCTTTCTCTTCCTCCATCTCATTCTGCTTGGGGTAATCACGGTCAGCTCCTGTAGCTGAGGCATCAGGTTTATCCATTCGTCTGTCCAGCTCATGGCAAGGCTTGACAAACTTTGCAGACAGTCGCCATGGACCTGTAGGCAGGAGGGCACAAATATACCCCCTCCCCCAGGTTATCAGTTCTTCAGAAGTAGACAGGTTAAAGTTAAATGTCACATCATTACTCTCTCTCTCCCCCCCTTTTCTTTTTTTTTTTTTTTTTTAGTCCCTGCAAAAGCCATCATTACTCCCACTACAGTCCCACGTACAGAACAAGGACCCTGTGGAGACTAACAGCAAACCAGCTCCGAGAAGCATCATTGCAGTGCGAGGTGGCAGGCTCAACCTTAGTGGGCGTCCCCGCAGAGGCTCTGCCTCCCCCACATCGCATGAGGCTTGGGCTTTTATACTGACCAAAATGCACACTCATTCCGACACAGGTGGCCAGCCTGTGCTGGAAGAAGTGGCCAGCAGTATCTACAGACGTCTCCAAGGGTTGATAGAAACCTGGACATACTTATATTCACCAACTTCTAGTACATAAGTATCACAGAGAAACTGTATGGGCTCCCCCTGTCAATTGCAAGAAAAAATCATAACATATACAGCTTGAGTATAAGAGGATTTTAACGCATACGTGGTCACTGTTTGTCAGGCCTCCTTAACTATTTTGAGATCAAGAGCTTCCCACTCTTTACCCCCCTGCTGTGTAGTAAACACAGGATATGCAAAGGTGCCCATTGCAGAAAATTCCCCAGTAATGTTCACCTCTTTGGTTACCCATTGTTACAACTGAGCATCTCCAGGGCCAGTAAGTCTGAGCAGACCGACCCGGGAGACAAAGAGTCAGAGTCTGGAAGCAGAGGATATAAATCTGGCTCGCATTCAGGGGATTCGGGGGCTGATCCTGCGCCGAACTCGGGGTCTCTGTTGCTCGCAGATGTGTCTTTCTTATCAGATGTCTCTCGTTCGGTATGTGGCCATCTGCAGACCTGGCTCCTCCGTGACTGAGTTAAAAATTTTTTCACTCTAAGGCATAGTGGGTTGGAGAGGCTCGCGGTTCCTTTAAATCTTCCGCTCGCGCATGATCCCTATTTTCTACTGCGTGCTTCACAGTGGCGCCGCAATCGATCCGGCGCCAAGGCACCGCCCTCTTTCTTTCGGATTTCTCGACATTTATCATGCGTATACCTTCTAATATACTTCCTCTGTCCTTTTCAAAGTCCCTACTTTCGGAACTGGGGTGGTGGGGGAGCAGGGGGTTACACCTCCTCCGCGGCACCTTCTGATGGAGGGGGAGAAAAGGAAGGGGGTGGGGGGAAACCCTGTGCTCCCGCGAGTTGCGGGAAATGAGTTGTAATCTTCCCTCGGTTTCAATCGACCGGGGACGTCTGTTCCTAGTTTCTCCGTTGCTACCGCGGCAGTTTTCTTTTCTGCCTTGTATCTTTTTATACAGTTCATTACTTCCCTCCGTGGTTTACCGAGTTTCTTTGCCTTTTTATAATCATTAAGCACTGAGTCAAATAGTTCATCACCAAACTTTCGCCACTCACTCTCCTCAAATATTGTATTAGGATCTGCAAAAAAAATCCCTTAGCCTTCCCTAGCCACTAGACCTGCTAGCTGCTTTAGAGTCTCAGGCTGCCACCAGGTAGCAGTGGTGTATTTACTTATGCAGTGGTGACTGGACTGGTAGGGAGAGGCTTGCCGTGCATTTTGTCCCTCTGTCCCTACACAGCAGTTACATCATAAACAGCAAATAGAAAGCGATAGCGTTGTCGGAGCGTGGAATTTTGCTCCTGATATTGCACTGCAGACCATTTAACACTGTTCCCCTTCAAAATGACCACTCGGTACTTCTTAGCAGTAGCAGCGGCCTGTCTCTGGAGTAGGGGACTGAGCACGGTCCACGTCTTAAAATGTTCATAGAAAATGCTGATTGCAGATACACTAATAATATCTACAGCTGTCACAGCATATGCTGCCTTTTTTTCTATCTAGATTTTGTCAATAATGCTGTATTCCTCTAAGAGAGAGATCAGTTCCCTGGCTGAATGTGAGCATACTGAACTGGAAGAAAGGGAACAAGATCAAGATGTTGAGCCACCCATTGTTGGTTCTGTAGATCTAGAGCAGAACAAACTTGATCCTCCAGAGGGTTTGGATGAAGCCACCAAAATACGCTTCTTGGTACTTAATTTTACCTCCTTTGACATTTCTTTGAATTTGCTGGTTGCATAAAATATTTGGTAGTCTGTATGGCTGTTTTTCTTGTAAGTTCACAAAGTATGGGTCTATGATTTCAGTGTATTGTTATGTAAAGGTAATAAATTATATCTGCAGTCATGAACACTATAAGATTGTTGACGCAGGAGTCACGGACAACGCAGAGACGATCAATGTGATCAAGCAATTGCCAAATTTATTACAAAGCCTTAACTCCTTATATACTATTTCTTACAGGCACTCACAGTGATTTGGCATATTATGATATGATACCTGTCTTGAAGACCCTTAGTGACTAACATATAATTGGTTAAGCACAGGTGTGAGAACTCGACCTCGAAAGCTTGCCAGCAGTCCACAGTTCTCAGTAACTCAGTGAATTCCAGCTTCTTATCTTGCTTGCTTAATCTTCTTCGGGCCTCTCATGGCCTTGCTGTATCTTTCAGGATTATTCAGAGTTTATGTACGAATTATGCATTCTCCCATGAGAACACTGCCTCCACATCTCCCCCTTTTTGTTTTATATATGTTTTGGGTGACCCTACTTGAGCAGGGGATTTGGGCTAGATCATATCTCCAATATATGCTGACTAAAGGCTGCTGGGCCTGGCCCTTTTTTCTGCTGTATGGCTCTCTGATAACAGGGGAGGCCATCCTTCACATCAAGGTCTGGCATGGCATATGTCCCCACCGCTCCACGCCTGCCAGGTTGCAGCCAACAGCGGAGCTAAAGGTTCTTCTTGGTGGCAAACACAGAGGCCAGCCCAGTCTTGCCCTTGACTGTGGTAGCAGGCATTTGGTCAGCCTCAATCCTTGCACCTTGTTGTCAATGCAGAGTTTCACCTCCTTCATCCAGTACCAAGTCGCTACTACAGCAAGGCACACACGCATTTACATTAGCAGAGTAACTATTACAGAGTGCAGCAGCAGTTGAAGATGCTGATGGCAGCGAGGGACTAGCCAAAGAAATTTCTTACCAGTGGAATTCCCCCACCCTCTTAATTTATTCCATTACCTGCTTTATAACACTACCAGTGTGTTAGAATCTTTCTAGCTTTTGCCTTAGCATTTTCTAGCAGCTACTGCAAATTTGCATACTTTAACATCTCTTTTACAAGTGACAAATCTATATAATACAAGGTGGGGTTTCTTATTAGCGACTGGCTAGTAAATACAGGTGGTTTTATACACAAAATCACAGCCTCTAATAATAGCTACTCTATAAGCACACACACATATTCAAGCAGTTACTTTTCAGTAGCCCCCAAATGATGTTTTGCAATCATTAGATTTTTCTCTTCCTCAATCTCATTCTGCTTGGGGTATTCATGGTCAGCTCCTGTAGCTGAGGCATCAGGTTTTTCCATTTGTCTGTCCAGCTCATGGCAAGGCTTGACAAACTTTGCAGGCAGTCGTCATGGACCTGTAGGCAGGAGGACGCAAATATACCCCTTCCCCCAGATTTTCCGCTCTTGAGAAGCAGACAGGTTAGACTGCACATTGTTAACCGGCGAGGAGTTTGCTGCATCATTGCCTTTGGTTTTGTTTTTGTTTTTTTGATCCAAAGTCGCTCACCCTACAAATGCTGGCCTGCTCGGCAGCAGCTACAGCTGCGTGCCTGCTTCAGCAGCAACCATAAATACCTGGTGGCAACCGCGCTTTTGCATTAACCCTTTCATGCCCGAAAGGTTAAACTGCTCCCCGTTAAAAACTTTTACATGAACCAAACACCAAAAAAACCACACAGAACACGGTCTGCCCTTAACATACGCACACACACACTTGTGGGATCCCACAAGCACGCTCCACACAACTACAATATTTGAAGCACAAAATCCAGCCAATCATTACTCCCACTACAGTCCCATGTGCAGAACGTGGCACAAGGACCCTGTGGAGACTAACAGGAAACGAGCTTCAAGAAGCACCATTGCAGTGAGAGGTGGCAGGCTCAACCTTAGCGGGCATCTCTGCAGAGGCTCTGCGTCCCCCACATCGCATGAGGCTTGGGCTTTTATACTGACCAAAATGCACACTCATTCCGATACAGGTGACCAGCCTGTGCTGGAAGAAGTGGCTAGCAGTATCTACAAAGGTCTCCAAGGGTCGATAGAAACCTGGACATACTTATATTTACCAACTTCTAGTGCATGAGTATCACAGAGAGCGTGTATTAAATGAGTCACAGTATGCCCAATACCCCTGATAAGAACATATGAAAGACCTTCCCACCACCGAAAACACATACAATATACCTGTATCCCGTGTTTGTCTCGCTGTAGGTTCGGTGGCGGGGGGGGGGGGGTGGTGGTGGTGGTGGATGGTGGTTGTTTTTTGGTTTTTTTTTTGTTTGTTTGTTTGTTTCGTTTGTTTTGGTTTTGTTTTTTCTTCTTTAACGTAAAAAAGATTGCTCTCTTCACTTTAAGAAGGGCTGAAACATCCATAAAATGGAAGTCCTAAGCTGAAATTTCAATTCATTCAATCACTGACAAGGGGGGTGTCCTGGGGCGGTGCTGACTCTTTCCAGGCTCTCACCCATCGAGCTGGGACCCACCGCAAACCGTAATCTATAATTATACACACACAACCTCGACCAGTTAGTTTTACTTCTGTGTTGCAGAATGGCTCCAAGAGCAAGGCCATGGATCCTTAGAGGCCTTGTGCGAGCAAAGCAAGGTGTAGACCTCACAGGTAACCGGATACCGGATGTGGGAGGAGAATGTGAAGGAAGCTGTGTAGAACTAACAAATACTGTTCTGACTCGTAGGCGTGGCTACACACCACGCGGATATAAGCGAAGTGCGCCACAAATAAAGTAGAAGTTTGCTTATCACCCATATTGGGTTGGTGTGTCTTGCTTCTCCTCGCCGCTTACAAATGGCGCCCAAACAGGGACCATGGACTACAGGGCCCCGGCTACCGGGGACCCGGATTACAGGGCCCCGGTTAACGGGGACCCGGAATACAGGACCCTGGTTAGCAGGGACCTGGAATACAGGGCTCCGGTTAACGGGGACCCGGAATACAGGGCCCCGGTTAGCGAGGACCCGGAATACAGGGCCCCGGTTAGTGGGGACCCGGAATACAGGGCCCCGAGTATCAAGGACCTGGAACGGCGAGTGAGCGGTGCTGGCGGCAGCAGCCGGGGAGCGCGGGCAATGCTGTTGCGGTGGCGTGACGGACCCGGGTGCTTGGACTAACCGAAAGGAGTCCGCCGCTGGGGTGAACCATACACTGCTGCGTTGGGAGGCCAATCCAGAGACCGAGGTTACAGGACGATCATTACTGGTGAATTTTCTGCAATGGGCATCTCTGCATATCCGGTGTTTACTACACAGCAGGGGGCTAAAGAGTGGGAAGCTCTTGATCTCAAAATAGTTAAGGAGGCCTGACAAGCAGTGACCACGTATGGGTTAAAATCCTCTTATACTCAAGCTGTATATGTTATGATTTTTCTTGCAATTGACAGGGGGAACCCATACAGTTTCTCTGTGATAGTCATGTACTAGAAGTTGGTAAATATGTCCAGGTTTCTATCAACCCTTGGAGACCTTTGTAGATACTGCTGGCCACTTCTTCCAGCACAGGCTGGCCACCTGTGTCGGAATGAGTGTGCATTTTGGTCAGTATAAAAGCCCAAGCCTCATACGATGTGGGGGACGCAGACCCTCTGTGGGGACGCCCACTAAGGTTGAGCCTGCCACCTCGCACTGCAATGATGCTTCTCGGAGCTGGTTTGCTGTTAGTCTCCACAGGGTTCTTGTGCCACGTTCTGTACGTGGAACTGTAGTGGGAGTAATGATTGTCTGGATTTTGTGCTTCAAATATTGTAGTTGTGTGGCATGTGCTTGTGGGATCCCATACGCGTGTGTGTGTGCGCATGTGTTGAGGGCAGACGGTGTTCTGTGTATTTTTCTTGTTGTTGGGTTCATGTAAAAGCTTTCAACGGGTAGCTGTTTAACATTTCGGGTATGAAAGGGTTAATGCAAACGTGCGGTTGCCGGTGGGTATTTATGGTTGCTGCTGAAGCAGGCAGGCCGCTATAGTTGCTGCCCAGCAGGACGGCTTTCGCAAAAAAAAAAAAAAAAAAAAGGGGGGAGGGAGAGAGTAATGATGCTGCATTTAACCTGTCTAACCTGTCTACTTCTCAAGAACTGATAACCTGGGGGAGGGGGTATATTTGTGTCCTCCTGCCTGCATTGTGTCCTCCTGCCTGCAAAGTTTGTCAAGCCTTGCCATGAGCTGGACAGACGAATGGAAAAACCTGATGCCTCAGCTACAGGAGCTGACCGTGAATACCCCAAGCAGAATGAGATAGAGGAAGAGAAAGAACGAATAACTGCAAAACATCACTTGGGAGCAACTGAAAAGTAACATCCTGACTATGTGTGCTTGTAAAGTAGCTATTATTAGAGGTTGTGATTTTGTGTATAAAACCACCTGTATTTACTAGCCAGTCACTAATAAGAAACTGCATTTTGTATTGTATAGATTTGTCACTTGTAAAAGAGATGTTAGAGTATGCAAATTTGCAGTAGCTGCTAGAAAATGCTAAGGCAAAAGCTAGAAAGATTCTAATACAATGGTCCTGTTATAAAGCAGGTAATGGAACAAATTAAGAGGGTGGGAGAATTCCACTGGTAAGAAATTTCTTTGGCTAGTCCCTCGCTACCATCAGCATCTTCAACATGCTGCTGCACCCTGTAATAGTTACTCTGCTAATGTAAATGCGTGTGTGCCTTGCTGTAGTAGCAACTTGTTACTGGATAAAACAAAAGGGGGGAGATGTGGAGGCAGTGTTCTCACGGGGGAATGCATAATTGGTACATAAACTCTGAATAATCCTGAAAGATACAGCGAGGCCATGAGAGGCCTGAAGAAGCTTAAGCAAGCAAGATAAGAGGCTGGAATTCACCAAGTTAATGAGAACTGTGGACTGTTGGCAAGCTTCCAAGGTTGAGTTCTCACACCTGTGTTTAACCAATTACATGCTAGTCACTAAGGGTCTTCAAGGCACGTATCCAATCATAATATGCCAAATCACCGTAAGTGCTTCAGCCGGGGCCTTGGCTCAGCTAAACAGACTGAGTTGCTGAGTTGCTAAGCAGACAAATACTACATCGAAGGCAATTTCTGATTTGTTGTTTAATGTTGATTCTCTAAGACATGCAACACTACAGAACCTTTTGTTGTTGGAACAGGGACATGGATGTGAAGAGTTTGATGGAATGTGTTGTATGAATCTTTCTGGTCATTCTAATTCGATACATGCACAGCTGAAAACCCTGGCTCAGCTTGCCCAGCAATTGCAAGTGAGCAATGACTTAGGGATAACTAAATGGTTGTCCTCATGGGGCATTACAGGTTGGCTTAAAACACTGCTATTTGAAGGACTGCCCTTATGTATCATTGCTATTTTAATCACTGTAGTTGTTAGACTTGCTTATAGTTGCGTGATGAAACAGGTGAACAGAACAACCCACAATGTTTTGCTCGCACAAAAGAAAAAGGGGGGAATTGTTGCAGAATGGCTCCAAGAGCAAGGCCATGGATCCTTAGAGGCTTTGTGCGAGCAAAGCAAGGTGTAGGCCTCACAGGTAACCGGATACCGGATGTGGGAGGAGAATGTGAAGGAAGCTGTGTAGAACTAACGAATACTGTTCTGACTAGTAGGCGTGGCTAAACACCATGTGGATATAAGCGAAGTGCGCCACAAATAAAGTAGAAGTTTGCTTATCACCCATATTGGGTTGGCGTGTCTTGCTTCTCCTCGCCGCTTACACTTCTGCAGGACCTTTCCAAATGCCGGTTTCCAAATCCTTATACTGGACCAGAACACCCAGAGTTTTAGTCATATAACCTGAACCTAATGCCTGACCATGTACTATGGGCGGGGGATCATTAAAGTCTGCTGTCAATCGCAAAAAATTGATAACATATACAGCTTTCTGTATCCTTGCTACCGGTGTAAGTCCTTCCCCCGTTTTTTGTTTTCCAACAGTTGTGTCAAAGTTTGATGTGTTCGTTCAATAATAGCTTGTCCTGTAGGAGAATAGTGTCAATAGTAACATGGACATATTTCAATTTCCCGAAAGAGGGTACATGAGTCACATCCATTTGCCAAAGCTGAAGAGGCTGGAGGCCTCGAGGGTTGACTCCACGGCCTATACCTACTGCTTGGCCTTGGCAATCGGGACAAGATTAGTGATTTTTGTCATGATGTGATCTAAGGCCTCATACTGAGCTTTTTGATTCTGCCTTTGACTCACCCTTTAAAAGGGGCATGAGATCAGTCAGATCATCATTTGAGATTTGAGCTATTTTCGAATTTTCAGGGATGTTGACCGGAGGAGCCTGCGTTTGCACCATGATCCCAATATTTCCAGTATAGTCAGCATCAATTACACTGGGTAATACAAAGATTCCTTTCCTTGATGTTGATGATTGTCCCAGTAGCAAAGCACATAACCCATGACCAAGGGGCCCATTTAATTTAGATGGAATACAATGAACAGAAGTATCAGTTATGGTAAAATCTATTGCTGTTGCCACGTCCAGTCCGGCACTCCCTGCGGTGGCGGAGGGGATGCAGTCCAGACACCCTGATTTTGTGTTGTCGTGCGGGGTGGCATCGCACTCACATTCAAGTTTCCCAACAGGGTTCTGTCTTTTTTAAACTTTGAACAACATTCAATTGTCTTGTGGCCAAATTTGTCACATTTAATACATTTGTCTGCAAGACCAGTAACACCACCCTGAGGGGGTCGGGTTGCTGAACTAATTTTCTTTACAGTACACTGCTTTTTAAAATGTCCCATCCGTCCACAACTATAACATCTCGTACCTTTAGGATCCCCACGATCACCCTGACCTTGTTGTAGAAGGGGTTTAACAGCAGTGGTGAAGGCAGTAGCCATGTATCCAGCCTTTTCCTCTGCTGTGCCCACTTTAGAACATGCATCCATCATTTCTTGAAGACCAGCAGATTTTGGCAAAACCTGCAAAATAGGCTTACAAGCTGGGTTAGCATTTTCCATAGCCAGAGACATAAGCATCGATTCTTTAGCATTAGATGCCAGATCAATATTCTTTTCGATAGCCTCTGTCAATCTGTCAATAAATTGCATATGGGGCTCAGGAGGTCCCTGCTTTACTGATGTATATGAAGGATTAGGCTTTCCTGCTTCCGGCACAGCTTTCAGAGCAGCTAAAGCCAATTGCTGTGCTTGCTGTAAAACTTCAATTTTCATACAAGCTTTTACTCCGTCAGGGTGAAATTGTCCCTTTCCCAATAACATTTCAGATGAAACACCGTGCAAAGGGCGATGAGGATTACACTCTGAATTCTCATCTGCAGCCCTTGCAGCAAGCTCCTCAAACCCACTTTTAAAATGAAGGAGCTGTGAAGGAGTTAATAAAATTGCAGCCACTCTGAGACAATCATTTGGAGTTAGAACATTACTAGAAAAGAAAGCAGACATCATTTGCTGGGTATATGAGGAAGACAACCCATACTAATTGCTCCCTTAATTTCTTTCACAGCTTTCCAGTCCATAGGAGTCCAGACAGACTGTCCCTGAGGATTTATAATAACAGGGAATGCAGTGGGAACATCTATCGGTAAAATAGTACCGTCTATAATTGCATCCTGAATGCAGCCTCGCCATCTCATGGCACTCGGATTGGCTTTATTAGATGTAGGAGTCGGTGGTAACAGCACATCACACGGACTGATTTTATCTGGGTTTTCTGGTTTTTCTGTTTTTTCCGTTTTTTCTGGTGCTTGCTCCCTCTCCTCCCCCAACTTGTCCAGACGATCCCGCAAGTCCTGCAATTGCTTATCTAAGGATTTCGTCCATTGTCGCCAGTTCCACTCATTTTGCAGCTCCAGTGGGAGCGATGCAAGCGGTGGTTTATGTGGTGGAGGTGGGTATTTATTCGGAGTTACACTCTCCTCCTTAGAAGACTCCCACCCCAGCAAAAATTCTTGGGGACTAAGTTCAGGGGCAGTAGCGGCACGAAAAGGGTTAACATCAGTTTGTTTCATTTCCTCACTAGCCCCTACAGGCTCCCGAGTATCAACTGGAGCTACCGCCGATAAAGGCGTTGTCGACACAGGGTAGGGGAAAGGCGCAGGGTCCTCAAACATTCGTACCTTCCTGCGCGCCGGTTTTTGACCAGAACGTTTTATGCCCTAAACAGACAACACTACCATGGCTGTAGCACCGGGTGCTGAATCTAATGTAGGTGCCGAGCCCTGCTGTTGTGAAGGCAAGTCAGAGAGAGCTGTAAAAACGGATTTTGCCGCCTGTTTGCGGCTAGAGTCCCTTTTAGGAGTAACCAGGGGGCAGCAAGAGACTTCGCCTCCTTAAACCCACAAGTAACTTGATCCCACAGGCGTGCCCCAATTTTTTTCCTTACTTTTTTCTTTACTTAATTGATTCCCCATCCTAACCCTCTTCCAGACCCCGTCGGCTCTTACCTTATTTGCACTGCGCAGTGTCTTCTGGGCTCACTAGGCTCTGTTCCGAGGCGTCTACCTCCCGATCCTGGTCCTGCTGGATCGAACCCAGCCGACGTCCCTGCGGCTCCGCGTTTTCCACTTTCTTCGGTGCCACGCGCTTTAATTCTTTCAGCTTCAATACGAAAAATATGGGAGGTCCCTGTTCGGGCGCCAGTTGCCGCAGAATATACATGGACTCAGTCAGAGATCAATATGATCAGACAAAAAGCCGTTTATTACAAAGCCTTAACCCCTTAAATACTATTTCTACTTGCACTTACAGTGATATGGCATACTGTGATTGGATACATGTCTTGAAGACCCTTTGCAATTAGCATATAATTGGTTAAGCACAGGTGTGGGAACTTGACCTCGAAAGCTTGCCAACAGTCCACAGTTCTCATTACCTCAGTGAATTCCAGCTTCTTCTTATCTTGCTTGCTTATGCTTCCTTGGGCCTCTCACGGCCTTGCTGTATCTTTCAGGTTTATTCAGAGTTTATGTACCAATTATCCATTCTCCCGTGACAACACTGTCTCTGCAGGGAGCCAGCGTGGGCCTGAATCTGTAATGACACAAGCACAGCCTCGTTCCCAAGTTAGCAGTGGTACTGGACCTTCCCAATTTCCTTCCCAAGCTTTTACCATAACCTTAATTTAACCTTCATATTCGAGCATTCCGGTTGACATGGTTTGCATGTGTTTCACAATGGGAGGAATCACACTGTCACCAGGCAAGCACAAAAAAATTCATGACTTTTTGGACCTTTGCCAATTTACTTACTGGCTGTTCTGAGTCCCCATTTTCTTTATTTTTGCAAATAAGTTTTGATAGTCGGATGGGTGCGCTCGACAACGGCTTGTCCTGTGGGTGAGTGGGGAATGCCAGTGACATGTTGGATTCCCCAAGTTTGCAAAAAAATTTCAGTCGATTGTGAAACATATGCTGGACCATTGTCCGTTTTTATTTGTCCTGGGACTCCTAAAGTAGCAAAGGCATGACGAAAATGAGTTTGCACATGTCTAGAAGTTTTTCCTCCCAAAGCGGTCATACAAACTGCCAGAGAAAAGATGTCCATAGAAACATGAACGTATTTTAGTTTGCCAAATTCAGGGATATGTGTGACATCTGTTTGCCATATTTGAAGTGATTGAATACTTCTGGGGTTAACCGACAATGTAGGACCCTTAGTGAGTTGTTGACAATCAGGACAGGCTTGTATGATAGCTCTTGCCTCTGACATTGACAAGTGAAACCACCGTTTTAGGACCTTTGCTGATTGGTGGAAAAATTCATGAGAAATGTGAGCTTGTTGCCATACGTTGGGCACAGGTGACACACTGACAGGTTGAGTTAAATGGTCCTCTCTAGCATTTCCTTCTGCATAGAATCCTGGCAAGTTTGTCTGACTGCGATGGTGACATATATAGTGCACTTCTGTTCTTTGTTTTAACAACAACCATAACTGTTTCATATAGCTAAACAAGGTTTCAACTGCAACCTGTTTCAAATAAGCCCTTTCTAATGGTTGCGCAACTCCTACTACATACGCTGAGTCTGGAATCATTTTGATTGGACATGTGTTCCATCATTTAAACACCTCAGTCACTGCCTTCAGTTCTACAATCTGGGGTGATCCCTCAGAAAAAACTATATGTGATTTCCACTGGCCCTGTTCCTGCCATGTAGTAGCTGCTTTGCCTGATTTTCCACTCCCATCTGTAAAGACTGTGATACCATTCACAGCTTTGAGACTGTACTTGGGTTTTTCCTCTATGCATTCCTGCTGAATAAAAGTCAATATTCCATGGCTAGGATGACGGACCGTGATTGCTCCATCAAATCCTGCTAGAGCTATCTGCAGTGCTAAACTATTCTGCATACACCATTGCAAATACTGTTCTGTCATAGGAATAATTATGGTTTGGCGTTCTTTACCAGACAGGTCTATGATACGATCCCTTCGTTTCATATTTAACTTACTTAGCAAATGTTTCAGCTCTGGTCACAATGTTTTTTGATAGTTGTGTGACAAAAATTGGCACTCAAGAATTTTCAGTTTCTCCTTATCAGATTCAACCCATTGCATGGTTAATCCTACTGGCTGGAAATCATTACTGACAATCAAAAATTCAGTAGGAACTCCATTCATCGCACGATGTGCCTGTCTCTCAATGCGGCTTCTGCCATCACTATTGCTTGTTTTGGTGCTGGTGTTAATTGTCTGGGTGCATTGAAGTCTGTGTCACCCTTCAACAATTCAAACAATGGTTCTGAACTTTTGTTGTCAATTCCCAATAATGTTCGAATCCAATTAATATTCCCTAACAAGACTTGCACATCGTTAAGTGTATGGATATTGACCTTGATGGCTAATTTTCTGAGGTTCAGTGGTATGATCTAAGATTTTCCAACCCAAATATTTCCATGGTGTGGTATCCTGAACCTTTTCAGGGGCAATTTGCAATTTATGTTGTTGCAACACTGAACACAATTCTTGTTTAACAGCTTCTAGGTTACTTCCCCAGCCACCAGTATATCATCCATATAACGATACACTAATAATTGGGGGTGTCTTTCCCAAAATGGACACAATGCTACATCAACATAACCTTGACATATTGGTGGTGAATTTTTCATGCCTTGTGGCAATACCACCCATTGATATCTCTGCATGGGTCCTTGTTTGTTTGTTACAACATGCTTCCAACTCTTTGAATACCAAAGACGACCGAGAGAATTTCTTCAGACGTATTGACACAAACTGAAGACACGTGGCTGACTTTAAACTTCATCACTGATTGTGAATTATCTACATAATTTTAAACTTTCCTTATTTGACAGACTTTAAAAGTAGGAAGGTATATTCTTATTTTGAGTCATAAAAAATCAAGCGTGGTTTTCACTGTAGGTCAAGTTTTTATTTCTTTCATTTTGACAATTCTGGCAGTAGCTGTTCAGAAACCTTCCAAACCACAATGAGCAGTGCTGGAGGTCAGGACTGCGGTGCGTTTGCAGAGCTGTGTGTGAAGAGGAGCATCCTGACTGAGCTGTTCGTGGCCATGCGCACCGAACAGGCTGGCTACCGTGAGCCGCAGTACCCGGCATGCTCTCTGCTGGCACTGGGCACTTGGGTAAGTTCATTTGGGAAACTGTTACCAGGGCATCTGCACTGTAATGCTGATGTTTCGGGATCTTACTTCCTAGCTTTGATTACCCATACCAGTACCATCTAGTTCTCTGGGTGTTCTGCAGAAGCAGAGAAGAGAAGGCTGTGTGGAGACCTCATAGCAGCCTTCCAGTATCTGAAGGGAACCTATAGGGATGCTGGGGAGGGACTCTTCATTAGGGACTGTAGTGACAGGACAAGGGGTAATGGGTTAAAACTGAAACAGGGGAAGTCTAGATTGGATCTAAGGAGGAAATAATTTTTTCCTGTTAGGGTGGTGAGGCACTGGAATGGGTTGCCCAGGGAGATTGTGAATGCTCCATCCCTGACAGTGTTCAAGACCAGGTTGGACGAGGCCTTGGGTGCCATGGTTTAGTGTGAGGTGTCCCTGCCCATGGCAGGGGTGTTGGAACTGAATAATCTTAAGGTCCTTTCCAACCCTAACTATATTCTATAATTATTGCCTCATAGAACCCCATTATAGCTCCATAGAGCCCCATCATAGCCCCATAGAACCCCATTATAACATCATACAGCCCATTATAGCCCCGTAGAACCCCATTATTGCCTCATAGAGCCCAATTATTGACTCATAAACCCCATTATAGCCTCATAGAGCCCCATTATTGCCTCATAATGCCACATTATAGCCCCATAGAACCCCATTATACTGCCATAGAATCCCATTATTGCATCATGGTGCCCCATTATAACCCAATAGAACACTTTTACTGCCTAATAGACCTCATTATTGCATCATAGACCCCATTATTGCCTCATAGAGCCCCATTATTGCGTCATAGAGCTCCATTATTACCTTACAGAGCCCCATTATTGCCTCATAGAGCCCCATTATTGCCTTATAGAGCCCCATTACTGCCTCATAGAACCCCATTCTTGCATCATAGAGCCCCATTATTACCTTATAGAGCCCCATTATTGCCTCACAGAGCCCCATTATTGCATCATACTGCCCCATTATAACCCCATAGAGCCCCATTATTGTGTCATAGAGCCTCATTATCTCCTCATAGAACCCCATTATTGTGTCATAGACCCCTATTATTGCCTCATACAGCCCCATTATTGAGTCATAGAGCCCCACTATAACCCCATAGAGCCGCATTATTGCACCATAGTGCCCCATTATAGCCCCATAGAGCCCCATTATTGCCTCATAGAGCCCCATTATTGCATCATAGAGCCCCACTATTGCCCCATAGAGCCCCATTATTGCCTCATAGAGCCCCATTATTACATCATAGAGCCCCATTATTGCCTCATAGAGCCCCATGATTGCGTCATAGAGCCCCATTATTGCCTCATAGAGCCCCATTATAGGCTCATAGAGATCCATTATTGCCTCATAGACCCCATTATTGCCTATAGACCCCATTATTGGCCACTGGGGTTGATTGAAGATTGGGGTTAATTGAAAGATGGAGTTGATTAAGGGATGGGGTTGATTAAAGGTGGAGTTGATTGAAGGATGGGTTTGATTGAAGGACGGCATTGATTTGTGACTGGGGTTGATTGATGTATGGGGTTGTAAATGATTAACTTCAAGGATGTTAGGCTTTGTTAGCAACTATTACGATGATGGCTTGACTTGATTTGGGAGGGGCTTTACCCACACTTACTACAAGCGTGCTGATGACTAAAAAGGCCAAGGAGCAGTGGGTTTTTTAGGTGAGGCACAGCATGCGCAGAACTGGCCCCGTCCTTTACGCCTGATGCTTGTCTGCCAGGGCCTAGGGAGCTTGGACGGTGACAGCAAAGTCCTCCGGTCGCAGGTTTGGTTAGAGTGTCCTTTTCTTAGATGGATGGCCTTACAGGGCCAACGAGCTCCGTCTGCCGGGGTTTGAAGTTAGAGCTGTCCTTCTCCTAGGGTGTTTGCCCAAGGCTGGTGAGCCCATCCTGCCCGTGGGCACACTTTGTCTGCCCCTTCAGTTGAGACCAGTCTGGAATGGGAGACCCTACGGGAGGCATGAGCCACCACCAGCGTAGTTCCCAGCCTCACTGGGGTATGCAGGCTCTTCCCCCATGACAGGGGGGTGTCCGTGAAAGAGATAACCCCAGTATACCCCATTACACCCCATTATAACCGCATTATAATCCATTATAACCCCATTATCCCCCAATATACCCTATTATACCCCATAATAACCCCATTATAACCCATTATACCCCATTATAACACATTATACCCAATTATAACCTTATTGCAGCACATTATAATCTATTATACCTTATTATACCGCCATTATACCCCATTGTCCTGGGTTCAGCAGTAGCAGTCATGTTTTTTCCTTTCTGGTAGCTGGTGCAGTGCTGTTTTGACTTCCAGCCTGGGAACAGTGTTGGTGAAGCCGATGTTTTCAGTTGTTGCTAGGTGATGTTTACCCTGACCAAGGACTTTGTGAGGCTCATGCTCTGCCAGGGAGGAGGGGAAGCTGTGAGGAAGCAGAGATGGGGCGCCTGACCCGGGCTAGCCAGGGAGGTATTCCATACCACAGCACGTCATGGCCGGGGTGGGGGGTAACTGGGAGTTACCCGGAAGGACACGGGCTTCTGGGTGGAACTCGTTTCTTGGCCGGTGGTATCGTATTCTCTTCCCTTGTTATTTTCCCTTATCATTGTTGTAGTTGATAGTAGCGGTGGTGATTTGTGTTGTACATTGGTTGCTGGACTGTTCTTGTCTCAACCCGTAGGAGTTGCACTCTTTCGATCCTCCTCCCCGTTCCTCCGGGAGCAGGGAAGGGGAGAGCCCCGGTGGGGGGGACACACGGCCCTCGATTGTTGTGAGCTCGGCACCACTCACTGGGAGTGAGTGAACAAGTTACCTGACTGGGTTTAAACCACGACACCCATTATACCCTATTATAACCCCATTATACCCCATTATAGCCCATTTTACCCCATTGTAACCCCATTATAACATTATACCCAGTTATAACCCCATTACAACCCATTATACCCTATTATACCGCCATTATACCCCATTATAACCCAGTAAATGACCCTAAAAGTGCTGTTTTCACCCCAAAATGATGTTGACGCAAAGGAGCCTTTTATGGGGGGAGCTCTCAGGCCGTGCCCACAGCAGCCCCAAGGCGCCAGGGAGGGGCAGCAGCTGCGGAGCTGGGATGGGTCCGGATGGAGCCGGGATGGGTCCGGATGGAACCAGATTGGATCCAGATGGAGCCGGATTGGGTCTGGATGGAGCTGGATTGGATCCGGATGGGGCCGGGATGGGGCCGGATGGAGCCGTGTTGAGCCCAGATGGAGCTGGATTGGGTCTGGATGGAGCTGGACCAGGCCCGGATGGGGCCGAATGGGATCGGGATGGAGCTGAATTGGGTTGCGATAGGGATGAATCATACTGGGATGGAGACGAATGGGATTGGAATGGGACTGAACTGGGTCCAAATGGAGCCGAATGGGATCAGGATAGGGATGAATGGGATTGGGATGTGACCGAATTGGATCTGAATGGAGCCGAATGGGATTGGGATGTGGCTGAACTGGGTCCAAAAGGAGCGGAACTGGATCGGGATGGGACCGAATGGGATCGGGATGGAGCTGAATAGGATTGGGATGGGACTGAACCGGATCGGGATGGAGCCGAATTGGGTCCAAATGGAGCCGAACGGGATCGGAATGGGACTGAACTGGGTCTGAATGGAGCCGAGTGGGATTGGAATGGGACCAAACTGGGTCATTCCGGAGCTGTGGATCATGCCAGAACACTGGATCCTGTTGGAACACAAATGGATCCTGATGGAGCTGAACCGGATCATGCCGGGATCATTCTGGAGCGATGGATCATTCCACAGCTATGGATCATTCTGGATCCCTGCATCATCCTGGATCCCTGGATCATTCTGGAACCTTGGATCATTCCGGGTCCTTGAATCATCCCGGATCCCTGGATCATTCTGGATCACTGGATCATTCCGGAGCATTGGATCATCCCAGATCCCTGGATCACCCCGGAGGACTGGATCGTGCCAGAGCCACACCAGGCTCTCTGGGAGCATGGAATCATCCCGAAGCACCGGCTCGTGCTGGAGCCGCACCAGGCTCTCTGGGAGCATGGAATCATCCCGAAGCAGCGGCTCTTGCTGCAGCTCTGCCTCATTCCAGAGCCTTGGATCATCTGGGAGCACAGGATCCCATTGGCATCACAGCTCCTGGTGCTTGGGAGCAGATCCTATAGGATCTGGATCCGGATCCAGATGCCCCACACATGGACACAGATCCACGTCCAGATCCGGTTGTAGGGGGGAGCGTGGACACGGAATTCCATGGGGCTGGAAGAGCAGAACTGGGCTCCAGGAGGGGGGGCTCTGGGGTGGGGGGGAGAGACACCATTGCCCACCATTGCCCCTCATTGTCTCCATTGACCCTATTGGCCCCCATTACCCACTTTGCCCCCCATTATCCCCATTACCCCCTTTGCCCCCCATTATCCCCATTAACCCCATTGCCCATTACCCCCAATACCCCCCATTGCCCCTGTTACGCTATTACCCACTACCCCCCATTACCCATTACCCCCATTGCCACCCGTTACCCCCATTCCCAACTCACTTCCCACTGCTCCGCACTGGATCCAAACATGGAGCTGGGGATGCCCCGGTCCCGCCGCGCATCCGGTTGCGGCTCCCATTGAGGCTCCAGGGCCCCCGGGTTCGAGCCCCGAGCTCCCGGGTTCGGGTCCCGAGCTCCCGGGTTCGAGCCCCGGTGCCCCCGGAGCAGCGGCGAGAGCTGGGGGGGGGAAGCCCCGGTGCCCCCCGCCCACGGAGCAGCGCCCCCAGCACCGAGCGGCGCCGCTCCCGTAGCAGCACCGGGGCCCGGTGCAACAGCGCTACCAAGCGGACGGCCAGGACCCGAGCTATGGGGTGTTGGGGTGCGGGCACTGGGACCCCCAAGTTATGGGGCGCCCCCTTTGTGCCCCCCAAGTTATAAGGCGGGGTCTGGGGGTCCCCGTTTGTGCCCTCCCCCAAGTTATGGGGCGCCCCCTTTTGACCCCCAAGTCGTGGGGCGGGGTCTGGGGGTCCCTGTTTGTGCCCTCCCCCAAGTTATGGGGCGCCCTCTTTGTGGCCCCCAAGGTATGGGGCAGGCTCTGGAAGTCCCCTATGGAGCCCCCCAAGTTATGGGGTGCCCCCTTTGTCCCCCCCAAGTTATGAAGCGGGGTCTGGGTCCCCACTATGAAGCCCCCCTTTGTGCCCCCAAGTTATGGGGTGGGGTCTGAGGGTCCCCCTTTGTGCCCTCCCCCAAGTTAGGGGGCTCCCCACCTGTGGATCCACCCAAGTTATGGGGCGGGGTCCGGGTCCCCCCTATGGAGCCGCCCAAGTTATGGGGCACCCCCTCTGTGCCCCCCTCAAAGTTATGGGGCACCCCTATAGTGCGGGGGGTGCCGAGGCCCCGCCCCACGTGACCCGAGGTGACCTGGAGGGCGAAGAGCCCGCGGGGGTGGAGCAGGAGGCGGTGCTGGGTGATGACCACGTGACGGGGGAGGGGGCGACGGGGGAGGGGGCTACGGGGAGGGCGCAGGGGCCAGGATCGGGCCCGGGCCCCGCCCCCTCCTCCCCCCCCCCCCCCGCCCCCGCCCCAGTTTGGTCCCGTCCAGTTCCCGCCAATTTCGCCCATCATGGCGGAGCTGGAGCTCCCCTCCGATCCCGACCTGCGCAGGTTGGAGCCCGCGGGACCCCCCAGTGGGGGCTTTTGGGGTCCTGGGGGGGTTGGGGTGCTCCTGACCCCCTCTCTTTGTCTCCCCCCCACCTCCAGGCTGTGCACGGGGCCCTGTGCCCCCATCCGGGAGTACATCGTGGGCCACGTGCGGCACCCGCGGTGAGGGGGGCACCCCAACATCTGGGGGGAGGAGCTGCAACATCTGGAGGGACCCCAAACCTCGGATCGGTCCCTAAAATACATGGCGGGGGGGGGGGGGGGGGTGTTCCTATAGGAATGTGAAGAAGATCAAAGGGAACCTGCTGTGGTATCCGCTGCACCCCAAAGTGGGGGGGGACACCCAAGCTCATTGGGGAGCCTCCAAAACCCCTCAGGACCCCCTCAAACCCCTTTGCCTGTTAGGACCCCCCAAAGTTCCATTAGGATCCCAGCAACCCCCCAGCACCCCCCAATTCCCCCTTGTGACCCCCCCACCCCCCCCCCACCCCCTTCTCCCAGATCCATGCACAGGAGCCCAAATTCCTTTAGGACCCTTCCAAATCCCATTGGGATCCCCAGGAACCCCCAGTTCCCTCCCATGATCCTCCCCGATCCCCCCAACTACTCCTTTAACCCCCACCGCCCCCAGGTTTCTTCCTTAACTCGGGGTTCAGGTACCAGCACCTCAAGAAGATTCATGTTTGGGGAGCAGGATGGGGAGCGTTAGAGGGTTTTGGGGGGGCTCTATGGGGTTTTGAGGGATCCCACAGGGACCAAAACACCCCTCTGCACTCCAAAACCATCCCCCCTGCATCTCAAAACAACCCCCTGCATCCCAGAACGTCCCCCCTGCACCCCAAAACCATGCCCCCTGCACACCAAAACACAAACCCTGCACCCTAAATCCACCCCCATGCATCCCAGAAGCCCCATGGCACCCCAAAATCACCCCCCTGCACCCCAAAACACACCTCTGCACCCCAAATCTACCCCTACTGCAGCCCAAAACAACCCCCTGCACCCCAAAAGCACCCACTGTGCACCCCAAAATACCCCCCCTCTGCACTCCAAAACACAACCTCTGCTCCCAAAAGCACCCTATGGATTCCCCCATGCACCCAAAACCCTCTCAAGGACCACCCGAATACATCCTGCAGCCCAGTTTCCCCCTCTGCAACCCAAAACTGCCCCTGGGCCCTTCCCCATGATCTTTTCCTCCCCACTCCTGAACCCCAGAAACCTTTAGGGACCCCCTCTGTACTTTAAACCCCTCTGGGTTTCCTTCTGAAGTGGGTGCTGAGCTCATAGGGGTCCTTAAAGCCCCCCCAGATTCTCCCGAAACCCAGTGCTGAGACCTTTTGGGTGCCCCCAACCCCTCCATGGTCCCTGCAGCCGTTTTGGGGTCCCCAAAATGGGATCTGGACCCCTTTGGGCCCCCCAGACTCCCCTCAACGTTTGGCTTTGGGCCCCCCCTTGCTACCAGGTTGATGCTGGAGGCCACGGGGCTCTCAGGGGCTCGGGGGGCCCAGATCCAGCAGGGCCCAGAGCTACGGGGCAGCCCCATGGACTCCCCAGAAACTGCCCTGGGGCCACTGAGGAGGCAGCTGCAGGAGGGGAAGCAGCGGCTGGTGGGTGCCAACGGGGGAATATGGGGATTTGGGGGGGTGCTGATGGGCTGGGGGGGGGGGGGGGTCTGGGAAGTGGAATTTGATGGTTATGGGGAGGGGTTGAGGTCCCTAAAGGGTCCCAGCGCCGCTTTTTGGGAGGGATGAGGGATATTTGAGGGTCCTGGAGGGGGATTTTGGGTCTATAGGGGATGACATGGGGGAGTTCGGGGCTTTAGGGGGAATTTTGGGGGTTCAGCGGTGCTGGCAGGGGGATCTGGGGGTTATGAATGGGTTCGGGGTTAAGGGAGAGGCTTAGGGGGAAATATGGGGCGGTATTTAAGGTGTTTGGGGGTCTTGGGGGTTATTTGGGTCCTTCCCATGGCTTTGGGGTCCCTCATTTCCTTGTGTCCCCCCCCTCCATCCCTTCCAGTCCCGTCGCTGGATCCAGCTCCGGGCTCTGGGCGCATCCAATGGGAAGCTCCAGGCGCAGCTGCGCCCCCTGCAGGCCCAGGTGAGCAAAGAGGGGGAGGGAGGGGGCGGGGCTTAAGGGAGAGGGAGCAGAAAATGGGTATGCGGTGGGGGATGGGAAGAGGGGACAAATGGGGGGGAGGGGTGAGGAAAGGCCCCATATTCAGCCCCATGGGGGGCAGCTGGGACGGGGTTAAACGGGGACACGAGTTGGGGAGAGCTCAGAGCTGATTGGCTGTTGCCTGGGCAACGGTCGCCAGAACGAGGCCGGGAGCGGGGCGCCGGGGGGGGGGGGGGGGGGAGGGAGGTGGCCTGGCAACGCGCGGGAGCCGGTACCGGCAGACCCCGTTGCTAGGCAACGGCGGCAACAAACCCGGAAGTGCGGAGAGCATCGCGGAACGGAGATGGGGAAAGGACGAAACACCGGGGGGGGGGGAGAGGGGGCCTCGATTTCCTGTGAAATCTTTATTTATTGGTTAAGTTTCCTTTTCATACATTCTTAAGGTGACCCCTCCCCTCTCCCCTCCACCCCCCCCTTCCCCGCGCTATTTACATCGGTGTCAGTGAGGCTTCGGATATAGACCGCCCCCCCATCTCCCCTTTATCCTCCCCTCTGCCATCCCGGGTATAAAGAGGGGGGGAGGTGCCACCCCCCGACACCCCCGGGTGGGAGATGGGAGGTTCTGTCCCTTGGGGACTCTCCCCCAACACCCACCACCTCCCGTTTTGGGGTGCTGGGGGGGAGGTGAGGCCCATCCTCCCCCTTCCCCACACACAGTTCATCAACAGGCACTTAATGACCTCCCCGCACCTTCCCCGCCCACCCCACCCCCGTTTTTGGTTACATGAAGCCGTTTCTACAGGAACCCCCCAAAACCCACGCACGCACCCACAATGTGTTTGAGGCCAACACTAAAACAGGATTGCAAAGTCAAAGAACACGGACCTGGATGCGCAGGGCAGCCCCGGGAGATGCAGCCTCCCGAGGGAGGGGAGGGCTCTCCTCTGCACTGGTTACTGCAGGGCTCTCCCTCCTTAAAGAGCCCACGCTCACCGTGGGGGCCCCCTCACAATGGGCAAATCCCCAGCGACCGCCACGGCTTTGGGATGGCGGCAGCATCGTGCCCATGGCCGCTGGGCAGCCAGGGGTGCTCCGGGAGTCGCTGCAAGGGGTCCAGCCTCTGCCCAGCCGGCTCGGGGAGGTCCCTCACGGGCTGCTCTTCCTCAGTGCCTTTGGTCTGGAGGTGGAGCATGCGAGGGGTCACAGCTCAACCTGGGCCATGGAACAGGGCGTCACGGCCACCTACGAGGAGTGGAGAGGGACCGACATCGGCACAGCAGAGAATCATGGAATCCCAGAATGGGCTGGGCTGGGCTGGAAGGGACCTTAAAGCTCACCCAGCTCCAACCCCCAAAGGCACGGGCAGGGACACCTTCCACTAGAGCAGCTTGCTCCACGGCCCTGTGCCTCTGTGCACTCCCAGGGCATCCTGGGGATACCCCTAGAGAATCCCAGAGAATGCCTGCAGCACCTCCAGAGCACCCCATGGACCCAGTCAGAGCTCCTGCATCACAATGACCTTGGGGACATGGAGACCACAGGGGTGGCTGTTTCTGGAACTCCCCGTGTTCAGGTGTGTGAGGTCACAGAACCCCAAGGAACCCTCCAGCAGAGGCACCGGGATACGACAGCTGCCCCACGGAACACAAGCTGCCGGTGGAGGAGGCAAGAGCAGCTCCTCTGGTGGTTCCCGTCTTGGTGTCTCGGAGCCGGTGCCGCCTGTGGACGCAGGAGCGTGGAAGGAGGTGGGTGGCGATGGCGATCTTGGGGTGCTGTAGGAGTTGCCAGAACACCTCAAGAGACTTCCCCAGAGTGGCTGCTTTGGACTCAGTGTGTGAGTTGGGCTGGCTGAGCCGGCAGCGGAGCGCTGCGGCTGCTGAGGGATGATCCTGGGATCTGCCCTCATTTCTTGTGGGGAGAGCAAGGGCCTGTGGGGATGGGACAAGGAGGAACGATTTTAACGTGACAGAGCGGGGGGACTGAGATGAGATCTTAGAAGTTGTTCTCTGTGAGGGTGGTGGGACAGTGGCACAGGGTGCCCAGAAAAGCTGTGGCTGCCCCATGGCTGGCAGTGTTCAAGACAGAGCTGAAAATACCCTGACTCTTTCCTTGGTACCTGATAGAGTTGCAGGTTTTATTCCATTTTTGGCTAAATCTGAACTATTTATGGAAGTTTCTAGCCTATTTTAAGCTTTTCCTAGCTATTTCTTAACTGGATTATGCTTTTTTGAAGCCTTTTTTCCCCAATTCTAACACTTTTTGAACCATTTTGACCTTTTCCAAACGTTTTTTGTCCATTTCTTACTAATTTCTTGCCATTTCTAACCCATTTTTGCTCTTTCCTAACTCGGTTTGAGCCATTTTTGGCCATTCCTAACCCAGTGTTGCCAATTTCTAACCCGTTTTAAGTTTGGCTATTTCTAAAAAAATTATGGCCATTTCTATCCTAATTTTGGCCATTTCTTATCAGTTTGAAGCTTTTTTTTGGCTATTCCTAGTCCATTCTTGAATGCTTGTCCCCTGTTTGAAGCATTTTGTACCACTTCTAAACAACTGATGACCATTTCTATCTTATTTTTGCCCATGTCTTACCAGTTTTAAGCCCTTTTTGGCAATTCCTAAAGAATTCATGGCCATTTCTAGCCAGGTTTCAGCTTTTCTTAGCTATTTCTTAACTGGCTTGAGCTATTTCTAACCTCTTTTTTTGCCCAATTCTAACTCTTTTTAAGCCATTATGGCCATTTCCAAACCGTTCTTGTCCTGTACTTACCAATTCCTTTCTAACCCTTTTTTTGGCCTTCCCTAACTTGGTTTAACCCATTTTTGGCCCTTTCTGACCCACTTTAACTTTTTTTTGCTATTTCTAAACAATGGCTGGTCATTCTCACCTTATTTTTGCCCATTTCTTACCTGGTTTATGCCAGTTTTGGCTAATGCTTCACTTTTTTATGGGCATTTCTAGCCTGGTTTAAGCTTTTCTTAGCTATTTCTAAACTGGCTTGAGCTATTTCTAACCCTTTTTTGCCCAATTCTAACTCTTTTTAAGCCAGTTTGGCCATTCCCAATCCATTTCTGTCCAGTTCTTACCATTTTTTTTCTGTTCCTAACTCAGTTTTTGCCCTTTCCTGACTTGGTTTAAACCATTTTTGGCCCTTTCTAACCCATTTTAAGTCTTTTTTGGCTATTTCTAAACAATTGCTGGTCATTCTTATCTATTTTTGACTATTTCTTAGTAATTTTATGCATTGTTGACTTAGTCTGAACTGTTTCTTGCCATTTCCAGACTGGTTTAACCTTTTCCTAGCTCTTTCTAAACTGGCTTGAGCTATTTCTAGCCCCTTTTTTGCGCAATACTGACTCTTTTTTAGCCATTTTGGCCATTCACAAACCATTTTTCAACATTTCTTACCAATTTCTTTCTATTTCTAACCCGTTTTTGCCGTTTCCTGACTTGGTTTAAACCTTTTTTGGCTATTTCTAAGCAATTGCTGGTCATTCTTGTCTTATTTTTGCCCATTTCTTGCAGGTTTTATTCCATTTTTGGCAATTTCTGAATGATTTATGGAAGTTTCTAGCCTGGTTTAAGCTTTTCTTACCTATTTCTAAACTGGCTTGAGCTATATCTAACCCTTTTTTGCGCAATACCGACTCTTTTTATGTCATTTTGGCCATTCCCAAACCCTTTCTATTCAGGCCTTACCAATTTCTTTCTTTTTCTAACCAGGTTTTGCCCTTTCCTGACTTGGTTTAAACCATTTTTGGCCCTTTCTAACCCATTTTAAGTCTTTTTTGGCTATTTCTAAACAATTGCTGGTCATTCTTATCTTATTTTTGCCAATTTCTTACCAGTTTTATGCCATTTTTGACTAAGTCTGAACAGTTTCTTGCCATTTCTAGTTTGGTTTAATCTTTTCGTAGGTATTTCTAAACTGGTTTAGACTAGTTCTAACCCTTTTTTGCCATTTGTGAAAAGAAAATGTGCTCATTTGATTTTGGGTGGTTGTTTATTCATATCTCCTTTAATATTTCAAAGCCAGCCATAAGGTGCTGACAGATTACATGCTTTATGAAATATCAAAGTAATTATTTAGACTTTCATGCTTCTTTGTGCAGATGTGAAAGAATAAATACCCATAAAGTCTCAGAAGTGACACTTATCCTGGGCTGAGTCGTGGGAGCGATGTGATTTTCTCCCCTGACCGGTCCCAGATAACTGGAACTATAGATGCTTGTCACTCCAGGCAATGTATTGTTCCCTCTGGTTTGTGCTCTGTGGAGAGATGAGGTTATTGTGCAGCCATGAAACTCTTGGGCTTCAACCTTTGGGGTCCCACTCAACCTCACATGAGATTCAAACAGCTTGTTTCTTAACATGCCCTGGAGGATGTTACTAAATCACAGAATCACACAGTGCTTTGGGTTAGAAGGGACTTTAAAGCTCACCTAGTTCCACCCCACGTACCTTCCACTAACCCAGGCTGCTTGAAGCCGGTTGCTGTGTTAGTAAAACAAATCCACCTGGTTCCTGGTGTGGTGTTTTATTTATTTATTTAAGTGTATTTTCTGTCTTAAATCTAAAACTGAAAGGTCAGAGTCCGATGGGAAGAGGGGTAAAAAGCAGAATTACAGGAATGCAAGAATTAACGTGTGGACACTTGTGTCAGTTTTAAGCTCAGCAGGTCTGTGGCTGAACTGTGCCACAGCGTTTAAACTGTGATGCTTGGATCTAAATGGTTGTAATTCCTTGTCTTGAAACGGAGAGAATGTGAGGTCGAGGAAGGAGGTGTTGGAATGAGCTTGACTCAAGAGAGCGCTGGGAGGAAGGAGGATGGTGGGAAGTGAGAGATGATAACCCCAGCTCTGAGAGAAGCACTCATAAAACCAGGTGAGGTTCTGCAAAGAGCAGATGGTGGCCCAGGCTTTGAAGTCTTAGTGGTGGACTTTTAGCAAGCCAAGTGAGAGACAGTGTTCTTTGTTAAAGGGGCTGCTGTGGACCCTCAGTCGTGGCAGGCTCTGAGCAGGGGCAGGACAGGGCTTAGGCAGGGGCCTTTGGTACCTGCTCATTTCAGGGAGGAACCTGCAGCTGGGTAATACACCCGAGTGTGATGCACTCTGAGTGTGGTGAGTGTATCAGAGTTCAAAGGGTTTAATGTAGCTGCTAAGCAGCCTGGGAGATGTTATGGTTTAAACCCAGTCAGGCAACTTGTTCACTCACTCCCAGTGAGTGGTGCCGAGCTCACAACAATTGAGGGCCGTCCCCCCCCCGCACCGCGGCTCTCCCCTTCCCTGCTCCTGGAGGAACGGGGAGGAGGATCGAAAGAGTGCAACTCCTACGGGCTGAGACAAGAACAGTCCAGCAACCAATGTACAACAAATCACCACCGCTACTATCAACTACAACAATGATAAGGGAAAATAACAAAGGAAGAGAATACGATACCACCGGCCAAGAAACGAGTCCCACCCGGAAGCCCGTGTCCTTCCGGGTGACTCCCAGTTACCCCCCACCCCGGGCATGATGTGCTGTAGTATGGAATACCTCCCTGGCTAGCCCGGGTCAGGCGCCCCATCTCTGCTTCCTCACAGCTTCCCCTCCTCCCTGGCAGAGCATGAGCCTCACAAAGTCCTTGGTCAGGGTAAACATCACTTAGCAACAACCGAAAACATCGGCTTCACCAACACTGTTCCCAGGCTGGAAGTCAAAACACAGCACTGCACCAGCTACCACAAAGGAAAAAACATGACTGTTACTGCTGAACCCAGGACAATGGAGAAGATGATAGTCCCACATGCCTTTAGCTCCTTTAGGGTGTGTGTTCCTCTAAGACTACTTAAAGATCAGCTTTGCCCCTGCTTTTACTGTTTCAATCTCTGATTTTGTTACTGAAACTTTATTTGCAGAGAAGAAGGTAGTTCAAATGAACTTTACCAATCCACTGCTGATCAGATGAGGGCCTTCCAACAAGCTGTAGAGAACTTAATGGCCTTTTCAAAACAAAGGAGGACAAGCTTGAGAAGAGCTGGACTGAGGGCCCTGCAGTTCAGAAGCCTCAGTTCTGAGTGGCAGAGCCAGGAGAACGGTGATGGGAGCTTCTGTTCAGTTGGAGACTGAAGGCAGTTTGGTTTAATTTCTTTTATTTCTTAGGATGAGAATGTGTTGAATTTTTCTTGCTTGCTAAATCAATAGAATCTCTCCTGATGCTGCTGAGACCACAGTTCTGCTATTGCACTGGAGGCAGCTTGCTTGAGAGCTGGGCTCTTGATTTTCTAACTGTGTCCTGTGTGAGTCCAGCAGCTGTGGGATCCCAACACCTTTGCTCCCCAAGATTGGTCTGAGCTTTTGTCAATGACTGGTGATGTGTATGCCCACAGTCATTGTTTTTTTTTGCACTGGCATTAGTACAGCTATAAAATAAAGAGCCATTCATTACAATCGTAGTGCGAAGGAACAAAGCGAAGGCTTGGCAAGGAGTGGCAGTGACTTTCGTCTCCTCTTTGTGTCCATCATGGTGCTGCTGGGACCAGTGGAGAGGTTCTAGGGGGCTGGTTCAAAAAACATCTTTTCAGTTTCAACTCTGAAGGCTGCAGTGTGGCAGGGAGCCTGCAGTGTGCTGCAGAGCAGCCGCAGCACTGTTACAACCTTAGATTTCTTGTTTATTCATTTATTTAGTTACTAGTGTCTGTGTTTGATCCAAAAGTCTCATTGTTCTGCCTGCTTGCAGGCCGTTGAGGGGACTGGTGGTTCTGGCAGGCATGGAGTAGGCTGCTGGAGACAGGGCTGTCTAGAAGTGGGCAGTGGGGAGGGAAGCGTTCTTGTCTGCAGCAAGTCCCCTCCTTCTTAGGTTGGAGGGGCTGCTGCCTCTATGGAAGGGTGCACCAAGTCCCCCCAGGAAGCTCAGGTGTTGCTTTGCCACACAGGGGCCCGAGATGGGCTGGTGAGACTGCCCTCGCTGTTCTGTGGTGCAGGGCCTGTGCTGGCTCTGCGTTGTGCCGTGGCAGTCACAGGGGTGTTTCACACCGGTTCACTTTCTGACCGCATCTGTATTGGTTTGGTTTTGGGCAGTGAATGAAACTGTGCTTTTCTTATGGTCTTATTACTTATGGTAATAATTACTTATGGTTTATTACTTTTTCAAGTTCCCTTAGGTGGTTTCATCAGGAAATGTCATCTTTTGTCAGGGGGACACCAGATGTAATTGCTGAAAGGCCAAGTCTCCATTGTGCTTGTATTATTTAGTATTTTCCTTGTGTTAATCTGATGATACATTCTGAAATTGAGTTTCCCCTTTTCCCTCCCCTCCCCCCTCCCCAATATTTGTCATCCTCTCTGTGTAGTAAGTAACATTTGGGTTAGTTGGCTTTAACTGGGGAGTAAGAAGGAGGCAGGGTTGGAATTGTTTTGAAAGCTATAGATGAGATTTTGTCTGCCCTATAGAAGGGCATCACCTGCTTACTGCTGTAGTGCAGTACTGGATAATTTCAATCAGTGGAGCTACAGCATTTTGCAAAGTGATGGATACAGGTATTTTCAAGTCCTCATTTCAGGAGGCCACTTAGTTTTACCAAAGTCATTTGGACATATTCATAGATGTGAGGTTTTCTCCACTTCACCGATTCAGAATGAAATTAATTGTGCTGAAACACTTGACTGAATTTAAATTTTAGAGTAATTCTTGTGCCTCTTCCTTCATTGATGCATCTGTTAAAACTGTATGGTTTTGTTCTCTTGTATTTGTTTGGGGTTCTGTGTTGGGTTTTTTCCCTCCCAGAAAGAGGCATAAGGTCACAGTCACTCACTATTTCATTAGAATTAGCTTTTTTCAGGGACTGTGACCTTACCTTGTTGAAGCCACTTTGGCAGCTTTTTACCCGTACGGAAAGCAACTTGTGTCATGACATGGCCAAGCCTGGGATTCTTCTTCCTCTTTGTCGTGCACTTGCAGAACTCTTCCTTATTACAGAAAACAGAGTTAGTGTAAGCAGTTCCTGTACTTGCATCCCTCCTCTCCCCAGTGCCCAGAATGATACATAGTTCAGTGTTAAATTAAAAGCAGTTTTCCTTTACCTTGGCAAAGTTTATCAGAGCTTTAGAACCATTAAATGTTTCAGAAACATTACAAACTTTCTCTTGTGGAGTCTGGCAGCAAATTCTACTAGAGGGGCCATACTGTCGCCATATCCATTGCGGAGCCTTATATAATAGTCCTGACTCCTCCTTATGCACTTCAGGCAGCAAGCCCTAAAGCCACTCTTTATTCTGAGAGGAATGCTGCTTTAATAATTAATTTAAAGGTATTTAAATGTGCTTTACCTTGAGTTGGTTTTGCACATTACGTAGGAACAGTCTGTAAGGAACTGATTTCTGTGTTCACAAACTGTGTTCTAGTCAGGGAGAGTCTTCTGTGTAGTTCACATACCTTTGGTTCATGGGGACTACTGTAATGATCAGCATTTTAATGATAATGAGTAGGATGATATCTTTACTAGAAGTGCCTGGTGTTCATTGGAGGCTTTGTTGCAGGAGCTTGGATCTCTACAAGAGTATTTGCTTGCCTTAAATACTGAAGATCAACTTCATCGCTGCACAGCACAGGTCATAAGATTGCACAACCTCAGTGATGTGTGGGTTTGCACTATCTTTCTGACAGGCAGAGATAATGAATGGTTTCTGAGTGTCCAGTGGAGTTGTATAAAGTAGAGATAAATGTACTTTGACTTCCCAGTACCCTGAAAGGCTTCTGAAATACGTGAATGAACTACGCACAAATGTTCTCCTTTCCTAGTCAGCTGATGTGCCCCAAAGTGGCTGTTGGGTGTCATCTGGTTTACCGAAGTGACCTCTCAAGTGCCAAAAGGTGGGAATGGGGATGGGGGCTGGTCTTTCAGTAGCTGGAAATGCAGTTGACTTGCTGGAACTACCTGGATACATGACAATTGTTGCACTACTACCTTCTTAGGTTGGAGGGGCTGCTGCCCCTATCGAAGGGTGCACCAAGTCCCCCCAGGCAGCTCAGGTGTTGCTTTGCCACACAGGGGCCTGAGATGGGCTGGTGAGACTGCCCTGGCTGTTCTGTGGTGCAGGGCCTGTGCTGGCTCTGCGTTGTGCCGTGGCAGTCACAGGGGTGTTTCACACTGGTTCACTTTCTGACTGCGTCTGTATTGGTTTGGTTTTGGGCAGTGAATGAAACTGTGCCTTTCTTACGGTCTGTAGAAGTGGCCACTTGGAGAAGGAAAGCAATGCTGGAGGGATGGTCACCTTCCTACCCTATTGTTTTTTGACACAAAGGGCAGCTCCCCAGAGAAGTTGTGATGTTCCAGGGACAGAATTCATTATCCTAAAATCATAGAATCCCAGCCTGCTTTGGCTTGCAAGGGACCGTAAAGCTCATCCAGTTCCAGCCCCCTGCCACGGGCAGGGACACCTTCCACTAGAGGAGCTTACTCCAAGCCCCATCCAACCTGGCCTTGAGCCCTGCCAGGGATGGGGCAGCCGCAGCTTCTGTGGGCACCCTGTGCCAGTGCCTCAGCACCCTCACAGGGAAGATCTTGTGGCTAAGAGCTCATCTCAGTCTCCTCTCTGGCAGGTTAAAATGGATATTGAAAAAACTTCTAGAATGTCCCTCTGAAAATTCTGGGGGGAAAAAACACCTCACCACAGAAGCTAAATTGAAGCCTGTTTCTAGTTTTCCTAATCTATTGATTTCTCAAGGAAAATATTCATCACCTTGGTCATTGAACAGAATGAGTAGCTGGAAATTTGATAAAAAAAAAGCATTTCTGGGCTTTGATCTCCTTAAGAGAAATGGTGCAAAGTGTCTGAAGTCAATCAGCAGCAAAATGAAAAGGAATCCGCGTGAATGTGTACGTGAGGCATCATCAGAGCTACTTTTGCATGAGCACAACTTTCACTGTGTGATGAGCAGCCGGCAGTGCTTAGAGGGCTAAATAATCCTTATTGAGGACGAGCAGTTCTGAAGAGCACGGTTCATGTCCGCCTCAGCTCTCTCTTATAATATAGATAAATCGATTCTGATGTGATCGCAATTGGAAAGAATCGTGTGCGTTATTTTCAAAATGATGATTCTTGTTTTACATCAACCTCATCTTTATCCAAAATGCTCTGTAAATGGTTGTTTGGGGCTCTTCTCTTCCGCAAGAAACCTTGCAATATAATCTTTTCAGAAAACTGAGGGATAATCTGCTTCATTCAAGAACTAGGTTTACTTCAGCGCTCTGTTTTTCTACTTTGCCAGAACCCATGTGTGAATGATTATCGCATGATACTCTAAAGCCTTCTAATGTTGCATTTACACATATATGCTATTAGCTGCAGCAATGACATTTTTATGACCTTTAGGTGAGGTAGTTCATATCTTCACAGATTTGGGAAAACAGTAATGATGCTTTTCTTTCACTTGGCTTAACAACCTTTTTAACTGTGAGCCGTCAGCACTTTCACTGAATTATGGCAGTAGAAAAGTATGCAGAACTTTGATCCTGGACTAGACAGTAACTGAGAAAAGCTAAAAGAGCTCTTCTGCAGCCACAGGGGTATTTTTAAGAAAGGGTGCATTCATGCCTGTCTTTCCTAGAACCAAGTATGAAGATGAAATAGAGCACTGTGGGCTTTCGGGAAAATAAGCAAGCCTGATGTTTTATCATCTTTCTTGGGTTTAATACATATCTCTACAAAGTCTGAGTCAAACGTTTATTCTGACCTGGGTTTAAATTATCTGTTAGTGTAGAAATAGCAGATAGTACACACTAAAGTTCAAGACCTGCTGTTAAGCAGGTTTGATGCTTGAATGCTTCATGTAACCTTCAGGACATAGGTAATGTTTTACACAAAAGTACTTTCAGGAATAGAAAGGGAAAGAGAAAAAAAAGCTTATGAGTGTTATTTTTGAAGGGTGTTATTTTTTTATCAGTAGACTGTTTTCACTTAAAGGGTTATTTTTCAAAACGCCCAAATAGAAGATGCCTTTTTGTTTGTATCCTGCATTTGTTTGAGTAAGGATCTAATTACCTTACAATCCAAGGTTTTGAATTTAGTTTCACGTAGCTGAATTTCCGTATGTCACAGATGAATCACAATTTTTATTGTTGAATTTGGTTACTACTCCTATATTTTCCTTTTTAAAGTGTAAGAGATCCTTCTGTTCTGAGACTTGTACAAACAATTGAGCTCTTTTTGATTTAAATAATAATGAACAAATATTTTCTTAATTTTGATAACATTTATGTTTTATTGTCAGTTGTGTTTAAAGTTAATTCCATTTCCTTTTTTAATGCCCTCTCTTATCTGGGCTTCATAAAAAGAAGTGTGGCCAGCAGGTAGGGGTGATTCTTCCTCTACTCTGCTCATGCAAGATCCCATCCAGAGTACTGTGTTCAGCTCTGGAGTCCTCAGTACAGGTCCAGAGCAGAGAGCCACAAAAGTAATCACAGGGATGGAGCACCTCTGTTATGAGAAAAGGCTGCGAGAGTTGGGCTTGCTCAGCCTGGAGAAGAGAAGGCTCTGGGAACAATATATTGCCCTTTTTCAGTACTTAAAGGGGGCTTATACAAAAGACAGAGACTTTTTGATGAGCCTGAAGTGACAGGACAAGGGGCAATTTGTTTTTATCTGAAAGAGGGTAGGTTTAGATTGCATATAATGAAGATGGTTTTTACAAGGACCTACAACAGCTTTTCACAAGGTGTTACAAGGTTTTTTCACAAGGTTGTTTTTTTTTTTTTTTACAAGGTTTTACACACACACCCCCCCACACACACCCCCCCACACACCTTTTTACAAGGGTGGTAAGAAACTGGGAAAGCTTTCCCAAAAAGCTGTTGATGCCCCATCTTTGGAAGTGTTCAAGGTCAGGTTGGATGAGCTTTGCACAACCTGACCTAGTGAAATGGTAAGCTCATGGTAAGAAGGTTGGACTAGATGATCTTTAAAAGCCCCTTCAAACACAAATCGTTCTTTGAGTCTACAATTTTGGTTATTGTTTTTTTTTTTATATAAAATGATGACTTTTTTTTAGCAGATTAGTAAGGTGAAATCCCCCTTGCTTTAAATCTGGAAATCTGTAGGTGAAGTTGTCACCTCAGGTCACTCTATACTCAAAGAAGGCAATACATGTCTTTTTGGCTCTGATTCATAGATTTTATTTTGATATCTGTATAAAGTCAGTCTGCTTGGTTTGTTTTTGTTTTTTTTTAGGTATCTAAATAAGAAAGTGGGCAAAAAAGAACAATTGCACTGCCATGGAGTCTGGTGGAATCCCAGAATCACACAGTGGCTGAGGTCGGACGGGAGCTCTGAAGGAAGTCTTGTCCAATCATAGACTTTGTTTTTATTAATTTTATCTGATTTCACTGAACCATACCCAGCCAGCTTTAGAGGATCCGAGGATGGTTTCCACAACACCTCTGGGCAACCTGCAGCAGTCCTCAGTCACCCTCACATTACAGAAATGTTTCTTTTTCTTCAAGTGGAACCGGTGAGATTATTACCTTGTAAAAATACTCACTTTAAGTAGATCCTGACTAGTGATTGCCTATTTAACACATGAATGTATTCTAAAGTCTTTCATTGTTATGGCAAATATATTGTAATAATTACTGAAAGATTAAATAACATGCAGAGTTAAAAGCTGAAGTATCACCTTGGCAAAACATTTAAGAAAACTTCAAACGTTACCTGCAGGTTGTTACTTGTTTGAAATTGCATGGGGTTTGTGAAGAATTTGATCAAAATTTAAATATAAAAGCAAGATCACAAAGGTTTACTTTTTAAAGGTTACGTGCACTGGAAATTCATTAGTTTTTTTTTTTTTAAATCCGGAGTTAAAATAGGTAAGGATGTATTTAAAGTACAGTGTGTGGCTGAAGTTAAACACATACTTCAGGGATCTGCTGGACTTTCACCTAAATCTGTAATCAGATTTGTGAAAAAGAATAGTTAAAAACCAGCTAGTTACAAGTGTTAATTTCAGGGGGCTTTTTTATTACTGTTGTGTAATCTCTTCCTCATAGTATTCTCACTATTCTCTTTGCTTAATAAAAACCACGTGTTCATGTTATTAACATTCAAAGCCCTCTTCTGCAGAACTTTTCCCAAACACAACAGCAGACAAATCCTTCTCGACAAAGATATGACAGCTCTGTAAGAAGCTGAAAAAGTATCCTAATGTCAAATGATAAATTGTCTGAGAAAAGAGGCTGGGTTGACAATATTAGTAGTGCCTGTATCTAAGTCATCTGGTTCTAGCAATATCGCTTGGTACTTAAGGAACCAAGAGGGAGACAGCCAGTGCCCCCCTTTGTTCCAGTAGTGCAGATATGGGATGTGATACCAGGACGGTCATCTTTTGTCCCATGGTAAATTTTTGAGCTTCCTGGATATTTAGGACTATGGCTGCTACGGCCCATAAGCATCCAGGCCATCCTTTGCTTACTTCATCTAGTTGCTTTGAGAAGTAGGCTAGAGCCCTTTTCTGGGGTCCTGCATTTTGAGTTAGGACTGCGAGGGCTACGCCTTGTCTCTCATGTGAAAATAACCAAAAAAGGGTTTGGTGACATGTGGCAGTCCGAGGGCTGGGGCCCCCTAGTAATTCCTTCTTTAATTCGTTAAATGCCTGTTTTGCTTCCCCAGTCCACTGTAATTCCCTTGTTTGTGCTTGCCACAATTGGTATAGGGGTTTTCCTACTGTACCGTAATTCTAGATCCAGAGTCGACACTAACATGTCATGCCGAGAAATGTCCCAAGTTCCTTAGGTGTCTTGGGCTGAGGGGTTTGGCAGATCGTTTCTTTGCGTTCTTGTCCTAATCTCTGCTGCCCCTGAGACCTCATAGCCCAGGTAGGTGACTTCTTGCTTCATCATTCGTGCCTTCTGCTGAGATACCTCATATCCTTTAAGTCCCAGAAAATTTAACAGGCATACTGTCCATTCCTCACAGCTGTTTGAGGTTTTGGTGGCTATCACAGGTTGTCCACATATTGGAGCAAAAGTCCTTCTGCAGTGGGTGCCGTCCAGTCCTCAAGGTCTTTTGCCCATTCGTTTCCAAATAAGGTTGGGCTATTTTTGAAGCCTTGGGGTTACACAGTGCAGGTGAGTTGGGGTTTCCGACCTGACTCTGGATTTTCCCATTCAAAAGCAAACAATTTTTGGCTCTCTGGCTCCAAGGGCAGGCAGAAGAAGGTATCTTTTAAGTCTAAAACAGTAAACTAAACAAGATTCTCTCTTAGTTTTGTTAACAAAGTATAAGGGTTGGCCACTGCAGGATAAAGGTCTTCTGTTATTTTATTGGTAGCTCTTAGGTCTTGTACTAATCCCTAACTTTTCCCATCCGGTTTGTGGATTGGCAAAACGGGGGTGTTATATTCAGGTTCCCATTCTACTAAAAGGCCAAATTTGAGAAAGGAATCTATTACAGGTTTAATTCCTTTCTGGTCTCCTAGTTTGAGGGGGTATTGTTTGATTCTTACCAGTTGTGCCTGGGGCTTCAGCCTGACGTGGATCGGTTTGGCGTGCTTTGCCTTACCCGGTATTCCGTCGGCCCGCACTCCTGGGTAGACGTGATCCAGGATGTCCAAGGGGACCTGTTTTGTTACCTGTGGCTGGATTAGAACTAAACATTTCAATGAAGTGATCATCTCTACTTTGTATTTCACCATTTTTAAACTTGATCTCTGCTTCCAATTTTTCTAATAGATCCCTTCCTAAGAATGATTTTGGGGCATTTGGCATATATAAAAATGCATGCGTTCCTATCATTTTACCCATTTTATACCGGCGCGGTTGCATGTATGGTACCTTCTGTGGCTGGCCTGTTGTCCCAATCCCATTTAAAGATTCATTATCAGTCAAAGCTAATTCTTGATTTAACACAGCAAACGTAGCTCCGGTGTCTACTAGAAATGCTGCTACGTTTGTGTCTTCTTTCCCCAGCTTCATTATAAGCAGGGGGTTGGCCGGGATTCAACCCTCTGGTCCCCCCTATTCTATTTCTGATTCAGCAGGGCATGGGAGGTGTCCCTCCTCCCTTCTCAGTCTGGGACACTGGCTTTTCCAGTGCCCTGCCTGTTTACAAAAAGCAGACTGATTAGGCCGTACCCTATTATTAGGGGCCCTCATTCTACGACCCCAAAAGCAATCTTCCCATGTGCCTTGAGTTTTCCCATTTCCCTGATAGTTTCTTTACCTTAAGGCCGCAGTGGTCGCATGAGTAATTGCTTGACTTAGCTTTTTCCTTTCATTACCGTCTTGGTTGCGGTACACCCTCTGTGCTTCCTCAGTAAGCCTTTCAATATCTTTCTGGTCCTCTGCTCTAAGGTTTTCTAGTTTCTTTCTAATATCATCTGAGGATTGTCCTCGAAAGACGGGTATCAGCTGCTGCCTTCCCAGGGCTCCGGAGGGGTCCAGGGTAGCTCATTTTGCATTGCCTCCCATAATCTATCCAGAAATTCCATAGGCGTTTCACCTGTGTTCTGTTTGACAGCATATAAAGATCCCCAATTCACAGACAGACTTGGGAATTGCTTGCTCCAATCTAAATGCAATCCGTGTTCGATACCTTGTGAGAAGTTGATAATGGTTGGGGTTATTCTAATCCCATTGTGGTTTAACTGCAGGGTCAGAATCGTCTGCCTTTCCTTGCAACGCTTGTGCAGCGATTAATGCCTGAACATGAGTTCTGGCGGCTTTAAGTATTAGTTCCTTTTCAGTGTCTGTGAGTGCCCTGATGTCATAGGTGTTGGGGATGGTGTCCTCATTGTCTGCCAGGCCTGCCACCGCTGCTGTCTGCTTGGGGGCAGCCACCGTCCACGATGTTCTCAGACAAGTCAGGAAGCGCATTGAGCAAAGCATTCATATCATAGATGCTGGGGACAGTGTCCTCATTGTTCCCCGCTACCAGTGCTGGCTGCCTGCGGCAGCCACCCTCCACCACAGACTTGGACAGGTCAGGGAGAGCACTGAGCAAAGCAGATAAATCATAGACAGCAGGGATGGTGTCCCTATTGTCTGCCAGCCCTGCCACCGCTGCTGGCTCCTTGGGGCAGCCACCTTCCACCATGTTCTCTGACACATCAGGGGGAGCACTGAGCAAGGCACTCATACCATGGCTGTTGGGGATGGTGTCCTTGTTCCCCATCCCTGCCACGGCTGCTGGCCCCTTGGAGCTGTTGCCCTTCACCACTTTCTCAGACCCATCTGGGAGAGCACTGAGCAAGGCGTTCATCCTATGGGTGCTGAGGATGCTGTTCTGACTATTCCCCAGGCCTGCCACAGCTGCTGGTTCCTTGCAGCAGCTGCTCTCCACCGTGTTCTCAGTCAGGTCAGGGAGAGCACTGAGCAAGGCAGACAAATCATAGACCCCAGAGATGGTGTCCCTATTGTCTGCCAGCCCTGCCACTGCTGCTGGCTCCTTGCGGCAGCCGCCTTCCACCACGTTCTCAGGCACATCAGGGGAGCACTGAGCAAGGCACTCATACCATGGGTGCTGGGGATGGTGTCCTCATGGTTCCCCAGCCCTGACACAGCTGCTGGCTCCTTGCGGCAGCTGCCCTCCACTGCGTTCTCAGTCAGGTCAGGGAGAGCACTGAGCAAGACAGACAAGTCATAGACCCTAGGGACGGTGTCCTCATTGTTCTGCAGCCCTGCCATTGCTACTGGTTCCTTGTGGCAGCCGCTCTCCACTACATTTTCAGGAACATCAGGGAGAGCACTGGGCAAGGCACTCCTATCGTGGGTGTTGGGGATGGTGTCTGCATTGTTCCCCAGCCCTGCCATGGCTGCTGGCTCTTTGGAGCTGCCACCCTTCACCACTCTCTCAGGCACATCAGGGAGAGCACTGAGCAAGGCACTCCTCTCATGGGTGCTGAGGATGCTGTTCTCACTATTCCCCAGCCCTGCCATGGCCGCTGGCTCCTTGGGGCAGCTGCTCTCCACAGCGTTCTCAGTCAGGTCAGGGAGAGCATAGAACAAGGCAGACAAATCATAGACCGCAGGGACGATGTCCCCATTGTCTGCCAGCCCTGCCACCGCTGCTGGCTCCTTGCAGCAGCCGCCCTCCGCCGCATTATCAGTCGGGTCAGGGAGTGCACTGAGTAAGTCAGTCAAATCGTAGACATCAGGGACATTGTCCTCGCTGTTCTCCAGCGCCGCCGCCGCTGCTGCTGGCTCCTTGGGGAGCTGCTGGACTTGGGCAGGCTCAGCAGAGACTGGCAGCCCCGGGACAGAGGGCAGCACAGAGGCACGCACAGGAGGCGGCATGGCCGGAGCAGTGAAGCTCACGCCGGGTACCTCCGATGCCGTGGGCAGCTGGAGAGGGAGCCTCTCTGTTGGGAGAAGCAGAGAGGTGCTGGGGTGAGAGTTTGGCAGGCAGAGCCGGCTGGAGTTTACCTGTAGGGCAGGAGCACCAGGAGGAGCGGGAGCTGCTGCTGTACCTGCCCCGGCAGTTGGTCAGTGCCGGTTGGGCGGGGGCCAACTGCCCCCTCCCTCGGGTTCCGACCCAGTTCCACGAGTCCTGGCTGCTTCAGCAGCCTCGCGGGGCTTTGCTTTGTCAGCCCTAGCAGCTGCCCCTCGCAGTACTTTCCTGCCCTGCTGGTGATCTCCTGGCCTAAACGAGGCTTTCCCGTGCCGGCTGTGGTTTGGGGGGAGGTGAATTTCATGTGCAAGGGGAAGGGATGGGGCCGGCACCGCTGGCCCTGGGATGCTGATGTGCATGTTTCCCAATCTTCCCCAGTGGTGGAAGTGGGAAGGGGGCTTGTGGCACTTTTGGGTTGTTTTTTCCTGCCCGCTCTCAGGAGACTGATCCCCCTGGGATGGCATCTTTGCTGCCTCTCCTCACCCTGTCACTGGCGTTTGGGACCCTGGTTGGTGGGACCCACAAGGCATGTTATGAAAATTCTCTTCCCCCTATCTACTAGATCAACCAGTCTTTAAAGTATTAATCAATAGGTCTTTTATTTATATATGTCTCCATATATTTCTATGTACACTGTGGTGTGATGAGGTAGTGGATTTTTCCTGGAAGCCTCAGCCCAGGCCTGGAGCTAGGACTTTTCTTAAGGGTATCTTAGAGCTGTCTGTGAAGGAGAAGGGGTATTGCAGCACAGCAGAAATAATGGCAGAATCCCAGCCCCTCCAGCATGTCTTTGAAACCTCCCACTGTCCTGCACACCATTCATCAGTATCTCTTGCAGGACTGGCTCCAGGGGCATCTGCATCAGTAGACAAGAGCAGGACTGCAGCAGAAGTAGCATGAGCGCCTGGCAGAGTTGAACTAGGACTGGTCACTGGTAGTGAGGGTGCTAGTGCTTGGTCCAAATGTGTGGTACATGACTGTTTGAAGGGTGCGAGAACCCTGTGTAAAACCACATTTGGGGTTCCCCGTGTGACTGGGACACCCTTGTAATTCTCTGCTTTGCATCCCAGGCTCTGGGCGCAGTGGGCACGGGCCACTTGCGGGTTGTGGTGGCAGTTTGTCAAGGCAGATGGGACACAGCCAACTGCCTGAGCCAGCGTCTTCCCAGATCTCTTCTGATCTCATTGCATCGCATCTCATCGCATCTCATTGTATCTCATGGCATCGCATCTCATTGCATCTAATCTCATCGCATCCCATTCCATCCCGTCCAATCCCATGCCATCTCCTCTCCTGTCCTCCCCTCATCATATAGCATATTATAGCATATCATACCATGTCAAAGCATAGCATAGCATATCTTGTATCATATCATATGTTTTAGCATGTTATATCACGTTACGTCATATCATCATATCATTTCGTTTTGTTTCCATTACATTGCAATTAATTTAATCTCATCCTCGCCATTTTCTCTCCTCTCCAAAAATATTATGTCATATCATATAATATTTTATCATACTGTATTTTATCATATCATAATCTATCATATCATATTTGATCATGTCATACAGTTGTATACCGTACCATCATATCACATATCATACAATAGTATATCATAGCATATCATACCTTATCAAAGCATATCATAGCATATCTTCTCTATCATAGCGTATCATACATACCATGCCGTACCATACCATACCATATCATACCATACCATAGAATTTGATTATATTTTATTTCCTTCCATTTTCATTTCCATTTTATGTCCATTTGATGTCATTTCATTTAAATTCGTTTCACCCTCATAGCATATATTGTATCATAGTATATACCATATTATGTTTTATCATGTTACGTCATGTTATAGCATCATATCGTATCATATAATTTCATTTCCATTTCATTGCATTTGGTTTCTTTTCTCCTCCTTGTCATTTTCTCTCCTCCTCTTCTCTCCAAAAATATACCATTTCCTATCATATAATTTCATTTTATTTTGTTTTTTCACTTTATTTCATTTAATTTCATGTCCATTTGATATAATTTCATTGAGTTTCATTTCATCGTCCTCATCCTCTTCTCTTCTCTTCTCTTCTCTTCTCTTCTCTTCTCTTCTCTTCTCTTCTCTTCTCTTCTCTTCTCTTCTCTTCTCCCCTCCCCTCCCCTCCCCTCCCCTCTCCTCTCCTCTCCTCTTCCTCTCTTATTTATCTCCTATCTCCTATCCCCTATCTCTTGCCATCCCATGGCATCTCATTGCATCTCAAAGCATCCCATTACATCGCATCTCATCTCATCTCATCTTTGCATCCCACCCCACCCAGGCCCACTCCATTCCATCCCACCTCAACCCATCCTAATCCCATTCGATCCCACCCCTTCCCATCCCATGTCAATCCCACCCCATCCCCTTGTGAGTGACTGAACTGGACTGAGCCTGAACTGTCCATGGTTTGACTGATTGCTGTGAGGAGCTGCCCTGGGACTCTGAACTATTAACTTGGACATGATTAAAGAATTTGTTTGTAATAGACTGATTTGTGTTTGGACCCTACAAGGGTTTCAATGGTTCAGTGCTGCTCTTCACAATGGGCTTTCAGCATTACAGATGGGAAAGTAATAGGAGATGAGGCTTATGGAATCTATGTGTATTCATTCATCCATTCATCTGTTATCCATCATCCATCCATCATCCACCCATCATCCATGTTTCATCATTCATCATCCATCCATCCTCCATCCATCATCCATCTTCCATACATACATCATCTATCCATCCATCCATTCATCCATCATCCATCCATCCATCCATCCATCCATCCATCCATCCATCCATCCATCATCCATCCATCACTAATCCATCATCCATCCATTCATCCATCACCCAACCATCCATCCATCCATCCATCTGATACAGGGTTAACCAATGTACAGGGGGGTTGTACAGGGGGGTTGTACAACGAGGTTAGAGGAATTCACTTGCTAAAACAAAAGTATGGTCTGTACCTGTCATGCCTACTAAGCAGAAGAAAGGCACTAACCATTGATAAGGAGAAGCAGACACCTGGTTTAGGGTGTTTTGGGTCTGTTTTGAACGGTTTGGGGTTGCTTTTATCCTGTTTTGCTGCTGTTTTGGGGTTCTGACCATGTATCCCACAGGAGAAGCAGGACAAGGTGGGCTTGGGGTGGTTTTTGGGTTGTTTTTGGCCTGTTTTGGGTCTGTTTTGGAGTTCTGACCCTGTATCCCACAGGAGAAGCAGGACAAGGTGGGCTTGGGGTGGTTTTTGGGTTGTTTTGGGTCTGTTTTGGGGCTCTGACCCTGTATCCCACAGCAGAAGCAGGACAAGGTGGTTTTGGGCTGGTTTTAGGTTAGTTTTGTCCTGTTTTGAGGCTCTGACCTGTGTCCCATAGGAGAAGCAGGACAAGGTGATTTTGGGGTGGTTTTGGGGGTTGTTTTGGGTGTTTTGGCCTGATTTTGTCCTGTTTTGGGGCTGTTTGGGGGCTGTGAATGTGTACCCCGGAGTAGAAGCAGGACAAGGTGGTTTTGGGGTGTTTTGGGTTGTTTGTGGCCTGTTTTGGGTCTGTTTTGGGGCTCTGACACTGTATCCCATAGCAGAAGGAGGACAAGGTGGTTTTGTCCTGGTTTTGGGGTGTTTTGGAGTGTTTCTGGCCTCTTTTCGGTCTGTTTTGAGGCTCTGACCCTGTGTCTCATATGAGAAGCAGGACAAGTTTTTTTTGGAGTGGTTTGGCCTGGTTTTGGACTGTTTTGGGGTTCTGACCCTGTGTTCCTTAGGAGAAGCAGGACAAGGTGGTTTTGGGTTGGTTTGGGGGTTTTGGAGCTGGTTTTGGGGTGATTTGGGTTGTACGTGGCCTGTTTTGGGTCTGTTTCAGGGCTCGGACTGTGTATCCCACAGGAGAAGCAGGACAAGGTGGTTTTGGGGTGGTTTTGTCCTGTTTTGGTGTTTTTTGGGGTCTGTTTTGGGGCTCTGACCCTGTATCCCATAGGAGAAGCAGAAGAAGGTGGTTTTGAGGTGTTTTGGGGCTTTTTGGGGGGTTTTGGAGTGTTTTTGTCCTGTTTTGGGGCTGTTTTGAGGCTCTGACCCTGTATCCCAAAGCAGAAGCAGGAGAGTGTGGATTTGGGCTGTCTTTGGGGTGTTTTGGGTTGTTTTTGTCCTGTTTTGGGTCTGTTTTGGGGCTCTGCCCCTGTATCCTACAGGAGAAGAAGGACAAGGCGTTTTTGGGGTGGTTTTGGCCGGTTTTGCCATTTACTTTGAGTGTTTTGTCCTGGTTTTTGCGTGGTTTTGTCCTGTTTTGGGGCTCTGACCCTGTATCCCCTAGAAGAAGCAGGACCAGGTGGTTTTGGAGTGTTTTTTGGGGTGTTTTGGGTCGTTTTTGTCCTGTTTTGTGTCTGTTTTGGGGCTCTGACACTGTATCCTATAGGAGAAGCAGGACAAGGTGGTTTTGGGGTAGTTTTGTCCTGTTTTTGGGGTGTTTAGGGCCTCTGACCCTGTATTCCATAGGAGAAGCAGGACAAGTTGTTTTTGGGGTGTTTTGGGGGTGTTTTGGGTTGTTTTTGTCCTGTTTTGGTTCTGTTTTGGGCCTCTGACCCTGTATCCCATAGGAGAAGCAGGACAAGGAGGTTTTCAGGTGTTGTGGGGCTGTTTTGGGGGTTTTGGAGTGTTTCTGTCTTCTTCTGTGTCTGTTTTGGAGCTCTGACCCTGTATCCCATAGGAGAAGCAGATCAAGGTGATTTTGGGCTGGTTTTAGGTTGGTTTTGTCCTGTTTTGGGGCTCAGACCTGTGCCCCATAGGAGAAGCAGGACAAGGTGATTTTGGGGTGGTTTTCGCCTGTTTTGGGGGTTGTTTTGGGTGTTTGGCCTGGTTTTGTCCTGTTTTTGTCCTGTTTGGGGGCTCTGACCGTGTACCCCAGTGTAAAAGCAGGACAAGATGCTTTTGGGGTGGTTTTGTCCAATTTTTGTCATGTTTTATGTCTTTTTTGGGGCTCTGCCCCTGTATCCCGCAGGAGAAGCAGGACAAGGTGATTTGGGGGGGGGGGGTTGGCCTGTTTTGTGGTTTGCTTTGGGTTTTTTTGGCCTGGTTTTCGCCTTTTTTTGTACTGTTTTGGGGCTGTTTCCGGGCTCTGACCCTGAACCCCACAGGAGAAGCAGGACAAGGTGCTTTTGGGGTGGTTTTGTCCTGTTTTGCATTTTTTTGGGTCTGTTTTGGGGTTGCGTCCCTGTGTCCCGCAGCAGAAGCAGGAGAAGGTGATTTTGAGGTGGTTTTGGGGTGGTTTTGGGGTGGTTTGCAATGGTTTTGGGTTGCTTTTTGCCCTGTTTCAGCTGTTTCGGGGTTCTGACCCTGTATCCCACAGGAGAAGCAGGACAAGGTGTTTTTGAGGTGTTTTGCGGCTGTTTTGGGGGTTTTGGAGTGTTTCTGTCCTGTTTTGGGTCTGTTTTTGTGCTCTGACCCTGTATCCCATAGCAGAAGCAGGACAGGGTGGTTTTGAGGTAGTTTTGTCCTGTTTTTGGGGTGTTTAGGGCCTTTGACCCTGTATCCCGTAGGAAAAGCAGGACAAGGCTGTTTTGGGGTGTTTTGGGGCTGTTTTGGGGCTCTGACCCTGTATCAAAGAGAAGAAGTAGGACAAGGTGGTTTTGGGGTAATTTTCGCCTGTTTTTGGGGGCTGTTTTGGGGCAAAGACCCTGTAACCAATAGGACAAGCAGGACAAGGGGGTTTTGGAGTGTTTTGGGCATGTTTTGTGGCTGGTTTTGGGTGTTTTGGTGTGTTTTTGTCCTGCTTTGGGTCTGTTTTGGGACTCTGACCCTGTATCCCATAGGAGAAGCAGGACAAGGTGGTTATGGGGTGGTTTTGGCCTGTTTTTAGGTCTGTTTTTGGGCTCTAACCCTGTATGCCATAGGAGGAGCAGGACAAGGTAGTTTTGGGGTGGTATTTGTTGTGTTTTAGGGTCTGACCCTGTATCCTATAGGAGAAACAGGACAGGGTGGTTTTGGGCTGGGTTTTGGGCCTGTTTTGGGTGTTTTGGTTTGTTTTTATCCTGTTTTGGGTCTTTTTTGGGGCTCTGACCCTGTATCCCATAGCAGAAGCTGGACAAGGTGGTTTTGGGGTGGTTTGGCCTGTTTTGGGTCTTTTGGGGGGCTCTGACCCTGTATCCTGTAGCAGAAGCAGGACAAGGTGGTTTTGGGGTGGTTTTCGCCTGTTTTGGGGGTTGTTTTGGGTGTTTTGGGTCTGTTTTGGAGCTCTGACCCTGTATCCCATAGCAGAAGCAGAAGAAGGTGGTTTTGGGCTGGGTTTGGGGTGTTTTGGTGTTTTTTTGTCCTGTTTTGTGTCTCTTTTGGGGCTCTGACCCTGTATCCCACAGGAGAAGCAGAACAAGGTGGTTTTGGGTTGGGTTTTTGGGTGTTTTGGGTTGTTTTTCGCCTGTTTTGGGTCTTTTTGGGGGCTCTGACCCTGTATCCCATAGCAGAAGCAGGACAAGTTAGTTTTGGGGTGTTTTGGGGCTGTTTTGGGGGGGGGTTGACTTTTTTTGGCATGTTTTGGGGCTGTTTGGAGGCTCTGATCCTGTATCCCATAGGAGAATCAGGACAAGGTGGGTTTGGGGTGGTTTTTTGGGGTGTTTTAGGTTGTTTTTGTCCTGTTTTAGGGCTGTTTTGGGGATTTGACCATGTGTCCCATAGCAGAAGCAGGACAACGTGGTTTTGAGCTGAGTTTTGGAGTGATTTGGGTTGGTTTTGGCCTGTTTTGGGTCTTTTGGGGGGCTCTGACCCTGTATCCTTTAGGAGAAGCAGGACAAGGTGGTTTTGGGGTGGTTTTGGGTGTTTTGGGTTGTTTTTGTCCTGTTTTGGGTCTGTTTTGGGGCTCTGACCCTGTATCCCATAGCAGTAGCAGGACAAGGTGGTTTTGGCTTGGGTTTTGGGGCTGGTTTTTGGGTGTTTTGGGTTGTTTTTGTTCTGTTTGGGGCTGTTTTGGGTCTCTGACCCTGTATCATATAGCAGAAGTAGGACAAGTTGGTTTTGGGCTGGGTTTATGGGTGTTTTGGGTTGGTTTTGGCCTGTTTTGGGTCTGTTTTGGGGCTCTGACCCTGCATCCCATAGGAGAAGGACGACAAGTTGGGTTTGGGGTGGGTTTGGGGTGTTTTGGTGGTTTTTTGTCCTGTTTTGGGTCTGTTTTTTGGGCTTTGACCCTGTATTTCACAGGACAAGCAGGTCATGGTGGTTTTGGGCTGGTTTTTGGGGTGTTTTAGGTTGTTTTTGTCCTTTTTTCGGGCTGTTTTTGGGTTCTGACCCTGTGTCCCATAGCAGCAGCAGGACAAGGTGGTTTTGGGATGGTTTTTGGGGGTGTTTTGAGGCTGTTTTGGGTCTGTTTTGGGGCTCTGACCCTGTATTTCATAGGAGAAGCAGGACAAGGTGGTTTTGGGGGTGTTTTGGGTGGTTTTGGCCTGTTTTGGGGTCTGTTTTGGGGCTCTGACCCTGTATCCCATAGGAGAAGCAGGACAAGGTGTTTTTTGGGTCTATTTTGAGCGTGTATTGGGGGGGGTTGAGTGATTTTGGCCTGTTTTGGAGCTGGTTTTGGGCTCTGTCCCTGTATCCCACAGCAGAAGCAGGTCAAGGTGGTTTTGGGGTCTTTTTTGGCTTTTTTTGGGGTGTTTTCGGGGCTTTTTTGGGTCTTTTTTGGGGCTCTGACCCTGTATCCCACGGGAGAACCAGGACAAGGTGGTTTTCGAGTGGTTTTGGCGTGGTTTGGGGTGTTTTGTGTGTGGTTTTGTGTGTTTTGGGGTGGTTTTGTCCTGTTTTGGGGCTGTGACCCTTTGTCTCTTAGGAGAAGCAGGACAAGGTGGTTTTTGGGTGGTTTGGGCTGTTTTTGTCCTGTTTTGGGGCTCTGACCCTGCATCTCATAGGACAAGCAGAACAAGGTGGTTTTTGGATGTTTTTTGTGGTGTTGTGAGGGTATTTTGGTGTGGTTTTGTCCTGTTTTGGGGCTGTTTTGGGGCTCTGACCCTGTAGCACATAGGAGAAGCAGGACAAGGTGGCTTTCTGATGGTTTTGGGGTGTTTTGTGGCTGTTTTGGGGTGGTTTTGTCCTGTTTTTTCTTATGTTTTGGGGCTCTAACTCTGTATCCCATAGGAGAAGCAGGTTAAGGTGGTTATGGGATGGTTTGGGGGCAATTTTGGGGCTGTTTTGGGTCTGTTTTGGGGCTCTGAGCCTGTATCCTGCAGGAGAAGCAGGACAAGGTGGTTCTCCAGGTGGAAGTGGCCAACCTGTGCCACAACAACCGGTGCCTGCAGCAGGAATTGCACTCAGCCTCTCGGCATCTCTGCTGCTTCACCCGCTTCTTCTCCGGTACTGTGGACCAGGAAGAGCTGTGACACCCCCCCCCCGGACAATGGCATTCCATAGGGAACACCGTCATTCCATAGAGAATGCTGCCATTCCATAAGGAATGCTGGGATTCCATGGGGAGACGCAGTTCCATAAGGGACACTGAGGATCTCACATCTTCTTCAGCACCATGGACAAGGAGGAGCTGTGACCCTCCCCCGGAACAATGGCATTCCATAGTGAGACAAGGGGGGGGGAGGGGCAAAAAATCACAAAATGGAATATAGAAATCTTTATAATTAACTTTAAGTAATGTTAATTATGCAAAGTTTGATGGCTTTGTAACAGTAGCAATGGAAAATTACTGAGGTGCATGATACATAAGAAAAAGATTACATAGAGCAGCTAGAGAACATAGAGAACATACTGAGAATTCTCACAAGAGAAATTGCTATAGTTGACATAGTTTTAAGGAAAAAACAGTCTAGAAGAACAGGACATAGGATAAGGAGTATCTGGGAACCGCAGGTGTCCAGGATGGGCTACAGTTAAACTACCTGATCAGTGGGAGGACGGGAGGATTGTTATGTCTCTGGTGCTAACGAACCAATTAAACTGGTATGAGCATCTACTGCGCGTGCTTCAGAGGCTGCCAGAAGTGATGAAGATCGTTGGAGGAAGGAAACGACCCTCAGAGACCACCCCCACAATTCTGTATGCATGCAGGGAACTCTCTGGAAAAGGATGTAATCCATCCGTAGCCTCATGAATATGTATGTATGCCCAGTGGCTATAAAAGGACGGCTTGTGTGGCAACTGGGATGATACACGCTAGCTGGAGCTATCCCCCGTGTCTCCCGGTGCCGCAGTAAAGAATACCTGCTTGTCAGCTTGAAAACTTTGGTGGTGAGTTTGTTCCTGGAGTTTTCTCCATGTCAGCAGGGAGGTTGTAACTAGATGATCTTGAAGTCCTTTCTTGCCCTAACTATTCTACGACTATTTGCCCACCATTTGCTCTAGACACCTTAGTGATAGTAAGTACTACCTTACAAAATGAGTTTGCATTCCCACCAGCTTCTCCCTTTGTTCTGACAGCAGCAACCACTGCGTCTGTCAGCCTCTAGCATCCTCAGCAGTTGGAGCTGGTAATTTTTCAGTCACTACAGTAAGTTGTCAGTGATTATTTTCAGACAACACTCAAATATGCGTATTAGGTAATTAAATTTGCAGTAAGTGTCACTCCTCTATGCTAATATTAAACATGCAACCCTTTCCCTGTCCTTCTGTATTAAGCCTTTTCTAAAGTATATGTGAATAACTAATTTTTTCCAGCTGTTCTAGATCAACACTTTCTACATCACAGCTCATTAAGTAAAAAGCACTTGCCTTATTTATACTCTATACAAAAGAAATGTACCAGCATCTTCAGAAGTCAATTATATTCGGGTGTAGTAGTCCAGTTTCTAAAATCACTTTTCTCCTTTAGTGAGGGGATTTAAGGCACGGAGTCCGATTGCTGGTTGAAGACCTTTTTACTTTAGATTACATGGTTTATATATGTTTTTGGTCATATCCACGCACTTAAAGCTACAATACACTTGGTTAGTTGCTGCTGTCCACGAGCATAATCTAAAATTATAATTGATTAGTCTGCTTTTTTGACACTATCCTTTCGACCTTCTCCTCACTTCTCAGTTCCTTCTTCTACTTCTCATCCCCTTTTATTCAGCTTCTTTTGCTCCACTTTTCTTGCTTGATGTTAGTTCCCCACAGAGCTAAAATTGCAGAGTCTGGCTCAAAGTTGATTCCCCAAAGAATCAAGGTCGCTCAGCATCCTCTGACCAAGTTCAAATGCCTCTTCTCCTACATCTCCCCTTCTTTGTTTTTCTAAAAACATCACTTGGTTTACCATGTTTTCTGACATTCGCTGTAGGCAACTCAATAAACATGGAACAATCAGTAAGATACAAATAACAATGAATAGCATTATAAGACCTCCTTTGATCAATGAAACAAACCATGTCCCAAGTCCTAGAGAGTTAAGACAATTTCCTAATCCAAAAAATCCATCATTTACCTGTAACTTTGTTACTCCTTTTTTCAATTCCTGAATAGTTTTATGAATAGATTCCAAAAAGCCTGACAAATTCATGCAGCACATACCCTCAAAATCTTTACAGCCATGACCTTGTGCTAATAATAAGAAGTCTATGGCAGCCCTGTTTTGCAAAGAGGCAACTTAGCAAACGTTTCAGGTCTGGTTACAATGTTTTTTGACAGTTGATGTGACAAAAATTGGCACTCGAGAATTTTCAATTTCTCCTTATCAGATTCAACCCATTGCATGATTAATCGTACTGGCTGGAAATCATTACTGACAACCAAAAACTCAATAGGAACTCCATTCATCACACGATGTGCCTGTCTCTCACTTAATGCAGCTTCTGCCATTGCTATTGCTCGTTTTGCTGCTGGTGTTAATTGTCTGGGTGCATTGAAGTCTGTGTCACCCTTCAACAATTCAAACAATGGTTCTAAAGTTTTGCTGTCAATTCCCAATAAGGTTTGAATCCAATTGATATTCCCTAACAAGACTTGCACATTGTTAAGTGTACGGATATTGACCTTGATGGCTAACTTTCTGAGGTTCAATGGTATGATCTAAGATTTTCCAACCCAAATATTTCCATGATGTGGTATCCTGAACCTTTTCAGGGGTAATTTGCAATTTATGTTGTTGCAACACTGAACACAATTCTTGTTTAACAGCTTCTAGGTTACTTTCCCAGCCACCAGTATATCATCCATATAACGATACACTAATAATTGGGGGTGTCTTTCCCAAAATGGACGCAGTGCTACATCAACATAACCTTGAAATATTGTTGGTGAATTTTTCATGCCTTGTGGCAATACCACCCATTGATATCTCTGCATGGGTCCTTGTTTGTTTGTTACAATGTGCTTCTAACTCTTCGAATACCAAAGACGACCGAGAGATTTTCCTCAGACGCATTGACACGAAGTGGAGACACGTGGCTGACTTTAAACTTCATCACTGATTGTGAATTATTGTGAATAATTTTAAACTTTCCTTATTTGACAGACTTTAAAAGTAGGAAGGTATATTCTTATTTTGAGTCATAAATAAAAAACCGAGCGTGGTTTTCACTGTAGGTCAGTTTTTAATTTCATTCATTTTGACAATTCTGGCAGTAGCTGTTCAGAAACATTCCAAACCACAATAAGCAGCGCTGGAGGTCAGGACTGCGGTGCGTTTGCAGAGCTGTGTGTGAAGAGGAGCATCCTGACTGTGCTGTGCGTGGCCATGCGCACCGAACGGGCCGGCTACCGTGAGCCGCAGTACCCAGCATGCTCTCTGCTGGCACTGGGCACTTGGGTAAGTTCATTTGGGAAACTGTTACCAGGGCATCTGCACTGTAATGCTGATGTTTCGGGATCTTACTTCCTAGCTTTGATTACCCATACCAGTACCATTTAGTTCTCTGGGTTTTCTGCAGAAGCAGAGAAGAGAAGGATGCGTGGAGACCTCATAGCAGCCTTCCAGTATCTGAAGGGAGCCTATAGGGATGCTGGGGAGGGACTCTTCATTAGGGACTGTAGTGACAGGACAAGGGGTAACGTGTTAAAACTGAAACAGGGGAAGTTTAGATTGGATCTAAGGAGGAAATTCTTTCCTGTGAGGGTGGTGAGGCACTGGAATGGGTTGCCCAGGGAGGTTGTGAATGCTCCATCCCTGACAGTGTTCAAGACCAGGCTGAACAAGGCCTTGGTGCCATGGTTTAGTGTGAGGTGTCCCTGCCCATGGCACGGGGGGTTGGAACGGGATGATCTTAAGGTCCTTTCCAACCATAATTATTCTATGATTCTATAATTACTGCCTATAATTAGAGCCCCATTATTGCCTCATAGTGCCCAATTATACCTCCATAGAGCCCCATTATATCCCCATAGAACCCCATTGTAGCATCATACAACCCATTCTAGCACCACAGAACCCCATTATTGCCTCATAGAGCCCAATTATTGACTCAAAAAACCCATTATAGCCTCATAGAGCCCCATTATAGCCCCATAGAGCCCCATTATACCGCCATAGAACGCCATTATTGCATCATAGAGCCCCATTATAACCCGATCGAACACTTTTATTGCTTAATAGACCCCATTAGTGCCTCATAGTGCCCCATTATTGCCCCATAGAGCCCCATTATAGCCTCATAGACCCTATTATTGCCTCATAGAGCCCCATTATTGCATCATAGAGCCCCATTATCGCATCATAGTGCCCCATTATTGCCTCATAGAGCCCCATTATTGCCTCAGAGAGCCCCATTATTGCGTCACAGAGCCCCATTATTGCATCACAGAGCCCCATTATTGCATTATACTGCCCCATTATAACCCCATAGAGCCCTATTATTGCGTCATAGAGCCCCATTATTGTGTCATAGAGCCCCATTGTTGCCTCATAGAGCCCCACTATAACCCCATAGAGCCCCATTATTGTGACATACAGCCCCATTATTGCCTCATAGAGCCCCATTATTGCGTCATAGTTCCCCATTATTGCCTCATAGAGCCCCATTATTGCATAATAGAGCCATATTATTGCGTCAGAGTGCCCCATTATAACCCCATAGAGCCCCCTTATTGCCTCATAGAGACCCATTATTGCCTCACAGAGCCCCATTATTGCCTCATATAGCCCCATTATTGCGTCACAGAGCCCCATTATTGCCTCTTAGAGCCCCGTTATTGCGTCATAGAGTCCCATCATTACTTTATAGAGCCCCATTATTGCCTCATAGAGATCCATTATTGCCTCATAGAGATCCATTATTACCTCATAGAGATCCATTATTGCCTCATAGAGCCCCATTATTGCATCATACAGCCTATTATAGCCTCATAGAACCTCATTATTGCCTCATAGAGTCCCATTATTGCCTCATAGAGCCCCATTATAGCTTCATAGAGCCCCACTGTTGCCTCATAGACCCCATTATATCCTCATTGAGCCCCATTATTGCGTCATAGTGCCCCATTTTTGCGTCTTACAGCCCTATTATAGCCCCATAGAACCTCATTATTGCCTTAGAGCCCCATTATAGCCTCTTAGAGCCCCATTGTTGCCTCATAGATCCCCATTATAGCCTCATAGAGCCCCATTATAGCCCCATAGAGCCCCATTATTGCCTTATAGAGCCCCATTATACCCCCATAGAGCCCCATTATTGCCACATAAACCCCATTATAGTCACATAGAGCCCCATTATTGCCTCATAGAACCCCATTATAGCCTCATAGAGCCCCATTATTGCGTCATTATAGCCCCATTATTCCCCCATAGAGCCCCATTATAGCCCCATAGAACCCCATTATTAATATTTGATGAGAAAATGAACATAAGCCAGCAGTGTGCGCTTGCAGCTTAGAAAGCCAACCGTATCCTGGGCTGCACCGAAAGGAGCGTGACCAGCAGGTCGAAGGAGGTGATCCTGCCCCTCTACTCTGCTCTTGTGAGACCTCACCTGGAGCATTGTGTGCAGTTCTGGTGTCCTCAACATGAAAAGGACATGGAACTGTTGGAACAAGTCCAGAGGAGGCCACGAGGATGATCAGGGACTGGAGCACCTCCCGTATGAAGACAGGGTGAGAAGAGAAGGCTGCGTGGAGACCTCATAGCAGCCTTCCAGTATCTGAAGGGGGCCTATGGAGATGCTGGAGAGGGACTCTTCATTGGGGACAGTAGTGACAGGACAAGGGGTAACGGGTTAAAACTTAAACAGGGGAAGTTTAGATTGGATCTAAGGAGGAAATTCTTTCCTGTGAGGGTGGTGAGGCACTGGAATGGGTTGCCCAGGGAGGTTGTGAATGCTCCATCCCTGGCAGTGTTCAAGACCAGGTTGGACAAGGCCTTGGGTGATATGGTTTAGTGTGAGGTGTCCCTGCCCACAGCAGGGGGTTTGGAACTGGATGATCTTAATGTCCTTTCCAACCCTAATTATTCTATGATTCTATGATTGATTGAATGATGGGATTGATTGAAGGATATGGTTGATCGAAGAATGGGGTTGATTGGTGATGGTGGTTGATTGAAGGATGGGGTTGATTGAAGACGTTTTGATTGAACAATGGTGTTGATTTGCGACTGGGGTTGATTGAAGGATGGAGTTGATTGAAGAATGAGGTTGATTGAAGGGTGGGGTTGATTGAAGGATGGGGTTGACTGAAGAATGGGGTTGATTGAAGGATGGGGCTGATTGAATAATGGGGTTGATTGAAGGATGGGGTTGATTGGCCACTGGGGTTGATTGAAGATTGGGGTTAATTGAAGGATGGGGTTGATTCAGGGATGGGGTTGATTAAAGGTGGAGTTGATTGAAGGATGGGTTTGATTTGTGACTGGGGTTGATTGATGTATGGGGTTGTAAATGATTAACTTCAAGGACGTTAGGCTTTGTTAGCAACTATTACGATGATGGCTTGACTTGATTTGGGAGGGGCTTTACCCACACTTACTACAAGCGTGCTGATGACTAAAAAGGCCAAGGAGCAGTGGGGTTTTTTAGGTGAGGCACAGCATGCGCAGAACTGGCCCCGTCCTTTACGCCTGATGTTTGTCTGCCAGGGCCTAGCGAGCTTGGACGGTGACAGCAAAGTCCTCCGGTCGCAGGCTTGGTTAGAGTGTCCTTTTCTGAGATGGATGGCCTTACAGGGCCCAATGAGCTCCGTCTGCCGGGGTTTGAAGTTAGAGCTGTCCTTCTCCTAGGGTGTTTGCCCAAGGCTGGTGAGCCCATCCTGCCCGTGGACACACTTTGTCTGCCCCTTCAGTTGAGACCAGTCTGGAATGGGAGACCCTACGGGAGGCATGAGCCACCACCAGCGTAGCTCCCAACCTCACTGGGGCATGCAGGCTCTTCCCCCATGACAGGGGTGTGTCCGTGAAAGAGATAACCCCAGTATACCCCATTACACCCCATTATAACCACATTATAATCCATTATAACCCCATTATTCCCCAATATACCCTATTATACCCCATAATAACCCCATTATAACCCATTATACCCCATTATAACACATTATACCCAATTATAACCTTATTGCAACACATTATAATCTATTATACTTTATTATACCGCCATTATACCCCATTATACCCTATTATAACCCCATTATACCCCATTGTAGCCCATTTTACCCCATTGTAACCCCATTATAACATTATACCCAATTATAACCCCATTACAACCCATTATACCCTATTATACCGCCATTATACCCCATTATAACCCAGTAAAATGACCCTAAAAGTGCTGTTTTCACTCCAAAATGATGTTGACGCAAAGGAGCCTTTTATGGGGGGGGCTCTCAGCCCCAGTGCCCACAGCAGCCCCAAGGCGCCAGAGAGGGGCAGCAGCTGTGGAGCTGGGATGGGTCCGGATGGAACCAGATTGGATCCAGATGGAGCCAGATTAGGTCTGGATGGAGCTGGATCGGATCCGGATGGGGCGTGGATGGGGCCGGATGGAGCCATGTTGAGCCCAGATGGAGCTGGGTTGGGTCTGGATGGAGCTGGACCAGGCCCGGATGGGGCCGAATGGGATCGGGATGGAGCTGAATTGGGTTGCGATAGGGATGAATCATACTGGGATGGAGACGAATGGGATTGGAATGGGACCGAACTGGGTTCAAATGGAGCCGAATGGGATCAGGATAGGGATGAATGGGATTGGGATGTGACCGAATTGGATCTGAATGGAGCCGAATGGGATTGGGATGTGGCTGAACTGGGTCCAAAAGGAGCAGAACTGGATCGGGATGGGACCGAATGGGATCGGGATGGAGCTGAATAGGATTGGGATGGGACTGAACCGGATCGGTATGGAGCCGAATTGGGTCCAAATGGAGCCGAACGGGATCGGAATGGGACTGAACTGGGTCTGAATGGAGCCGAGTGGGATTGGAACGGGACCAAACTGGGTCATTCCGGAGCTGTGGATTATGCCAGAACACTGGATCCTGTTGGAACACAAATGGATCCTGATGGAGCCGAACCGGATCATGCTGGGATCATTCTGGAGCGATGGATCATTCCAGAGCTATGAATCATTCTGGATCCCTGGATCATTCCGGATCCCTGGATCATTCCGGAGCATTGGATCATCCCAGATCCCTGGATCACCCCGGAGGACTGGATCGTGCCAGAGCCGCACCAGGCTCTCTGGGAGCATGGAATCATCCCGAAGCAGCGGCTCGTGCTGCAGCTCTGCCTCATTCCAGAGCCTTGGATGATCTGGGAGCACGGGATCCCATTGGCATCACAGCTCCTGGTGCTTGGGAGCAGATCCTATAGGATCTGGATCTGGATCCAGATGCCCCACACATGGACACAGATCCACGTCCAGATCCGGTTGTAGGGGGGAGCGTGGACACGGAATTCCATGGGGCTGGAAGAGCAGAACTGGGCTCCAGGAGGGGGGGCTCTGGGGTGGGGGAGAGAGAAACCATTGCCCACCATTGCCCTCATTGTCTCCATTGACCCTATTGGCCCCCATTACCCCCTTTGGCCCCCATTAACCCCATTGCCCATTACCCCCAATGCCCCCATTACCCCTATTGCCCCTGTTACCGTATTACCCATTACCCCCCATTACCCCCACTGCCACCCGTTACCCCCATTCCCAACTCACTTCCCACTGCTCCGCACTGGATCCAAAGATGGGGCTGGGGATGCCCCGGTCCTGCCGCACATCCGGTTGCGGCTCCCATTGAGGCTCCAGGGCCCCCGGGTTCGAGCCCCCGAGCTCCCGGGTTCGGGTCCCGAGCTCCCGGGTTCGAGCCCAGGTGCCCCCGGAGCAGCGGCGAGAGCCGGGGGGGGAAGCCCCGGTGCCCCCCCCCACGGAGCAGCGCCCCCAGCACCGAGCGGCGCCTCTCCCGTAGCAGCACCGGAGCCCCGTGCAACAGCGCCCCCAAGCGGGCGGCCAGGACCCGCGCTATGGGGTGTTGGGGGGCGGGCACTGGGACCCCCAAGTTATGGAGCACCCCCTTTGTGCCCCCCAAGTCATGGGGCGGGGTCTGGGGATCCCCGTTTGTGCCCTCCCCCAAGTTATGGGGCGCCCCCTTTGTGGCTCCCAAGGTATGGGGCAGGCTCTGGAAGTTCTCTATGGAGCCCCCCAGGTTATGGGGTGCCCCTTTGTCCCCCCCAAATTATGAAGCGGGGTCTGGTTCCCCGCTATGGAGCCCCTCTTTGTGCCCCCTAAGGTATGGGGCGGGCTCTGGGGGTCCCCCTTTGTGCCCCCCCCATGTTATGAGGCGCCCCCTTCGTGCCCCCCAAGCTATGGGGCGGGGTCTGGGTCCCCACTATGGAGCCCCCCTTTGTGCCCCCAAGTTATGGGGTGGGGTCTGAGGGTCCCCCTTTGTGCTTTCCCCCAAGTTAGGGGGCTCCCCACCTGTGGAGCCCCCCAAGTTATGGGGCGGGGTCTGGGTCCCCCCTATGGAGCCGCCCAAGTTATGGGGCACCCCCTCTGTGCCCCCCTCAAAGTTACGGGGCACCCCTATAGTGCGGGGGGTGCCGAGGTCCCGCCCCACGTGACCCGAGGTGACCTGGAGGGCGAAGAGCCCGCGGGGGTGGGGCAGGAGACGGTGCTGGGTGATGACCACGTGAGGGGTACGGGGGAGGGGGAGGAGGCTGCGGGGGGGCGCAGGGGCCAGGATCAGGCCCGGGCCCCTCCCCTCCTCCCCCCCCCCGGCCCCCGCCCCCGCCCCAGTTTGGTCCCGTCCAGTTCCCACCAATTTCGCCCATCATAGCGGAGCTGGAGCTCCCCTCCGATCCCGACCTGCGCAGGTTGGAGCCCGCGGGACGCCCCAGTGGGGGCTTTTGGGTCCCTGGGGGGGTTGGGGTGCTCCTGACCCCCTCTCTTTGTCTCCCCCCCACCTCCAGGCTGTGCACGGGGCCCTGTGGCCCCATCCGGGAGTACATCATGGGCCACGTGCGGCACCCGCGGTGAGGGGGGCACCCCAACATCTGGGGGGGAGGAGCTGCAACATCTGGAGGGACCCCAAACCTCGGATTGGTCCCTAAAATACATGGCGGGGGGGGGGGTGTTCCTATAGGAATGTGAAGATCAAAGGGAACCTGCTGTGGTATCCCCTGCATCCCAAAGTGGGGGGGGACACCCAAGCTCATTGGGGAGCCTCCAAAACCCCTCAGGACCCCCTCAAACCGCTTTGCCTGTTAGGACCCTCAAAGTTCCATTAGGATGCCAGCAACCCCCCAGCACCCCCCAATTCCCCCTTGAGACCTCCCCCCCCAACCCCTTTTCTTCTCCCAGATCCATGCACAGGAGCCCAAATTCCTTTAGGACCCCCCCAATCCCATTGGGATCCCCAGGAACCCCCAATTCCCTCCCATGATCCTCCCCGATCCCCCCAACTCCTCCTTCAACCCCCCCCCCCCCAGGTTTCCTCCTTAACTCGGGGCTCAGGTACCAGCACCTCAAGGAGATTCAGGTTTGGGGGGCGGGGTGGGGAGCGTTGGAGGGTTTTGGGGGGGCCTCTGTGGGGTTTTCGGAGGTCCCACAGGGACCAAAACACCCCTCTGCACTCCAAAACCATCCCCCCTGCACCTCAAAACAACCCCCTGCACCCCAGAACGCCCCCCCTGCACCCCAAAACCATGCCCCCTGCACACAAAAACACAACCCCTGCACCCTAAAACCACCCCCATGCATCCCAGAAGCCCCATGGCACCCCAAAATCACCCCCCTGCACCCCAAATCTACCCTACTGCAGCCCAAAACAACCCCCTGCACCCCAAAAGCACCCTATGGATTCCCCCATGCACCCAAAACCCTCTCAAGGACCCCCCCGAATGCATCCTGCAGCCCGGTTTCCCCCCTGCAACCCAAAACTGCCCCTGGGCCCTCCCCCATGATCTTTTCCTCCCCACTCCTGAACACCAGAACCCTTTAGGGACCCCCTCTATACTTTAAACCCCTCTGGGTTTCCTTCTGAAGTGGGTGCTGAGCTCATAGGGGTCCTTAAAGCCCCCCAGATTCTCCCGAAACCCAGTGCTGAGACCTTTTGGGGTGCCCCCAACCCCTCCATGGTCCCTGCAGCCGTTTTGGGGTCCCCAAAATGGGATCTGGACCCCTTTGGGCCCCCCAAACTCCCCTCAACGTTTGGCTTTGGGGCCCCCCTTGCCACCAGGTTGATGCTGGAGACCACGGGGCTCTCAGGGGCTCGGGGGGCCCAGATCCAGCAGGGCCCAGAGCTACGGGGCAGCCCCATGGACTCCCCAGAAACTGCCCTGGGGCCACTGAGGAGGCAGCTGCAGGAGGGGAAGCAGCGGCTGGTGGGTGCCAACGGGGGAATATGGGGATTTGGGGGGGTGCTGATGGGCTTGGGGGGGGGTCTGGGAAGTGGAATTTGATGGTTATGGGGAGGGGTTGAGGTCCCTAAAGGGTCCCAGCGCCGCTTTTGGGGAGGGATGAGGGATATTTGGGGGTCCTGGAGGGGGATTTTGGTCTATAGGGGATGACATGGGGGAGTTTGGGGCTTTAGGGGGAATTTTGAGGGTGCTGGGAGGGGGATCTGGGGGTTGAGAATGGGTTTGGTGTTAAGGGAGAGCTTGCGAGGGAAATATGGGGCGATATTTAAGGTGTTTGGGGGTCTGGGGGGTATTTGGGTCCCTCCCATGGCTTTGGGGTCCCTCATTTCCTTGTGTCCCCCCCCTCCATCCCTTCCAGTCCCGTCGCTGGATCCAGCTCCGGGCTCTGGGCGCATCCAATGGGAAGCTCCAGGCGCAGCTGCGCCCCCTGCAGGCCCAGGTGAGCAAAGAGGGGGAGGGAGGGGGCGGGGCTTAAGGGAGAGAGGGCTGAAACTGGGTATGCGGTGGGGGAGGGGAAGAGGGGACAAATGGGGGGGAGGGGTGAGGAAAGGCCCCATATTCAGCCCCATGGGGGCAGCTGGGACGGGGTTAAACGGGGACACGAGTTGGGGAGAGCTCAGAGCTGATTGGCTGTGCCTGGGCAACGCTCGCCAGAACGAGGCCGGGTGTGTGTGTGTGTGTGTGTGTGTGTGTGTGTGTGTGTGTGTAAGTAAGTGTAAGTGTAATGCGTGGGAAGCGGTACGTGAAGACCCCGTTGCTAGGCAACGGAGGCATCCAACCCGGAAGTGCGGAGAGCATCGCGGAACAGGGATGGGGAAAGGCCGAAACACGGGGGGGGGAGAGGGGGCCTCGATTTCCTGTGAAATCTTTATTTATTGGTTAAGTTTCCTTTTTATACATTCTTAAGGTGACCCCTCCCCTCTCCCCTCCCCCCCCCCCCCCCCCTTCCCGCGCTATTTACATCGGTGTCAGTGAGGCTTCGGATAGACACCCCCCACATCCCCCCTTTATCCTCCCCTCTGCCATCCCGGGTATAAAGAGGGGGGAAGGTGCCACCCCCCGACACACCCGGGTGGGGGATGGGAGGTTCTGTCCCTTGGGCACCCTCCCCCACATCCACCCCCCCCGTTTTGGGGTGCTGGGGGGGAGGTGAGGCCCATCCTCCCCCTTCCCCACAGACAGTTCATCAACAGGCACTTAATGACCTCCCCGAACCTTCCCCGCCCACCCCACCCCCGTTTTTGGTTACATGAAGCCGTTTCTACAGGAACCCCCAAAACCCACGCACGCCCCACAATGTGTTTGAGGCCAACACTAAAACAGGATTGCAAAGCCAAAGAACACGGACCTGGATGCGCAGGGCAGCCCCGGGAGATGCAGCCTCCCGAGGGAGGGGAGGGCTCTCCCTCCTTAAAGAGCCCATGCTCACCGTGGGGGCCCCGTCACAATGGGCAAATCCACAGCGACCGCCACGGCTTTGGGATGGCGGCAGCATCGTGCCCATGGCCGCTGGGTACCCAGGGGTGCTCCGGGAGTCGCTGCGGGGGGACCAGCCTCTGCCCAGCCGGCTCGGGGAGGTCCCTCACAGGCTGCTCTTCCTCAGTGCCTTTGGTCCGGAGGTGGAGCATGCGAGGGGTCACAGCTCAACCTGGGCCATGGAACAGGGCGTCATGGCCACCTACAACAAGTGGAGACAGACCAACATTGGCACAGCAGAGAATCATGGAATCCCAGAATGGGCTGGGCTGGGCTGGAAGGGACCTTAAAGCTCACCCAGCTCCAGCCCCCAAAGGCACGGGCAGGGACACCTTCCACTAGAGCAGCTTGCTCCACGGCCCTGTGTCTCTGTGCACTCCCAGGGCATCCTGGGGATACCCCTAGAGAATCCCAGAGAATGCCTGCAGCACCTCCAGAGCACCCCATGGACCCAGTCAGAGCTCGTGCATCACAATGACCTTGGGGACATGGAGACCACAGGGGTGGCTGATTCTGGAACTCCCCGTGTTCAGGTGTGTGAGGTCACAGAACCCCAAGGAACCCTCCAGCAGAGGCACCGGGAGACGACAGCTGCCCCACGGAACACAAGCTGCCGGTGGAGGAGGCAAGAGCAGCTCCTCTGGTGGTTCCCGTCTTGGTGTCTCGGAGCCGGTGACGCCTGTGGACACAGGAGCGTGGAACGAGGTGGGTGGCGATGGCGATCTTGGGGTGCTGTAGGAGTTGCCAGAACACCTCAAGAGACTTCCCCAGGGTGGCTGCTTTGGACTCGGTGTGTGAGTTGGGCTGGCTGAGCCGGCAGCGGAGCGCTGCGGGTTCCCAGGGATGATCCTGGGATCTGCCCTCATTTCTTGTGGGGAGAGCAAGGGCCTGTGGGGATGGGCCAAGGGGGAACGATTTTAACGTGACAGAGAGGGGAGATTGAGATGAGATCTTAGAAGTTGTTCCCTGTGAGGGTGGTGGGACAGTGGCACAGGGTGCCCAGAGAAGCTGTGACTGCCCCATGGCTGGCAGTGTTCAAGACAGAGCTGAAAATACCCTGACTCTTTCCTTGGTACATGATTGAGTTGCTTTGGAGATAAATCTGACTTTACAGCTCTAACACCAAAAGGAACTTTTCCCCTTCACGTGCATCAGACACACAGATCTCTTCTGTGTCATGTGCACTTGAAAGTTACTGAAGAAACTATCTATGGGTGGGAAAGGAAACAGCACAGGAGGGAATTTTAGTTCATTGTTGCTCTTCCTTGTAAAACCTGTAGGGCTCTAGCATCTTGTTCCGTATTTTCCATGGTAACTGGAATGTATTTGTGTTATTAAAGATAATATTTCATTCTCTCCTCACCTGTGTTCTGGGAGAAACAGCAGCAAGGGTCCCCCTCAATCCGTCCTTCTCACAGAGTGGTGTGGTCACCTCTTGCCTCTGTGCCTCCAAACAGAGTAGTGCTGAATTCCAGTTATAAACTGAGGGAAAAGTTGGGTTGGTTTACTCAGTGGTTAAGAGTTTGTTCCAGGTGTTTAAGTCCCATGATTTATGCCAAGAGGTTTCTGCAATACCGTAACTTGTCCAGCTGATTTCCATGCTCTACCATAGAGCTGAATGTTTAACAACAAACAGAATAGAATGGTAATGAGTGAAATTACGGTAAGCTGTAAAATTGGACTTAAAGTTGCTGTTGGTGACCATCCAGACAGGGTACCCCACAGAGATGTTGATATTGTCAGGTTGTTAGGGACAGGTTAATGGCTGGACTCGATGTTCTCAAGCGTCTTTTCAAATGAAATGATTCTGTGATGCTGAGAAAATTTGATTTTTTGCCTTAACTCTGTCTCTCATCAGAGAAATGTCACTGCAGGAAGGCAGTGTGTCTGCCAGCTGAGGGAGGGAACATCAGGGTTTGCTTCGGGCTGTTTCATTTTTGGGTTGCTTTTTCCTCCCCCTTCCCAGGAGAGGGATCCCCCTGGGATGGCATTTTTGCTGCCTCTCCTCACCCTGTCACTGGCATTTGGGACCCTGTTTAGTGGGACCCACAATGCATGTTATGAAAATTCTCTTCCAGCTAACTCCTAGATCAACCAGTCTTTCAAGTATGAATAGGTCTTTTATTTATACATGTGTCTATATATATTTCTATGTGCACTGTAATATGATGACGTAGTGGATTTGTCCTTGGAAGCTTCAGCCCAGGCCTGGAACTAGGACTTTCCTTTAGGGTATCTTAGAGCTGTCTGTGAAGGAGAAGAGGTATTGCAGCACGGCAGAAACAATGTCAGAATCCCAGCCCCTCCAGCATGTCTTTGAAACCCTCCCACTGTCCCGCACACCATTCATCAGTATCTCTTGCAGAACGGGCTCCAGGGGCATCTGCATCAATAGACAAGAGCAGGAGTGCAGCAGAAGTAGCGTGAGTGCCTGGCAGTGTTTGCCCAGGACTGGTCATTGGCAGTGAGGGCGCTGGTCTTTGTCCAAATGTGTGGTATGTGAGCGTTTGAAGGGCGTGAGAACCCTGTGTAAACCCACATTTTGGGGTTCCCCGTGTGACTGGGACACCCTTGTAATTCTCTGCTTTTCATCCCAGGCTCTGGGCGCAGTGGGCACGGGCCACTTGTGGATTGTGGTGGCAGTTTGTCAAGGCAGAGGGGACACAGCCGACTGCCTGAGACAGCATCTCCCCAGAACGTGGGCCCGATGATCCGCACTGCGGGCTGGGGGTGAGTTCACCTCCAGATACTGGGATATCAGAGCAGGAGGATCTCCAGAGCTGTGCTCTGCTGTGCTGTGCTGTTCTGTGCCATGCCATGCTGTGCTGTGCTGCACTTTGCTTTGCTCTGCTGTTCTGTGCCATGCCATGCTGTGCTGTGCTGTGCTGTTCTGTGTCATGCCATGCTGTGCTGTGCTAAGCTGTGAGGCAATCTGAGGTGCTGTGCTGTTCCCTTTTAATCTGTGCACTGAGCATTATTCAAATAATGATGAGCCTGTTATTTGCCTGAAATGTCAGAGGATTTTTCAGATCAATAATAATTTTTAAGGACTCACAATGGTTCCAAGTGGAAAAAGATTTAATTTCATTTCAATTATTATTTTGTTGTTGTTTCATATCACCTTAGGAAAATCTTCCTCATATCCAGGCTAGGGAGGGAGTCGCAGACTCTTGCCCAGAGAAGCTGTGGCTGCCCCATCCCTGGCATCTCTGACTCCTGACTCCTCTCTGGCCCATCTATGACCATTCATTGACCCCTATTTGACCCCTCTATGACTCCCCTATGACTCCTCTATGACACTCTGACACCTCTGTGACTGCTCTATGACGCCTGTGTGGTTCCTTTTGGCCTGGTTTTCAGGGTGCTTTGGGCTGCTTTGGGTGGTTTGGGCTCTTTTAGGGGTGTTTTGGGGTGTTTTCTGGTGTTTTGAGGGTGTTTTGGGGGTGTTTCAGAGTGTTTTGGGGGTGTTAAACTGTTATGAAGGGGGTTTGGGCTGGTTTTTGGGGTGTTTTGAGCTATTTCAGGGGTGTTTTGGGGTGGTTTTGGGGTGGTTTTGGGTGTTTGAGACTGCTTTGTGGGTGTTTTGGGATGTTTTCTGTTGTTTTGGGCTGTTTTGCAGAAATTTTGGGCTGGTTTGGGGGTGTTTTGGGCTGGTTTGGGGTGTTGTAGGCGTGCTTCAGAATGTTTTGGGGTGTTTTGGGGGTATTTTAGGCTGATATGGGCTGGTTTTGGGGTGCTGACTTGCCACCCCCCCAGTGCAAAGGGCCGTGTCCCTGTTCTTCCTCATGGAACCAGTGCTGAGCCCCGACCCCCCCCACCCCCAGAGAGGCCGTGGGGGGTCGCCCCCCCCCCCCCTCAGGTCCAGGGCCCCCA